>NW_026521764.1:0-1258333 GCF_021234435.1 Artibeus jamaicensis | reverse complement strand
GACCATGCCGATTGCAGCCCTGTCTCTTTCCTTACGTTTCGTACACAATCAGGCCCTGACTTTGAGAGCCCAAAAATCTAAATTTAAACTTCTAAATCTAAATCTGAACATTTTAAATAAAGCAGGCTTCCTACACTTCACCAGAAATTGTTTTAAAAAACCAAACGTGTAAATATCAAATCCTACTGTTTCTGGAGATTCCGTTCTTTTCTGCTCGATTGTTCTGGCCTGAAAACATGATGGACCAGTTGGGTTAGAGAACAGTGGTAGTTTATCTAATCAGAGTGAAGTCAAACACTTCACTGTAAATGCAGAATACATACAGTGATGTTACAGTGTTTCCTCCCTACACACAGAGTGTACATACCCTTCCTCCCTGACTAGTGTAGGATTCAATGTCAAGTTGCCTTGTCAGGTGCGCGGCACGACTCACGATGCTGAAGAAAATGAGTAAGTTCCCCTGCATCTAGACCTCCTCAGCCCTGACTCATGATCCATTCCTAATGGTGCGTGTATCTTTTTGTTTTTAATTTTCAGATGTAACATTCATTCACGAGGGAAATAAGACCTTTTTGGATAATCTTGTCAATTTCGAAAAGCTGGTAGGTAAATTTTGTCATTTCTCCTTTTCTAAATGTATCCTTTCCTTTTCGGCACCAGGAAATCAGAGGATGAAGCCCCTGCTTCACTGAGTGCCTGGGGACTGCCAGGAGCTTATCTGCTGCATGTTGTGCATTCCCAGTACAATGTACTCCAATGAAAATAAGTGTGCTGGCAAGGTTTTGAGAAACAACTACAAAAATCTGCTCTTTGTTTTGAAAAATGGAACTTCGTTAGATTAACATCAGCAGTTGAGTTTATGTTATTGAACAAAATAAAGCCGTGAAAGACCTGTTGGGGGCAGTTCACACTCGGGAGGGCAAGCTTTTCTGCTCTGAAGGCACCTCTCTCTGCCCCAGCATGCACCCTGCTCCTGGGCACCAGAGAAAGCTGTCTTTCTGGGGGGGCACCCGCCTCCCCACACGCCCAGCTGGGCTGTGAAGGCAGAATGGGTAGGGTCTGCGTGTGAGGGGAAGGCCACCGTTTACCAGCCTGTGGACAGGAGGTGAGAGCAGAGTGCCCCCCAGCTCACGAGGTAGGGGTCCCCCACCAGTCCTTTCTTACTTCCAGGGCATGCAGAGGTCTCTCCTGGCCTTTCTGACCAGCCCACTCCGAGGGTAGAAGGGCCGTTCTCTGTCAGATTGGACAAGGATACAGTAGGAGTGATCTGAAGGGACCCGGCTGACAAGAGGATGGATTTGCCTGAGAGATGAACTTTGGTCATAGATTAGACTGTCCTTCATCGTTAAAAACGATACCAGTGACCCCCGTCCATAGATCCTGGCCTTTGAGTGACCTTTTCCGTAATGGTGATGGATTTGTGAGCACTCTTTCAGGAACTGGCCCTGGTTCCCTGTGAGCCTGGGGCAGGCATTTGCGAGGCGGCCGAGTGGGGTGGGGGCTGCAGACCACGACCCAAGAACAGTGCAGACGGATGAGTCCGAGGTTTGGCGTCTGAGCTTTGCCTCACGGGTGCCCTGCTCCCACTGGCCCTGCCCAGGCCGGGGCAGCACAGGGTCACTGCCCAGCCCGAAACCCAGGCCCTGGGAGGCACATGCCTTAGCCTGTCTGGCCGTGGGTCCATTTACTCCCTTGAAGTCGATCTCTTTATAACTAGTTATTTTAAACGTGGATGTGTCTATAACTTTCCAAGCCTCTCTCTGCACCAAGTGCTTTGGAATCAGAGCCTGACGGTTCACTCACTCAAACGAGCACAGCTGGAAATGGGGATTCGGAGCACTGAGGCTCTGGTGCCGCTTCTTTGCACGTGAAGGCCGTGGACCCCACACTCTAGTCCCAGGCAGATTAACCTCTGGCGTTTGGTGTTGATGAGACAGCTGCAGGCTCGGGAAGCCTTGGGTCCGCACTTACTCCGCATCCTGGCCGACCCATGGGGTGAGAACACCACATACGCTGTGGAGGGCCTGTGTGAAGAGGGGGGAGAGCGTCGTCCCACCCGGCGGAATTCCCCACGGAGGTCTAGTTCCTTTCCTTCCGACTGACCGACAGACCGAGGGCTGTGGGAGAGCAGTTGTGCTGTCTGAGCCGACGCGGATCCATTGTTAGCAGCCGGCTGGTGGCTGACCTTCTCCCAAAGGGAGCCCGTGGTTTGGGTTAAGTTCATTTTGTCACTTCCCCTCAGATAAGTGCTGCCGGTGCTCGAGAACAATGCAGTAAGGGCACAAAGGGGAGAGAGCGATGGGACGGACCCCCACTCCCGCCCCTCTTTGTTTCTGGCCAGCGTGGCTGGCCTTGCCTGCTTTCCCCAGCAGTCCGGGGGACGGTGCTGAAAGCCAGCAGACGTCATCGAGGGTCTCGCTAGGACTTCACACTGACCCCTGGGCCTAAAACAAAGTCTAACAAATAGTGCTTCTACCACGGCCACTAGTTATCTGTATCCTTAATTCTTTAAGGGAGTTTAAAGAAGTAGCATGGCACATCTAAGTAATATTACATTTTAAATGCTAAATTCCTGAGGAGAACTTTTAATTAAAAGACAGAAGATAAATACAGTTATCTGTGAGGCCCCCCAGGACAGTGGGTCCCTGGCCCAAAGACACAGCACACCTCACGCTGACCCCTCCTCGCACAGAATCGACAGGCTGATGTTAGAATTTTGTAGAAGGGCGAGTACCCATTTTATATTGTACATAGCCCTGTGTTATACTTGGATGCCGGGGAGTGAAACTGAATTTCCTAGGAGAGGCAGTATTTCAAGGCGTATTTCTTCGCAAAGGACAGGGTTTCACTTAAGCTAAAAGAGGATCATCTTTCACAATAATGAACCAATAGGATGTAACTGAATTAACTTGTGAGGAGCCAATTCCTCGTGATGGATATTAGCTCAGGCCGGCTCACAGATAATGCAGTGTATTATCTTTATCTGGCTGGTACAGGCCAACACATTAAGTCAGGCGACGGGAAGACCCAGGAGCGCTCATCGGGTCTAATAAGATTTCCATTGTCCCCCGTGCAGTAAGGAAGAAACCAGCGCTCCCTCCTTTTCCTCCCTTTATCCCTCATCGTTAAGAGCGTCATCTTTTACGGAGCGTCTGTCCTCTCTCAGAAAACCTCCAGATGAGGATCCCGACTCGGGTTTCAGCGAGGCACTCAGGCTGAGCCCCGCAGGTGCTCCGCAAATGGCACCCGATAGAAATCAGTGTGACGCCAGAGCGCAGCCCAGCCAGGGAGCTGTCCTGGGAACAGCGGTGCATTTGGGAGAAAGGAAA
Source organism: Artibeus jamaicensis (assembly GCF_021234435.1). Classification (NCBI taxonomy): domain Eukaryota; kingdom Metazoa; phylum Chordata; class Mammalia; order Chiroptera; family Phyllostomidae; genus Artibeus; species Artibeus jamaicensis. The sequence goes on along the minus strand of NW_026521764.1, from coordinate 1,255,004 downwards.
CTGAACAATGCGCTCGCAGACCTGAGTCAGGTCTCATTTCCTTCACAAAGGCAACTGGAGCTACTGCTGTAATCACTGCCCTAGTTAATTTTCCACCATTGAGTAGGAAGACAGCTGTGCGAACAGTTTAGTAAGTAGGTCATGTTCAAATACAGTTTCTGTAGTTCTGCTGGATTTTAAGTAAAAAAAAAAAAAACTTTAACTTTGTTTTAACAACAGCTCATTGAGGCTTTGCTGTACAGGGGCGGGCCGTGTTCGGGGTGTGCGCATGAGGCGTGTGGAAGGCGAGGAGCTGCATGGGAAGGGTTGCGGTGCCAGCTGGTGAACACTGTTGATTCTTGAACAATGGGATGATGTTTGGATTTTGATATGAAGCAAAGTAGGGAGTCGCCGTGGGTTTTCCGGAGGCAGAACGTGACAGCAGCAGTGTGTGGAAACTGCTCTGGCCACTTGATGGGGGGAAAGGCAGGGGAACTCTGTGTTCCCCTTCATCATGGGGAGCTGCGAACAGTAGGGCTGCGAAGGCCGCGGCAGGAGCACGGACGAGAGGTGGAGGGGTCTCGTCGAAGGCAGCAGTGAGTTGAAGGCTTTTTGCCTGGAGACCAGTGAGAACTTTAAACAAAGACATCGAAGTAGAATACTGAAGTGTGTAGGAGGGAATGCAGATTATAAACAGAAAACTGTCTTTGTGAAGAGACAGAAGTTTTAGAAAACACTTGCCTTTCCTTCTCGCTCCCTGCCGCCATTCGAGATACTTGAACCTTTGATTCCACAAACATCTTTTCCTGCCTTCAGCAGGTGTGCGCGTGGGTCATATGCGTGACTGATGGTGGATGCTGGGTGCACAAAGCCCTCCGGTCGCACCGGGTCCACAGGAAAAGTTACACGACAAATAGGACAACACAAAGCCTGTGTATGTTGTACAAAGAAGAGTGACAATGTTGAGAATGACGCCTCCCAAGTTCCGAAGGGAGGGCTCAGTAAAACCTCATGCAGAAGAGGCAGGGCACCGCCCCCCGGAGCGAAAGGCCCAGGCAAATGAGCACAGGTGGGCAGGGGTGTGAGCACCGTGTCTCCTTACGGTTGGTGTTCCCGTGGCTCCGTTAGAATCACGTAACTGGGTTTGGGAGCTGCTGTTTCTGCAGACTAGGAAGGGTCAGTGTTCTTGTGTCACAGAAGCTCAGGGTCACCAGTTACAGCTGAGTCCAACTCCAGACTGCGCCCAAGGGTGTGCGTGGCCGCGGACCCTGGCAGGCACGCTGCTTCAGCAGTGCCCTAGGGGGCCTCCCACTGACCCGTCGTTCCCTGTCTGCCTTCCAGCACATGATTGCCGACACCGTGCGGACCCTGAGACACTGCAGGACCAGCCAGTTTGGTGAGTTGTTGAAGTCGGCGTGCCGCGCGTATTTGCGTAGACTGTGGCCCTGTGACAGGTATTTGGTGGGGACAAACTGAAACGGATCGTACGGTGTAATGTGCATGTCGTACGGACACACTGCATTCTCTGTTTCATCACCGCGTGTGTGGAATGCAGAGGGAGGGGGGACAGGGCAGCAAGCTGTGGGGGGCTCTGACCTTTGGGCGTCTCTGCCCCACACTGGAAGAAGAAGAGTCGTCTTGGGCCACACATGAACTACATTGTGCCTTGTAATCACAAAAAATCTCATAACGTTTTAATGTTACCATTTCGTGTTGGGCCCCATTCACAGCCGTCCTGGGCCGCATGTGACCCCGGGCCGAGGGCTGGACACCCCAGTGTCGAGACTGATGTTGGACCACCTGAAGCTCCCACCCCCCCCAACCAGAAAGCCTTGTTTGCTCGTGTGCCCGTTGGCACAGAACTACCAGTGGGTTTAGCAGGGGCGACCCTGTCGCTAACCTCCATGCTCAGAGCCTGCCTGGAATAGGAACACAGTCTGTAAATGCAGCCTCCCAGGGCCTTTCCTCCTCTCCAACAAAAACTTCCTGTCTGGGGCTGCCTTCACTGGAAACGTGTTTTTCTGAGCGCTCTCGTAGACTCCCCACTGAGACCAATGTAAGTAGGAATGTTTGTTCTTTTCTAAATCTCAGCCACAATTTACATTCTGTTGAAATTGCATTAAAGCATTGCAGGAAGGAAGGAACTCGCCCTCACAGTGTTCTCCTTCTCGGGGGCTCTCACGTGGGCAGTGGGGCCCTGCCTCCCGGGTCGGTGGGCAGAGCTCCTTAACCCCACGCGTGGGGCAGAGAAGCTCAGAGGGCCCCTCAGGCCGCCGTTAATCAGGCCGAGTCTGCCCGACTTCCCGGTCCATACCCTGTCCTATGCCCTGAGAGGTTCTGTAGATATAAAGGGCAAAAAAAAGAGAACAAACAAACAAACAGAAAGTTGAATTCAGTCACTATAAATCATTCAAAGGTGTCCGGTAAATCAAACTTACTTTGTTGACAGTACGTCCTCATTGTAAAACAAAGTCAGGCTTCCGGACGGTAGGTGCGGGTGCGTAAGAATCCTTTCTGTCTGGACCGGTCAGATTGCCCCTGCAGTGCAGCAGCTGAACGACTATACGAATTATAAAGTTTCTCTTCAAGAGGGAGAATTGTAAATACAGGACCTAATTCTAAGAGTTCTTATCACTTAATACCACTTGATATGTGCGTATATAATTCTCCATTACGGACACGGGCACAAGGCTGCTGTAACAGAAACAGTGATAATAACACAGCCGTTCAGATTCAGTCCAGTGGGCCAGCGTGACGCTGCTGATGAGTTCATAGTTCTTCCATCCTCCTCTGCTTCCCCAGTGTTTGTGGGTACTCGGCTAATTCTGAGACTAAAGAGTCAATTGTGAAGGCACTCTGTATGCTCAGGGGCAAAAGTCAGTTTACAGCTGTTGTATGGAAAATAGTACAGTAATTAATAAATAAGGATACAAGAATAAACTGTGTTCTGCTTACTCACAACTGTAAACCGACTTTTGCCCACCCCATACGCTGCGTGTGTGGGCAGAAAGGTTATTTCGACGTAGCTGGCCTTGACCCTGTCTGTACATCTATGTCATCACCAGAGAGTAAGTCTCCTTAGCACAAAGCAGAGGAGAAACATAAGCAACTCGGAGGCCTGTTTGTGTTGTGTATTTCTGTATCTTTAAACATTGTGTATGGGACTGAGTTACCTAAGCTCATTCTGACAGCTAATATGGACACAGTAAACCAGTGTCAGCGTCTGGGGTAACACAGGTCATGTTAACCAAGCCTCCTTACAGATGACAAAGTGCGCACGTATGTCCCTTGTCCTGGTTAGAACCACTCATTCTGTCAACTTCTTTTAAGGCCCAAACTCAACAACATAATTACCTTGGTAGCCTCGTGTTTGATAAACCAAAATGAGCCTCTCAGCATCTTCCAGAAAAAGCGCCTGGAATGACGCAGCGTTTTGGTCATTTTCAAACAAGTGGGGTGGTAAAAACTTTAACTTTTGATGCTTTTACTTTTTGAAACCACAAAGTCTTATTTCTATTAAACATAAAATTTATAAGCCACCCATGACTGAAAGGCCTTAAATTACCCAACACATTGACATAAGGGAGGCAAAACACATATTTTCACCCAGAGAAAAAATTGCTGCCTTAAACTGCCCAGCCTCTTTTGTTCCTCGGGTCTGAAACTCCCGAAGCAGGAGCCCGTGACCTCGCCCACCCGTTGGCAGGGTGACCCGTTCACAGGGTGACCCGTTCACAGGCTGTGGTCTCTCCCCAGCGCAGTTAGCCAGCCGGTCTCCCGGTGCCAGGGGTGTTGGAGGAGGGGCGGTGTGGATTTCACTTGTCTTTGAGTTTGGAAAGTGCACTAACCACATTTTCCAGGCCACTCATCCCTGGTTCTTTATCAGAGCTGTCACCAGCAGCGACTCGTGTGTTCATAGTGCACCAAAGCCTCTCGTGGCCCTTCGACTTTTTAACACCCTGGATTTGGGTGTGGAAGCCCCGCCCCCGGCCTTGTCTCTCACCGGGTAGATGTTAGCCCTTGCCCAGGCTTACGGGGCCAGCTTTGCCTGTTAGCCTTCAGTTCAGTTCTGTGATACCTGTTCATTCAGTTGGTCCCTTAATGGTTTTTTTCCCAAAAAAATAAGGACACCAAAGGATTATACAAAATCTTAAGTAAGATTGAAAAAAAAAGAACGAATGTGTCTGCACACTCACCAGCTCGGCACCCCAGGCTGAGACTAAGAGCCAGGGGAAGCCATTTAAACGGCAGCGGCTGTGACACAGGACCTCAGACCAGGACTCGGCCGCATGCCGCCACTCACATGGTGTGTGTCTGTGCTGTTTCCTTTCTGAGAGGGAGGTAAGAACACAGTCACTCAATGCTGTGTAGTGCCACATGATACACACAATGTAAATGTAGGTGAAACAGATACCTTGCCAGTCTAATTACCTGACCCGAGGAACCTTGTCTAAGCTGGAAAACCAACCCCACCGTCAGAACAGAGGTATCTTCTCTCCTACGATTCTGACTAATGAGCGTCTGCCTGGCAGGTTTAGTCCAAGCGTTCATGTGGGGTTTCACTGGTGTTGAGGAACAGCATTACGACTCTCCTGAGGCTGACTGGCTTTTCTTTTCCTCCCAAAATCAGGAGGTGACATGTCTCCAAAAGAGCACCAAGAGTTAAAATCCTACGTGAACCACCTGTACGTCATTGACAGCCAGCAGGCCCTGTTCGAGCTCTCACACCGGATGGAGCCTCGGGTGTGAGCCCTCACGCCCGTCCCCGCCCCACCTGCCCGCCCCCCTCTCCGAGCGGCTGCAGCACTTTGAGCCTCGGGAATGTCCATGCCGAGCACGCCCCTTCCTGCAGGAAGCGAAGTTGCTGAGTTTTATCGGTCAGTCACAAGACGAACACAGGAAAGCCAACCAAAGTGTGCTTAGGAAGTGACATCGGCTGCCAGAGGTGGGGAGAGGCCTCTCCCCACTGCTCTCAGAGCAAGAAGACAGGAGAGCCAGAGCGTCCTCGAAATGGAGAAGTCTGGTTTCTTATGCTGACATGGTCGATGCTATCTAAATTTCAGTTTGAGATGTGCCGCCACCAAGACAAGAGAGCACACCTTGGTGTGAAGTGACCAAACATTTCAGTGGGAGTGTGTGTGCAACAGGAAGCGTCCGGACTTTGCCTGGTCGCAGACCATTTTTCTCGGTTGTCAAAGAAGTAGCTCGTCTGAAGCAATGGCATCGCCAGATTTCCAGGGAAAAGGCGTGGTCTCTATTAATACAAACTGTGACATCACCAAGGGCCACTCGTGTCCAGGGAGTTAGTGAGGACCAGCGGCTGGCACCCATGCTCTGACTTCCAGAAGGGCAACGCCAGGGCACAAGCTTCTTCACCCCCCCAGTCACTTACAGATGCCGGCTCCCCGGTGAAATTCCTTTCTGCACCACTCACCTGCAGCCACAGGCACGTCAGGCTAAGTCTCTTTGCCAGTAAGGAAACAATAGGAATCTCTAGGGAAACTGACTCATTATTTAATTCCTGGGGATTTTCTTTACATGTGCGAGAAGGCTCTCATCTCCTGTTGGGAACAATGTGATTTTTGGAAGAGCTCAGTGCCTGACACATTGTGGGCGCTCCGTAACTGTTGGTCGAGGTGACAGTCACAAAGGTCTGCGCACCGTGTGCAGTGACCACAGCCCGTCCTGGGAGGGTGAGCGGGGGTGGGGGGCCGCGTGCAGAGCACCCAGCAGCCCCTGGAGAGGAGCTGGGGGAAGAGATGGCGCTCGCCTGTCCTACGGCAGATGGAAGGAGCCCAAGATCCCCAGATGCCCGTTGTGTGGTGCACTCTCACTAGTCCCATTGTCCACCTTCCAGCCAAGAAAGCAGATTTCCTGTCATTTTTCCTTTTTATTTCAGTCTTTTAAGTCTTTTTTTATGCCCATTTTTATAGAGTAGGGCTCCTCTGGTAAATGAGACGCCTGATATTCTCAAGACTGGTTGCAGCTCCCTCGACTTCCACATGAACAAAATAGCCTGTGGGATGTGGTAATGAAGTCCACCCTCAAGGCGAAGTGCTTGTCACGGCACTAAAGCACACGCGCGAACCCTGGAGCGTGCTTCTCACCGCTCCCGCCTGTTCTCCTCTCAGGAGCCTGCGCAGAACTGCTTCCTTCTGTCTCATTGGCACCTCATTCCTGCGCTGTGCCTGATGCTTTCTGACACCTTGATGGCAGTGCGTTGCCCAGGCTCAGGAACCTCACTGCTCTTGGCAGATTGATGGAAGTAGCCCCAGGGAGAAGATTTATTTTGGTAGGACTTTCAAACAGATTCAGTCCCTCCCAGCATATAAAACTCCAGTCCTGAAAAGTTAACAGCATTCTGTGGAAAGGCACCGTCCAGGGCTGGCCCACTGAGATGCTCCAGGCTGCGGGGAATGGAATGAGACCCAGTGGAGGAGACCAGAGCTTTGGAACCAGGGACATGGACTTCTCTCCTCGCTGATCAGACGCTGGAGAAGCTCTGGCAGTGTCTGAGGATAGTGCACACTTACCGCCCACACGGGGGATCTGGTCTGTTCTCTACGCCGGGGCGTAGCATTGGCCCTGTCAAACCACGCGAGGCCCTTTGGACATTGTCTCCATGTTTTGCAATTGAAATTTGATTCATGGGAAGCCTACATCGCTCCAACTAAAACTATTTCAATTGCTCTAGTGGAGAACTCTGGCAGTACGGTACCTGCTGGTTAGAGCTCAGTTCACAAGCACGCTCAGCCGAAGGAGTCCCCACGGGCATTCAGGTTAGCCCCAGCTCGAAGGCGCAGGCAGGGTCTGCCTCCCGGCACAGGCGGAAACAGCAGGGGGAGAGGGCGGGTGCCTGTCCACCACTTCCTCCCCCAGGGCCCCGGGGCTCTCGGGGCACACAAGGGACAGGAGGGTTTCGTTTAATTTAGATTTGCTTTTCCATGCCCATCTTCTGAATGTTGGAATCTCTGAATCTTTCTAAAATTTAATAGCTGTCTCCGGAGATTTCCCAGGCAGCAGTCCTCAGAAATTTCAGAAGCTCTGAGAAGAGGTAGATCTGGAATTAAAGAATTCAGGGCAGAATCATGGGAGCCAGAATCACTCAATGTGAAGCTCTTCCTAACAAATCCAAGCTGCCCAACAGTGGACAGGCTGATGCGGGACTTCGTGGTTCTCTGTTAACAGGGAAGGGCCGTGGTCGCTCTCCCGGCGTTTGCCTCGGGCCCTGTGGAAGGGATTATGTTCCAACCAGAAGGTCAGACTGGAGAACATCAGCTCTCTAAGATTTTTATGATCTCTTAGAATCTCCATTCCCTCTGAAAATCTGTACTCTGCCACCTTCGCTGGCGAGGGGTGCACAGCCACTTCTAAGAGGCTCTTTCTACTACAGCACAACTTTTGACGGTCCTACGGGTCTGCAGGTCTGTGGGTCTGTGGGTCTGTGGGCATCCCAGGGAGCCAGCCCTGCTGAGAAGTTAGCACCAGCCAGGTTCTTGTAGGCAAAATCGCAACCTTCCCAAATACATTTTTCCCATACCTACTTAGAGATGCTTCGAAGCCTGTAGTGTTTCAAACTCACTTTTTGTTATAATCTGCACAATTGCCAACTGGTTGCCATGATAAATATTATGGACTGCGTTCATTCAATGCTAGTATCATTAATTATATTTAGAATACTTTCATTTTCCCAGACCCCTATCCACAGGCAAGTCAGGGCATGTGTACAGTAAACCCACCCCCCTCCCAGTTGTCAGGAAAAGGTGTGGCCCTATAAGGCTTACCTGCCTCCTAGCGGGAGAAGCAGTTACAGGAGACGGGGTGACAGCCACATCAGAGCCCCCGAGCTGGCTTGCCCTGCTGCCTTGTTAGAGCATCATGTACACAAATCCCAAACTTAGCGACCCTACGTGGCACAACTAATCCAAGCCTCTCGGGAACTGGGCACAAGCATCACAACAGGGTGATCAGGTGCACTGCAGTTGTCAACACCGGGGTTCTTCTCAATGCTTCAAACACGTCCTTAAAATTTCAGCCTGCCTACTGACAGGCAGGCCGGTGTGCTGAAAACTAGTGGGGTGGGTGGGGGGAGTTTTTAAAAATTGCCAAAAAGTTAGATGAAAATATACTACTGTAAAAAGCAGAGCTGTATATACGAAACGTTTTCTAGCAGAGTACTATTTATTTGCATAACCTATTTATTGTACTCATATGACACTGTTAGGGAATCCTGGGATGACACCCATGACCTGGAGCAGGGACTCCTGCCTTCCCACAGGTCACTAAGTAGGACCGCGTGACCTCGTCGGCTCGAGGTGACAGTTGGAAGAGAGCGAACCCGCCGCGGTCAAGGTGTCTACCTAACTTCTCAGGGACTGCATTCCGTAGTTTGCCGCCATTACCAGAGCTGGTGAATATGAAACGTCGGTTGAATTACCAGAATCGCCATTAACAGTATTTTCTTTCTCAGACTTCATGCTTTCTGCTTCTGTACATAGGACTGTGCTGTGTATTTATCGAAGCTAGTGAGCAATAATTTATATGTACAAAAGGCCAAGCAATATAAGGTGAAAACTTATGTAAGTCATGGTTACCTTTCCTTGTATTTTCAAGTGTTTTTTTTAACTGCTTTTTCCAAATATAAGATTATGTTAAAGATACTATTCATGCCTCATAGCTTCATTTCATCTGCGATGCCTGTGGGGGCCACAGAGGCGGTTTGGAACTCAGAAATCATTCCCTCGCCGAGAGAGCCGCGGTAAGTGAGGTGGTCTCGGGCAGCCCACGGGCCACTGAATCCCTTCAGCTGGTGCTGAGTTATTGCAGAACCAGAACACCTGTGTTGGAAGGTGCATCCGTGTTCTCATACCCTAGGATTTGGGGGACTCAAACTAGTCCTCACCTCGTGCCACTGGAGTAAGACCAAACACCAAGGGCAGCGCTAGGCACTGGCGGTGGTGTCCCGGCCTGGAGTACAAGGCCCGTGGGCAGGAGACATGGCAGGGGGGTAGCCACAACGCTCTGGGACAGTGGGACATCCGGGTGTGTAAACACCGTAGTGGACTGTCCTTCAAAGGCCTCTGCCCCTCCCTACAGAGGACAACACACGCTGCCCAGTGAGGTCAGGCTCGGCCTGCGGCACATGGCGGTCCCTCCCTGCAGGGGGTTACGTGTCTCACCACGTTGAACTCCGGAGTAGCCTAATGTCTTACTCTGTGCAATGAAAACAAAGAGACCCATGTGGCTTGTAACCCAGAGCTTAGGAAGCAACCTGCGTCACCGACCGCGAGGCCTGCAGTGTTGCAGGTAAAGCGGTCTCCGTGCCCCTGGGCCTCCAGCTTGTGAAAGATGTGTAACCTGAGTGAGAATCTGGAGCAGTGCAGGCCGGGGAGGGAGAGTGTGGAAGCCCTCAGCTCCGTGTTGGAGGGGAGTGGGGAGGGAGGGACATTCCCACTGCCCAGGACACCAGGGCCTGTCTTCACTGGGATTGCCCGTGCTGGGAGGGTGAGGGCTCCTGCCAGCTCAGCAGAGTGTTCTTGTTCACGTGTGCAAACCCAGAAATGTGCTTTCTGGTCCTGGCCTTGGTGCAGGAACCACCCAATCCTGTCTCAGGGCTGAGGGCTCCCTGTCTGGTCAGGTTCTTCTTCCAGGTCTTCTGGGTCCCACAGTGTCTGGCATTCACTGCTTTAAACCAAAGAGGTTCCTAGAGCTTCAGGAGCACTACTCTCAAGTCAAGTAGTCCTGGTCCGGGCACGATTCTCTCTTACCTGCCGGAGAGGCAGCCATCCCCCTCGGCGCACCTCACAAGCAGGGCAGACAAACCCTCAGAGGCACGGGGTCCTTACTACAGGGCTCCTGTGTCCACTGGGCTCCTGGGTACCAGGGCCAAGACCCCTGCTGTAGCCACACACAGCGCTGGTGACGTCGCAGCTCTCGATTCCGTTTTTAGATGGTGACTTGGTGTTTGCTCAGGAGGAACGAGGCCTCCGCCTTGCCCTGCAGGCCTTTCCCTCAGGCTGGGGGTGGCCTTCCGGGGGCTGGGCTAGGGTCCCCTGTGTCGCCGGCTTTCAGGGCCTTTCTGCAGTGAGGTGACGTCAGTCCTCACCATGGGCACGTGCACCCCCCTCTGGAGCTTCCCCTTCCTCCTTGCACGGGCTTTGCGCTCCAGGGGGAGTGTGGGGACTACTCCAAGCCCTTCCCCGCTGCCTAACCTCACCACCTCCCCATTTATTTTCTCCTAAAACCGCACCATGGTGCAGATCTTCTCAAAGGGCCACCTACAGAGAGAAGAAACAAGTCCCCCATAGTGGAGTGCCCCCCCCCATATCCAACATTCCCGGGCTTTCTACAGGAAAGTGGGGGCAGAGGCCCTGGAGGAAACCAAGTGGTGCTGACTGGACTTTTCTTCTCCCCGGGAGACCCCCCAGGCAGCCCCAGTGCGGAGCCTTGTGGGCTGGAAGTGGCACCTGGGAAGCGGTGGTAACGAGCCCCCCACCCTCTCCTGAGGCCCCTTTCCTGCTCACAGGCTGTTGGGTGTCCCCAAGTTGTCCGTGTGTGGTCAGAGGCCATAATTTCTAGCAGCACTTGAGTGAAAATAATCGCATTCTGAGAAAAATCTCTGCAGTCGACTAGTTCTTGAGTCATAACCAAAGAAAAAGCTGCTGAGAGCTTGAAGTCTAACATCAGTCAGCCCGCGGGAACTCGAGGCAGCGGCAAGCTCCCTCCCCAGCTCTGTGGCCACGGCCACTCTCGGGCAGCTCAGTGCGCACAAAGCCCTCCCTCCAGGACAGTCTCCTCACATGGCAGCGATGCCTGCACCCCCAAAGCTGGACGGGGGAACCGTTGTCGCTCCCCAGCCCCACAGCCCCGGTCATGGAGTTCTGCACCAGCTGCCCCTTCGAGGTCCCCCGCCCCTGCGTCAGTTCAGACCCTGCTGTCCCTTAGTTGGGTCACTGCAGTAACCTGCCTCCTCTCCCTCCCTCTATACTTCCCTCCTGTAATCTCCAAACTGCTCTCAGAAGTATTATTTTTTCCTAAAATGTAAATCTGATGGTGTTTTTCCCAGCTCTAGATCCTTCCATAGTGCCTCCCAGGCTACAGAATTAAATAAAATCAGTTGCATATAAGCTCTTCACATTTTGGCCTCTACTTATCTGTTCGGGGCCAAAGAGATGGGGCAGGTACCACTTACAATGTGGTTGCCTCTTCAAACTGATATTGTACATGTGAAGATTAACTAATGCTTACTAATGAAAATAGCATGCACCAAACACTTGGCAAACAAATAAGTGTATGTGAGGCGTATTTGCTACATACAAGGTGTTAAACCTTGCAGCCAGAGTGATACACAGAGAGCTGGGGTGGGGGGCCAAACCCGAGGAGCCCAGGCCACCGGAGGCTTGTGGTCCCTTCAGTCCCTGGTTGGGAGGAAAGCTGGTGCAGACTTGTGAAGCTAGAGCTAACTTTTGTTTTGTTGAAGGAAGTGACTTGGCTGCAGTGGGAAGTAAGGACCGTTCGTGCCCCTTTGTATTTCACTGACCTGGGCTGGGCCGCAAGCTGCAAGGGAAAAGGCGGTGGGCGGAGGCCGGAAGGAGTGCCCCACCCGTTCCCCGTCCTGTGCCCACTGCTGACTCCACAGTCCTACCTGGGACACAGGCCTGCTTGAACGACCCAACAAAGGCCCTGAATCAGCACAGCAGGGCCTGCCCCCAGGCACCCAGCTGCTGCCTCCGGAAGACTAAGGAGGGTGCACAGTAGGGGAGAAAGTCCCAGCTCCTGCCATGCCCTCTCCCAGGCTCCCTGCCTGCACCCAGCACTCAGGCCTGGCTGGCCATCTCCTCTCTGCCCCTGCATGCAGTGTGCCCAGGACCCCTTTCCCACCGCCCATGCAGGGCTCATTGGCTCCCACGCCCCCGCTGGGTGACCCCAGACTGACCCCCTTATCCCTTTCTGAATTCCTACAGTAGGTGCCACCAGTTACTCTTGGGGGAACCACCCTGCCTGGCCTGGCCTCCTGCCCAGCTGCCGTGAGGGCGAGGAGCAGGGTCAACAGCTTAGACTGTGCAGCCAGAATGCTAGACCTGGTGAAGGTCTCACCTTGACCTTAACTTTTGTTTCTGCACCTCATAAGATGGGGGTTAGTATGCCCCCTCCTTTGCAAGGTCGTGTGAGAAATAACAAGAGACAATGCGTGTAAAGTGCTTAGTGTCAGGCCTGGTACCTCGCGGGCCCTGACCTGGAAACCACTGCAGAAGATGATGATGACAGTGACGATGGTGGTGGTGATTGACACGGGACTCACCCCAAAAGATTTGCACCCACAGTTCTCCTCCACTGACAGCAAGTTTCTTAACTTCTTATACTTCGTTCTGTCAGTTGTCAAACAAGGCGCTTTGCAACATGTGGGCCTCGGGGCAGTGGTGCCAAGGAAGTAGACGGTGCAGGCACTGAAGGGAGACACAAACAGCGAGGTCTTTCGAATCCCCGCTTGCCTTCCACGGTGCTGGGACAAAGCAAAGACTCCCTGAACGTCTGCTGATGATCTGGACCGAGATGTGGGAACAGAGTCTGCAAACCCTTGTGTCGGCATTAACATCGTCAGTAACGTGTTAATAACACGGGGAGAAAAAGGGCTGCCCTGCCCCTGGGCTGTTCTCGTCCTTCTGATCTCGGGCTGCAATCACTTTGAGGACTCCGTGCAGCTCCCAGGAGGGCTTCCTCACCCCGCCGGCTCCCTGCTGCCCCTGTTTGGACCACAGGCCTGGGGAACTCTTAAACAGCAGCTCCGCCTGGCAAGCTTTGGGCTTCCAGGTGGCAACACAGAAGCATCCCAGTTTCTCACAGTGAAGTGGACACACTTCATGGTTCTCTAGCTGCCTCCCCTGCAGTTCGGGGAATTTTCTCTGGTGTCATTCAGAGTCAGTTGCTACGAGACTAAAGGACCAAACCTATGCTCTGAGTCCCGGGTTGAGATGAAGTCCCTTTTGTAAGGCAGGAAGAGCAGGGGAGGCCAAAAGGAACCCAGGGCTCAGAGCGTAGGTTTGACCCTATAGTCCCGTAGCAACTGACTACGAGACGAAAGTCCGTTGCAATGATGAAATTGCAACTAATTGTTTTAAGAAAGACAGTGGAGGTGGTAGGTTGAAGGGAATCTCGAGAGCTCGGTTTGGGATGTTCGCTGGACACAGACTAGAGCCAGCGGGAGTTTCTTTTCACCTGACCACGCTTGTAGACTGGACACACTGGACCTCCAACCCCGCTCCTTTCTTGGATCTTCCTGAGGGTCCAGGTGAAAGTCGGGGCCATGGGGAGGATGGGTGCACTCTCTTGGATGACTTAGGCTCGATGATGGTCCTTCAAACCTCTGAATCTCTGCTCCCAGCATTCCTGTAATGGAACCCCCGTATCCCACCAATCACACATCACCCAGCTGGGCAGCAGGTCATCCTGTGGGGCCACCCACTGAGACTCTAGACACCCACCCTGTGTCAACCACACCTTCAACACTGACGTCACAGTTTCATTCAGGAGCTGCCCTCTCGTTCAGGCTTCTCTTCCCCAAAGAAATACAAAAAACGTCAGTTCCGGTTTTGCCGCCACAGGTTCTGGACCCTGCGTTTAGCAAAGACGAACGCATCTGCCCAAACCCACGCAGGAGAGGCTCTCAAAACAAGTCTTTTAAAAGTGGTTCCAGACTTTTGATTCAAACTCTCTATTGCACAGCCAGAGGCAAACTTTATCTTTTATGGAGAAAACCTTCTTTTATCCTTAGAACAATTTCGTGAGAAAGGCTTTGTTAGCCACAAAGCGCTCAGCCCAGCGCGCCACGCGGTGCACAGTCCATGCTTAAAGGATAATTTGTTGATGGAAAGAGGCTTGTCTACCGTAGTGACCAAAATGTGAGACATTAGCGACATCTGCTGGCCACGTGGTGCTCCTGCGCAGACTTTAATTCGGTTAGGAGTGAGTGTTCTTGAGGGCAAAATGTTCGGACACTATGGGCCCTGTTAGAAGTCGGTAGCAGAGTGGGAGGCGGTGGCCTGACTGCCCTGCCTCACCAGGTCGCCTTCCAGTGGGTTGCTGTCCTCTGTTTTTACAATATGATGCACAGTCATTTTCTAAAATGGGGACATGAAGGGAATGAGAAAGGAGCCCAACTAGAGGGGTGTTTGAGGGGGTCTGGCAGGCACTGAAATATGTTGTCTCCCTAAGCTGATGAGAAGCAGGAGGGACGGGATGGACCCTCTCCCTGCCATTAGCCCTCAGGAAAAAGCAACGGTCCCCTAACATGGCTTCCTGGGCACCCCCATCTGACCCGTTTCCTTCTCCGGCCCCTCCTCGGGGTACCCCACCCTACCCCAGTCCCCAAGAGACACACACACGGGCTCCACTCGGCTATCTAAACCTTTCTAAACCTGGGAGCCCTGGCTCCCAGGCCTCTGGACCAGTCAATTCTACAGCCCATTGGGGAGTGGGTTCTTCAAGCACCAGGGGGCGCTGTGACAAACACGGGGCTACAACAGTGAACCGGACTCAGGTTCCCTTCCTTCCAGAGCTCACTGAGTTATGGTCGTGGGCTGCCTCTACCCCTGTCTCTCTCGGCTCTCCACTTGGGTGACTCTCCCTCATGCCCAGGTCTCAGCACCTCCAGGACAGCTGCCCAGCCCCTCCGGCCAGCTTGGATGCCCCTCAGAGGGGTGTCTGTCCCCGTCATGGCAGGTACTCATTTGGCTGTTGGAAGAACTAAAGGCCCCAGGTAAAGCACAATTGACTACACAGAGATGCTGCAGCAGGAGGAGACCCGGCCGGCCGCATCGCCATCAATCACAGAGTGAGCTCTGCTGGCTTTAAGTCCCTGTGAGGGTGGTGGTCACCCATGACCCTGCCAGGTACAGTGAGGGTCTCCCGGAGGCTGGTGGAGAAGGGTGGGGGTTCCCTCTCAGTGGGGTCCCTCCCGGTGGTCTGGTGTCTGCCTGTCCAAGGATCTGGTAGTAATTCTAGCACATCCCTGAGCACTTACTAAGGTGAATCCAAGCTCACTTTCCTGGAGCAGACTCCAGGAAGCCAAGCCTGAGGTCTGTGCCAGTAGGTAGCAAGCAGTCAGGGGGACCTGGGACACCATTGTCACATTCTCCCTCAAAGCTCCAGGACACCATCCCTGGTTCAGAGGAGCTAAGTGCGGATCAGAAAAGACACTGGCTGATTTGGGGGTGCTCTGCTCAGCTTTCACCTCCGCACCCCATCACCCCAACCATCCTGCCAGGGCTTATTATCACTTTGGCTGCTCACAGAGCCCAGGAGGGCTAAGAGTTTCCCCGACTCTTGCGAGGGCCGAGTGACCCTGCTTCCTCAGCCATTTATAAGCGTCCAGAATGTTCCCAGGTGTGGCCTCAGTCCACCAGATTGGGGCGGAGGGGGCAGAGCAAGGCCAAGCCTCATTTCCTTCCCTCCTCCCTTCTTTCCCACGAAACAGTGTTGACAGCAGATCTAGGCAGAAAACCCAGCAGCTTTCTCTTTCTCAGCCGCCAGTCCCGGCCCCCAATGGCTGCTGCTGGGCTCCTTTTGTTCTTTGGCACAGGCAGGGTTGGGGCTTCTCTGGAAAGGCCAGGGTCAGGATGCTGGGGTCAGCCAGCGGCCCTGGAGGAACCCGTGTGTTCTGTTGTGCACTGAAATTTCCATTTCCCTGGGGCCGAACTGCTCCTCAGAATCAGAGGTCAGTAAAGGCCAAGCACAAAGCACAGACCCAGCCTGGAAGCCAAGCAACACCCATGAACGTGGAGCTAAGTGGGCATTTGAGAGCAGCTCAGGCAGGCGGCGGGGGCACTGCCCCTCCTCTGTGCAGCATTGCCTGGCCACCTGGTCTCCAAACAGCCCTTCCATTTTGCAGATGCCAGGTTGGTTGGGCCCAGGGCTTGATTGTTTTGGGTGGGACTCGGGACGCTCCCTCTGGAGGACAAATGTGGCACTTCCTGCATTTCATGCCCCTGTTCTAACCCCTCCTGCCATCCCCCATCACCCCCCCACATGCGGAAGGCATTCTTTTTGAGAGGGCTGTTTATCTTTTAAGAAATGTTCCTAACCTTAGGGGGGGGGGGGTTCTTTAGGGTTTTTTAAAATGATACAGATCTTGGCAATTTAGAACTGCCCAGCGTCTTTAGTTAGATGTTAAAAAAAAAATAGCCCGGTTTTCTCCCACGATTTCTTCTGCCCTTTGGTTTTTACTTTTTCACACTGTGCTCTGGTAGAAAGACCCCTGGAGTATATGAGTCAGGAAACCTGAGATCTTGTCCCTGCTTCAACTTCCTTTCAGAAGTGTGACCTTGGGCAAGTCATTTATCCTCTCTGAGCCCAATTTTCTAACATTCTGTGACTATGCAGTCACAGGACGGGAGGAGACACAGCTCGGTTAGTTTTCTATGTCACCATGCAGTAGCTGTTTTGATCCTGTATTGGAGAGTTCATTCATCCATCCATCCACTCATCGCTCAGCTATATACGTGGGAAGCACGGCAGTCGTGAAGACACAGAGTTGAATAGGACCTGGTCCCCGCCGTGGGCAGGCAGCGTGCCAGGATGGAAGGAACACCCATCTTCTGAGGGACACAACCAGGTCCCGGCACTAATTTGCTTTGTGAGTTTAGCTAAGTTTTTATAACTTCTTTGAGCCTTATTGTTTCTCATCCAGAGAATGCAGTTTATTGTACAGAGTGAGCAGCCACCCCAGAAAACTGAGGAGTTTCCAGGGACGCAGGACTTTCAGATCTAAAACCTAGAAAACCAAGCAAACCAGAATGAGTGGTCACCTAAATGAGAGATGAATTGAAAGTGACACAGAGAACAGGCCTAGCACAGTGACAGGCATCTAAAAGCTGGTCAATAAATGCCACCCTCCTGTGCATCCGTGTGCACATGCAGGCACACACACGCCCACACACCACGGAACACGGTAAAGGGGAAAGAAAAACACAACCAGACAAACACGGCACAACTAAGGCCGCACACGGACCGCAGGACTGCTGAGAGGAGCCCAGGAGCTGGACGCTGCACAGGGGAGGATTGTAGCTGGTGGGGACGAGGGCGCGGCATCCTGTGCATTGAACACGTGTGAATGCATGAAAGCTGGAGGGCTTAGACTCCTACAGAGTGTCCTCTCTCCCTAGAATTAAGCAGGTAAGATTCTACAGGTAGTTTTGATCTGCATCAGGAAGGACTTGTGTGCAATTTTGAAAGGCTTGAACATCACTTTTAAGGTTTCCCAATACTTTCAATGTTGCATGCATTCTTCTAGAAAAAAAAAAAGAAAATGCACATCTTTCCCAATGTGTATAAATAATGCACATTACATATGTGTAAATATGTGTTATATATATGTACATTATATAGTATATATGTTTCTAAATAATGCACACATATTGTGTGAACAGATCATGAAAAACCTCACATATTTAAAGAATCAGATAAAAGGTAAATGTAAAGAGCAGGTGTGTTTCTTTACTATGCTCCAATGAATTGTCTTGCCTGCTTCCCAGAATGCACACACAGCTCTGGAGAGAGCAGCTACTTTAGGCAGCAGAGAACCATGGAAGGTTTTGGATGAAAGAAAAATACTGACACGATCAGGTCTGATCTTTGGAAAACGCCTCTGGCTGCCGGTAAAAGGGGCTGGACCCCTAGAGGTGGGTAGGAGGCTCTTGTTAAGAGTCCAAGGGCAAGGTTCCAGGGACTTGGACTAGGATTGCAGTGTGGGTATCCAGCAAAAGTGACAGCTTAGAGAGATATTTAGGAGATGAAATCAAGAGGACATGTCACCAAGAATGGAGCCATGGACTTAAATAAGTATACGACGAATGCATGCATCATGAAAGATGTCTATGAGGAGAGATGCTTCTGGGAACTGGGTTAAATTTCACTGACATTTTTATCCATAGTCTTGGCTGTATTATAACTTTCCTGGGCCCCTTTCTCTATTTATATACTTATATATAATATATGTGTGTATATTTTATACATATGAGGCATATATATGTAGATATATAAAAGCATACTATATGGCTGCACTGTAAAGATGAATATAATCAGAACTATACTATCTTTTTCCCTCCACTTTTTAAAAGAAATTAAAATGCTTTTCTGGGTCGCTAAGAGCATCACGGGCCTCAGGTGTGCCTAAGGAAGAACCATGAGCCAGCCCTGGGAGCCAGCCAGCCAGATTCTGCTTGTGAGAAGATTCCACAGGAGCATGAGCACGGAGCGCCATCTAGTGGCTTGTGTGCTCCCAAGGCTGCTGAGCCGTTTCTGCCCTGCTGAAAAATACTAACCTGCAAAGCCTTCCCTCTGGTCCCAGATCACACCCTACCCCTGTACCAGTGCTTGACTCAGACCTACACTGCCCTGAACACTGGGTTTTGAGGCTGTCTGATTGGCCCGCAGCCAAAATGAGAGAGAGGTAAGGAGCACCCAGTAGTGCCCTCCAATGAGAAGGGCCAGCAGTTCTACCTTTTCATCAAAGTGGTTGTTTAATGCAATAGTTTTCAGCATTTCTGTGCTCAGGAAAGTACACTGAAGGGAGTCTAAGTAAACACCAGTTTACAAAAGCAAGTTCTAAAATACTAAAAAATCCACTTTGCAATAGTCACTCTGTTTCTGTTTTCTCCCGAGACCCCTTCTACAGGGTCCTGCAGAAGTAGCGCCCACTGAGTGTGGTTGGTGGGGTACATGAATGTCTCGGACGAGATGGACAGTAATTTGAACATTTCACCTAAAATGTCACATGGTGTGCTTGAGTGTGACATTGTTGTGTTACAGAATTAAATGCTTGTGGTTTTGTAATACAAGATTTTATATGAAAGAAGGAGTGTTATTTGTGCTGGACCCTGTATCTCCACGAGGCAAAGTTATCCCACATTTGGTCTGTGGCCACTCTTTCCTTGCAGCCAACTTGAGATGACCTCATGCAGGCTTCACAGTGTAACCTGTTCTCTTCCACAACTGAGCGTGTCATCCGGCAGATGTCACTGAGTGGGTTCATCTTCAGTGTAAGGCTTCAGAACAGAGTGAGCTATACACCCCGTGGTACCTAATACAGTGGCACACTTGCCGCCAATCTCTGCGGTAATGTTAGGGAATCTGCTTCCCAAAGCCAGGATTCAGGAGTTTTTCTTCTCAAAGACATGCCTGTATAAAATGTGTTTCATAACCATTTGGGGGGTTGAATTATGGTCCACAACCCCCAAATTTGTGTGTGGAAGTCCTAATCTCCAGAACCTCAGAATGTGATCTTATTTCAAAATAGGGTATTGAAGATGGAATTAGTTAAGATGAGACTATATTTCGATCAGTATTTCATACCATCTTGTTACCATAGCAACACACACAACTTAACATTGAATTCAAGACATCTCTGTATTAAAACGAACAAAAAAACCCCTTGGCCGTTTTCCCGTCAGGCAGCCTCCCCCTCCCCCCTCAGGTCCTCTACTGCACAGAGGAGGACCTGTTGCTTCTCGGAAGCAACGCCAAATTCTCCCTTTCACTGTCTTCTGTCCTCACTACCAGAGGTTGGCTCCAGGCCCAGCTCTGCGCATCCACATCCATTTAGGAACTTACCAGGATGAAAGGGTGTTTCCCTTTTCCAGAATCCACCCTCACAACGGCACTGGTGCTTCTAGACAACGATTTATTTTCCTATTGTTACAATCATGTTGCATTATTAGTCTTCCGCCGTGGATGACCCACTTTTCCAACTGGTCCTCTGCTGCTCCGAACATGCTAGATGCTGACGGCTAGAAGGGGCTGAGTTGGTGTCTCCCTTCCCCCAGGCTGACGAGGCGCTGGTAAAGGCCCCGCAGGTGAGTGAGGTTCTGGTCAAACAGCTGAGACGAGGCGCTGGTAAAGGCCCCGCAGGTGAGTGAGGTTCTGGTCAAACAGCTGAGCTGGATGGAGGGCGGGCCTCGTTGCAAAGACCAGAATGCTCTGGGCGTGTTTGAGGGTGGCTGTTTTTCCCCTCTCCCTTTCCGAAGTAGGAGAGGCTTTCTCTCCGGGTCTCCACTGTGAGAACCCAGTGGGGCTGGCTGGTGCCACTCCTGAAAGCGTGGGAGCCTTGTTGCACGTTCGCCTGTCAAACTGGTCGCCTGGGGCCTCCAGCAGCAGGTCAACCACACTCAGCTGGGCCACCGGACACTGACTTGGCGGCGGAGGCCTCTGTTCAAGTAGGTTGTGTCTCTGTATCTGCCTGTGGTCCCTCCGGTGTGGGGGTTGGTGGCTTGTCCTGCGACCTCAGTTCTCTGACCGGTCTAGGAAGAGTTGCCGATTTTCGGTGTGTGCTGTTGCTGTTGTTGTGTGGATGGGACGGACAGCTTCCAAGCTTCCGTACAGACAGACCAGAAGTCCGCTGATGCTGTCTTACGTTTCCCCACGGTTTTCACGACATGGGAGGCAGGATGGTGGTGGGAAAGGGCACGGAGTAGGCGACCTGGGCTGTTAAGTAGAGAGACCCCCTCCTCCCTCCTCCCTCCTCCAACTGCTGCACCGCACGCCTCCGTGCACGCGGTGTGTTCTGCGAGCTGGCCGCGCCCCGCACACTCCGGAACGTGCTGGAAAAGCCGCATCTCGGGCCCCACTCAGACCCACCGAATCAGGGTCCTCGTTAGAGCAAGATCCCCGGCCGATCCCGGCGCTTGTTAAAACTTGAGACCCTCTGACTTGAGGTTACGTCACAGGTGGAGCGTTGGGTTACCACCTGGGTCCCCAAAGTGCGCGCTGAGGCACCATCGCAGCGAACTCACGGCGCCCCCCTGGGGTGGTTTTAAAGGTCGAGAGGGAAACACGGCAGTTCAACGCCGAGTGTCAATCACTAGATCGAGACAGCTCAGGTTCAACAGGAAATCGCTTCATCCTTTCATTAAGTCGTATCACCCACAAGCTGGGTTTCCGTTCGTGATGAAACCCTGGTACCGCGGGAAAGGCATTGAGGAAGGGGGACTGAGCGGGGTCCTGTCTGACTCGCAGGCCCAGGCGCTGCGCTGGCCTGAGGGGCGCACCTGGGATGCCACTGGCAGGCTAGGAGCCCAGGGAGCTCCCCCAACTTGCCCCGAGACGGTGCAGGTCTGAGGGCAGGAAAGGCGACCAGCATGCTGGTGACTCCTGAGCAGTTGTTGTGGGGGTGGGGAGGGCGAGGTGGGGACGCAACTGTCCCTCAGATGACCTTTATGTCCTCGGTGACTTTGAATGGAAAAGGGACCTTGGAGATATGGCACACCCCGCTCCGGGGTGAACCTGGCTTGCCAGCCACTGTCAGATTGATGGTTACAAAACTGGCCTCAAAGCCCCCGTGCCAGGCAGAGTGCCATGCTGGGTTTGGTGAAAAAAAAAGGTGGATCCTGGATTGCTCAGGAAATGTGCACAGAAGGACATTTCCAGCAGCCTGGCCCATCCCCCCTCTCTCACGGACATGCAGAAGTCAAAGGAGTTACTTGTTGACAGGTGGCCCTGTTGGCCCAGCAGCCAGGCCACTATGCAGTGGGGGTGGCGGACTGGGGACTGTCTATTCTGCCTGGTTTCTTCCCGTTCAGGTGGTTTAATGACACACACACACACACACACACACACACACACACACGGGCAGTTTGGGAGGGTCCGGTAGATCGGGGAGCAGCGATGGACTCTGGTCCCTGTGGCAGGGTGTCGTGACTGGGAGGGGCTGGGCATCTCGTGGAAGGAGCGGAGGCCTCTGCGGGGAGCTGGGCGAGGGGACGAGCTACACCGCAGCTGAACAGGCCATTGCCTCTGGATCAGTCATTGGGTTCTTGTCCAGATCAGGAGTGACCAGCAGTGGTGAGCATCTAGCCACTGTTTCTTAGCCTCCAGCCAGAAGCCTGGCCCACCCCACTGCGCCCCACCAGCCTCAGTGCACTGGGTGGAAGGTCCTGCTCTGGCCCACTTTCCAGGTTTAATCCCTGCTTAAGGACGCAGTGTGCAGAATCACTTTTTTCCCTGTTTTTAAACAGTAACAAACTCTAACATTTATTGAGAAATCAGCAGTAGCAGACATTGGTACTGCATGCCTTCTGCCCAAAGCCCCTCATGTTCCTTTCCCAGGGCCCCTATAACTAAGGGCCACAGACCAAGAGGCTCAGACAACAGAAACTCACTGCCTTGGAATGCCGGAGCCCAGAACTCCTAACACAAAGAGTGGGCAGGGCCGTGCTCCCTCAGAAGGCAGCAGGGAGAGATGTGTCCCAGTCTCTCTCTCTTAGTTCTCGGGGGACCCTTGCTTTGTGGCAGTGTGACACCAGTCTTCACAGGACACCCTCCCTGGTGCTCATCTTGTTCCCTTCTTACAAGGACACTGGGTGCAGAGCCCAGCCAGCCGCAGTGTGACTTCATCTAGATGACAGCAGCCATCTTTCCAAAAAAAACGGTCACATTCTGAAGTACTGGGAATGAGAGCACTTCAACATATGAATGGGGCAGGGGACACAGCTCAACCAATAACAGTCCCCCCCACAATTAACAAATGAAGAGACTGGAACACAGAGACGTTAACCTTCCCAGCGTCACCCGGTTAGTGGGTGTCTAAGCAGCATAAAATGCAGAGTCCTGGGTGTGGCCCCAGGCCCAGAGGCCACGAGCCACCCAGGAGACCTCTCCCCCCTCATCTTCCACCACTGCTCGCTGCCCACCGTGCTCTGCCCTCTTGCTCTCCCAGGGTAGGGTATATCTTACCAGGGCCTAATGGCCTCGGTGGCAGCCCTTTGCCCTGTGTCCTGCTCAATCTTCCACATATTTGTGACTGAACAGAAATGAATCTATACATCAGAGAAACTGAAGTGGGAAACAGCAGTTGGAAAGAAAGTTCTGCGTTGTTGCGTTCCAGTTCACATGCTGTAGGTGTTTGAGGTGCTCCCTTCTCCTGTCTCGGCTCAAAATAGCCAGGAGCACAGTTTCTGAAGGGACACATGGAGCAAAGGACACCGATGCCCCTCCACGCACCCCGTCACGGGCCACCAAGACCGTCATCTCAGATTGGCCCATGTTTCTTAACCTGCTACAGGACAGTGTCACTGGGTTCCTAGTGTGGAGACCCAGAAGACCGACATCAGAACCTCCTGCAGAAGGGGCACGTCTAAGAAAAATGGGCCCCAAGGCAGAGGGTATTTGCGCCTTCCCATCTAGCAAACAAGAACAGAAATGAACTTTCCTCTCTCCTATCAGATGGGTTCACTAGTTTGCCAAAGAAAGAACGAGGTTCTTGGGCGCAATCAGAGAGAAAGGGAGGTTATGGTTCCCATTATTGTTTGGTTGACCGGTTGGTTTCATTTTGGAAGAGCTGCCTGCCAGAGATCAGATGGTGGTTATCGCAAAGTTTTGGGTAATGTTGGGGATGCAGAGCAGGGCTGGAATTCTGTGGGGCCTGAACTGAAGTGATTGCACCCGCTCAGAGCAGCCTCACCGGTTCCTTGGTGCATGAAGCCACCGCCTCCCCCTCTGCCCTGCGTGTGCCCCTCGCAGTCCACAGCCTGAAATGTTACTCAGCTACATCTGTGCAGACAGCCACGGCTCCAAAGTGATGATTATTATCTACGCAAATATGTAGGAGCAGCTCTATACAGTTCTTGTTACAGAACAAGGTGTCTGTTGCTTTTAAAGCTTTTTTCTGCATCCGAAAGAAAAATACAAGTTAAACTTTTCCTGTAGCGGAGGAGATCCATAGTGACGCTAGTGAAGCTGAAGTTCAGAGGTCCACACTGCAGCGAAGTGCATGAAGTGGAAGGGTCAGAGGCACGCGTTCGCATGGCTTCTTCCAAGGTCCTGAGCACGACTTAGAAATGTGTTCACATGCCACATGGTTTTCTTTTTTAATTAAAAAAAATGAGATATTTCAACTGTAATCGGTTAAAACCATTCTCTTTTTCTACTTCAACTTTCCCTCTAATGACTTGGTGCCTCTGGTGGCATCAGGGGTGACAATGACCATTGTGGGGATCCAGCTAGGGGACAGATAAGTTGCTGACACATTCAGTTTGGATTTCAGGGGACACACCTAACGAAGTTATGCTGATTGTCCTAGTATAGAAAGGGCTTGTGTGAGCACACCTCCGGTCCGCTGCGCGTCATTGTAAGCAGAGGTGCCCGGCACCAAAGTGCACGTGTCACAAAGGAGAGATGGGTCTGAAGTGCACAAAGCCAGGGGCGAGTCTGTGCAAAAGGTGTGCGATCATCAGAACATTAATATCCCAAGTCAGTGGCGTCATTCTCATTGATGCTGCATCAAAGCAGAGGCTGTTTCCTGTTGGAGACAAAAAAGAAAAAAAGCTCATCATGAACCGCCACCACAAGAACATGGATGACACTATTTTGTAAGTGTCTTCAATGTATGGTCTTTAAAATTACTGCTACCTTAAAATCTTAAGACTGACTTACACTTTAAAAAAAACAGAGGTTTTCCTAAATTTGTCAGAAATTCCTAAAAATTGGCATGACATTAAGAATTAGTTGTTTACATTTGATGTTACAAAAATTATTAACATATAAAAAGTGTGGAGCCAAGAATGTAGGAAAACATAATGATGGGCTGTCTGGTCAACCAATATCTATTTACTTATCATGTAATGTATTTACTTATCATTAAATACTTATTTATAAGTTATGAACATGTAATGCTGTGTCTCCAGATTCTGTGACTTTTGTTGGGTTTTTACTTATTTTTACTGAGTACAGTTGGCATATTAGTTTCAAGTATATAACAGAATGATTTTATATACACATATATGTGTGTGTGTGTGTATAAAATGACCACAATAAGTCTAACTATATCCATCACCACAGATAGTTAGAATTTTTTCTCACAATGAGAATGTTTAAGAGCTACTCTCTGAGCAAGTTTTGAATATGCGATGTGGTGTCGTTAACTGGACACCACGGAGCATGTTGTGTCCCCAGGCAGGACTTCCTCATGACTGGACGGTTGCACCTTTGGATCCCCTTCATCTGTTTCACCCGTACCTCGCCCACCCTCCTGCCTTTGGTGACCATCCGTCTGTGCTCTGTGTCTGTGAGTTCAGGATTGTTTTTTTTAAGACTCTACATGTAAGTGAGGTTATTTGGTATCTGCTTTTCTCCGTCTTACTTGACTGAGCATAATGGTCTCAGGGTTGTTGCAAATGGCAAGATGTCCTTTCTATGGCTGAATAATATTCCTATTGTGTGTGTATACATTATATACATTATAGCACATTTTTAATACATTCATCCACTGAAGGGCACTTAGGTAATTTCCACGTCTTGGCTGTTGTAAATCATGCTGCAGTGAACATGGGGAGCAGATGTCTTTTCAAGTGAGTGTTTTCATTGCCTTCAGGTAAATACCCAGAAGTGGAATCGCTGGGTCGTAAGGTGGTTCCACTTTTCACTTTCTGAGAGAAGTCCACCGTGTTTCTGCGGAGTAGAAACGCGGGCACAGTGGCTGTGCCCGCCTGCGTCCCCCACGGTGCACAAGGGCTTCCCTTTCCCCACCTGCTCACTTACTCCGCTGTCTCTTGTCTTTGTAGCGGCATTCCAACAGGTGTGCGGTGATACTTTATTGTGGCTTTTATTTGCACGCCCAGGTGACTAGTGACGTGGAGCATCCTTTCATGTACCCATTGGCCATCTCTGTGTCTTCTTTAGAAAAATGATTGTTCAGGTGCTCTGCCCATTTTTTTCATTGTATTGTTTGGTTTTTTTGCTGTGGAGTTCTGTGAGTTCTTAATCCATTTTGAATGTTAACCCCCTTCTCAGTTATGGGATTTACAGATGTTTTCTTCCATTCGGTAGGTGGCCTTTCCATTTTGTGGGTGGTTTTCTTGGCTGTGCAGAAGCTTTTTAGTTTGGGGTAGTCACACTTGTTTATTTTGCTTTCACTGCTTTCGCTTTTGATGTCTGTTGGCTTTTTAAAATTTGTAAATGGTTTTGATTTCATTTCTCATTCGAAGTCACCAGCATTGGACTCCCCCCCCCACCTGTTAGAGGACGGTCCAAACAGGTAAGCAGCACCCCCGACAGCAGCCTTCCTCATCCAGGCCCTGCCACTGGGCGGCGTTCTATAGCACATCAGAAAGGAAAGGAAGAAAGAGGCGAGAGAGGGAAAAACTGGAGAGCGAAGAAAGGATAGAAAAAGTCACCCGGAACAGCTGAGAGTGGGCACAGAGAAAGATGAAGACCCAGTAATAACTGCTAACCAGAAAGAGACACATGAGGCAAAATATTAGGGAAATGCAGAGTAAGACAGACTAAACATTTTAGAGGGCTTTTCTCACTCCCTGCCAGGCCTTTTCCAGATGGTAACTGAACCATTTGTTTAAATTAAGTCTTGTTTAAATTATAAGGAGCTGAGCTAACTTTCAATGGCAAGAATTCCTGGATCAGAGCCATGGGGGGTGGGAGACCAGGCAGCTCTATAGGGTGGGAAGTGGCTAAACAGTTGTCAGCCGAATTCCTGAGATCCTTCTGGTATCCACTTCTGTTTAAAGCAGTATAAACCCTCCAAGAAGCCCGCAGTTTTATCCTAACTGCTGAGGCCCAAGCCCAAGACATACTCAGCATCTTTAATGGAAAACTTCTTTTTAATAATTCCCCGAAATGTAGATTATAATGGAGGAGGAGTGAAAACTAGGGTGGTAGCACGGTGGGTGAGTTTCTCCCCCACTTGCTTTTTCTTTCTTTTGCTTGTAGTTCTTAAAAAATTCTTTGCGTCTGAAGTAATTTTTAAAACAAATGAGCAGCCTACAGGATTAAACATGAACATGACTCTGGCCTTCTTTAAAGAGTCCCAAGCAGTCACACGGAGAAATAAGAATTTCTCAGCATTAGCAAAGAGCGCCCTACGTTTTCACACCGATGGCACAGGGCTGCAGGGGGCCGTCAGAGACGGGAGAAGGAGCAGGCTTGGAAAGGTCCCAGGTGTCCGAACGTGCATGAGAGAGGAGCAGCCTCCGGGTAAGGGCGGATTGTCCGCTTCCGCCTCTTGAAATGTTTGGCTCCGCCCTGGCAGGGTGACTCAGTTGGTTGGAGAGTCGTCCCATTCACCAAAAGGTTTGGGGTTCGATTCCTGGTCAGGGCATATACCTAGGGTGCAGGTTCAGTTTCCAGTCACGGTGTGTCTGGGGGGCAACCGATGGACGCCTGTCTCTCGCACGCTCCCTCCATCCCTCCCACGCTCCTCCTTCTCTCTCTAAAATCCGTTTTCTAAAAAGCATGTCCCCTCAGGTGAGGATTTTTTAAAAATGTCGATCCTTTGCACCCTGAAATGGCTCTCGGGGTGTCTTCCAGCGTCTCCAGCTAATCAAAGTGCTCGGCCAGACGGCTTCCCTCACACCCACCTGCCCAGCTGAGTCTTACAAAAAGACACGTACAGGCTGCAGCCAAGCTAGTTTCTTTTTCACTTTGAATTTTTACAGAGTGGGAAATTAGGAGTTGGGAGTAATTCCAACTTAACCTTCCTAATACTGTCACTAAGCAGCCACAGGTGATTTTGTGAAAGCCACAGCAGCCAGATGACAGCGTGCACAGAGCCACCGTGGAGGCTGGTGGCGCTCGGGAGGGTCAGCCATTCATGGGCCTCCACAGCCACTGATCTGTACGCTTCACTGAGCCTCGGATGGAAAAAACCAAGCCTCCTGGATCTGGGAAATTTGGATCAGAGCTACCTGAACAGCTTCTCCATCAGCTTTTATGGGCCACGGAGATGAAAAATGTAATTGTTGAGAGCTAATGATGCTGATGTCTAACAGAAAATTGCTTGCCGCTGTATACGTCAAGTTGGATCCATCAGTGGGACCGCTCACCTGACGCCGGTGACTTTCAGAGTGTCTCCGTGCCGGGCCTGCCTCAGCTGCCACACAGAAAACACCCAAAAGGTAGCGAAGTCACTCCATCTCTGGCGTCCTTACTGTACCCCTTTGGAAAAGGGAAAGGGGGGGGGCTGCCACATTACAGGGCGGTCACAGAGAGCAAAGGGATTGATGCCACGAAATGATTTTGAAAATTGCTCTCTATGCCTAGCCTAGGTACAGAAAGTACATCATATAAGAGGGAGATTCTGGAGCCCTAGCGCCTCTCAGTCTCCATCCACGAAGCTGCCATCCACGCCCTCCTCCAGGGCCCTGCAGCTCCTGGGGCCCGCCACTGTTGACTGCCTTGGGTTTGGTGATTGATGAGATTCTTTCATTTTAAGCAAAAAGTCAGTACTATTTGCAAAGGCTTTTAAGCCTGGAAGAACTGCCCTGACTGGTGTGGCTCAGTTCGGTGGGGCATCGTCCCTGTGGGCCAAAGGGTCATGGGTTCAACTCCTGGTCCGCCATGCGCCTGGGTTGTGGGTTCAGTCGCTGGTCAGGGACATACGGGAGACAACCAGGCAATGTTGTGAGGATGAAATGAGACTACAGAGACAGATCTGCCTGGGGAGAAAAGGCTGGCCAATCTCTCAGAGGAGACCAGCCCCAGCACCTCTCTCCCTGGGCTTTTGCTGAGTTTAGCTTGCATAGGGATGCATATCAGAGGAAGGAGGTGTGGTTCACAGATAACACTTCTGGGATCGGAAGGGTCCTTCTGAGTCAGGGTCTGGTGGACCGAGTGACACCCATCAGCCATAAAACCTGGGAAAACAAACTCATTTTGTGCTTGGACCCTGAACATTTAGTATATGTTAACTTGAGGGCATTCTTAGCAAAGCAGGTTTCATGAGATTTAATGCATTCTTTCTCAGGCCTGACTGCCCCCAGAAACCACCCTCTCCAGCACAGGGCTGCACCCCCAGGAGCCATTGTTCCGGGCCTGAATCAGGCGTGGTAGGGCCGGAGGGAGGTGGTGGAGCAAGACAGCCAAGAGATTAGGAGACTTTACAGATAGAACGAGGACTCGGGCTATAACAAAGCTGAGGGGTGAAGGTTCGTCACCCCTTCTCTAAAGTCCCCTAAGTCCTTCCCTGCTGGTCCCTTCTGTGACTGTGCCTGTCTAGATTGTTCCCTCTTTGAGGAATCTTACCCGTCTTTGGCTAACGAGTCATCTGCCAGGGCTGAGCAGGGGGATATGAGAGAGGGGATAGGTTTTTGTCTCCTTAGTGGCGTATGTCCCTAAGGCTTTTCACTCAGCCTTAGCCACGGGGGGTTACAGCTCCTGAAACCAGGCAGGCAGTTCCCAACATTCAGGAGTCTTTCATTGGTCACGAGTTTGACCTGAGCCTCAACTCACCTTCTACAACAGCACCGTGATGGACAGGCAAGTGGTGACGGTACACGAGTCATGAAACGAATGAGTGCAAATTAACGCACAGAAAACCTTCCTTAGCCTGCGGAGCTCTCATCTGCCCTCCCAGGCCTTACCCCATGAGTGACAGTGAGGTACGTGGCAGGGAGCATCACTGACCTAGTGGAGGACTGTCTTCTATTCTCTAGACGGGCTTTCCTGCTTTACTAGTTCCTACTTGGTTGATATTAAGCCCACTGTCATTTTCTGTTAATTTCTATCTTAACTTCCTTAGGTAACCAAAAACTTTCCAAGTCAAAGGGCATCTTTTTTTCCTTACAATTCAATAGGTATTAGAAATATTGATATTCCAATATGGGAAAGGTTCTCTCATGGGATAAAATATGAAAGTGATTGCCAGTGATAGGAAAGCTAGACCTCAAAGCTTTTAGACGGGAAAACCCAAAGAATTAGAAAACAAAGACTTTGTTTTTGTATTTGTTTTTTCAAATACTAAAAGAAATACAATCTTACTGTAAAAAAAAATTGTACATAGAGTACAAAAAAGTAAAAAGGGATGACAGAAAGACTCGGTAACACGTGAGCACTTTTCTTCTATCTTTCCCCAAGGCGTTTCCCATAGCTTCTATTATTCCTTCATTCATTCATTCAGTGACTAATCGTGGCACCCATGTACCAGGCTCTCTGCTGGGTGGGCAGTTTCTCGGAAGACGTTGGTGGACAGGATGGCTTCCCCAATTTTGTATCTGTTTTCTTCATTTACCACAAGGCTTTTCCAAAAAAAAATGTTTTTTTCATCTATTTATGTATATATCATGGGCCATATCTGCAAAACTGTGTTCAATTATCTTTCAATATGTTTTGTTAACTAATAGTCATGTTGTTCTTTAAGTCACAAGAGAATCTCTGTCCATTTGTTTCTTATAATGAAATTACAATCATTCCAATGTAGACGGTCAGTGACGGATGACACCCATGAGTTGTTACAATTACCGTGGCCGTGGCCAATCAAATTTTTAAAGCAAGCAAGTGTCCCACGGTTCTGTCCTCAGTTTAGGCATCACTTTTGGGTCTGGCCCTTTAAAGCTGTGGGGCCCAGGAAAATGTAATCGGGCCGGTCTTCTGTTTGTCTGTCTGTTTGTTTGTTTATGGCTGAAAGGAAGACATTCACATGCTTTCAGCCATAAACAAACAAACAAAAGACCTGGACCCCTATTACATTTTCCTGGGCCCCATAGCTTTAAAGAACGTGGCTCTTTAAATGTGTTTTGACCTTTCTCACAAGGGGTGGAATTGTTTTCTACAGCATTCCTCAGCCCCCAAAGTCTCTGAAATTTTGAGGGATAGGCCTTCCTGTTAGAATATCCCTTGCAGATGGTGAAGCAAAGGAGAGAATGAAAGAGAGAGATTTTTCCTCCAAATTATCCAAATTGAAGAATACAGGTGCAGATCAGAATGCAACATCAGTAAAAATGTCTCTCCCTGGGATGTAGCAAATACCTCCATCCTCCATCAGAAGTCTATTAACGTCCCACTGCCTGAAGTGGCCTCTGCAGTTGCAGAGGGCATCTCCCTGGTTTTCCCTTGTGCAGGGGTCCCTCCAGCCCTTGACGAAATGGTCCAGACATTTGCACACAGTCAAACTGAGTGCGGCGCTCGCACGGGGAAGGCCGAACGGAAGGGAAGCCTGAGGTGCCCGATGACCTCCTGACCCATCCTGGGAGATTTCGCAAACTTTCCCACTTTTTCAGTAATATTTTCTAAGTCTCTCCTTTTTTGTTTTTTCCAGCACAAAGGCAGGTTCCACATCAGTTTTTTAAAAATAGGTTATATCTGATATATTTGATACTATAGAAATCAATAACATATATAAATATTGAGATTAAATTTTTCGGTGTCCAGAGGGCCCTGTTAATTTTTCTGAGTGGTTCCTTGGCTTTTGTCACTCTTTTTAGTTCAGGACAGTAATTGTGAAATGCTTATGAGATAAAAGTCTCTCTATCTGAGAAGGAGCCATAAGAAATTAAAAGTGTGGCGCACTCACACTGTCAACTAGAAGCCAGGCTTTGGCGGTAGTTAGAGAAGTAAAACTCGATGTTGTTCAGAACCGCTGCAACAGAAGAGACTTCAGTGAAGAACCGGGCTGAATGCTGAATACAGCAGAGGCAAGTGGGAATTTGTAGCCAAGGAGCAGGGTGGGGGTCAGTGGCTAGAAAATTACTGAAAGGCAACCTCAGGGGTAAGGTGGAGTTTGGCTAAAGTGACCTAACAGGATTCTTGCTGGAGACCAGGAGATTCTTGCCAGGGCGACCAGACCTCACCTGGGGGTGATGGAAGATGAAGAACATGACCAGATGTGGAAGATGGGAGACTCCAGGCCTGCTGAAGTCTGTGGAGACTTACTGAAACTGGATTTTACCAGGAAGCACACAGAGGAGACTAGGAGAAGGTTCAGGAACCTGAGTAAAGTTTGATGCAGCAGAGGATCTCCGTGAATGTGCATCCACACTCGTATATGTATACATACCCATCTGTATACGGGCGTGTATGTACATGCTGTCTCTGTAGAAAGAAAATATATCATCAGATATAATTATATATACATATATATTTTTAAGTAAAATACAATGGATTCTTAAACTTTCAAGTCCATAATGAGACATCTCCTGGGGCAGTGGTTCCCTTGTGCAAG
The DNA here is from genome assembly GCF_021234435.1 of Artibeus jamaicensis. Lineage (NCBI taxonomy): Eukaryota > Metazoa > Chordata > Mammalia > Chiroptera > Phyllostomidae > Artibeus > Artibeus jamaicensis. The sequence goes on along the minus strand of NW_026521764.1, from coordinate 1,223,092 downwards.
ACCGCAGACCATCTGCATTAGAACAACCTGGGGAAAATATTTGAATGGGGATTTCAGGGGTTTAGATCGCCGGAGTTAGTTGGAGCTGGGAATTTATGTTTTAAACACATTTATCAGATCATTTTCATGCCCGACCGTGTTTGAGAGCCCCGATTTTGCGGTGTGTTTGCCCAGCTCTGAAGGAAACAAAGCTGTCCTCTAGGCTTTGGGTTGCTAAGATAGCAGTGGCGCAGCTGCCGCCTCCCGCTGCCTTCCAAGTGCTGTGCTGGGTGCTTCCCCTGCATTGCTGCAAAGTGGCCGCGTATTATTGAGAACCTGTGACCGAGTTTGAAATCATCTTGCCCAAATCAAGAAGTGTTCTTTAGCTTTAGGGGAGTTTGTTTTTAAGCTGGACAGTGTATGAGCAGTCTTTATGGAAGCTTGCCTCCTTCCTTCCCTTGGTTTCCTTTTGGCGAAGTGCAGTGGAGGATTGTGGTACATGAAAAACTCCCAAACACATGGCCAAGAGACAACATGGAAAATGATAGAGCATCATTAGAACACGGGAGTGTGGCGTGCTGTTTTGACAGGTGAGGTAATAGTCTGCCTTTGCAGGTGCAGTTTTATAGATTCCTTTGTGATGCTGATGCTGTGTATAGTAAATGCCCATCCTCTCTCTCATATGCATATATGTATATATAATTTCTTGTGTATTTCATTAATGAAACTATGTAACCATGCTGATTTTTGTTTAACAAATCTTACTAATTTTATATCTGAGGTAAAGCAATTTGCAAATTTATTCATTATTGAACATAAGCTATATTCCAGAGACCAATTTCAGGGCATGCCCTTTATCTTTCTTGACGGTAAAGCAGTTTGCTCAAGGCAACACCAGCTGGTGGTAGAAGGGGACCCAGAGTCTCTGAGTGGATTATTTCACACTCGCAGTCACACCGAGAGACACAAGGTGATCTTTAGGTCTGGGGCAGAGCTACCGCCCACCATCCTGACTGCGATGTCAAAGCATTTAAGAACTGATGGAAAGAATTGCCTTACCTCCATTTGCCCTGTGAACCCCGATAATTCAATGTAGAAAGTATTCGTAAAAGGTTTAGCAAGCTTTGGCTTTAAGAGTGTTTGATCTCAGCACCTAGTCACCTCCCAAAAGCCCCATCACCTAATACCGTCACCTTTACGGTTAGGATGTCAACATAGACATTTCGGGGGCAGGGGAGACAAACACTCAGACCTTATACAACGCATCAGCTCTAGTGTCTGACAGATATACAGCAACCTGCCTCCTGGGTTCGGGTCATCAGTAAAGACTGGAGCGGAGTGTGCACAGCATCACATCTTGGATTGGAGTGGGCTTCGAGAGGTCTAAGTAGCTGCCATGTTCTCTACCGCCCTGGCCCTCACACCAATCCCTTCAGCATCAGCACTGGGATTTTCCAAATGTCGCTGCCCCAGTGCCTGACCATGAAAAAGAAAAATCTTGCCACCCAGCACTGGAGGTAAAGGGGACCGGAGCTGCAGGGACACTGAGAGTTCTGTCTCGAAGGCAAAGGGAGACGCTTCTAAAGAACTTGAAAGAAGGGGAGGGTCGCCTACTTCTTGGAAGCTCCTTTCATCTCAATGTCAAACAAGTTTCACTCAGTTCCAGCTTCCTTCTCAGAAAGGTTCACTCTCTGAGTCCTTCCGACCGGGAGGACAAAAGTTTGGTCTTTCAGGAGTTTCTAGTCCTATCTGAGGACACAGCAAAAATACTTTCTGACCCTGAACCTGTTTAGATCGACTAAGACACAGGCGAGGCACAAGCATAGAGTCCCCCATGCTCGTGCCTTTACACAGAGCTCATCCTATACAAATGGATGCACGCAAGCACCGCTCGTGTCAGCAGAGGAAGCGTGGTCTATTCATAGGAAAATAGCTGGGTCAGGCTTTCTGGGCTTTTTGTTTGTGCGCCACAGGGGGCCCGAGTGGCACTGCAGGGGCAGGCACGCGCTGTCACGCCAGCCACCTACAGCATGTGGTGCCAGAGGCAGCGATGGGAGCGCTAATTAGAGGGTGTCAGCAGGCAAGGAGAGGAGGAGGGGGCCAACAAAAAAAAGCATAAAACTTTCCATGAAGATGGAAAGTAAAAGAGGGTGGGTGGGTTTCTCCCTTTTTATTTTTGGTGGGAATTCTCGGCTTTGGGACTGCACGTACTTCAAATAGTGCTCTCTCCCTCACTCGGCAATTTACAGCCAAGAGCCGGGTTCATGGACAAAGCTGGACCGTGTTTTGGGTGCTGTCTCCATGACCCTGGCAGACACGTTCAATCCGCTTTCATTCACACTTCCCAGTGACCCCACTGCCACTGCCGATGGAGTTCTTACTGCAGGGTCTTCGTGAAGGCCCCCCGCCCCATTTTTGTGAAACTGATCTTATATAATCCAGCACTCCCTACCCTCCTGGGGGCTGTTTGTAGCTTTATGTATTTCATGGTCGAAACCTTTTATTAAAGTGGACCTAGCCCTCACCCAGGTAGGTAGACAGAGTAGGTATTGCTTTTTAAGGTTATTTTTATGTTACTAAAAACTGCAATAACTTCCAGTAACTCAGCATTCGAATGGTTCCAGCCATTCACTTGCCATTTCTCCGGGTCTGATGTTGCCCTTGGCTTCCCTGCCCGCAGTTCATCTCTGCTCAGAGAGGCCTTCCTCCACCCTCTGAGGAAGCTGAAAAATACCCGGTGTCCGAGTCTCACCCCAGACCAGTGAAACCCGAGCCAGTGGAGGGGACACCCAGGCATCGCTTCCTTTATAAGTGTTTGAGATGATGCCAACATGCAGGCAGGTTGAGAACCACAGGCTGTGTCCTCACTCTGTGGCACCTGGGCTTCAGGACCACCCGTGAGTGGGTCGGCTCGGCCCCACTCTCTCCTTCCTGGGACCAAAGGCTACCTCCTGCTTAACTAGCCTCCTCAGGATCCTTAATCAAAGGTGGCACTAGGGCCATGTGAGCTGGGACACACCCACTCTCAGGGTCCCTGTGTGCCTGCCTTTCCTCCCGGGGCTGCTAACCATTTGACCTTCACAGAATCTTCTACTTCACTGCCCTTGAAATGAGCCATTTACTTATCTCTCTTGCCTCCTTCTAAGCCTCCCTGTCCCCTCCCGTATTTGGGAATCCCAATTAGCCAATAGCATTCTGAGAAAACAAGACATCTTTCTACATTGCCTTCAGCGCCAACAGTAAGCCATAATTAAAAACATTGCTTTCTTCCTTTTATAGGTACAGTTTTTTTAGCCAAAATATTTTATTCTGAGTAATCTGCCTCACCTTTTCTACATGCTAATACCTTCTCCAAAGAGTAGGTTCCAAGATTCCTGGTTTATTTCTGAGAAAATGCCTCCATGGGTTTCCCTGGGCTTTTGTACCGTATATTGTACATTGACCCCCGAAACCGGCGTCTAAGTGTGGGATTCTTCAGTGTTTGTGATGCTTCAGTGATGTGACCTGTTCCAGGTGCCTGTTGCAGACCCTGGACATCCCAACACCCACGAGTCTTCTTGCCTTTACTTCTAGTTGTGCCCACTGCACACACCTCCGCCGCCAAGTCCCACACCTACCGGAAATGGACGTGTCTGGCATGACCCTCAGTAGCCTTCCCTCTAGATGACCTTCTTCTAAACCTTCTTGTCCCCCAGCCCTAGCCCGGTGACTCGCCCGACTTTCTACCCCATTGCATCAGGCCAGAATCTTGCCATCCTCCTTGCTACTTACCTCCCTAAGCAATCCAGTTCTACGACCTTGGCATTCTACCTTCTCAGCTCTTCATTTCATGGCCAACCCCGGCCAGTTCCTGACCTGCCACAGTCTCTCATGCCTCTTTATCTTTGCTCACATTGTCTCGCTGCCTAATGAGTTTTTCTGACTCATGTCGGACCTGCGCACGGTCCTCTTGACTGAGTTAGCGGGCACCTCCCGTGGGACCCCGCTTTGAACCCCCCAGAGAGTGAACTCCCCAGTTCTGAGTCCCCCTCACCCCTGGTGGATGCACCCACTGTGGCTTTTATCATAATTACTGTAATCGTCTATGAAATGAAACCCTGGATTCCTTGAAGACAAGAGCCATTTCCCAGCTATCTCTGCAGCCCCAGGTTTTAATCTAGCTAGAGACAGATAACAGGTTTCCAAGAGATGTTCGTTAAGTGAAATAGCATAGTAGTCATAAGCAGTAAAACTCTGGTGCTAAACTACCTGAAATCAAACACGTCAGTACTGCTATTTGCTATTTCTGTGAAACCAAGCAAGTTACCTGAATCACTCAGCTAGTTTCCTGGTCTGTAAGTTGGTATAATAAGAGGACCTAGTTCATGGAATGCTTGTGCAGAGTTCAGGAGTTAATTACTTTAGAGCACCTTCCACCTCTGACCGTCTAAAATTCTATGAAAAGATTCCCTTCCCTCTCTCCCCTTAGCAAGTGCATACACAACATGAATCAGGGACTAAATATAACCCTGAAACCCCCTGTAGCAGCTAATCCAGTGTGGTGGTTAAGATCAACTATTTCACAGGCTGTTTGCAAGGATGAATGAATGAATACAGGTAATGACTTACAGCAGTGCCTGACACATAGTGAGCACCCAATAGATGTCAGCTACTTTTTATTATTATTAACTATTACTGTTAACATTGCCATCCCCCTCCCCAATTCCAACAGCTCTCCAGTGTCAGCCTAATTCAGTCCAAAACCTGTAGCCCAAGAATGTGACTGACGCATCTGCATCTCCTCTGGAACCAGCGTTCAGCTCCTTTGAAAATGCTGCTCCCTTCACTCAGTAACTCTTCACCAACCCCACTGTCTATCCTTCGTCAGAATCCAGGAATCCTTTAAGGCCTGTTTCAGAGGTTCATTTCCTAATAAAACCTTTCTTGTGTTTTCCAACTACAGTGCCTATGAGCTACTTCTGAGGCTCTGTGAACTTTCTGTGTATGCACCATTTTCACTGCTCTGACTGCCAGCCTTTCCTGAGCCTGTAGTGTGTGCCAGGGTGCTTGACGAGCGTGACACACACGTGCCCTGCCACTGGACTGCAGGGGGAAGGGGATGTGATGAGTGGGGAAGGGCCCAGAGAGGGCCTGCAAGGCTGGGCGGTGGGCAGGGTATGGCTGTGGCTGCAGTTCTGCCTGCGTCCGAGCTCGGATTTGACCCTTTTTACACACAGTAGCCTGGATTATCTGGCCTAGGTATCAAATAGGACCATTTGTTTTTATCTTGGAGGGTGGGAATTATGCCTTTACTCATCGTTATCACACCTTTAGTATGGAAATTATATGTTTTGCAGCTGGTTGATTTGTCTTCAAATTTAATAATGTCTCATCGTTAATAGGTGTCAGTTACACTAACTCTTACCATTCAGGAGAACACAGTACAGTTTTCTTCTGATGGTTCATATTTCTCTGTCCATGGGTAACCACTATGGATGCTCTACAAAATACAGAAGGGCAGAGACAGGTCTCTCCTTGATGACAGAAGTCATCTCTTATTGTATTCCCTTGCATTTTTTATTTTATTGTACAGGTTAGGGTAAAAGTAGGTTCACAGTTATTTGTGTGGAAAATAATACAGTGACTAATAAAGAATAATACAAGAATAAACTGTGTTTCACATACTCACGACTATAAACTTACTTTGCCCACCCTGTACTCCTGGTTAGTGCAAAATATGTTGCATCTTCCTGCAACGAATCATTTTTACACACTCAGCATAATATAAAGCAGTGGAACAATTTGGGAATCAGAGCATCCACAGATGACATAAGATTGCCTATGGAGTTTGATGCCCCAGCTGCCCAAATGGAGACCATCTCATCCTTGGAGTCATTCCCAGTGCACATTAGCCTGTGTGGACTGTTAAGCATGTTGACACCCAAGTGCATCCATTTATAGACCCTTCCTGGTGAGGCTGGTGAGCTGGGTGTCCACTGTTCCTAATGTGTGCTCTGGAAGGCTGACCTGAAATCAGTGGGTTTCGCTACCTTCGGATTCTGGGTTTGACCCAGGGAAACACCAATGGGAGAATGGAGGGAGGAGGGAGGAGAGTGACTTGGGGCGTTTACTTCTCACTCCACCGCCCCCAGTGGTGCCTTTGTCATGGCTCCCATGAGCCACCTCTCCCCATGCCTCTCTCTGGCTGCACATAACCCCTCCCTGCCTTTCCCTGCAGAAGCCAAGGGTGGTAACCAGTCTTGTGGCCTCCTTTACCCTGATGACATCTTGGTAAATAGTTGCTGTACTGAACCATCTTCAGATTCCCGAATTTAGGTGTGTACTGGTTTCTGTAGCTACTGCCTGAGAACCCACTGGGGCTGGGTAGACCCGTCTCCAAACAGCTGAACTCGGCAGCTATGTGGGCAGCGAGAAGGCACCCAGGTGCAGAGAGGGGGTCTTTTCAAATCTGTAAAAAGCTCTCACTGAAGGTCCTGCAAAAGCTCTCAAGGGAAGGCCCTGAGTGAGGGAGGGATTTTTTATACAGTCTCCACTGTTTCTTCCTAGCAGTAGATACAGAGCGAAAATGCCAGTGAATTCCAGGGTGGTCTGTCCACTTAAATCCGTGCTTATTTGAGGGGCTGCCCATTCATTGCAGCAGGCTTTGAGCAGAAGAATTTGTCTAAAGTGAAAACCTAGAAGCCAACAATGTACGATCAGAAAGCAGAAAATGTCATTTTTTTAGATTGGGGAAGAGGGATGCAAAGTGGAAGATTCCATTCTGTTCTCAGTAACGTGGCTGGGCCTTCCCGGACTCTTCACCTAACCTGCATAGGTACAAAAATTACCCAGCAATCAGGAAGCTTTAAAAAAAAAAACAGAAAGAAAAGAAAGGGAAAAAATGGCAGTAATTAAACGACCAAAAAAACCCCCCGATATTCAAATAAAATTAAGGGTTTGACTTACAGCCGTGGGGGGCATCTCCTTTTGTTTCTCTTAGGTGGCATTTAGAGGAGAAGGAGACGAGCCGCTTTGTGGAAGTGTCTGAGCCGTGACTGGGGGCTGTGGTCTGAGCACACGTGTGCTGGTCCGAGTCCTCTGTGCGTCCAGCACGTCCGCCTGCGACTTTGGGTTCCGTCCGGTGCTTCATGGAGAATCCCCGGAGGAGAGGGCCAGGGACCAGAAAGAAAGAAGAAACGCAGAGTTCAGTTGTTAGGTTTATCCATCATATTGACAGGTGAGAGGGATTAGCCGTGACAAACAGAAGTTGTTCTGTGATGAAAAAGAGACGTGTTTCAGATCCAGCGGAAGAGCACCCATACCTGTGCCCACCCACGTGAGGTAGGCAGGGTGCAGCGAGAGCAGGTTTACAGTGTGGGTGAGCAAAACACAGTTCATTCTTGTATTATCGTTTATTAATTATTATATTATTTCCATATAAACAACTATATGCCTTCTTTGCCCTACCCTGTATATAGCGTAATTTAACATAGTCTATCATTGTGCTTCACTTTTAAAGGAATAAAGTGTTGTGGACATAGTGGGTGCTTCTGGCGCAGCCTCACGTGCCACCCTTCTCTCTCTCCACGGCCCCGCTGGGGCGGCCACAGTCCTGACGTGGGTTTACCTTTCCTTGTTGTACGCATTGACCACACGGGCGTGTATTCAGAAATAGCGTGCACAGTAGGAGATTTTGCGTGCTTCTCGAGGTAGATCGAAGGTAGATGGTGTCCTGCTCCCCCGCGTTTTCAAGAACCGTCCATATGGACACATGGACCTCCACATCCCTGATTCCTTTATGCAAGTGCAGACCACAGTTCACGTCTGTTTCTTAGGGATGAATATTTAGAAAGTTTCTGTCTCTTTTTGCCATTACACACAGTGTTTGGATGAGCCTCCTTGTACACAATGTCTTGTGAGCCTCTGTGAGGGTGTCTCTTGGATACGCACTTTGGGGAAAATGTTGGGCTGTGTGACCGGTACAACAGCAACTTCCCTGCCCAGTGCAGACGCTCCCCGGGGTGACCGCATGGTCTACATGTTGATACGCACAGCTAGAGACTCCTCGTTTCCTCAGCCCTGTCCTTGTTCATATTTTATAGGACCAGACTTTTTAAATGTTGCTCATTTAATGGTGGCCTTGGGTTTGCATTTCTCTAATTCCAATACTATGTAGTATCCCAATACTACAGGGATAGAGGTTCCAATACTTCCTCTATCATGTTTATTGGTACTTCAAGGTGTCTCTTTTTCAGTGATGTTTTCACTCCTCTTGCCCCTTTTCCTTTTGGATTGTTTGTCTTTTCCTGACTGATTTGTATGGCTTCCTTATGCTCAGTTCTCCACCCTTGGCAGTTAAAAGCAGGAAATAGTTGTTTCTGTGAGAGGTTCCAGGTTCAATGCACCAAGCAGCAAGCATCCCACAGACCCACTGCAAATGCCATTTCTCCGGGGTTGACTCTTGCCTTTGCCGAAGGGAACAAGCAAACTGTTATGTTACACGGTGATGTACATGATGGTAAAGCGAGGCACAGGGCTTCGTGGACATAGGGCCTGAGTTGCCGGGAGGAAGGCTCCTGGGGACGGACCCAAAGCGGGGAACGAGGAACCTACCGGAGGTAGGGTCAGAGCTCCAGGGGCAGGGGAAGCCTGGGCACTCACAGAAGGGCAGAAGCAGAGGCGTTTCCAGAGAATATGAGTGCTGCGGAGTGACATGGGCTCTGTGATGGGCAGAGGATGAGTAACTATGAGGATCGTGTCTAATGGCCTTTGGGTCCCAGAGAAGGGGGCGCCCCAGTTCCTATCAGTCCAGTGGCTCGGCATTGCAAGTTGGGTGGGCAGAGAGGAGAGAAACCAAAAGAAATGTGAGATGGAAAACCTCACAGTCAGCTGCTGTCCCCACTCTCTGGAGCCACTAATGACTTTGCAGTTATTAGCCAGTGAGAGAGCCGAACACCCCCCACCGAGCTGTCCCCACCGCAGAGCGTGACTGTGAGGCGCGGGGACTAGAGCTCTGATCTGTCGGCAAACTGTAATTTGACTTTGGACAGTCAAGCTTTATTTCATGCTGCCTTTGACCCATGGCCAGCAAATACCAAACGGAATGTTTTGCGTTTCCCCTTCTCTGCTTTGCCTTCCTAGCCACGTGGTAGAGGTTGTGTGAATGGCAAAATGACCCTCAACTAGGTGGAGGCGAGGGGAAAGAATTCCTGTGCAGAGACAGCTGGCCATTGAATGAAGGGTTGATGGTAACAATTAGCATTATTGATCCTGCCGTCTGCCCTGGAGTACAGAGGCCCACCCGTGTCATCCCCCAAGAGGGTAGGTGACGGCTGAAAAGCAGTCGAATGCTAAATCCCTCAAATCACACATCTCTTAGGTTTCTAACTATTTCAGGTCCAAATAAATAAACCCTGTCTCATAAATCAGCCAAGTGTGGTAACTGAGTCAACTCCGGGGTCTTGGGCATAATTAGCAACGTTAGAGAAGGAATTAGGACACATTCCTGCCCTTACTACTTATGCTAAATGCAGCCTTTCCTCATAAAGCCAGACGTCAGTCTTTGCTGTTGACTTTTCTCCCTGCTGGTACACGGAAGGGGTGGTGTCCCTGCCCGAAGGCAGACTGCATTGCAGTGAAATGTACGGGCTTCCAGAGAGGATAGGGAAGTATGAAGTATGCTTTAAAGCAGGAGTACGCGTATACAATCTTGTCATGCAGTATTTATTAATTCCGAAGACTTACTTCCTTTGATCGGTGTCATTCAGCAAAGTCTGTGTTCTCTAACTTCTGCCTGCATGATCCATCAGAACCACTTCCACATGTCCTCAAAGCAGATTCGGAAAACAAGAGCAGATCAGAAAATCCCCAGATTCCTTTTTGGCAGGATCAAGGGGCTCTTATCCCAGAGCCAAGCAAAGTTGCCAGAGACTTTTAAAAAAAATCAACAAACAAGGAAGAATCAAATGAGTCAAGTGTTACAGAATGCTGGGGAGTAAATTCACCTGTTAGAGGATATCGTCCTCCTCTTCCAACACTTAGGCTCAAGAGACAAACAAACTCTTGGGTGAACATGAAATTTCAAACAAAGCTAATGCCTAGTGGACCCTTGACATTCATCCTTTCAATTCCATTAAAGGGCTCCTCATAAGAGTAGATTGTTGGGTTTCCAGAAACGAACTGACAATCATCGCTCTGTAAGTTTCTTTTCTAAGTATATCATTTCCTTGTGCAGTCTCTGAAATTTCTACTTCAGTGTGATTTTAAAGCAAGATTTACTTTCACACAAGGCTGGGCTCCAAATTATAGTAAGCTCTTAAGCACTAGCCCAGTGTGAATCTCTATATCCATTTCATAAGCGACCCAACTTCCTCTTATGTTTCCAATTTACTTATGCTTCTAAGCACAAAAAAAAAGTGTATGTTTTAAATTAGATTTTTATCTAAAATCCCCCAATCTGGTGCCCAATCATATCCTGACCACCTAGTTATCTGCATACTTGGAAAATCTTTCTTTTTAAAAAAAAATGTTTCCACTTTCTCCAGAGCCCCATAAGGAACCTTATTTTCCTGGGTGAAATGCTCCAAAGGTCTGAAGACACTGAGGCCATCTCATCACTGCTGGGGAGAAAGCCAGGGCTGTGTTGCTCAGGTGTGCATATGATAAGTCTTCTGGCCTTGCTCAGTGGTCTCCAGCTGCCCCTTGAAACCCCCTGGGGAACTCTGAAAAATGAATGTTATAGCAGGTCCTTGAATAATGTGGTTTCATTCAACATCATTTCATTATAATGTTGATGAGATGCTGAAGGAACTGGACTCTTGTTTATATTATTAGCCTGTGGTCGGATTGGTGTCCTCAATACATTATTTCAACACAGTTCCAACAACCTATCCACAACATTAAATGAAGATTCAAGTTCTGAAGTAAAAGGTATAGTGGTTCAGACTCAGTAGAATAGAGACTGTAAATGGCTTTATGATGGTTCAGGTTAGGCTTTACCATCAAGTGAATTAAGAGGAAAACTTTGGGGGCTGCCAGAGTGTTTTGCATTTCAGTGTGCTGAATACAGGATTGTGGACACTGTTCTATTCTTGAACCAAAAAGAGGTCAGGAATAAAGTCATAAGAAATGAGAGTTGTTATAATTGCAAAAACATAAAAAAATTCTTTGGGGCAAAGATTATTATTATAAAAGAGCCAAAGTATTAAAAAGTATTCATTCCACATGCTAGATAAACATGCATAAGAAACCATATTTTTAGTTGATAAGAAAAGACCATCAACCCAAGTGAAAAATGGGCAGACAAACAAGCCACAGACAAAAAGAGTGGCAAATGCCGTTGAAACATGAAACAATTCTCAGTTTCATGTTAAATAAGACTGAATGTGAAACACAGTCAGATTGGCAAGGGTTACACCGTTTGCTGAGTCTGTTTTCAGGAATTTACCCTGTAATCACACTCGTACAGATGCATGAGGGTAGCATTGGGTTGGCCAAAAGGTCCGTGTGTTTTTTCCCAGACGATGATGGCTCTAGTAGTGCTTAGGTGTCTTTAACTTCATTCTCAACAATTTTGTTAGATTGTGTTGTGACAGCTGTCACAGTGGCATGCATTTTTACAAAAACTTGTCAAAATCGGTGAATTTTCGTGCAGCCATTTTAAGATTGAAGACAAAAATACACATTTTGGGTATATTATTATTTTAAGAAAGATAAAAACTGAAATGCAAAAAGATTTGTACAGAGTATGGAGAAGGTGGTATGACTGATTGAATGTGTCAAAAGTGGTTTGCGAAGTTTCTTGGTACTACTGACATTTTGGCCAAATAATTCTCTGCTGTGGGGCTGTCGTATGCATTGGAAGGTGTTCAGCAGCACCCCTGGCCTCTACTCACCAGACGCCAATAGTTGGAGATGGCCGATGTACTCAAATATTTAAATCAGTGAAGTTATTGGTGAAAATGAAAAACGTCTTTTATTTTATGAAAAAAAAAAAAAACTAAATGGATTTTTTTGGCCAACCCCACATAAGGATTTTCACTGCCATGTTATTTTCAATAGATTAAGAATTGGAAGCAACCTAATTGTCCTGCAGTAGGAGAATGGTAAATAAATTACACGCACCCACAGGCCAAAGAATTCTGATGATAGAACGAGATGAAGCTCCAGGTGCTGACGTGGCGGGCTGCCCACTGCGTCGGGGTCAGCTGCAGAGCGCAGCGTGGGGCATGAGTACAAACACGTGTGTGTTGGTACAAGCACAGAAAGTCTCCAGGGCGGTGCACGACCCTTTCCAACAGTTGTTACCCTGCTGAAGGTGAACACGGAGGGAGGGAGTATTTTCTACAATTTTCCGTGTTTGATTTATCTACAACAAGCAGGTATATATTCAATAACATCCTATTGAAAACTTAAAAATCCATGTACCTTTTTTGGCAAATCAAAGACAGCCGTGCTCCCGTCTGGTTTTGGCCAGTCGGCCTCTGGGCGTAGGTGGAAGTGGGGCTGAAGAGATAGAGCATATGACTCTTTTGCAAAGATGCCTCATTTGCAATGGATGCCTTATCATATCATCTTCCTTTCCATTCTAATTTTTAAAAATTTTTTATTACAGTTTACATTCAATATTACTCAGCACCAGTTTTGGCAGCATAGTGGTTAGACAATCATGTACATTACAGAGTAGCCTCTCCCCACCTCGATATTTCAAGTACTCACCGGGCCCGGACATAGTTACTGCAGTGCTATTGACTGTATTCCCTATGCTGCAATTTACACCTGTGACGATTCCGTAACTACCAATCTGTACTTCTTAATCCCTTCACCTTTTTCAGCTGGCCCTATGTCAGCTTTTTGCAATCACTTCAGTGAGTTCAAGCCCATCCACAAAGGGGTCCTAGGCTGAGAACATAGGCCCCACTCAAAAGAAACTTCATGGTGTACCCACTTTCTTGGCAGAGGAAAACTCTTCCACTCACTCCTGTACCACGCTGTACGTTATCCTGTGTGTCAGAGAGCAGAGGGAGGGTATGGACAGTGGAGTGTGTGTGCATGCGTGCAGGAGGCCATAGGCACGCCCAGCCCTGGGGGGTGCTGGAGCCCGTGCCCTGGGTCCTTAACTGCCTCCCTAGCTACCAGGTGCGCACAGGTCGTGCGGACCCAGTCAAGCCAGGCTGCCCAGAACCGCTCCTGGCAGTGTAAACTGGCCACTACGAGGACGTGATGAGTACGCTGGAAGTCAAAATCGGGATTCCCAGAGAGGGGAAAACTAGGTGCCAGCTCTGAGCCCCTGTTCAGCTTTGTTCTGATGACGGGGTGGGAGGAAAAGAGCTGCTGGCGGGGCACTCGGAGTGCCAGGCTGTCCTTCCACAGCCTAACGGGGTTGCCGCACAGACGCAGACCACACTTTAAACCAAAATGCTGCCGGTTCCCTGATGGGCCAGGGCCCAGGTCCGAAGAGAGCCAGTGGGGTGGGCGCTGTGCCTGAAACCTGAGCAGAGACCCAGTTCCACGAGGAGAGCAGCCCGTTTTCCCGCCCCATCGGACATGGGATGGCAGGGGGTGGCCAGGGTCGTGGAGGTACATATTTGGGGACTACAAAGAATTTCCTGTCATTCTCTCTAATTTTGCATCTTTTTTTGTTGTTGTTAGGGATACTCAAACCCATTTAAAGCTTTAGCATGCGAGTCAGGTTTCTTATTAGTAGCCAGTGGCACTGTTGACAAATTAATGAATGAATCACAAGGGGTCTCTCTTCTGACAGTAAATGCCAGGAGGTTTTTCATCACTGCGATTTGCATCTCTGGCTACCAAGCAATCCATCTGATTTACAGGGATTCCTCATGACTCCAACTTCAGCATATTTATTCGGGCACGTTGCTTCAGTCTCGCCATAGCTACCTCCTGACCCAGGCCCAGGGCCGCTGTACTGCATGTTTTGGGTTTGCTAACCCAACAGTCATTTCTGAGATCCACACAAATGAAAAACATAGCCATACGACAAGAAACCCTTAATCACTCTAATGTATGTCCCGAGGTTCTCCTCCCCACACCTCCCTCCCCGTCTCCGTCCACCGGAAACTCCCTCCAGTACTCTGGGCCCCATCCGCAAGCTGGAAGCCCCAGCCCGCTGCAGTTCGCTTAACGGGCGGCGGCAGGAAATTTGTTTTACAAGGCTGGTTTTAACCCAGCTACCTGCTGTGCAGCGCATTGCTACTGTTTGTGAAATGAATGATGGGAAAGGCAAGTCTGTGATTTCATTTGTTCAGACCGATTACTCACACGTTGCACACGGTATCATTTGCTTGTCACTTAATGACTGACCAGCCTGCCTGAATCATTAGTGCCGCAGCGCAGTGAAAGGAAGACCGCGGCATAATGAGGCGCTAAAGGAAGTGGAGTGCTGTTTTACCTAAAAGAAATGGTGCGCAGAAATCCAGTGCAGCTGCAGGTGTTCCGATGACAATGTGGGAAGCAGTTAGCTTCCAATTTAGCAGAAAATTAAGAGCGAAAAAACTGTTATTTGTGAGAGAAGATCCTCATGGCAGGCAATCATCCTCGCTCTGCACCCACAAGATGAGCATTCAGCTGTCTTTGTCGTGACTTTAAAACAATTGGTGCCTTGGGCTGCATTCAACACCAGACTGGTGCTTATTATCTGCAGTTTATTCTTTCTTGGGATATTTTGTCCCCCCCCCTCCATTTTATGGTTAATTTGCTTGCTTGAATGTAAAGCCATTTAAGCTGAAAAATCTGGATTGTGGCTCATCATTGTGCCAGGGCTCTGAGCTGTATGATACAAGATAATTGGCAATTTTCAAATTCATAATCCATTTTGTTTCGCTCGCCTCCCCTCCCCTTGTCCCTTCTGCTAGCTCCCCTGCCCCATTCTTTGGCGTAAACTTTGAAACTGGTAACTGAGGGAACGTGGGGAGATGCCGGTTCCCCCAGTTAAGTTGTCAGACTCCTGGGACTCACCTGAGCAGATATTAAAGAGCAAGACCTTGTGATACAAACCCGTACACCTCCAGGAAGGCAGTCTCACAGCCGAACAGATGCTTTCCCAGGGAACCATTTCATTCCACCTGGAGGCGAAGCTCCAAGCCCCGTTGGTAGTTCTGTAGATGGAGTGTTGTTGAGGGCTTGCTGTTTGAGGTCGGAAAGCAAACTTGGACGTTCTGTGAAACTACTGCCAGTCTTTAGGGCCTAAATCTAACACAGCTTATTATATTTCTATCACCACTTGCCATGTCAATCAAGGCAATGATGAAGTTGTCCGAATCTCTGCCTGTCAGTTAGAGAGAGAGCTGACATAGCATGTCAACAATCCGTTACTTCTCACTGTGCCAGTCAAGGTGATGACAGACGAAGTAGCCCAAGTCCATGTCCACTGATATCCTTCTTCTATTTTGAACCTGTCTAGCCTATAGGATCTACTCCTATACTCCTGGCACTGCGATCCTTCTTGTTTCGTGCTTCACTGGTTTCCTGGTGGAACAAACCCATCACTGAGTTCACACATTTCGGTCCAGTTATTTCTGAGCAGCAGCTTTTCCCTCAGGATGTTTCTTCAGAGATGAGGTGGCCTTGGCCCTGGGAGTCTGTCCTAACGTGACCTCAGAGCGATGGCAGCACTGCATGTGTGGCTTCCGAATGGGATCCAAGTGGGTAACGGGCAGCACTGCGTCGAGCAGGCTAGCCGAGTGGTGCACAGCAGTTCCTGCGGCCTCGGCTGACCAGAACTGGGCTGAGATCCTCTCTCATGACAAGAACGTGCTTTTCAATGATGGTTTTTGTTCTTCCAATGGCCAGACCTTTTTACCTTGAAAGCAGGACAGTGCCACCCTCGCCACTTTTCTTGTGCCTGTGGATCACAATGCAGTTTATTGTTCCATGTTGTCACTCTGGTGACATGGATGTGCCTGCTAATGACACCAGTTCAAATTTTAAAGCATGTTTCCCCATTTTGAAATAACTTTCCTTCAATTTTTTAATTTATTGATTTGAGAAAGAGAAGGAAGGAGAGAGGGAGAATAGAGAGAGAGAATGTCGTTCCACTTATTCTGCATTCATTGGTTGATTCTTGCATGTGCCCTGACTGGGCATCAAACCCACCACCTTGGCGTATTGAGACGATGATCTCACCAACTGAGCCACCTGGCCAAGGCAATTTTGCAGTAATTTTCTTTTTTTAATATATTTTCTTTATTTATTTTTCGAGAGAGGGGAAGGGAAGGAGAAAGAGTGGGAGAGAAACATCAATGTGTGGTTGCCTCTCGTGCGTCCCCTGCTGGGAACTGGCCTGCAACCCAGGCATGTGCCCTGACTGGGAATCGAACCGCGATACTCTGGTTCGCAGGCCCGCGCTCAATCCACTGAGCTACGCCAGCCAGGGCAGTAATTTTCCACCTGAATTATAATGTTATTCTTCACGTGCACTTGTGTAAATTCAAGGAAAGACAATGCAAAAATAAAAAAGAAGAAAGGGAACAAAAAGCACGAGTATGGTGACCAATCATAGACCAAACAAGCAACAGATGAGTAGAGAGAGGAGAAAAACAACCAGCGATAGGGGATAAAAGGGTTGCCACCCTCAGACTCTATGCAGTATTTCTCTTTCATTTCTCTGTGTTTTGGCTTTTACCTTCCTCAGATACTCCAACACCCTTTTACCATGGCTGGCTTTATTTTTTCAGAACACGGGGAAACATGAGTTTCCAACCGAGGCCCACCTTTCTGTGGTGTAACTTGGACTCCTGAGCATTCCCCTCTCATGTGTGGGTTTCCATCTGACTGCTTCCTCCAGCACAGATACTCTGTTGTCACCAGCTGGCCTGAGAAAACACTCAGCCATGTTCTGTTTCAGTGTCCACTAATAGGCGCTCAGTCTTCTGTCCTGCCAGTTTGGTGCACAATATTTTCATTTTCTCTCTGTTCATTTCCAATACTCCTGTCAGCTCTCAGCATCTACTTCATTAAGCTTCTCCTCTATTTGAACAGCCACCGGCAGTGAAGGGCCCTTGGTGAGGCCGAGGGAGAGTGGGTCTCGTGCTCTCAGCACACTGGCTGGCCTGCCAGAGGGGCAGGATTCGCGGCTTGTCACACAGACTGCCTGGAGGGTGCTGAGTCCCCATGTGTCACACAGGTTCCATTGCTCACCAGGCACAGGCTTGTAAACTTGTTTCTGAAAACGTGAGAGGATTATCTTGCTCATAAAATGCAAAATTTGCTTAACTGCTTCAGAAGACTTAAGGCTCTCTGGAGTGAAGGCAGACGAGCCTTGTCAACACAGTGCATCAAGGAAGCTGTAGTGTTGCCTTGTGGGAAATTCTGTACTGTGGACTCAAGTAGTGGGTAAAGGCATTTACTTCTTTTTAAAAAAATTTTGGTTCAATATGCGTAAGTTTCCTAGAGGGCAAAGACACTTCAGTGCAAAAGAGCATTTGAAGAGAATTTGAAACTATAGTAGCTCTTTCCCTTTTATGAAGCTCCTAAGGAATTATAGATTCTAAACTGTATGGAAGTTTGACAACCCAAAAATTAAAGAAGTCACATCCATCCAAACGGGTAGGAGAGGTAGAGACGTAAAGACATGCACTGAGAGGCGCGGAGGAGGGGAGATGCGGAGACGTGAGATGGGCAGTCCACCCAGATGTGGTTTGAGGGAACCTAGCCGCGAACCAGACCACCAAGCTCAGGGTTCCAGTACCAGAAAAATAAGTCCCCACAACTTCTGGCAGTAGGAACCAGTGGGGGTTGGGACAGTGAAAGAAACTGGGATTCCCAGGCCTTCTCCTCTTAAAAGGCCCACAACAGACTTAGGGCTTAGGCAGACTTACTTCCTCCAGGTTCCAGCATGGGGGCAAAAGCTGGAAGGGCACCAGCGGCATATGGGGAGAAACTGAAGTGCCTGGCATCAGGGCGTGTGCTGGGGGACAGCCTCCTCCCGGACAAAACTCCAGAGGACAGGCAGTGGCATAGTCCCTTTTCTGAGCCCTGCCCCATACAGAGCCACAGAGTGGTGGCACCGTATCTGAGACTCTGTCAGCCTGGTTCACACGGGTTGCCCTGCCTTGGCAACTACCTAAGGCTCTGCCCCATTCAACTTATCAGTGCGCTTTTCTACCCTAAGCCACACTACTAAGACAGCAAGTCAAAGCAGCTCTACCTAATACATAGAATCAAACACAGGGAGGCTGCCAGATCAAGGAGATAAAGAACCATGGCCCAAATGAAAGAACACAATAAAACTCCAGAAAAAGAACTAAACAAAATGGAGAAAAGTAATTTAACAGATTCAGAGTTCAAAACAGTGGTTATTAGGATGCTCAGCGAACTCACTGGGTACTTCAACAGCATTAAAAAGACCCAAGTAGGGATGAAGATTACACTAAGTGGAATAAAAATTTACAGGGAACCAACAGTGGAGCGTATGAAGCAGAGAATCAAATCAATGACTTGGAACATAAGGAAGAAAAAAACATTTAGTCAGAAAAGCAAGAATAATAAAAAATAAAAAATAAAACAAGGATAGGCTGAGGAGCCTCTGGGACAACTTCAAACATATCATTTGAATTATAGAGGTGCCAGAAGGAGAAGAAAAAGGGCAAGAAATTGACAACTTATTTGAAAAAATAATGAAAGAGAACTTTCCTAATTTGGTGAAGGAAATAGACATACAAGTCCAGGAAGTACAGGGAGTCCCAAGCAGGATGAACTCAAAGAGGACCACACTGAGACACATCATAAGTAAAATGTCAAAAGTTAAAGATAAAGAGAGAATCTTAAAAGCAGCAAGAGAAAAGCAGAGAGTTACCTACAAAGGAGTTCCCATAAAATTGTTAGCTGAATTCTCAAAAGAAACTTTGCAGGCAAGATGGGACTGGCAAGAAGTATTCAAAGTGATGAAAAGCAGGGACCTACAACTTAAATTACTCTATCCAGAAAAGCTGTCATCTAGAATAGAAGGTCAGACAAAGTGCTCTCAGATGAGGTAAAGCTAAAGGAGTTCTTCATCACCAAGCCATTATTACATCAAATGTTAAAAGGACTTATTTAACCCTGGCTGGTGTAGTTCAGTGGATGGAGCACGGGCCTGCGAACCAAAAGATTGAGGTTCAATTCCCCATCAGAGCACATGCCTGGGTTGCAGGCCAGTTCCCAGCAGGGGCCAGTTCCCAGCAGGGGATGCACCAGAAGCAACCATACATTGATATTTCTCTCCTCTTATTCCCTTCCTTTCTAAAGGATAAGTAAAAAGAAAATAAAATATTTTTTTAAAAAGGGACTTATTTAAGAAAAAGAAGATCAAAACTATGAACATTAAAATGGTAATCAATTCACAACTATCAGCAATTGAACCTAAAAAGCAAACTAAGTAAACAAGCAGAACAGAAACAGAATCATAGATGTGGAGATCATTCAGAGGGCTATCAGTGGGAAGGGGAAGGGGAAGAACGGGGGAAAAGGTTCCAGGATTAACAAGTACAAATCGGTAGGTACAGAGCAGATGGAGGGACATTAAGTACAGTATAGGAAATAGAGTAGCCAAAGGACTTATGTGCATGACCCATGGACCTGAACAAGCTGTGGGGACTGCCTGAAGGAGTGGGGATCATGGGGTGGAGGGAGTAAAGGGGGGAAATTGAGACAAATGTAACAGCAAAATCAATAAAATATATTTTTGAAGGAGGATATTATAGGCAATTTTCAGGTGTAGTCTTGTGTTATGGATGAAATAAATGATAAATATAGAGAGGGAAGAAGGAAGAAGATGCAACTAACTGAGCCAAATTATCATCCTCTTCAGAGGTGCAAGGAAGAAGCTGATTTTAGCACCTAAAAGTGGGGCCTTTCAGGACCAGCCTTCAACACACTTGAGTCAGGGGAGGTTTTCCTTTTTCTATTTCTATTTCTATTTCTATTTCTATTTCTATTTCTATTTCTATTTCTATTTCTATTTCTATTTCTATTTCTATTTCTATTTCTATTTCTTGTCCTCACTTTAGGTAGACTGTGTCTTTGGGCTGCCACATTCTTCTGTCACAGAGGAAACTGCAGGGCAGTTCACCAGGTCTTACTGGGGCAGGACCATGGAAAGAAGTTCTGCGTTGTCACTGTGGAAGTTCAACAGTGTAAATCCGAAAAAGGCCCTGAGGATACATGAAAATCAGGAACTTCCTCATGACCCATATTGACTCTATTTGACAATTGAATGTTCTTTTTTTGAATAGTTCACCCATTATTAACATCTTACATTAGTCTGACACATTTGTTATGATGGACAAACTGATGTTGATACAGTACTATAAATTAAAGTTCTTTTAGTATATTGAGACTTCCTTAGTTTTCACCCAACATCCTTTTTTTTGTTCTAGAATCCTCTGTAGGTTACTGTATTATAAGTAGTCCTCATATTTTCTTAGGCTTCTCTTGACTGTGACAGTTTTTTAGGCTTTCCTTTTCTTGATGACCTTGAAAGATTTGAGAGTAC
Organism: Artibeus jamaicensis; assembly: GCF_021234435.1. Lineage (NCBI taxonomy): Eukaryota > Metazoa > Chordata > Mammalia > Chiroptera > Phyllostomidae > Artibeus > Artibeus jamaicensis. The sequence goes on along the minus strand of NW_026521764.1, from coordinate 1,202,643 downwards.
TGGTTGAGAATCTTGTAGAATACCCCTCTAATGGGATTTGTTGGATGTTTGTCTCAGTGGTAGACAAGGGCTATGTGTTTCGGGGAAGGGGACCACAGAGGTAAAACGCCATTTTCATCACAAGAGTGCAGGTCTATTCACTGTTGGTGTTGACCTTGGTCACCTGGCTGAGGCAGTGGGTGTCACTGTGCTCCACTGTAAAGTCACCCTTTCCCCACTTTCTGTACTCTGCTCTTGGAGGGAAGTCACAGTGTGCAGCCCACACTGAAGAAGTGTGGTGTCGTGTTCCAGCTCCTTGAGGGCGGAGTATCTACATAAATTCTTTGAAATTCAACATGGGATGTTTAGCTCTTCTTCATCTTTTACTTATTAGGTCAAAAATTTATATCAGTATGGATTCACAGATATTTATTCTATACTTTGGGTCATAACGGAACAATTCTTTCTTTAGTTTGTTACTGAAAATTTTCCAGCTCTGGTGTTGGAAATACTTTTAGTTGGCTCCTATGTCCCTTTGACAAACCAACCACCCCCACCCCTGCTCCCGCCACCATGGTTGTATCCTGTTTGTTTTTTAAATCATCTCTTACTTCCTGGTGTTACAGAATGCTCCAGACTCACCTCACATATTTCCTGCCTGGGTCCCTAGCATTAGCCATGTCTCCAAGGAGCCCTGGTTACTTTTATTGATGAATGGCACTAGAAACCAGGATCTGGGTGCTTGGTGAACTCGGTGCTGCTGGGATCTTGTTGCTCCCAGGCTCCCTCAGCAGACAAAGCAGAAAAAAATATTATATGTAATATAAAATAACCTGTGCATAGACATGTATCTATAAATATTTTCTATATGTGAGCAGCTGTATCTGTATTAAGCTAAATATGAGTTCACTCTCGTCCCCAAGTCTAATCTAATTACCATATGGATCATTCTAGTCTCTTCCCCTTGCTTCTTTATAAATTCTCACTTCAACAGGGAGGAAATTGGCTCTCACCATAATGCATTTTAAGCCAGTCTAAAAACTGGAAGAAGAGGAAAGCTGTTTGCATGTGAGTAATGGAGATGAATAGTTCTCCCATGGCAGGAAGCTAATTCTGCCCATCCGAAACCTACCAGGGAAGTGAAAAACACAGTAACTGAATTGTCATAACACTATAAATAGCCCAGAAGAGTACGTATAATCATTCTACTTTAATATGCAAACTATGCGCACAATTTTGATATATGATAAGAAAACAAAAACATACATGTATATACTCATATGCATCTCCTATTTACAGAAGAAGAAATTTATAAAACTGGGGAGCCTAAACATTTACAAATAAGTTAGACAAGAGTCAGTTAAATTAAAATGAAAACAGTTGCTATCATTTTTACCCTAAGTAACATATCTGTGAGTGCGCGGTGAGCTGGGCATTCTCCTATACTGCTGATAGTCATGTAAGTTGTGACTGCCTTCCCAGAAATCAAGCTAGCAGTGAGAATCCAGAGTCTTCATAAATGTTTCTTTGGTCCAATAATTCCTCTTCTAAAAGTCTTTTCTAGAAATTAACACTCCAGAAATGTTTTTGTTCAAAGATGTTTATCACAGGATCATATAACGCAGTAAAAGATGAAAAAAACTACATTGGTGACTAAAAGGACAGTTAACAATTTATGGCAGCTACATATAGACACTCATTTGCAACCACTGAAAATAATGTGTGTAAAGAGTTTTAAATAGCCCTGGCTGGTGTGGCTCAGTGGATTGAGCACTGGCCTGCTAACCGAGAGGTCACCAGTTCCCTTCCCCATCAGGGTGCATGCCTGGGTTACAGGCCAGGTTCCTGGTTGCAGGTTGTATGCGAGGCAACACATCATTGTATCTCTCTCACATCAACATTCCCCTCCCTTGCCCTCTCTCTAAAAATAAATAAATAATTTAAAAAAATTTTAAAGCGTTTTGAGTAATATGGAGAAAGGATAATACTAAAATAGTTAAGTAAAAAAAAAATCAGGAATCAAAATAGTTTTACATTATGATCTTCCCTATGAGAAAGTATCTAGCGCAATTTCATAATATGTAGCAAAACCTTTAAATGCATACATTCTCCAGGAATTCATGCCACAGATATTCTGACTTACGTGCCAAACTCAAATGTGCAAGGATATGGATTCCAGCATTGTTTACAATAGCGGAAGATTAGCAACAACTTAAATGTTCATCACAGGGGGCTGGTTAAATAAACCACAGCACCCCCAGGCAATGATCAGTGTGTACTGAGGCAGCTCTCCAGGAGTATATGTGACCTCAGAGATCCAGTATTTGGTGAGAAAAGCAAGTATAATATTTTTCTTCTTTTTTAAAAGGTAGTATATTTACATAATTTTTATACTCATAAGCTAGAGCTGAAGGATGCAAAAAAGACAAAAATTAGTAACAGAAGTTTTTTCTGCAGAGTCAGAGGTGCAAAAGAAGTTTCACTTTTCTGACTTTTCCATATATTGAATATATCGCTAGAGTCATGAGTTGTCTCTTAAAATAAAATAATGTTTTAATTTTAAATAAAAGAATTGGAATACCTAGTATGTAATTGTAAGAACTGGAATACCTAGTATGTAATTTGCTGTATGCTGCAGCCTGGTGAAAACCTCTTCATCTCTGGCAAACATGCAAGTTAAGGCTTCCTCAGGGCCCTTCCGGGGTGAAGGGTGTTTGGCCATTGAGGAAAGCACTTGCGATTCACATCTAGGCTGAAGCAATTAAGAAAGAGACAGCAGCTCCAGAAAGTAAAGGCATTCTAAAAACCAACTGAAGCCACAGAAAAGGATCAAAGAGCCAGAGGTAACTATCACAGTGTAAGCCCTCCTCCTCCAGAGTTACAGATATCTTGGGGGGAGCACCAGAATTCACACATGACAGAGAAGTAGATGGAAAGGGGATTGAGCTCACTTTATGTGGTGGGGGGCTCCACCTGGTAGGGGGTCGGCATTTCAATGTCAAAGCTGCCGAACAGACAGGCTCTCAAGGAAAACCAGCAGGACTATTATCAATCTTAAGAAAATAAAGCAATACATTAAGCTGGATTCCAAAGGTTTTCTTAAAATTCTAGATAAAATTTGAGACTGATTCTCTCATTGTAATTCGTTAATGCTTTTTTTGAAAGATGGGAGGATTCCTTAAATGGATGAATTCCTGGATCATATCAATGAACCAGCCTGACATGAGTCTCACAAAATCTTGTAATCCCATGAGACTCTTAGCTAAAATACTGACATCTATAATAATTAAAAAAAAACAAAAAACCACTTTTGGATCCAGACCAAAGATTTAGCATGAATAGTCTCTTGGAAGATAATGAAATAAATAGAATATAGTACCATTAGTTTTTTTACCACTAATAATGGAAGCCTAGGTGAAAAAACAGTTGCTTATGGGAACAATTACTTTTAAAATTTGTGATTTCAAGGAAATTTCTTCCAAGCAACAACACTTTACAATGGGACCTAAAGCATACAAAATAGTAAAGAATCACATGCCTTTGGAATTTCCGTCAAGGGGACAGGAGACAGATGACCTTTCCATCAGTCTCCCTGGTCTTCTGTGGAACCACAAACAGAGTGAAACCGTTACAACAGGATGATAGTTCCAGATAAGTTGTCATGTTTGGCCATCCCTGCAGGCATTAGTCTATTTGCAGGTGACGTTATAATACCACTTGTCCCAGTAATAAACAATGCTTTGTTGTGTGTAAAATTTTGAAACTGCCAGAAGCTCATATTTGTAACTGCTACAGAGAAAAGATTTAAAAAAAAAAGGCCTGTGGTTTCCACGGGAAAAACAAGTTCATGTGCAGTTCAGTTACGTCTGAACTGATTAACAGTGAGTATAATTTGTGCACTACCACTACTTCCTACCCCAGACAGGTTTTATGATCTTCCACAATTATCTGAAATCTATTTTATAAACTTTTGACGGCAATAAAAATATAAAGGTCTACAATTTAGGTGGGAAGAACAAGCTGTGTAGTAAAATAGCCTGACGAGTTTCCTTGCCAATATACAGATGGGATTTACAACACAGTAACTCAAAAAATGAGTTTAGAGCCATGGAGATGGCTTCATAGTTCCCCTTTAATTAGAGGCTGAATCCCTTCATAAATGGGGATTTATATTTCTGATATCATATTATCTTTTCTGAAAGAGGGGATTGATATAATTTTTAACATTTCCAAATTTACTATAGAAATATATACGAAATGTTTCTATCAGCTGCAAATCTCAGATTATAAAAATCAATGATGATTCATAATTGGTAGCAATGCAACTGGTTAATGGCTTTCTCTGCTCTTGCTGGTTATGAAAATGTGATTTGGGGATCCACTTAGAGTAAATGTGTCCTCTTCAATCTTTAATTTGGTCACGGGCTTTTATTTTTCATTATATCAGATTATTTTATTGAGTTGGAAAGTTCTCCAAATATCATTAATTATAAAGAAAGTTATTTGCCTTGAATTTATTTATCTGTTAAGCCATCATATCATGTATGTATTGCTGTCTAATGACTGACACCCAAACTTAGCTTAGAACTGTGGTTTATTAATTCCTGTGACTCTGTAGGTTGGCTGGAAAGTTACCCCATGGGGCTCATCTGAGCTCACTGGTCTAGCAGCTGCATGCAGCTGGTGGGCCAGCTGGGCGCTGAGGCAGCTGTGACAGGAGAGAGGGACATTCTATCCCAGTCTGATAGTCCCTGAGAGCTGTCAGAGGAGTCTCCTCAGTTCTCCTTCACATGGCCTTCCATCCTCCAGTGGGTTGGACTGAACTTCTTCATAGAAATGTCCAAAGACAGAAGCTGCAAGGCCTCTTGAATCCTATACCCCTGAACTTGGCATCAAACCAAGTCACAAGGCAACCCAGGTGCAAGATTCCATCTCTTGCTTTGAGTAGCTACAAAATATTCTGGCCATGTTTTCCAATCTACTACCCACATACAATAGGAGATGCTATAATACAATCCTCACTGCTAGCTATGCAAATTATGAAGAAGATGCCCCAAGACACTTTACCACCATCATGTAGGAGATTGTAATAACTGCACATCTATCAGGCCTGCCAATGGGGATGCTGTTTCCCGGACTGAGCGCACCACTGAAACGAGGCCAGAGACCGTATAAAACCAACACAGTCATGTCACATCACGTCCCCTCCTCGTATCCGAGCTATTCGGAACAGATAGAGGAAAGTTTTTAAAAGACAATTTTGAATATTTTTGAGATAGAAATTTAACCACAAATTTATCTAGAAATTTTCAAAATTTGGAGAACTAGTTTATGTCATCTAGTAATTTGGCAGGAACGGCACCATGAAAACAAGAACAGAATTAAAGTGTGAAAATCAGGAATTGTACACCAGCTTTGGGCTGGATATTTTATTCAATTAGCTGACATGAGTCTCTGAGTAATCCCTTAGCAATTGAGGTATTTACAGTAAATGTCAGTGAGTTTCTATTAGAAATGTGTTGAGTGCATATCTACATATTCACACTAGTGACCTGCCCAGCCCCGCCCCTGTAAGTTCTGTTCCATGAGCACATGCGTGAGAATCCTGGAGTCATGTGTTTTTGCTTTGGTTTCCAGGAGGCAGCCCCGGGGGTTCTCATGATTTGTCGTGATCAGGGTGCACTGCTCCCACTCCAGCATGGTCTGTGGGCCACATCAACATCACCCCGGAGCTTGTTTACATGTGGGATCTTAGGCTCCGCCCCAGACCTGCTGATCAGAATCTGTGTGTTAACGAGATCTTCCTTTGATTCCTCTGCACATTAAAGTTAGAAAATAACTGGGTGACAACTTTTGGTCATAGGGGGCACTGTTCCATTTTCTGGATTATTTTCAAACATTATGGTTGTATATGTTATACATAATTATTTGGCAGGTACATATACATATAAAGTTCTATATGTATATGTATGTACAGAATATGTATACACATATAATTGTATGTAATTATATAACATAATCTGTATACATCTGTACAGAACCTTTGTTGCTGATTCAAAAGAGATAATAATCCCTACAAGAATAGCTACCACTTGACAACGTCTTGGTCTGACATTAGGTTCTACCATGTATTTACAAATGCTTAATACATATATTAAGTGCAAAACGCAGACCCTCCCTAACAAAGCCATAGCATTATTTTATCATTATATGATAGTAATTTAGGTGCTTTTGCTTAATTTACAAGTAAAATTCCCTGTAACTCTGCTTTTCCTTCCTCTGAGTTTTATAAAACTTAAAAACTTCAGTAGTTTAAAGTTAATTCCCTTTTAATTATGTTGCTCCGTTGTGTATATCATATTACTACTAGAGTACTCTAGTAGTAAGGCATAGTAAATCTCTTTTTATGACCTTTTCTCATGCATTCATTCCTTTAACAAATTATTATTGAGCTCATGTTTTAAGCTTTATATTTATACAAGAAATACAGAAGATAACAAAATAGCTGTATATCTTTGAAAAGCATCAATCTGATAGAAAAGACAGAAAAGAAAGTCAGCGATCATAACTAGACTCAATAAGCAGTCTAATGGTGTTCAAAGGGGTGCAGAGGACAGGCTCATTACTGGGAGGCCTCAGGGAAGACTCACGGAAGGAAGCTGGGCCCTACTGGCTTAGCCGAGCTAGCCGGGGCATGTGGCGAGGAAGGGCGCTGCAGACAGAGTGCTCGGGGGAGTGGCGGAGTATGGCTGGAGTAAACTATGTGCATGCATTTAGGCATGTTGTTTAAAGTGCTGGCGGAGGCTGAACTGGGAATGCCAGGCTAAAGAGTTTGAACATTATTCCGACAGCAATGAGGAGCCATTGAAGAATTTTTTCAGGGGGCGAGGTCCTCAGAGGTGCAGTTCGGAAAGATCCCTTTGGCAGTTGCGTGGAAAATAGAGTTGAGACAGTGGGAGCCACATTGAACAGTAAGTCTGCGAGCCAAAACGGTGTGCATAGAGGGGAGAAGACAAATCAGAGGAAAGTATGGAAGACGAAATGGACATGGCTTGATGCCCACTTGGATATAAATGACACAGGCGACAGCCAGCTCCAGGGTCGCTCCTAGGTTTCTGGAGGGATACTGGGTGGATGATGGTGTCGGTCACCGAGGTGGGGACACCATAGGAGGAGCGGGTCTGAAGAAGGAAATATGTATGACGTGCAGTTTGGAACAGGTCAAGTTTGACGATCCTATGCGTTATGCATTGGAAGTCTGCAGTGCACAGCTTGTCTAGAGCCCAGGGGAGACGCCCAGGTCACTGGTGGGCTGCCTGCCGTGTGTGACTGCCCATGAGCCAGAACCGTTCTCATGGGCAATTCCATCCCGTTTTAGCTATCACGTGCTGGGAAGGAAGTTTCTTCCCCTCGCATGCTGTGTTTCTTCTTTAAGCAATGCTCTACAGTAGGAGTTCTCCGAGTTGACCCCCACATGAACACTATGCAGAATTAAGCAAAACTCTCCATTCCTTCTTGTAAACAAGCATGAACACAGACTTTGCTGGACACTCCAGGCCAGTAGGTTTCTCTCAAATATAACATCACACATCCTCTCCCACCTGTTGAGTCGAATATGTCCCCAGAGCTAACATTTATACATCCCAGTTGTAGTTGTTATTATAATTATATAACTTAATTAAACATTGTAAGAGCACAGAGATATGAATGTGAAAATAATGAAAGTTGTGATTTTTATGAAAATGAAAGCTGAAATAGGAAGCAGAATTAACAAAAGTGCATTCACTTCCCAATTGCTGTCAAGCTAGTGATGAGACAAGTATGATGGATTAGGGGAAATAATCGCTGTCTGGAAGTATGCAGCATTTGGATTGCTTCGCCTGTCTATTAATTCTTCACTCCACTTGCAGGAGAGCAAGCTGGAAACTCTGTGTGAAGGATTGTAGGTGTAGTTGATGCTAGAAAGATGTTGAGAAATTCTAATCAGAGCACCCATTTTCAAAGGCAAGGTCTTGGCCCTCATCAAAAAACTGAATTAGCAAGTTAATGTTCAGTTATAATTTTACATCAAAATAAAATGTTTAATAAGCCATGTGTGTAATCCGTTTAAAAAGTGTTTTCTATTATAACTGACTTTTTAAATTAAATAACCCAGCATTATTTAAATTAAATAACCCCCGCTACAAGGGTTTCTAATATTAAATATACATGAAAGCTGTCAGATGCTGCCTGCAATTTGAGCTTTTTAAAAGAAACTAAGTGGCCACGAAGACCTTGACCTCAGTCCCCACACAGCATGGGACCCTCTGGTGGTAGCTTTATCTTTCATTGTAAGTTTGGCTAAAACATTTTCCCATTCTCTACCCCAGTTTTTTCTCTTAAAAATGGTAAAAAAAAACTCAAATGCATTTTATTTTTAAAAGTTCGATGTGCCAGAGGCAGTGAAAATTTTGCTTTAACAATATAGGGCACAGGTGGCAAACACAAGGCCCATGGGCCGAATCCGACCTGCCACCTTGTTTTATCCGGCCCGGCACCTTGTTTCTACCCAGTGGCAGCGCTGAGCTCTTGCTTAACTGTTAAGGAGCAGTTACATTTATACAGTCCTAAAGTTACATTTGGCCCTTTGAAGGCAACCACGAGGCCAGTGTGGCCCCTGGTAGAAATGAGTTTCACACCCCTGATATAAGGCAAGAAATTTTATAGTGTCTTGCTTCAACCCAATAACAAGAGTTATCGCTCAGTATCATTTAGGATTTCCTACAGGCCTGTTGATGCTGGGAGCTAAAAACTCCCTAGAATGTGATTTTGCTGGCTTATTTGCTTTCACTTTTTAAAAAAGTGCACATACACACATATGCACACCCAGATATGTATACATATATAAACATGTATATATATATATACACTATTTGCTCAAACAAAAGCAATTAAGTGCAAGTCCGTGTTTCCTATGTCATACCACATCAGTTTGCCCGAAGTGAGGGACTCACTGATACCCCGGTGGTTCACCCATTGGCTAAATTTGGGATCGTGGGGGGAACAGTACCACCGAACCTACCTTAAAGTCAAGCATCTCCAGAAAAAAAATGCCCTCAAGAATTATTAAGGGAATCATCAAAGGAAATATTTTTTTCCTTTCTCTCTTATTTATTTGTTTTTAATTAATTAATTTATTTATCTTTAGAGGGGAAGGGAAGGAGAGAGGGAGAGAAATATCAATGTATGGTTGCCTCTCGCACACCCCCTGCCAGGAAGTGGCCTGCAACCCAGGCATGTGCCCTGACTGAGAATCAAACCGTGATTCTCTGGTTCACAGGCCCGTGCTCAATCCACTGACCTACAAGAGCCAGGGCTGCTTTTCTCTCTCTCTTTTTTTAATCTATATATTAGCACAAAAAGATTATTGACTAGTGGCTCATGGGTCAAGGATTTTACATTGCTCTGTGGGACTGGGTGTTTTTAATTTTACAAATCAAAAAGATTTATAAGAGAGACTTTGTACAAGATTTCAGATTTTTTTTTTTCATGAAATGAGAAAGACTGACAAGAATCAGCAAGAGCTGCCTCGGCCGGGGGGCTTGGCGGGAGCGTCGTCCCGTGGACCAGTTACGGGTTTAATCTCGGTCCTGGCGTGTATAGGAGGCAGCTGGTCCTTGTCTCACATCAGTGTCTCTCTCCCCACTCCCTCCTTTCCTCTGCCTCTAACATCAATAGCTATGTCCTCAGGTGAGGATTAAAAAAACAGAATCAGCAGGAGCTGAGCTGTATCTGCCCATCTGAGCAGAGGTACTTGTCCCAGTCAGGTTCTCACGTCTCTGCTGTCGGCATTTCATTTTGTGGCTCTCCCTAGTTTTAGAAAGTCACGGCCACTCAACATGATGCTCTCCGGTTCCGTCCATGCTGTCACGGAGGGTAGGAGCTCCTTCTTTCTTTTCTGCTGCATAGTATTCCATGGTGTAGATATAGCAGGTTTTTTGATTCATTCATTTACTGATGGGCACTTAGCTTGCTTCCAGCACTTGGCTATTGCAAATTGTGCTGCTATGAACATTGAGGTGCATAGGTTCTTTCGACTTGATGTTTCAAGACAAATACCATATGATCTCACCTAGAAGTGGAACTTAATCCACAAAACAAACAAGCAAGCAAAATAGAAGCAGAGACATGGAAATAAAGAACAAACTGACAGGAACCAGAGGGGAAGATAGAGGGGGAAGGAGAGGGGAGGGTCATCAAGGAGCATGTATGAAGGACACATGAACAAAGCCAAAGTGGGGATAAGACTGAGGGTGGGAGGTAGGGGTGGGTGGGGCGGGGAAAAGTGGTGGTGGGAAAATGGAGACAACTGTACTGGAACAACAATTAAAAAAGAAGAGAAAAAATTCATGGACATGAACAACAGGGTGGTGACTGCCTGGGGAAGGGAAGTATAAGGGGACTAAATAGTAATGGAAAAAATGTAATAAAGATTATATATTTTTTAAAAAGAAAGTAACAACTTTAAAATTAGCCATTGATAGCAACTTATTGCTCAAACTTCACATTTATTCAGTTGTGTTCTTTCACTCCTTTCAGTCCACACGTGCCCACAATTGGTCTGTGTCTATATGTAGCCATGCATCAGCTTCTATCTTTTCTAATATATATTTCTGCGTTAACTGGTATCTATAGTTGAACTGCTAGGTTACTGCTTGTTTCTGTCTTGAGTGTTTGTCTCCCCTCATTATTTTAATAACGGATTTAGTCCCTACATATGGGTTGAGAAGGTAGCATTCTACATCAGGGTCAGCCAGCCTTTTCTGTAAAGGACCAGGCAGTGAACACATTTGGCCCTGCACGTCACACAGTTTCTGCCCACCACTCAATGCGGCCATAGCCCACACCCGGCCACTGATGACACGTGAGGCTGCTGCCCTCACAGAGCACCACAGACAAAGTGGCTTAAACAACCGGCATTTGCTTCTCCCGCTCTGGGGTTTGGTGATCCCCAACCAGGGTGCCCGCAGGCTCAGCCTCCCGTGAGGCCGCTCTTCCTGGCTCACAGAGGGCCTCGCACGGCCTTTCCTGCCAGTGTGTTCCTGAAGAGAGAGAAACTCTTTCTTCCTGTTCTTACAAGGCTACCAAGCCTCTCCCACTAGGACCCTACCCGTGCAACCTCATTTAATTATCTGCTAAAACCCCTGTCTTCAAATACAGTTACACAGTTACACTGGGGCTTAGGGCGTCGACAGGTGCATTGGGGGAGGGGAGGGAGTGGACGCAGCAATTCTGTCCAGAGCAGCCAGCCTGTAAATGAACGAGCATGGCAGCATTCCAATAAAACTTTGTTTACAAAAACAGGCAGTGGGCTGGGTTTGGCCTGTGTGCTGTATTTTGCCAACCGTTGTTCTAGATTATTTTTTGATTTATTTGGAAGCTGTACTTTTAGGTTAATTTCTTTCTTTCTCTCTTTGCTATTAAAATTGGTCTACCCCCTAGCGGCGGAACATGGGATTTTTATAATCGGGAAGGCGACTTAGCAGGTGCAGTGTGCGCAGGGAGGGCCTTAGAGAGCAGTGGAGAAGGGCAGGGGCTGGGGTTGCTCGCTAACCCAACTGGCCTGACCCTCCCATTCACATCTGCTGCACGTGGGGTCTTGAAGGGCCTAGGAAATTCGGAAATGAACCTGAAGCTTACATCCAAACCACAGCCACCCTGATCTGCACACAGCGGGGACTGGTGAGGACGGAAGTCTGTTGAGCAAGGATTGCTCCGTTAAGTCAATGATGTTCGTACATTTTTTTAAAGATTTTATTTATTTGTTTGTTTGTTTATAGTCAGAGCAAAAGGAAGGGAGAAAAGAGAGGGAGAGAACTGGCAACCTTTGGGTTCACAGACTGGCGCTCAGTCCAATGAGCCCCACCAGCTGGGGCTGGCTGTCAAATTAGCAGCACAAAGTAACAAAACACATTTTAGCATAACATTCCCAAACCCAACCTTTTCCTCTGGTGGGATCATGGGAATCACTTCACTTCCAAGAAACCCTGAGAAACCTGGAGGCACAGTTGAGGAGATGCGTTGAGAACATTCTCCAGCCCTGGGAGCAGCGCTGCACATTGGCCAGGAAGGGAGGGGTGGGGACCCGCCACGGCCCCAGCTCAGCTGGTTTGCTTCTCAGTGCACAGCCCGGCGCCCGACACCTTGAGGCCCCGCCCAGAGCCCGGACCGCCCCCAGCCTCCCGCTCTCCTTGTTTACATTCGGCCCACACAACCTTGGGCATCAGCGTAAACAGCGTCCCGGGCAGCATTCGCTTTTGTTTTCAGGGAAAGGATGTGTTGACACCAGCTACCTAGCTGTGAATGTAAACACGATGCTGACAGCAGTGTGCAGGCTGGTTAGCAGGTACGTCGACTACCACAGGGAGATGTTTAACCTTGACATGAATAGTAATTAAGCAGAACCTTGGAAACCAGTGCCTCCCCAGGAGCCAATTAATAATTTGGTGGGGGAGATGTTATATGCAAATGTCCCCCACAAAACACCGTGGAGTGACATGCCACCCTCCACCCAGTGGACTGGGCTGGGGAAACATGTGGAACAAAGCCCTGTGGTGTGGGTGTGAACAAATTGCAATTAGGCAAATTACATGAGTGTTGCATGTACATCAATTAATTTCTGGTCACAAGATGTACAGCGATTGGGACTACCTTCGTTGTACATCAAAGACTTCATCTTGGCAGACGGGCTTACCTCCCCTCCCCCTTCTCTTCCTCCGTACCCACCCCCACTGAACTCTCCTCAAATTATTTCATCCCAGTTTATTTACTGTTTAACACCAATGTATCAATCCTTGCTTTCCAGTCTTCTGCCTCCACAGGAAAAAAAAATCCCCAGCCTGCCTGAAGTGATGTTTATAACATGCATGTATCTAGCCAGCATTTTGTATTGCCCTTCCTGGGAACAACAGTGATAACATCCATTTCCTCTCCCACTGAGGCAAAGAAAATAAAATAAGGCTTCTATGAAAGAATGGCAGGCCCAAGTTGGGGACTTCCCCACAGAGTAAATTGTTTGGGGAGGGTACATGATTCAGTGTAATTGTCCCAACTTAGGTCCCCCTCCTGTGGATTTCTGTGCATTTGAGTCATCGCACTAAGAAAAAGCCTCCCAGGAAATGGAGTTAAATGATCTGCCTTTCAGTTCTTGCTGCTGAGAGAGATTGTGCAGCGGGAACCCGCCCCCAACCCTGTCGTCGTGCCCCTGTAGCGCTAAATGTGCACACTAACATTTTATGGGTGGAAAACAAAGGAATTTCTTTTACTATCTAGAGCCCGACAGGAAAAGAATAAACAAGCACAAAGTTTAAGCCTCCATTAAAATTTATCCCTCATAGTTCCTTCATTTTTGACTGAAGGTCCCAGATCCTAAACATCCATTCAAGTACCATTATTGCATTTTTCTAGGGAAATCCTTATCTGGTTTTGGCTCTGGTGAGACTGACCAGGCAGGCGTTGGCAGGTTGCTCCCCTGTCCCAAGTGGTTGGAAGCAGAGGGTTGTCTGGACCCCAAGGGAAGGACTCGGGACGCCAGGGCCCACAGCAGGGCCAGCCCTCCTTCTGCAGTCAAAGCCCCAGACTGAGCAAACTGACCAGGTTCCATCTGAAGATGTTTCCAAGCTAAGTGGTTTTTAAAATATTTATTACATAAATATAATCTAAAGGTGAGATTATATGGATGAATGGATGGATGAGTATCTACAGTGAAGTCCTTCTCTTCTGTATCCTACTTTGCTTCATGGGTGTGGCGCTCACTCCGTCCCCTCCCCCCGTGTTAGACACGGTGACTCCATGCGGCCACCGCTCTTCACAAGCAGCAGCCAAGCCTCCTCCTGCTGTTGTGGGGTCTTCCCCGACCCCACGTGGCTCCCAGAAAACTCATTCCTCCAAATGAGTAGAGCAAAGGAAAGTGAAATCCTGAGGAGTTCTAGGACTCAAGGAACCGGAGTCGGATCACGGACCCTGGGGCGGAGCCCCGCCCCCGGCTGCACCCCCGTGGCCAGCCCTGCCAGAGCTCCTCTTGCTCTCTCTGCTCCAGTCACACCAAGCTTTTCTCGTTTTTTTTTTTTTTTTAAATACCATGTTCTTTCCTGACACTGAGCCTTTTCTTTCCTTTTACCCTTTATCCTCGGCACAGCACTGATGAACAACTTCCAGTTGTTCTCATCTCGGCTTAAAATTCCTCTCCTGGAGATGCTCTCTCAGGGCTTTTTCAGGGAGAGTCCAGCCTCCTTCCCTCACTCCCACAGCAGCCTGCCTTCCTCCTCGGTGATCCGCCTCCCCTGTGTGACGTTAATGGCTGTCCTTCCAGATGTCCCCCTGGACAGGAGTTCCCGTGTCCACCGTCTTATTTCCCAATACCTAACGTAGGGTATGTATTTTTTGGACACCTGGGTACCTGCATGGGTAGATGGCCGCAAAGATGAGCGGATGAGCCCTGGCTGGTGTGGCTCAGTTGTTTGGAGTGTCGTCCTGTGCACTGAAGCTTGTGGGTTCAGTTCTTGGTCAGGGAACATACCTAGGTTGTGTGTTCAATCCCCAGTCAGGGTGTATGTGGGAGGCAACTAACCAATGTTTTTTTTCTCTCTCTCTCTCTCATTCTTTCTCTTTCTCACCCTCTCTACCCCTCACTTCCTCCCTCTCTAAAAGCAATGAAAAAATGTCCTTAGGTGAGGATAAAAGAAAGATGAGATGAATGGATGAAAGAAATGAATGGATACATAGGTGGTGGGATGGATGAGAAGATGGTGTGTGGGTAGATGGATGGGTTTATCTGTTCTGAACCCACTTGTGGACTGGGCTCTGTGGAACGGAGCTGAGGGACTCAGGCTGTGGAGGTCACCCAGTGCAGGGCGTAGGTCAAAGGGCAGCCCTGAAGATGTGCAGGCAAAGGGAAAAGTCAGCAAGCTGGAGAGAAGGCCCAGGAGGAGAGAGGTGTGTTCTGAGGATGGGCAGGGCACCCAGGCTTCCCCAGGAAGTAGGAAGAGTAGTGGTCCAAACACTGGGGGGTCCAGATGGCTGGGGGGTGGTCGCTATTAAGTAGAGGTTTCCTGGTTTTTTTCTGGGATGATAAAAAAGGAGCTATTATCACATTTTAGGCAAACACAAACTTCCGGAAAGAGTCACCATTTCCAATATTTTCTCCCAGAAGTTGAACACAGGGATATCTTCTGTTATTCCTCATTCCTGGTTTCATCAAGTCAGAAGAGTAGCCTAATGATGGAATATAAATCTTCAATGAATCACACTCTAGCTCAGTGGTTCTCCAGCCTGGCTGGAGACTGGAATCACTGGATAGCTGTTTAAAAACATCAAAGCCCAGGTGCAGCCGGAGTTGAGAGGCAGCTACTTTTGCTGCTCCGGAGAGTGTGGTCTGGGGCCCAGCAGCATCTGTGCCTCCCAGGAGCTTGTTAGAACCGCCCAGTCTCGGCTCTCACCCCAGCCTCACTCTCTCAGAACGTGCATCTCAGCCAGATCCCAGGTGACTCACATGCACAGTGAAGTTTGAGGAATAGCTCCAGTCAGTCCAAAAGTCATGGCAGCCCAGAGGATCTTCGCCAGGGACCACATGAAGGCACACGGGTCTCTGCACCAGTTTGCTAAGGCTACCATAGCAGAGCACCACAGACCATGTGCCTCGAACAAGCAAAATTTATTGTCTCCCAGTTCTGGAGGCTGTACCTCTGAGAGCAAGGCGGTGGTAGGGGGAGGTCTTGCTGAGAGCTGCAGCATCTGTTCAGGCTTCCTTGCTTGGCTTATCAGTGGCTACATTTTTGTTTGTATGACCTTCTTCCTGTTGCAGTGTCTGTGTCCAAACCCCCTTTTATAGGGACACCAGTCAGATCAGGGGCCCCCTCCACTCCATTATGCCTCATCCTACCTTGACTGTATCTTCAAGAAAACAGTTTCCTACCAAGGTCACATTCTGAGGTACTGGGGACCTCCTTAGATGGATTTTTGGAGAACACAGTTCAACCTATAACAGCGTCAAAGGCCAGGCCCATCATTTGGCATCTCTTTACTCATTAATTATTTTTTGCAAACTAAAGACTAATATAAAAAAACTTTCTACATCATGAAAAAATAATAAGGAATAAAGGACAAAACGAGAAGTTTATAACTCTCCTTCCACAGGATAACTCCCTTTCATTTCCCCTTCTCTTCCTGACCCTTCTCCTCATTTGCTTCCACCTGCGGCACAAAGTAGAAGCAAAGTGCTGTGCGTATCTTAGCAGAGACTTGAATACACCAGCAGTGGCAATGAAGTCCTACCTTCTCCAGGTAAAACCCAGGGGCACCCCTGAAGAGGCATGGCTGCCGCCTTCGACCTCAGGATTTTAGAAATGATCTCCCTTGCCTGGCCAAGTAGCTCAGTTGGTTAGAGCATTGTCCTGATACGCCAAGTTTGCAGGTTCAATCCCCAGTCAAGGCACATACAAGAATCAACCAATGACTACATTAACTAAGTGAAACAGCAAAAATCAGTGTTTCTCTAAATGGCTTTCCAGAATGTGATTTTGTCTCTCAATACTCTTCTACCCAACTTTGAAGGGAATGAGGAAGTAGGGACCCAGTGAGCCAAGAGACCCTAATCTCCCCTTCCTGATGCCTCCTCTTCGGGGTGGACTTTAAGAACAAAGCAATGAGTGAGACTTCAATCACAGGGAGAGTTCAGCATTGTTTAAGTGGGTTTTCTCTACCCCAGACTGCTATCACAGCGGGGCTGATGGCTCTGGTTGCGGGGGCTGCCCAGCACCCTGCGGCAACCGTGGCCCCCCCACCAGGTGCCAGGGGCTCCCTCCCAGTCACATCAGATCCGGGTCCAGGCGCCGCCAAACGCCCCTGCGAAGGTGATGGGCAAGAACCGCTGAATTAAACACACACACACACACACACACACACACACACACACACACGAAAAGGATTTATGAATCAGCTCTGACCTTTAAACCCATTCTTAATTCTCCTAATACCCTGTATTCTTTTTCAAATTCGTGTAATAAATTCCTGCTTTGGTTCAGATAAGATTTATGGTGATGACAGAGTTCATTTTTCATTCTTCCTTGCGTCAACCACAGCTGCTCCAAACTTGAGAGAGAGAATACAAAAAAAATGTGTTGGTGACTCTAAAACTGCTTAGCAAAATAATTAAAAACATTACAAATTTTTCATAGTGCACCTTAGTTTGATAATATCTTCTTCATACTCGGCCAAAAGTGTCCTTCAGCAAATATCACAGGAAATAGTCAAGTCAACTGTTTCTTAAGTTTATTCATTTAATGGGCTCTCATTTTTAACTTAACTCATCCAGAAAGGAAGTCCATTTAAAAGCTGCATTAAAAGCAACATAGTTTCAGGTCTGTCTCTCGGACTCTTGGACTCTTCTGTCTGGGTCGGGGTGAACCAGGAGGAATGGGACCAAATGAATGAGAAAGGACCAGCCCTTGATAAGCAGGGGAAGAAAAAATTGTCTTAACCAAAAAATCCTTTCCAAGGACAGTTAATAAAAAGTCTGTAGCTTTGCTATCTTGGAAGTTTCTTAAAACAAAAGTGCACACTGAGCTACCATGTCTTATCAGAAATGATGGAGAGCATAATTTTCCACAGTTAATTATGTATACCATGTACGTGAATGTGTGTATGTGCATACATGTAAATGCATTAAGTCCTTACTTGGCATCATTGATAGGTTAGGTAGTTTAAACTGTGACCCCTCTAAATTCAGTGCTATGTGTCCTAAATAGTCCTTTCCTGCCCAGAGGGGACCAGATCCTGTGTGCTGGCAGCTCCTTGAACATGATCCCTGCACCTGACAAGCCCAAGCCAGTGTTTGGTGAACAAGCACCTCCAGGTGAAGGGGGAGGCATGTCTTTTAAGGCCTCCCCTTTACTTGCAAACGGATCCCCAGTCCCACGGAGAGACGTGTGATCACAGATCTGACGTGGACACAAAGCCCTGGCCAACAAGGCAGAGCAGATCCAGCTGCCGTCCTAGGGCGTGGCTCTCTGCTTGCAACCTCTCCTTGCTTAGCACTTCGAACTGCAATGTCATGGGAGAAATCAAGTTGCTTTTCTTGACCGGTTTCTCTGCAACCAACACTTGAGCAGCAAGAAAGAAAGATGGGGAGGAGGACAGGCTAGAAAGAGGAGAAAACCTGAGGTGAATTCCTAATGCCCGTTGTAAAATTTCATGTCCGGGGAAAGGCTGGGAGGTTGGGGTTACCCCCGTGTCTCCAACCGTAATTTGCTTGAGTTGTGTGGAATTCGAATTCTGAATTTTAGATCAATTCTTGTTTAATATATATTTCTATGATATGCAGAGCTTCATTAAAATTCTTAATGTTAGTTAATGTACCTTAACATCCATTTCTATAATGTGTAGGGCTACATAATTTAGCATAATTATCAAGATGAACCACATCTTACATTACAAGAAAATTGCACCCTGTCATAAAATAAGAGGGCCACACTGTAGCAGAGTTCTCACCCTCTGAGATGCCCCGTTAGAAAAGCCAAACAATGCAAATAAATCGTCACTCCCCAATTTGATGCTGCTTTGGTGATTTGATTAATTATTATGAAGTGAAACAGCTAACAAAGAAAGATAAATAAAAATAACTTCTTGCATCCAAAAAAAGGGTGCAAATTTGAACACCATTGCATGACAGCAAATGTAAGCAAGAATTATAAACAATAGGGCCGGCTGAATGAATTAAAATGCATCAGGCTTCCTTGCTAGAAATAGGCCCTGTGTTGTGCTGGTGCATTGTGCTTTCTCTCAACTGCAAATGTGCCTTTTCCACTTCTGGGAGTTCAGAAACTGGGTCCTTACTAACAACAAAGAGGTACCACTGGGGCAGGGAGGAGCCTGGGGGTGTGCAGTGCCCTTTATTCTAGGCCCTGCTATTTTTATAATGTGTTCCTGAGTTTGTTTTTGTTGTTGTTTGTTGCTCATTTCTCTTCATCTCTCCTTATTTCTTAGTATGGACTAGCTAACTCTGCCGGCATTAAAGACCCAGGATAAACCCTGCTGGCTGGTTGTCGTTCTTCCCTTTGGTTCATTGTTTGCTAATAGTCAATCTCCAACCTCCAAAAGTGATTCTAAATTCTTTACCTTTTTTTAATCCCCTACCCCAAGCTGACCTCTAAAAACCTACTCTATCAGGTTGAAGACGGTGCCAAGCACAGACCCAGAACCGATTAGGCAGTTGTTAATAGGTATCTGTGGAAGGGCAGACCCCCCAATACTTGTATCCATCTGCACATAGACCTCCCTGAATGCTCTGCCCCCAATCTCATCCCTTTCTGGTTCAGGGAAGCCCTTCCGCTCACATACTTATATCTTCTATAACCTTTCAACCACTTTCTTTCCTGGCTGCTTCCTTTCAGCCTCCAAACAGCTCACCCCCAAAATCGATTTGCAAAACAACCCCAAAACAACAACAGTGAAAGCCAAACAACCAACGTATGAAGTAAACCCAAAGATATGATAACCTTCCCTAAAAGCCGGACAGACTCAATCCATCATGAAACAGGCCACCTCCATCAGAGGTCAAGTATGCATGCACCCAGGTCTAGGGAGGGCAGACACCTTTCTTCACTGAAATTTCCATGGGCGCCCGAGAGGCCCTCTCGCAGAGTCTCTGTCCCTCCTTCCTTTATTGCCCATCTGAATAAAGCAAGCATTTCCTTTCCCGTGTCCTCGATTCTCACACTCTCCAGTGCAGAGCGCCTTCGACACCTCTCCATGGTGAGCAGGGATCTGCTGTCATGGCGTGGATGTGATGTGCGCTGTTGCCGAAAGACCCCATTATTCCACAAAGCTGGGTGGCGGGAGAGTACTGGGGGGGGTCGCCCCACCTGACTGCTCCTCCAATCCTCCTTTCAGTTTCTCTTTTATTTCCCGATCAATGTCTCTAGGTGGTCTACAAGGGCAGCTCTCCCTCCCTCATTATCCAAGACTGGTTCTGGCCCAAACTACCCTTTCCCTCTTCCCATTGGGGGCCGCTCTCTAGCACCCTTCTGAGCTTGCACTTTGCCCAGCTTCCATTTGGTCTGACCCCCAGGGTACCCCTTCCAAATCTGCTCTTGGGCCCTCAGCTGCTCCCTCCTCCTCACCCCACAAGCACTTCCAGTGCCCACGGTCTAGGTTTCCCACCTCTTCTCCTTGTCGACACTCCCACTCCCATTTCCCTGCTGGCATAGATGGGAGCTGCACACGTTCATGATTCATGGTCAAGAGCTCTGCCTGGTCTGCTGGGTTCTGAGGGATTATAACCTGTGACTTCACCCAGACTCAAACCAGCTTGTCACAGAATCATCAGAGTCAGTCACCTCTCCAAAAGAACAAGCTGCCAGCATTTTTCCTTGGCATCCTGTTCTGTGGGCATCTGGTCTTACATTGCTAAGTATCCAATTTCACCAAGCCAGTCACGCATCCCCATATCACTCTCTAAATCCAGAAGTAGAGTAGGTGCGTGTACACACACACCCATATTGTGGGAAACTAACCTTCTCAGGTTGGATGTTTTGTTTTGTTTTTAATTGATTTTAGAAAGAGAGAGGAAGGAAGAGAAAGAGAGAAACATTGACTTGTTCCACTTATTCACACATTCATTGGTTGTTTCCTGTATGTGCCCTGACCAGGGATGGAACGTGCAAACTTTCCCACCCCGGGGCTCAAGAGTGGGGGCAGAGAGTGTTATTCTGGAACATCATCACCATCATCATCATCAAACCTCTCTGGTTTTCAAGTGAAATGTAACCTGTGGTTATGCTGTTGTAAACTTCTGACACCTCTAGACATTTGTGTCCAGTCGGTATTTACCGACTGGAGACATTTCCATACAGAGGTGCACTAACTAGAGACTGTGGCAGCTGTTCCTGAGAAGGGTGTCAGGAAGCTCGATTCTTGTGGGTTCTCCCCAGAGGATCCTGAAGGAGGTTGTTCCGCAACTCCCACTGGGAACAGCTGTCGCTTTGGTGCTCCTGCCACAGCCTCACACACCCCGCTCTGACTCACCACCGCTCCGTGACTCCCGGGGTCCTGGAGGGATGCAGTGAGGCAGTGGAACCTGCTCGTGCTCTTGACCCTCTGCATCCTGGTGGCCACCGATGCTGGGGAACACTGCCTGCCTGTTCAGCTGGACCAGCCCTGGAACCTCCCGGCTCTCTCCCCGCAGCGACCCTGCAGCCCGCTGACTGGCGAAGACAACAGTGTAGAGACCCAAACAGCTGTGGAAGGAAACGAAAATCTCACTTTTTCAAGCCCTGCCACCATATCATATCGCTTTCTTTTTTTCTTTGTTACTGTTTGTTTTGTTTTAGTGGGGTTTTTTTGGGGGGGGTCTTAGAGGCTGTTTTCAAAGACCAACTGAATTGTAGCTCAGGAAAAAAAAACAATTAAAGGACAAGTAAGCGTCCAGAAACGTGGAAAGAAGAAAGAAAATGTCATGAGTCTAACTCTGACCTCAGCCGACTCAGATAAGGTGTTCATTACTGAACGATTAGAGCCACCTACACAGAACTAAGTGAATTTCTAATCAACAGGTAGTAATAGCAAAACCTCCTCAACAGCCAAGAAGCATTACAGTGGATTATCCACGAAGAGAGGATTAGAAAAAGAGAGACCCGAGTGAGGCAAAGGACACCCCAGCGGGCCAGCTGGCTAATGTTTGGGATAATAATTCCAAACGTATTAAAAATAAATTGTAAGAGAGAATAGGCTGAAGGCAATGAAAGAAAGCTTCACACGATACTGTATATTGTGGATAAAATCATGCACACGGGGAATAATTGCTTCCCCAGAAGCGAGCATTTCAAGGCACCCCCGGCAGAGCCTAGCAGAATGTAAAGATGCAAAGCCTGCCGTATGCTAACAAGAGTTGCTGGAAGTGGGGGGATTCATAATGGAGACTGACTAATAGACACCTTTCTGGTCTGTTTTTTTTTTGTGGCCTGATTACTGTTTCACAAACAATGTTGAAGTGGGAAGGAAATAGCAGGAATAGAAAACCTCAGTGCTCCACACTCTTAATTGCGGTCTTGCTGAAGGACCTCATTTCCTTGGGCAAGGACAGAAGTGCCTTTTCTTTTTCTCATGTTTGGAGTTTCGCCGGCAGTGTGGACAGAGAGCATGCAAACCCCTTTGCCCTCTCAGCCCTTGTCCACTGGGAAAGGACTAGAATTCAGAAGCCGACAGGAGAGTGGAGTGACTCACTTTTGTTTTCGCCATATCCACAGCCTGCCGCCTTTTTGATCTTGAGGATCTGCCAGTTTCTTGTTAAATTTTTCTTGCCTATTTTAGGTGTCCTTTTTACCTTCGGGAAATCTGTAAATGCTTCCTATGCCTCCCCACAGTTTTCTTCTACTAGTTTCTATTAATGAAATACAGCTACTGGCTGAAGTTGGGGGAATCGCTGGGCCAAAGGTTCCTATAATTATAGACTCCCTTTTCTTAAAGATTTTATTTACTTATTTTTAGACAGAGGGGAAGGGAGTGGGAGTGAGAGAGGGAGAGAAACATCAGTGTGTGGTTGCCTCTCATACGCCCCCTACTGGGGACCTAGCCCACAATCCAGGCATGTGCCCTGACTGGGAATCTAACTGGCAACCCTTTGCTTTGCAGGCTGATGGTCAATCCACTGAGCCACACCAGCCGGAACTATAGGCTCCTTCTAAAAAGAATTTTCTTAGTGAAATCTGACATTTCTTCATCCTCAGTTTTTGAGCAGTCGATGGTGTCTTTATGGAAGAGTTTCCTTTCTGAGTTGGTCTGAGAGTACACAATGAGTCGTGGGTACAAGTTAATATTGTTCTTCCATTCACCCCATTATTAAGTACCTAACCTGTGGAGGCAACTTTACCAGCAAATCTCCCCGTCCGCCACAGATGAAAGTGAAACTACCAAGACATGATCTGCTTGGGGACGAGAGGTGGTCAATCTCTCAGAGCAGAAAGACCAAGAACCACTTCTTCAACAGCTTTTATTAGGTTGTAATACACAGGAATACAGGTAAAGCTCATCAATCAATGTCAGACGGCTAGGATCAAACAGTAGATAACATTTCAAAGAAATCCGAGGGCTTAGTCTGAGTCAGTGTCTGTCAGGTAATGGGGTTGCAGAAACTTTGGGAGACATACTGGTTTCCTGCTTGGACCCTTATCATATGAATGAAAGCACTCTTCGCAAAGCAGGCTTCACAGGACTTTTAGGAATTCTTTCCTATGTCCCTGAACCTGCTCTAGCCAGCAAAGGGCTGCACCACCTTCCCAGTTATAGGTTTTTAGGCTTAAGCGTATTTGAGCCAAGAAGCACTTCTCCCAGAGGGCATGGGGACTCAGGCTATGTCATAATAGCCAGGGGGCGAGGGTCCATCACTCCCTCTTTGCTGCAGCCCTGAGTCCTTCCTTGATGGCCTCCCAAGTGATCGTGTCTGGCTTAGGTTGCCTGTCCTCTGAGAGGTCTTACTCATCTCTGACTAACCAAACAAGCTTTGGGGGCAGGGGATGAAGCAGAAGCAGCACTGCTGCCAGAGACAAGCTTTGTCTCCTTTAGTGGCTCACAGTCCAGAGGTTACTCACTCAGCCTTAGCCATGGGGGACAGTTACGACTCCTGAAACCAGGCAGAGCGATTCCCAACACTAACCTGCTGTAGGCACTGTTCCAGGGGTAGTGAGTAAACAATGAACGACATATAATTCTAGTCCTCCAGTCTTTATGTTTTATCAGGGAAGCAGATGTGCAATAAGTAATTAGAGCATTAAATTGGTTGTTGTTCTTCTTTTGGTTGTGTGAGGAAGCAAAACATACCTACTTACTCCTCCATCTTGGCCAGAAGTCTCGCTCCTGATTCTTTTAATGAGGACTCAGAGAAATCTCTGCAGAAGATCAAGGACATGCCAGGAAGAGAGTGAGGGGCAAACGCACATGCAAGAGCTGGGAGATGAGAAAGAGCAGGACTTGTTTAGGGAACTGCAAGAAGTTTGCTGTTGCTGATCACAGGTGATGTTGGCACTTCCATGAAATGGGGAAAGGGATGGGAAGAGGGGCAAGCTGCAGGAGGCCACAAAAGGAAGAGAGTCAGCGGCCAGACCTACTATGCCTCTCGTGAAAGATTTTAGCCAAAGCAGTTTGCTGAGTACTGAAAGTTGCAGGAATCATGCTTTGCTCCCAGCTAATCAAATCTTGCAAAATATTCCAGCATCCTCTTTTTTGGAAAGCTGTTCATCTCATTGGTTTTGATTCATGTTGGTATAAGAGAAGGTCACGAGGGCCTTACATAATTTACCTCTTTCACAGACTCCTCAAACAATCAGACCAAGGTTCAGTCTTTTTCCCCATAAGCTGGTGTTGCCCGGTACGGCCTCCCAGCCTAAAAGCTGCACTTCTGTCAAACAGGGATTAGAATAGGAAATTGAGGCTCTGCACCCGCCAAATCGATTCAGGACTGAAGGGCTGGTCCTTTCCTCCGTTAACTAACCTACTGTGCCGCACTTGAAACTCTGCGAGAGAACCATGCACCTTTGCAACATTGCAAAAAGGCTGCGCCATCGGTTCAGCCTATTAACATAATAGTTAACAGTAAGAAATTTTTTTTTGAATAGAAATTGTGTACTTATGGCAGAATGCTGGTTGGAACAAGTGAAACAGCAAAATACTGATATGTTATGAAGGCAAAATTATAATTCAGATTAATCCACAGCAAACATAAAACGATGTAAGAACGGAGGCAATCTGATGTAGTGGTTACCAACCTGGGCATGTTGGGCAGACAGACTAGAATTAGATCCTGGGCACAGCACTCACTAGCTGGGTAACCTGAGACAACCTACTGGGCTTCCCAAAGCCTCGGTTTTCTCACCTAGACAATGGGAATAACAGCAGCACCCCTAGAGAACTGTGTGGAGGATTCAGTGAGATGAGGAGTCTTGGGTGCATGCCTGAAGCTCATCAGGCCATGAGAAGGTGCTATCTGTGCTTTTTTAACCCTGATGGAGTGAGTGAGGTTTTAGCTCATCTATCAATTCCTCCAAGAAAAATGGTTGGTATTTCCCACCCACCTTCTACTCCACACGACTGGGCTGGTGCCCCTTTTAAGAAATATACTCCCATAGCCGCTTGCCCGACCATGACTTGGGAACACTTTCTGCTCTGCATTACTGTCTCCCATCCGTGGGTCTGATGCACCCCCTCCTCCCGGGCCACCAGCAGCCTGACTTCAGGGATGGGGTCTTGTCCACTCTGTTGGCACCAGGTCCTCTCAGACACTCAGAGAACAGCTAACCTTGAAATAGCCTGTAGTCTGAAAAGAAGTTTGTGGCCCGTCACAGAAGTGAATCTTTTGAACTCTGAGCCAAAGTGTTGTTGCTGTGTCAGACACACAGTGCAAGGGGACCTTGGTTTCATGCTCCGTCACCGAGCTGACAGCCGTGCGCCCATGTCTACTGGGCTGAGCAGTGGCAGAGCCCAACGGTAAGCCAGGCTTTGCCACTTGGTAGCTGTGTGACTTCAGGAAAGTTACCTACCATCTCTGACACTCTTGTTTGCCGTCTCAGAATTGGGGATAATACTGTGCATAAGAGAAAATACATAAAGTGTTTGGCATAGAGTAGGCACCCATCAAATGGAAATGCATTTTATTAATGTCATTGAAATTGTGTTAATACCTTTGTTGATATTTTTGAATACTTGAAATAAGTATTAGTATATAATTTAATTGGCCTTGTAGACAGACAATGGTAGAGAATATTTATCAAGTGATTTTGCTCTTCCAGGCACTGTTCTAAATGCTTTATTAATTTCATCATCTCAACAACTCTCTGAGATAATAAATTATTATCATCATCCCATTTTACAGATTTGAATACTGAGTGAAGAGAGATCAGCAACTTGCCCGAGACCCAGTTAAGTAGAGTATGGAGTCTAGACTCAAACCAGGCACCCAGGACCACACCCTTGACTGTTACCCTGGTCAAGGACAGGCCAAGAATATGACAAGAAAAAGGCACTGGGGAAGGCAGACTGAGAGGCCCGCCTCAGTCTGCTGCTTATAGGAATTTCCTTCCCTTGTGTGACATGTGAGGAATCACATTAGACCCCACAGAACTTCAAAGTCAAGTGTTGACCTACTACTTTTTACCTCCACCACGGTGTCCTGGAAACCACATCACGAAGTAAATCATTGCCAAGTGTCGCATATCTTCCCATAGGAATATCATTCTCATTGAAGGCCCCGTTCCCAAATGAGGCTTCAGAACCAAGGAAATCATTGATAGGGGCCAAAACGTGTCAAAACAGTGGGCAGGAAACAACCGTAACCCATGGCAGACTTTTAAAAATAAAACTGCCTTCCGGGTTCTAGACTGGGCACATGCACACTTGCACCAGCTCGTATCCCTAAAGAAGAAAGGCACCGCCAACAAACTGAACCCGTGTGAGTTGAGCATCCTTGCTAGGAATAACCCCTAATTTGTAATAATTCTGCTCTAAAATTTTGGAGTGTAGAATGATTTTGGAGGAAACCATTCTGTGGCTCACAAACTTCTCTATGAAAAGCAGAGGCCCTCAAAATAACTTGTGGCTTTTGTGTTCCTTTTAAAACTGCCTTAGATTCTTCCAATGTCTTCACGATGGTTTCTAAATATTTAAGGGACCACAGAGACCTCAGGGTCCAGAAGCTTTATGAGATTGGTCTTTTAATTTATTTTTTGTTTTGTGATTCAGCCTCCTGCCACCCCACTTCCACGCTTCCACAAAAAGGACAGTCTGAAAGAGGGGAAAACTAGATTGGGAACTATTTAGCTGCTTGTTCTTTTGCCTTCTTATTAATAGAAGGCATTTTAGGGCTGACTGAACAGATGAACACCCACGAGAGAGCCACGTGCCTGCTGGGAGGTGTCCTGGGACCCTGTTACCCAAAGGAAACCGAGAGGGAACGCACAGACCTAAGGCATGAGGATTAAGATTTCCAGAACTATGATTATATAGCACGAGGATGTTATATGTAATATATTTGGAATAATGAAGACATGTGTAATCATGATTATATCATTATGAATGCAAAGAAGAGTTTATAGGACAATAAATATGAGTCCACAATTGTAAATAATGAAAGCATGAAGAAATGAGAGCTATTTTTTTGGGCATGAGAATTATGGTGATTGTGTTTCCCTGTAACACCTCCAAGTTTCTTTGTTCTACAAAGAACAATTTCTTTGCAATAATTTTGTATTTCAATTTCAAATGAAAAAGAATCTCAGATTTCCGAATGTGCCCTGTTCCTGTTTGTCCCAGTGTGAAATCCTTACGTGACATCTGTAGGCCGTTGTGTGGTTTTAGTGTATACTCAGGAATCGACCAGGTCTTTTCCCTATGAAAACATATAAAATAGAGCTGTTAATGACGGTAACCGAGGATGGAGATCTTAACATTTTTTAGCTCTTTTTAAAAGTGAAGCCGAAAACAGACTTTGATGTCTAGAGTATCCTGTAATTCTGAGTCATTCCAGTAGATGGCAGTATTGTATTAAACCAGCTCATCATTCGGGCCGGGACGAGAGAAAGATTTTTGGCTGTCTTTCCACAACTCTCCCTCTTCCAGTGGACAACTCACAGGAATGAGGTGAATAATAGAACATTTTCTTTTGTGGTACAATATGGATGGTGCTCATGAGAAAATCTTATTCAAATAAGTAAAGTTTTATTTCTTTGAATATGTGCAGTATGTTTCTATTTGGTAATTCAGGGGCCCATGTGCTCTTATTTATATTAACGGAGTTTGCAAGGTTAACCCTATCTCTCTCCCCACCCCTCGGTTTGACAAACCTTTTGTTTAAAAAAAAAGGGCGGGCTGAGAAACCCGAGCTGTATTTTCATTGCTTTTCTCCCGTTATTACCACTCAGATACAGATGTGGAGGGAGGGATTGACCCCACCCACCTGATTTCCCGTCCTGGGTTCTCCACCCTCTTGGTTGCTCTGAGCCCCCTGCCTCTTGTCTGGAAGAAATGGAGTCAGTAACAGACCCCAGCCCTGTGGATCCCTGGGATGGAGGCTTCCACCTTCACAGTGCGGTGACTCACCCTTCCGAGAGCAGGTGCCTGATAAACGTGGCTGCTGATGTTAAAGTTGGCATTGCTGTAAGACCTGAGTAATTGCTTCAGTCATTCAGTGATCATTTCTGGTCTGGTTGAATGTTCCAATGTTGACTTACGCTGAGATAAGAAAATAGCCTGTAGGTGGGATTTGGTTCAGTTCTTAAAGAACTACGAAGCCCAGTAACTACGTAAAAGTAGTGCAAGTGCTCCAGAGTACTGCCTTCATCAGAAGCAAAGCCCAGGTGGTCATTGCTGCTGGAGCCCCTGGGATGAGAGCAGGGAGTCTGTGTTTGCCCACCATGACCATCAGTCACTCATGACCTTGTATCCAAAATGGATCTTGTCAAATATATGGTGCAAACCACTCATTTTTCAGACACAAAACCTCAAGTCCAACAGGGTTTTTTTTTATTAAAACCCTTTTCTTTTTAAATAGTTTGAAACCTATAGAAAAGTGGCAAAGTTGTGAAGAGAATTCCTGTCTACCCCTCACTCAGCTTCCCTAAGTGTAAACATCTTACGTGGCTGTCGCAGGTTATGTAAGCAAATTAGACATTGGCACAATACTACTCTCTACATCTGCTGACTTGAGTTCTCACTGACGTCCTTTTCATTCCAGAACCCAGCCCAGGGCCCCAGTGGAGTCAGTTGTTGTGTCTTTTCAATCTCCTCCCGTCTGTGACAGTGTCTCTTTCCTAGCCTTGACACTTGGAAGACTTCCAATCAGTTGTTTTGTAGAATGTGCTCCATTCTACAAATTTGTATATTGTGCCCTCTCTGCGCATCATATCAGGGAGTACACGATATTGACTTCTCTTACCACTGGAGGTCATAACCTTGATGGCTGGGTAGGGTGGCATCTACTAGTCTCTCCACAGTAAAATGACCATTTTACTGTATGTTATTCATCGATAGCTTTGCAGAGACATTTTAAGACTATGTAACTATCCTGTTTTTTCTTGAACTTTCACCCACTAATTTTGGCATCTATTGATGTCTACAGGGATTATTATTACTGTGGGTTTTCCCCTATTTCCTCCATCCTTCTACAGCTATTAATTGGATTTCTTCTGTAAAGTTTATTGCCTCCCATTTGTATTTACTACATGTTTTATTTTTAATCAGTGTAGACTCATTAGTATTTATTTTATTCTGTAGGTTATAATATGATATTACTCTTTTTCTTATTTCAAATTATTCCAGCTTTGACCACTGGGGCCTCTTTCCAGTGGGTTCCATGTTCGTTTGACCTGGCCCCGTATTTTTGTCAACATTTCTGCATATTCTGTCTCAGCAAGATATTCTAGGCTCATCTTGTATCTTGCCAGCTGTGATCCTGGAATTAACTACTTCTAGGAGCATGATCCCTTTTGTTGGAAAATGATACTTAGAAAACAAGATCTAAGCACTAGATGTGCTCGTTGACACCAGGCTATTATTGCTTTGAGGCTGCCTCAGCAGGCACAGAGCTTTATGTCTGTATATTAATACGTACCTATGCATACCTCTGTATTTCTGTATCTGTCAGTCTGTTGATCTACACACACATGATTTGAACTGATACTTCTACTGAATCTAATACCACAGGGTTCATTCTTGTTGTAGTTATCTTCCCTTTTCCCAATTTTATATCAGTGGTGTTTTTCTTTAAGAAAAAAAAACAGTTAATTTCAATAATTGTCCAATTTTTCACCTAAGTCATGAATTCAATGTGGAGTATTTGGAAGGTTAGTCTATCAAAGAACATGTGATGTTATTGTAAATGCTACTGTAAATTCATTATAAAGTTTAACATAAAACCATACATTTTTGAGTTTTAAAATTGATACTATGAATACAGACATTGGTGGCACTAGTACAAGGGTGTCATGGTGCAAACAATATTTATTTATTTACACGTATTTACTCAATAAGCTTTTTTCCAGAAAAATTACCAGTTGGAATCATGTCCATTGCTGTTGATCCCATAATAAAGTTTATTGCAGTTTTTAATTTCTTAAGAGTTCTTGGCCTCATCTAGTCTATTATTAGAATGTTAAAAGCTGCAAGAAACATAGAATCACTATTTATACCAAAAGAAACTCTAGTTCATTGCTGAGTGGATGAATCATACCCTTCTGAAATCTGAAATCTGGAGTGTCTTTTTTTTTTTTAAACAAGGGAGATTTGCTGCAACTCTGTGCGCTCAAAATGGGGCTTTAGTTCAGGCGGTTCAAACGCCGCCATCTCCTCGGGTTGATGGAAGCTCGGAGTCCAGCTTCTTCAGAGTGGGGCTTCCACCTCTCACCCCGTGAGAAACTGAAGGTAAAAGTTTAGTAAAACCTGCCTGAGCTGCTTTCATAGGAGCCTACGGTAACAAGCCCCCCAACCACGTTCAGCACTCCCCTCTCCCTGCCTCCTGAATAACAGGAGGGCCAGTGTGAACGGGCCGGGGAGCACGCAGCGCGGCACAGAGCTACTTCGGCCGCTGAGTCACGTTTTACTGGCGCCGTCCCGTCTCCTTAAATAGTGTGGAGAGACAGGCAACGTGGCTGAGAGCTTGCACTTGCTGGCTATTGCGTACACAAGTCTGAAGTCCCAACTCTCGTTGTTATCAGTGCAAAACTGTAGCCTTGGGAGGAAACTCAGTATTTGTGGTCTCTGTGTAAAAATGCCATGTGCTTTAGCTTAAGCTCATAAATAGTTGGCAAGGGGTAAGGACCCTCAGATGAAGTGCACCTCCAAAACAGATCGTGCATCTTCCTGGGGGATTTCCTCGCAAACCCTCGAAGGCCTCTGAATCATGTTGTAGAATTTATTTCCCCCCATCGTTGTTGAGATGCAGTTGACAAAAACACGGTGTGATCTCACTGCTGTGTGAAGCCTAGAAGCGCCAGACTGAGGGGAGCAGGTCGTAGAGCAGTGGTTAGCGGGGCTGGGGCCTGGGGAAGGTGCGGAGAGGCCGGTTCCAGGGCACCAACTTTCCCTTTGAAGAGAAGTAAGTTCTGGGGACCTAACGTGCAGCTTGGTGACTAAGGTTGATAATAATACACTGTATATTTGAAATTGGCTGAGAGAGTAGAACCTAAGTGTTCTCCCCAGACCTAAGGATCGTGGTCATCCCGGCACAGTATGCACCTGTATCACACCATTGTGTGCCTCCGCGCCATACCTCTAGGTGGCGCTGGTGGGGATCCGAAGGTGAGCTGCAAGCCTATGCAAGTCCCAGACCCAAACTGGGCAGGACAGAAAGCATTCAAAATTAGAGGTGGTTTGCTGAAACTGCAGTCTCAGGGAGAACCTTCTCTAAGGCAGGGTATCGTGGAGAAAAGGAGTGAGTCTGGTTTTCTACAGAAGCAAGTGCTATTCCCAAGAATTCCTTCTATGAAATCCAGAGAAGCAACTGCAGACCTTTCTGACAGACCTGTTCTGAAGGGGGGTTCCCCCCCCCAAGACAGCCCATTCCACATGTAAACAGCATTCTTACAGAAACTTTGAGTTGAGATCTGTATCTCGGGAGCTCCCACCCAGCTCGCATGCCATTTGGGGAGGCCACTGGGCCAGGTCTAGCACGCCCCCTTCACAGGACAGCCCTCCAGACACTTGGGGAGGGGGCGGGTAACTTCCACACCTAGTCTTTTCTCTCCGGGCTCCACGTCTCCAGTTCTTCCCGCTGTTCTCCACGGCATCACAGGTGACTCGTCACACTTGCTCTGATTACAGGCTATTTGTCTACATACTCTTTTTTTAAATCCTTACCCAAGGATATGTTTATTGATTTGAGAGAGAGAGAGGAAGGAAGGGAGAGAGAGAGGGAGAGAGAGAGAAACACTGATGTGAGAGAGACATGGATAGGTTGCCTCTGAACACGCCCGGACCGGGGATCCACCCCACAGCGTACGGGGATGGGAGTCGGGAGAGGGAGTATGAGAGGAGGGGGAGGAGGGTAGGGAGGATGCTGGAGTCAACTGAAGAGGATGCTGGCGTACGGGAGGATGCTGGAGTCAACTGAGCCAGCCAGCCAGGGCAGTCCACATACTCTTTTCAGTGTGACATACTCCAGCCATGTGCTTCTATAAGGACAAAGTAGAAACTGAATTAATTTTCTTAGGAAAACACCTCAAATAACTTGTGAATGAGGGGTTACGTTTATCTTGATTTTTTGTTTTTAATTTAATTGTGGTAACATATATATAAAATAAAATGTATGGCCTTGGAAGAGTAGTTCAGTTGGTTAGAGTGGAATACAAGGCATATACTTAAAGCTCATCAATCAGTGTCAGGCAGTAATGCCAGGAAGGGAGACGTGGTTAACAGATAACATTCAAAGAACTAGAAGGGCTCGTTCTGAGTCAGGGTCTGATAGACAGAGTGACAGCAAAGGCCCATAAAACTTTGGGAAAGAAACCCATTTTATGCTTGAGGCCTAAACAGCTAATCTAGATTAACCTGAGGGTATTCTTAGCACAGCAGGACTCCCAGGACTTCATCCTTTTTCAGGCCTGACTGCCCCAGGGAATCACCTGTAACATTATAGGGCTGCACCCCACTTATCTGTCCTTCTTTCAGGCTGGAGTCAGGCCAGGGAAACCAAGTAGCCAAGACAGTAGGAGACTACCTGCAGTGGAATGAGGACTCGGGCTATAACAAAGCTGAGGGGTGAGGGCCCATCCCCCCTTTTCTATAATCCCCTAAGTCCTCCCCTGATGGTCCCTTTGTGACTGTGCCTGTCTAAGGTTGTTCCTCCCTTGAGGAATCTTACCCATCAATGGCTAACCAGTCATCCTCCCAGGCCAAGCAGGGGGATATGAGAGGGAATAAGTTTTTGTCTCCTTAGTGGCTTATGCCCGTAAGGCCTTCTTACTCAGCCTTAGCCACGGGGGATTACAGCTTCTGAAACCAGGCAGGGCGGTTCCCAACAAAACATTTTCTCTCATTCCATAGACCATTTTCACTGTGTTGAATGTGCCTTTGATGCATGAACTTTTTAGTTCTGATGTTGTCCAATTTGTCTGTTTGTACATTTGTTGCTTGTGCTTTTGGTGTCACACCAGGAAATCCTCATCATATCCAATGTTATGAAGGTTTCCCTATATTTTCTTCTCTTAGAAGGAAATATAAGTTCATCTACATGATGTTCTTTAGGCAGCTTGACTCTGTAGGAAAGAAGAAAGGGGATGATAAAGCCAAGAGAGGATTATTTTGAGATAGTCAGAGAAATATATTTATAAGCTAGGAGGAAGATGTCAGAACTGAGGTAGAACCTGAAACACAGAGGAAAGGGATGATGGGCAGGTCAAGGTCTCAGAGATGGTGGAGTCGTGGTTTGGGGGATCAGGGCAGGGGGAGGTGGTTTCTGGAGGCCAGAGAAAAAATGATGTAAGATACCCTGTCAGATGGTGTCTGTCTCCTCTGTGAAGCGTCCCCACATTTCATAAAAGAAGTGGCAGTGGTGTGTGGCGAAGGCCGGGAGATGCTGCTAAGAGGATGGGAGAGGGACCTGATCATGGACACATTAGCAGAACAGCAAAAGCATATTTGGTCAATGGATGTAAATTGATGGTGGTACCAAGCACATGGTTTTACCATGTAAGCTCTAGCTGCAAATCCCCAGGAAATGACTGTGAAGTCGCCCTCTTCATCTTTGATATGCTTCTTGTCTTGAAGTTGACTTTGATATTATAGCCACACCAGGTTTCTTATTGTTTTTGTGGTATATTGCTTTTCATCTTCCATACTTAATTTTTCTCTGTATTTATAGTATTCCTCTCATGAATAGCACAGAGTTGAGTTTTGCTTTTTTTAAATCAATTTCTGCCTTTTACTTGGAGTGTTTAGTTCATCTGCATTTAAAGTATGTTGATATAGTTGGGTTTCATTCAATTACCTTACCACACATCCAGGTAGATACAGCCTCCAGCCCTGGTTTTAGCAGCTCCTCCCTGCCTGGCCTCGGGTCACTGACTTCCTCTTTCTGAGCCCTGGTGTCCCCCTCACCTGTGCAGAGCAGGTGAGGGCTGCCACGAGCATGAAAGACAACATAAAGCGCAGGCACATAGTAGCAGTCTGATAAATTGCAACTGCTATTAAAAGTGTCATTTCAGCAACTCTCCATATTAATTTTTATGATAAAGATCTTCAGCCTGAAAAGAGTTCAGCAACGTTCTATAGACTACTGAATTTTTTTTATTGAGAGGTAAAGTTCATGTCACATAAAAGTAACCACTTGAATGAATAGTTCAGTGGCATTTAGTACATTTATGATACTGTGCAGGCACCACCTCTGGCTCTAAAACATTTTCATCACCCCAAAAGGACACCCTACACTCATTAAGCACTTGACCCTCTCTTTAGCCCTGGTGACTGCCAGTCTGCATCCTATTCTATAGATGTCCTTATCCTGGATATTTCAAATAAATGGAATCGTACAATATTGACCTTTTGTGCCTGGTTCAAGGTTCACCCATGTTGTAGCATGTGTCAGGTACTTCATTCCTTTTTTTGTGGCTGACTAATGCTCCATTATATGGACATACCACAGTTCGTGTATCCATTCATCTGTTGATGGATATTTGGCTTGTTTATGGTCTTATACAACATGATGGATGGGAAAACTCCCAATAGGAAAATATAAAGAAAACCTTTGTCAAACCATAGAATCACAAATGCTTAGAGCTTTAAAGTGCTTCAAGTCTAACCACATTGTTTTTCAGGTGAACCAGGCCTGTGTAGCCTGCAGCAGAGCTAGATTAGAACTCAAGGGCTGGGCTCCTGGCCTTTCCATGAAGTAAAAACTAAGTGAAATTATCTTAGGTAACACCCCTTGAAGGCATCTTATTCAAGTCCCTGTGAACAAAGGAACACGCGCTGAGAGGGACATGTGTGCGTGGTGCTCCTGCCAAATGTGGAAGCAGTAGCAAAGTCGGTTCTGTTTGGGACTGTGCATACTGAGACATCAAAAGTAACAGTCCTGCACATGACTGTCTGAGACTGCTTGGTTCACCTCCCAATGACTCAGCCTCAGGGTTTTCCTGGAAGCAGATCCTGAGAGAAAGGATTCAATTTGAGGACTTTATCTGAGAGAGTGTAGAGAACACACATAGGGGTGTAAAGGAGGAAGAATATAGAAGGGCAGGGTGGGGAGTAAAGTCTTCTCTGTCTAGTCTGCTGCCATGGTGGAAACTGGAGCTTGATCTTACAGGAAATGCTGCCGAACACAAGCAGAATTATCCCTCCAAAGGGGCGAGGGAACCGCGGTGCTTACACCAATTATGCATGCATCGTTGCTTGGTGGCTGCTACCTGAGGAGCTCCCTGACACCCTGGCTGCCATAGCCATGGGCAAAGTGCCTTCTCTGCTTCTGCAAAAATAAGCCTCAGACACAGAGGTGCAGGTCTTGGGCGGTGGCAGTCGGCTGGGGCACCCTGCAAGGTCCGAGGGCCATGGAGTGGGCAAGACAGCCTCCGCAAGAGGCTTCTGCCAAGACCAAGAGCCAGAAAACACAAGAGTATCTGGGTATTCAGTGTATCCTGGGGAATAGTGAGATTAGAGAAAACATATTTTATTTTAAGATTTAAGATCCACGCAAGTTGTGACAATTTCTAAATTTCTTCAAGATCCTTTTCATCTTGGGTCAAGTCTTTAAAAATACAAGCTAGTGAGAAAAGAAGATGAGGGCACTAAAATATTGCCATTAAGAAAGTAAAAGAAAATATATCTCAAAAGCATTTTTGCAAGAAAATACAAAGTATTTTTACAGGTGAAAACCTGCCATTTAAACTTTTCAATCCGTAAACAATGGGAAGAGGTTTAAAGTGGACTCCACAGTGTCACTAGGAAAAAAACGACATCCAATAGAATGAGAACCGCTGGGACCAATTGCAGGCTCTGTTAAATGCTGGCCATCCTGAGAAAGATTGAGACCTCAAGGTCAAGAAAGAAAAAAAAAAGTTCCTAATGGCATTATTCATTGTTTTCCCTAACAGCCAGACTTTTGTTATGTATAGGCTTCACTAAAGAAAGCCATTGTTTTCTTGTGGGGTCCTTTCGTGAACTGACAAAATGAGAGGATTTTTCAGGCCAGGTGGTTGGGCGCCAGACTGTGAGCCCAGAATCGCGCACAAACCAAATGACCCCTGGCTCAGCAAGGAGATCGAGGCAGTCACGTATGAGAAAGTGGGATCCAAGTCTAAAAAGGATTGCTACCTGTTAGAAAAGACTGGCACTTTGTTGATGTCCAAACACCCTTGAGGCTGTAATTAAATTCCTCCTTCCCTTTATGAGCTTACTTCACACCAGAAACAAGAAATATCAGTAGGCACCAGGTACACGAGCTGTCGACGCTAAAGTATGTGGCATTTAGATGAGATTTGAAATGTGACAAGGAAAGTCTCTACACAGCAGCAAGAGAGACCAGGGCAGAGCTCACAGCCTTAGTACTTAACTGAGTACGACCTTGTCCATCGGCACCAAAAAAGGATGACAATACAGATAGGCCTTTGGGAGGAAACACGACGAGGCGGGGAAGTACTGGAATAGAAATCAGGAAAATGGGCCCCCAATCCTGTACTGCTGGGCCACTCGGGTCCATAGGCCTCCATTTTTTCATTCCCAAATTGACAGGTAGGACAGGTAGTTCTGAAGACGTCTTCCCAAAGACATGCGATTCCCAGTTGGTTTTGAAAGCTCAGAAAGCTATTTCTGAAAAAGAGAAAATTTCTGAAAAATGTGGTGGGTTGGTTGATGAATGCACTTAAGTTGCCACTTCCTGGAGGAGGAGGGGTTTAAAGAGGCAACATTAGTGTAGGTGTTAAAAGATGGAGCCAGGCCCTGGCTGGGTGGGTCACTTGTTTGGAGCATCCTCCTGTCCACCAAATAGTTGTGGGTTTAATTCCCAGTCAGAGCACGTACCTAGGTTGTGGGTTCAATTGCCAGTTGGAGCATATATGGGAGGCAACCTGTGTGTTTTTCTCACATTGACATTTTGCTCTCTCTCCCACCTTCCTCTGTCTCTAAAATAAATTAAAAAAAATATATCCTCAAGTGAGGATTAAAAAAAAAAGGTGGGGCCAGACTATCTGCATTCAGATCCTGACCCTGACTTCTTATGTATAATTCTGGGCAAATTGCACAGGTGCTCTGTGACCAGCTTACTTATCTATAAAAAGGTTTAATAATAGTACCTACCCTAAAATATTGTTTTGAGGAATAAATGAATTAATACATGTGGCAGAAAATAATACATGAATGTGCTCACCAGAATGGATTCACTTCTTTTCCTGGGAACCCAAGCTAGACTACATTTCCCAGCATCCCTTGCAGCTTCTCAGGCCATCTGACTGGATTCTGGTCAATGGCGTTTGGGAAAAACTAATGTATGCTCTTTTTAAACTTGGCCACAAAGACCTCCCAAGTGATTCCCCATGGCCATGGGCAGAGTCACTGGACTCTGTTTTTCCCCTACAGGAGAACCTGCAGAAGATTCCAATGTGCCAAGAAAAAAGAAACCTTTCCGAACACTCATCATACTTCATGTGAGAGAGAAATGAGCTTCGGTTATGGTAAGCCTCTGAGATTTGGGGTTTCATGTCACAGAAGCTAGTGAGTTAGACCCTGACAATACAGCATGTCAGACAGGTAGCACAGTGTCTGGCGCAGATCAGGGATGTGAATGTCAAGTAGTGCTCAGACCTGCAGAAGGGACCTGCTGGGGGATAGAACTGCCTGAGCAAATGAATGGCCAGGGTGTTTGAAAACAGTTACCTGGTGTGGCTGGAGGACAGTCCCCTGGAGGAGACTGGGCAGAGATATGTTGGGAGGGGAGGCGTGGTGAGATTATAGAGGGACCCAAGTGCTAGACTAAAGACCTTGGAGGGTGTCCAGGTAACAATGGTGAGCTGCTAAAGGACTGAGAACCGTGCTAACTTTGCCTGGAAAACAACGTTCATGGCTGTAAATTTGAGGTTGTTTTAGTTTGGATGCCCCTCCCCCCACCCCAAAGTAGGCGCTGAGGGAAGACTAAAATGCAAGTGGCTAATTTGGGAGGTGATCTCAGGGAGCACAGTGAGGAGTGAAGCAGTGTCAGGGAAAGGGAGGAAAACCAGAGAAGGGTACGTTAGTGAGCAGGTCACTGCTGTGGGCACCGGGTCTCAGTCACACTGGGCACCCTCGAGGGGGCCCTGACTCAGAATCATCCCACTGGAAGAGAAAAAAGGAAAGAATATACACCTAGGAAGAATGAGGTCTGTTCCCAGGGCACGAATGCCCTAGCCTTGTCAGCCTCACCATGTGCCGACTGGGCTCTCTCTCACAGCCCCAAAATGCCCTCAAGTGAGAGACAAGAAGCTGTTGGCTGAGGGGAACATTGTGCCAATGAGCTTGGGGTTGAGCGGGTGGCCCTGACAGCATCTGTCACATTTCAACCACACCTTCTTCTTCACCCTTCTATTCCTAGGCACCTCCCTTCCCACAGTCTATTTGCAGTTGACTGTGGGGGGAGTATGGTGCTACAATGCAAAAAATGAAGACTTTGGGACCCAGTAAATGTGGGTTCTAATCACCATTAGCTGCGTAACCTTGGGCAAGCTACCCTATCTCAGCCCCGGTTCCCTCATCTAAACTCAACAGGGGGTCATATAGAAAGAATCTAGCAGAGCCAGCTCTTGACTCCTCCCTCTGAGCCCTGGGAGTGTGGGCAGGTGAGGGGTGGAGAGGGCTCTGGTGGTGTGGTAACCAGACCTATTCTTCTGACTTCTGGGGATTTCTTTTCTGGACTGGCTACTCTTGTACAACCTACATTTATGTATTCATTCATATGTTTGGTTTTGCCATTTTCAGGGGAGGCCACCAGGCAGGGACAGGGTGAGGGAGAAAAGACGGGGCTGGACTAGACTTCCCAGGAGCCTGTGCATGGAGGTTTCCTGTTAAGAGCTAAGGAGGCCTGAGTAGGGAAAAAGCCATGGGCTTGAAACCACTGACGTGGTTGAGACACACTCCTGTGATGTGACTCCATGCCCCGCGACCCACAAACATTCACGGAGACCCCAAATCTCACCCTATACTTAGTGTAATCAGATTTCCATAGAAGCTGACATCAAGTCAGCTCGTAGCTGAACCAAGATGGTCCATAAGGACAAAATTTGTGAGCTATGGGAGAGTAGCAGGGAGTAAGGTCTGGGTTTGCGAAAATTATAAGGAGGATGGAAATGGTAAGTCTCTTCTGTACTAGCACGTGACCATAATGTTTGAATTGGTTTATACATAGTAGACAAGTCAGGGAATGAAACCACCAAGATGTGTGTTAGTCAGAGTCCTCCGAGAAGGAGATGCCAAGGGAGGGTGGAACATATAAGAAATTTACCGTGCTTTTCGGATGCACCCCCCAAATTTGGGAGGAATAATGGTTGTTAATGCTGCTGTTGAGTTCTGTTTACATTTACATTGGTGGAATATTATCCTATTTATGTTATTAAATATTTTACGACATTTTTTGCTTCAAAAATTTTTTTCCTATTTTCCTCCTCTAAAACCTAGGTGTGTCTTATGGTCCAAAAAATATGGGTAAGTTCTGGCTGGGTAGCTCAGTTTGTTAGAGTGTTGTCCCAATATTACAAGGTTATGGGTTCGATCCCCAGTCAGGGCACATATGCAACCTATAAATGCATAAATAAGTAGAACGACAAATACATGTTTCTTTCTCCCCCCCCCCAAAATCAATCAATAAAAAAAAAATGTTAAGGAAGTTTCTTAGGAAAAACGTCTGTGACAGAACATGGGGAGGAAGCCGTGAAAGGCTGATTCCCCAAGTGCGGGACGGAAGGAAGGAGGTAGCGATGTCTGGGTGCAGCATCTACACTGAAGTGTAGTTCCAAGGAGAGTGGCAGTGCCACCAGGAAGTGCACCCATGTCTCCTAGGATGGCGCCTGCTCTGTTATCTTCGTCACAAAGAAAGAGGGGACAAGAACGTAACTATGCTTTGTGCTAGTGTCACTAAATGAACACGCATACACACACGTCATCTGGCTGAAAATAGTGACTCATGGAGGAATATACAATGCACATACACACACATGCCTTTATCCTCTTTTTCCTACCCCAGTCCATCTTGTCTGTGATTATATCACACGGTTATGCCATGTCTGTCTAAATTTCTTGATGAAATGTTTAATAATAAGCGTGCCTGTGGCAGTTTCCTGTTTTTGATAATGAGCTATAGTTATGTAAGATGTTGTTACATAAGGTACACCTCCTATTTTTGCAACTTCTGGTTAGTCTATAATTATTTTGAAAGTAAAAGTTTAAACACATGTACAATACAGAATCCCAAACATGAGTAAGCCTACTGGCTTTAAGAACCCAAGTAATCAACAGAAAAGGAAAGCTTTAATTATGGAGGAGGATCTTCAAAAAATACGTGACTGGGTTCTTTGGAAAGAATGTGAATGTGATACCACAACGCAATGGGTCTACACGACTTCGACATTTTACCTCCAGAGACGAGGTTGCACACCTAGCAGAGAACAGGACATCACGCATCACAGTCTTCCCTGTTTTAAGTGCTTGCCGTGGATTGAAAATAACGACTGTAATGCCAAGCACGGCAGGCTTTTGCTGAGACCTTGTCTTATTTGGAGCCGTACGAGCTGCTTCTTGGTGAAAGGAGGAAACAGAAAGTAACTGCAAAAGCAGGTCTGTGTTAAGACTGGAAGGAAGCAAATCAGGACAGTGAGCTGGCTCCCTCTGATGCCGCATTGGTCTTCAGTCGTGATGATTCCACCGCCCCCCCTTCCCCAGGATTGGGAAGCGACAAGTTCTGACCACAGCCATTTCCACCCAGCAAACTCCGTGTCCGTATCCAGGCCAAGGCCTTTGTTTACTTATTAGGAATTTAAGATGTTCCAAACTGGGATACCATTTCTATTGGGGCAGTTGTTTTATTTTCATTACTCCTGAGACTTGCAGGTTTTAATGTTTTATCTGTAACCCTTTTATCTTCAGAGGCCTGTTAAAATTTTAAATGCCTTGAAAGATTACTGCTTGTATATGAAAGGAAGTAAATAGAGATTTTCCAAAATTTGTCATAAATTTCAGTAATTTAAAATGACTTTATCAATATCAAGTCATGAAGCTTAAAGGAACTTTTCCAAACTGTCCATAATAAAGAACAATTTCAATGAGCCATGCTAAAGACTGAAGTATCTTTTCACTCCTTCTATGGGAAATATTACATTATTTCCATATTACAGATGAAGAGGTTATCAAAAAGTAGGTATTCAAAAATATCAGGAACTGTATTACAGGGCTACATCAGACACTTAAAAATACTGTTTTTTCTGTATTTTATGATGTCTGTGGTATTTGCATTCTTAAATTTGTCATTTTATGGTATTTTTCATTCTAAATAGATAATCACTTTTATAACTAATTTTTATTTATAAATTTTATTCTTTTGCACAAATGGGACACCTCCCCAAATTAATCTTTTGCTTAAGGGGGACACACTTCCCAATAAAGTTCAAGTGCCACACAACCTAGATAGGTCCTTGGTAATATTTTCAAAAGTAATAAAAACAAGAAGCACCTTCTGCTGCTTTTCCTTTCTTCCCAATCCCCAGAGTCAGCCATACTTTTAGCTCTGATTCTGTTAGAAATATTCATACTTCTAAATAATGTATTGTACTGCTACTTCTTGATTTATTCAATTTTAGGTATTGTCTGTTTATTTCTTGACAGATAAAAAATACTTCTCTTGCCCTGACGTGCGGGAGGCAACCGCTCGAGGTTTCTCTCACACATCAGTGTTTCTCTCTTTCTTTTCTTCTCTCTAAAAATCACTAAGCATATCTGCAAGTGAGGATTTAAAAAACGTACTCCTCTCTATATTACATTTACTTCTGCTCTTTTACCTTCTCAATATACTTTTATTACTATATTTAGTCAAATAATCAGCACTTATGTCCTGATTCAACAAAGATCGCACCTTGCAGAGCCATGGCGCATTTCCTTTGTGGTACAGCTTTGTGTTGTTGTTGGTTTCAGACAGTGTCTTCCCTTCTATTATTGTGTGTCGTATTAGCTCCTCGGTGGATTCTTCCAGTCTGGACAGCATGCCCTTTATTTCTGAATCAGTCTCTCTCTCTCTCTCTCTCTCTCTCTCTCTCTCTCTCTCTCTCTCTCTCTGTCGCCCCCTCCCCCTCTCATGTGGCACTCCGTGCTGTCTGCTCTGTCATTCAGAAACTCACCTTGGCCAAGTCCTGGAACTGCTGCATTGATTCTATGTGCCTCTTGGCTCTTCTCTACACTTTCCATCCATCTTTCTTTTTGCTTCCAGGAATATTTACTACACCCTATCTTCAAAATTCTTCATCGAATGTGTTATTTTGATGATGATATTCTAAGAACTTTTTACTATTCTAGTATTGTTCCTTTTTCATGGTATTCTGTTCTTACATATTAATATATTAATATATCTTGTATATTAAGATATATCATATTATATTATAATTTTATATAATATATCTTGTATATAATATATGTAACAAGATATACTATATTATAATATATTATATTATATATCTTATATCTTATATATTAGTATAAGAACAGTATGTAATTCTGTTCTTGTATTATCTGTTTGAGGACACGAAAGAAGATTTTAAAAATATCTCTTCTAGTATATTAATTATCTTCTTTCACCAGGGTTGTTTTTCCTGTTGGCTTATTGGAATTTCATGTTGGAGCATTCCTTCAAATGTCTGGAGCCCCTTGTTTTATTGTTTGTATTTAAGTCGAGCCCATATAATGCTGATTGGAAGCTCTGGTGACATGAACCTGACTTACTGGACAGTGGGCTTCCCTGTGGACAACAGAGCAGAGCACCAACATTTCACCTGGGACCCTCAGATGAC
Source organism: Artibeus jamaicensis (assembly GCF_021234435.1). Taxonomy (NCBI): domain Eukaryota; kingdom Metazoa; phylum Chordata; class Mammalia; order Chiroptera; family Phyllostomidae; genus Artibeus; species Artibeus jamaicensis. The sequence continues at coordinate 1,159,645 of NW_026521764.1, read as the reverse complement.
AGCATGTGGGGTTTTCCCTGAGGCTGTGCAGTCACTCTCTGAGGAAGAAGGTGCTGACTGTCCCCCTCCAGGCTGGATTCCGGGCTGCACAGGTGGAAGGGAGGTAAGTCTGTGGCTCCATCCAACCATACGTCACAAAGTGCTGGAAGCAGCCTCTGTGTTCAGAGCCACGCCTCACTCTGCCCTCAGTCACACCGAGGGCCTCCGAGTCCAAAGACTTTCCAGGTCGTTGAAGTAAGTTGGATCCTTTCCCTTCTCTATCCATCTGTAGATTTTGGCTTTATTCTTCCTCTCTGCTAAACCAGTTACTAGTCATCCATTTGCTGTGCTTTTCCCAAAAATGTGTAGAAGTCACTTGTACATTCCTATCTCCTCTTCCATTCTCTTTGCCCTTGTGGGTTTATACATTGGATTATGACTTCACCATTAGTTTACTGGAGCTTTGATAAGGAGAAGAAAAAAATGACCAATCTAGCATCTTTGACTGAAAGGTTGCTTATCTTTTAGCTTTGCTATGGTGATGTCATATATAGAATTAACAATTTTTGCTGTAGTTAAACTTGTCAACTTTAACATAAAAAAATTTCCTCCAAAACTCACCAGTTATCCAGATAATATTTGCTGATAGTCATTCCTTTCCCTATTAATTTTAAATATAGATTTTTATCGTGCACTAAAGCCCCACATGCATACGGCTCTCCTCCTCGACTAGTCTTTATTTTCTGTACTGACACCAGAACATGGTCCCAAACTAGAATTTTTAATGTTTATGGAGGAAGACACCTACAAAGGCAGAAGTGTGGAGGGTCCTCAAAAGTCAGTGCTTTATTGTATATTATTATTATTATTATTAATGTATATTATCATTATTATTTGCTGCACGATAGGTTACCCTCTAATTTCACAGTTATAAATAGCAAAACATTATTATCCCATGTAGTTTCTGAGGGTCCGAAATCTGGAAGTGGCTCAGCTGGGTTGTTCTGAGTCTGGGTTACTTGTATGGTGAGATCTGCTTCTCAGCTCACCCCTGCACTCGTAGGCAGGTATCTGTTTCACACTGGCGTGGGCCAGGTGCATCAGTTCCTCATCACTGCACGTCCTCCTTGGCTACCTGAGTGGCAGGTGGCTTTTCCCAGAGCAAGCAATCCAAGAGAAAGACAGAGACCATGATGAAAGCCACTGTCTGTCTGTGTTTTTATTGGCTGTTACTTTTGTTGGTGGTTGTGCCCCACCCAGCAAAGCATATTTCTCACTCATACTACACATCTATCGTGGGTGTTGGAGGTCGTGCCCGGCACATTAACCCAGGCTCCGGGCTGATGAAAGCTCCATCCAGCCTCCAGCTTCCAGAGTTGCAGAGCTGGGGAAAAGAAATATGTTGAACCAACATGCCGACTTTAAAAAAATTATTTTTTTACAATTTGAAATAATTATAGACTCACAGGAAGTTGTAAAAATAGTACTGAGTTTTTAACCTTTCTACTCAGCAAACAAGTATCTCTGCCAAAGAGAAAAGTGCTTCTGAGACCCTGAACTCTGAACTCTGGTTATAAAACCTCAGTTAGCTTCACCAAGTCACGCAGTTCCAAGGACCCAGCTCTATTTTCTCAAGCCAGCGGTTCTAAATCTGAAAAGAACAGGAAGATGGACTCACAACCATTAAAACAGAAACTCTACTTAAAACTAACCATGTGACACATCTGTAAATGCACCAGATGGACACAGTAGACACACGTCCCTGACTCAGGATCCCCTGGGAGTTGATGTGTGTCGGACCGTTGATGGGTGAGAAGAGGAACTTCAAGATTTTACTCTTTGTCCATATAGTTGATTTCATGAGAATGTGTTTGTGTTATATCTGTAACTAATGTTTTAAGAAAAATTTTTTTTCTATGTAATCTCCCTCTCTCTTTTTCAAACCAGTTATGTTGGTAGAGTCACATCCATGGAAACATACCTTGAGTTTTTTCTCACTCCCACGTGAAAATAAATCATCAGTGATCCAGTTTCTGCCTGGAATTCTCCAATCGGAAGTCTGGTGGGGGCTTATGGGCCCTCAGTCCCTCAACTTTTCCTACTGCTGTGGCTCCATGTGTCTGATATTGGCATTCACTCAATATCAGACCCATGACTCAAACTTGAGGCCTTCACTCACTTCAGGGACGCTCAGTTACTCAGACCACCTTGACTGTGTGGTTCGGAGGAACCAGGGAGCCGCGTCTGGTCACCTTGCCACCAGCTCAGCGCTCTTTCACCACTGGGTCAGTCGGGGAAACTGGGTCCCTTCCACTAACACACCTTCAGGGGCACAAAGGCTATCTTGTCTCTCCCCAGGAGTCCCCAGCATGCTCTTCTTTGGCTTCCAAATGCTCCTTTGAAATATAACAGAGGAGAGGTGGGGAGTGAGAGTGAGACCAGTCCCAGTTCTGACACCCAATGCAGCGTGTACTGAACTGTAGACCGAGGAGAAGGCATACGCATGGCACACGCACTGCTCACCACACACAGAGTACGTTTCCAAGTTAGATTCCAGAACTTGAGCAGGAAGGAAGTGGCCAGACAGGCCAAGAGCAGATACAGTCCCCTTAGTGCAGCCTCCCCGCATCCTGGAAATCCTCTGAGGAGGATGTGAGGTGACCAGACATGCTGACACTGTGTGAGTGGTCCGGGCACTGAGAAGCCTAATTTTGTGCTGTACTGCTGACCTTTTCATGTTACTCTTCAGGAAGAACTCACCCAAATTTACTGCTTACTGCTTTCCTGTCTCTTAAAGCAAGTGAGCATCTGGAAGGCTTCATTTTCACTTGGAGGATGGTCTAAATCGGTGTCTGCCCCCATCCTCCCGGGGCCCAGGGAAGTCCATTTCCTTGCATTTGCCCTTTCATGACCAGAATTTCTTCTCTCTTTTTGTCATCATCAGTCAGGTGAAAATCTTACGTAAATTATTTGTCTTTTCCAAGAATCAGCTTGGTTTTTACAGATTGCCTTTATTGTTCATTTTATTGGTCATTATTTTTGTCATTATGATTTCCTTGTTTTCTTTGAATTCATTCTATCCTTTTACTTTGTTAAACCTTCACATGAATGCTTAGCTCATTTATACTTGATGAGTCTTGTATTGTGATGAATGTACTTGGAACTATTTATTTCCCTCAAATGTGTCTTTAATGCAGTCTTCCAGGTTGTGGTTGGCTTCAGTTTGAATATTTTAAAATACCTTTCATATTTTGTTTTTTAAATATATTTTATTGATTATACTGTTACAGTTGTCCCATTTTCCCCCCTTTATTCCCCTTCGTCCTGCGTACCCCCTTCCACCCACATTCACCCTTGCTTAGTTCGTGTCCATGGGTTGTACATAAAAATTCTTGACTTCTACATTTCCTATACTGTGTATTTTCTACCTACCATCTATGCTACTTAATCTGTGTACCTTTTTCCCCCTGCCCCCCTGCCCTTCCCTGCTGATAATCCTCCATGTGATCTCCAGTTCTGTGATGCTCTTCCTCTTCTAGCTGTTTGCTTAGTTTGTTTTTATTTTTTAAGTTCCGTTGTTGATAGTTGTGAGTTTGTTGTCATTTTACTGTTCATAGTTTTTGATGATCTTCTTTTTCCTAGATAAGCCCCTTTAACATTTCATATAATAAGGGCTTGGTGATGATAAACTCCTTTAACTTGACCTTATCTGGGAAGCACTTTATCTGCCCTTCCATTCTAAATGAAAGCTTTGCTGGATAGAGCAATCTTGGATGTAGGTCCTTGCCTTTCATGACTTGGAATACTTTCCAGCCCCTTCTTGCCTGTAAGTTTTCTTTTGAGAAATCAGCTGACAGTCTGATGGGAACTCCTTTGTAGGTAACTCCATCCTTTTTTCTTGCTATTTCTAGGATTCTCTCCTTCATTTTAATCTTGGCTAATGTAATTATGATGTGCCTTGGTGTGTTCCTCCTTGGGTCCACTTCTTTGGGACTCTCTGAGCTTCCTGGACTTCCTGGAAGTCTATTTCCTTTGCCAGATTGGAGAAGTTCTGCTTCATTATTTTTTCAAGTAAGTTTTCAATTTTTTGCTCTTTCTCTTCTCCTTCTGGCACTCCTATGGTTCAGATGTAGGAACATTTAAAGTTGTCCTGGAGGTTCCTAAGCCTCTTCTTATTTTTTTTGAATTCTTGTTTCTTCATTCTGTTCTGGTTGAATGTTTCTTTCTTCTTCCTGGTCCAAACTGTTGATTTGAGACCCAGTTTCCTTCCCTTCACTGTTGGTTTCCTGTACATTTTCCTTTATTTCATTTAGCATAGCCTTCATTTTTTCCTCTAATTTGTGACCATATTCAACCAAATTCTGTGAACATCCTGATTACCAGTGCTTTGAACTCTGCATCTGATAGGTTGGCTATTTCTTTATCACTTAGTTGTATTTTTTATGAAGCTTTGATCTGTTCTTTCAGTTGGGCTATATTTTTTTGTCTGGGCATGGGCGTTACATATAAGAGGCAGAGCCTTAGGTATTCACCAGGGTGGGGCAACTACGTCACTGTGTCGTGATGCTATATGTGGGCGACAGGTCCGAGAGGGAACAATGCACTTGTTCAGCACTCTGCCGGCTTTCAGTCACTTCTCCTGCTTCCCACAAGCAAATTGGGCCCTTCTGGTGCTGACTCCCGGGTGGGTGGGCTTGTGTACATTCTAGAACCCTGTGGGTCTTTCCAACAAACTCTCCTGTGAAACTGGGAATTTCTCCCGCTGCCGCCTCAATTCCCACAGGTGTTTTCAGTCAGGGGCTTTGAGGCTTTATTTCCCCACACTGGAACCCTGGTTTTCGGGTCTGTCTGGCTCTCCAGTTGTTTCTCCCTGTTTATCTGCAAGTAAACGTGAGACTGCCTATTCCACCAGCTGCCGCCTTGCAGCAAGTCCTCTCTGCCTGGCTGCCCAACTCTGCCCCTCCTACCGATCTGGATGAATTTGTCTACTTTAACTCCTTGGCTGTTGGACTTTCATACAGTTCAATTTTCTGTCAGTTCTGGTTGTTTTTTGTTTTTAAATTTATTGTTGTCCTTCTTTTGGTTGTGTGAGGAGGCTCAGTGTATCTACCTATGCCTCCATCTTGGCTGGAAGTCCTATTATATTTTGTATTTTTTCTTTGAACTCACAAGTTAGTCACAAGTAAATGTTTTATATCTGTTTTTGGTGTCTTTATATTTCTAGTGTTGATTTCTAATTTGTTTTTGGATTGAGATTAGAGAACATGATTTTGGCTCTGCAAAGAACTGACATGTGCTTATTACCTGGTAGTGGTCAATTCTTAAATATATATTTAGGATACGTGTGTCCTATAACTGCACAAGAGTGTATTGTATGTGCTTCCTAATATTTGTTAAGCTTGATCAAAACATTTTCCAGTGGAAAATATGTTTTAAATCCCCCCCAACTAGCATTATGGATTTGTCAATTTCTAAGTGTAATTCTTAAAAATTTTTTCTTTATATTTAAGATTATTTTGGCAGATACAAAAAAGCACATAATTATTTTTTAAAGATTTTATTTATTTTTATTTTTAGACAGTGGGGAAGGGTAGAAGAAAGAGAAGGAGAGAAACATCAATGTGTGGTTGTGTTGGGTGCCATTACTGGGGACCTGATCTGCAACCGGGCATGTGCCTTGACTGGGAATCAAACCAGTGACCTTTTGGTTTGCAAGCTTATGCTCAATCCACTGAGCCATACCAGCCAAGGCACATATAATTACTATAAATTATTAAGAGATTGTTAAATTAATCCTTAGTGCTTATTATAAACTAAATTGTGCCCCTCCCAAATTTATATGCTGAAATCCTAACCCTTTGTATCTCAAAATATGACTATATTTGGAATAGGGCATCTAAAGAGATAAGCAGGGTAAAGTGAGGTCATGTAGCTAGGCCCGAACCCTACATGACTTGTGGGCTTCCAAAGAGACAGATGAGGACAAGGACATGACACACCTGTCATGACCACGCCACACATGACCAGAGGGCCTGTGAGGACACGCGGAGAAGACAAGATAGCCATCTGCAAACCAGTGCCAGAGGCCTTGGGGGTGGGGCAAACCAAACTTAACAACAACTTAATCTTGGAGTTCTGGTCTCCAGAACTATGGGAAAATAAATTTCTGTGTTTAAGTCACCAAGTCTGTGCTATTTTGTTATGGAAGCCCCAGCAAACTAATACGGTGCTCTTTATCTTTTGTTAATAATGCTTTAGTAGCTTCCTTTTGGTTATTGTTTGTCAGGTATATTATAAAGCTTGGTAAAAAAAAAAAGAACAGATATGTGGCTGTTTAGAGGTGTCATGATTAAATAGATAGAAAAGTTTATAGACTCTTACAAACTTCCTAGAACTTGTATAAGTAAATTTAGCAAGCTGTCTGGACACAGAGTCAAGTTACCACAGTCATTTGTCCGTGTATAGTTTGTACATATATATGCTAGCAGCAAACAGGTGGAAAATCAAGTCTGAAAAACTTAAGTGGCGTTGAAAACCAGTCAATCGACTCTATAAACTGAGAGTCTATGGGTGAGGGTGATTAGACATAGAGTTTAAACAGGTCAGGGAAGTGGGCGCAGGACCCAGCTCTGAGCCGTCTAATATTTAGAGTTTAAAGAGAAGAAGAGGGGCCAGCCAAGGATACTAACAGGAGTTGCCAGTCAGTTAGAGGGGCCAGAGAACACAGTGTCCTCAGAAACTGAGAGGTCATGAATGATATAGCAAAGCAACCATCACTACTGGCCACATAGATGTCTTTGTTAATGCTGACAGAAGCCCAATGAATTTGGGTTCTGGGGAGATGGGACATAAGAAAATGAAGACAGGTACTATAGGCAACTCTCTCAGAATGTGCTGTTGTCAAGTGGAGGACAGATACGGATTAGCAGTTGAAAGGGGATTGTGGAATTAAGGAAGATTCCTCCCTCCCTCCCTCCCTCCCTCCCTCCCTCCCTCCCTCCCTCCCTCCCTCCCTCCCTCCCTCCCTCCCTCCCTCCCTCCCTTCCTTCCTTCCTTCCTTCCTTCCTTCCTTCCTTCTCTCTCCCTCCTTCCTTCCTTCCTTCCTTCCTTCCTTCCACTGTTTCAGCGGTCAAGGGCCATAGGAAAGAATCCAATAGAGAGGGAGAGACTGATGACAGGAGATAGAGGGGATCATCGCAGCACTGGAGTCCTTGGGAAGAAGCGATGAAAGCCAAGCCGAGGGGCTGAGCTTTGATGGAGGCAGGGTCACTTCCACCACTGGTGGGAGGGAAGCAAAAAGCACAGGCTCAGATACGGCTGGGTGTTTCTTTCTGGTGATAGGAAATTGAGGGAGCTACCATGTGATTGTTTATATTTTTGCCAGTAAATGCAAGACAAGGTCATTAGCTGGCAGTGACAGAGAGGCAAAGCAAATGAGATTGGAGGACAAAGGAAGCTATGAAGTGTGAACTAGTATTTGGGAAGGGAGTGAAGTAAATATACCAGGGAGATATGGTCAACTTGAGTTCAGAATTTTGAGAGCCAGTTGGACATTTATTGTCATGAAATTAAAGTGAAACTAGTTCAGCTGCTTTGGTGCAGGCATGAAGTGGTTGATTGTTTGGGCTTAATTAGGGACGGTATTTTGATGGACAAGTGGAACACACGGAGAGGAAACCCAGGGAGTTGGAGGTAAGAGTGATTATCACGCTGTGGAATCCACGCTGTTTAAGGGGAAAAGTGAAGCCATAAGAAGATGGTTGGCGAAAGTCCGTTAACTGTCAATGGATTGGAGGTTTTAATGGGGTTAAAATGATGCTGAAATAGAAGTATTAGAGGAGGTAAGCCATAGGTATGAGAGGACATTGCCGAAGAGATGCTTAGAACTATTATTTCAGTGATGATGCACATATTAGTGCTGTCAAGGTCAAGGGTGTGACCTTGGGAAAGAATGACTAAAGTGAGATGGGAGAAAACATCATAGGAGATGCATTGAACCATTATCTTTTAGCTCAAAACTCACCTTCTATACTTTTCCTTGTGATGCCAGGGCAGGGAGTTTGCAAATCATTTTTGCTTTGCCAGACGGCTCCCTGCTACACTCTGCCGATGCGGGAGTCTGGAGTGAGCAGACAGCACTGCAGGAGAAACAAGGGGCCTGCTCCTTCCTTTCTCCTTCCTGTTTCGATCATGCTCCTTCCTGTCTGTTTCCTGCACCCCAGCAATGTTTGCGCGCCCAGGTCGCAGTTCCTTCCCATAGCATCAGCAGGGCCCATTCGAGTTTTTCTGACACTTGCGGAACCTACTTCATGGAGCCCATCTCAGAGACACCAGCACCTGCCTAGGAGGGCTGCTCTCCAGCGGCTTGGCGTGTCTTTCAGCTCCGCAGGCCCTCCTCTTGGTGTCTGGTTTTGACTATCCTAGTCCTCCCTTCCCTTCCCCCAGCCCCTGGGGTGGTGGCTGCCTGCTGCAGTTGCTGTCTCTATGATACCTTAGGTTCTCTTTTACCCTTTCACTTACCTGTTGAGAATTTTGTACCTAGCTAACAATGCTTCATACTAAATCCTCTTTGTTCACATAACTGCAAGGCTCCTGTTTCCCGACTGGACTCTGATTGACACAGAATGTGAGACTGTCAAGAAACAGAATGTGTACAGTCACCAAGCTGATGACAGAGCAGGGGAAGAGCAAGGCAGTGATTCAGAGGTGCCATCCTGTGGCAGGCAGGCTGATCCATCTTTAAATAAATTGTTTCTTCCTCTGTCCTCCCAGGGGCTAGAGATCAGGTTGAAATACACCCCTCGAAGTGCCATTGTGTTGAAGCATTGAGGCCATTGTAGATTCACATGCAGTTGTAAGAAATAATACCAAGAGCCCTGGCTTGTGTGGCTCAGAAGGTTGAGCGCAGGCCTGAGAATCAAAAGGTTGTTGGTTCGATTCCTGGTCAGGGCACATGCCTGGGTTGTGGCCAGGCCCCAGCTGGAGGCATGTGAGACGCAACCAGTCAATGTTTCTCCCTGCCACCCCCACCAAAACAAAAAGAATACTGAGAGATTCTGTGTACATTTTGCCTTAACTGTAATTCCCCAAAACTAGAATCAGCCCAGATGTCCATCCACAGGTGAATGCTTAAAACCCATGGCACACTTGTACCATGAGCTACTACTCAGCAATACGAAGGAACAGACTAATTGATAAATACAACTACTTGAATGAATCCCAGAGAACTATGCTGAGTTTAAGAAGCCAGTTCCAAAAGGTAACATACTATTTTCCAAAAGAGTGTAAAATTTTTGGAATTGTAACCTTTTAGAAATGGAGAACAGATTAACAATTGCTAGGGATTGAGGAAGGGGAGGCGGGGGGTGGGGAGGCAGGCGTGGTTACAAAAGGGCAATGGGAAGGGCCCTGGTTCTGTTGGGTCTGTGCAATATCTTGGTGGTGGTGTGTGCACAAATCTACACACTATACAAAAGAATTGCATAGAACTAAGTACACACATCCACGTCAAACTGGGGAATCTGAGTCAGTTGGTGAATTGCATCGTCAGTGTCCCAGATGAAACCTGTGTCCTGTTGTTTTGCAAAATGTTACTATTGGGGGAAACTGGGCAAAATGTACACAGGATTTCCTGGTTCGTTTCTTAACAATTGCAAGTAAATCTACAAAGGTCTTAAATTTTCAACTAAAAATAACACGTTCAGAGGTGTATTTCAACCCAGTTTCTGTCCCTCCAGAGGACAAAGGAAAAACAATCTACATAAAAGTGGGCGTGTGCCCCAGGACCACACACTGTGTTGTTTGCAGCTCTGATGTGATGGGGAGGGCGAGTTGCTAACGTGGAGAGACCTGGAGTGGTTATCAAATGCGTGGAATGTGGAATGACCAGATTGTACAATAGACGAGTCGCTGGAGGGAACTGAGATAAAGATGCTGGAGCAGAAGCTGTCGGCACAAACATGTGGGCTCACCTCCGAGGTTTCGGTTAAAAGGTTTCATGAGGATTAAACGGTTTTACCCAGAAGTAAATACACTTCAGAAACTGCTGATTTTAGCATGTGACTTCTGCCTAGCCTATTTCGCTAGTTTAGTTTGTTTCCTTTGTGGAGGGGAAGAATAGGAAGCAAAAGATAAATTTACGATGTCAAATTTACGTGGTTTGCCTGCATTGCCTTTCCTTTTGAGCTTGTGGCTGAATTCTCCTTTTGGTTGTAATGTAGACACTGCTTTATCTTTTCTCAGAATGTCTCTTTTAGCCTTCGAGTATCACCCCAGGCACTAATAGTCAATGCAACAAGAAAAAGGAGAACTCCATATTATCATTATCATCACCACCACCACCATCATCATCTTGGTTTCTGTTTGATTGTTTTGCTTTTCTTCCTACTTAGGGAAGCGTGTTTCAAGTTTCAAGTGTAGCTGATTCTCTCTGGGCCATGGCATAGCCCAGATTTCCTAACGAATTGCAAAAACCAATGCCTGCTTACATAAGAAATCCTCCCAGCTTTTCCCAGGCCCTATGCAGAACTGCAAGGTCTGGCATATAAAATACCTGACAGTTTTAGAGGGTTCAGGGAGAAAGTGGAAAGATGGAGTGGGAGCCCCAAATGCAGAAAGGAGGCAGGGGAGCTGACGCATTGCTTTTCTTGAAAAACAAAGATTCGGAATATAACATTTCAGTTTACTTGGTCAGCATCTGATTGAAACAGTCCACCTTCTGCTTATAAGAAGTGTGATAAGGGTGTACTGGCAGAATGGCATTCTGTAACAAGCCATTTTTAACATGCTTGCAGCATAGATGCCTTCTTGTTCATATTTCATATACAGATATGATTTGCTTGGGAAATAGCAGTTCAGAAATGCCCAAATCTTATAATACTGAGTTTCCTGAGACCAACTTGGAATTTATAGTTATGGGTTTCATTACATAGTCTTAAGATTAGACCTTGGGTTTTATGTTGTCAGAAATTTCCCTGGGGTTGGGCTACAGTTAGCAAGGTCAGGAGCTCATTTGGACTCACAAGCTATAAAAGAATCCAGACGTGATAAGTAGGTCAGAGCTGTAAGCTGTTAAAGACACGGTGATCGGATTAGCAGCCGAGAGTAACCATCTGGGACAATTTAGCCACATTAAAGTCTAGACCACATGTAGGTTTTGGAAAAAGCAGTCCTGGGTGTGTGTGGTAGAGAAAAGACTATTAAAAGAATGGAAGAGCACCCGCTAAAAGTGATCTATAAATGGAAAAATAATTACTTTCACAAGCAAATGGGGAGAAGATTTCAGAATCCTAGACACAGTAAGTAAGGAGGTTGGGATGCTAGGACCCATTGTTTAAATTAAACATTGAAATTGTTCCCGCTCCCCAAGCTACCTGAGTAAAGGTGAAGAGGTGAGAGTGTAGCTTTAGCTTTGTGGTAGGGCCCATCTTGGTTCCAGATGGCTCTGCTGGGTCACTGTGAGCAAGTTCCTTAAACCATCAAAGCCTCGGTTTCTCATCTGAATAGTGAGGCAAGTACCATGTACATCACACGTTTGCGACAATGACTGAGAGAAATAATGCGTGAACTGTTTCTGCAACACGTGTAGTGTTCAACAAACAGGAGCATTATTGCTATTAATACCCATTACCAGTGTCCACCACTTTAGTCTTCTCAGAAAACAATCACATCTGATACTACATACTCATTTTGAGGAGGAATAGTGTTGCACGGATTGTGCAGGTTTGCAGCATCCACATTTTACTGATGATAAAATGGGGCTCAATGGTTAGTCCAAAGGTCACCAAGCTGGTGGGCCATTGACCTTGGATTACAACCATAGTGGTTCTTTGAAAAAGGATCAGAATCACCTGGATGGTGATTAAAACTCAGATTGGTGGGTTCCACCCCCAAAGTTTCTAATTCAGTATATCTGGGGTGGGGCCCATGAACCTGAATTTCTTTATCAGAGCTCAGGTGACACAAGCCACTGAGCTCGACTAGAGGAATGGATCCCGAACATCCCTGCTCGTTAGAATCATCTGGAGGCTTAAAATCAATGAACTCAGAACTGTCTCAAGGCTGTGGATTTTCTACCAAAAATATGATTCAGTCTGACCAGTAGCATATAATAGTTAATTATTCCCAGTGAAAAGGATAAATCTGTAACAGCTTTGGAAATTCTAGAGTCTGGAAAGTTGTGGATTTTTTTTTTTACTGTCCTTCCCCCCTCCCGCAAATATAGTTTAATACAAAATATTTGTAAAGCCAACTATTTAGAGAAGTTCTACATTTCTGATTCCAAATTTTTTATTTTAAGATTCAAGATTTTCTATTAATGCTTGCCAGATATTCAGTTAGTGAATAATTGAGGTTACTGACCATAACTGAAGCAGTAATGTTTCCTTTATATTGTAGTGAATATTGATACTTTGAAATTCTTTTCTGAATATAGCTGGTTATGTTAGCTTTGACAAAATAGAAAATAAACCCAGCTTTAAAAATATTGTTTTTTTCTACCAAACTAATGAAATGTCTTATGATTTTTTGTCACTTAAGAAGTAATTTAGAAGTTACTTTTATAGATTTGTTCTGAACTCCATGTTAATATTTTTATAAGTTAGTTTTTTAAAAGTGCTACCTGTATAATTTATTATGAAAATACTTAGTACTTTAAAAACTATGTGCCACAGTACTTTTGTTGGTACCACCAATTAGAAATGGATAATTATCATTTCCTTTTATAATACAGGGTGGAGCAAAAGTAGATTTTATATGGAAAATAATACAGTAATTAATAATAATGTAAGAATACACTGTGTTTTGTGTACTCACGACTAAAAACCCATTCTTTCCCCACCTGGTATATTTGTTCCTAGAAAGGTAACAGTTATTAGATCATCTTTTCTTTCTTTCTTTTTTTTAAAGATTTTATTTATTTTTAGAGAGAGGGGAAAGGAAGGAGAAAGGGAGGGAAACATCAATGTGTGGTTGCCTCTCACGTGCCCCGCACTGGGGACCCGGCCTGTAACCCAGGCATGTGCTCTGACCAGGAATTGAACCAGTGACTCTGGTTCTCAGGCCAGTGCTCAATCCACTGAGCCACACCAGCCAGGGCTGGATCATCTTTTCTAACTTTCATCCATTTATTGTCAGTGCCTAGCAATAATTATATTTTATATTCAAACACTAAACCATGAATAACATATTTTGCAAAAACCTATGATAGATTGCATTAATCATATTTGGAGTTTATATAGCATCTGTAAGAAATTCCAGATACTTTGAAAATATTGTTTCATTTATTTTCACAGCAGTCTTTGTGAGGAGTAGATGGGTGACTGTCACAGCTGACGGATTCAATGAGAGAACACATGCAGTGATGAACTGAGCCCAGGGCTTGGTGCACAGCCAGCGCTCATGAAGTCAGCACCATCTCTGATACCACTACGATTGTACCATTGACTTCCTGGTAGAACCACAGGCATTACAGTTTCATTACGATGAGTACTTTTCTTACCCAATATATGAAGGCATCAATTATTGGTTGTTTGGGTCCCTTTTTCCATAGCTCGCCAAGTGGTTATCATCAGAATGTACGTAAATGGCAAGACTGTGACAGTGTTATGTTGGCATGCCAAGTCAGGAAGATGAAATACGAGGTTGTGATTACAGAAAATTTCCAGGAAAGGCACGTTAGATAATTTTGCTACAAGAAACTCAATTCTAGATCTTTTATTCTCCAACAATTTGGAAAGCTTATCTCTTAGGGTTTCAAATTTAGGGATGTCTGCCCTTTCTAGGCTAGGTTTTATTTAATCACAATGAGATTGAAGTTTCAAGATACCAGGAGATGGAGAATAATCAGGGATAGTATCTTGTTTAACTGTCATTCACTCATGATCATATATTAGTGCTAAATAGTATTCAGATGTTACTACCTACGTTGCCTGCAGCTCTTGCGGGGTTGTCCAGGACACTAGACTGGTGCGATTCCCGTTTTACAGAGGGTGGACGGAGGAGGTTGCCTGCAGCTGGGTGCTGCGGGGAGGGTGCAGCTACCAATGCGGAGTGGAGATGTTGCAACTCCTTTTACACAGCAGAAATCATGGGCCGAGGTCGACATCCAGTCACAACCGCTTCATGTCCTTTAAAGCACGTGTGATGGCACCTAGTCCCCAGATTGCTTCCCTTGTTGAAGGTGATACAGACCAAGTTTTTATTCTCCAATAGAAACACTTTTAAAAGGAAGCAAGCATACATTTCTACACAGAGACTTTTTGCAAACATCTTGTCTGCTTTTGCTGTTGCGATTTGTATGCTATTGCTTCTGCAAAGGGACGGTCACTCTTGCTGTGGCACGCTGAAACCGGATGCTCGCTTGTCATTAATCCTGTCAGTAACTGTGAGTAGGAAGTATTATCGCAGGATATTAAAATCCGCTGGTTTCTCTGGGATTTCCCTAAACAGAACATGCCACTATAGAATCAATGACTAAGTACCATTCAAGTACATAGGCTTTGCCAGACAAAGAGAGAGTTTCCAGGTTGCCACTGGAAGACAGACTACAGCAAGTTGCTAAAGCAGGAAGGCTCAGCAGCTGCAGGTTTCCAGGTAAAAAGTAAGTTATTTCAAGGGCTTTGCAAAATTTGACCCGCTTCAAATTCCAAAAGGGATTTGATGAAACCTACAGTTAAAGGAAATAAATAAAAATAAGTTGGTTCATAAGAAAGCAATTATACCCCCAAAATTATTTATTTTTAGAGATTTTATTTATTTATTTTTAGGAAGAGGGGAAGGCAGGGAGACAGGGAGAGAAATATCAATGTCTCGGGGACCCCCTACTGGGGACCTGACCCGCAACACAGGTGTATGTCCTGACTGGGAACCAAACCAGCGACTATTTGGTTCACAGGCTGGTGCTTAATCCACTGAGCCATACCAGCCAGGGCCCCCCAAAATTATGTCACAGGTGGGCACAGATAACCAGGTTCTTGGTGATCGTGGACAAAGAGCTGAACCAAACACACAGAGTTTATAGCAGAGAGAGCAGATTTTCTAAGTGATACTACACTCCACAGAACATGGGAGCAGGCCATCTCCGAGCAAAGATTGACCTCAGGGGCTGCAGGGATTCTATTCTTATAGGGTGGATCCTTCCTGGCTAGTTTCGGCGGGCTCTTACTGTGCATGGACAAGTAGTTGTATTACATTAAAGCTACTGTGCATGTGATCTCCCATGATTTTCCTTGATTGGCCACGAGAGAAGGGGGTCACACAATGTTAATTTATTACAATGAAGCAGGGGTCATGTAGCATCTTCTGTGAAGGTGCATGCATGAGTCACCATGATTCAGGGCTTTTCCAGAAAGCTGAAACAACTGGTCTTAGGACAGGGTCTCTGTCCTTTATCGATGTCCTTTATCTTAGAGAGTTTCCTCCTTCCCGACTATCTCCTGTCTCAACTCTCCCCCTGAGAGACCTGGTTCTCTAAAATCTTTGTGGGGTTGTTGAAGGGCGAAGAGAAGATCATTCTCCTGTAACTTTTCTGGCTTAGACTGGGCAGTGGACCCGGCCTAACAAGAACCACGAAACTCTCGCCCTATTCTGTTTAGAGGTTGAAGAGGGGCTCCTGAGGCCACTGCAGATGCTGGATGTTGGTCAGCTCCACATCACTGTCAGGGATTGGCTGGGAACTCTGGAGCATCATCAGTTTGGTGTGGAACTGTGTAAGTCTAGAAGATAAAAATTTAACAAGCAAATTAAACAAACACGGTCCTAAAAGTAATAAGAACAGCAGTGTTATTAAGTGACCTACGACGGGTAATAGCCACATTAAGCCAGGAGGCCAGGAGGCCAGGAGGCCAGGAGGCCAGGAGGCCAGGGTATCCCTAATTCCTTGGCCCTGTTGATCATATTTATGTAGCCACTCTGCCTGTTCATCAATTTTCCTTATGTTAGTTTCAACCATTCTGGAGTTATTTACATAGGTGCAGCAGGTTTGACTGATAACAGTGCATAACCCCTTGTACCTGACGTGGAGTTAAGACCTCTAACTTCTGTCCGAGAGTTAGTTTAACAGCTTCCTTGGTTCCCATCGCTGTGGCTGCAACTGCTTTTAGACACAGAGGCCACCCGGTTGCTAAAGTGTCCAGTTTTTTACAGAAATATGCAACTGGTTGAGGTTCATTTGCTAGTCATTGGACTAGACCGCTAAAGCTATTCTGTCCTTCTCTGCTATGTATAGAGAGAAAGGTTTGTTCAAGTTAGCGATGCCTAAGGCTGGGGCTTCGACGAGGGCCTGCTTGATTTTATGAAAAGCCTGGTCACATTCCTTTCCCCAAATAATGGGTTTGGTGTCTGGCCCCTTAGTAGTTTTGTACAAAGTTTGGCAATTAATCCAAATTGGGGATCCAAACCCTACAGAATCCTGCCATTCCTAAAAGGGAGCAAAGCTGCTGTTCAGTAGCAGGTGGAATAATGCAGTAATGAATTTAATTTTCTCCTATAACTGCCTACACCCAGGAGTCAAAATATACCCTAAATAATTTACTTTTTGTTTGATAATCTGAGCCTCCTCTTTGATACCCGATATCCTCTTTCAGCTGGGAAATTCAGAGTCTGGATGGTATTTTGATCGGAAGCCTCGGTGGTGGGGCTGCAGATTAGAATGTCATCTATCTATTGTAAAACGGCTCCTCCTTGTAACTGTGGCTCTCTAAGGTCCTTTTCTAATACCCTAGCACAGAGGTGGGGACTGTCCCTGAAGCCTTGAGGCAATACAGTCCAAGTATATTGCTGATGTGGCATCGTCTTTGGATCAGTCCACTCGGAAGCAAACAGATGCTGAGAGTCAGGGTGCAAAGGGAGGCAGAAGAAGGCATGTTTCAAATCTAACACGGAGTACCACTGAGCTCCATCAGGTACCTGCGAGAGCAAGGCGAAGGGTTAGCTAGTATTGCATGTAAAGGGACTGCTGCTTCACTGACTAACCTTAGGTCCTGGACCAGCCTGTACTCTCCCGTGGGTTTCATCACTGGTAAGACGGGAACGTTGCAAGGAGATCGACAAGGAACTATGAGCCCATGTTGTATAAATTTAGTTATGATGGGCCGTAACCCCTCCAAAGCTTCTCATTTAATAGGATACTGCTTCCTGTGAGGACAGTCTGACCTGGGTTTTAATTGGATTTCAACTGGTAATACAGTCTTTGCTCTTCCCAGAATCCCTGACTCCCAAATTAGTGGGTTTACTGCATCCAGAACTGAACTTTGGATTTCCTCCTGGTTTCAGTTATTACTGATGGTCATGACCTTACTTAACTCAAGCGGCTGTTCCAGGAACAATGAAATGGTTCCCATACAGGCTGAAAGGTCCCAGCTGAGCAGAGGAACAGGGCACTGAGGACAATCAAAAAGGAGTGTTTGAATAGTTGACTCTCAAATTGGTAAGTGACAGGGACTGTATAGAAATCGTCCTTAAGGTTTCCTTCGACTCCCATTATCTTAGCTGATTTGAAGGAAAGAGGTCCAGAGTAAGAGTTGAGGACAGATTAAGAGTCAAGAAGTATCAAAAAGATCAAGTATCAACAAGAAAGTTGATTGTCTTACCTGCCACATCCAGAGTTACCTGGGGCTCCTCGGTAGAGATGGGAATGTGAGTATTCCCTGGGGCCGACATGTTTCCCGCGCACCCTCAGGCCTCGAGATTAGCTATGGCCTGGGGTGATGACCCCTTTCTACTCTGGGAATGGGGACAGTCTACCTTCCAGTGCCAGGGATCAGAACTGACGTTCTTGCATAGAGGACAGGGTCCTGGAGATGGTTGAGCGAAGTTCTTTGCCCAGTGCTTGCACTTATAACAGGTGTGATCCTTTCACCCCGATTCTTTTGAGGCCTCCCCGAGCTCCCCTGACGGGGCTGGTTTCTGCCAATAGCGCTCCGAAAGCCTAGTGCAAGGAGCTCTGCTTGCTTCTCCCTTTCCTTCTTTTCCTGCTTCCCTTCCTCCAAATCCATATTGCTAAAGACTGAAAAGACCACATCCATGAGCTGGTCTAGGGGGGGTCTGTGGGCTCATTTCTGAAGCTTCCTGCAGATATCAGGGGCAGACTGACTTATAAAATGCTGTCCTATCAAGAGTCAACTCTCCAGGGATGATGGATCCAAGTTTGTATATTTTCAGAAGGCTTCTACTAGTCTGTTTCTGAAGAGAACTGGGTTCTCTTCCTTGCCCTGGGTGATTTCCCTAATCTTCATGTAATTTACAGGTTTCTTGGTGCCGTTTCCCATTCCTGCCAGTAGGCAATCTATCACTGCGTCCCTACTCTGGGTTCCCCGCCTGAGTTTTGTATCCCCAGTCCGGATCCTGGTCCGGGACGGGTTGGGCGTCAGGCTGGTCAGTGCGGGGGTTCTGGGTGTGCAGCTGGTCTGCAGGTTTATGGGCCTTCTCCCAGATTTGCTGTTTCTCATCTGGGGAGCAGCAGGTGGTCAGAATTATGTACAAATCCCTCCATGATATACTAAAGGCTAAAGTAAGGGTCTGGAAATCACTAGTGAAACTTGAAGGATCCTCTGAAGAACTCTGTAGCCTGTCTTTTCATTGTTGTAAATCAGTTACAGAGAAGGGCACTTGTACCCTTATCGTGCCTTCACAGCCCACTACCTCCCTCACAGGTGGGAGTGTTGGAATGAGGGGGAGATAAGATGCGCCACTCCTAGTCTGTCCTGCGGTGCTGAGCTTTTCCTCAGCTTGTAGCTTTAGGTTGTTTGTAGCATAAGGTGGTAGAGAGGTCGATCCCTCTAAGGTAGGGGCAAAAATTTCTGAACTCTGGGGTTCCTTTAATCTCCCTTGAGAGACAGGTGGGTATCTTTTCATTGATCAGCACTTGGGCCCCTAGGTTCTGTCAGGGTAGGGCTGTAGCAAAATGAGGGATCTGGGTACAGGGCCAGAAGTTCCTGCATGTAAGGAATTTCAGACCATTTGCCATCCCTCCAGCAGAACAGATCTAACTGTAGGGTAGCATGATAATTTCTGCTCCCATTTTCAGGCCACGTCTCTTCATCCCCTAATTTATATTGGGGCCAAAAGGTGTTACAAAAGAAAACTAATCTCTTCTTTTTAAAATATTTAGGGTTAAATTGATCCCAATTACTCACAGTGCAACCCAGGCAATTGGGAAGGGAAGGAAGGTGTGGTTTCTATTGATACTACGGTGATCCTAAAGAGCAGGAAAAGAACACAGAGAGACTCCCGTGCAGCCTAGAGGCGCCTCTCTTAGCTTGCCTCGGGAGCTTTCCTAGGGGGCCACAGGGCGTCTACCAGGCATCTCTGGTGAAAGAAATGCTAGTGAGTGTCCGCTGACAGAAATCTAAAAGACGTAAGAGGATCATCACCGTCTAGTTTTACTTCTTTTTCTATGTTTAATTCAGAGGTTTTGAGTTCTCTGGACACTATTTGCATAATTCTTGGTCCTACTGAGTGTCCAGGCTGCAAAGAACTGTTGGGAAGGAACCAGTCCAGCATCCTTGAGCAACTGCCTATAATCCTGACGACCCCAAACCCACTGCTCGACCCAGGTGGCCTGAGTATGTTTCCATTCCTGTATTCTCCATCTACGGAGACCCTCATCTTCCTGTTAGCCTTCAGGTCTGGGGCAAAGGAAGTATCTTACTACCAAAATAGTTTCTGGCCCCGTAAACCACCAAGAGGGGCACCAAGACGATATTATTATGAAATGACTCCTTTCCAAATCACAAAGATATTGTGATATCACCTCAGGTATTCTATCTAGTTTTTCCAGAGCTTTGAGAAATTGTACCTGATTCTGAAATTTCCCCAGAAGGGACCTTAAGAGGTATGGCAAGGCGCCCTTCACACTGGAGGTGGATCTCATAGAGGGATGATGGACTGAGAGGGGAAACTAAAGTACCCCCATAGGGGCAAATAAACCACCTTAGAATTCCAAATTCAGCTGATTGGGTAAGAGTGTCTCTACATGGCCATTCTGGTAACAAATGACCACCAGGCACCTGTTAAGTAGCTCTGGCAGATGTTGCCATTTACAGTGATAGCATATACAGGCCAGAGATGGGAGTGACTCATTCCTGCAACTATACTTAGCGATGGGACTATTAGTGACCCAAAGATAGATATTCTGGGTACAAAGACAGCAGGAACCTACACAAAAGGCAAGTGGGGTACGAGTACAGGTATAAAGGCTAAAAGTCAGTCGGGAAAGACAAGCATAAAAGACTCTCCGTGAGCTTGATGAGGAGACTGCAAAAGGAAGTCATAGTGCAGCCCCGTGATGACTGATACCCAGTAAGGAAGGTCAAACTATGCCTGCGAGGGAGTGGCCTCGGGGTGGGGCAGTGTCTTGTGGTTTTCACAGTGAGCCTGACCGGTGTGCAGACATTTTCTTGCACCTGGTGGGGGCTAAGGCTACCCCGTTTTGCTCCCAGGTTCGCTTATCACAGGTGTCTTCCAGCAATGGGTGTCCTTGCAGCTTTTGAATGCTTGACGTGCACCTGCAGTTTAGCGGCCGACCTTCCATCAGGGAACATCAGACTCACCAAAATGGAATAAGTGGAAATAGAAAGGGGCATCCCTGGGTGTCGGAGCAGCAAAGGGGGCTAACCACTCCAGCGTCTTCTCCTGGCTGGCTCGCCAAATCTGTCACAGGTGGGCACAGATAACCAGGTTCTTGGTAATTGTGGACAGAGAGCTGAACCAAACACACAGAGTTTAGCAGATTTACTAAGTGATACTGCACTTCATAGAACGTGGGAGCGGGCTAACTCCGAGCAAAGATTGACCTCAGGGGCTGCAGGGATTCTATTCTTATAGGGTGGATCCTTCCTGGCTAGTTTTGGCGGGCTCTTACTATGCATGGACAAGTAGTTGTATTATGTTAAAGCTACTGTGCATGTGATCTCCCATGATTTTCCTTGATTGGCCACGAGAGAAGGGGGTCACACGATGTTAATTTATTATAATGAAGCAGGGGTCATGTAGCATCTTCTGTGAAGGTGCATGCATGAGTCACCATGATTCAGGGCTTTTCCAGAAAGCTGAAACAACTGGTCTTAGGACAGGGTCTCTGTCCTTTATGGATGTCCTTTATCTTAGAGAGTTTCCTCCTTCCTGACTATCTCCTGCCTCAATTCTGTTTGAATAGATTGTGCTCTGAGTTTCCTGGCAGCCAAAGGGGAAAAAGGAAAGAATAATGGAGTGAAGGCTGAATCTGGAGGCATAACGAATGGTTTCCAGTTTGGCAATCTGCAGCTGTCATTGACTAGCAGGGTGGCAGGGATCTTTCTTTTTGGGTGGTTTCCTTACTTGAGAAATGTATCTAGGAAGAATCTGGAAGAATGCTGGGAGGATTCAAGGAGAAACTTGAATCCTTGAATGTATGAGAAGGAAACTCTAATGTATAGTAAAAATGCAAGTGGTTATAATCCAGTTTACCCACTAAAAAGAGAGCAAAGCATTTTCTTCCGCGAGACACTGCTGGCTTGTTTTACTCCCTCGAAGGCCTGGAACACAGAGGGCACATAATTCATGTTTGCACGACCAAGAAAAGAAGGAAGGATGGCAGTTCTCAGGTGTTCTCTCCTCAAGCTTGAGTAAATGCTTGGTCAGGTTCATTCACTCCTTGAAAAAAAGAAAAGATGAAAAAGGTCAAATCTCAAGCAGCAAGGAAGGGCTGCAGAGGGTCTCATGCATCCAGAGTGTGCCTCTGTGAACCCATGACCGGAGGGAATAAGCTTTCAGTACCACCCAGCGAACCTGCTAAAATGTCAGGACCCACCACTCTCCCTCCCCAGTGCCTGCTTCAGGCCTGCAGTTTCCACCCACACATTTCCTCCCTCATCCTGTGGGAGCTCCAGGAAATCTTTTCTCCCTGCCTTGTGCTCAATTAAGTCTCCCTATTTTACAACACCATGGCATCTATTACAGCTCCAAATTTACATTTATTTGCATCATTATTGTTGAACTTATTTTCACCATTATTACATGCTATTATTTGAATTCATTGTTAATTGAAATTTAATCAAATTAGCTACTAATTACATTATTATTGTACTTATTTGCATCACTATTATGTTTATATCAATCGTGTAGGAGGTGGCTGGCTCCCTGACTGTAACCTCCGACTCAGCAGGGACAGGTTTTTTTGTTTAACCATGTGTTCTCAGGCCTAACACACTGCCTGGCACATGGTAGGTGTCCAGCCAATATATTTGTTAAATTAATCAGCCTCCCTGAACTCTCGAGCTCTGTCTAGCAGCACTGGGGCCTATGTCTACAATGGTGTAGCAAAGGCTTTCTAAAGTTCCAGGGGCGTTTCCAACTTTTTACAAAGTGAATTCTGTAGGGAAATGTTTTGGGAGACGGCACAACCTCGCCGCTTTAAAATAGCAAAACGAGACAAGCTCTGAAGCACCCCTGGAAACAGCCCAATGCAGCAGAGGATCGCCCTGCAGGGCACACATAGTCTGCACTAAACCCTGCAAACATCCCGCGCACGGAACTCAGAATGCCAGCTGGAGGCTGTGCTGGGACTGCCTCCTTTCATTTCTCCCGCGCGAAATCCGGCCGGACGGCTCCACTCCCTTCCTCCACTGTAGGGGGGACCCTGGCACCCGCACACTGCTAGCTGCCTCCGGCCGCGCCCATTTGCCGCCCCCTCTCGCGCCGCCTGGGAAGCAAAGTTCCCTGGTCACAAAGTTTTGGTCCTTGACCAAAGCCTCACAGCCTTGCGCCGTGGAGCCAAGTGGGCGGTGCTGTACCCTCCCCCTGTCCCAGGCGCAGAGTGAGCCCCTCCCCAGGCCTGCCAGAACTCGGACGCTGATTGCGCGGCTGCAAGCTTTCTCCCTGCGCGGTGCCGGAGTTGAGCCAAACTCCCGTGGCAGCGTGCAAAGAGGAGGCTGGAGTCCGGGTGGAAAATGGAGGAGGAGAGTTGTTCCCAGGTGAGTGTCCGGCCCTTGACGCAGTCCCGACACCCCTACAACCCGCCTTCCTTTTGCGCCCAACCCTTCTCCACCTTGGGCTGGAAACGTGGCCCTTGGCCGCGAAATTGTGGGTCCAGCGTGCCCAGCCCCGCGAACGCCTGAGTGGGCGCGCCCTGCAGGTGTGCGTAGTTGGTCACGGTTGTGCCAGCCAGACTAGACAAGCTTGAAGCCTCTGCGCCAGCGCCCTGGCCTC
Source organism: Artibeus jamaicensis (assembly GCF_021234435.1). Taxonomy (NCBI): domain Eukaryota; kingdom Metazoa; phylum Chordata; class Mammalia; order Chiroptera; family Phyllostomidae; genus Artibeus; species Artibeus jamaicensis. The sequence goes on along the minus strand of NW_026521764.1, from coordinate 1,136,482 downwards.
CATCCCGAGTTGGGGCCGGGGGATCGCAGGCCGGGCTGCTGTGGCCACGAGCCCCAAGAGTGAAGGTATTTTCAGGGGAGGCGGCAGGAGCGCAGCGCTCGCGTTTGCTGCGCTCCTGGAACCAGGGCTGTGGGTGCGGAGCTTTTCTGGTGCCTGTCCTCCACTTTTTCTAGCAATTGGCACAGAGATAAGGAAGTTTAAGAAAAGAGTAATTTTTCTAAAAAAAAACAGTCGAGAATCAGACCAGTTCAATCTGGATAATGGAGTTTAAAAGGAATTGCTCTTGTATTGGTTCTAGAACTTTTGTGTTTTCAAGGAATTTGTAACCACTTGGGGCGGGGTGAGGGTGGGGGTGGGGATCGCAACGTCATTAAGCCAAATTAAAAAACAAAAAGCCCCAACATCCCAAACCATTGACGCAGCAGACCCTAATTAACGCGTTAGGGTCTTAAGTAGCTTTTTAAAGTTTCATTAACAAACACTTGTGAGTAAGTTACCCCAGTGTTTCAGTGGGGGCTGGGATTGTGAACGAGGTTTCAGTTTTCCTTCTTGCTTTTTGAAAGAGCTTTTTTCTCAACTTTCTAGTAATGAATGTTGTTTTCAGAGGTAAGCAATAAACACTTTTCTTTTCAGACGAACTAAAAATAAACTTTGAGAACGGGAAGGGAACAGCGGCTTGTGGGAACCCAAGAGATACTTAGTGTGGGGCGTTGGGGGTTTTTCTTGCTTTTTGTGAGTTCATCTGACTCACTGCTTCCCCTTTACCTTCGACTGGTATTTACCTCCTTTCTCCACCTGGGCTCTGGGCCTTGGCCTTGGGAGAGTAGACGGGCCAGCGCCAGCCTGGCGTGGCCAGTGGTGCCTAGCGGTGCCTGAGCCCAGGCTGCTGTCACCTGGCCAGGTCCAGCTGCAGAAGGTAGAGCTGCTGATGGTTGCTTTGGCTTTTAGTCGCTGCTGACAGGCTTTCCGAAAATGGACATTAGAGAGAAATCTGTTGTGGGTGCTTATAAGTAAGTAAAACATTTAAGTTTTTCCAATGAGAAGAGTTATTAAAAGCAAGGAAAACAAACAGTACCTCAAGGTTAAAAAGGACCGAGACAGAGTTAGATGTTCACTTATTTATTTAGGTCACTGGGCCTTCACCACATCAGTAGCCTGTGCTTCTAAAGAGGTTCAGGTTTCTCCAGGACTTAAACTGAACTTTCTGGAAGGAGCTTTTGAGCCCATTGTGAATTTCTTCAGAATATGTATCTTGATCATGTATCACTCTGCCCGACCCCTGTTGTTTCACCTGTCTTGCTTCCACCACTTAAGGGACATAGTTCATGCTCAGGAAGTTCAAAATGTCCCAGGATGTGTAGGTAGAAGTGAACAGCTCTAAAATGTTAAGTAAACTACCATGGGCGGGTAAATCCACAAATTATATCCATCCCATTATGTGTCAATTAGGGCAAATTACTATATGTAAGTCGATCAGTTTTCTTTCCTTACTAAAGATCTCCTCATTGGCAGTGCAAGTTAAGATGTGTGATGATTTTGCCAGTGGAAATGTTCCTGTTCATCATAATTTAAATATGAGCAGATTATGGTTTCTTTAATTTAAATCAGTGGAGAGTGGTTCTATGGGGTGGGCAGGCGACTGCAGATAAGAGCATTTAAGGAACACTTCAGGCACGGCAAGATGTTAAATTCGTGTGGTTCTGCCCTGTGCCCCCAGCCGTATGAATAAAGCAGTGCGGTGAACGGCCTGAAGCAGTGTTAATGCACGCTGAGTACGGCCGCGTGCGGTGGGTCTTCATCTCACACACACAGTAAATGAAATTTCCATCCTTTAGAACTGGCGGAGGTGGAAGGGGTTACGGCAGAGCAGTTCAGGTGTGATGTCGTGAGTAGAGGAACTAGGCGGGGAAGAGAAGGAAGGTATTCATTTAAACTCTGAACCCCTTTCTAGCTTCTTTCTTTGGGGTGGGGGACACCTCACTAGCATGTCAGATTTGCTGTCCTCTGATGGCGATCTCACCTCCCCCGCGCTGTAGCCCTCGTTGGGCTGACCACTGTGTCTCTGTGCTCTCATACTGAACGACAGGAGTGATCCCCAGGGAAGGCAAGGGTGGTTCTGGTCCCTTGCTGAGAGCTCACCAGTGTGGCTCACAGGAGCTGGAGAGGAGACTGCATTGGCTTCCTGGCCAAGGAACTGGGCGGCAAAATGTCAGCGTTGCCCTTTAAGTCTCACCTCGCTCCAGGGTGCAGGTTGGACCCTCGGAGAAGGAAATGGCGCTAAATATTCTCGTGAATATGCCTGTTGTTGAGGGGTAAAGGGAAAGTGTTTCCTGGTATTGACCCCATAGCTACAAAGTGTGTGGTAGCCATCTGATCCCGTGGCTTAGAAATTCATGTCCTGAGACCCAGAAGCCGGTCAGACAGTGGGGTTCAACTGCGACTTCTTAGAAGGACAGTGCAATGACTTGCCACTTTTATAGGTCTATATTTAAAAAGGCCACTTGGTTGCTGTTCTGATGTCCCACTGACTGTCTCATTAGTTTAAGAGCTGAATTTTTAGTGATCAGGAGAAGACTCAGAGAACACAGTAATTCTGACCAGGACAGAAAACCATGAGGTGATTTATGTGGCTTTAAAAATTTTATGAACGTTACACTAAATTAATGAAAAGATCAGTAAAGCCATTTGAATAGAACAGTCCAGGTGTGTTCCATTTTAAACTGCTTTGAGGGTTCTCCTTTACCCATCAGCACTCTGAGTTACAGTGGAGAATTCTTACCTCCCAGATACGGTTTGGCTTTATAAAGACATAGCTTATTCACCAAAGTGGAATAGATAACAGGCTGTTGAAGGAGAGATAGAGCTAAGAAAATAACAGTAGGGCCATTTTATTTCCTTCTTGTTTATGAAAAGCAGTGATTTCTGGATGTCTTAAAATAGTTCAGAGTCATATTTGGTAAATAAAGCCGAAGTTAACACAGAAAAGTTTGTCTTCCATATTAAACATTAGTGCCCTCTGTGCAGTGCAAAAAATATGAGGTCTGTTCCCCAAAAGTCCAACTGTTGTTAATATAACGAGAATGGTTTGCATGACATCGATGTAACCTGGCAGCCAAGGAGAGTGGACTGGAATGTGCAGGTGTGAACAATGATGACATCACTGCACTAGTCAGTGGGGGCACTAGATGCCATTGAGAGAGCATGTGTACCGGGTGGACGTCACGTCACGTTCAAACTGACTGAGCGAGTAGAGCAATGGGTGTGCTTCACATTCCTCTGTGGAAACTCTTCAGATGAGTCAGAAAACCACAGCTATGGGCAGCTGCTGACTGGAAGCTTCATCACAGCAATGCGTCCACTCCAGCATCATGTCTCCTGCAGAGATTTTTGGTGAAATGTCAAATCACTCAGATGACTCAGCCCTGCTACACCCCGGATTGGCACCCTGTGAATTCTGGCTTTTCCCAAAACTAAATTCACCTTTGGAAGGGAAGAGGTTTCAGAGCATTGATGAGATTCAGGAAAATACGACAGGGCAGCTGATGGCGATTGGGACCTTACAGTGTGAAGTCCCAAGGTGCCTGCTTTCAAGGGGGCTGAGGCATCATTGTCCTATGTACTTATGTACTGTGTTTCTTGTGTCTCCACCAATAAACGTCCCTCTTTTTCATAGTACATGGCTGGATACTTTCTAGACGGACCTCGTATGTCATGGGGCAGAGTTGGAGTTCAGATAGTTGGAGTTCAGATAGCATCAACTATGTGCTAGGTATGTTAGTTACGGTGGAAGAAAGAAGACTGTTTGCCTTTCCTGCCCTTGCCAGTCCCAGCTGGCCCCTGCTCTGTGCTGTGGGGCCTCGGTGACCTTTGGTGTGGGGAGTGGGAAATGTTAAGAGCCATCCTTCCCCACCACCTCCCCTCCCACCCCAAGGAAACTATCACTTCTTTTTAAAAGTCAGGTCGTGCGTGCTAGATACTTAAAGTTGTCGGAATGAATCCTCACCGTAGTTCTGTGAAGTAGGTTGTATTGTCTGCATTACAACCTACTTCAAAGATAAGGTAAAGTTGGGGCTGCTGTGGCTCAGTGGACTGAGTGCCACCCTGTGAACCAAAGGGTTGCCAGTTCCATTCCCAGTGGAGGCCGGTGCCTGGATTGCTTGTCGGGTCCCCAGTAAAGATAAGGTCAAACTGAGCAAGTGGCTTCAGGCAACTGCCTAGGAAGGAGCAGAGCCAGGATTCTGTCCCCAGAGCACTGCCTGACTTTAGTCTCTGGAATCACCGGACCTTGGCAGGTTACCAAGTTTTCACTGAAATCATTGTATGCGGACAAGGCCACTGAGATGCTCGAGGACATGCAAGGATAACGCACTGTTTAAAAGTGAGGAGGGGCATCGGCACGACTGTGTTTTCTCAAGGACGCCTTTGCCGCTCCCTCTAACCAGGAGCGCCGGGTGCCTGCGGTCAGTAGCCGGTCCAGTTCCCCTTTAGGAACTGGCTGATTATGCTTTGGACAGGAGTCCTTCGATACTGTCTGCCAATGTCAGCTTCGGAATTTGAATAAGGTCCGTGAAGCTTTTACCAAAAAATGATTTTTTACGTGAATTTTGTGTTGTGCACGGAGCAGCGGGCGAAGATGAGCTGAAGTGAAACCCTGAGCCTCGGCTCTGCCCACCCTGCTGCGGGGTCTCACTTTCCAGATACTTTCCATTCTGTGGCCTGTCTGTCACCACACGTTTGCGTGACTTTTACAGTATGACTGTTGCTTGAAGTCTTTCCTCCATGCCTTCCGTACTGCATTTCTCAGTAGCTTGGAAGTCTTGATAATTTTTACGTTTAATGAGTTTCACTGAGTAGAGAACTTTTTCTTTATTAAAGGAATTTTGCAGTGTCTTTGGGGTATAGTTACCTACCTTATTCCTGGTGTTGGAGTCCACACTGATTTTTTGCTTTCTTTTTAATCCTCGCCTGAGGATGTGTGTATTGATTTTAGAGAGAGAGGTGGAGAGGGGGAAACGTCAATGGGTTGCTTCCCTTACACGTCCCTACCCGCCAGGGATTGAACCCACAACCTGGGTATATGACCTGACTGGGTAAGGAATCTACAGCCTTTTTTGTGTACAGGGACAGTGGGCCAACCCACTGATCCCCACCCAGCTAGGGCAAGAGAGAAAGCAATTTTGCTCAGCTTAGAGCGGGGGTTGGCGATCACTGGACCGAAACAGTGACTCTTTCTTCCTGCACTCAGCAGCAGCTAGCCCAGTGCTCTTCTCTGGGGGAAAGTAGAAAGTAGTCTCAGTGGTGTATGTTCTTTACCGCCGTCCGGTCTGCCTGGAACCCCCACCCCCACCCCCACCCAGCGTGTGAATGTGCTAATGGATGCTCGGCGGGAGCGCCTGTGCGTCAGGCAGTCACGTTGGGAAGGGCACGTGCTGGCTGCTTGTGGCCGTGGGAGGCGGGGTGTCCTGTCCTGAGCTGCTCTCCTAGAATCACTGTTTAAAGAGAGTTGCCGGCTTCAGTCCTGCTTATTTGAAAAGTTAATTCTTTCCTACGTAGCATTCCAGAAGGTTGAGCATCTCAAGGTCTAACAGGTTCTAAGAGCTTTAAAAAAAAATGTACTTCTGATCTGGGTGCTGGTCATGAGGGGTGGGTGCAGTTTGTGAAACTTCACCAGGCTGTACACTTAAGATACATGCACTTTTCTGGTTATGTGTCCCATTTAAAACATTTACAAAATAGCATTTTGAGTCCCTAAGTATGAATTCCAAAGCCTGTGCTTTAGGTCAGCCCAGGCTACCGGGCGTATGGATGAAAAGTTTCCTGTGTTCTGCCAATTGTACCAGTATCCTCAGGGCTGGGCATGGTCCAGAGACCCCTTCCCGCACGCAGACCCCTCTGCTGTCCCCCCAGACCTGCCAGAGCAAGCCCTACCTTTAACCCTGTCCTCCAGGAGAATCCTGTGCACCTGGGGAGTGCCTTGCACTTGTGAATGAGCTCTGGCATGTGGTCTTTTGTCACAGGGTGTGGCCTTGTCTGCCACCCCTCACCTGCTGCTGGTGGACCTTGGTTGTTAGGAGGGCCCAGGATTTGCTCAAGGGCGATGACCGGTGGCTCAAACCATGTAGCAGGCCCATGTGATAGTGCCCTGCTGTGTGCAGGGGCCGTAGGGTGCTAGGTAGGTGTTAAGACAGTGTTGCATGTCTTTAAAAGGTGGTTTAGGGCCCTGGTGGGGTGTCTCAGTGGGTTGGAGCGTTGTCCTGTGCACCAGAAGGTTGTGGGTTCGATCCCTGTTTGGGGCACATACAGGAGGCAATTGTTGGATGTTTCTCATCTCTCCCCACCCCCATCTGCCCCAAATCAATAAACATACCCTCAGGTGAGGGTTTAAGGGAGAAAAAGCAGTTCAGGGCTGTCAGTGGGTAGTGAGTGGAGGCATGAGTTATGACGGGCTGCGGTGCCTGCCGGCAGGGCTTCTGCAGGTTCTCCCGCCGCCCCAGAGGCCCTGGGGCGAGGGGGCGGGGTGGCCCTGGCCACGCCCCACCCTGGCCCCGCCCCCGCCCTGCCTGAGCAGATTTGCTCGTCAGCCTGCAGTTTCATCTTTAAAAGTCGGGCCTGTTTTGCATTCTTTTTCATGAAATATTTTAATTTAACACACAAAAGAAGCTATTTTAAATTAATCCTGTGGAAAGAAATTCCCCTCCCTGTCCTGCCCGGGGTCCAGTTGAGAAGCGTGGACCCGCTGAGTGAGGTGTAGGAATCACGCCTGTGGTAAATCCCAAAACAAAGGATGTTTCCCCGTCAACACCTGTTTTATTTAAAGCTCCAGACTCTGAGGGCACTCACCTGGGCTAAAAACAGAACCCTTACTTGATGTTTAAATCCCTGGAATTCTTTTTTAATACAAAATGTCTGGTGCCTTTAATTTTGTTCATCTTTCTCATTGGCTTACAATGGAGAGTTAAGGGGGGGGGAAGCACATTTAAAATTATTGTTTATTCTTAATTCTCTTTTTTCCCCCCCGACAATTGGCACCGGGCATTTTTTTACTTAGAGAGATTTTATTTCTAATTAAAATACCAATAGCTTGATAATTTAAAATAGCAAAAAAGGGGCCTCAGTTACCCTTCCCCACATGCAGGGCCTCATGTGACTTAGAGAAACGGCAACAACAAAGACTTTAACTCTGTTTCCCCAACTCTCCCAGCTTTAAAAACTCACTGGAAAGAGCATCTAGTTGTCCTCCTGACCTTCATCCTGCTGGGTGTGTCCTCTTCCCCGGCTGTAATTAGGAGCCGAGGAAGCGTGCGTGCGTGCTTAGGGGGTGTGTACATTCACTCCGGCACAGTGCCAGGAGCCAAGTGGTGTCAGCTGCCCCACGAGCCGCCGGCCCAGTGATTGTTGGGGCACGTTTTCCTCTCGAGGACAAAAGTGTGTCAAGAGGATCCCTGTATAAAGGCTTCCAGGGCTGGGCTGGGGCGTGGAGATCCTCCCCTCTGTGTGTGGGTCTGGTTGGTGCCTGTCTGCATTGAGCTCAGGACATGCTCCTCTGAAAGGGGGGCGCTTCGCGTCTCATGTGCTCCAGACTTTGTTTTCCTGGTTGCAGTGTCAGTTGACGTGGAATATATCAGTTTCAGGTAGACAGTGTAGGGATCAGACATTTCTACACCTGAAGAGGTGGTTCCACCCCCTCCGTAAGTCCAGCACCCACTGGTGCTGTGTCTGCTTATTACAATATTGTGGCTGTATTCCCTAGGCCGTACTTTACCTTCCGTAACTCTTTTTTCTTTCACCTATAAATCTGCTGCAAGTCCTCCCTGCGCCAGGCTGTGTCCTGCAGCTGCATAGCCGTGGCTGATCTCATATGTGGCTGATCCTGAGGCCCCTAGAAGTCTTCCTGACCATCGTCACCTCCACAGCTGGGTCGGGTGCCCTTCCGGACTGTTCCCTGTTCACATTTATCACCCCGCATTCTCACTGTTTAAAGATTGTCTGGCTCCCCCTACCTCCGATGACTCATTCCTCATCAGATGCCTAGCACATGTTGGTACTATTACCATCTTTTTAATAACTTTACATTGTGACCGTGGGCAGAGTGGCATCTGTGTCACAGAATGTTTGTCCAGTCATAGTTTGGGGGCCACTAGGGCTTCATACAGGTGTTCTCTTCCTTTTCCTTCTGGGTGTCTGGGAGGACACATTTTTCTGGGCCTTGAAATAGGTGAGGCCGTTGGACGTGCTTTGGCGAGGGGAACGTGAGCAGAGGTGTTGTGTGTCACATCTGGGGGGAATTCTTTAATCACCAGAGCGTCCCGTTCCGCGTCTCGCTTGCCCTCCATCTGCCAGCTCTCCAGATGGCGGTGGTAGGTCAGCTGGGTCCTGTGCCCTGTGTCCACAGGGTCCTGAGGACAGGGTCCTGTGGGGGAGTGTGAGGTGGTTCCCTTGGCTGGCCCACGAGGAGTATGTCATGGGAATAGGAGAGGAACCTGGCTTTATTTTAAGTCTTTGAAATGTGGAGTTGTTTGCTGTTGCTTTTAACCTGTTGCGTGCTGGCAGACACACAAAGGCAGTGGAAAGGTAATGGGAATCACTTACACAAAGGTAACACCTCACTGCCATGTGGGCGTCTCGGCTGTTAGTGCAGGGGGGTGAGAGGAATGCTCCTGTACAGAAGTGGCTTAGTGTTCGGGGGTGGTAAGTGCCCTGTGCACGGCAGGGGAGTCCCACAGGGCAGAGCAGACCTGTCCAAAGTGCCAGTAGCACCTGGTTAAAAATCACTGAGTCAGCTTGTCTGACTTGATAATCAGTCTTTCAGAATCTAGAGAAATCTTAACACTGGCTTTACATTTCCTGTCTGCTGACCTTTCTGGAAAAGGAAATTACCTAGCACTTCCCAAGTGGCTTGGCTCACTTCCTTCCCAGGACCTCTGCCAATTTACTTGACTAAAATTTCTCCCCACTCATATTTTTCTCTCTTAAAAATAACATCGATGCCCTGGCTGTTGTGGCTCAGTGGATTGAGCACTGTCCTGCAAACTGAGAGGTCACTGGTTCAATTCCCAGTCAGGGCACATGCCTGGGAATTGTAGGCCAGGTCCCCGACTGGGAGTGTGCAAGAGGCAACCTATGAACACATCTCTCTCACATAGTGTTTCTCTGCCTCTCTTTCTCCCTCCCTTCCCCTCTAAAAATAAATACATAGAATTTAAAATAACTTTGATTATTTTTCTTTTGTCCTCATTTTTACTGTGATAAAATACAACATAAAATGGATCGTGTTAACTGTAAGTGTATAATTCAGTGGCGTGAAGCTGAGTTACATTGTTGTGTACCCCACCTCCGCCACCGTCCGTCTCCAGAAGGACACCATCTGACGTCGTAACTCGGCGCCACTGAACCTGAACTCCCCCTTCCCGCCCCCACTCCAGTCCCTGTCTCTGCGAGTTTGACTAGTCTGGGTGGCTGCTGTGAGTTGTATTGGGGTCATACGGTGTTGGCCCTTTTGTGTCTGCCTTATTTCACTTAACACAACGTTGTCGTCAAGATTCACTTGTGCTGGAACATGTCAGAATTTCATTCTTTTTAAAAGCTCGATAATAATGCGTCATACGTGTGTATTTACCATGTGTCGCTTATCCGTTCATTCATCCACGGACACTCGATTTGGGCTGCTTTCACCTTTTGGCTATTGTGGAAAATGCTGCTATGAACGTTGGCGTAAAACGTCTGTTTGAACCCCCACTTGTAATGTGGAAGTGGAGTTCCTGGGTCGGGGGTGAGAACTGTAGCTTGACTCCGAGGACCCACCACACTGCCCGCCAGGTGGCCACTGTGCTGGCCACCTTTCCCACAGACAGTCCACGAGGGTTCTGATGTCCTCACATCCTCGCCAGTACTCATGCATTTTCAGTTCTGTTGCTAGTAACCATCCCAGTGGGGGTGAAGGGGTATCTCGTTGTGGTTTCAGTTTGCATTTCCCTAATGGTGGGTGATGCTGAACGTCTTTTTGTGTGCCTAGTGGCCATCTGTATATCTTTGGAGAAATGTCTACTTAAGTCCTTTGCTTATTTTTTCAGTGGGTATTTATTGTTGAGCTGTAGGAGTTCGTTATATACTCTGGGTATCAATCCCTTATCACATGCGTGATTTGCAAACATTTTCTCCCATTCTGTAGGTTACCGCTTTCACTCTCTGGGTCGTGTTCTTTGATGCACAAAAGCCTTTAATTTGGAAGCAGTCCAATGTATCTGTTTTTCCTACTATTGTCTGTGGTGTTGGTGTCATATCCAAGAAATCATCGCCAAAGGCATTGCCTGGGCTCCTTGGAGAAGTGGCTGATTCAAGGCCTGGGGCAGGTGAAGTGCAAGGCTAGCTCAGCCTGCTCCTTGTGACAGAAAGGAAGGAAGTGACCACAGCCTGTTAGGGTTGTGTCAGAAGGACACAGAACCCAGCTTGAAGGAGCGAACAGTTTGGGCCTCAGAAAGAATGATGGCAGTAATGGGTTATAACATTGAGTTAAAAAAATCCATGAATCTACATGATGGGGGGAGGTGGGGAGAAGGGAAAGACAGGAAGAGAGAGAATATTGTATTACAGAAAATGCCAGCTAGTATATGGAGGGGGACTAGAATGGGAAAATCACCATTTTGTATCCCTAATGCAGTAACCGATTCAGGCAAGAGTTGTTGATGGATACCGAAAGGACTGAGGGGAGTGTTATCATTGGGGGGAAGGATATTCACAGACTGAGATATTTCTCTCAAATATCACCACAGCTGTTAACGTTACCCTCGTATATTTACTAAGTATTTTTGCTGGGGAGAAACCTGGAAGACCCCACCTTAACCTGTTACTCAAATAGCTTGACCACTAAAAAGTGAGACAGCCAGACGGGACGTGCTTTCCAAAGGAAGAACGCAGCTCGGCGCCATCCGGGAGGCAGTGCCAGAGGCAAACCTGGATCCGGAGGCCCCATCAGACTCCACATTCAGGTGTCAAAGCACAAGAAATCCAAAGGGACAGGAGTCTGTGAAATACTATCTTGGGGCTGTAAACAAATAAATTCTGGCAAATGCTAAAGTGCAAGGACCCAGTTTCTTCAAAAATGAGTTGCAAGAAAGAAAAGGTAAATGGAGACATTAAAAGAAAAAAAAGGAAACGTAAGGAAGGACTTAAGAGACACATTAACTGCTACATAAACCTTATTTGGAGGATGACGCAAATAAACTGAGTTAAATAAGTTAATAAAACTGCAATCACAGACTGTATGTGCTGTTTACATAGGGTGAATGCTACTGTCTATAGCTGCTTCAAAATAATTTTGGAAGGAGGACAGTGGGGTAGGGACTCACAGACTGATACTTGCTGGGCCGGGGTCGACGTGTGTTTATTACACTACTTCATCCTCACACATGTGTTTTAAAGTTTTAATCATGTTTTTAAAACATGACTGACTAATAAGGGTAACCTGCCATTTTTTGCCTCCTTATGCAGTAGATTGAACATGGGAAAGAAGGGAGACTATAGGAAAGAAGGGGAGCTATCTCATGATGTGCGTCTTCATCTCTGAATCGGCGTATGAGAAAGAACAGAAAAGTGAAGAACTGTAGGTGGGAATTGAGAAAGGAGGGGAGTACAGTAGCATCTTATGGAAGCTCTTTTCCATGGAGGTCATTTAAAGGCACATCCACCGCAGGAGACAAATAGAGCATTGGTTTCTCAGAGATGGATGCCTAGTTTTCTCACTTTTTGTTGAGATCAAAAATGGCTTCTGTCTAGGTGTGGTCTTCACATTCTCCATAAGCTGGGATATATATCTCTAGAGTTCCAGGAAGTCTTATTTCCATCCCCCCTCCCTTGTTGCCTGAGGTTTGTGCTGACACACATTTGGCTCAGGGTTACTGGGGTCTCCAGGACAACCAAGGCAGACTGATCCAGTTATGGGATGGTAATTCCTAAAGGGTCTTCCTCCTCTTTAGAAAATTTCCCTAAGTGATTATCCTTTTTCTGTTTTAAATCCCGAACAGATCTCTAAAGAAGTGTCTGACATCTTTAATGCTCCTAGTGATGATGAAGAGTTTGTCGGCTTCCAAGACGATGTTCCCACGGAAACCCGCCCATTGGAGGAGAGCTGCAATAGTCTGGGCTCCCTGGAGTCAGGGAGACAGGTACGGGTGCCTTTGTGTCCGTCCGGAAGCCTGGGCCTTGGCTCGGATACTCTTTCTTTACACCACGTGATCTGAGATTGGCGGTGTTGGTTAATTGTGGAGCATTTTATTGTACAAGCATTATGCCTTCATTTTTCAAGAAACTGGTGAGAGTACCTAGCTCCCTTTTGCTGTTTAAATCCTTATGTACAATAGTTTTGTTTTTTTAATGAAGGGGACCTCACACGATCAAATCCATTCTCCGTGCAACCTCGGGACTGGGACTGCTGCCTGTGATGAGGCTGTATTCAGAGACTTGCACACAGCGGGTGTGTGTGTGTGGGGGGGGACTGGCCCTCACAGCGATAGCCCACGCCACGCAGCGCAGTGCTGGAATGTGTCATTACCACAGGACAGTTGCATCTTTGCTCCTGTGGCGTGGTTCTGTCTGCACTTCCCTCTTGGAATTGTCAGGAGGAGCATTGCTCCTTCTGTGATTACTTTGTGGCACACACAAGTTAGAGTTCTCTGAGAGTTTGCATTGTGCCTTAGCAATGGCGTGGCCCACTGAGATACCTCGCACTCAGAAGTCCTCGTTCTCCCTCGACCATGGTGTCTTTTAAAAGGCTGTAAATTAAACCCACCCGCATCCACTGGTCAGGTGCAGGAAGGCAATTACTTGTGTCTGAGGGCAGTGCCAGGCTGATGGCTCGGCTGGCTGCGTAGCTTTGGCCTCAGTGGAGCTGTGTTTTCCCAGGATGTGGACCCCCCCCCCCCCGCCACCTGTGGTCCTTGCCTTACTCGATGTCTCCACAGTGTTCCACCCCACCAGCTGCCTGCTTCCACTCCCCTGGTTCTCTTCCCCTCGGGTACACCGTTCTTGGTGGTCATCTCTTCCCTTTCCCGTCCCCATCCGTGGATGTTGTCCACGGTTTTGCCTTCAGACCCTCTCAGTTAGTGATCTCAGTGGCTGGCCTGTTTTCAGCCGTTACCTCCCAGTTCCAAGGCTTGGCTTCTCCTCCGCCGCAGATGCACTCCTGACTGCCAGCTGGGCTGAGCTGGAACGTAACCTTTTCCCTCCCCTGGGGGTCTGTCTGGCTCCCCCTTTGTTGTCTCCGTCTTTGGCGTCCTTGATCCTTCCTCCTGCTCCCTCAGCTTCCTGACTGCCTTCCAGGAGTTGGCGAATCTTCTTGCCTCCATTCCTTCCCTTCTCTTCCTCGAAGCCTTTAGCTCAGCTGTAGAACTGGGCTGTGGTCACGGTCCTCCCTTCCTCTCCACGCAAGTGTGGCTGGGCGGCAAGGGAGAGGGGAGCCTGTTGGATCCGTGTGAAAAGTGGGTAAAGTGCTGAGCATTCAGGAGGCTTTAGGAAACCAAGCAGCTGCCTTGGCTGCTATGATGGCTGCTACTTCTGTGTGGTCAGGCCCGGTCCCCTCCCCATCCCCAGCATTGCCTCAGTGTGCTCGTGGGCCCCCCCCATGCCTTACTTAGGTGGCCTATGACAATATGCTTTTCATACAGATTGCACTTAATTCGTGTGCCTACCTGGGAGGTGTAGGTGCCGTGTTATCCCCATTTTACAGGTGATGAAATCGGCGCTCAGGAGGGGAAGTAACTGGCCCAGGGTCTAGCCGCACTACTTAACTAACTCCCAGTGCTCTCTTCCTGCCTGCAGTGCTGCTGTAGAGCAGAAGCTGCATCGCTTCCCACCTACAGACCGTTCTGCCCTGTGCGTACCCTGGTCCGTGCCGTTCGTCTGCCTGTGTGTTGGCTCTGCCCCAGTTCCAATCCAGTCCAAATGCTGCTGCTTCCAGGAAGTCTTACTGGATTTTCTTTCATTCTGAGTGCCATCGTGCTGTGTCTTCCTTCTGTCACTGATCCTCACCGTGGTTCCTTGGGACCTGTCTGGCTCCCCCACTAAATGACAGGCTCTGACAGAAGGGACCCCATACTTGGGTGGCACTTCCCGCTTTGCTGGCTTGGACTGCTTGTCTCCCCTTCCCCCCTGCTTCGTGCACCCAGCACCCGTTGTGAGTGAGCACCTGTGGGGCGGAATTGATGTGGGATGCTGGTCTGCTTTGTTCGCCTGCCATCACTTTCCAGTCTGTTTCATGTCACGTGAGCTTCAAAATGAAGAGGCAGCCACTCTGTTAGCGCCTCTTCATAACAGTTATGTGCTCATGGCCTTGGTCACGGCTACCAGGGCTCCTAACATTCGGCCTAGTACCCCGGAGAGCCGAGAGCCACCACGCACGAGGGGTTGTGCCCTAGTGGGCCGCGGGGCTGGGTGCGGTGTGCACGTGCTTCACACGGAGGCACGGTGACAATACTCCTCAGACCCTGTCGGGTGAGGAGGGCAAAAGCAGGGCCTTGGTTTGGAGACGTGGCTGAGTTGTTTTTCTGTATCAGAACTCGGTCGTCAAAGATACGGATTTCTCCCGGGCTGACCACTGCCCTGTTAGGCCAGCTCAAAGGGTAGCAACTGCCCGAGGACCGGAAGTGGGCAGCTTGCCACTGTGGGGCCTGGTGCTTTTCTTCAGGCCCGAGGCAGGGACTGTGGGGGGGTGATGAAATTTGCACCCTGACCCCGTTCCCGAAACAGCCTGCAGGGGCCGGCCGGGCCTCTAGGAACCAGATGTTTCCCGCCCCCGGTGGGAGATAGCAGGTCCAGTGGGTTTCCTCGGGCGCCACCTGGGCACCTTTCTTCCTTAATCATAAATCCTCGTTGCTGCTTCCCCTTGCAGACCCGCACACAGGTCCACTTGAACCGGACGGGACAAGCTGCATGAACTCGTACTCAGTGTGTGTAGCAATGCTGACTTTGGTCTCCCTTCAACACAGTTTGAATTTCACTCTGAAGAAACTTCCTCTGTGTGTGTATATTTTCAAGCAGCTGCACCACAGCCACTAACAAGGAACAAAGTAATTTAGCCCTGAGTACACTCACTCCAGTTACCCATAGTCATTCAGAGGGGATTCAGAGGGCACCTTTTAAGCTTTAAAAAGTGCTGGATACAGACAGTTCTTTTCTCAATTTTCTGTAAGTTTCTCCACTCGTCTGTTACATTTGTATATCTCCAGAGATGAGAGGAGACTGAAGTATATAATTAAAGTCGGGGAAGGCACGGGGAGGTGAAGTGTCTCCGATTGGAGGCGGTGTGGTGAGGGGTCACTGCTGCCTCGGGGGTGTGGGGAAGAGACGTCACAGGCAGCTGGGGACGTGGGCCCCGGCCGGGCTGCTGGCTTGGACCAGGCTGTTGGTGGGTCTCCTCCCTGAACTTCAGGGCCTGCCTCTCTCTCTCCTCTCTCTCAGGCATGCCAACTAGAAAACCCAGTTTCCTTCTTTTTATTAGTTCAAAAGGTAGAAGAAGTTCTCTTTTTTAAAGAATCAGTCATACAACATCTTTTCTTCTCACTTGCTGCCTGTCGGTGGGTGTGGCCTCTTACCACCTGGGGACTCTGCTGGGTTAGCCACCAGGCCCCCGGGGCAGTTTGTGGAGTGGCCACTGCAGTGAGCTCAGCAGTGGGCGGGCGGGCAGGCAGGCAGGGGAGTGTGAAGCTCTTCAGCTCTTTCTGTGAAAGGGAGACATGCCTGGCCCTGGCCGGTAGCTCAGTTGGTTAGAATATCATCCCTGATGCACCAAGGTGGCGGGTTCCGTCCCCAGTCAGGGCTCATCCAAGAATCAGCCCACGAAGGCACAAATGAGTGGAGCAACAAAGTGATGGTCCCCTCTCTCTTTCTCTAAAAATAAATAAATAAATAACACTTGAAGAAGAGAGTCGTGCTCGGTGACTTAGAGGAGAAGTGTCTTGGGTGGCCACCAGCAAGGACAGGGTGGGAGGGAGCCAGGGTTTCCCTCACGTGTTCCATGTCCTTCCCGTGGCTCTCGGCCCGGTGTAGAGGCAGACACTCCTGATGGGTGGCCCTGGCGGGAGAGGCTGGCTTCTGTCAACACTTACGGGTCGGACAAGAAGCCGATTGGCACCGTGGATGTTGAGTTTTTGAAATCATTCCATTTGCAGGCCTAAATTTCTGTAAGCCACGGAAAATGTGAGGTGTGTGTGTGTTTATTGTGATAAAATACACGTAGCATAAACTGTGCCATTGTAACCATTCTTACGTGTAGACAAGTTCCCAGTTTCCTGCCAGCACGACGCTGAGTGGCATTAAGTATATTCACGGTGTTGGGCAGCCGTCACTATTGTCCTTTTCCAGAAAGTTTCCATCCTCTGAAACAAACTCGGGACTGATCAAGCCACAGCTCCCCATTGCCTGGAAACCCTGGTGACCTGTTCTTCTTTCTCTGTGATGTGTGTGTTTTTTAATTTAGCAGAGTGTGCCCTTCCGTTCCAAGTACTTCACGGAAGAGCTAAGAAGAATCTTTGTAGAGGACACTGACTCGGAGGATTTTGAGGGATTCACACAGAGTGATCTGAACGTAAACAGTGTCTCGGACGTAAAGGTAATAATTATTAGCACGGGGGGGGTGCGGGTTGTCCTATTTTAGTCCTGTCTCTGAATTGTCTTTTTATTTGTGAGAAGTCACTTCACAAATGAAAAGCTGTTACTTTCCCTAACATGTTTATCTTACAAGACAGTTAACAAAAGACAAAAAAACCTTTTTTTAAAGATTTTATTTATTTATTTTTAGAGAGTGGGGGGGGGAGAGAGGGAGAGAAACTCAGTGCATGGCTGCCTCTCGTGCCCCCCGCTCCTGGGGACCTGGCTCACAACCCATGTATGTGCCCTGACTGGGGATCTAACCAGAACCCTTTGGTTCACAGGCTGGTGCTCAGTCCACTCAGCCATACCAGTCAGGTTTCAAAAATTGCTATTCTAAGGTCAGTAGAATACCACCAGTTCATTATTCTCAGCGAAAATCCAGTTGTCTTCCCCTGGTGCCTCTAGAACAGAACTGTCAAACTCATTTTCACCGGGGGCCACAGCCTCGTGGTTGCCTTCAAAGGGCAGGTGAAAATGAGTTTGACACCCCCATTCTAGAGTTTTTGGGGGATGTGTCCCAGGTGCTAGGTGTCCCTCATTGTCCTTGTCAAAGACATTCCTTTTTTATTTATTCATTTTTAGAGGAAGGGGAGGGAGAAAGATGGAGAGAAACATCAGTTGGTTGTCTCTTCAGAGACACACAGCCCAGGCATGTGCCCCGATCTGGACTCCCAACTGGCTACACCGCGCCTTGCGTGGCAACGTCCAACCAACTGAGCCACACCAGTCAGGGTTCAAAGACTTGAACCTCTTTTATCTGAAAAGAGGAAGGTCTGTTGGGTAGTAACAAGTCTTAAAAGTCATTTCATCCTGCGAAGTGGTACTCTTGGGTTTATGGTTAATTAGGCAAAGTCTTAGCCATGGTGCAGTCCTGGACTTTCCTTGCGCCTTCTTGGTTGGGAATGTGATGTGCTTTTGAATGAGAAAGAAGACCCAGGTCTGCCTGATTCCTGGGGGAAATCTGTTCTCTTCACTTTGCAGTAAGCAGACTGGTTTGTGGGTTGATGTCTCCCATTATTCCATGTGTTTAGGCCAGTTTACTGCTGACTGGTTTTGAATCTCAGGCTGACTGTTTTTAAAAAGTCTTTGGATTATTTTTAGGCATAAAAGTGTTTTCTGCTAAGTGAAAAATAGCATACATGGGTCCCCAAAAATCAGTACCACTTCCTTCTTCTGTATCAAGAGAAAGACAGAGGTGAAGCCTCTTCATGGTCAGAAGCTCCTAAGGAGCCACTTCTGACATGGAACCTGTGTAGACGTTTAAATAAACTGTAACTAGTAGGTCCGCTGCATCCTCGCCTTTTCCTGGGAATTTAAGGCCTGAGAGCGCTGATGGTAGGCTGCCTGGTTTGATGGTGAGGTTTCTTCCCATGAATAGCAACACAGCGCTGTGCCAGGCTGGGGGCTCCGGCCCTCCCGTGGCTTTCTTTAAATAAGCTGTTTGCCTGGTGGTCATGCGTGCTGGCCAGCAAGACACCGAGACCCTTCTAAACCCCAGCCAGTATCATCTTCTCTTAAGTGACTTCTCTTCTCTTCTGTAGTTAAGTGATACCTAGCTGTGCAGAGAATTCATGTTTCCAGCATGGCAAAGTCAATTAATGACCCTCCAAGTCTCCCCCTGCCCCCTAAACTCTATATTTGGGGTATGAACTGTGACATGTTATGTTGACTCTGTCGTAACAAAGTCATAGCTCAGGGCAGGTCCACCTCAACATTTGGTGAGAAAACAAGCTTTGTTTTCTCTGCACCCAGCCCTCTGCGCCCCCCTCCGCCCCTCCAGTGAGGACTGGTGATAGCACCTTTTCTGGGAATAGGATATTACTGTATCTTGCTGCCTCGTGGTCTTCTAGCCAGAGGTGAACGGCCACAGCAGGGAGCTGGCCCTGGTGTTCTTCCTCTCAGGGCTGCGTGTCTGCTGGTGTTTTTGCAGCTTACTCTTTGCCTACTTCTTAGCAGGCTGCTCCGCCTCCTTAGTGAAAAGAAGTGGGTTAGGTGATGAGGATGATAAATAAAGCCAATGTGGGGGACAGTTCCTCTCCAACGGTGTTTCCTAAAATGGGATTCCTTGGCAGCCTACCATTTTCAGTTCCAAAGCTATTTAATGTAGGAAGTTCAGGATATTAAAAATATAGCGAGATAAATTAGTACAGTTTATTTCTCTACTTGGCTTGTGGATTGATAACATCTACCAAGGTTTGGCTGTTACTGCATTTTTTTCTCCCTCTGCCTTATTTTTCTGGGGTCCAGCTAGAATTTGGGGGAGGTCATTGAGGAGGGAGCAGAGTCATGTAAGTGGGCCCCAGCCCCGTCCTGGTGCTGCCCGCTGCTCTGTTCCCAGTGGCCCCGTCGTCCAAGTCTGGTGGAGGTCCCCAGCCAGACTCAGCCTTCCGGCTTGTGGTCCCGGGAGGATGCCCAGGAGGTGTCCTTGATCTCAATATTTAAGCCTCTTTCTATTATTGTTAGTGATCCCCTTGCAACTTAGATGTCACCTGGGTAATGGCACCCTACCATCGCCTTCCATTCATACTGTGTTTGTGTGTAAAACGCAGGTCTGTTTCAGTGCCGGAGATCTGTGCCCTGTGGAGCGGGAAATTGGGGGAGAGAGTTCCCTGAGCTGACTGAATGGGTGTTTCATAGTGACCTGCAGAGCTGTCTCCCTCGATTCCCCCCAGCCCACCCCACGGCTCTGCGGTCACAGAAGGGCGTGAGGACACACGTCCTGGTTCTCCCACTGATCCCAGTGGCAGGTTCTCTGTCTGCTCTTTTCTCTGAACCCCGTTGCTGCAGCACAGTCAGTATTTCTGCCTTCCCTTAGCCCTCCTGTTTGTGCATGAAGACGACTCATAGGGCACGCACACCCCTTTCTTGGACTGTGCCCTACGTTACTCAGCTTCCAGTTGTGCCAGCCTGGCTGTTCCACTGAGCAGGTGCCCAGTTTGCTCCAGCCCGATGCTCTGAATGGAACCCAGTCCCCCAGGGGCTGCGAATGTGCATTTCTACCGAGTTCCCAGGTGGTGCGGGGGTGCTCCTGGGACTGCCCTGTGGGAGGAGTCCCCGGTCTGAGCTGTGGGCAGCGGAGGGAATCCTTCCTCCAAATCAAACCGAGGAGAGCTCAGTGGGGGCAGGGCACACGTGACTGCCCTTCGCTTTATCCATCAACAAGCTCCTTGAGCACTGAACTGAGATGTTCAGGGGAACTGGTAAGAAGGGGAAGCTTTCAGCTGTTTATTCCTTTCCTCAAATAACATCAGTGTGGTTTTAAGCATACCTTTTTGAAAGTCTGTTGTAAGACAACATCTTTGTTTTTTCTCATTTTTGTTAGTTCGAGGAGTCCGATTTGGGTGATGATGGTAAGGCATTAGCAGTGAATGAGGAGGCGGAAGATGATGAAGAAGAAAAGGCTACACCTAGAAGAAGCAGGCCTAGAAGAAGCAGTATTGGTCTTCGAGTAGCGTTGCAATTCCCCACCAAGAAATCAACCAAAAAAATGGACAAAAATGATTCTTCTGAGCCGCTGTTTTCTAGCTCACACCTACCGGACAATAAAAAAAACAGTCTTGGGAGAAAAAGAAGTTATGAAGAAGGGGAGGAAAGGGAAGATTCTGCCTCTGAGTGTGAGGATGAGGGCCAGGAGAACTCGGATGCGCTGCTGAGAAGGGCCATGAACATCAAGGAGAACAAGGCCATGGTAAGGCCCGCGGGGGTGTCTGGAAGCTGCACGTCCTGACCAGCACTGCTGAAGCTCAGGCTGTGCATGCATGCTCTCACGGCTGCTGCTGCTCTGGCTTCTGTTGGATAGTGCGGTCTGGGTGCTGTGTGTGCGGTCTCTCTTTCTGAACCCTAAGCAGTGATCACCTAAGAGCTCTGGCTTGGAAACCCAGAGGGAGGCTCCCAGCACCATGTATTAGCCCCCTGCTCTGTGCCATCAGCTAATCCTGGCCCACTGGCCTGGGAATGAGATGTTGGGAAGCCCCAGTGGCAGTGTGCAGGCCAGGCAGGCGTCTTTCAGCCCAGAGCCTTGTGTCTGCAGGGCCCGCTGCGGTTTCCGTCCAGACGCTCTCTGACGGAATGAAAGAGGTCTAGGCATTAAAGCGAACTGAACTTAGAGGGTCTTCACTAGACTAATTAATGGAACAAGGTGAAATCTGCTCCATGCAGATTATCCGCATGTGGTCAGTAACTGCTGGTGGCCTCATAATTTTGTACACACAGAGTTTTAAAAAATGCTGCTGCCACTCAGCATTTTGGTATGTTTTCCTTTAGAAAACAGTAAGGTAATGCTATTGTATATACAACCTTACATGCCTAGTAAGTTATGTAAGGAAATACGAAGTTAGCTTTTTAATGAAATTTATTCTGCGACACACTTGTGCTTATTATTATCTAAGGAAAATTTTAACACTGTATCAGTCTATATCTTTAACTGTGTTCTTCGTGATCTTTGATGACACCCCCACTTGGTATAAAATCTAGAACTCAAAGGATTCTCATGAAAATGCACAGTCGGTACACTAATGCCTGTTACTTGGTGTTCTTGGCTGCTTTTTTTGGAAATATTTTTAGAAATCATTATTGATGATATTTTAAGTTAATATTTTTTCTTAAACAACTGCCAGCCTGGTCTAGTCGAGGCTTTTCTATTTTGAACGTGGTGGAACTTGACTCAGGTGCACTAACCAGGCTCACACTAGTTAGCGACCCCGTCAGGATTCCAACCTGATGCTCCGAGCCCTGGTCCTTCCAGAACAGTTTGCGTGGTGTCGTGTCCTTGCACATAAGCAATGGGCACAGATTTCATTCTTACAAATGATGATGTCAGTTGCGGAGATGAAAATCTTCCCCTGTGAGGTTAAAATTAGAACCACCGTTGAGATTATACCTGAACTATGTTCGTCAAGTTTTGTCGTGGCTGCAGAACTGAAGACTTGTGATCAGGTGTTGGAGAAACCAGACTTGGGAATATTTACGTACCGCTCTTTCTTTGTTCTAAACTTCAGCTTGCTCAGTTATTGGCGGAGTTGAACTCAGTGCCCGATTTCTTCCCTGTACGAACCCCGAACTCGGCTTCTGTAAGTGGCACTCCTTACCGTTATTTATTCCAATCCTGATGGACATAATCGATTGCCAGATGGCTTGTGTTGCTGAAAGCACTCCGCTGCCCTTGTCTCTGCTCTCGCTTTCAGAAGAGGAAAACAGTGAGGCGGGCCTTCTCCGAGGGGCAGGTCACCAGGCGCATGAACCCCACCCGGAGCGCACGGCCGCCGGAGAAGTTCGCTCTGGAAAACTTCACTGTCTCGACCAGCAAGTTTGCAGACGAGTTTTACGGTTTCAGAAGAAGGAAGACAATTAGTGGGGTACTTTTGGACCCTAGGAAACAAATTATTCTCTGTCTAAGCCAGTGGTCCGCTGATACCAGCAGCCATCCTAGTCATCCAGGGCTTGTCAGAAGTGCGGAGGCCGAGGTTCTGCCTTGGTAGATCTGTAGCAAATTCCCAGGTGGTTCTGGTGCTCCCCAGACCACACACTTAGAGAAGCAGCCCTGGTCTGAACTCTAGGCCCCAGGGGGAATCGTTTGAGCCCTACCAAGGAGCAGACCAAGTTGCCTAGATGCGTCTGCAGGGGCGCAGTGCGGCCTGTTAGCAGCTCCATCAGCCTTCTGGTTTTGCTTCGGGGAAAGTACCGTGATTGCCCCAAGCCTTTGTTTTAGGAATGAAATATTTAAAGTGTCTTCATTCCAGAAGGAGGTGGTGTCCATTGTGGTTCACTTCCCTGTCCTCGGAGTTTGCAGTAGCTGCTTGAGCTCTGCATTGACTGTTCTGTCCCTTTGCCACAAAGGAAGCTTGGCCCTGTGGGGCAGGGGTGCAGTGAATGACTCGGGGAACGAGTGATTTTAGGAAAGCAAAAGAGGAGCAGAGTTAACACAGATGGTACTAGAAGGCTGAGGTTTCAACTAAAAAAATGTTTAATCACTCAGAATGTCTCACATCAGGTTCTGCTTTGTGTGCTTCTGTAGGGGAGGTGCCAGGGCACGAGACGGCGCCACCGGCTGTCTCCTTTCCGGGCAGTGGAGGACATCACTGAGGAGGACCTGGGAAACGTGGCCCTGACCGTTCGAGATAAAATCTACGATAAAGTCCTGGTAAGTCGTGTGTGATGATTGCTCCCGTGCTGGGCATTCTTACTGGGACGCCAGAGCACTCGTCCTTGCAATCCTGTGTTGTCTTTACACCATGGCCAGGCTTACACCCAGGGCCACCTCCCCACTGGAGGGTCAGTTGTAAGGGGGGGGGCAGGGACAGCTTGGTGCAGGACCGCTCCCTGGGGGAGAGGTTTCCCTGGGGGCTGCCTGGTGTTGGCACATTACGGTGGAGGGCCAGTTTCAAAAAGCAGGTTTGTTTGTAGTTGTTATATTTCTGTACTTTTTATGTCTTAATTATTGGTTAACCATAGAAACATTATTTGGTTGGTAGAGCATGGGTTAAAATTTCTTTAAAACGGTGCTTTAGAGGGAAACTTTATGGTGGTGTGCACAATTTTGAGATCATGCACACCTGACTTAAGGTGGTGGTAAATGGTTTGAATTGTCAGCTGAGGTCGGAGCTGAGGGCTGCTGCGTGGGATTCATTGCCCCTCTGTCACCCTCCTGCGTTTCCTCTTGTCTCTCTGGTCATTTCCTTTCTTCTAGGCTCCCTGCTCAGCCTCAGACGCCCTGAGATGCTTCTCTGGCCCCAGGACTAAACGTGCATACAGGCTACTGCGGGTGCCATGGCTTGTAGCAGAGAGACAGCGACCCCCGATTCTGAGGGAGGGGCAGTGTGTCTTCGGGCACTTAGGAATGTGCATGGCAGCGTGTGGCCTTGGGGCCATCGCCCTATAAATCCATGTCCGGCCACTCCAGCCTTCTCCCTGCAGGGTAACACGTGCCACCAGTGTCGCCAGAAGACCATTGACACCAAGACGGTGTGTCGGAACCAGAGCTGCGGAGGGGTGCGGGGACAGTTCTGTGGGCCGTGCCTGCGGAATCGCTATGGGGAAGACGTGAGATCGGCACTGCTGGACCCGGTAGGAGCAACGCGGGCATTTGTATTGTGTTGATGATGGGAAGCCTGCAGGTGGGGCTCCCTGGGCCCTTTGTCAGGGGCCAATAGCAGGAGAACTCTATAGCCTTTGACACCCCCCTCTGCATCTTAAGACACTAGGAGAAGTGAAGAGTGGGGTTTCCTTCTGGAAAGGGAACACGCTGACCAATGGATAGGGCAGGAGATGAGAATGCATTGGGCTTTCCAGGGTCAGCCAAGCTTTCTTAGTTGTCTGGTTCGTCCAGGCGCACCCGTGTGCCTTCCCTGCGATGGTAAGATTTACCTGGGCCCAGTGTAGGGCACTTTCTGTGTGCCTGGCACTGCTCTAAGGTGTCACATCTGTGAATGCAGTTTACTTTACTGCAGTTATTAATTCATTTACCCTTATGAAGTGGATATAGAACCTCCCTATGCCTGGGCTCCTTCTGTAAAAAGAATAGGATCAAGTATGACCTTGAACCTGGGCATTCTTTGTTCTTAACCTCTTACACAGCAGTCATACAGGTAGATAAGATATGTTTTCCCCAATTTGCACAAGACTATATAAACTGCCACTCCGGTTCAATGATTTAACAACAGTCACACAAATGGGAGGTGGAAAACTCATGTTCATACTCCTCTTTTGGAAACCCTCTGCTCCTGAAACCAGGGCCAGCTTCCTTGGCTCTGTGACCTGTATAGTTCCAATACTACTATGAAATTCTCCAGAATTTTGAACAGATATCTGCTTGTTAGGTTGGTTGATCCTGTCTGAAACCAACATCTTCAGTGTTTCCCCCGTGTGTGGTGTTGGGTGATCTGGGGCCTCTTTGAGACCCGTGAGAGGAAGGAGAGAGGAGCTAAATTTTTGTCCTGTGGTTATAAAGAAGAGATGACATGTGACTAAAGATTGAGGAGAGGTCTGCTGAGCTGAACCAGGCTCGACCGGAGCCTGCAGATAATTCAGGAATTTCTGCTTCCTCTTTTTCCTAGAACTGGATCTGTCCTCCCTGCCGTGGGATCTGCAATTGCAGTTACTGTAGGAGGCGGGATGGCCGCTGTGCTACGGGGATCCTCATTCACCTGGCCAAGTTTTACGGTTACGACAACGTGAAGGAGTATCTGGAGAGGTGAGTCAACTCCAAAAGGAGGTTGTGATCCCAGGGCCAGCAAGGCAGACCCGCCCACAGGCAGGAAGCAGTGGCTTCATTTCAGGCCGATTCTTACCAGCCACCTTGAATGCCACCCATTCTGCAGCTCTTTGCATTGGAGAGACTCAGGACAGATGTTTGCCCGGCTACAAAATTCCCTCCTTTGCTAGGATTTTCAACTTGGGACTGCCTGCGTCCAGTTCCCCTTACTGTGTGAGACAGAAATGGAGCGTCCAAGACAGGCCAGTGGCAGCCCTGACCCTACTGGGCAGAGCAGAGATTAGGGGGATGCATGGTTAGGCTTGCCTCATTCTGGGGATAAGGAGACGGAACTGGGGCCCCGAACAAGCTCTAAAAGCAGTCTTAGAATGAGATAGGTCTTAGTTGGGGCCCACCCCCGGAGTTTACTATGAAATATGTGGAGCATCAGAAGGCCCAGTTTGGGTTTCGTACTTTCCCGAGCCTAGAACTACTTTGTTTTTTCCTCCCGCCCATTCATTACGTACCACACTAACCCGCCCCATCTTTCCCCTCAGCTTACAAAAGCAGCTGGTGGAGGACAATTAAGAGAAAGAAGAACCAGCCAGCTCACCTTGCGTACTCCCACAAGATGTGCCCTACGTACCATTTGTGCCTAAGATTTTTTTTATGGTTGTGTTTTTATATAGAAACTCTTAGTAGATCTAAATACTATTTGTTTTAAAGATTGTTTATATGCTTACAAAGATTTCTCAGGAAGACAGCTAAGCACCTCGAGGAATCTATGTACGCAGGACTGTTTGAATTGTTAAGTGTCTAATTGTTAAGTGTCTGCCGATGATTAAAAAGCACAGTTAAAGTTCAGGTAAGTTTGAGAAAACCCTGCGTAAGGAACTCTTGCTGTTGACGTCGCCTTGATACTTTACTTCCCAAGCAGTAACTCCAGGCCACGTTTTTACAGGGGTTACTGCCCTGACCTAAGGTAAGGGGTTACCTTACCTTAGTTCAAGCCACATGGTTTCAACCTCTGTGTGATTAGAAATTTAAATTGACAAACGTTCCCCTAAATTACAAAGTGCAATTAACCACAGAACTTGAGTGTTCTGGAGTTTTACATTTTATTAAAAACTTGAATGGAAAGTGGACTGTCAGTTTCCAACACTGGAGGCCTTGGAGCGCCTGCTGCTTGGGGCCAGTCACTTCTATAAATGTGAGAGCTGACTTTTAATTTAAAAAGATTTTGTTTAGTATCATCTAAACACGAATCCCACTTACTGACCAGAGACTTCTAACCCCACTGTGTTCGAGGTTGTGTTCTCAGTGGAACCTCCATGACCACGTGACAGGTGCTGTGTGTGTGTGTGGTGGGACTGGTGCTGGGGAGACTTAAAAATTAACATGTTCTGACAGGGTTTGGCTTCTTTCTCTTCCCCTCTTTAAGGATGGTGTTTTAAAAAAATTAATGCACGGTTACTTACAAGTTGCAGAAACTGGAATGTCTTATGCCTGTCCGTGGGATAAAGTGCAGAACAAACAACGCAGTGACACTGACACCATGGAAACCCTCGCTGTATCCCAGCTGAGGGTGACCTAGGCCTCCAGCAGCAGAGCCACGCCTGCTAGGACCCATTTGGCCCTCTTCTCTTTGCTCCTCAACCTGAAGGTCCAGATGTAGTTGGGGCCCCTCGTTTTGGTTCTGTACACTGGGCACTCGTAGGTGTGCTTGGTTTCCTGTCTGTCCACGGGGACAGCTTTGGCAAAGATGACCGGCATCGCCGATGTCAGCTCCTTGAGGCGGGCTTCCACGATGGTTCCTGCCTGGGCGTCCCATCTCGCACCTGCAGCAGAAACATAGGTCGCCGTGGTGGGGGGACCAATCTTGTAATTGTTGCAGGCAATAAATGTTCCAGTTCTGTCACGTGACTGCGCGTCTGGCTTCCTTGCCAAGCTGGCCCAGGACTGAGGATGCCTGCCATCCAGGTGCACGCACAATGTGGCAAGCAGACCACTGCTCTTAGGAAAATTTAAAAACCCTATGAAAACATTCCATAACACTCCACACACTAAAGCAAACTGGTTTTCTCTGCCCTAAACAAGTGCATTTGAATGCCTATAAGGAATCCAATTTACCACATTCTCTCCCCACTACCTTACACCGAGTTCAGGTACCTCACTCACATCACCTGGCCTGTCTTCAAACACTTGAACCTGTGGCACTTGCTCTACAGTGAAAAAGAGCATCTTGGCAAAGACTAGGATAAGGGGAATGTCCTGCAGAACAAGCACATGCCAGTAAATTGGAAATCACTGCATATTTCTCCCCATCCTGCCCCCGTGAGAGAAGTACACTGTGCACTGGCGGGAAATCTTGCAATAAAATAAAGTGAAAAAAGTAGATTTTTGAACTGAGTGTATCGAGAGCAAAATGTAGGTTTTAAATGGTCCTGTGGTATTAATCAGATGCATGCACAAATTTAAGTGACAGCCATCACCCCAATGCCATGAAATCTGGCTCACTTCAGACACACATCCTGGCATCTAAAATTTAAAAGAAGCAGGAAATGAGGTAAATAACCATTCATGTGCCTGAATGCTGAGAAAGGTGAATACTAACTTGAACCTGAGTAAGGAAGGCCCTTAACTGAAGCACCGCACAGGTGCTCCACGGAGCGGCTTACCTTCCATGAAGAGCCCGTGCAGATAGGCGCCTTCTCGTGGGGGGTGGCCGTATTCCTCTCTACTTTTTTTGGTCACCTCAACCGTTAAGCACATTTTATCCAGTGGCCACTCGTTTTTTCGAGCCGTGGTCTGCATAATTGCTTTGGGAGGAGGAGGGACAGGAGTGGTGGTAAGTTGAATGTAACGCTCCCAGAACGCTGTGCACCTGCAGAGGTGTGCTTCAGTCCCGCAGGGCGTTTTTTTGCAGCCTGCGTTATTTGCAGGTGGCCGTGGTAGAGCAAGGGTTGGGGAGCTAAGGCCTTCCGGACAACCTGGCACCTTTCAGAAAGAGTTTACTGGGACGGCCACCTGGTTGGCAGGTGCTTCACAGTCGAAGTGGAGCCGGGCCCTGGTGAGGGAGGCCTGGGGCCTTGGTGGAAAACATCCTCGCAAACGCTCTGTGGCTCACCCCACTGAGCCGCACCTGGGCCTCCTGCCCCCAGCGAGCGCTACTTCCTCCTAGTCTCCCACTCCTACAGTGGCTCCTGCCTGAACCTGGTGAGCAGGGCGGGGGGAACACTCCCAGGTGAAAGGGTTTCTGCTAGGGGTGTGGTTTGGGAGCTCAGGCCTTACCGGTTAAGAAGGACTGAGGGTTGAAGAGGCCGGAAAGCCACACCACAGCTGGGAGGGCAAGATCTTGTGTCCATGTGTCCAGCTCCCGACATCGCAAGAGGAGGTCATTAAACCTGACGAACAGAGGGCAGGAAGAAACAAGCTGCTTTTTAGTAATACAGGTTTCCCAATAGGATTAAGTAGATTCTAGAAAGGTCCTCCACTGACAACTAGTAAAATCATTAGCAAATGACTTGAGTGTTGTCTGTCCCTTTAAAGGGCTAGATTTTTTCCCCCTAGTAGGGCTTTCCTGTCTTACAAGCATCAGAGACAGGAAACTCTGGGGAATACGGGACATTTGTCTCCATTATGTAACTATTCAGATCTTTCTAGTGCTGTGTGATGACTCTACACAAGTGCCAAAAAGGAACATGGAGGCACAGGGCGGGAGGGGACAGGTTCCTGGAGGAGCAGCTGTGACCGATCCTGGCCTGGGGTTGCTGGGGAAGGCAGACACGGCAGAACATGCTACGGGGGCCTTCCCACACGCAGTAATTACCAAGTGACATTACCCACCGCCTGCTTGTGTTTTGAGAACCTGCTGTTCTACACAGGTGCTTGCTGCTCAGCTGCACAGGTGGGGAGTATCTGTAATTACTGGGAGGAAGCTGGCTCACAGAGGTGAAGGAAAAACGCACTTGGGTAACATTAGGAAACCCATGAAACCTTGCAATGTAAATTTAAAGAATGTTAAAAACTGGAGTAATGGAACACAGGATAGGCCAATAAAAAATCTAGTAAAACAGTTCTCCAGGGTGGGGACCATTCGGGCTAGCCCCGAAGTTTTTGGGGGACCTGGTTTGGATCGAGGTGCAGAGGAAGCAGGGCTGGGTGAGGGCTCATCCCCACACTCCAGCCCTGCAGGGAGGGCCTGCCTGAGACGGGGCTGTGGAGGAGGGAAGGCTCTGAAAGGTCCCGTTCAAACCTGGGCCGCCAGAAGGGAAACTCGGGCCAGCTTAGAATACAGCCCTGTGCCCCCCTCTCTCCCATATTACGAATCCCTGATGCAACTGAAAGGTAACAAAGAAAAAAAATGGAAAGCAAAGATAGAAAAAGACTAGCTCAAAAGGTTGCCACAGAAGATAAACATTACAGCCAGACAAGTTTTTACATAATGAAGTGGGTTAAGAAATAGGTTATTAAATTTGAAGATCTCAGAAGTGGGAAAAACACTGATAGAAACAAGTGAAAAGCAAAGCAGCATAAGGCAGAATAAATTTAAAAAGCAAAAAAAAAAAAAGTGAAAATAAGATGAAAGTTGAAACAACATGTATTTACTAATACAATTCTAGAAAACTTGAATTCCTAAATTATGAATTTGAATCTGTACAATCAAGGCCATACTGTGTTTCAAGAAAATTTGGCAACAGAATATTCAATACAATGATGTATCTTAAAATAAACTGAAGATAGACACTCCCCTAATCAGGAGAAAACATGAAGCCTTTTATAAAAGGAAAAAAAAATGACAGCTTCAGATTCCTCCACAGCACCATGTGCTCAGAATAGAGCAAGGCCTACAAAAACCTCCAGCGGTGAACACATTGATTTTTTTTAAAGTAGCTAATCTGTCAGGCAAGTATAAAGAACTGATAATACAGTGTGAAAAATCAGCACACCCAACAAATGGGAAAGTTGATAACTCAGGAAATATAAGAGGATACTGAAAAAAAAAAACTAAAGAAGTAAGTTTAAACTCATGAGAAGGAAAAAGAAACGTAAGGTTGATTTGGGACCATGAGATTTTAAAACTAAGAGGAGAAATAGTAGACTGGAGACAACTTAAAGTGCAATAAAGATCACCGGGAACTGACAAAATCAACCAGAATGCAGCAGACACAAAATATGAGAGTTTGGGTAGGTAAATGAAGAGAACAGGGAAGGCAAGTTTTGGAGACAAAGGCTAAGAATTTTTCAGAGTGGAAATCAAAGGTGGACTCAAATTTATCACATCACACGGCACCAAATAGAATACACTTAAAAGTCCATAACTAAATGCAGTAGTAAAATGACAAGATGTCAAGTACAAAGAGAAAACCCTTAACTTCCCAGAGAAAATAAATGATGTGTGAAGAAATGACAAGTCTATTTAAGAATAGACTCATCAGCTTTATGAAATGGGAGAAGACAATGGAATTGTGAAAATCAAGTTCTGAGCGGAGCTGATCGTATTCTAAAATCCTACCTACATACAGGTGAGCTACCAGTCAGGAACGAGAGTGCGGTGACAGAATGCAGACACAAACAATCCCACTTACTCCCCGTCACCTACTACAAAAGAATAGGGGCCCAGAACGAAGGAGCCCAGGGTGAGGCGCAAAAAGCAGCAATGTTTAACTTCCATGCTGTACACTGGAAGTTAGAACAACATTGAATGTGAACTGTAATGGGGAAAATTGAAAAAAAAAAACAAAAAAAAAACCCAAAACCATGGAGAGCAACAGAGTGAAGACACGGAGTGGCCAGGTGCTGAAAACAGGCCCTTGGATCAAGCAGAGCCTGAAGCTGGAACTGCCTTTGGTTTTTTCAGTCATGTAAGCCAATAAATTCTTTTTTATTTTAACAAATGGAAAGAAAATGAAGGTGGATGATGATATGAGAACAAATTCAAGTTGCCTCCCGTGGCGGTAATAACTCAGTGAGAGAGTGCTATTACTTACATTTTTCAGATGATAAAATGCAAAATTAGGTCAGGTACTTTGTCCAAGATCAAACAGTGATTAAGTAAGAGGCAGCAATGGAATCTTGCTTTGACCCTGACCTTCAATTGAGTGCTTTGCTTTTGAAGCAACCAACTAAGGAAACAAATGAAACCCGTGGTAGTTCGCACACTTAACGAGTCCGGTCACAGAGCACAGCCTTTATAGCTTTTACGGGCTGAATGAGAATTCAGGACAACGAACCAGCCCCGAGGAGGATAAGGCCGGTGCGGGCCAGGACGTGGCAGCTTACCATTTGGCCAGGCTGTGGGTAGATGGATAAGCCAGTCTGCTCCAAGTGTCTGGTACCCTGTCGAAGCTCAGCGCAGACTGCTGGGCTTCCACAGCAGGCGACAGCGTCAGCTCCCCCTTGCACGGAGAAAAAGGACCACCCAGTGACTATCTTTTGATGGGGGGCTGCTTCCCCTAGCCCACCCCAACTTACCTTCAGACCAAGGTCTAGCTGTTGGAGTGAAACGCGGATTTCCCGAAGGAGAATGTTCATCCTCTCACATTCTTGGAAGCAAACAAGAACGTAGGGGTTTCTGTGCGAGTGTTTTTGCATGATAGCTGCCATGTTGAACTCTTCTGGCAGTCTCTCCAAAATGTCTTCCAAGACATTCTTAACCTTGAGTCATGAATACACAAAGATGGAGCTGCTTTCCATTTCACTTTTGGTCACACTATATGCATTCTCTATTTTTTAAAAAGACTTTATTTATTTTTAGAGGGGAAGGGAAGGAGAGAGGGAGAGAAACATCACTGTATGGCTGCCTCTCATGCGTCCACTGGTGGGAACTGGCCTGCAACCCAGGCATATGCCTGGACTGGGAATCGAACCGCTTTCGTCTGGTTCGCAGGCCCGTGCTCAGTCCACTGAGCTACACCAGCCAGGGCTCATTCTCTATTTTTCTAAGTCCCAGAATACATCATACAACTTCCAGAAATGCTTGCTAATGCCTCTAAAGGACACCTCCTCGTCCCAGGAGGTGGCCGAGGGGCACTGCCAGCCAACCCCTCAGCCACCTTCTGCCCGGGAGCAGCCTCCTGCCTTTAGATCCCATCAGGGAGGAGCTACGATGTGTTTGCAGTTCATTCGTGTTGGCACTTAGGGAACATGAGAACTGCCACTGACTACACTTCATTCGTGTGTGAACGTACAACCAGAGGAGGCAGAACCCCAATATGTAGGTAGGTGACATTTTGTAATATGTTGATTTAGTCATTTGAAGTCACACAGCCCACAGACATCCTTTAAGTTGGAGCTAATTCTGGTGACTGATGCTGCCTTCTGACATACCCTAAAATTTTGGAAGCAATTATGTGGTTGTGGTTAACATTTTCAACAAGGAAGGCTCTACTTTGTATACTTGCTGCCCCGAGGAAGTAAAAGATTTATATAGTAGAGACATGAATATGTGCGGAGCTCTCCGATGTGTGTACTTGCTCGGTCTAGGCAGTTTCTCTGAGCCGTGGAAAACCAACAAGACTGAGGAGTGTTGCCTGTCTTCAGCCTCAGACATCTTTCCTTCTTTCCTTGACTTCTCAGACTACTGTCTGTGGTTTGCAAGGTGCTTTAGCACCCTGGCAGGTAAACCGTCAGGTTCCGAAATCTTCAACTTATTTCCAACAGCGGTAGAGAGTACGAAACAGTGTAGTAGAGAAGGCAGGTCAAAGAATGGCTTTCATGGTTTCCTTCCTTGGCTCTCCAGCTATCTGGCCTTGGGATGTCACTGAAGCTCATCTCTGAAACAGGGATCCTGATACTACTCAGCGTGCTTTCCTTAGAACCTTGCAAAGCACCGGATAGGTGGTTGTTGCTACAAAATGTTTGCCTGTGTGGGGTGTAGGGGCATCTTTACCTCATTTGCTCTGCATTTTCTGGTTTAATGATCAGCTTTCTTGTTGGAAGGACTGAAATCCAAAAGCTAGATGAAAACCTCCCTCACCTCTCTGCTTCTGGTCACAACGATAGCTTTTCTCAAATGGATGAATTTTTACCTTGTTAAAAATTCATTTTTTCTTTTCTTTTTTAAAGAGATTTATTTATTTGAGAGAGAGGAGAAGGAAGGGAGAAAAAGAGGGAGAGAAACATCGTTGTGTGGTTGCCTCTCACATGGGTCCCACTGGGGACTTGGTTTGCAACCCTAGTATGTGTCCTGATTGGGAATCGAACCGGCAATCCTTTGGTTCGCAGGCCTGCACTCAATCCACTGAGCTACACCAGCCAGGGATGTTAATCTTCTTTAAAAAAAACAACAAAAACTAACATTCACATAGGGAAGATGTTAGTATAGAGGACACCTCATAACAGATTCTACAGTTTCTAAATTATAAACAACTTTTGGTCCTGGCCAGGTAGTTCAGTTGGTCAGAGCATCACTCCATACACCAAGGTTGTGGGTTCAATCCCTAGTCAGGGCACATACAAGAAGCAACCAAGGAATGGATAAATAAGTGAGACAACAAATTGACGTTTCTCTCCCTCCCTCCCCTTTCTCTATAAAAATCAATCAAGTAAATTACAAATGAGTTTCTCAGCAAATGGCCTTATTTCAAGAAATAATTGAAAAATGTAAAGAAATAATATTGAAAGTTCCTGGGGCCTTACTAGAATTAGATCTGAGGTTAGTGTGTTAACTTTATATCCTTTGGTCCAGCAATTCCGTTTCTGATCATGACTACTGTGAGTGGTTACCTGCGGGAGTTACCTCTGTGTAGTGACAAAAGACCATGCAAGAATGTTCATGGCTGTGATGGACACAATGGTGAAAAAACTGGAAACAACCCAAACTCCCATCCCCCACGGGTTAAGGAAGTGCATACTCACGTAACCGAGTACTAACAAAGCAGACTGCGTGCTGTCTGCACGACACGGTGAGTCCCACGTACAAACATGGAATGGAAGGACCCCAGTGTAAATGGGTCTAAAAAACTGTTGGGCTGTACATACTCATCTGACGTTCAAACACAGGCAAAGCCAATCTCTGGTGATACAGTAAGGACAGCAAGGTCTGGAGCGGAGAGGGTATATTGACCAGTAAGGGGCATGAATATCCTTCAGGGGTACTGGAAATATCCTGTACTTTGACCTGGGTGGCAATATGTGTGTACACAAAGGTGAAGCTCCACTGAGTTGTACACTTAAGGTTAGTACATGGCCCTGTATATACGTTATACCTCAGTAGTGAAGAAAAGCAAGACCCTGTACCTTGTCTTCGGTGGACTGGCCCAGCTCCTCACTGACAAGCCCATTGCTGGGCTGCATCTCCAGCAAAGTTCTGAAGAGGGTGTTGGACGTCACTGTCAGGAATTCTATCTCCGCGTTTGGGTGCAGGCCGTACAGCGCTGGGCTCTCTGGAGGAAGCATCTCCTCTACGTACTGGTGGTAGCCTGCGTAATCCAGATTCGGCGGGGCCGCAAAGCCTGGTGCCAGCAGAAGTTCATCTTCAATCTCCAACCACAAGGGAAAAATCAGTTATTCTGAACGAAACAGGCATCGATCTTTGCTTCCTAAACACTTTGAGAACACTGGGAAGCAGTCCTGGCAGGCAGCAAGCTCCCTCAAATGTTTCGTGACCCCCTTGTAATCCATCATTCTGCTCTGAGAATGGCACCTGGCTCACTCTTAAGAGGAGTCCCAGGAGCACACCTGGAGCCCATCCCTAAGAAGAGCTGGTCTGCAGTTTGCATGTGCAACATGAAACATGCACACACAGGCAATGAACAGGCACTGCACCACCCTGTTTACTGGTCGCCCTGTCACAGGCTCGAAGTCCTTGATCCTCCCAAACATTCCCTTTTGCATGCAGAGAGAAATCGAGAGAGCGTTAACTTGTCCAGGCAGATGTTTGATTTTAATCTTAATTCTGAATGCATTCCAGTGTGACTCCACAGGCTATGCTTTCCCAGTGTACAGACTTTCCACAGTACCGCCTCCAATCATGTCACGTACACATGCTGTAAACATGCACAGTTCTATGTGCATATATTGAAAAACGTGTGCATAATATTTAAAGAGCAGTATATACTAGGGGTCAGATCAGTGCCACCTCCCCATGACTTTGGGCTATGCAACAAAGTCCATGCTGTTCCCCTAAAGACCCCCAGACCCTGGGACAGTTGCTGGCACACACCGGCGCTCCATGCAGAGCCGTCTAATGAGTGACAGGCTGCAGTAGTGAGGCGTTTACCATGCCTGTATGCTTCATTACGGCAGGGGTGGAGGGTGGTCACTTCATGGAGAGGCACATTCTTAACCAAGGCAGTGTGGGAATGTCGCTCTCCAAAATGGAACTGAAGCATTTCTGGGCCTGAGTCTCTGAGCAGCCAGAAACAGAGGCTCAATCAAGCACTTAGAATTTTTTAGGATGACCTCAGATTTTTTTTCCTGATTGTTCTTTTAGTCCTCAAGGGCAGTTACACCTCTGTTTTCATTTTCCTAGTCTGGCTTGTGGTAAATCCTATCTAATGAACTTTTAAATGTATAAGGGGATGCAACTTAAAAAAAAAAGCTATAGACAAAAAATGTAGCTATTTTATGCCTAGATTCTCTCAATCATCCTCCTCAATTGGGGGTTCTTTCTGTCATGGTGTACGTTATGCCATCTGGTCCCCTCACCACTACCAGAAGACAAAGAGGATATTCACACATTCTTACTCAAAAGTATGTTCTGATCCCACAAATTCTCACTCAATAATATGCACGGTCATCTAGTATAACCCAGACAAGCCTTGGAAGTTTAAAAGATTCATACAGCCTACTCCTTAAGGAATTCAGTCTAGTGAGGGACAAAATGCTAGTGATTTTCTGCACAATCGCAGCATCCACGAGTAGTGAGTTTGTTCCTTCTCAAACCTGCAACCCCAGGTTTCCCAGGCAGCCCGCGTCCTTAGAGACAAGGGGCAGTTGCTGTCTGTGCATTCCAAAGGGCATTTTAAATATCGGAGTCAGCACTTCTAGTTGATTCTGCCCTGGGAGGGTTTTCCAGTTTAGCCTCTCGTGGTGCCAGAAAGAGAAACCGTGACCCAATGACAGAGCAGCCTGGACTGCCTTCACCAGCAGTCACCATGGTTTGTTTGAATTAGTTATTTACGTTTTCTTTTCCTTCCCACTTAAAGATTAGAATAATCAAAGTTAGAACTTCACCTGCTCAGCGTGAGCACAACAGAACTGTGAAGGATGCTTAGATTCATCTTAGGAGCCTCTGATGGACACATTAGCCAAAGTACAAATATGGGCACAGACTATAAATAATAAAACCACAAGTTGGAATAAACATTTTAAATTGAACTTTGTTTCCTACAAACGGGGACTTGGGTCTTCCCTGTTAGTGCTCACTAAATGGCTGCAAAAATGGAAAGAGCCACGGCTAACTATCCTTCAGTAAAGACAATTAAAGATGGTTTCAAGCAAAGAAACTAGCCAAAAAGTGGAACCCATTAGAGATGCCACAGTGTGGATGTGGCGGGAGCTGGACGTTTGAGTGCACGGTCATACGATGCTGCTGGGCGGTCCACGGGCCATGCTGTCTGGAAGGATGCCCAGGCGGTCTTTACACACACGTGAGGGGGGTGCCGTTGCATGTCAGGCAATGAGCAAAGCTCAGGAATGTGCCAAAGGAAAAGGCTTAAGGTTTATAGCTAGACAGACCTGGCTCAGTTCCCACCCCTGAATGGTTCGGTGGCCTTAAAAGTGACAGTTTATCTGAGTTTCAATCTCTTTGTCCACAGACTGAAGCTCATACTAGGTTCTCAATCTGCCTCTGACCTCCACCATCATTTGGAGAAATCAGCCTCTTTAAAGGTCACATACCACCACTGTTAACCTCCCCCGTCTCCATGGTAACCTGCTCCCAAACCTCTTCTGAGGAGATTGTGTTGAATGGAGAGAGTCTTTCTGACTTGTGAAATTCTGCTCGTTTAGAACTCAGGAAAGATGAGGAGACTTACAATCGAAAGAAACAAGTAACAGTCACGTGGCCGGAAGGTATTTGTTCCCCTGCACTGTTTAACATTATTAAAAGTAAAAAAAAACAAAAAAAAAACTGTCCCCAATTTTTGTATTAGACTGCACTACAGTATGTTTTCTAATACACCATTTTGTTACTTCTCAAGGGGATTTGAGGAAGGTGATAAAAACTGTGCTGTTTTAGGAAACAGCGTCCTCAGAGAAACTATACATAGGAGGCTGTCCGACGGCGTAGAGATGACATGGTGCAGGGCACCGTGCGCTCCCCAGAAATAACCACGCCTTGGCCATGAACAAGGAAACCTCCTCAGACAGAGAGAACACGAGAAAAGTGTGGCCGCCACTTGGCCACATCAACGTGGAGAAACACAGGAGTCCTTTGGCCAGAAAAGACGCCCTGGCCGTGAACCGCATGGGCGTCTTCGGAGACACCGGGTGGGGAAGACGGGCCATGGGCAGAGGGTGCCGCGTCCCTCTCTGTTCCAGCCCGGGGCTGCTCCTCCCCTTCTTCACGGAAGGGAGAACTGGGTTCTCAAGTCACCACATTTTTCTTGAGCACGTATTTAGTTAGAAGTTGATGATTAAAATGTAGAAGACTCCATGGTTCCTGTGATAAGGAATAACTACACACTTTACTAATTTCAGTGTCCTCAAATTGAAATCAATGCACCTGTCTTATCACTGGAGCTCCTGCCCGTGACAATGGAGTGACCTGGGGCAAATGTTTTTGTGTGTACAATGGAGTAACAGTGCCCTGGCCAGGAGACTAAGTTGGTTGGAGTCTCGTCGTGTACACACATAAAATAAAAGGTTGCCGGTTCCATTCCCAGTCGGGGCACATACCAAAGTTGTGGGACTGATCCCTGGTGGGGAGGCGACCGACTGATGTCCACCTCACGTCGATGGAGTAACCGTGTCAGTCCTGCACACCTCACTGAGTTGCCCCAAAGACCGCGAGTCGGTGTGTGTGAGAGGGCTTCACCTGGGCACACTCCCACGTGCACAGAAATCACCTGGGTGGGCTTGTCAAAATGCAGATTCTGATCCTATACGTCTGGGATGCAGCCCATGACTTTGCATTTTAAACAGATTTCTAGCACCCTTGAAGGTGGACCAGAATGTACTCACAAAAAACCAAGAACAGTCAATAATATTTAAGAATTATTAATATAGCCCTGGTTGGCATGGCTCAGTGGATTGAGTGCCAGCCTTCGAACCAAAGGGTCACTTGTTCGATTCCTAGTCAGGGCACCTGCCTGGGTTGCAGGCCAGGTCCCCAGTGGGGGGCATGTGAAAGGCAACCACGCACTGATGTTTCTCTCCATCTCTGTCTCCCTCCCTTCCCTTCTCTCTAAAAATAAGTAAAACCTTTAAAAAAGAACTATTAATATAATGAAATTTTAAAAGTTCTTGCCAGACTTTTCTCCCCAGTGAAATGAATGTTTAAATATGTCTTACCAGAGATGGATTCATGAATTCTTCTAAATACGCCCGGCACAGTTTGCGATCCCAGTCATCGGTGATGTGGCCCCCATACATGATCTCACCGAAAAGGTACCGGAGGTCTTCCCACGGGACCTGGGGGGAAACCATGCAAACGCTCACTTCCAGGCCCAGGGCATCTGCCTCAGAGGCCTCTCCACAGGCACCTCTACCCCTGTGTCCCCCGAGCCCCCACCAACGGGAGCCTCTGAAAGAGGTGCAGGCTCCACAGTGCAGGGCTCAGAGCACTGGCCTTGTTCAGGAAGTGCCTGGGTTTCTGCACGGACTTCCTCGAGACAAGCATTTTCAGTGTGTTCATACATGCAGTGAAAATTCACTAACAATGAGCTTCCCATGCAGATTTCAAAGCAGACTGACTTAGTCCTAGAATATGTCATGCAGGGAAAGCTTACACACTCAAAATCTCAGCCAAAAATCGAGAGAGGGAATCGGTTCCTGGGGCCTTGGAGGTACGGCATGTCTTTAAGGTCTGATTCGGGAAAAGAACACCCGCTCAGTTTGAATTTGGGGTATATTTTGAAGTCCTTCAACTTCCAAAAGTTCACACAAACAAGTCTGCTGGCCACGGAGGGACCTGAGGGCCTGTGTTACTGCCTGCTTGGCCTGCCCCCCAGTTGAAGAGCCGTAACTAATGACCACACGTCTTATTCCAGAAAGCACTCTATCTCCTCTTTATTTCGCTTAGCATCATTGGAAGTCTCTCTTTGCCACCCTTTAGCTTCCTCTGGGTTTGCAAAACATGCCAGTTTGTGATGAAGCCTTTCCAGACAGGAACCTTTATACCCTTGGGGGCAATACACCGCCTCCCAACAGTTTGAGTAAATCTTAATTACAGCCTGCCTTTGTGGCGTGATGTGACGGAACAAGTCGAATGGCTTCAGCTAGTCCAACGTGCTCGCTCCACGTTTATGTGAATGTGAATAAATGACCTCAAATGTCTTTCTTTTAAGCTGGTTTGATGTGAATGAAAAATGAAGAAGAAGTGGCTACACGGCCCCCACGCTCTCGCTGTCAACAGCCCCGTGGACAACCTCCCTAGAGAGCTGAGATGGCTGTAAACAAAGACTTCCTAATTTTATTTCTTATTCTGATTACATTTAATTTATGGCTGCTCTACAGCTCACCATCGGGTATGTATCTCCCTCGAGATTTTAATCAGCGAGGGGGGTCTGTCCTTTTTAATAAGCAATTCTCTATAACTTAATTCACCAGTCCTTGTAACTTGCCTGGTGATGTGTAGCAAAGGATTTGGGTCAGGACATCTGAGAGACAAGTGAGTGTGTTGAACACCTAAGGCTGTGCTGATCTGGAACCGGTCGGGGCAGGGGGGCGGGGAGGTGGGGAGGAGGAAGTGGCAGGATTCAAAGGCCACCTGGTGTTGCTCAGTTTCAGGATGCGAGAGCTGGAGAGAAACACACATGTCAACTCCTCTCTTCTCTTCATTTCTATCTCAGTTGTGTACAAGATTCAGTGGACATAGGACCAAACTGCCTGTCAACTTCACAGGACAGTTAGGAAGGACTTGAATAAAAGTGTCAAGCAGTCCATTTTGTTTTCTGCTGAGAACTAATAATCAGTTGTATGTGCAACATTTAAAACAAAATATGCTAAGATCAACAGAAAGTATGATTTTTAGAAGGGTGAAAACATGCTCAAGGTATATAATATGCAGATCTACTTTTTAATATTATAGATTAAAAATGATGGGTACTGAATATTGATGATCACATACCACAGTAAGGCCATTTATGTTGGACACCACTTATTCGAAATGTGTTTCTTGGGAGGACACACCGTGTCCTGTACCAAGTACATATGAGTACGTTCTGATGGCAGTCAAGTCACCTTCAAAGCTTCAGAAAACTTTGTTAACAAAAATTGTACCATGGTTACCCAGAGAACAGAAACAGTCTCCTTACACACAGAAAAATGGATGAGTTATTTTAAAGGCCCTTTACAGAAAGTGTGGCCTAAAAGCACAGCACCTGGTTGGTTTGGACAAATATATCTCAAATGTAACTTAAAGGAAAAAAGTTCCCCTTATGAGGACTAAACCAGAAAATTCTTACAAATGGTTCCTTTTTGAAATCCAATCATTGGGTTTATAAGAGTTTACACAAGTGTTCTTGATGAAGCACTGCCATTCCCATCTGTAAAACACATTTTACCTACGAAATAAAATCATTCATCTACCTTTACCTTCAAATCAAGGGGAACATTACTGGGAAAGTCACAACAAGGTGGCATGCTTAATACATAATAATGACATATGCAGGAAATGCACCATTATTTATCCTTGTGACGCGCTGTAAATTGCTTCCATCATCAGGACTAATTGTAGTGATTATTAATGCAGTGTTATGAACTGTCAGAATTGCTATATGTAATTACATTTGTGCAAATGCTTCATTACCTGCCTAATGAATCTGGCATCTATGCACATGTAAACCACTGTTTTTGTTAACATAATGAAGGACATTTTTTTTTTTTGCACAAAGCTACTGATGTAGAACTGGTCTGACCTATCTTACGAAGTTCCGGCATCCACTCTGAGGAAACCTCCGATCTGGTTTATTTTCACACTTGGCAGACCATGCAGACAGAGTGTCAGCCATTTTAATAACAGCTTCCAGAGAGAGATGATGGTCCATTTTGATAGTGGCCGGAGACCACAGATTCAGGCCACTCCCCGGAACAGGTTACCCGACCACTAGCTCTTACGTTAGGGTTCGCCTCTAAGTAGTTGTAGAGGATGTTGGTGCAAATGGTGAGGTCTCCGGGACTGAAGGGGTAGCTGCGACTCCAGCCCTGGGGGCCAAACCTCAGTCTCCCAGCGACACAGGCATGGAAATAGCACAGAGCGAAGAGGATGCTTTTAAACTCCTGCTCCTTGGAGCACGCTTCAAGTGTATCCTGGGAGGAAAGAAAAACGT
The DNA here is from genome assembly GCF_021234435.1 of Artibeus jamaicensis. Taxonomy (NCBI): domain Eukaryota; kingdom Metazoa; phylum Chordata; class Mammalia; order Chiroptera; family Phyllostomidae; genus Artibeus; species Artibeus jamaicensis. The sequence goes on along the minus strand of NW_026521764.1, from coordinate 1,095,217 downwards.
CTCATTATTTGTCTGTATGGTTTCTGAGGGCAAGAGTCTGAGCTTCCACTGATCCTGTAAAGGACAATGAAGGAGATTCAGAAGGGAGGCAGCATGCATCTTTCAGCAGGGCCCCCTATCCTACCAGAGAATTGGAGGAGACTGTTTGGCATCTGCCCGTCTACTGATTTAAGAGGAACACTTCTATTCTGCCCTAGTTATTCTTTTGAATGCTTCTAAGTTCACTAGAAAATGAGACAAGTGCATTTCAACTAGCAGTAATACTGCATGACATCATTTCCCCCTGCAAAACTGTCCTTGCAAAAACTGGGTAATGAAAGGACACCATCTTAGTTTCATTATTGTAGCGAAATATGATTTAACCCCCAATACTATTTGCCCCTGGTTTCATAGTGATACAGGTTCTCTGGGCACACGGCTACCCATCAAAAGACTATTTCCCAGTCCCCCCCTTGAAGCCAGATGTGCCACAGAACCAAGTTTTTGCCAACAGAATTTGAGCAGAAATGATGTGTCTAACTTAGTCATTTACTTAAAAGGAAATATTTTTGCTCTGATTGTCACTCTTTTCCTTTTTCTGTGGGGTAAAAATGATGACGACTGGACAATCACAGAAGCCACCATTAGGTATAGCGGAGGCACCTGTCAGTCTGGGCGTGTGACTGATCCCCTGGAACAGAGCTGCTGATTATGTACGAGAGAAAATACCTGGTTTGAATCGCTGTGACTCTGTGCTGACCCTGAACTAATAGAACCACCACAACAAATGGCTTCCTTCCAATGAACTAGAAGCAAAATTCACCATTGGGACAACAGAATGGCATATGGAAGATTTAAAATATGTATATATATATACACGTCCAATAGACTAGATCTGTAAAACTGTTTGGAAAATTCAGGAGAAAAGCAGAGCCCTGGTATGACCATAGGACATGGTTACAGCCCCAACAGCTATGATATTGAAGCTAAGAAACTGCCATCTGATATATGCCTTAAATGCAGAACTTCACCATCTTCAGAGGTGGCAGTTCTGTGAGGCAAACAGGAAAAGTCCAAAACCTTCAGCTGAGGTTGGGCAGCAGCAGAAGAAAAGGCCAAATCTGCACCTTCCTGCCTTGTCCTTGAAAGTGGTCAAAGTACAGCCAGTCAGCATTTAAAACGGATCTGACAGCTTGGGCCACCTGCAGAGTTATTTCGCATCTTTAGGGGGGAATGCAGAGCTGGTCTCCCAGGAGACTTCTGGTAAAAGTTGAAACCAAGACCAGAACTGGCCTCTGATCTAGGACCAGAAGAGTGTTTTAAGTTTCTTTCTGTATCTCTTTCACCAGAATCCAGAGCTACCAACAAATATAGTTCTAGGATTGGCCGGGCCACACACAGTATAGACCCAACAAAGTCACTAGGCAATTTCTAGGTAACTAATGGGGTTTGGACATATACAATCTTTAAAAATAACTTTTCTACAACTAAACATCAAATAAAAGGCAAGCTTGTGAAGGCAGGAAAGAGAAACCATAGAACTAAGTACATCAATTCCACCTATATTTCATATAACTGACTTAGTTCTATCCTCACTGCTAAAAAAATCACCAATGTCCATTTCATTGTCTCATTGGAAGAATATATGAATCAGGTTTTCCTCGGACAAAGTATGAGTCTACCCTGACATTCCACATTTCAGGTCAGTCATATTTTTATAAACCAAGTCACGAGCAAATAAATATCAAAAAGTATACCAACACCACTGGGAACAGAAAACAGGCATCAACACATAAAAGTGTTGTATGTACGCAGGCACCATTGCTACGGTACACGATTATTTGTTTTTGCTGCAAATCTTACAGAACTGTATATTCTTACTTTAAAAATCCGGTTCTTTGGGGATAAAAGGAGACCAAACAGTACTCCTTTATGACTGTTCTTCAAGAGGTAGACGCTACTGATCTGAAACAAACATGTAGACAACACCCTACAAAAACATAGTTCTTTACATCTTGGTCACTAAGTGACTGTATTTACATAAACATTCTGCAATGCTGAGGGTCATAAAGAACTAATAATAAATGAACTGTGTTTAATATGAAGACATCTGTCAAAGTTTGGAGATAAATTCTGATTTGGGGAAAGATTAAAAATACAGATTTAATTGGATTTGAAAATTAAAGAATGCAAAACAAAACACCCAGACAGAATAGTTAGCTTGCCTAGATCCTTTGGGTGCTCTTCTCATTTGAGAAGAGAATCACAGGAGTGACTGGATTCATTCACCTAACCCAAATGAGTATCTCGCAGGTCTCAATAAGATAGTATCACAGCAGCAGCAGCACAGAACGCCCAGGGTGATTCAAGGGAATTTTTGGGAAAGGAAGTTATCTGTCATACAGATCAATAATTGCCTGTCCTAAAATGTCCTCATTGACTTTTAGTTGAGCATGTGGCTGCCCAAGATAAATGTTCTTTTCCCAGCCTCTCTTGCAGCTAGGTTAATGCAAAGTTGAACAATGAGATAAAAGAAGGGTTGTGTATTAATTTGTAGGAAGCATCTTTAAAAGAAACCAAACATGTTCCTTTTGTCATCTTTAAAAAAAATGTATCTTATTTTCGGCTTTAGAGAGAGGGAATGGGAGGGCGAGAAACATCAATTGGTTGCATGTGCCCCAGGGGACCAGAGCTGCAACCCACGCATATGCCCTGACTGGGAATTGAACCCTGGCCTTTTGCTTCATGGGACAGTGCCCAACCAACTGAGTGCCACTGGCTGGAGCCCTTTGTTATCTTTGTTTCTTCTTTCATCCTATTGTAGGGAGCATGGATTTGAGGGCTGCACTCTCACAGCCACCTGAGACCGTGACGGGCCCACCCTAGAGATGATAGCATAGGAAACCCACGAAGAAACTGGGTTGTTGACTACTTTGTGATGACACAGATGAGCTCTAAATGATCTACTTCCAGAAATCCCATACAGCAGAAATACCTTTTAACCTTGTTTAAGCCACTGCTTTTTTAAAGTACTTTTTTCATGAATGGCAACCATAATTCTAACTGATAAAAAGGTGCTGGGAACCTATTCACAGGGAGCCAAGGAGCACGGCTCATACCCATGAATTTCATAATCTGAATAGAAACCACATCTTGTTTTCTAACGTAATGACATGTCAGCATTCATAAAAGACTCTTAAAAATTTTATATTTTCTTGAAAGTTTCTATTTGTATGTTTGGTTTTGACTAAAGTAAGTTTGATGGCAAATTCATTTAGTGAATCACTTTGATTACCTTGGATTTTGCTACTCATGATTAAATTCAGCCTTAATATTTCAAAGGATCCTTTTCATTAGATAAGAAATAATATTCCCCTTGAAGTGTTTCAGAATCTTTCCAATAAATGTGACCTTCAGTTACTAAAAGTGGTTTTTCAGGCAGCAATGACAAGAAGTGATACTTTCACAAATAAACTTGAACTGGTGGTTTTTAGCTGGAGAAGGACTTCATTCATGAGCTTTGGAGGAATCTGTTTATCCCTATGGCTATATGCACTGCAACACAGTTTTAAAATGTGCAGTTCCCTGGGGAGAGTGTCCAGAGTTTTATTATATTATCAGAGGGGTCCTTACCAAAGAGAAAAGAAAGCTGACGGACAGTTAGGCTGAAGCGTATTTGTTCATGAAATGCTCACTTTTCATGAATAAAGATGATTGTTTTAGGGAGTCAGATAAATCCTATTTCAACAGGTCAAACTCCTACTTTGTAGTTACTCTGAGAATGTCATAAACAGGCAGAAATTATAAATTGAGGGACAATTAAAAAACAAATATATGTCCACCCCAGTTCACAAAAAAGCATACTGCAAATATGTAATTGATTCAATAAGATTTTTTGAGTGCCTTCTGTTTACACAGTCTACTGTATTTATATAGGCTACAAATTACTCAATTATTTAATGAAGTAATTAACTATATTTATCAAAACTATGTTCTTAGGTGGCTAATTATTATAATTCCTTCATAATGTGGGTTTGGTATTGGCCCAGAAGGTACTAGAGAAAAAGGTAAGCAAGCATGTGTGTGCACTTACATGCGTGTGCACTCACATGCACACACACCAAGATTCCACCTTATCTCCCTGCACAAGGTGCACAAATAGGTGATGGTTCTGTAGTCGTGCGAGGACACCCTGCCTTCGGTGTCAGACCAGGCTCCCTCTGTGTCCTCACCTGGTCAAAGTTGTAGAGAGCAGCACGTAAATTGGCCAGCATTCCTGTGGGGGGCTCATTAGTGATCTTGATGGAATTTTCCAGGAGTCCCTGAGGGATGACGTGCTCACTTGGAGTAGGTGCAGCCTCCGCACTCATGAAAACCCTGTGGTCTCTGTGGCTTCCTTGGCTGAATCTTTCAATGAGTTTCTCCAAGGTTCCCAGCCACGTGGCTACCAAATGGACATTCTGAAAGAGAGTGTGACTTATAGTTCCTGTGAAACTCAAGTATATTCCTTAAAATTACAGGACTACAACATTTTCCAATATATCAAAGTATTGAAAACTCAGAGAATCATGATTAAATGTTCTTTTATTATCATGTTAGGAGAACAGAATAAAACGGAACCGAACAGTAAACAGTAAGTGCTCCAGTTCACCACAGGCTGCCTTTGTAGGCCCATGTCTTCTTCCAACACTTACCTACTTCCAACACCCACCCACCACTTCCGAGATGGGGTTGCCGGATACTCTGTTACGGTTCAGACCCAACTACTGAGACTTACATGGGTTAGTTTAATCAATTATAAAACCTAAAGGCCAGCAATGTACCAGATCACCCACTTCATTATTTCTGATGGAAACATCCTCTACTGAAACTCTGACTCATCAGAAAATGGACTCAAAAGGATGTGAGGAATGAAAGGCTAGGCAAAAAAGAAAGCAATCAACCTTCTAAAAGATGTTCTAGGTATTCCGATCACGTTATTTTTCTTAAATTCTAAAGCTGTCAGAAATCACACAAGAAAAAAAGTATCACCACGACCACCACTTTGGTTTTCAGTTTTAGGATTCACAAATGTGCTCTTCTGATACTAAGCAGCCCCCGAGTACAGCTTGGTGCTGGGAGAGAAGTGTGAGGCCACACCTCACACGCTCCCTGGCTTTGAGAAGCCAGTACAGTGACTGAAACTTCACCCCCAGGGATATGTCATAATTTCCAACAAAAAGCATTTATGATTTTAACAGCTACAAAAATACAGAGAGTGAAAGCAAACAGGGATGGAAATAGTAGTATAGGTATCTTTCTTTGAAACAGTTTTTTTGGTAAAAAGACCCACACTGATTTGTGGGGTCACATTATGAGCTTATTTTTCTCCTTGGCAAATATTGAACACTGGAGGTGTCACAGGCTGGATTACATCCCCCAAATTCATGAGTTGAAGTCTTAACCCTCAGTGTGTCTAAATGTGACCATCGTTGGAACCAGGTCGTTAAAGAGGTCAACAAGGCTAAACAGACTTCTGGCCAAGATGGAGGCATAGGTGGAAACATTGTACCTTTTCGCACAACCAAGTTTAAAAACAACAAAGTTTTAGTAATAAAAATGCAACCAAAACACAGAAAATTGAATTCTACTAAAGTCCGACAATGAACCATTCACCCAGATGGGTAAGAGGGGTGGAATCAGCGGCTGGAGGGGGGCTGGGGGAGTCCCAGCAGGAAAAAGTGATGCCTGCTGGACTGTCCCAGGTGCGCAGGCGGTGTTCACAGATCCCAGGTGAGGGGTGGCAACGGGCAGACCCAGTGGGGGTGCAAGGCGGCTGGCTGACTGTGGTCACACATTCACACTCAGATAAACCAAGCAAAGGAGTGAACAGTGAGACAGACCGCAAAGGCTAGGGCCCCAGCGACAGGAATTAAAGCTTAAAAGTACCAATTGGAAAAACTTTGGGGGTTGAGGTGCCGGGAGAAGCTCCTAGGCTCACAGAGAGTTTGTTGGAGAGACCCACAGGGTCCTGGAGGGTGCACAGGCTCACACACCTGGGAGCGGGCACCAGGGGGGCCCAGTTTGCTTGCCGGAAGCAGCAGAGGGAACTGAAATCCTAGGGAGAGGGAAACAAATGCCATTAGCCCTCTCTGACCCTGCCCCCACATACACTGTAACAACCCAGCGACCTGGGTTGCCCCACCCTGGTGAACACCTAGGGCTCTGCCCCTCATATGTAACAGGGGCGAATAGACCAAAACATTATGGCTCAAGAAGCACTCAAAGCCCCAGAGCCAATAACTCTAAGCGACCAACAAATAGCCAACCTATCAGATGCACAGTTCAAAACACTGGTTTATCAGGATGTTCACAGAACTGATTGATTTTAGTCACAAATTAGAGGAACAAATGAAGGCTAAACTAAGTGAAATGAAGAGAAATGCACAGAAAACCAATAGTGAGGAGAAGGAAACTGGGACTCAAATCAATGGAGTGGACCAGAAGTAAGAAAAAATTGATCAAACAGAAAAGAATGAAGAAACAAGAATTCAAAAAAATGAGGAGAGGCTCAGGAACCCTCAGGACATCTTTAAATGCTCCAACATCCGAATTATAGGGGTACCAGAAGGGGGAAAGGCACAGCCACCAGTGGAAAACTTATTTGAACAAATAATAAAGGAGAATTTCCCCAATCTGGCAAAGGAAACAGACTTCCAGGAAATCCAGGAAGCTCAGAGAGTCCCAAAGAAGTTGGACCCAAGAAGGAACACACCAAGGCACATCATCATTACATTAGCCAAGATTAAAATGAAGGAGAGAATCCTAGAAGCAGCAAGAGATAAGGGGACAGTCACCTACAAAGGAGTTCCCATCAGACTGTCAGCTGATTTCTCAAAAGAGACCTTCCAGGCAAGAAGAGACTGGAAAGAGGTATTCCAAGTCATGAAAGTCAAGGACCTACATCCAAGATAGCTCTATCCAGCAAAGCTTTCATTTAGAATGGAAGGGCAGATAAAGTGCTTCTCAGATAAGGTCAAATTCAAGGAGCTCATCATCATCAAGCCCTTATTATATGAAATGTTAAAAGGACTTATCTAAGAAAAAGAAGATAAAAAAGATGAACAGTGAAAGGACAGCAAACTCAGTTATTAACAACCACACCTAAAACAAAAGCAAACTAAGAGGACAGCTAGATCAGGAGTGGAGTCACAGAAATGGAGATCACATGGAGGGTTAGCAACAGGGGAGTGGGAGGAGGGGAAGGGGGAGAAGGTACAGAGAATAAGCAGCATAGATGGTAGGTAGAAAATAGACAGGGGGGAGGGCAAGAATAGTATGGGAAATATAGAATCTAAAGAACTTGTGACACATGGACATGAACTAAAGGGGGGATGGTGGGGGAGGAGTGTGCAGGGTGGAGGGGAATGAAGGGGGGGAAGTGGGACAACTGGAATGGCATAATCAATAAAAAGAAAATAATAAAGTTTAAAAAAAGAAGAAAAAGAAGGCTAAATACAGTCATTGGAGTTGGCCTTAACCCAGTATGGCTGGTGTCCGTACAAGAAGAGGACACATGAACAGAGGGAAGACCATGGGTAGACACGGGGAGGAGACAGCCACACACAAACCAGGAGGAGAGACCTCAGAATACACCAGCCCAGGTGATGCCTTGACCTCGCACTGTAGCCTCCAGAACGGTAAGAAATTAAATTTCTGGTGATTAAGCCACCCAATCTGTGATACTTGGGTATAGCAACCCTGGCAAACTTATACACTAGGTGAGAGGTCTCCCTCAGTTTCCTTTCCTCCATGCTTGCTACTAGACTGTAATGAGAGTGCTTTTGACATCTAACTGTGCCACTCATACAAGTAGACCAAAACAATAATGAAGCCTGTGTCGCAAGCTCAAATACAGGGGTGGGCACAAGGAGGCTTACAGTTGTGAGTATGCAAAACACACAGAGTTAATTCTGGTGTTATTATTTACTAAGTATTACATTATCTGTATCACAACCGTCAACCTATGTTTGCCCACTGCGGATGTCTGAATTCTTTATCTTACGGACTACAACTATCCGTTACTTGAAAAGTTTACTTGAAGCAAATATAAACACATTTTAGATAGTGACGTTGGAGTCAGGGGCCCGAGAAACCTCCAAGGGAGCCACCACTGCCCAGGGGCACTTGGGGGTCCTGCCTGGGAGCCATTCTCCAGGATGCTGGCTTTGGGACTGCCGAGACCCTTGTGCCCATTTGTCCAAGGGCAGCAGGGCATCTGCAACATTTTGAGCCAATCCGCATACATTAAAAACCGCCCGTTTTGCCCATGAAAAATGATTTTTAAAACCCATTATGTTAATTCACAAACCATCTGTGATAAGATAGCTGCCAGCCTGCGCCTTTGTAGTAGTTTTCTCTGGAGTGTTGGCTTTTGATGAAATGCTAGCTGAATATCCCTAGAGGGACTATATCTGATCATAGCAATTGATCACTGTAGAGTTTGATTAAGAACATATTAATACGGACATACATACCATATCTCTACATTTGATAATTTACGTTAATGTAAATTACAAACAATACAGTAAGGTCCCATTTTGGTCTCTTTCTTCAAAGTCTTACTTTTCTTTTTTTCTTTTTTTTTTTTTTTTTAAGATTTTATTTATTTATCTTTAGAGAGGAAGGGAAGGAGAGAGGGAGAGAAACATCAATGTATGGTTGCCTTTCATGTGTCCCCTGCTGGGAACTGGCCTGCAGGGAACTGGCCTGCAACCCCAGTATGTGCCCTGACTGGGAATCGAACCGCGATTGTCTGGTTCGCAGGCCCGCGCTCAATCCACTGAGCTACACCAGCCAGGGCTTACTTTTCTTTTAACTGTCAATCAAAGAGCTACTAGAATCTCCCAGGAACTGGGACAACCAAAAGCCTGGGATAGTCTCTCCTCTCTAATTGTTCTCTGTGTGGAGAGGAATAGCAAGTTACGTTGTAAGTTACTGGCTTACCACTAAGAACCAAAATCAAAGGTTTAGAATAGAGTTCCCAAAACAGATACTTCACAAAAATAACATCTTTTAAGATTTAAAAAAAAATTGTGAAACTTGTAACTTGCATTCTTGGAGCTTTGCATAGATCTGAAAGCAACAGAAACGTGTTACTTTGAATACTATTGCCCCTCTTAGGTTCTTGCCACTCTGAACTGCCGGATGCTGGAGAGCTCTCAAAGAACTCCTTCTCTGCAGGGAAAACCCCAGCACGTACACGACTGTCAGAGGAACGACTGCTGTCTCTGAAAAACACAAACCCCCCACTGTCAGCTGCCTGGCTCTGGGAACCCCAGACGGGGACACAGCAACCCGAGCAACCTCACTAAGGCCTCATCTGAGCAGCAGGCAGCACTCTCCGGACGGTTATGTTCTGCTTAAAGTCTTCAGGAAGCTCATTTATTTCAAGCAGAAATGCAAAATGCATCCACCTTGGATACTGGAGACAGTAAAGAGGTCAGGTCACATCTCCGCCTGAGGGCGGCCACACGGGCCAGCGAGTGGAAAAGTGTCACTTGCTGTGAAACAAGCCTGGACTCAAGTATCAGCTCTGTGTCCTGGAGGCTCTCCAGACCCCTCTGAGGCTCCCTTGTCTCACCTTTATGATGGGAATGAAGGGAATGACATCATCTTGCATTGCTGGAGATGATGTAACCTGACAGTTGCCTAGTGAAGGGTCTGGCACATGTGTGAGAACCTGTGGGAGTCGGGTACGGTGAATCCAATGGCCATGCCCAGGCCTGCTGATAGCCGGCATGTGCTCCTGCAGAAGGAGTCCAGCAGCCTGGCTCCCAGGTGCCCCTAAAGCAGAGCTGGGCTCCATCAGTTGCCGGGTTCTTGCTACAATCCCTGGGCAAGGGAGCCAGACGGGGGACACTGGGTTATAGACTCTTGGACCCAGATAATGCTATCCAGAAAAGGCATACATCAGGTTATCTATCTTCATCTTCTTAGTTTACAAATAAAGAGAATGCTACATAACTAGTTAGGGCAAAACATGTAGCAGATGATACATAACCTTCAAAGCAAGGTGCAAATGAGAGCAAGTATGACCTCGGTGTTGGCATCTGTACAAGCCTGCTTGTCTGCAAGTGCTACTGGAGTGTTCCAGAGATCTCTAGGTCAGCATGATAGGGATCCCGATAATATTTTTAATGTTAGAGCACCATGCCTAGAAAATCCCTTGAGAGATGACAGCCATGCTTGTCAGCAAACCCCCTAGCCACCTTGGGAGCTGTCACTAATACCGACAGCGTCGGTCGGACTCTCCGAATCACCAGGAGTCGTGCGCAAGGACGGGCTGGGCAGCCCACTGTGTCTACCCTCCGTGATGTCCATGAAAACATAATACTCACTTGGAGTATGACCCAGTGTCCCCCGCTGGAAGCCTTCTCCAGGGCCATTTCCGCCACTGTCTCCTGACCTTGTCCTAAAGACACGTTGTGGAATTTTCCTGAGTCAATGGTAAACCCAAGTCTTTTGCCTGTGGGGCAATAAAACGGTGAGAGGAAAAGCGAATCAGGGAGAGGTGAGAAGAGTGTGGAACTCTGTGGTCCAATGTCCATCTGTGGTCACCTCTCTACCTCCTGGGTCACTTTCCTGCACAACCTGAACTACACCTCTGTCATTTCAACAAGCAGCACTTTGAGCTCTCCTCAGCTGCCTCCTTGCAAGCATTAGCGAGGCGGGAGGAAAATCAGGTCCTCTGGTTTTGTGGTAATGACGCTTTTGACATTTTGATAGATGGCAAGCATTGTTACTGAGCTTTATAAACTCTTTCAGGAGTCGCAAAGCATTTCCCTCATAAAAAGGAGCAACATGTGGTAGATATCACATCGGTTTTTTTTAAGGGATTGGCTCATTGGGAAAATGCAGGAGCCGCTCACCTTGCGAGCCCGCACTTGAATTGAGCACAGTCGGGTCACAGCTCTATTAACCTGGTGTTCTCAGCGCGGGCCGTGGGGAACAGTAATCCAAAGCACAAAGCGACAGTGCCTGCACAACTGAATAGACCTGCTCTAATGACCATTATTTAGTCACAGGGGGCACAAGACTACATGAGCATGGAGAAAATTGCCCTCTGGCCCTCATACAGTCAAAAGGTAGAAAACAGTATAAAAGGAACGTGCATTATGCCAACCAGAGGAATGTGCCATTTGAACATTTCTTCAGACTGTACAGTATTATTAGTCTAACATTTTCTGTATACTCAGTCTCCAACAAATGGGAAAAAATAAAAGAAACTAAGGTAACTGTAAACTGCAAGGAAGGGTGGGTGGGCCATGGAAGGAAGGTGGGAGGGCGAGCCAGCAGACCTCCCTCCTGGCCACTCACCAAGGGCCTCAAGGTCTTTGAGGGCATCTACCCCTGGAGACAGGATGAAGAACACGGGCGTGGCTGGGCTGCTCTCTTCAAGGGCTTTAACTAAGTCCAGTCTGGTCTGCTCCACATACTTTGCACCCAGTTTCTCCTCCACAAAATTCCTATTAAAAACAACAATGCAAAAGACATGATCAATGCTTGCTTCTGACATGCAGTGTGTCACAACTTGGATCAGCTTAAACCACAGGCATGGGAGGGAGGCAAAGCACGTGTTTTTACATGGGGTGTTTTGTTAGAATGACAAGATGAATCCAACCAGATTTACGCAGTTGTGTTGGTGAGATCCCTCTCTGCTTTCGGAGTAAATCAGAAGCCTACATTCCATTTTGGGTGGGCTACTGAGACCCCCACCACCCCAGTACCATCAGCTGCCTGCCTATGGCTTTGTATCCCCCCAACCCCCTACCAGACCCCCCATTACTTATTAACAGCTCATTAGATTTGCCACAGTGCAATTTTCCAGCCTGCTGGGCTTCTCATGAATATACAGATGCTTTCGGGGTGTTTCTAACACAGGGAAGCTCAATTAAGCAGGGATCCAGCAGCACCAGATCTAGCAGAGAGTAAGTTGTACTAAGCAGAATTAACTCATAAAGTAAGGTTCTGCAGAGGTGGCTGCAAAGGGAAACTTGGCTGAACTAGACAAAGCAAAGGGAAAAAAACCGAGGCATGTGAATACTACTGAAGAAAGGGGGGGCACCACAGGGGAGGAAGTTGTGAAGTCTTCAGTTAGTGAATTCAAATTATAACATGACTTGTGTGAATTAAGCAACCTATTACCACTTGGAAGCTAAAAGGGCCAAGAAAAAGGACACTTGAACCAAGAGGCAAACAGGGCTTCCTGCTTTTAAATTGCACTGGTCATGAGCCCTGGCTGGTGTAGCTCAGTGGATTGAGCGCGGGCCTTCGAACCAGACAATCGAGGTTCGATTCCCAGTCAGGGCACATGCCTGGGGTGCAGACCTGTTCCCTGCAGGCCAATTCCCAGCAGGGGATGCACAAAAGGCAACCATACATTGATGTTTCTCTCCCTCTCTCCTTCCCTTCCCCTCTGAAGATAAATAAATAAAATCTTAAAAAAATAAATAAATTGCACTGGTCACAAAGTTACGGGACTATGAGTGTCTCCACAAAAGGAATTCATTTTGGTTTGACATGTAAAATCTCTGGAGCCAAAATGCCACCCAGGAATAAAGACGATGGAAATGAACACTGGGATAACGCATGTTCCTGGCCTCTGAACTCTGCTGACGCCCATCTCTCTTTCTGGAATATTTCCATTGGTCCCTGTGTCCCCTTGTCAATTTCAGAATCCAGATTTTCAGGAAGGATGTCCTGAATGTCTTCAGTAAATTTTAACAACAGGAATGAGTACAATACCAACACTTCAGCAGAATCACTTCCCATCAGCCCTGACCACAAATGCCTCTGGCAGATTCTCCTAGCTGCTAGGACTAAGTTTCCTCCAGGTTAAGCCGCATTCCCAAAGACGCTGACTGCCCCACCTGAGAGCATATGTCATCCTGTCAGGGCGCAGTGCTCTCAGAATAATCAACTTCTGTATTAAACTTTTCTTCTTCCATTCTTGCGGTAACTTTTCTTTTTCAGGACACTCGGATTCTACCCACTTCCTCCACTGCTTGGCAGACCCTTCCACATCTCGGTCTATGCCTCGAAATTCTTCCATAAGGGCAATTGCCTGTGATAGGACAGGGAACAGATAGGAATAGTTTATCTCAGGCATCTGCGATAAAGACTTGTGAATGCATCAGATCCTATACAAACGAGTTGTGCTGGGCAGTTTATTTCCTCTCCAGATTTCTCTGCACCCTTTTCTGCCCTGCTAAGGGTATGATCTCAAAGAACCCCTTGGACCGAGCTCCCTGGTTCTCTCACCTGGTTGTGTTTGTCCAATAGGAGGCAATGACAAGAGACTAGAGGGCGGGGGATGAGAGAGGTCAGGGTATTTCTTCTCCAGCTCGGCCCTTCTTACGACACAGTTTGGCATGTTCCTCTACCGAATGCCACAGCGCCTGCAGGCTGGCTTTCTCCCAGAACTTTATTTCTCAGTCATTTAGTAACAGCTCCTTTTCCTCCCTTTTCCCATCTGCATCCTTGTGTTGATTCCCTTGTTCTTCTTCCCATCTATAAAAATATTCTCTACTCTCTGTTAAATTTTTTAAAATCTTCTCTTTGAATATACCATCTGTTTTTTGCTGAGGCCTTAATGGATATGCAATTGAGTTTATAATTCTAAATAAATTCTAATTTAAAATTATATTTTAAAAAATCTAAGTAACTATAAAATAAGAAATAAAAAGTTATTTTAAATGCATGGAAATGGTTCCTTCTTAGAAAAAAAGAGTGGGGTAATGCTTAGCATGTAATGAGCATCTTTAAAGAATTCCAGAGCATAAGAATAAACACTTAATAATAAAGAAATTAGATTCAGACAAATTAAAAAATATTTATTTATATTCCTTGACTTTTTTCAAAGGTCCTGACCACTAACATATTAACAACTTTTCTGCCCATTACATAGGTCAAAAGTTCCTTTACTTTCAAGTAAGAAACCAAACAGTTGTACACCTGAAACAAATATACTATTGTGTGACCAATTATTATTGAAAAATAAATTTTAAAAAAGTAGAGCAAAAAATTTAGTTCATTTAGTAATAAAGATCAGTTAAAGAACGTTACATCACATAGCATATTTCTACAACTGAAATTCCATAGGAGGTCTGTCTAGAAGGTACCCATCCATGTACTATGAAAAACAGAAATGTTTATTGAGGAAGATACAATATACAAGAAACATTGTACACAGGACAATGACACCTCAGTCCCCTTCAAAGTAGGCACCTTAGGACCTCACACAATTTTCCCAGTCATCATCAGCTATCCTGTCATATTTTCTTGAATCTCAATGACGGTCTGAAATCTCTTCCCTTTCAAAGGTGATTTTAGTTTTGGGAAAAGCTAGAGGTTGCAGGACACCAAATCTGGGCTGTAGGGGGTGCTGAGTCACCTGGGTGATTTGATGTTTTTCAAAAAACCCTGCATAAGACATGATGCCTGAGCGGGTGTGATGGGTGTGATGTCATGATTAAGCTGCCAATCACATAGCTATGGCCTTCTGAATTACTGGACAGTTTCCACAGAGGAATGTCCAAGCTTAATGCAAAATTTGATGCAGATTGGTTGCTCTGCTCAGTTTGAATGCGATGGCCACACAGTACACACGGTCACTCAACAGTGTCTAGAGTCCCCCACTGACTAGTACAGTGATGTCATCATTGTTCTCACACGTGCATTCCAGTCCACTCTCCTTGGCTACCAGGTTCCACTGATGTTGTGCAAACCATTCTCGTTGTATTAACAATAGTTAGACATTTTCTCATACCTCATATATCATTTCACTTTTTAAAACTACGTTTCTATGTTTGAGAGAACTGGGATTGAAATAAGATGTAGAAGTTGAAAAACTACGTTCCTAACGTACCTTAATTGCACTCCATGACTGGGTGGTTAGGAACTCGACAGGACTCGGGTAAGTGTGTTCAATTGTGAATCGAAGCAGGAAATCCAGTTCAGCAGGGTCTATCTCTTTCTTTCTCAACAAAATCTTGAGAGTACACAAAATTGAAGAGTCATTTGGTTTATACATCAAAATCACGACAAAGGAAGCAGTCATGCATGGCTCAATAGATATGATTAACTAGGCAGAACTGGGTGTTCTGAAAATTCCTCGAGATATATATCCGTCCTATAGTTGAAATAAGGGATAAGTTATGCCCCTGATTTCCTTACCTTAATCAGAAATCTAATAGCAACTAATTATGAAGCCTGATTTATTCCAATATTATGGCTATTATCAACATATTTGAAATATGCTTTCATATTTAATCTTCTGCTATTAGATCAAACTTGACCTAAAATTTGTTATACAAGGAGAGAAGGCCTGAGATAACAATGGACTGAGTTACTAAACAGAAAGTAGAGCCAGTACTATGAGTTAGTCCTGGTATAGGAATTACATCCAAGACAATATAGAATCACGGAATGGAACACACTTTAGACATTCTGACTACAGAATTGGTAAGAAGTCCATAGAACATTTTGGGGGGCACAAATGAAATATTCTTAATTTCCACATAAAAAACTTACAAAGTTAAACAGGTAAAATGCTTGAGTTTTAGACTATTTTAAAATTCTAGATATTTTCCAAATGCAATATGGGCAGTAACATGCATGAAAATATTTTATTTTATTGGAAAATTAATTCTTAATCTGGTTTAATTTCTTTCAACAAACAACAAACTGTTCACATACATGTGAAGCTGTGATAAGCATGGACTGTCAGGATTTGAGAGAGATTATAATTTATCTTTGGCTGCCAAGGGGAAGTGTTAAATAGATACACATGTCATGTGTTATCATTTCTGGTCCATTACTATTCATGAGCAATATGTATAAACACAAAAATTTCAGCAAAAAACCAATCTGATTAAAACATGGCAGAAAAACTGCCTAGACTTTTTTTCCAAAGTAGACATACAAATGGCCGAGAGGTACATACTAAGCTGTTCAATATCACTCATCATTAGGGAAAAATGGAAATCAAAACCACAATGAGATATCACCTCACTCCTGTTAGCATGGATACTGGCAAAAATATGAGAGAGGAAAAATGCTGGTGAAGAGGCGGAGAACAGGCAACCCTTTCGCACTATTGGTGGGAATACAAATTGGTGCAATCACGATGGAAAAGAGTACGGTGGGGCCTCAAAAACTAAGCAGAACTACTGTATGATTTTCAGCAATTCCACTTCTGGGTATACATTCAAAGGAAATAAAATCACTATCTCAGAAACCTGCCTGTACACCCATGTGCATGGCCACGTCACTTACAATAGCCAAGATACGGAAGCAACCTAAGTGGTCATCGATGGATAGGAATAAAGAAGATGTGGTACATAGATACAGTGAGATAGTATTCAGTCACAAAAAAAGGGAATCCTGCCATTTGTGATTTTGAGAGAATTATACTAAATGAAGTGAGTCAGAGGGAAAGACAAATACTGCATAATCTGTCATATATGTGGAATCTAAAAGGTTGAACTCAGAGAGGACACATTGGTGGTTACCAGATGCAGGAGTGGGGGAGCATGCAATGGTGAAAGTGGTCGAGGGCATAAACTTCCAGGTATAATATTAGTAAGTGCTGACGAGGCTATGTGCAGTATGGTAAGTACAGTTAATGATACTGTGTTGTACTTTTGAAAGTTACTAAGAGAGTAAATCTTACAAGTTGTTATCACAAAATAACTGTAACTATGTGAGGTGATGAATGTTAAGTAGATTTATTATGGTAACCATTTCATAATACTGGGTTGGCCAAAAAGTGTGTTTGTTTGTTTTTCCCATACAATGGATCTAGTAGCACTTAACTGTCTTTAACTTTATTTGAAATAATTTTGTTAGATTGTATTGTGACAGCTGTCATATCACTGTGCATTTTTAAAAACTTGCCAAAATTGGTGAATTTTTGTGTAGCCATTTTAATATTAAAGATGGAAGAAAATATGCAACATTTTTGGTGTATTAAGTGTGCTTTATTATTTCAAGAGAGGTAAAACCACAACTGAAACACAAAAGAAAAGACTTGTGCAGTGAGTAGAGAACACACGTGACTGACTGAACCCGTCAAACGTGGTTCACAAAGTTCTGTGCTGGAGATTTCTCTCTGGACGATGCTCCATGGTTGGTAGACCAGGTAAAATTGACAGCAAGCAAATCAAGACATTAACTGAGGATAATCAACGTTTTACCACAAGGGAGATTGCTGACATACTTAAAATATCAAAATCAATGAAGTTATTGGTGAAAATGAAAAATACGTCATATTTTACAGAAAAAGCTTAATGAACTTTTGTCCAACTCAATCTATATACATATACAATACATACATATTGAATAATTAGGTTGTCCATCTTGGACTAAGACAATATTATATGTTGATTATATCTCAATAAAAGTAGAAAAAAATTTTGTTTTATAATGCGTTGCTCCTTTTTTACCACATACATTATAAAATGCCTACATCTAAAAAAAGAATCCATAATTCTTTTTAATTTTTAATATATTTTCATATAACTAAAAGGAATATATGAATACTAAAAACATGAATTGTTTAGCATTATCGGAAAGTATTTATAAAATGCCTTCTTTGGGTGAGACATTGTAGAGGATACAAAGAGAGAAGACATCATTAAAATTTGGACTGACAAAAAACGTTACATAGTAAATGAACTAGTAAAGGGAGAACCTGTTTATTTCACCTAGAAACATGATCCTCAGTGTCTTTTTCTTATCATGGTCACTTTGTCTAAACAAAATCTTTTGCAGATGTCCATATCAAAAAGAGTAAAGGGGAGCGGGTCGTATTTCAGGTGGGAGTGTGAAATCCGGAGCTCCTGTTACTTATTCACTACTTTTCTAAAGGGCTTCTAGAGCCCCTCACACCTGGATTCACAACTTTGATCTCAGAGAATTCCCTTGGTAGCCCCTGAGTAGTTCTGCACAGAACCCGAAAAGGTGAGGAGAGTGTCTCATCAATCTGTTCTTCAGGATGACAGCTGACATATGGCTTCAAGGGGCTCCCTCCCCACCCAAGCCAAAGCCCCGTGACTGACCAGCAGGCTGTCACATGTCCAGGTTCCCCTCTGGGAAACTCAAACTCTCCCCATGTCACCAAGGGCTTCCGAAATAAGGTGTCTATGCTCCCCTTCGGCAGAAAGAAAGTACATAGTAAACAGAGACGTGCAACTCTGGTTCTGGGGATGCTCTCCAGTGACCTCTCACCTGAAAAGCCATCTGGGACAGGAAGGTGAGCTTGTCTTTCTCAAAGAGCGCCTGGCTGGTGTAGAGGAAGGTGGCGTGCGTTATGCTCTCCATGAGCACTGAGATGCGCCCCTGCGTGTCCTCCACTTTGTCCGACTGCTCGATAGCTCTGTGGAACAGAGCGTTGAAAGCCTGGGCAATGCAAAGTGGCCGTTAAAGGGTGGCAACTGGTGCCAGATTGTCTAGCTGGCCAGAGACACAGGGTACAGGCAGCTGAACTCTTCTCTATGGGGAGAGATGACAGGACAGGATTTTTATGAGGACTATATGAGCTCTTAGACCTGTTCCTGGTCCATAGTAGGTAAGTGCTCATTAAATATTTGCTGCCATTACTATTACTATCACTGTCATTCCATAAAATCTACCCATATCTCCTTAGCCAATTAAACTGTGCCATCCTCTTTACATTTCTCTCATCACTAGGGAGCATTTTAAAATGTGTGTAGGGGCAATTCTTGTGTCTTACTACGTGACATGTCTTCAAATTTTTCCTCTATTTTTAAAATTGTGTTGTTTATCTTATTATTGAGCTGCACACATTCTTTATATATCCTGAGATAAATTCTGTTAGATATATGTATTTATTGGTGATAGTTTTTACTAGTCTGTGGCTTGCCTTTTCATTTTCTTAGTGTCTTTAGAAGACCATGAATTTTTTAATTTGATAGGGTTCCATTTATCTTTTTTTTTCTATTGTGGGCTAAGAAATCTTTGCCTAACCCAAAGCACAAGGATTTTTCTCTTATTTTTTCCCTGGAAATTTTATAGCTTAGCATATTCATTTTGAGTTAATTTTGTATATGGTGTGATATACAAAATTAGGATTGAGGTTCATTTTATTCCATGTGGATATTCAGTTGTCTCGGTACCATTTGTTGTAAAAAAAAAAAAAAATGATCCCTCCCTCACTGAAGAGTCTTGGCTTCACTAAAAAGCCGCTGACTGCATGCTGGAGGGTCTACTTCTGGACTCTGTTCTACTCCATTAATGTATGTATTTTTCTTTAGGCCCATTAGTATAGGTCTGTAAGTCTTGAAATGATTTGCTTTGTTTCCATATTTGTTGTTCTTTCTCAAAATTGTTCAGTTATTTTAAATCTTTTGCATTTCTGAACAAATTTTAGAATCAGCTTACCAATTTCTTTTTAAAAAAAGCATTCTGGGATTTCAACTGAGACTGCATTGAATTTATACATCAATTTGAAGAAATGTGACATCTTAATAATACTGAGTGCTCCAAACCAAAATCACGCTCTCTCTCTCCATTTACTTAAGCATTTGAAATGTTTCTCAAGAATGTTTTACTACTTTTAGTATGCAGAGCTTGAATTTGTTTTGTTAAAATTGTCCCTAAAAGTGTCATGGTTTTGAAAGCTATTATAAGTAGTATTGAGTTATTATTTTCCTTGTTCCCCATTTATAGAAATACAATGAATTATTCAATATTGACTTTACACTCTACAATCTTGCTAAGAACTCACTTCTTAGTCCTAGTAGGGTTTTTTGTTTCTTTGTTTTGTTTTGTTTTTTTAGATTTCTTATGATTTTATACATACATGATCAGATCATCTGTGGGGGGAAAAGAGTTTTTCTTTTTAAATCTCTGTGCCTTTTATTGAGTTATTGTACTGGCTATAACCACCTGTGTAGCGTTGAATAGAAGTGTTGAGAGAAGGCATTCTTGTCTTGTTCTGATCGTAGGGGAAAGCACTCAGTGTTTCAACACTGAGTTTACAGTATTAGCTGTGAATTTTTGTAGATGAGTTTCATTATATTGAGAAGTTACCATCTAGTCCTAGTTTGCTCAGAGTTGGTTTTTTATTCTTATTTTTTTAACCAAGTGTTAATATGTGTTAACTTCTTTATCTGCATCCATTGAAATGATCATATGCTTTTTGTCTTTTATTCTATTAATGTAAAGAATGATATTGTGTGATCTTTTGAGTATTTAATCGACCAACTTGTATTCCCGGCATAAATTCCACCTGGGCTAATGTATTGTGCTTTTTATATGTGGCTTGACTCCATCTGCCAGTCTCTTCTTGAGTAGTTTTGTGAGGAGGCTCATGAAGCAGGCTGCTCCGTAGTCGTCTTTTTCCCTAATGCCTCCATTTAGTTCTGGTATTTGAGTAATACTAATTTTATTATTCTCCTATGCTCTGTGACTATTCCAAAATCCAACCCCCCTGTTCTCCCTTCCATACTACTAGAACCGGCTAGTTACTCTTGACTCTCTTCCTCTTCTTTATCGCCTGAGGGCAACCCTGTCCCGCAGTGTCTCCCAGTGTCACAGATGAAATAAGACTGCCCAGACTTGATCTGCTTGGGGAGAAAAGGCTGCATAATCTCTCAGAAAAGAGCCTTGAGCACCTCTTTCCCTGGGATTTTACTGGGTTTAGGTTGCCTAGGAATACTGGGCATATGTGGGAAGCTCATCAATCAGTGTCAGGCAGTAATGATCAAGGAAGGGAGACGTGGTTAATAGATAACATTCAAGGAAGTAGAAAGGCTCGTCCTGAGTCAGGGCCTGATAGACAGAGTGACAGCAAAGGGCCATGAAACTATGCGAAACAAACCCATTTTATGCTTGAGGCCTAAACAGCTAACCTAGATTAACCTGAGGGTAGTCTTAGCACGGCAGGACTCCCAGGACTTCATCCTTTTTCAGGCCTGACTGCCCCAGGGAACCACCTGTAATATTATAGGGCTGCACCCCCTTTATCTGGCATTCTTTCAGGCTGGAGTCAAGCCAGGCCAGGGAAACCAAGTAGCCAAGACAGTAGGAGACTACCTGCAGTGGAATGAGGACTCGGGCTATAACAAAGCTGAGGGGTGAGGGCCCATCCCCCTTTTCTATAATCCCCTAAGTCCTCCCCTGATGGTCCCTTTGTGACTGTGCCTGTCTAAGGTTGTTCCTCCCTTGAGGAATCTTACCCATCAATGACTAACCAGTCATCCTCCCAGGCCAAGCAGGGGGATATGAGAGGAAATAAATTTTTGCCTCCTTAGAAGCTTATGTTCCTAAGGCCTTCTTACTCAGCCTTAGCCATGGGCAGTTACAGCTCCTGAAACCAGGCAGGGCAGTTCACAACAATGCCCATATCCAATTATTTTAGCTTCAAATCATATCATGAGTCTATTCACTTCTATCAAGTCTTTCATCATGTCAGGCATCTGCCTAAAACCTTTCAATGGCTTCTCTTTGCACCCAGGCTACAGTCCAAAATCCCCAACAGGGACTAGAGGACCTCATGTGACCCAGACCTTCTGACCTCTCTCAACTCTGGCTTGCCATCTTCTCTCTCACTCATTATGCTCCAGCCACACAGATTCGTTCACTGCCTGGCTCCCTGACTCTTTTATGTCTCACGCACCCTTGTGTATTCTCCAAACACTCTTTACATAGCTACATCTTCTTTATCCCTCCCTGAACACCCAGTTAAAATGGCCCCACCATTCCTACTATTCCCTCCCACTGTACTTACCACTTTTACACACACACACACACACGCACACTGACCTCCATATATCCTTACTCGTGTCTGTTTTTTAAAAACTGTATATTCAGTGACCAGCACCACATCTGACACAATGACTAATCTCAATAACTATTCATTTAAAAACTGACTGACAGAATGAATGAATCCTTCCCAAAGGCAGAGTGGCCCAACTTACAGGGTAGGCTTTAGAATCACAGGTTCAAATCCTGGCTCCTTAATTAGGAAATGTGCAGCCCTGGGCAATTTATTTACAGTCTGAAAGTATGAGTTTTCTCTTTTTAAATAGGGGTAGAATAATACACTACAATCGAGAGGGTTCAGACATAAGAATGAACTAAAGCATGAAAGCACCTTGCATGTACTAGTAGCTTCATAAATAGTTGTTCTCATTCTTTGTCCCTCGGCACCAAATAACCTGGGAAATCCCTTCCCAGGACACCTACAGTCTCAAAAAGAAAGTATAGGAGCCTCCAGGAGAACACCCTTATTTAAATAAAATAAACTCCTCAAGACTCTGTTTTAGAACAAAACCAAATGTATTATAATGTTCACAGTTCAATTACCTCAAAGCCTCATAGAAAACTTCAAATGAAAGTTAAGAGAAGGACGATGTCTTGGTGTTTTTTGTTTTTGCTGGCTAGATCCTCAAGAGCCCTTTCTGGGTGCACTAATTGCTTAAAAATAAATTCTAAGCTTCCCGAAACAAGTCGAAGTCCTGAAGTGTACTATTTTTTCCTTGGCCTACTCGGCATTACCTTCAAAGAGAACTGATAGATGGGGTTGATTTTTCTGAGGTCGTTAATGACAAAATAAAGAAGAGATGCTCTCGCTGCCACCGGTCTGTAACGTTCTCGGGCCTCGTTAATTTTCTCTTCATTTTCTTTGGCTTCGATCACCTGTGGTGAAATCAAACCACATCAGTAACCTAGCTAGGCATATTCTCTATACTTATCCAAGTGACGGAAGGCACATTTTTGAAATGAGGAATTACTAGTATCAAAATAGATAACGTACGGCATCCATGCTCTTGAGCTGTTCAAATTTAATTCATATTTTAAACAATTTTAATTTTATGTTTCTTACGAGTATTAGAATGTTTAAAATAAAAATTAAAAAAAATTTTTCATAAGAGTGTCCAGTGGGAAGGAATGTAACTTCAGCCACCTTATGACTGCAGATTAAACAAACCTGACTGTTTGGGGTGCTACAGAATTTACTGAGCAATGTCACCTTTCTGTTTCCCTTCTCACCGTCAGGGGTTAATAATCCGGCTATATCGCCTCCCAGGGAAAGCTCTTAAAAGTCTGCTGGGTCAGTTCAGTGCCAATAACTTTATTGGGCAACGAGGTATACAAAAGCAGTCAAGGTCAATAATGTATCTAAGAGCCATGCTCACTACTAAAAAGCCTTCATGAGAAGACTCTCGTGACAGTCTAGTTTTGACTTTGCACCAGATCATCCATATGCTCATCCATTTCCATTTAGTTTGTCTTTATGTATTAGCCTCTGGGTGCATTCCCAGAGATAATTAAAAGAAACTATCAGCCAATATGTTCACTTGCATTGAAGGCTCAAATATACATTGCTTTTATCTAGGACTACTGCTGGTCATATAGCTTTATATGATGCAGTGTTTTCCCAAACACGTTAATACACTCCATCCATCATATTTGTGTATAAAAGGAAGTAAGGAAAATGTAGAACACAGAGGGAGGTCCCTATATGGCCATATATTAAGAAGACAGGAAGAAACATTTTAAGACATAATTAGAAGTTAATTTGAATGCTAAGACCTAATTTACCTAATTAGTCTAATCTTTACCATCCCAGAAGCCACCTAGAATTCCTTTTATGTAAAAAAAGAGAGTAATTTGGGATTCTGTTCCCTTGCTTAAATTAAGACAAATCTATTGGAGGAACGGAGACACAGCCTCCGCTGGGTGATTAAGAGATTCCTTAGTAATGAGGATGGTCCAGACGGCAAATAAGGTTTCTTCCTCTGAGTCCAAAGCAATGGAATTTTCAGGGTTAATGGCTATTGCTGAAAATCCAGAGTGCGCATCATGCCTGAAGCATATTGGGGCACATGTTGGATGTTCAGCGGGAAGTTTACTCAATGAGAAATCGTATTGGCTTTTAGGAAGTGCCATTTTCCCAGTGTGAACACTGCATTGGAGACAGCAGGAGACCATTTCTTCCTTGGTCTCCTAGCCCTGAAGGCCTGCAAATGAGGCTTCAGCTCTCAGGATTTCTCTAAAATGTACAACAGACCAGGAAACCTGTAGAGAGCCTGGACAACGTCGGTTCACCAGAGCTAGCAGCTAAATGAAGTCGTTCTAGACTTTAGACTGTATTAACCAGCAGGCCTCAGTTTTCTTCAAATGTGGTCATACAGAACAAGTAACAGTGTGACAATCTAGTTTGAATGACTGGATTGCTGTTGTATCAGGAGAAGCACAAGCCCAGCTATCTCTTTCTCCATTCTGAATCCCCCCACTGCCCATTTTTCAGGGCAGTTCATTAGCCGATCTGAATTCCACAATAACTCAGTCCTCTTAGAGAAATCACCAAGTTGGATCACGCTTTCATCCAAGCAGGTGTTCACATAGAGCATTGAAACGACCCTCCTGGCGGCCTCTGCCTGCTCCTACCTTATGCTCCATCTCCGCGGCGGTCGCCTTTGTGGTCTCCAGGCTCTCCACCAGTTTGGTGTCATCCAGAAAGCTCCCCTCTGCAGCCGACAGGCGCAGAAGGAGGTCGTCCTCCAGGTGCTTCAGCTCTATCTTGAAGTCATTTTGGTGCTTTGTCAAAGCCAACTGACACAAACCAAAAAAAGTCTAAAAAATGCTGGGTGAATTCATGTTTTTCAGTTTCCTTAATCATCAATTTCTTGAAATAGTATCTAATAACACACAACATTCAAACATACCAATAATAATTTTTAAAAATCCATCACAAATTTTCAGAAGGCATCCTGAGGTGAGGCTGCACCCCCAGGGCCCAGAGTGTGACGCTCATCACAAACACTTCACATCATAAACCCACAGGAAGACTCTATTCTCCAGGAAGAAACTTCTGGTTTAGGCCTTGAATCTAAAGAGCCAGCAGCCATCATTTACACACACACACACACACACACACACACACACACACACACACAACTAATCAAAACTCTTCTTCTATCCATCGGAGAACTGAGGTCACAGAACAACCTCCACTCTGAAAACTACAGACAGGGGTGAGTACAGACAACCTCAGCTTACCGGGAACACTGAAATAATAATTGGCTACTTGCTAGAGGCAAAGCTTGAGTGTTAAGAACTCTGGGGTCCCAGTGTCGGGAAGCCCTCTGTACTTTTTTGAGTAGAAGGGGTTCTCACAGTGAAGGATCAGAAAAAAATCTATGTCTGCTTTGGGCAGAGGATAAGGAATGATTGTGAAACATATCCAGAGGAAAGCAAGCATTTAAAATATGTGAAGAGCTTTCTGTTCTCTTAACAAAAGCCTGACCTCAAGGAAAATCACTTTACTGGAGTCTTCCGTGATCTAGGGTGAAGGGTGATTAGATCATTCAGCTGCTTCTGGACTTACTTGCTCACCGAGGAGAGATAGAAAGAAATAAGACACTCGTCTGAAAGGCAAATACCAATGACTAGTCATACTAGAAAACCCTGAGATTTAGTCATAAGACTATGGAATACTTTCCACCAATAATTTCTTACCACCACAGCAACAGACTCTGGTATAATAACCTCAATTCACAACTGTGAGAGCTGTGAAATACAAACTCTATTTAAGAAGGCGCTTCTAGGGCAATTCTGAGACATGGGAGACAAAATCAAGGACATTGGAGGAAACCGAAGCGATGACACCCACGGCTACCACAAACCATACACACAGTCTAACAGAGCTGCACACTGATGCTCTATTTACCGCAGTTCAAATGACTAAGCACATCATGTCTGGCTCTTGTGAAAAGGTAAAAAGTATAGTCCGAAGAGATAAAGCAAATGGCAGAACGAGACTCAGGTGTGGCAGAGATTTTGAAATGATCAGCCTGGGAATTAAACATAACTATGTTCAATCTGTAAAGGGCTCCAATGGAAAAAGTGAACAACATGTAGAACCACATGGGCAATGTAAGTAGGGAGATGGAAGTTCTAAGAAAAAATCAGAATGAAACGCTAGAAGTAAAAACCGCGGTAGCAAATGAAGAATGCCTTCGATGGGCTCAGTGGTAGGCCGGACTCAGTCCGGGTGAGTGAGTGAACATGAAAATACATCCAGAGAAACTTTTTAAACTGAGAAGAGAAAAAGAATTAAAAAGAAAAAGAAAAAATTGACAAAAACTATGGGGTAATTACAAAAAGTATTTTTTCTTTCAGGTATTTTCACATAAGGAACTGAAAGAAAAAAAGGAGCAGAAAAAACATTGGAGGTAATAACACATAAGAATTTTCCAAAATTAATGATATTCACCAAACCACAAATCCAGGAAGCCCAGAGCATACTAAGCAGTATGAATAATAAGAAGTCTACACCGAGGCATATCATATTAAACTACAGAAAGTCAATGACACAGAACAATTTTTTGAAACAAGCCACAGGGGATTAGAAAACTCTCGTCTACGGAGGGAAAAGAATAAGAATTACATGGGACTTCTCTTGAGAAACAATGTAAATGAGAAAAGAGTACATTAAAATATTTAAAATACTAAATGAAAAACCCCACCAACCTAAAATGAGGAAATGAAAGGGACCTGAACTACCCATGATGCACTGCAGCATCACTTCAATGTAGACTTAGTTTAGCTGTAAATGTATACAGCAAATGTTAAAGAAACCATTAAAGAAAAAAAATTTAAGTACAGTTTATCTGCTAACAGAGGACAAGTTCTAGAAACATATAAAATGCTCAGTTTACATCAGAGAAGTCAGAAAGGGAGAAAACACATACAAACACAGTAAATAAAAAACAATGAGCCCTGATTGGTGTGGTTCAGTTGGTTGGGCATTGTCCTGCAAAGTGAAAGGTCGCTGGTTCGAGTCCCATCAGGGCAAAAGCCTGGGCTGGGGATACCTATGGAGAGGCAACTGATTGATGTTTCTCTCCATCTCTCCCTCCCATCTCCACTCTCAAAAAATTAATAGACAAATATTTTTCAAAACACAATGACAAACATGGTAGGTATTATTCCAACTGTATCAGTAATCTCTTTGAATGTGGATTATCTAAATATAGCAATTAAAACACAGTGACTGATACACTAAGTAAAAAAAAACAAGAACCGATGATCCGTTGTCTACAAACAAATCCTCCTTAAAGACACAGGCACAGTAAAGGCAGGGTGATGGAGACAGACACCCCATGCAAACACAAGTGAAAACAGAGCCAGAGTAGCTCTGTTGAACCAAACACCACTATCGATAACTGTTACAAACATTTGTAGAATACTTCACCGGTAACAGCAGAATACATATTTTTTCCAAGCTCACATAAATAGTCACAAGATAGACCAAATTCTTGGTCATAAAACATACCTTAAGAAGTTTAAAAGTATAGCAATACAAAGTATGCTTTCAGACCACACTGAAATTAAATAAGTAATCAATAACAGAAAAGCATCTGGAAAAAAACCTCAAAATATTTGGAGATTAAGCCACAGACTTCTAAATAACACATGGGTCAAAAAAGAAGTTTCAAGAGAAATTAAAAATATTTTGAAATAAATAAAAACAAAAGTATAACTTATAAAAACTACACAGCAAAAGCAGTGCTTAGAGGGAAATGTATAGCTTTGTAGACATAGCGTATCTTAGGAAAGGAGAGAGCTCTAAACTCAATTTCTAAGCTTTCACCTTATGAAATTAGTAAAAAAAGAACACTATAAAGTTAAGGCAAACATAAAAATAAGAAATAAAAGTTATAACTGAAGCTAATTAAATTTCAAATAAAAAAAAACAAGAAACCAAAATTTGGTTCCTTACAGGATCAATAAAATGTATGACCTTTGTGCCAGGATAACTAAGAAGAAAAGAGAGAAGGCACCTATCGCCAACGTCAGAAAAAGAGCAAGGCCATCACTATCGACTCCGTGGGTATTAAAGGACAGTAAAAGAATATTATGAATAATTCTATGCCCACAAATTTGATTATTAGATAAAGTAATCAAACATGTTATACTGAAGCAGAATAGCATTTTAAATAAATTTTATTGTTATGTCACAAAAAAGAATGATAACAGCAGGAGAAACTGAAAATAGGTTCCAATAAATAGGAACTTTCTAACAGCTTTGCAACTTTTATGTAAGTAAATTGAAAATCATTCTGAAGTAAAATAACTTATTCACTTTTAAAAACTGCTTCAGACAAGAAGTAGGGGGAGAGCAACACAAAGTTGATAATTATTGAAGCGGGATAATGATCACATATGGGAATTTATAACTGTCTGGGATTTGTAACCATTTACTTTCATGTGTTTGCAAAATTTTATTATCAAAAGTAAAAACAAATCAATTAATTAACCAAGCTGTCAAACCTTTTGGAAAGAAGAAAAAAAGTGAGTGCATAAGCATGACAAGACTAGTTTCTTACATGGTCATATGGTGTCTTGAATACAGATAGGGTCCCTGTCCAGTTGGTGCACAAGGCAGCAAACCTGTGGCTCTTTGAAACCTGGGCTGTGGATCCCTCATTCCTGGCACGTTGTAGTTCAAGGGGACTGTGCCCACTCACACCCAGCCTTGACCCGAGGGCTGTCTCTGCCCGTCTCAAATGGAGGCTGAGCCCATGTGAGAACCACTCGCAGTGCTTGGTAAACGGAATCTCACTGAGTGGGGTCTGGGCTGTGGCCTGAGAGTTTGGATTGAAGGAATTTCCCACCTTCTGCTGCTGCTGCTGCTCCAGGAACCGCCATCTGAGAACCACTGATTGGTCCCAGGAACAGCGGGCTTTTCCCACAGAGTCAGAGAGTAAACGCTTTCGGCTTTTCAAGTCCTACAGTCTTTGTTGCAATTATTTGACTCTACCACTGCCTTCTCCCTAGGTTTATAATCTTACTGTTTCTTTGTTTTCTGTACTCAACGTTGAATTTAACTATTTTCAGTATTTTTTCTTAATCTGTGCACTTCAAGCCATAGATTTTCCTTTAAATGTTAGTTATAACCAACGACAAGTCCCTTAAGCTTCCCAACCTACTCCATTACTCTGCCTTTTCGTTCTTTCATGCTGGCTGGATTGGCTCTGAGCACCCAACCTACAAAAGCCTCTTTGCTTGTCCTCATCACCTGCATCCAACTAGACGTGGAGCCAGCCCACCTGCGGCACAACCCGAACCACCTCCTTTATCAGAAGTACCTGAGATGGCAAGAGACAGGAATCCTACCTAATAATACCAGTGTGTCTAGCACTATAATTTGTGCAAAGCAGGTACTGAGTAAGTGTTGGTGGATGAGTTCTTATTTACCTTAAGTTTCTCCAAATCTGGTCTTTCAATACTGACCACCTCTGCCAGCAGCTGGGCTTCTAGACCATCTTCTGTGACAGTGAAATTGAGGAGGGTTGTCTGAGCTTGCAGTTCTGGCTTATAGTGAGGATTTGCCAGCTTTGTGTGAAGGAGCAGCCGGAAGTTCCTGTTAAATTCACACTCTTTACCTCCAATCCTGATACACCTACAGAGGACAGAACACAGACATTCAGGAGCTTCCCCTGAGCCGTAACTGATACCAAGGTGTCGTTCCAATCCTGTATTCTGATAATGTATGTAGGCCATAAGACCAGGTGGCTCAGGATTTTTCAGCAGCTCTCGGTTTCCCTAAAGTAAAGAAAGAATAGGAGTTATCCACTAAACCTCTATATAATTACGTTTCCTCATTGCAAAATGGGGGTAAGAGTCATACTCACCTAATAGTGTCATCATAACAATTAAATACAATAAATCATATAAAGGACACAAAACAACAGATGTTAGCTCCTATTATTATACTCTCTGTGAGTAACCTTCCGGGGGGAGGGGTCCAACCTGCAGCCCATGGGCCGCATGTAGCACAGGATGGCTATGAATGAAGCCCAACACAAAATTGTAAGTTTACTTAAAACATCATGAGATTTTTTTATGATTACGTGTCACAATGTACTTAATGTGTGGCCCAAGACAACTCTTCTTCCAGGGTGGCACAGAGATGCCAAAAGGTTGGATGTTAACATTGTTATTCTTTAAGGGTAAAACTATTATGTTTGTGTTTTTATATCTGTGTACAGGTGTGTGTGCGTATATATAAAGTTTATATATTAAAAGTGCATACATACTTAAAATTACTTTCCAGTTCTTTGGCACTGGCTCAAAAACAAAGTTTGGAAGCCCCCTGCATGGACTGCATGGATCATATTCCCCCTCGCTCCGTCTCGCACGCTGGTCGGGGGGCTGTCTGCGACTGGGCTTCTGGTTTGTATCCATGTTCCTCTGACCCCGTGCACCAGGAGCAGGCCCTTCATCTCCACTGTTCCAATCAGAGTACCCTTTCCTGGGAAAGGTTTAGGTTTGGGACAGAATGAAGGGAGAATCTAAACTGGAACTGAAAAGCTTGTGTTGAAGTCCCTGTCCTCCTGGTGAACAAAACAGGAGAGAAAGACATTTCTGACTTCCCAAGGAGAAAAACTCAACCAATATTCGGACAGAAAAGTAATGCAGAGAGCATGCTCTGGGTTTTCTGGACTCACGGGTCCCGCCTTCCCTGAAGCTTGCCTGCATTTCCAATCCACTGCTAGGACACCCTATAGTCTTGACACACGCTCTCTGTATTGCTTAAGCTAGATGGAGAGGTTGCTGTAATAATAAGCAAAACTCTGAATGAACGCAGCTTCTCCCTGAGAGAGGGGGCCAGAGAGGAGGCCTGACGCTTCCCTTTCACAGATGCTGGGGTCTAACTTCTAAGACTTGATCACCTGGGATCCATTCCCCTCTGGGATCTGGTTGGCCTTGGCCACTGTAAGAACTGAGGAGATTCCTACACAGGAAGAGAGAAAGATCCAGGTGGATGTTCCCCACCTCAGCATTGTGGTCTGGTGGGCGTGAGGCCCTGCTGTGACCATATTCCGTATTCTGAATTGGAGATGGTTCCCTTCCACAGCTGTGCTCACAGGACCCAGCAACACCTTCAGGTGAGAGGTAGCACTGGCTTCCTGTTGCAAATCCCTGGTTGCCTGAACCCTGTCACCAGGTTCCTTTGCCTTCCCTCTGGAAATCCCTTCTGTAAACAGTCACTCTTGTTAATTCTATTTAAAAATTCCAGCCTACTTTGTGGTCTTTTCTCCTGCTGGGAACTTGCCAGGAAGATCTAGTGAAGAGGGAGTTTTTTAATTCATGCATCAGATGGAAACCACAAATAATGGCACTTCTGAAAAATCTTCCATCGAAGTGGCCTGAACTACACAGGAGTGACAAGTCCTATAAGGAGTGTGGCTGAAGCAAAGGGTGTCTTCTCAGTCTCCTATTTTATCTTATTCACAAAAATTCTGAATTCTTCCCTATTCAGTGTATAGAGTATTTTAATTATAGAAGTGTCATCATAATGATGACAGAATGTTATCCAAAGTCCATATTTTTATTTTACACAATGCTTTCAAATAACCATGGAAAATGATTTCACTTCTTATCTTATTGACTTAGAGGTGAGATATTATTTTACCAAGTTTATCAATTTCAAAAAATTGGATGGATTCAGAAGAAAGATGTGGTCTCATAGATCAGCACTCACGTTGACGTTCCTTCATCAACTCTCAACTCTCGCGATATCTGCAACAACATCCCTTCCACTGGAGCAGAGAGACCAGAATGCCGAAACGTAGCAATTTGTTGGGTTGCTGTTGGTGGATGTTTTGTGATGTGTCCAGCCCTGAGATTAAGTCTCCTGTGTCACATGGTAACACACGGGCTACAGATCCACTGGCCATGCTATTGGACTGAACATTTTTTATGAAACAATTTGTTTTATTGTGTAAATACTGTTACAAATAATTTTCTTAAATCACTACAGTTTTACTCACTGAAATGTTAATCACTACAGCTCTTAATGATTTGTCAGATTCATGATCAGCTCTTGAATTTTGTTTCCATTGTAGGGATCTTATATTTGCAACAAAAGCTTTCACAGGCTTGAAAAGACTTGCCAAACAAGCTATTGTGTGAGACACTCTTTCCTAATTAAATGGTGAATTGTTTCACATGATCTAGTTTTGGTTCAGTTTTCCTTTGTGAGGGCTTCCTATGTGATTTTTTTTCCCCAGAAAGAAAAAGAGCAATTCAGGTAGTAGCCCTTTTCTGGGTTAGTACGGTCTCTATAATACATACTTCCCTTAAAAAAACAATGAAAAATACAAGTATTCATATCACTGATAAGAAGAAACACTGAGAGACTAAAAACACTAAGAACATCCAGAGACAAGTGAACCAGTCAGCAGCTGCTACTGTGTCTGGTGAGCACAGTGGCCCAGAGCCCTCTTTGTCCAGGTCATAGATCTGACACTCTGTTTCCATGTTTGCACGTATTTTCTAGCTGATATCATGCTTATTGAATAATCGAGTACCTTACTGATAATTTCTCCAGCTACTTGTTTTTATCATGAAACTTGTTGCAACCAACATTCATTCATTCCATGAGCACTTACACTCACTGAACCCGACAGAGGGCGGGCAGACAGAGTCTTCCTCACACTGGGCCTAAAACCATTACCAAGACCGGCACGGGCTCTGCTCTCACAGACATCAGTACTTTCTCAAAATTGGCATCAGGGGTATAAAATTTTCCAGACTGATTCATTCTTTTATTTATTTGGTTAATAAGTAAATATGTATAAATGTACATATTTACATTTTGTAGGCAGGACAAATTTGATCTGTCCCCGCCTATAATGGGACAGATCACAGGTCTGCCTAATCAATGGGTGGGCAAAGGACCTGAATGGATATTTCTCCAGAGAAGATATACAAATGGACGAGAAGTATCTGAAAAGATGCTCAACATCATTAGCCATCAAGGAAATGCAATTCAAAACCACAGGAAGGTGCCATGTCATGGCCACTAGATGGCTATAGCAAAAACAAACCAACCCCACAGACACTAGCAAGTGCTGGGGAGGATGGAACGGAATTAGAACCCTCATAAACTGCATGTAGGGATGTAAAACGTTTCCATCACTTCGGGAAATGGAATTGGCAGTTTCTCGGAGTCTTAAACATAGAGTTATAGTTTAAGCCTACAATTCTACTTCTAGATAAAGATGCCAAAGAATGGAAAACCTATGTCCACATAGAGTTTGTACACAAATGTTCAGGACAGCAGTATTCATAATAGCTGAACACTACAACCAAAATGTCTGTAAACCCCTGGATAAACAAACTATAGTATACCTAAGCAATGGAATATTATTCAGCCATAAAAAAGAAAGTACGGCTACCTGATACAATAGGGATGAACCTTGAAAACATTATGCCAAGCAAAAGAAGCCAATTACAGAAGACCACATATCATATGAGTCTATTTATAGGAAATACCCAGAATAGGCAAATCAATAGAGACAGAAAGTAAGTTTGGTTGCTTAGGAATTTCAGTTCTAAAATTGACTGTGGTACTAGCTCCCTAATGCTGTGAATATACTAAAACTACTGAATTGTTCACTTTAAATGACTAAATTATATGTATGTCAAGTATACCTTAGTAATGATGTTACCAAGAAAGAAAAAAAAAAGAGAACAACCTATCAAGAGGTCACTACTAGCATTTGGACTTTTATCCACCTGTAAGGAAATCAGCCAGGCTGACTGTAGCTTCCCAGCGGCTCAGGCTTGACCTCTGAGTGTACTGAGTCATCTCACAGGATGATCCTGTGTGACAAGAACATTTTTCTTAGTTCACTTCTTTTTTGACTGAAGATATATTCAATCATAGCTACATTGGGAACAGCTTCAAAAATTCTCCCATGATTGGAGTTTCCCTTTCCAAGCGTTTCCAAAATTGATCTCACCAATAAGCTTCGGGAAGATCTTCCTTTGCCGGCACTATCCACTGTATGACTGGTGTCCTAGTGTGACCGGCTGAGAAGGGAAATTTCCAGAGTGAAGGGTTCATGTAATTACCGCTTGGGGTTCTCACATGTAAGAGATAACCAAGGTCTATGCTCATTTACATTTCCACAAAATAAAACCCATTCTCTAACAATTAACCAACCTCTGTGCACATGCAGGGATTTTCTGATTACTGCTCCCCTGGGTCTGAATTCGCTCCTCTCCTGGCACGTGTCTCAGAGAAATGCCGGGTCTGTCACAACCAGCCGTGACTTTAGGTTGAATTTTCCCTTGTTTGCTTACGAATTTTCACTGGGTTTGAGCTCGTATTTCATAAATTCCCTGTTTTAACCACTAACATATATCCGTAGATAAAACCAGGATTTAAACATTTTTACACCTTAAAAATATAAATGTCAGTGAAGAACACAGTAAATCGAGCCTAGAATATTCATTATTGTTGTCTGGTGGGACTGCTCCTTGTGGCAGGATTAGGAACTGCATTTAGTAAGTCAAAAGTAATTTTGAGATTTGTGTGGAGGGGATTGGGTGTGTGTGTGTGAGAATCAAAACAAAGAAAAGTAACATTTTTGAAGGTCACTGGTGTTCAGGCCTCAGTGAGAAATCCCTCTTGAGCAGGGGCTGGAGAATAGTTTCTATAAAGGGCCAGAAAGAAAATATTTTAGGCTTTGTGGGCCACATACATCTCTACCTATTTTCTTCTTTATTACTGACAACCCCTTAAAACCACTGTGAGATCTTTGTAAGTTATATAAATGTCTAATCACAATGTTGTGCACCTGAAACTAATATAGTATTGCTATGTCAACTATAATTAAAAATACAAAAAAAATTGTTTTTCAAAAAAAGAAATCATCCCTGGCCAGTGTGGCTCAGTTGTTTGGAGAATCATCCCATAAACCAAAAAGAAAGGTTGCCAGTTTGATTCTCGGTCAGGGCACTTGCCTGGGTTGTGGGTTCGGTCCCTGGTTGGGGCACTAATGAGAGGCAACCAATCAACGTTCCTCTCTTTCTCCCTCCCTTCCACTCTCTCTAAAAAAACATCAATAAGCATGTCCTTGAGTGAGGATAGATACACAAACAAATAAATACAAAGAAATCAAAGATGAACTACAACAAGAGACCATTCTTAGCTCACAGGCCTTACCAAGGCAGGCTGTCTGCCACCTGCCGCTGCAGAGGGTCACACCAGGCCTGGTGTTAGGGTGACCTCCTCTCAGGGGCACAGCTGCTGACCCCCAGGGATTTCCCCACAATGCCGAGCTACAATTTCTCCAATCGCCTTTGTGCATAACTGTACTTCCCCTCCTTGGGCTTTCAAGGAAAAAAAAGAAAAAAGCCTGAGACTGGCCAACATGGGTTATAAGGTTTTGGAAACGTTTCAGGAGACAACAGCTTTTAACTGGTTAAGTGTGTACTTAACCACGTATCTCAGTTAAAGATGGCTCAGAGGTGACACTGTGGCACTAAATCCCCCTTGCACGTGACATATACCCTGAAGCATTCATAGTTTAAGAACCAGAAACCCACCAATTAAGGGGCTGGTCTGATTTTCTCTGATAAGGAAGAGTCACCTGGCGAAAACCTGCTGTGCTGTGGAAGACACAAGAACGTCCGCCTATAAAACTGGCCTCCACGTTGTGCTCTGAAACATCACTTTATAGGCTTACATTTCCCAGGGAGAGTAAATTATCCTCCGCTGGGGTGTTTATAATCTTTGAAAGGCCAGACTGCTGAACGACTCAGTGGGTTTTATCATTGCTGCTAGGTTAATTTTTGATTAATCTCCTATCTGGGAAAATTAAATGGATGGCTAGGGCTCCCTCATGATTTGAAGGATCCAAAAAGCAGTGTTGTTAACCAGAGGGGTGGGAAAAGCAAACAATCATTTTATTTCTGTGAAAGACATGAAGCCAGAGGTCGTGACTTCTAGACCGCAGAAGGCGGCTATGAGCTCTTGAACTTCAACTTCAATGAGAAGCAAGAGCAAGGTGTGAAGAGCAGCATAAAACACACAAGTGTGGCAACTTTCTTAGATGAGTAGTTCTTACCCCGTTTTCCAGCCCCATGTCTTCAGGAACAGGCCTCTGGCCCCTGAGGCCGTATCCCCGTGAGAATCAAGGGTATGGGCAGGTATCTGAAGGGAGAAAGCTCCTCCTGCCCCCTCCTCTCACTGGCTGAGAACTGCTGGCGTAGGGTTGAGAGACCAATTATATGAACACAGACTGAAATAAAATGTGTTTTCCCAGTACACATACCATGGCTTAATTGGATAGGACATAGGGTGAGTCGAAACATTGTTTCGCCCAGCAGGGTTGTAATTTTAAAGCAAGAGCCCCTAGTGATCATCCAGCTGATTCTTCTTTACGAACCCAAAGAGTTTATGATGTGTCCAAGGTCACGTAGCTTAGTGGCAGAGCAGGGACTAGAACCTGGGTCTCCAGACTCCTAGTATAAAGTTCATTTCAATGCATCAGACTGCAGGCTAATTTGCTCTGTTTAATGGTGACGGCTTGTAACCCCGACCTCTGCTGACCTGTCTGACTGTCAGTTACAAGAGGGTAGTGAGAGAATATGATTGACTCATAACAGCCTACGGCCACTAGAGAAAGAATTTAAAGACACAGCTCAGAGAACATGCCTTGCCGATCTGTGGTTGGGAAGCCTGTCCTTGTTTATGAGGGAAAGCAGCACTGATTACTGAGATGCCCAGCACTAATCCAAGGGCTACAGTTCCATAACATCAATTACTTAATTTATAAAGTTATAAAAATAAATCACTCAATTTACACAAAGTGTTCTATCTCCTGGCTTTCAGAAAAAAAAAATGTAATATCTTAAGTGTGCCAAATGTGCACTTCTTAGCTGAATGAATTAATGTGTCAAAAAAGACAATCATCTACAGATTAACTATAAATTCAGTTTTCCATATGTCAGGTTTGCGTAAAAATCGAATACACTGGGAATTTCAAAGTTCTTTCAAAAGTTTATTCAAAATCCAGCCAAAGCCCTGGATGATGTGGCTCAGTGGATTGAGTGTTGGCCTGTGAACCGAAGGGTCTCCAGTTCGATTCCCAGTCAGGGCACATGCCTGGGTTTCAGGCCAGATCCTCAGGGGGTTTTGTGAGAGGAAACCACACACGGATGTTTCTCTTCCTCTCTTTCTCCTTTCTATCCCCTCTCTAAAAATAAATAAATCTTTTAAAAACTCCGGCCAAAAGGTCTCCTGGGATGAAAAAGTCTTAATGTTTTTTAAGTCATGAAAGATCACTCTTATTTTGGAAGATTGATATGCAAATCACATTAAAAACAACACATGGAAATTACTTTTTGGCTAGTGTCCACAGCATTTCTCTCATAAACACGGGGATACACTTCTCCCAGGAGAGATGTGCCTGAAAGCCACGCTCTGTGAGGAGAGAGAGGCAGCAATGTCGCACCGTAACCAAGATGACCCTCCGAAATTGAGATTATCATCTGGAGTTCTTACTACTAGGAAATATGTCTGGGAACTTAGGAAGTGTCTCTTAATTTTGCTGGAACTGTTCTCAAGAGTTAGTGCAACTACTTTGAAAATGCCATCTGTCTCGAATCATAAAAACCTAAACGAGTTTCCCTAGTGATCAGATATTCTGAGTGCCTGAACAAACACCATCACTATTTATTGCCATCAAAAACCAAACCTGGAAAAGCAGCATGTTCAGTTTAGAATAAGGACTTGCTTCTGTGGCAGAGCAAAGTTTTTACGAGAAAGGGGCTACCATAGGACCCCTTTTAAAGAGATTTGTGGAAACTTCCTCCCAAGGCCATTTGGAGAGACATTCCCTGAGACAGTGTGTCTAAGATGGG
Organism: Artibeus jamaicensis; assembly: GCF_021234435.1. NCBI lineage: Eukaryota > Metazoa > Chordata > Mammalia > Chiroptera > Phyllostomidae > Artibeus > Artibeus jamaicensis. Next base: position 1,057,498 of record NW_026521764.1, on the reverse strand, counting down.
CAATTCAGACAGTGAACAAGCTCTTTGAACGTGATGAATTCCATTCTCCGGCCTTGTCCAATGGTTTTGTCAGGATAAAGAGATAGCAAGTGGGTGCTGAGACTAATAAATAATGTAGTCCCACTAGTTGGAGAAAAAAAAACAGGAGAAGGAAAAAAACTTTTCAGTGGACACCTAAAAGCCTTACTGCATGCCCTGCTGTTTCAAATTAAAGCTTCTAGAAGAGACTTGTGAGCTCCAACAGCTCAGGCTGAGAGTGCAGCAGAAAGGATCAGGTGTGGGTCATGGTGGAGGGAGGTGTTACTTAGCAACCTGGGCAGGAGGGGGATGCTCCAGTTGGTCCAACCCGGTTTCTGCTGAAAGCTGCACAGCTGGCAAGACTTTCAAGAGAACGAAGGAAAGAAAAGTCCTGAATAGAAATGAATTCATTGTCTTGCTGCTTCACACACTTAACATAACCAATACATCCCTCTAGGATAAAAGCTAACTTCAATTAGAATTTTTAAAAAATATTAATATTGCAAGAGTCCAGGTACCACTGAACAGGGGGAAAATGGAGCTAAAAAAGAAAATCATAGCAGATGACTATCCTTTTGAGATATAGAAATAAAATATACATATTATATATTGTAATACATCCATATTTAAATAGTATAAGGTACCATGAAAAAGAAATTCTGCTTCCATTTATATTTGTTTGCCTTTAAAAAGAAAAAAGAAAATAGCTTTTTTGAAAAAAATGAATCTAAGGTGCTGCATCTGTGACCCTACCTGGCATTTCTTTTCAGATTGCGTCAAACCAGATCCACACAATGACTGCGCGCGTGTGCACACTGTCTGTAGACCCTGCCTGTTCCCCGTCACGCAAAGCTTGGCTGAACTGAGGAACAGAAGGGTTGTTGGAGGTCTTTTCTGCAATTAAATTTTATTTTCAGTTTAGAAATTGGGAGAGCCTGAAATGCTGACTTCTATCAATGAAATCATCAGTTAACTTGAAAATAGAAAATATTCTTACCCACAGGGACATGAGAGAATTCCTAACTCCAGAGCTTACTTAAGACCATAAGCTTCCAGCTCAAAAGAACATGCTCTATTGTAGTACGAGATGGAATTGGACATGGTTTTTGTCTGAAATCCCACCTGAGGCCTCAGTCAGACAGATGTCTAATCTGCTGCAGTACAGTCGTATGGCATCAAGGCCAAAAAGCAGCAACATAATATTTAATAAACTGAAAACTTGCCAACTAAGAGACTTCCTCGTATTAATTTCAGCACAACTTTCAGGAGACTTAGTCATTATAAAAAAAAAAAACTGTCTGTAGAATATTCTCTCCCTTCCATTTTATTATTTCCATAAAAATAAAAATTTATGTCATATAGCTAATACTTCCATCTGTTAGATTTAGGGAATATTACTTAAAGACTATTACTAAAAATAATTATATAAAAATAAATATAGAATAAAGTATAAAATGTCTTAAAAAATATTTGTATGCTCATAAACACACATGCATTTTTCCATTCAAAATACACCTTGCATTTAGTCTACTCCAGTGAAAATTAAAGGTAAAAAATCACTTCACTAATGTTTGGGGGGATCTGAAAGATTAAAGAGATACAATTTTATGAAGATGCTTCATGGATCAGCAGCTTCTCTAATATGTAAGCCAGTAAATTTGCTTTGGAAAAAGTATGTGTTGATAAATCTTCCCAGATATGTTTTCTGTCGATTACTACCATAAGATATATTTTGTTTAAAATTAGGATTGTCTGGAGTTTGGTGGATTTAATTATTTGTAATTGCCCAGCTGTTGTCAGCCTGTGGCCATTTTACGACAGCAGCATCTACTATGTGGGTCAGGTTCAACTGTATATCTTCTCAAACACAGATTTAATGTGCTATTGACGAAACCATTACTAGAACCAAATTAAAGTCGGGCCTGATGTATTGGTCCATGGGGAGCTGTCAGACATGAAAGGAGTAATTAGTATTCATTACTTCATACTCCACAACATTCCAATTATTAATGAACTTCAACTTTTGGACTATGCTGTATCTATCACAAGCATCTTCTCAGACGCTCATTATTAGGAAGAGTAAACTAACATTAGTTCTTTAAAACCCCCAAATAAACAGAACTCAGATGAACAAAAACACCATGAAGAGCCGGAAACTTTCTGAGGGATGTGCCTTCTCTCAGGTGGATACAAGCGTTATTCCACCTGCATTTGAGGAATATGATGGAATAAAGACGTCCTGGGGTGAATACTCTGGCTTCATCCCTATGGTTTGTCTACCCCTCCCTTTCTCATTTTCACTACTGTTTTGTCTTTATAATACACAGGGAAATATAGAAAAAATCAAGTAAAATGTTCATTGTTGAAGACCACAACAGGAAGGCCTATTCGAAAATTTACAAACGTAGATTTGTTTGGGATGTGATTGAGGTAAAAATAAAAATTTTCTATCCCTGTTTTAATACTGCAAATGGGTTTTTATCTCTATTATTAAACAAGGCATATCAACATTCTCCTGTTAATTTTCTTTTCTAGTGTTTTCCCTAGTTTTTATTTGTTGCATTAAAAGAAAAATAATGCCTATTTCTACCAATCTGTTTTTATTTTTCCATATCTTCTTCTAGTTTGCATGTGTGAATATTTTATAGTTTGTTTCTCTCTTCTTAAACAGTTACATGAAAGAACAAGAGAGCATTTGCTTTGTTTAAACATATTTCTTGTCAGGTAAAATGAATATAATCACTAAAATACCAAACTTTACTCAAAAGCACTTTTAAAGCCTTTATAAACAAAACTACTTATCATATTTTGGGTGTCTCATTATTGTTTTCCATTCAAAAATAAGACGTGGAAAAATAGGGTGTAGGAATAGTTCCCCCTGGGAAATAGCGGCCAATGGTATTGAACACAAATCTTTTGTACCATACAAAACAGCAGAAGGGTGGAAGCCCCCAGCGCAGTTCTCTGAAAGACTTCGTAACTCTCTGTTGAACACAACTGGTGAGCACGGAAATTTACACAGACACTTTGAAGAACAATTTGGCATCGCCTGTTAAAGTGGATGGTGTGCATACGCTACAGCCCCACTCTGCCACTCCGTGATATGAACTCTGAAGAAGTTCTATGTGCAGACACCTGTGTGTAGGAATATTTGCTACATTAATGTTCGTAGCAGCATGGCTTCTAACAGCAAGAAGTCTGAAAACAGCCTAACTGTCCTTCAACAAAATCATTAAATAAATTGAGGAACAGCCACACCATTAAACAGTGATGAAATATAGTGGTGAAAATGAAAGAACAAGAGCTAAAAGCAAGAATATAGCAAGACTTAAAACATAATACTGAGTAAAAAATTCAAGCCCCTTTAAATTATATTCATTATAATGACATTTTTATAAAGTCCCAAATCAAACTAAAATAAGCAATATATTATTTTTGGAAAATGCATGTATATGCTGAAACTAGTTTAAATAAAATAATGGAGTGATAACAAAACTTAGGATATTGGCCACCTTTGGGAGGGGAGGAGGAATGGGGAGGAGAGCCGCGCAAAGGTGCCTTGAATAATATTGGGAGTCTTTCAGTTCATAATTTGAATGATGGGCCCATGTCTAATTTAATATTATGCATCCTAACTCTTACATCAGAGAGGTAAAGCATTTTGCAATCTTCACAGAAGAGCTTCGATTCAACTCCTTGTAACAGGCAACAGGGAATTCTTAAAGCATCTTTAAACAGGAAATTGAAGACGGACATGATACTAGAAAGACTGTTTTCACCACTGTCCAGGTTGGAGGGGAGTGGGTACAAGAAGAGACAAAAAGATTACTCCAGTCCCCGTGAAGGAAGGGAGGAGGGCCTGAGCCACAGTGGGAGGTGGAGGTCTGAAAACCAAACACAGGATCTGAAACACTGACGGGAAAATAAACAAGGTCTGGGGGGAAATGCAATGAAAGAGTAGGAAAAGTTAGTCTGGTCAAGTAGTATTTATAGGACTTCTACAGAAAGATGGTATTGCCTATTTACTCAGAAAAGCCACTTAAGAAATTAGGTTTCCACATATTAAACTTCATAGAATCACAGGGCATCCCAGAAGACTAAGCTCCTTCAGTCTGTATGTTTCTCACCTGTAAAGTGAGCGTGCCCTCTGTCCGAGCATCTCTGTAGGTAACCTGCTCCACCACGATGGCTTAGCTACCACTCTGCAGGTGGTCCCTACCTACTGTTCGGCCAGGATGTCCTTAATAAGCTCCTAGGTCGAACGGCTTCTTAGGTAGCAGCACCTCAATCTTTAATGGTCTAATAAGTGAAATCGTTCTCTTTCTCTACACATATTCGTAGTCCTATTCCTATGTCACATTTCTCCATAAATCATACCATTGTTTAATCTGTCAGAAATCTGGAAATTACCCTTGAACCCTTTTCTTCCCTGCCAACAATGACATCCAATTAATGACTGTGAACCGATGACATTTACTCCTTGAGAATTCTTTGGTTTACTCTCTTCTGTATCTATAAGTGACTGCCTTGGTTTAGGCTCATATCATGTCTCAAACAAATTATTGCAATTGTTTGCTAATTAGACTCTGGCTCAGGGTTTCCCTACACCACCAACAGTGCAACCTTCCAGAAACATAAATTTGATCACACTGCTCCTGGCATGCTTAAGAGTCTTCACAAACCTTCCCACGGACTTACGTTCACAATTCTCAAGTGAAAAAATGAGATGCACGTTTGTGATCCAGGAAGGTGTGGTCCTTTGGTCAAAAACCACTGCTGCTGTCACCTAATGTTACTGAAGGCAAAGGGCCCTTGAGTGTGTTTGGGGGAAAAAATTAACAGCCTATAGGAATAGGCCAACCTACAGGTCGCATGTGGATGCCTGAGGACCTCTGTGTTCTGGGCCCCAACAACCTCTCTGACCTCATCTCTCCCAGTCCACCTATATCCCCACGCTCCCCTCTTTGAGGGGAGACACAAGACTCTTCACTGATTTGGATCTTACTGCAGTTCCCTTACACTGCTGGGCTGTTCCATGTGTTTTGCTATTTGGTATTAGTTCTCTTGTTCTAGGGCTCTCTTCTCCCATTTGTCTATCTGACAAATGCCCACTCACCTGAAAGGTCAATGCAATCATATGTAATTTTCCCCCATAATGCCTTTCCAAGTCTCCACCATAGAAATGACAACTTCCTATCACACCTATTTCTACCATCTCACCAATGGCACTGCATCCCTTTTATTGGTGATAGGTCTGTCTTTCCCTTAGGGAAATGCAGCTGCTTTAAGGGCAGGATCTGTACCTCGTCATGCTTTGAATCTGCAGCCCCCAGTGCTGCATATAGCCCCCAGCACATAGCAGTGCTCTGGGAGGCTTATTCAGTGTCTGATGGACGTGTAAGGCTTCACTAGGGCTCAGGTTCTCTGGGTAAAGACATTCTAAAACCTTCTGTGTGGGACAGGGAAGCAGGAGACACTGAAGACACGGTTCTGAAATTCACCCTCATACAAGTGGCCGTTCCCATAGGTTAGTGTTTAGGGGCGAGGATGGTTGAGGTAATACCTGTGCACAATAAACAGCATTTTTAATATTCTTACATATCATTTTAAATTCTCTCTTTTAAAAAATGCTGGAATGATATGACTGGCTCTGTATAGCCTAATAAATTATACATATTAAGAGAGAGTGAGCAAGCGAGAGATATTGTCACCAAATATGTTATTCCTAAAATTGTGCTACTGGATGTGCAACTTCAAGCTAAAGACTATGTATTTCACTAACAAAAAATTTTTGGCCTTCAAAATGGAGTCAGAACCTTAATAACAAGGATCTCACTTTAGTGACATTTAAGATATTACACTGTATTTTTAACATCAGACACAGCTACAATTATATTTATGTTAGAGCTGCAGTTTGTCAAGTGGCTTATTAGATTGTTCTAAATGTATGTCTGGGTAAATTCCGGTTTATTAAACAATTATAAGTTGTCAGTCACTGTAAACGGATTTACTTGGTGAGTTGTATAATGTATACTACACTCCTTGGTTAGAGACTTTAAAAAATAGAAGTTAGTCACCTTTAAGTAGGCCTATTTCCACTTAAAATTGACAGGAATCATCTAGTGATGAAAAAGGAGACAGATACCTTTCAGGCAGAGAGGGGGTGTCAAAGAAGAAGGGGGCGGGGAAGTTCTGAAATTACAGGTCTGTAAGGAAAAGAGAGAGTGAGGAAAACCCAGTGAGGTAAGCCTGGTGAATGCTGGTCTCCTGAGTGAAGACGCACAAGGAGCAGTTGGGATGCGGCCCTGCCCCTGGGGCCGTGCTGCCTCAAACAGAGACATAATTGCTGCCCCTGACCTTTTACACACTTAGAGAAAAAGATACGTTGACTCCTTGGAAATGGCGTCACTGCTTCTGGGAGAATGTCCCAGAGAGCGGGGCGTCCCAGGGGGAAATGGCAGCCATTTAGAACTTCCCGTGGGGGTATTCCAACTTTTAGGCGGTCCACCACTACCGATGGGTTAGGGGAGATTGTGGGGGCCCACCAACAAATTCACTTTTTTAATGGTTATATTTTGAGTGTATTAGAAAAAATAGAGCTAGTGGAGCAAACCCATAATCTTGAGGATGGTATTACTTGAGATTAAGCTAAGGTTTAAAAAAATAGTGAATGGATTTAAAATTGTCTAAAGAAAAATATTAAGTAAATAAGGATACAAGTGATATGCATGCAGTTCAGGTGAACATACCAAAAAGGTGTTTTGCGGAGTACTGAAGTTAGAGAAACACTGGTATAAGATCATAAAGGAGCAACTGCCCTCAGGTTTGTAGCAATGCAATTCTTTGCAAGTCGGGACCTGGATAACATGAACCGAAACCCAGCAAACAAATCGTCTGAAAGTCTGGGTCATGTTGAGGTTGGGTTTGGAATGAGGCTCTGTGGAATGACTGGGCCCGGTTAAGAGGCTGAGAAAAAAAAGCTGATGATCAAACTTGTACGGAACAGAGAATCTATGTTAAAAATTGGGGGACACTTACTTTCCTTTTTTAATTGTGTTCCTGCCAAGCAGTGGATCAAGGACAGGATCTATCATTTCCTCGAGGTTTTCAATTAAGATGACGTCTCCAAAGGCCAGGGCAGTTTCGATGGCACTCAAAAACCTTCAAATTCAGTTGGAATGGAGATAATAAAATTAAGCACTGGAAAAATGTTCAAAATGATTTAAATATATTAAATTCTATTTAATATTCTGTCCCATTTTAAATGGGAAAAACTAACTCAGAGAAAACTATTTTATAAAGTAGTATTCTTTCTTAACTAGATTACATAGAAATTGAAGATCAGATTTTGAGATAAATTTCAGTTATTTTTTTCCAAGTGAAATTCAATAATTTGAAATAAACCCGTGTGAACATTAGTTACTTTTGAAAATGATCATAGTGGAAATAAATGAAACTGTCTAGACATTGCTAAGTTTAAATTCTTTACACAGATCCCTTTTTGATAAAAATTTCAAACACTAAATACCCTGTGGTTTTATCCAATTTTCATTTTTTTAAACCTTTGGGTTCAGTCACATAAAGTAGTGAACTATCATTTTACTTCATTCCCACTCTTCAGTCTGCGTCCTTCAAAAATAATTTTCTCCAAGTATTCATATGAGCAAGGAACACATTTATCTGCAGCAGTGCAGATATTCCTTATTTTATCTTACATGTAAAAAGGTGATGGAGAGGCCAAATGAAATATTAGTAAGTCTACAATTATTTACTCAACATTAACTGAACACCAGCTACATACAGTTGACAACTTTCCACTTATCGGGCAGTGTTATCAGACCCAGTGACAGAAAATCTCAGAGTAGATTTAGTTCTCAAAAGTGACGTGTAATACTTGACCAAGAAATGAAGTTCTTTTCAAGTATTTGGTATCAGGACTTGGAGCCACGTTGATATCCTACTGTAGGCACAGTACGTATTTAGGAATCTAAATGCAAATAACATTAAGCCTACAGATGCAGCTGCTAGTTCATGTGATAGGCCAAATGCCCTCGAGAAGGATTACAATACATCATATTTCCATTTTTGGCCTTAGGAAATTGACATATTTTTCCTCTCAAATGCAGTATTTGTTTTCACCTTCAATCTAATTTCCTCTTCAGGTAGGATACTGCCCAACATAAATGCTTTTCCACTTCATGTGAAACAGGACCAGGCAGATAATAAGCAATCCCAAACTGCCCCATTTTCGAAGTGGCAGTGAGGTCTAACAAATGTCAGGACTGAAGTCAGACCCACTTCGCAGCAGCTAACCAGAGAGCCAATCCTCAGACTTCACATACCCTTTCTGGCCCACATGTGTGACTTTCAGGTCAGTTCCATACTTGTTCTTGATCCACTTAATTCCCTGTTGCTGGGGATCTATGAGCAGGGGCCAGCGCTCACAGTGTGTTAGGATTGTGGCATTTTCGGTTGACATTCTGTCACTGGGCAGTCCTTCATTATTCCAGGTGGCGATAGTAGCATCATCTGTTAACATGGCAATCAAGTCCAGGCCTTCCGTCATTGGGATTGAAACCTTCAAAATCAGAGTTAAATGCAATACACAATTAGTGTGGCAGAGCAAAAGACTCAGAATGACAGACCAGGAAAGACATCCAAGGCAAGAGAAGACATGCAAATTTCCTTAGGCTCTCAGAAACCAAACAGAACTCTCACCGTGAAATACAAAGTGATCCAATAAACCCCGTATTTACCTCTTAGGATTCTGTCAATGGCAGCATTCAACGCCTGGTACATTACTGCATCTACTGACTTCAATTACCTCTACGGCTACTCCAACAACACGAGAGTGAGTTGAGACACCAAGAAGAATGGTGGACACCAGAAATACATTTGCCTGGCGGAGTCATTGCCCGACATAAGAGATGTGAAAATGTAGCACCTTGGTCAGGCCTTTCACCTTTTACTGCAGGCCAACACCACGCAGCCAGGACTTGCCTTTCTGGGACAGGCTAACAGAATATATTCAGCCCACTGGAACGCCATCGGTTTGCCGGCTGTGTCCAGGAACTTAGTTGACACTCTCTCCTCTGCCTGCACTGTGACTGTGGAAAGCAACACTGCATAGGGGGAAGCTGTGGCCTTTAAACCAGAGGAAGAGAGCGAAAGAGAAACCTATTTCAAAGAAGAAGGGTCCTTCCTTATAAAAACAGACCGACTGCACCAAAAATAAATAAGATCATGGAACTCAATTTATTCATTGGATCATCAATCACCCAACATTTCTTGAGCACCTCCTACACATAAAACCCTGTCCAGAGACACTGAAACGAGCAAGGTGAAAAGGGAGTGAGCCCCACGGCTTGATGGAAATGTGCCTCATAAGGGATTACAGGAAGAGCCCCACCTGGGGTAGGCAGGGCGGCCACAGCGGCAGTTGGGGGTTTGACATATTGGCTGGGCCACAGAGCTTTAGTAAACAAAACACCTGAATAACTTCCACAGTAAAAGCTGCGACACAAATTGGCAACAATACAGGGAAAGTAGCTCACTATTCCTCCTGTTCCTGACTACACGGTTATCTGAGAAATAAACTCCATCTCCCAGTGAGATGAACAAGAAGCCTTGGTATCTAATGTGATACAGTTTCCTTAAAGACACAGGCGAGAAGATGGAGACGTAGGTGGAACCACCTGTGCACAACCAAATCTAAGAACTATTTTTAACAACAATAAATACAACCAAGCCACACAGAAAATCGACAATACAGAGTCCAAAGACAACTAAATGCTCAGCTAAACCGGTAAGAGAAGCGAAGCCAGCAGCGGAGCAGGTTGGCAAGAAAAAAATCCTCGGGTGGTGCTCGGTGCGCAAGCAGCCGAAGGTGCAGATTGCGGGCTAGCTACGGGAGCGCACAGGGAAGAGGCAAGGAGGGCTGTCTGCGGTCGGTAGGTCGGTCGGTGGGTCGGTCGTGCATCTGCGTGCGGAGAAACCAGTGAGAAGGGAAGCCTGCGCGGGGCAGCAGGCTCGCACAATTCCCATTGGATAAACAGGCCCGGGGCGAGTGGTGTGACTGGACGGACTGGGCTAGCGGAGAGGACCGCCATTGCTCCCTCTCTGACCACGCCCCCACACACAGCGTCACAAACCAGCGACCTGGGTCTCCCCGTCCTGGTAAACAACTAAGGCTTCGCTCCGCTTACTTAACGGCACGAATAGACTAAAAATGGCTCTAGGACAACTCAGAGCCCCAGAACCGATAGATCTAAGCGATGAAGAAATAGCCAGTCTTTCAGATGCACAGTTCAAAACACTGGTTATCAGGATCCTTACAGAACTGGTTGATTTTAGTCACAAATTAGAGAAACATATGGAAGCTAAACTAATTGAAATGAATGGTAATATAAAGGAAACCAATAGTAATGGAAAGGAAATTGGGACTCAAATCAAGGGAGTGGACCAGAAGGAAGAAAAAAATGATCAAACAGAAAAGAATGAAGAAATAAGAATTCAGAAAAATGAGGAGAAGCTTAGGAATCTCCAGGACATCTTTAAATGTTCCAACATCCGAATTATAGGGGTACCAGAAGGGGGAAAGGCACAGCCACCAGTGGAAAGCTTATTTGAACAAATAATAAAAGAGAATTTCCCCAATCTGGCAAAGGAAATAGACTTCCAGGAAATCCAGGAAGCTCAGAGAGTCCCAAAGAACTTGGACCCAAGAAGGTACACACCAAGGCACATCATCATTACATTAGCCAAGATTAAAATGAAGGAGAGAATCCTAGAAGCAGCAAGAGCTAAGGGGACAGTCACCTACAAAGGAGTTCCCATCAGATTATCAGCTGATTTTTCAAAAGAGACCTTACAGGCAAGAAGGGGCTGGAAAGAAGTATTCCAAGTCATGAAATCCAAAGACCTACAACCAAGATTGCTCTATCCAGCAAAGTTTTCATTTAGAATGGAAGGACAGATAAAGTGCTTCTCAGATAAGACCAAATTCAAGGAGTTCATCATCACCAAGCCCTTATTATATGAAATGTTAAAGGGACTTACCTAAGAAAAAGAAGATAAAAAAGATGAACAGTGAAAGGACAGCAAACTCACAGTTATTAACGACCACACCTAAAACAAAAGCAAACTAAGAGGACAGCTAGATCAGGAGCAGAACCATAGAAATGGAGATCACATGGAGGGTTAGCAACAGGGGAGTGGGAGGAGGAGAAGGGGGGGAGAAGGTACAGAAAATAAGTAGCATAGACAGTAGATAGAAAATAGATAGGGGGGAGGGTAAGAATAGTAGGGGAAATACAGAATCTAAAGAATTTGAGACACGTGTTCATGAACTAAAGGGGGAAATGGTGGGGGAGGGGTATGCAGGGTGGAGGGGAATGGAGGGGGGGAATAGAACAAATGTAATGGCATAATCAATAAAAAAAGTTAAAAAAAAAAGACACAGGCGAACTGGTATCTTTTAGAATGAGTGTCTTCCTATTAGCCGAGGACATGTGGCTTTAATTTCTTACTTTCTATGTAATAAACAACTTGAAACAACTGGAAGCTTGAATTCACTTTAATTCCTGAAGCTAAAAGGAGTAACAGAAGGTACACATGTAGGTCTTGTTTTGTCATTCAATAACTTGTATTGTTTGAGCACCTACTGTTTGCAGAGTGGAGTGCGGGGAATCAAAGAGAACACCAGCCTTCCCCTTTTTATGGGGTCGGTTTAATCTAATAGAGGAAATAAAGCAGGTAACTCCATTAAAGAGTATCCTAAATACTGTGAGATACTTTGAGATTTAAATTCTTAGAAACAACTTTCAGGATGTTATTCATGGTGTTATGTTCACATAGGTAGTTGTATGACAACATAAATTTTTTTGGCCAAAATATTTGCTAGATAGTTACAATACAAGCATCACTTTACAGTAAGTGTTTTTCCCAAGTTTAGGCCGAGGAAAATAAACCTTCATCCATATGTACCTTCTTTTTAGTTTACTCCTCTTTTAAGAATCCCTCAAAGAAGCCCACAGAAAGAAAAATGAGTTCAGAAACCAGTGCAAAGAGGGGGCCCTTTGGGCCCAAAGCCAGCCTCCCCGGGTGAGCACAGAGCCAACAGTTTGAGCGCCGACCTGTTGTTGGCTGGCCAGGATGTGACATCAATATCAAAGAACCTATGCACCACAATGTTCACAGCAGCACAATTTACAATAGCCAAGAGCTGGAAGCAACCTAGGGGCCCACCAGTAAATGAATGGATCTAAAAATTGTGGTACATTTACACAATGAAATTCTATGCAGCAGAAAGAAAGAAGGAGCTCCTACCCTTTGTAACGACATGGATGGAACTGGAAAGCATTATGCTGAGTGAAATAGGCCAGGTGTTGAAAGACAAATACCATATGATCTCACCTTTAACAGGAAGCTAAACAACAAAACAAACAAGCAAGCAGAAAAAAAAAACACAAAGACACTGAAATAGAGAACAGGGGGGCAGTGACCAGAGGGGAGAGGGAAGGGAAGTTAAGGGGAAAAAGGGGGAGGGATTTGGAGGAACAAATAGGAAGGACACAGGGACGAGAACTAAGGGGGTTGGAAATGGGAGGGAGGTGGGGAGCGCGGGGCGGGGGAGGCTGGGATGGGAGAAACAGACAAAAAAAAACCTGTACTTGAAAAATAACTAAATAAAATTTTAAAAAAAAGATGCTGCTGTGAACAAGGGGAGGAGACTCCTGCTCTGGAAAAGAAGCTTTTACTAGAAAGAAAAGAGAAAGCTGGAAGCACCTGCATGAGCTAAGCCGAACTCATCCTCACACCCAATGCGGATCAGAATGTTCTGAAAACAAGTGGCATATTCTAAAGGAAAACTGGGAACCCGCTGAAGCAAGCCTTCCAGTTTCTCCTAATGTTTTGTTAATGAAATAACATTTATAATGTGTTACGTGTTTACAAAATATATGCATATACATCCATTGTTTTAATCATCTCATTTAACTCAAGCAGTTCTACAAAGGAAGTATCTCTTTTTTATTTAAATTTATTTTTGGACATGGACATTGAGGCTCAGAAGGGTTAACACTAATAATAACTCCATGTATTGGATCTGTCTATAAAATGCTAGGTCTGATCACTGAACAGAGCAGCAATGTCACTGTGAACTTGGCCACGTCTCCATCTCTCCCACAGACAACAACTTTGGGTAGAAACAATTTCAGATAATTTTATTTGGACCCTCAAGACCACATATTCTCACTAGCCCTATCTTTTCCAGTCACCGCCCTCTCTGCTACTCTTTGGATGGAAACAGTTTTGGATAACAGTGTACTTTGGCCCTTCAAGGTCAGGTATGCCAACTGTCCCTGTCCTTTTCAGTTACCACCATGCTACTCAGTTTCTTCCCCATCCCATCCTCCAAATCCGTGCCCCACTGTTGCACTTTCCGAAAACCCTTCCCACATGCCCTGGTGTGCTAGTCCAATTTGGACCAAGCCCCCTTGCTTTCTACCAGTTTGTCTTAACCAAGAGCCAGCTCTCCCCTAGCATTGCAGCTTTCAACCTCAGCCTGCACATTAGAAGCACATGGAAAAGCTGCCAACCCACAGCCCCCATCTCTGATGATTCAACTTCACTAGCATCAGTGTCCTAAAAGTTCACTCCCACATGGTTTATGACAGAATATGATGCGGACATAAAAAGGAATGAAATACTGACACAGGCTACATCATGGATGAACTCTGAAAACATGCTCTATGGAAGAATTTAGTCATAAAAGTTCACATATTGCATGAATTCATTCATATGAAATATTCAGAAGAAGGAAATCTATAGGGACATAAAGAGGCTAGCGTTTGTTTAAGCCTGGAGATGATCTGGTGATTTGGGGGTTGATAGCTAATGAGCACAAGTTTTATTTATATGGGGGGGGTGGTGAAACAAATGTTATAGAAATCACGTATGGTGATGGTTGCACAACTCTGTGAACACACTGAACACCACAGAATCGTGTACAGGACTTTTAATTGAGTGAAATGTGTGGTAGGTAAATTATACCCCAATGAAAAGAAGGACTGAGCATCTGCAATGTTTCAGGAGCCATTCTAGGAAAGAACAGTGAACAAAACACAGAATCTTTACTTGCCAGATCTTACATTCTGTTGGGGGAAGGGAAACATGTCAACCATACAAATGGATAAGGGAACTAACATCTTAGAAAGTGATCAATGTTACGGTGAAAGGAATGGACCAGGATGCAGGATGCTGAGGGATGGAGGCTGTCATCATCCTGGTGCTTTCAAGGTGTCATTTTAACAAAGACATGATGGATGGAAGGGAGTAAAACATGCGTATGTCCTGAGAGAATACTCTTTAGGAGAGAGGAAATAGCTAGTGCAAAGGGCCTGAGGTTGAAGCATATCTGATTCACTCAAGGAAGGTGGCCAGTGTGACTGGAACAGAGAGGAAAAGAATAATAGGAAGTATGATAAAGAGATAATGGGGCTGACTCATATAGGGTTTCTATAAGGTTTTGTAGGATTTCTGGCTTTTGCCCTGAGTGTGACTGGGAGTCACCAAAGGGATTTTAGAAGAAAATTCATGTAATCTGGTTTGTCTTTTTAAAGAGACCAGGTGTGAAGAGAAGCAGCAAACGTAGAGGCATAGAAGCGGCGAAACCAGTGAAGAGGTTTTGCAATGGTCTGAGACGGAGATAATGGCTCGGCCCAGGATTGAAGCAGTGAAGGTCGTGAAAAGTGGTCAGATTCTGGTTTGTGACTCTGTATGTGGGGGCAGGGTCAGAGAGGGACAATAGTGGTCCCCTCTGCTGCTTCCTGCCACTGGGGCCTGTGAGGTCTGTCTCACTGCTCGCTCCTTCGCTGGTTTATCTGTGCAGGAATGTGTGACCGTGGTCAGCCCTCAGTGGGTCTACCTGCTGCTACTCCACACCTGGGATCTGCCCACAGCTGCCTGCACGCCTGGGTCGCGCACCCGGGTCAGTCCGGTGGATCTTTCCTGCCCGATCCTGCTCTGCTGCTGGCTCTGCCCCTCTTACTGGTTTGGCTGAAGGGTTTGTTGTTGTCAGACTTCCATGTAGTTCAATTTTCTATGGTTTGGCTGCTCTTTGTTGCTAAAACTTTGTTGTTTTTAAACTTGGTTGTGTGAGAAGGCACAGTGCTTCCATCTATGCCTCCATCTTGGTGGAAGTCCACAAACCAGCGACCTGGGTGGCTCCGCCCTGGTGAACACCTAAGGCTCTGCTCCTCATACGTAACAGGCGCAAATAGACCAAAACATTATGGCTCAAGAAGAACAGCTCAAAGCCCCAGAGCCCATAACTCTAAGTGACCAACAAATAGCCAACCTATCAGATGCACAGTTCAAAACGCTGGTGATCAGGATCCTCAAAGAACTGGTTGATTTTAGTCACAAATTAGAGGAACAAATGAAGGTTAAACTAATTGAAATGAAGGGAAATGCACAGGAAACCAATAGTGATGGAAAGGAAACTGGGACTCAAATCAAGGGAGTGGACCAGAAGGAAGAAAAAATTAACCAAACAGAAAAGAATGAAGAAACAAGAATTCAAAAAAATGAGGAGAGTCTTAGGAACCTCCAGGACATCTTTAAACGTTCCAGCATCCAAATTATAAGGGTACCAGAAGGGGAAGAGGAACAGCTACAAGTGGAAAACTTATTTGAACAAATAATAAAAGAGAATTTCCCCAATCTGGCAAAGGAAATAGACTTCCAGGAAATCCAGGAAGCTCAGAGAGTCCCAAAGAACTTGGACCCAAGAAGGAACACACCAAGGCACATCATCATTACATTAGCCAAGATTAAAATGAAGGAGAGAATCATAGAAGCAGCAAGAAAAAAGGATGGAGTTACCTACAAAGGAGTTCCCATCAGACTGTCAGCTGATTTCTCAAAAGAAAACTTACAGGCAAGAAGGGGCTGGAAAGAAGTATTCCCAGTCATGAAATCCAAAAACATACAACCAAGATTGCTTTATCCAGCAAAGCTTTCATTTAGAATGGAAGGACAGATAAAGCACTTCTCAGATAAGATCAAATTCAAGGAGTTCATCATCGCCAAGCCCTTATTATATGAAATGTTAAAGGGACTTATCTAAGAAAAAGAAGATAAAAAAGATGAACAGTGAAAGGACAGCAAACTCACAGTTATTAACAACTACACCTAAAACAAAAGCAAACTAAGAGGACAGCTAGATCAGGAGCAGAGACACAGAAATGGGGATCACATGGAGGGTTAGCAACAGGGGAGTGGGAGGAGGAGAAGGGGGGAGAAGGTACAGAAAATAAGTAGCATAGACGGTAGGTAGAAAATAGATAGGGGGGAGGGCAAGAATAGTATGGGAAATATAGAATCTAAAGAACTTGAGACATGTGGTCATAAACTAAAGGGGGGAAATGTTGGGGGAGGGGGTGTGCAGGGTGGAGGGGAATGAAGGGGGGAAATAGAACAACTGTAATGGCATAATCAATAAAGTATATTTAAAAAAGAGGTCAGAATCTGAACA
Source organism: Artibeus jamaicensis (assembly GCF_021234435.1). Classification (NCBI taxonomy): domain Eukaryota; kingdom Metazoa; phylum Chordata; class Mammalia; order Chiroptera; family Phyllostomidae; genus Artibeus; species Artibeus jamaicensis. Next base: position 1,040,943 of record NW_026521764.1, on the reverse strand, counting down.
TATTGGCAAGATGTCACCCGCAGAACTTCCCAGACGGACCGCATCCAGGTGTCAGAAGAAAAGAGTGACATCGTGGTAACTCCAAGGTTTTTGGCCTGAACAGAAGGATGGAGCTGCTGTTAGATAAATCAAGGACACTCTGGCAGCAGGGGCGCTGGTGCTAACGTCAAGATTTGTCTGGTTGCACCATGCTTGTGACATCATTCAGATACAGGAGTCAAGGTACCACCATCTGGGCTACAGATACATTTGGGAGGTATCCGTGTCCAGATGACATGTAAGCAGCTCAAAGACTGAAGTCTGAGCATTTCAACGTTAAGGGGTTGGTAAGAAAAGAAGGGATCAACCAAGAAGTCCAAGATGGATTGACCAGTGAGGCAGGGGGATGGTGGAGAAAGGGTGATGTCTTGGAATCAAGTGAAGAAAGTATGGATGAAGGATGGAGCAATTGACTGTACTGAACACAGCCACTAATAGTCAAGTATGAGGAGAATGGAAGGAGACCACTAGACTGGGCAATGTGGAAGGAAAATCTGACAAGATGAGCTTTGGTGGAGAGTGGGAACAAAAGCCCCTGAAGTGACTCAGAGAAAATGGAGGGAGGGTTTGGAGACAGTGAATCTAGATTACAGTTCTCAAGTCAGAGCAGGGAAATGTAGGTGTAGCTGGAGCAGGGGGTGGGGAGGTCAAGAGAAATTTGTTGCTGAATTTTTTTATCCTCACCTGAGGACATTTTCATTTGCTTTTTTTTAGAGAGAGGAAGGAAGGAAGGAAGGGAGGGAGGAAGGAAGAGAGGAAGGGAGGGAGGAAGGAAGAGAGGAAGGAAGGGAGGGAACATTAATGAAAGAGAAGCACTGATTGGTTGTCTTTGTACACCTCAGGATGGGGGGTCGCTCACACCCATGCCAGGACTGGAATGAACCAGCAACCCAGGCATGTGCCCAGATCAGGAACCAAACTGCAGCCCGCTGGTTACAGCAGGATGCTCCAACCACTGAACCACACCAGCCAGAGCTGTTGCTGTTCATCTGTAAATATGAGAAATAACTATGGATTTGAATGCTGGTGGGAATGATTTAATAATAAATTAGTAGAAGGGGGATTGATGATGACAAAGAAGGGAGAATTGCTCTAGAATTTTCCTTGAGGAAGGGGAAGGGGATAGAAACCAGGGCAAAGCCTATGTGGTTGGCCTTAGAGGTGTCAGCTGTCCACCTTATGGCATTAGGAAGACAACACAAGAGCATGGATGGATGTTGGGAGAGCACAGATGTGGCTGTGGAGGTTTGTGTTAACATAAGTGTGTCAAATCTCTCTCTACGTCCTTGAATGTTTCTCAACTCTACTGTATTTTCATTTTCTAATTCCCTTGCAGAACTACCTCATTGTAATTATTGTAGTTTTAGAATATATTTTAGTATCTTGAAATCCAAGTGCCCTCCTACTGTTCTTAAAATATGTCCTTAAAAACATATTCTTCCAACAAACTTTAGAATCCCTGGGTCAAGTAAAAATAATTCTCCTTGGAGTTCTGACTTGAACTGAGTTCAATTTATTTACTAAACTGGGAAAGAACTGATGTGTTTAGAACGTGAAGTCTTCATGTCCCTGAGCCCAGTAAGGGTGCTGGCTTGCTTTGTAAAAGAGTTCCCTCCAAGATTACCTGAAATATGTCAACTGATCGCTAATAAATGACATGTTTGGGCTAAAATTCTTTTTTAAATCACACAAATAACAGTCTTTTGTTGACTGGCTAATGTAAAACTCATGAGAATCCCCAGGACACCCAAGCCAAAGCGACAAGCCAGAGATGCTTAGGAGACAGTTACCTACAGACACAGAGCTCTAAAAAGAGCCTACACACAGAGGAGAAATCAGAGGGGTTGCTTCTTAGAATGAAGGGCAAGATGAGGGAACACTGTCGAAGGAAAATTAATTTAAAAATCAGCATTAATAAATAATTTCAGCTCCTTGTGGACCCTGGCACATGCTCACACTGACGTGACTGTCTTCCCACTTTGCTGTGACTGAATTCAGAAACTGAAGACGAGTGGTTCAGAGCCTTGGAAACCTCCGTTCCATAAGGACCAGCGCTCATTATTTTTTGTTTAGCACTTTCCACCAGGCATCATGGAGACAGCAAAGTCTCTTCCATGGGCATGTCCTTCACATAATTTGGAATCACTTTTTTCCTTTAGGGTCACTATGGCCAGAGACGAGGGGGACAGTAAGCAGGTTGTGGTTTAGGGTCTGCTTCTCAGTTGGTACAGTGCTCAAGAGAAAAGCAGGGTGTTATGATGAGGAAAACAGACATGGGGGCCACTGAGGAGAATCGTGGGGCCACGGTCAGACCCAGCCCACAGTTTAAAGGGATACATGTTTAGCATATATCATCGGAAAACGGCCACTTTGCTGTAGTTATACGTCTAGAATGTTTAGACATTTTGGATAAGTCAGTCAATTTTACTACAATTTTTTGTATGACTTTATCAATACAAAATTTTATTTTCCTGGAATCCCATGAATGCAATTTTAAGTAAATGGGAAAAGCAAATCATTAGATGGAAAACTTCCTAGAAAGACATACATTGAATAACGCTATACCAGCAATTAAAGACCAGTTGTAACGAAATTTAAGAAGGCAAATTTTCATTTTGGAAAATGTAAAATGACAGGTAGCGTAAGTCCACATGCTCAATAGTTTTACACACCCCAAAGTGAGGGGTGATTATAACAATAAGAAGACAATGTGAAGTACAATGCTTTAGACATTAGGAAGTGCACTTCCCTCTAATTTTGCAAGCAGTGAGAAAATTTTATGACAATGCAGAGAGCCACAAAAGAGAGTGTGAAGGAGTCACAAGGTGACCCAGGCAAGGACCCTCACATAGAGGATTGAAGTGGGGAGAGGACAAGACTGAGAGAAAGATAAGGGAAGAATTGGACCACTCACACTTTAGAAATTCAAAATTCAGTCAGAACTGGATGAAATCAGCAAAATGCTTTATCTTCTGAGATAAAAGCATGTTTTATGGCACAACTGTTTAAAGAAAAGCCTTGGAGACTTCCAGCCAAGATGGAGGTGTAGGTGGAAACATTGTGCCTCCTCACACAACCAAGTTTAAAGACGACAAAGTTTTACTAACAAAAACGCAACCAAAACACAGAAAACTGAACTGCACAAAGTCCGACAACAATGAACCATTCAGCCAGACTGGTAAGAGGGGCAGCGTCAGTAGCTGGCAGAGCAGGGTCACACAAGAAAAATCAGTTGGACCAACCCAGGTGCACAGATGGCGGTTGGCAGATCTCATACTCAGGGTGGCAATGGGTGGACCTAGTGGGGGCGCAAGGCGGCTGGCTGACCATGTTCACACATTTGCGTGCAGATAAACCAGGTGAAGGAGCAAGCAATGAGACAGACTGCACAACCCGGGGCCCCAGCAATGGGAATTAAATCCTAAAAGCATCAATTGAAGAAATTTTTAGGTCAAGGTGCCAGGAGAAGCTCCCACGCTCACAGAGAGTTTATTGGAGAGACCCACAGGGTCCTGGAGGGTGCACAGGCCCACACACCCGGGAGCTGGCACCGGGGGGCCCGGTTTGCTTGCAGAAGCAGCAGAGGAAACCGAAATTCGAGAGAGAGTGGAACAAATACCATTGCCCCACTCTGACCCCGCCCACACATATAGTGTCACAACTCAGCCACTGGGTCACCCCACCCTGGTGAACACCTAAGGCTCCACCCCTCATACCTAACAGGTGCAGACAGACCGAAACATTATGGCTCAAGAAGAACAGCTCAAAGCCCCAGAGCCCATAACTCTAAGCGACCAAGAGATAGCCAACCTATCTGATGCACAGTTCAGAACACTGGTGATCAGGATGTTCAGAGAAGTGGTTGATTTTAGTCACAAATTAGAGAAACAAATGAAGGCTAAACTAATTGAAATGAAGGGAAATACACAGGAAACCAATAGCGATGGAAAGGAAACTGAAACTCTAATCAATCGAGTGGACCAGAAGTAAGAAAAAATTGACCAAACAGAAAAGAATGAAGAAACAAGAATTCAAAAAAATGAGGAGAGGCTTAGGAACCTCAAGGACATCTTTAAATGTTCCAACATCCAAATTATAGGAGTACCAGAAGGAGAAGAGGAACATCGACAAGTAGAAAACTTATTTGAACAAATAATAAAGGAGAACTTCCCCAATCTGGCAAAGGAAATAGACTTCCAGGAAATCCAGGAAGCTCAGAGAGTCCCAAAGAAGCTGGACCCAAGAAGGAACACACCAAGGCACATCATAATTACATTAGCCAAGATTAAAACGGAGAGATTCCTAGAAGCAGCAAGAGATAAGGGGGACAGTAACCTACAAGGAGTTCCCATCAGACTGTCAGCTGATTTCTCAAAAGAGACCTTGCAGGCAAGAAGGGGCTGGAAACAAGTATTCCAAATCATGAAATCCAAAGACCTACATCCAAGATTGCTTTATCCAGCAAAGCTTTCATTTAGAATGGAAGGGCAGATAAAGTGTTTCTCAGATAGGTTCAAGGAATTCATCATCACCAAGCCCTTATTATATGAAATGTTAAAGGGACTTATCTAAGAAAAATAAGATAAAAAAGATGAACAGTGAAAGGACAGCAAACTCACAGTTACTAAGAACCACACCTAAAACAAAAGCAAACTAAGAGGACAGCTAGATCAGGAGCAGAGACACAGAAATGGGGATCACATGGAGGGTTAGCAACAGGGGGGTGGGAGGAGGAGAAGGGGGAAGAAGGTATAGAGAATAAGTAGCATAGACGGTAGGTAGAAAATAGACAGGGGGGAGGGCAAGAATAGTATGGGAAATATAGAATCTAAAGAACTTGTGACACATGGACATAAACTAAAGGGGGATAGTGGGGGAGGGGATGTAGAGGATGGAGGGGAATGAAGGGGGGAATGGGACAACTGTAATGGCATAATCAATAAAGTATATTAAAAAGAAAAAAAGAAAAGCCTTGAACTTCTGGGGAGTAATACAGGTAACCTCTTTTAAAAAATTTGCAATATAAAAACATGGTTTGATACTACAGATACATTAAATACTTGAATTACAAAGGATTTTTCTTTAATAATTAATTATGGGACACCTTCAATAATGAGCTTTCCCTAAAACATTTATTTTTATTTAAATTGCAAAAATGCCACCGACATGTGTTTATGTCATAAAAACAACAGTCGTCCCTCAGTATTGGCAGGGGATTGGTTTCAGGACCCCCACTGATACCAAAACCTGATGCTCAAGTCCTTCATATAAAATAGCGTAGAACAACACATACAATCGGCCTTCCACATCCTCAGATTCCTACCCACAGTTTGAAAGTGCTATTTTTTATCCACAGTTGAGTGAATACAGGGATCAAAAACCTGAGGATACAGAGAGCTGACTGTATACTTACTTTTAAAAATCCACACATAAGTGGACCCATGTCATTCAAGCCCATGTTGTTCAAGGGGCAACGGTCCTGTGCAAATTGAGGCAGAATCACCAATGGAGAATATTAACACACAGAGAGAGTTAGGATATCTTAAGGGCTGGATATATACACGAAGAACCTGCTTTAATCAACTGAGATAACACAGTGTTACACAGAACACAGTGGCCTGGGCGTCAGAGGTCTGGTGTCCTTTACTGGGTGGTCTCGGTCACGTCACTTACACTTCCTGTGTCTTGGTTTTCCCTACAAGGAAGATCTCAAACTAGATGATTTCGAATCTTCCAAATCTATGATTTCACTGTTTACAGACTCTAATTTTCAAATTTAGGGTGAGCTATTTTTACACTTACGCTCACAAGGCTACACTTTCAACCTGAAAGCGCTCACAAAAATACTTTAACAAACAACTCATGATATTAGTAAGAAAACCAAAAGAATCATACGATACAATAACATAACCATCCACACTTGATTTCAGTTACCAGTGTTATTACCAGCTACGACTACATCTCTGTATAATTAACTTGTATATTTTCCACCTTCCTGTCTAGCCCTCATTAAAATAAGACAAACTACAAAACACAAGAGACATCTCCTTCACACCAGAACTTCCGGGCGGTGGTTGTTACAGAGGCACAAAGAGCCTGGGGTACATACTGCTTTCCCTGCTGGGATTTCAACGGGACGCTCCCTAAGGCGGACAAGGTCAGGAAGTGGGCTTACCTTCCGCTGGAGAAAGGGAACCCACTTGCAGTCCACCAGTTCCTGTCGGTACTGCTTGGTAAAGGACCCAACGTAGGACACAAAGGCTGCCGCTAGGAGGACATCTCCACAGAGTGTCTTCTCTTGAGCTTCAAAGGATTTAATAGATTGACCCCAGCGAATTTTCTCTGACTGGAAGATAAAATTACTCAGTTGTAATTGCAGTATGAGCGAGGACTGAACAAACCCTTAATGTAATTGCCTTTGGGCACACTGAGGTCTATGCCCAGTCTTCAGAAGGAGCAGGACAGAACTAGGTTGGCAGGACCATTGCAATCTCCTGTATTTGAAACCCATCATGCCGAAGCAGCTCTCACACTCTCTCCAGCTGGATGCTCTAACTCTTTCATTGGGATTGAGGTCCTTCTTGAAAGTCTGATGACAGTCACTCTCCTGTCCCTCTGGGAGTGGAGGGTCAAGAGCTGTGGCCACTGAATGATGTTAGGACTTTTAATGGTGGCCTGGCTGCTCCCCACAGCCCCTGCTTTCAGCAATGGTGCTACCCTGCCCTCGGCAAACTTTTTTTTCTTTAACATACTGGCTATGAGTTTATTACAGAAAAAAGAAAATAACCAACACCACTCATGTTAATTAATTAAAACATAAGGCTTGAGTCACCACCTAACCTGAATTGTATTAATTAAAGAATAGTGCTGATAGTTTTAAAACTCAGGTTATTTTTCTAATAAAATCACTTGATCAGTGGCAGAACCTATAACATATGTAAAAACATGAAAATTAGAAAGACTTCACCAGCTGTGAAGATAATACATTTTAAAAATGCTGTTGAAGTCCTTATATCTAGATGGACATTTAAACTTTGATTTTCAGGTTAACTATGTGGAGCCCGTAATATTGGATTTAAATAAAACTGCAATAAATATCTAGGGATTAATTAAACTGCAAGATAGTTCACTAATTCATTTTGTTTCAATGCATGCTAAAAATGAGTACCTTCTAAGCACATGCAAATTAATAGGACCTGGAGAAAAATCAGCAATGTGATAGTACAAGCAAAGACAATCCCTGCAGAATTCAGTTTTCCTCAAGAAAGAAGATAGAACCCAGGAGACAAAATGACACACATCAGAATGGACGAGAGCTCCAGGTGCCTGCAAGCCATCATAATACCCATGACACTGAGGGCACGAAACGAGAGGGTGAGAATGGTTCTCAGGGCTGCAGCACGATGGTCTCCCGCCTTTGCTGAACACAGAGCACCCGCCCCCAGTGAGCTGTCCCAGTCCAGCACTAAGGAACTTCAGCTCTCTACCCTCTTCAGGGAATCCATTAATTTCTTTCGTCAGCTACAGGCAATATATCCATTAATTTTGAAAAGGAATCTCTCATTTGCCTTCCTCCCATCTTTGTTGTCTCTTTGGTTAGTAAATGTTAAACAATAAAGTGCACCCACCTCATTCTCCAAAACAGCTTTGAAACCTGGAGATTTACTAAACATAGACTTATTGGCTACTGAACTCGTCGATAATTTCACCATACCACCCATGCAACATAAATCATTACTGACACTGGCTAACAAGGGTTTAAGGGTTGGAACATGTCCTGTAATAAATTTCTAGACAGTTAAAAATCACTATAATTTTATTCTAATGCATTATAGATTGCCTGTAATGTCATCCTGGCTGGGCGACCCATTTCTAATTTTGAACAGCTGTTCAGCTCAGGAGTTAGTTAATGATTAAATATAAATTGTCTGATTTATTAGTCTGAATGGCTGAGCTTCCAGGTCAATGCTATATAGACAAAATCATCAGTCTTAATGCTTTTCAGAAGTTAACAGTCTCCTGTTCTCATCAGAAAGAATTTATCCTCAAAGAAAAAGGTCTGACGCCTTCAATTAATCCATACACACACACACGCTTACACATGTGTATATATATTATTACCGTATATATTTTTTTGCTAGTTAACACTGGTCAACCTGTTTTCCTCCCCTCCTCTAAAGCTTCATGAATAAGTAAAGCCTTTGGGAGACATTGCCACATGTTAGAGACACACAGTGAAGCCTATTTTTCCCTTCATAACACTTTCAGACATTCTGTTGCTGCTTCAGGAAAACAGTCCTATTAAATGATGCTTTTTCTTTTCCTCAGACACTTCACAAGTGGTGGACACTTCAAGCTGTTTAAAACTCCGCTTTAAATGGGAGCAGTTGTAAACTCCGGCAGAAGTGGTGGAATTTCTCAACTACAAGAGAAAAATGAATCTTCAAAGGGCCCTAGACTTTTTTTTAAGCCTTGGAGACTCCCAAAGCTCACCCGTTCCTTCATTCAACAAATATTTATTGATGCCTACAACGTGCCAGGGACTATTCTACATGCTGGGGCTCGAGCTGTGGGAAAACAGATGGAGGTCCCATTCTCGGGGACCCGATGTGTATGTGCAGGGTAGGTGTGTATGCCTCGTGCTGATCAATGCTATCAAAACACAATAAAGCAGGGCAAGAACCATGAAGCATGTGCGGGAGGGGCGGGGGTGGGGAGCAGGGGACGTGCTCTTTCAGGAGGGGAGAGCAGACAAAACCACGTGATAAGGAGAACTTTGAGCTGAGACCTGAAGGAAGTCAGGGAGCCAGCAATGTCATTAACAGGGAGGAAAGGTAAGCCACGTGGAGGAAAAAGGCGAAGGTAGCAAGAGCAAGGCCGGGGAAAATGGGGCAAGAGGGAAGGTGGCAGGAGCGAGGATGGGAGGTACCCAGGAGCCAGCTCACGAGGGGCCTTGCAGGCCAGGGAGGGCCTCTGGGCTGTATGCAGAGTTAGACAATTAGTTATCGGAGATTTCTGAGACAGTAGTGACATGAACTCAGCTGCAGTGAAGGGAGTGGACTTTGGGGGTAATGGTGGAGGCGAGGGTGGTACCGCAGGGCAGAGATGCCGGCGGCCTGGGCCAGCATGGAGAGGTAAAGATGGTGAGGCTGCTGGGATTCCGAATGCACTTGGAAGGCAGAGCCAATACAATCAATATGCTGTGGACTGGGGATGGGTGTTGTGAGGGCAAAAAGTCAAGGGTGATTGCAAAGCTTTCGGCCCTAACAACTGGAAGAACAGACTTGCAGTCATTGAAGTGGAATGGAGAGAGTGAATTTTGTAGAATGGGCTATGAAAGAGAATGGGTTTAAATTTGTGTTTTTGTTTTAAAAACTGTAGTGCATTTATAAGAAGGTAGGCTATCTCCCAGCTCTACCAACCCTAACACAGTTCTCCCTTCTTTCTTGCTAAGAGAACTCTGATTTTGAATAGGGCGGTAATGTGTCCAGCCCCATGAGATGGACTCTGATTGGCTAGGCCAATCGTGATAACCCTGTTTGCCTCTTTCCCAGCCTTCTTTGCAGCACATGTGGTCAGTCTAGCTCTGGCTGGGGAGACTGAAGTGGCAGTCTGCTAAACACGTTCCTACAAAAACTTCAGGTTTTCTTATAAAAGGACAACAGTCCAGCTGACACAGATTGTTCTCTCTCCTGCCTGAATCTGAAGGTAAAACAGCGATCCATGACCGTGACACAAAATACATTAGGGTGAACAGCCACCTGCCACGTTGGGAGAGGCAGAGGGTACAGAGATGAGGCATCCAATTGCCAACTGTCTGGTCTACCTGGAATTTTTTGTAATATGTAAAAAATAAACTCCCATTTGTTTAAGCCACTGTGAACCAACTTTTCTATCATTGTCAGCTAAATACATTTCTAACAATGCAGTTATGTATTTTGTGGTAGCACTTACATAAAAATAATAGTTTTATTAAGGTATAATTCAGCTATGAAATTCACCCTTTAAAGTGCACAGCTAAGTGAGTTTTTAGTATATTCACAGACTTGTGCAGTCCTCCCAACTGGCTAATTTTAGAGTGTTTTGCTCAACAAAAGAGAAACTGTACCTATTTAGCACGTACTCGCATATTTTGGGCTTTGCCCAGTCTGGCTCACCTACCTTCTACCTCTATAACATATATAGGAAAGCCACTGAGTTCATGGCTATACCCCCAAAAATATATGGAATCTGTCATTTCTTAGTTTGGGTAAGTTAGAACTCCAATGTGAATTGATGATTAAATATTCTCTTTTATTGTTGATTCCATGTCTATTTACTTACCATTGACAGCAAAGAAAAATAAAATCCCCCCCAGACAAACTGAAATTGGGAAGAAAAGGCTAACTTGCCTCAAGTTCCTTGACAAGTTTGTTGGCTAGTTCAATGGTTTTGTTTGTCTGGTTCACCTCTTCTTGACACCGAGCTTTCTCAGCTATCGCTTTTTCAAATGAAGCTTTGAGTCTGCTCAGATTTCGATCCAGATCCTGAATAAAAGTCAAATTAACTTTTGAGCCATTTTAAAATAAGACAGAAATATTATTGTCTTAAAACCTTTATTGCCTCGCAGTAAATGAACCAAACCTCTATCCATCCTCTGACCTTTGCCCTGTTGGCAAAGAAGGAATGCCACCAGAGACTGCCAGCTTGCCGTGTGGCCTTCTTGCCTTTCTTCTGCATGGGGCAGAGGGCCATCCGTGACAGGGCCCTGCACTGTCCCCCTCTCCTGGGCCTAAGCCTTACATGATAAACGCCATCCATTCGTTCTCCACCTCTTGACTCTTTGCTTGTTTCCCATTTGGTCTGTATCGCAGGCAACGAACAGGGGCTAATGACTAAATCCCTTCAGACTTTGGCAACCTTTCTCTTCTAGAAACTTGAGATTGAAACTCAGAGATGTGTTACTGTCTTTAGCATCAAAAGAACCAGAGAGATGTGTACAATTTGATGGGCTGTATTTAGAGAGGCCTTCTCCCACTAGGGGTATGGGAAAGCAGGAGGACGTCCTCTGAAGAAACAGAAGAGGTGAATGGGAGGAGAGATGAAAAGTCACAAGACCCCCAAGAGACACCATGAGACATTCACAGCAGCTTCCCATTTCCTGGAATCATCCTGGTTTCCTTCTTGGCTTAAGGGTTTCTAAGTGGGTTTTTGGTCATTACAAACAAAGCAGCCTTGACTAAGATATCAAATACTTGCGAGACACCTTGCTATAGCATCTTAGTACCTGCAAGTTTTAACAACCCTAAATATGATTTATAATATTGCTTTTGTAAATATGTGCAAAGTTCCAAGAGACTTTAGTAAGCAAATATGTAGAATATACCCTATTCATAATTTAGAAACTGTCTATATTTGTCCATGACCCAATGATTACATAATTATTTAATTAATTTTGTTAAAAGCAACAACCCTTTAGGTCTCTTTTTTTAAATTTTTTTTAAATTAATTTATCTTTAGAGGGGAAGGGAAGGAGAGAGGGAGAGAAATATCAATGTATGGTTGCCTTTTGTGTGTTCCTTGCTGGGAACTGGCCTGCAACCCAGGCATGTGCCCTGTCTGGGAATCGAACCATGGTTGCTTGGTTCCCAGGCCCGAGCTCAATCCATTGAGCCACACCAGCCAGGGTAGCAACGACCCTTTAAAAATATTTTATGTTATTAAAAGTACTTGTGTGTGTGTTTTTTTATAAAACACAGAAGCACATGTAATAAGCTCTGGTACCAGACACCTGAGTTCATATTTGGACTCTGCCGCCAGCTAAGCAGCAGCGTCAGGTGAGCTCCCTGTGTCTGTTCCATCATCTGAAAAGCAGAAATAATACCATTACCCAACTCACAGGGTTAGCCTACATACACATGGAATGAGGTAAGAAATGCCATGTCCGTTCATTTCACAAAGCTGGGAAGGGGAGCTGGGTATTCAGAGACCAGCCTTTTGTTTTTCACACAACTTTGGTTCTGGACTGTCTTTCCCAAGAGATTTGCATGGCAAGTTGTCTTAGAAGATAGACACTGTTTCTCTTGAGGCAGAAGACAGATTTGCTCCTGACCAGAGTAATAAAGATATGCCTCCCTCTGGGTCAAAGGTTGGGCAGGTTTACTTACAACCCTCTTTATCTTGTGGATTTTCTAAGTTTGGGGTTTCTCAGCTGTGCCACATCCTACTGTGTACATCATCATCTGGTCCACAGTGCCTCACTCCCGTGGGAACTGGGGGGCAAAGGGAGTGATGCGAACACGGAGCTCACGTTGCATGCTGTGCTGTGAGTAATAAAGTCCTTGGTCTCTGACCCACAAGTCTCATGTCTTCTGCCAGGAAGGAAGGACTCAGTCCCAGGACCGCAGACACCCTAACCCAGTGGTTCTCAAACTTGGGTATGCATCAGAACCACGTGGAAGGCTTAATAAAACCCACATTTCTGGGCTCCCCGTCCGGAGGTCTGGGGTGGGGTCGAGTCTGCATTTCTGACCAGCCCCCCAGTGACAATGATGTTAGTCTAGGGAACATGCTTTGAGAACTACTGCCCTAGAGAGACTGACTTTGAACTTTCTCTGTGGTGCTCCTTAGGCCTCATTTGTGAGACATGATGGCCCTTCTACTCTGAGATGGCAGTTTTTGTTTTCCCTCAGCCTTTGAGATGAGGCCATCCTCTCGTCTGAAACTAGAAAGACTTGAAAGGACGAATATGTAGAGACTAACACTGGCAGAAATGAATTTCCACGCCAGCACAGATGCTGCTACCATACACATCTCTGCGTTTCTAGGCAAGAAGGCAGCAGGAGGCACTTCCCGGACGAGAAGTGAGAGGCTGCAGGCAACAAGGGCCAAGCTGGAAAAAATTAGAACGTGGACGGGAACCTTGGTCTGACTGTGTGAACAGACAGAAGCGATGCAGAGGCACTTCGTCTTCAGCATGGCCAGCCATGGTGTCTCCATGGGGAACTGAACCTTGATGGGAACTGAGACGGTGCATTAAGAACTACTCTCCGGAAATCCGTTCTTGGTGGGGGGCCAAGGGAACCCGTTCTTCACAAAGCCGATGATTACTCTGTCATCTTTTCTCCATGTCTGCAAACTCCATTCTAAAGCTTACTGATACGTGAAGCTCTGCTTAGGCTGCAGGTCTTTGAAAACAGGTGATGTGGACAAGTCTTTTCAGCTAGTGGCAGGCTGCGTCCAAAGGATCACTGAGTCTGCAATTACAACCCTTCTGGACTGTCGGGTGACACGGGGCTGTCTCGAACACCCTCATCACTTTCTCTATGAACACCTAGTTTTTTCTGGTATTTATATAAAGCCATCAACAACAGATGGAGACTTTTTTTAATTTTACAAAACTTATTGGTTTGAGAAAAAAGAAGGGGTAAAAGAGAATGGGGGGAAGAAGGGGGGAAAGAAGGGAGGAGAGAGAGGGAGGGAGAGGAGAAAGGGAGGGGAAGAGAGAGAGAGGTTTGTTGTTTCGCTCAGTTATGCATTCAGTTGTTGATTCTAGTGTGTGCTCTGATCAGGTATTGAACCCTTGGCATATTGGGATGACACTCCAGCCAGCTCAGCTGGCCTGCCAGAGTGAGACATTTTTCTAAAGGTTTTAGTCAAACTGAGTGAGAGATTTTACAAATGAATAAAGATAACTTTTATAAAATTAATGTTTACCCAACATTTGTTTAAATCTACTAAAAAGTATGTAAATGAAGACATTAATGAAAGATCCAATTCCTTGCCATTTCTGGTAGGGATTCTGCCTGGCCCTGTCTGAATGTGGGATCCTAAGGTGGGTGTGGAGGTCAGGAAGGGAAGGGTACCACCTCCTGGGAACTTCTTCAAGGGTTATCACTGGCACTTACCTCAAGTTTTTTCCTGAGAGCTTCTAGTTTTTCAGTAGCTGCAGCCAATTCTGAGTTTGCTTGGGCTAATGCTTGGCGTTTGGGCTCCACATCACAGTAGACCTGAAAATCCACATGGGACTTAAGTCATGAGGTAATGAACAGCAAGGAGGACAAGCAATCCTTCAATCCTACATCTGCTGGAAGCTTTACAGTTCAAGTCTCTAATTCAATTGGTTGTTTATTTCTTAGCCATGGTACTTGCATAATGGCAGAGCAAACTCCGTATAAGCATCCAAGTGCTCTCTCCATGTCCACTATTTACTCATTTATTCTAGACATTAGAGTCACAAGTACTATATATGCATTAAATGCTATATATACATCAAGTGCCATTAAGATACTGAAATTAGTTTGTCAGAAAATTTGGAGATAAGCCTCACATCACTAGAAATTGCAGTGTGCAGGAACTGCCGCTAAAATTGGGAGCAAGTCTTGACTTTAAGGCAGAAAATAAGTGTGGGGGAATTCTCCGGACCCAGGAAGGGGGAGATATCCTCACACAATAGTAACCAAACTTTCACTTTCTTTTCCAAGTTCCTGCTGACCTTAAGTGTGTGTGTTTTTGAATGGGTCATTTGAGAATTTAGGTGGATCAATTTTTTTCTCCTGTTGGGGAAAGAGAAAGGAAATTAAATTTTATTTCCTATTTTATAGTGAAACAACAAAGAATGCAGCCAGTCTAACTCCATGCTCGTATTTTCACTTGCGATGCAAGGGGGGCAGAGGGGTCAGGCATTTCACGGTGGAGAGAAGCCATACATCAATGTACATCAGCAGCAACCTGCCACAACCCTCTCTATACGTGTGCGGAATGATGTTGGCTATACTCGGCATTTTCTCAGCAATTCTGGTTTTGAATATAACATACAACCTTCTAAGACAAAAATGAGACAGGTTTTCAGAGCTAAGGACCATGCATTGGCCCACTGTACACCCACCCAGCACTCTGCAAAGTACTGGGACCATAGTTGACAGACAATCAGTATTTGATAAACAAATGACTAAATGAAGTGATCATCCCATCTCTGTATCACTCCACATACAAATGTTAGATTAGACCATACACAGGCAAAAATCTACTTGTCTTTAAAATACTAAAACAAACAAAAATGGTTTCTCATCTCCCTAACTCTACAAGAGAGGGTATGAATTTTTGCTTGAGGGCAGATATTAAGTTTAATGAAAGATGAATCCAGAAGTGCACTTGTTCCAAATCAAAATAAAATTAGTATTTTAATACAAATAAATAGAATTAATGTACGCAATGAGTTTTCCTCTAGTCAAATCAAATTAACTGCTGCCATTTGATCTAAAGTAACTATTCATTCTACCCTAACAAAAGATAGTTTTTAATATTTCAAGTATCATCCTACATAGAATTATATTTCATCAGACACATTCATGTCTCATTCTTAGAACCTTATCTTATTTGATTATTACCAAATTACACTTTTTGCTGGCCTAGAAATTAAATATTTATGGACCTTTGTGAATTCCACCTCTAAGCCAGCAGACTAGGACTAATACCTCATAGAATTTAATGATGTTGATGACCCAGGCACAGAGACCAGCTGCTGCGAAAGACTTGGTCCGAATCAGGTTTGGGTTAAACTCGGGGTCTTTCAAATACTGTTCATTCACCACTTTTAGGCAGTTCTCTGGAATGTGCTCTTTGTCGTAGTTAATTAAAGCTTGCAGAAAATCATCAACCTGTAAAGCAAAAAGACTTATTGCAATGAGCCCACTTTGGCTGTGGAGAAAATTCCAAGATCAAAAGTTAAAGTCAGCTTTTAGGACTCACATTACAAAGGCAAAATTGGCAAGCTGCATTTATCCTACTGTTTGACTTTTTCGGGCTGTAGTGCATGAAGTTAGAATTAGCAATGGACACTTTTAAAGCCTCTTCTACCCCAGGGTAAAATATTCAGTCCCTGCACAGGAGGCACTCACATTTTGAAGAAAAAAAAAAAAGGCAGAAAAGAAAAAGAAAATCACATAGTCCAAAGCCCCTTTGCTTCACCTTCTTGTACATTAGTAACATTTTTTCCAGCATAAGAAATCCATGTAATTTTCTTCCTCCTACACTTAACTGCTTTTATAATTTTGCAAATAATTAGCAACCTCCCAATGGCTGCTGGGCTGGACTTAGGTATGCTATATAACTCCGAGCTAACCTCCAATTTAGCAAACACAAAATCTAAGTCTAAAGAACATACAGCAGATTACCCTCAGCAAATACGAAGATGACTCCTTTTGATGGGAACATCTTTGGCTGTCAGGTATAACCACACTACTGAAAACAGGCTGTCTGATACCTTTCCCATGAAGACTTTAGCTGCTTTCCAACTTCGGTCCTTCGGCACTCTGCCCCGGGGAGCCAGAAGCACCATCACAGCTGCAGTGACGTTAGTAACTGCGTTTGGGGGGTTGGGGAAGGTCTTCAGCTCAGTGAGGTTGACCTGAAGAAAAGCACAGACCCACTCAAGACCAGGGGAGGTCTGCAGAAGAGCTGTGAGTCACCCAGCGGGCCTTCAGTGGCCTCCTACCTCTCCTTTTCACACCTGTCTCAGCCTGGCAGTTCTTTGCCTCCCGCCCAGGAATTTCAAGAAGTTCCGTTCTCCCTGGGCACTTTCCTGCTGCTCTGAAAACATCACTGACCTTTTGGGCCACTAAGCAAAATGGTTCATCTGGTATATCAGTCCTGCAGAGCCCTGCTCGCTGAGTCAGGAAATTTTATGAACATATAGGTTTTCAGGTGTTCATGGGTTCTACCCCACCTATATAACATACTTGCATTTTAACCAGGTCCTCCCAGGAACACCATCCCTTAGTTCAGTGGCTCTTAGTTGTGTTTGCCTGCTGAATACGTACAAGAAACATCTTCCGTTATGCTATGACGACTCCCAGCCAGGAGGATGCCCCTACACGCTGTACCTACTTTCTGCACTACTCCTTAATCTTCCCAGGTTGGAATGTTGGTTTACCCAATGATGGTATTAATGGTATAAGTTACAGGCATCAGGGCAAATACCTAAGGGCATTGGTACCTATAAGAAACACATGTAGGTTCATGATACACAACTTAAAAAATGAGTGTTTCCTGTAATTTTCATGAGTTACATAATATATTCATTAGATGTTGCACCTGATTCTGCTCCATTACCATACACTGCCTATTCATTTGGGAAGTGACTGCAAAGGACAGAACAGGTGAAAATAGGAGCAAAAGCAAAGACTTCATGTATGCTGATGACAACAGAGATGGCTAATCAACAGTTGGAAATACCATCATCATTTACAAATATATATGTGTGTGTGTGTGTATATATATTCAGCTTTATATTTCAGTGACTTTTACTTTGCTGGTAAATAATGATATATTCAGAGAAAAACTTACAAATGTAGAGAAGCCAAAGCAGGAAATATACATTCCATTGCTCAAAAATAAAGATGAAAATACAAAATCTCATTACTGAGATTCATCTTTTATTTTTCAAATCTTTTTTCTATGCACATATTCTTCCTTTAAAAAGCCATATAGTATCTCCTACTTTATAACTTACTTTATTCACTGAATATATCATACACATTGTCTTATGTTGCTAACTAGTATTCAACAACATCATTTTAATGGCAGAAAGTACTTGAATGCATAATAATCAATCTTCAATCAAGGTATACTTATATTTTTTTATTTTCCAGTTTTATTGTATTTTAGCAACACCTATGTAAATAACTCTTTGCTCACTGTCAAAATTAGTATCTCCCAAAAAATAGTAAGAGGAATTGAGTATTTCTCTGAAGAGCAGTGAAAATGGGGTACTTTTGTCTTTGAAGTTGAATCCTCAAAACCTCAGGCCTGGGAGTCCTTGGGATTCTCCCCTGGGGTCTCACAGAGCCCAAGGACAAGACTAGCTGCTTCAAATACTATTGCCTACAATCCCATTTTTCCTTACACCACCCTTCTAACTATCACAGATTATTTTCTCACATGGAAATTGGAAAACGCAGTGAGGTTTAACTAATAACATGACAAGGAAAATGGCTTGGGCCAACCTTAGGTACCTTGTTCCCACCTCCCATTCTTTTCATGAGTGGCTCTCATTATTGTTACTTTGTATATTCCAGAGGAAATACAGACTCCTCCCCAATCCCCTCAGTTTTTAAAGCAGTGCATAATTGGAACAACTGGATTTGGGTCAAATCCATTTGCTAACAAGGAAGTGCCTTTCACAGGAGTAGAGGAGACAGACTCCTGGATGGGAAAGGAAGTTGAACTATACTGATGGTTTGTTTCCATGTTATTACCTTTCTTTTTAAAAACTTTTTGGTTGCATGGACTTCACTTTCAGTTCAGTTGTTCAAACTCTAGTCACTTTCAATATTATTTTCAGGAACCCCCAATAATCGTCCTTACCCTGTTGAGTGTATTGAGTGCATCTGTCGCAGCCACCAGCGCAGGCTCGGCCTTGAGCAAGTCGGTCTCACACTCCCTCTGTTTCTGGGACACTTCGGTTTGAATGGCTGTCACCTAATCAAGGAGGAAAAGCACATAAAGCCACAAACACAAATGATCACCTTAGATATCGCCACTGAAAAATGGGGGCTTAGTCAGACCAGTTCAATAACGCGTCTGTCTACATCTTGAATAGGAGAGGATTTTTTGTCCAAAGACTAATTCCCTTTAGGTGCACCATGTATACAAAGCTTGGTACAGGCACCGAGTACGCAATGATGAATGCCAACGCAAATGGATTCAAGTAGCAATATGCTCTGGGAGGGGCTCTGGCTGACTGAACCGTAAGGTCCCACTAACAAGAAAGGCGAGATTAAGTGATTGCTCTGTTCTTCCAATTCCTTTTTCAGAGAGTACTGGACAGGCTGGCCCAGTAACTTAGACCACAGAATATCCGTGCCAGAATCCCCTACATAATTTCCGCTAACATTTGCCTAAAAGGCACGTTGGTTCTTCTTTAAGAATAGATGTAAAGCTTCCTTGTTCAGCTGGCTACCACACACCGCTCCATGTTGTGCAAGCTTAGCCTTAGAATATCTCTAAAGACTAATTACTGGTCTCTGTAGGGACCTGGTGAGGACCTGGAGCTGCAGTGGTCCAGTTCTGTCTTTGGCAGTGGGACGGTAACACTGCAACCACTCTCCTGTTGAGGGTCCAGTGGCAATCCTCATGTGCCAGAGGGGGTGCTGGGTCAGCTGCAGGACATGAACACATGTGACATGGACATAGGGAAACCAAGCAGGTAAACTTGAACCAAATCAAGATGAGAAGCAATGGAGTTTTTATCCTCCTCCTCTTAGGACACCTACAGAATCTGAATGGCCAGGGAGAGCACATTTGCAGTTCTCAGCAGACAGTTGAAGTTCAAAGCTGCAGCACCGGGCACCAGAATCTGGGCACCAGGACCTGGCCGCCCTGGAGACTGTTCTCACAGTGATGGTGATGCTTGAAATGTAAAGTGTGAACAAAGTGCATCTATTCCAATGGGTCTGGAATGAACAGGTTTAACTATACCATAAAATTAAACAGTACTCACAACAAATTATGTTGTCTACTAAAGCTTTATTAGCAGTAATTACCCATCTCCTGATTAACCAGTATTTTGCTGTACACTACACCTTTTAGGAACGAACGTAATTTGTTCAGGGTAGATATACGATCTCCTGCCAGGACATACATAGCTACCGTTAATGGAAATAAGAAAACTCTGCACGTTTACCGAGAACTGCTCCAAAAATACACAGCCCTCAAAACTGCCGGGAATGGACCATGAAAATTTTAAGAACACTACATTTTCAGTGTGCTAGAGAATACCACTACAGATGAAAGAGAGAGCGAGTGTATTGGATGGAGCGAGTTATTTCCTCAAGTATTTATTGTCCATAAGGGTATAATGAATCTTTAAAAGCTTTTGGTTATCATTTATAACAGCATTATTTCAAAACTGAACTCAGGATTGCAGATTTTTAGTACTAGAAGAAACGAGTTTTCCCTCGAGTGCTATTTCTGTAAGACTGGGAGTTGCCATTCTTCTTCTGTCTCCGTAACAGTTAGTGGAGTATTATTTTGGGGTAATACTTAAAAATAAAAATCTTGAACATTTAATAAATTAAAATACACAAATGCAAGTGAAAAATACTCTAGGTTAACTTATTTCTCATTCCCCATACCCCCCACCCTAAGGTGAGAAAACACTAGCACCGTGAAAATGCTCTGTGTCTTAGTGCCTTGGGAAGCCCCTGTGTGTGATCCCCTTTGCCCCATGGCTCTGGGGCAGGGTCAGCAAGGCTCACCCTGGAACAGGGGGAGAAGCTTCACAGACTGCTTAGTGTGCGTGTTTTCCCACCACCACTGTCCCTTAACGCTGAGATGTGGAGTTGTCCCCTCCTTGGGTACACCAGGACCTGTATCAGTCAACAGCTCCTTACAGATGGTTCATGAAATTTAGTGGTGGACACAGCGAGGGGATGAAGTCTGAATACTTGTTATGTTCACCCGAAATTTATGTTAAAGCCCTGACCCCAGTCCCTCAGAAAGTGACTATTTGGAAACTGGGCTTTTAAAGAGGCGATTCAGTGAAACCAAGCCCATTAGTGTGGTCCTAATCCAATCTGACCGGTGTCCTTGTATTAGGAGGGAATCTGGCCACACGGAGGACATGCCACAGGTGTGCACACAGAGGAAAGATCATGTGTGGACACAGCAAGAAGGTGGCCATGTGCAAGCCGATGAAAGAGGCCTCTCTCCTTGAGGACAGGTTTCCCCAAGAGGAGAAGACAAACATGCCAACACCTTGATCTTGGAATTCCAGAACTGTGAGAAAATAAATTTCTGCTGTTCAATCCTCCAGGTCTGCGGAATTTTGGTATGAAAGCCCTAGCAGACTAATATACCGCCTTGACCTACCTCCAGACTATAAGACATTCCTGACAGTCCTCTATGATCCAGCCCCACCCTCATTTAGGAAGAAAACATATAAAAATGGAAGACCATTCAAAATTACGGAGGATGATCACCTTCTAAAAGGACTGTACGAGCCCTGCAATTTGGAAGGTACTTACACTCATGAGGATTGCACTCTATTAAAACAAGCAAAAAAAACGTTTGAAAGGAGTCTGAGGGGGACCCTGTCCCGCAGTGTCTCCCAGTGTCACAGATGAAATAAGACTGCCCAGACATGATCTACTTGGGGAGAAAAGGCTGCCTAATCTCAGAAAAGAGCCTTGAGCACCTCTTTCCCTGGGATTTTACTGGGTTTAGGTTGCCTAGGAATACTGGGCATATGTGGAAAGCTCATCAATCAGTGTCAGACAGTAATGATCAAGGAAGGGAGACATGGTTAATAGATAACATTCAAGGAAGTAGAAAGGCTCGTCCTGAGTCAGGGCCTGATAGAGTGACAGCAAAGGGTCATAAAACTTGAGAAACAAACCCATTTTATGCTTGAGGCCTAGACAGCTAATCTAGATTAATCTGAGGGTAGTCTTAGCACAGCAGGACTCCCAGGACTTCAAGCATTCTTTTTCAGGCCTGACTGCCTTGGGGAACCACCTGTAATATTATAGGGCTGCACCCCCTTTATCTGGCATTCTTTCAGGCTGGAGTCAAGCCAGGCCAGGGAAACCAAGTAGCCAAGACAGCAGGAGACTACCTGCAGTGGAATGAGGACTCAGGCTATAACAAAGCTGAGGGGTGAGGGCCCATCCCCCCTTTTCTATAATCCCCTAAGTCCTCCCCTGATGGTCCCTTTGTGACTGTGCCTGTCTAAGGTTGTTCCTCCCTTGAGGAATCTTACCCATCAATGGCTAACCAGTCATCCTCCCAGGCCAAGCAGGGGGATATGAGAGGGAATACGTTTTTGTCTCCTTAGCAGCTTATGTCCCTAAGGCCTTCTTACTCAGCCTTAGCCATGGGCAGTTACAGCTCCTGAAACCAGGCAGGGCAGTTCCCAACAGGGATCAGAGGACCCTTAGACTTTCGAGCCAGTTAAGTCAAAGATGGAAGAGATAATTTTCACAGGCTGGATGGTGCTGTTGTTACATGAAGTCTCTGCTGGCCATGCCAGTGATTTGAGGGATCTTTTATTACTTTATGAATTTGAAGCAACCATTTCAATCTGCTTGTCTGCCTGGGTTGTCAATATACATAGCAAAGCCGTGTCTAAAGCCCGACATTAAATATGGCGATGTACTTTTATTAGCCTTTAATTGCTTCTCACATATTAAGCCTTGATACTCCAAATTTCATAGAAGCACAGGGTCCAGGTACACCTTTCATAACCACATAGAACCTAGTACACTGCTGAGCATCTAACACGTGGGAGCCCACGGCACACGCTCGGTGCTGACCTTCCTCACCTCTGTGTGGTTTAATCACAAGTAGACCTTCTTTCTATGGCCACCCAGTTTACAGTAGTGCCTTCCACCATCTAATGTATTTGATTTTCATCAGCTCTCTTATCACTACCTCAAATTCTCTTGTCTGTCAGCATGTCACCTGTCTCCTGTCAGTCTTCCCACTGCAATGTGAGCTACGTGAGGTCACCTTGTGTGATCTCTATGCTCGAGCTCAGCGCCAGGGAAGAAACACGTGCTCAGTTAGTCTTTGTTATTTACAATTAAATTAAGCCTCATGGATAAAATTAAAATATTTGCAAGGATCAATTATTTCTTGGTATGCACTAGCTACAAAAATATTATGTGTCTCTTTCATGTTTAAAGAACTCTACAACCTGTCAGATGAGTTCTAATTTTCTAAAATTTTCCCTTTTGAGAGCATAATTTTGCCTTAGGAATTGACATGCAAAAATACCTGTAGAGTACTTGTTATATTTTAAGGTCTCAAAAAGGTGTCTGTAGAGACAGGTTATTGTGTAACAATTAATAGAACATCGTGTATTTGGGCAATGCCTGCAAAATATCCCCTGGACTGCATTAGTTTATAAGGTCACACCATGTGTGATTCTTAGTTCCTTAATATACTAATATACTTTTAAAAACCTCTTCCATTTACCTTTAACTCAATACAAACATTATCATCAGCATTAGGAACTATATGCCTCTTGGCCACGTCAAATGTGCCCTTTCTTCCACTTCAAGACATTGCTGAGTTTTTTTAAACAGTTTATTTAGAGCTTTGATTTTCAATATACTTTTCAAGTCTTCAGTTGTGCAAGCTAAAGGCAAACATGCTCAATACACATTTAGAAAAACAGAACAACTCAATTGACTCAATTGTGAATGAATGGCAACACCACTGGGAAAACTCAAATACTTTCTGGCTCCAGCAAATGCCAGGATAATGCGTAACAGCTACTGATTCACTGGCTCCAAGAGTGGTGGCGGTTCATCATTTTTTATCAACTAAGCCCTGATTCTAATATTTGGTCTAAAATAGAAGAATTTACCTTACACATATAGGTTCATTCCATTTTAAACAAATATTTATTAACCTTACATTTACTGTAATGTTTCTTTTGGAAAATAAGATAGAGAAAAAAAATCTTCTCCATTTAAAGCTGAAGTGTTGGTAAAAGCAGAAGACAAAAGAAGTTATGTTTTTTCCGGAACTGCTGGAAACCTCAGTGCAAAGAAACCAGATTCTATATAATCTTAAAAGTAATTGTTTCCAACAATAAGACGTAATACAAAATGCCGGAGCCTCAACTGAATCAAAAGAACAAATTTAACTTGGGATTTAATAATGAAGTCAAGTTGTATTATTAAAATGCAAAATTTGAAAACCGTCTTGCAGAGTGAGGGAATGGGCTTTGTTAACAATTGAGTTGTTCAATTTGCCTAAAAACTGAAAACCTTCAGAAACCTCGGAGGTGACTCCCTGACCTTTACTGTATTACAAATAGGCCTGATGTTCAAGATCCACATCCATTATATGCCTGAATGAGCTCAGTATTTATTGTCCTTCCATATCATTAAAAGAGCTAAAAGGTTGGGAAAATGCATAATGTAAAGAAAGGTCAAGTGGTAATCGTGGTGTGAAATGCTGTTACATGTGTAACTATAATAATTCTTTAGATTTTTATGCTCCTTGGAGAGGAAGTTGCTCAAAATTGTTCACCTACTAAGGTTTATTTCGTGCTAAATATAGCTCAGCGCTCTAAGTGGCGGAATGAGCCTGACCTTTTGCTCCTCCGCATCGGCCACGGCCTTTTCCCGGCTCACTTTCTCTGTCTGGAGCCCGATCTTTGTGATCAGAGCTTCAGCATCCTGATTTCTCCGTTGCAGCTCTGCTTCCTGAGAGGCCAGTCTGGCTTTCAGATCTCCCACCTAAAGACAAAAGTCATTATTTTGAAGTAACTTGATAAGAACAAGTAACAGATACAACTCTTTTCATTTTTTAAATTATTTTTTATTGCCACCTGAGGACATGCTTATTAATTTTAGAGAGAGGAGAAGGGAGGAAGAGAAACATGAATGTGAGAGAAAACATCAATTGGTTGCCTCTTGTTCATGCCCAGACTAGGGACCAAACCTAGAACCTAGGTGTGTGCCTTGACTGTGAATCGAACCTGCAACTGCAACCTTTCAGTTTACAGGATGATGCTCCAACCAACAGAGCCACTCTGGCCAGGGCAGAGATAGCTTCGTTTTTATAATGAATGCAGGGATCCCCAGCAGTTTGTGTACTGCATCTGTTTCTACCCTGTGGACTGTAGTCCCACGTGTGAAAATGCAGCCCCAACTGTTTCCTTAAAGAAATGAACAGAGCAATGTTTTCCAATGGTTTTGTGGGAAATATTAATTTACATCAGCATCGAGTAGAAGATTATCTTTTCAACCCATTCTGTGCAGTCAGAGGGGCACTCACAGTGGTCCCCACCTGAGCCCCGTCACTCGCAGCCCTGGCTTTCTCCACCCTGTGCGGCTCAGGCTCCAGGCAGCCGAGTCCATGGGAGAACCTGCTTGGTGACCAGCTGGAAGAACCCTGCTTTTACTCTCCAACAGAGAACTGGAGGCTCCAGACAGGTTGGAGACATCAATACTCCTTGGCTGGCTGTTTTCCATGTATTATTTTGATGGATATGCCCACAGATAGGGCTTATCTCTTCCCACAAAATAAGAATGGCCTCCTGATTTTTCTTTACTTCACAGGACATTTACCTTAATTCCTACACCACGAAAGGCAAACCCTGAGGGTCCTGGGGGATCAGAAGCCTCCAGAGGTGAATTCTTCCTGAGGGGAGGGATGCGGCTCTTGTGAGACTCGGTCTTTCTGAGGCATCCACAAATTTATTTGCTCTAAAGAATGGCTTCCCCCACCTTATAGGTTAAGATTTCATGAGGTTCAAAAGGTACCACTGGGTTCCCGAGTTTCAATAAAAGCAGAAATGAAGCACTAGGGAGAAAAAGGGGACTCCACCCTCAAAACATGTGAAAGCAGCTCATACATCACAATAATTAGCTCTTCATTCCATCTCCTTTCCAGAAGTATAAATTATACTATTTTGTCAAAATCATAGACACAGCCCTGGCTGGTGTAGCTTAGTGGACTGAGTGTAGGCTATGAACCAAAGAGCCACCAATTTGATTCCCAGTCAGGGCACATGCCTGGGTTGTGGGCCAGGTCCCCAGTAGGGGGCATGCGAGAGGCAGCCACACACTGATGTTTCTCTCCCTCTCTCTCTCCTTCCCTTTCCCTCTCTCTAAAAATAAATAAAAGAAAAAAGAGAAAAAATTATAGAGGCAAAAAATACCAATGATAACATTTATTTTATTTTAGATTTTATATATTTACTTTTAGAGAGAGGGGAAGAGAGAGAGAAAAAGAGGGAGAGAAACATCAATGTAAAGGAGATACATGGATCAGGTGCCTTCCACAGGCCTCCAACCAGGGACCCGGCCTGCAACCCTGGCATATGCCCTCACTAGGAATAGAACCAGAGATCTTTAGGTTTGCAGGCTGACAATCTACTGAGCCACACCAGTCAGGGCATAATGTTCATGTTTGTCTCAACTGCTAAAAGCACTTTAGTGGTTCCATCTTGTGGAAAGACATCCCACTACCACATGCAAGGACTCTGGTAACCCCCACCTCAACGCACTTCATCACACTCCACCTAAACAGGCAAATTCCCACTACTACCTCCACTGTTAAAGTGAAAGGAGGGCTGCTTTTTAGCCATGCTGCAGACTCAGGGTAACACTGCTCAATGATACCTGCTTTTCTGTTCTTCTTAGCCATGCAAAACTGGTTGTGTGTTAAATCCTAATCAACAGAATCACCCAAGAGACTAGGAAGACACTTATTTCAAGCTCTAATTTCAGATTCTAAGGAAGCTATTAGGTCTGAAATATCCAAAGGCAACCCAAGCTGACATCTAAGGAGGAGATGTATGGCTGTAAAATGGTTTTCTGCATAGGAAACTAGGCTTCTTTTATATAATAAACTGATTTTTTAAAAAGCTCTTAAGAAGCTTTTAAATGTTCCAGCCAGTCTTCTAATATTAAGAGCATTACATGCATGAATACTGAATGAAAAGAAACCCCCTCAGTCCCTCGATCGCACTCCATGCGTCTTCCTCCAGGACTTCTTGCCTGCTGTTTCTCGCTGAGGAGGAGGAAGAGACCCCGTGCAGCCGTGTGCGGGGAAGAGGACTGCGACTCGCTTCCCTCCTCTCTCTTCCCTCCCTCCTCAACTCATCCACATGTAACTGAGATGACGTTAGAAAACCACCCACCTTCTCTTAGCCCAACAGGACTCCAGGAAAGTCTTTACTGGGGAAAACGGTCTTGATGTAAGTGACATGGAATTGGAGAGACAGGCAGTGAAGGGAAAGCAAAGAGAAAGAGGGCACTGAGAAAACTACAAGAGACAATGTGCATAACAAGGAGGAGTAAAGACAGACTTTCTTTGAAAGGGAAGGAAAAGATGGGGGCTTCCCAGAAACTAGTCTGCACATCGCTCACTCCTGGGCACACTGGGAAACATCCTCACTCTGGTTTCTATTTCCCAACCGTGTTCATTCTATTCCCTGCTCAGTACAGATCAGCATGTCACTGAAGCATGTCATTCCTCGGACAAGGGTTTGACCTCCAAAATATATAAAGAACTCACATGACTCCACTCCAGGAAGAAAAACAACCCAATTAAAAAATGAGCAAAGGACCTGAACAGACACTTCTCCAAGGAGGACATATAGAAGGCCCAGAGATGAAAGGATGCTCAACAACACTAACCATCAGAGAGATGCAAATTAAAACCACAATGAGATACCACTTCAGTGGTCAGAATGGCCATCATAAACAAATCAACAAACAAGTGCTGGCAAGGTTGTGAAGAAAAGGTAACCCTAGTACATTGCTGGTAGGAATGCAAACTGGTGCAGCCACTGTGGAAAACAGTATGGAATTTCCTCAGAAAACTAAAAATGGAACTGCCTTTCGACCCAACAGTTCCACTGCTTAGGATTATACCCTGAGAATCCTGAAAAAACAATTCAAAAGAACCCGTGCACCCGATGTTCATAGCAGCACAATTTACAATAGCCAAGTACTAGAAGCAACCTAGGTGCCCATCAGTAAATGAGTGGATCAAAAAACTATGGTATATTTACACAATGGAATACTATGCAGCAGAAAGCAAGAAGGAGCTCCTATCCTTTGCAACAGCATGGATGGAACTTGAGAGCATTATGTTAAGTGAAATAAGCCAGGCAGTGACGGACAAATACCATATGATCTCACCTATAAGTAGAACCTAATCAACAAAACAAGCAAGCAAAATAGAACCAGAGACATGGAAATAAAGAACACACTGACAGTAACCAGAGGGGAGGAGGGAGGGGGATGATAGGGGAAAGGAGGAAAAGGGTCATCAAGGAACATGTATAAAGGATCCATGGACAAAGCCAAAGGCGGGGAGGACTGAGGGTGGGAGAGGGGGGTGGGTGCAGCAGGGGACAGTGGTTGGAGGGAAAATGGAGACAACTGTACTTAAGCAGCAATGAAAAAATGCTCCCCCCCCCCAAAAAAAAGAGCCATCCCTTGTATATGGAACAGAGAGGGTAAGAGGTAAATGGAACTTATGCATGAAAGACATGGCCAAAGAGAACTTCAGAGGGAAAGGTGCCAGCGTACACATCCCCAAATAGTCTGTGGCTTATTTCGAGACTGGGCCCAGGGACCAGCTGTGCTACTCAGAAGGAAACTGGCTCAATATCTGGAAAGCAGGAGGGCACGAGCTGATGACAATACTCTAGAGACACCCACTGGAATTTGTGGCCTTGCCGTCACCCCCAGTGACAATTATTATTATTTTTCCTCCAGGGCCCAGGTGGCTCAGAGAAAAGCTGGGCCGTCCTCCTGAGTCTCCATATTCTCACATTCTAATTTCTTCTGACCAGTCACAGAGATGCCACACAGGACCGTGGACAACCCACGGACTTTAGAGTAATACCAATCTGGGCTCAAACCCCAACCTTGCTGGCTCCATGGCCTTACACTCTCTAAGCCTCATACAGAAAGTCAGAGCAGCAACACCTATGTCATAAACTCCTCTGGTGTTTAACAATGAAATTCAATGATGGGTGTGCAGCTATGATTAACATCCTATGTGGATTCTCCGACTTACCCCTGGAGGTCAGAAGTACTGTCCTTCAAGGCAGTAGGGGCCTTATGACTGAGGACAGAGGCATCACTGGATGCTAAGATAGGAGACCAGACACTAAGATTGGAGAAAACTGCCACACTTAGGGACCCTAATGACATCATCAGTCCTAATCGCGTCACCAACCAGGAGATGATGGCCTCACATGGGGTTGAGAATCTGAGACCAAAACAGGTCCTAGTTCCATCCCCAAGTGACAAATTCCCCATAATAAGCCTGGAACATGGAAGCGGTTGGAGACAAGAAAGGGCAACCTATTCCCCTCCGCATCTCCCCACTGCCCCGCACTGGCTCAGGCCAGCAGAGGGCATCTCTCTAAACCAGCAGAGTAGGTGGCCAGTCCCTTTCTAGGCTTAGGAAGGCAGAAACAGTGCGTTCTCTGTGTCCCTATGCTACAAAACTTTAGTACTAGTTGTGTTATATAAATGGTTTGAAATGTTGCTTCAGAAACAACTTTTAAAAACACTTTAAGGGCACCGAGTCCACTGGGTAGTAACACACCCGGATCACACCTGAGCGGCTGTGGTTTCCAGCTTCTGGATGCCATTTGCCAAGTGCTCCTTCTTCTGGGAGACCTCTTTCTGCTTCTTCTTCAGCAGGTTCTTAAACAGGGATATTTGTTCTAGAAAACTCTTTGGAGTGGTATAGTTGTATCTTCTCTCGTTTTGGTAATACCTGGTGCTCATTTCATTGACGCTGGTGTGAACGTGTGCCATGAAAAAGCTAATAGAATCTTTGTCCACAGGCTGAAACAAAACATCACCATTCATGTGAAATTCTCTCAAGTCAAAACAAAACTGCAATGAAAAAGTTAACAAACACATACTGTGTTTTTTCTAAAAGCCAGAACAAATTACAGGAGAATCCAGAAACACTTAATTAGTCTTTAAGAGGTACCCACAGGATTAGAGAGATGACCCGAAAAAAAGCACTTGGTGTTGCCAACCTCTTCTTGTGAGGTGAGCAAAAGATTTTTTTTAAAGATTTTATTTATTTATTTTAGACAAAGAGGAGAAAAACATCAGTGTGTGGTTGCCTCTAGTGTGCCCCCTACTGGAGACCTGACCTGGCCCGCAACTCAGGCATGTGCTCTGACTGGGAATCGAACTGGCCACCTATACAGGATTTTTGTGTGCTCCACACACCAACCCTCAAACCCAATATAACACTAGCACTGCTTTCCACAACTTGATTTTTATTTATCAAGTGTGAGAAAGACAAAATGGAGAAATGGAGACACAGTACTCAGAAGTATTTTGGTGCTGCTTTCAAACCCAACTTTAGGCAAAGTAAACCAACGACCCGGCAGTCACTGGAAAAAAAAAAAAAAGCTGAAAACTGAGAAGTATGGTTTTATAAGAATCCATGTGAAAAATTGGATGGTAAGGTATTAACATCACTGCTGCTAGGAGAAAAACATGATCATTTCTATTTTCATTTAGGGGTGAGGGTGGGGTGGAGAATAATGCTCCTTTGGAGATTTCCAGAAGGAACCTCCCCCCACCCCACTATACATTGTTTCCATTTTGTCCTCTATGACTTCTGAAGTTGTTAACTTTTTAATTTGCAGAGTCACATCTCCCTCATTTTAATGATTATTTATTGCATTCTGTACAAGATGAACCAGGTTCAATTAATCAAGGGAAGCCTAAAAATCAATTAATATGAATTAAATGAGCTACACTAACTCTGAGGAAAGTCACACATAATTTACCAAAGTGTTGTCAATAACACTCAGATGCCTTTGGGGAAACTGCGCACAAGTGGCTGGTGATGCGGTTAAACGTCTCAAACCTGCACCATTAGTGTGAGCACCAGGGTTGCGAGGAGATGGCCAGTTCTCCCTCTGGGGAGAAACAATTGCTCCTGACCCCTGTCTAAACCCTCAGCTTTCCCACACTGTGAAAAGTTCCCGAGTGGGTTTTAAAGATGTACATATTGGATTCTTCTGCATATAAAAAAATCCATTTCACTAGTAGCTAACCTGTTTTTAAAGCAAAAATTAAATCTTGAATACAAATCCTGAATATTCTTGGTTTCTAGTAGGTCTAAGACATATGTATATTACCAAATAGTGAACTCAGAAATATGAATGTATAAGGAAGTTATATGAACTCTGTAGAAATCAAATCCTCTTGGGGATTTTATTTTTAAGAGTGCCTGACAGCAATATAAACATGGGTGGAAATTCACTCCTGTCCTGTCCTGTTTTAATGTGACTGGAAAGTGTGCACCTAGCCTTCTACAGTATAAATACTTCCACGGCCAAGTGCAGTCTCCTTACAGAGAGAAAAAAACAACAACAAATCCTGGCCTCCGCCCAACCGTGACCTCGAGGAGGCGGCTCCTGGGCTGCCCTGAGCAGCTCTCTCTTACACAACGGTTTCATTTGTAAATCCACGGTGGAAGAAGTGGTTTCCGGTAGAGCTGGAAGTGGCCCGAGACAAGTTGTCTCCATGGGGCAAAATAACTATTGTTACCGGGCTTAACAAAACGGCGCAGCATGGGCGCCTCACAGAGCCAGGGAGCAGCTGCTTGTAATTCACACTGTTTTTCAGAAAACTCTAATCGTTCCAGAACAGACCTCTCTGATGACTGGTCTTCCCTGCATTCTCAATTTGTCACTTTCTCTTATGATAAGGTCAGTAGTGACAGCACTTCCTGACATTAACAGCTGTGGCTTTTAAAGGGTCATTGTAGAACTACTAATTGCAGTAATTTCATTAGCATAAATTATTTATTCTGCCATTCATTTATCTCCAGTTTTCTTTGGGGGAGGCAGGGAGGAGAGGGCTGCTGGAGCAGCTACAGGGATGGCTATGGGGTGCTGTAGTTTTTTTTCATTTTTAGGTGTGAGGGCTAAGAATGCCATTCCTGCAGCCTCCAGCCTCTCCGTGAAAACCAGCTGACCCCCATTCCACAGTTACTTAGCCTCCAAACATGGTGAAGGCAAAAATCACCATTCCACTATCAAATGGTTATAAATCCAAGGTTTCTCCATGAAGCAGCTTTGGAAAACAATGCTGTATTCAATGCATCACCAAATGCAAAACTGAAATTGCTTCCTCCTCACATTAATAAATAAAGAGCTTATTTTCTGCCCCCTTCGTTGGCCCTCTGTGAACTGAAACACACACACAAACGCCTGCTTAGTGTGATGGTTCTCAGCTGGTGGCAGTGGCTGCCACACCAAGCACCTGGACCACCTGACTCTTAAAGAAAACTCCCAGTATTTCCGTTGTTGGAAATGATCGACAGCAAAATTTGGACGAAAATGGATACCCAGAGACCAGAACTAAATTAAATATTGTTAAGTGTCACAGAGGGTTTTACATCTTCCCAGGACTAGCACAGGAGATTGTACTGGCTTGTACTTTTAAATTCAGACTTTCAAAAGGACTCCACTCAGAAGAGAAGGGGGTGGATGAAAGGAAACTTTCTAAGCTAAACGAGATAACTTTGTAACACGTAATGTCATCTACCTACAGTTCATTTTGAAAATTTTTCTCAGAAATTTTTTACAGCTTTACTGAAGTATAATTGGTACACAAATGAGCATTTAATGTGTATATTAATAGTTTAACAATTCCAAACTGCTCAACCATAAAATTGTTTGTACACTTTAGCCCATTTAGGGGCTGGTAAAAGTGGAGAATATGTTAGATACTGCGGTTGTCAGGCTGTTAATGAAATAAAGCCACGTAGGAATGCTCAACACTGCAGTGCTGCGTTAGGGCACCGCTTCCAGGCTGGTCAACTCCCAGAAGACCGCAGGCAGCGGGAGGCAGGGTTTGAACCCTAGAACCGGTATTAGATTTACAGTTCTGTAAAGCTGGGCAAATTATTGCATTCCCTGTACTTCCTCCGCCCACAAATTAAACTTTAAACTTCCATTACTCCTTTTTACTGTCTCTTTCCTTCTTCTCCCTTTTTTCCCTCTTTCATAACAATCAGACACTGGTGCCATAGTCCAAAGCAGAACTTAAGACCATGGGTTCTCGTGTCAAAGTGCACGGGGGCCCTTACCTGCTGAGTGATCGTGGGCTCCTGGCCTGCACGCCCCAACCTGTGTCCCAGGAAAACCAGTGGCCCTCCTCAGAAGGCTGCTGATTAGAGATGGCAAGCAGGGAGGTGTTACTCCTGCTGCTGGTGTTGGTATCAGTGAACCAATGGTAGCACCAGCAGGATTACCAGACAGAGCAGCCACAGGTGTTAAATGTTAACACAACTCCCAGTTTCCTCAGTCATGTGCTATTTTTGTTTTTGTTTGTTACTTCGTCTGGTAGATGCGTTTTCTTCTTTGTTCATACTTTTAGCTCTCTGTCTTTTAGAGACCCAGCTTGGGTCAAAGGCAAGATCAAGTCCAGCCAAAGCCAGTAAGCTTCCAGATGAGTCCTTCACTGAATGAAGTAGTTTCAACGGTTCTTACACAGAACATCACAACAAAGAAGGGGTGGAGGACTGAGGCTGTGAGCAGGTGAACCAGAACCCCTTTTATAGCAAAGGGACAAGGCGAGAGATGGTGCGGTGGGCCTCGTGAGGCGGGCGCTAGAGAGAAGCCACGGAACCACAACTTGGAGTACTGATGCCTCCTCTTCATGAACTAAACTTTTGTCTTAACAGCATGTCCACGTTCCTGGGCTCCTTAAAAACTGGACCTACTTTTGAGATAGAGGGGGTTCCTGAAGTTTCCATTATAGCCGAAGCCCTGGGAAGCCACTTTTCACAATTCTCTTCTAAGTCGGCTTCAAATGCCTGGACCACGAACAGGCCGGGGGACAGCGTATTAGTGCGCATGTGCAGAGGGGAGGCGCTGAAGAACGGGGCGGGGTGTTAATGGCCACCTGGGATTTTCTCCTCGGTTTGAACATAGACTTACACCTGCAGGAGATTTAGGCAGTTTCAGGATAATCGGGTTCCCTTTGTTTTTCTCTCGACCTTCTAAAATTGTAACAGTATTCCTTAGAAAGAGGATCCTTTCCCCAAATTCACAGAATTTCTATGGCACGAGGTTATCGTTCTACTTTATAGAGCCGTATGAAACAATCCTCATTTATATTTCAAGGAAAAGACTGTGCTGAGAAAACCATGAACAGAAACACTGCTCATGTCCTCACATCAACCAGATGCTGTTTACCACTCTTCATGCTTGGCCCAACGTTGAAACGGGGACTCAGAGACCTCCACCAAACCCGCCTTCTGTCGTGAATGTCCCTAACTGGGACGCATGCACTTTCCAGGCCGTCTCCCCTCCAGTTACCACGTGGAAGTCCACTCCCAGGTTCACCAAAGGCCTTTCCTGGTCTCCCTCCTTTCGTCACATCATCTCCTCCGTTTTCCAAATCCCCTGGGAGGCGGATTGTGCGTTGACAGCCTTCGGGTAAATATCCAGTGTTTTTGAAGCAACAAACTGTTTCGGTCCTTCTATCAGCTGCCAGTTAGTTCAATACCAGGCAATGGAAAAGGAGTGTCAACTTTTACATGGGCACCGTTGGCCCACACCCTTGGGTGCTGTGTTTTACTGACGAAAAATTACATGTCAGCACACACCAAACTGCTTGCCTTTAATGAATCCTTTCTCTGTGGCTAAAGGGGGTCACCTCGTGTAAGTACCTTACACCCAGCAAGTGAGGTCGATAATGAAGAAGTGCCCAAATTATGCTGACAGCTTCGTCTTAATAACGGAAATCAAAACTAAGGAACTGATAGCATTTAGTGCTCATTTAAAAACACCTAAAAGCCATTTTTGACCTCTACAGAAAAGGCATCATACACATTTAGAACACAGACGCACTGCTCACAGAGTTATAATTACTGCTCCCGAGTAACAAATTAGGAAGGAGGGAAAGTTAAATCAGCACACTGTGCTGAAATGAAATCATCTGGCTAATTTGTTTCCAGGCATCATTCAGCTCCATGGAAGTGGCGAGTGCTTTTCAGATTCCTGCGTGACACTCAGCATCCTATAGGAGGCGCCCTGATACCACGAGATAGAGCTTAGTCCCAGCCAGGAGCCCTCTGGACTCAGAGGGATGCAAATCCCGCCTCCTCCAGCAGATGTCAATGGTCACTGGCCTATCAAAGCTCCCTCAGCAATAACTGTTTCCAAAGTGGCACCTGCTTTGACAGGAGAAAACCTGAGCAGCAACAGCAAGGAACTTGCAGAAGTTCCCAAAAGTAACTTAAACCAGGCCACTACCTCCGACCTCCCCGCCAGCCACGTGAGAAGTTAACAGAAAGGAACCGAGTGCACCACCGGTTTGTTTCCTTGCCACACCAGCCTGGTAACACCGCACAGGATAAAACAGCCTTTGGCAACTAAAAGATACATACTGACACTCTCCCTCTAGTCACGTGGTATTTTGAACACTTCTTGTAATTATTAGGTGATAAAAATAGAGCCCTACATGACTCCAGGAATGCAGCCAACCTCACGATAGCCTAAGAACTTTGTGTTAATAACTGTGACCGTTATTTGTCCTATTTTATGGTTTTTCAGTATAAAATATTTCTCCTATTCCATGATTTTAAAGTATAAAATATTTCTGGTAGACTTTAATGTACTGTTCATGTTAGTCTCCCTTATGTGAGCTTCCTTTAGCTCTTCAGGAAGACACAGAATCACTGTGGACGTTCTAGGCAGCCCATTCAAGGCGCCTTTCCACCTTCCCTCTCAGCAGCCCTGGAAGACACACCTCCCGGGAAACGTTCGCCGTGACCACCCTTCCACGCTGTCTGATCAGAAAGGCAGTAGGTACAATAACACTTCACTTCTAAAGAGTCTAAATGATCCTTTCACGTTTACTGTCCGTTTGCCTTGGAATCTGAAGCCTTGGAGTTTTGTTGTTGTTGTTTGGTTTTGTGTAACCATTTTAAAATATAATGGGGGGTGCAAGTCTCCTCATGATTCAAATGACAAACATAACCTATAAATCACGAGCCATAAAACAAAGATGCAGAGTCATTATTTGACTTGGTGATTGCAGAATTCAGGGGGGCTGATTTTTCACCTGTCAATACCGTACTGAGAAAAATCCCAACTAATTGTCCTCCTTTGTTACGATCATGCACAGCACGGCCGTGGGTGGCTAGTGTTCTGTTTGGGTTTTAGCCGTGGACTTAAAGGGTTTATATGCAGTCAGCCCTATTATTATACAAGTCACGATCCTGGTCTTCTGGTGAGTCAGGGCAAGAGTCACAATGTACTCACACCTGCAGAAGCATTGTGCCCCCCCCCACACATATCTCAACTAGCTGTGAACATGTCAAACATTATATTCCATAGAATGTAAACCAATAGAGATGATCTTATCATCTCCAATAAACAAGGGCCACTTTCTGATAGGAGCTGTACCTAGAACATTTATTGAGGACTTTTGGTCAGAGTGAGTGTGTGAGCGAGTGTGTGCACACGTGTGAGACATTCAGAGGCTGACATGACCCACCTCGATCCCTTTGATTTCTTCAATGAACCTCCTGCTGACTGAGACCAGGGCCTCCCGCGGCCATGCGTGAAACCAGTCAATAGCCGTGCAGTTCACTATGGCTGGGAACTTCCGAGCTCGAGCTCTCAGTGTGTGACCCACCGGAGAGAAACACAAAATGATCTGCGGAGACACGGGGCCGGGCAGAAACAGGAGGGGATGAGTGAGCAAAGCGTTACCTCGCGACCCCAGACAAGGAGAGAAAGGGGCACAGCCAAGCGTGACGTCCAGCTGTCCCGAGCACTGCCGATGGGGGAGCAGCGGGAACTTCCTCACTAAGCCACGTGCAAACCTGCCCCGGTCAGCTGTCCCGACAAACACACTCAGAATGTTTGTCTCTCCTTTTCAATATTTTTGATGATTATCATGAATAGTGGGAAATGTATCCTTTTCTATTACATAAACAACATTGTAACAATAAACAACAACAAGGCCCAATCACCACGCAAAACAGTGCCAACGCTTTTGTCTTTTGTCTCCTTCTGTTCTGTAATTCGTCAGGTTCCATAAAGCTGTGTGATACACTTTCTAAAAAAATATTTCATATTGGTAGTTTATTTTTTCTTTTAAAATAAAGTACATTCACTTGAGGTCTTGACCTTTTTAAGTGAGTAAAAAAACTCAGTTTACTGAATGCTCATGATGAGAAATTTATAAATTTCTGGTTTAAATCTAAACTTTTATTTAGATAATTAACGATTTAAGAGTTCATTTA
The DNA here is from genome assembly GCF_021234435.1 of Artibeus jamaicensis. NCBI lineage: Eukaryota > Metazoa > Chordata > Mammalia > Chiroptera > Phyllostomidae > Artibeus > Artibeus jamaicensis. The sequence continues at coordinate 1,004,136 of NW_026521764.1, read as the reverse complement.
AGTCTGAATATGTTTCTACACCCTATTTCAAAGGGTTTTTTATAGCATTAAAAAAATTCACATCATAAAAATCACTGGCATACATGAAGCCATGTACTATCTCATTTAACAGATATTTTTATGTTTAATTTTGTAAAGCTCTTCAACAACTCAAGAGAGCTAAGTCCTAAGATTCAAAATGTTTTTAACAACACATGAGATCAGTAAATCATATATTATATTCAAGAATCTAGTTGCCAACTTATTAATTGCTCTAATATTGCATGTGCTAAGAAAACAAGCTTCACTTATGATGCATAATTTGCACTTATATTTCAGTTTTTACGTTTCTCCTACAAGCCTTCTTTTCTCCCCATACTTGAATATTTCTCCTCTCTTGTCTGAGAAGGTAGTTTTTCACACCCAACTTATCTCTCATTTGTGACGATTTTAGAAAACTTCATTTATACATAATTGTAGCAAAGGCAGAGGGTAAAAAAAAAATCCTTTACCTGAGATCCTATTCCATCTCATCCATACTTACTACATTTCTACACTTGTTACAGGCCAGCTATGGATGCGATTTAGCAATCTGCACTTCACAAGTCCTCCAGGTAACTGACGTACATGGCTGCACCCGCATAGTTTTAAAGCTGCTCTGGGAATACTTATATGAGGCACTGACATGTTCAATGCTTTTGCAGTTGGTAGAATACAGACTCGAAGTCTCTATTCTAGATACACAGTGAAATAAAGAAGGTATGGAATTTTAAATAAATTAGATAATCATTAAAAACCTAAATTCTGCTATCTAAAATTGATGCTGGAAACTAATCTAGAAAAATATACCTGCTTATTAATCCATCCTGAGAAAGGATGGTTTCCCACAGCTGTGAAGAGAGCAGTTATTGACTCAATTTGCTGCTCAGTTTCTAGTTTTGCTAGAAATCAAGCATGAAATTTATCCCGCCATCCAGTTTCCTTGGCAGCAGTCTAATGCGAATTTTTTTTTGAGAGCCCATGATAAATGTCTGGAAACTGTGGATTGTTTTCCTCCTTTTCAAAACAGTCTGTGCAATATTAGAGATGACCTGGGTTAAATTCAAGTTGTTGCCCCTAATGTTGAGGAATCATTTTTCTTATTATATTTCCCTTGATTTTCATAAGGGGTTAACACAGCAACAAATTTATTTTAAAAAAAGAACAATAAATGATTTAAAAAGAGTGTTAGGTTGTTTATAATCTATCTTTTCAGCTTTATTAAGGTATAATTGACAAAATTATAAGGTTTTAAAGTGCTTAATGTGATGATTTTATACAGATGGACACCGTGAAAGGATCCCCCACCTAGTCAATTAATACATCTTCGCCCCACACGTTTACCTTTCTCTGTATGTGTGAGAACATTTAAGTTTTACGCTCTCAGCAAATTTCAACTACACGAAACACTGTGACTGACTAGAGTCCCATTCTCCATTAGATCCCCAAACCTTATCCATTTTATAGCTGAAAGTTTATACGCTGTTTACCAGTCTCTGCCTATTTCCCCTGCTCACTGCCCCCCGACAACCACTTCTCCATTCTCTGCTTCTACAAATGCAACGTCTTTACTTCTTGGGTTCCACATGTAAGTGCTACCATATTGTATTTGCCTCTCTGCCTGCCTTATTTTACCCAGCACTATACCTTCAGGTTTCATCCATGTTGTTGCAAATGACAGGATTTCCTTCTTTAAGGCTGAATAATACTCCATTGTAATGACAGGCATTTGGGTTATTGTCATACCTCAGTTACCATGAGTCCCGAGGCTCTCAGAAGAGGAGGACTGCGGTCTCTTTGAGATAACGTTTTGTTTCCTCCAGACATAAAACCACAAGTGGGATTCTGGGACTATATATATATATATATATATATATATATAGTGCTACTATTTTTAATTTCTTAGGGAAACTTCATACTATTTCCTGAGCTTCTATACCAGTTTATATTCCCACTGACAGTGTACAGGGGTCCCCTTCTCTCCACATCCCACCAGCATCTGGTACTTCTTGTCTTTGAGGGTAGCCTTTCTAAAAGGTGTCAGGTGATATCTCACTGTGGTTTTGATTTGCATTTCCCAGGACAGTGACGTGAAGAAAATTTTCATGTTTCCTGTTGTCCACTTATATGTCTTCTTTGGGGAAAAAATGTGTGTTCAGGATCTTTCCCTATTTTTAATTAGGTTATTTGATTTGTTTTTCTATTCAATTCCTTGTATAAGTTCCTTGTATATTTTGGATTTTAACCCCTTATTGAATATGTGGTTTGAAAATATTTTCTCCCATTCCACAGGTTGACTTTTCATCCTGTTGACAGTTTCCTTCACTGAGCATAGCTCTGACATCATGGGTATTGACATAGTATTTCTCTGATTAAATTAATAGTGCTCAAGACATCTAAAGAAAATAGAAACATCGCACTCAAACCTCACCACTGCGTGAACGAAATTGGAATATCTGCACACTGAAGAATCCCAGAATCATACCTCTGTGTCTGCAGACTCTGTGTTTTTTACCAGTCCTATGATAAACACCTCGCAGAAAGATTCTTTTTATGTGATTCCAGTGGGAAGGACAGGTGAGTCCTACTGAGAATACTACCGTATCTTTCCTAAAGGAACTTTCCAATGAGGGCTAGTTAGTTCCCTAAAAAAACAGAGCTGGGGTGGCACCAAGCTACCAGAGCAGGTTCCAAGACCTTCAGACTTGTTTTAACTAAATGGGCGCCACATAAACTCGAGGAGAAGCAGGGTTCAGTCTGAGACCTCCTTTCTCTGAAGCACACCTTGAGCCGGGAGGTCTGGGAAGAAGAGCCTGCCAGCCTGAACAGGCGCCACTGACCTCGAGCACTGAAAGTCACAAATATACTCCTTCCAAACCGTTCCTGGCAATTGCAAATGACCAAATTGGCTTAAGTTACTTTCCGGCAGTGGATTAGAAAGAAAAGTCAGTTAAGAAAATAAAGTTAAAAATGTCTCAGACAGCTGTGCTCTAAAAGTAAATTCTCACCAGTAAAGAGCAAACCCTGAAATCACCATCTATGTATTTCCTACAGCTCTAACATTTGGATGTCAGAAACTCGCTTTTGGAATCCATACCATAGAATTTTCTACTCCCTTTTATCCCCTGCACAGGTGTTATGACTCATTTGCAATAACCCACTTTTCCCTGTGCTTTGTAATTCATTGCCATTTCTTTTACATAAGACCCCACCATAAGTACATATTTGTCTGTGTATCACTAACAGGGCTCAGTCCATTTCCTCGGGTAATGGAAATCTGAATTGCTAGCGTCACTCTGCCGGGTTTTTCCCACTGATATAGTTTATTCTCAGCTAGAAGTAACCCTCCCACATATTTACATCAGAAGCTTCTGTCTCTAACTTACACTTGCATTTACCCTCAAAAGTCTCAGCATTTTTTCAAGAACGGTAAGATCTGAATCTTACTGGAGACTCCTCATAGTCGTGGAGGTTTAGCATAGAAAATACTCCCCAGTGATCATCTTTATATTTTTCTGTATCATCGCCCATCTAATAACTTTTTAATTTCAGTTATTTTTATGAGATTCAACAGCACCTTAAATATATACACTTTCAGTAAAAAGCGTATATATTTCTATGTGTATATTTTTAGGTAGCACATAATAAAATCATTCCCATTTGTGAATACTCACCAGTATGTATTATTTCAAGAGATAATATTTTACAATGGGGAGTTTTAGTTATTTCGCTTTAAAAAAAAAACTTCAACTCGTGAAGAAATTGTATGTGGAATCCCAAAACATAGCAAAGAGCAAATCTGTACCTGAGGAGTATAGATGACAGGAGTTCTAGTCCCGATTCCGCACTCCCCACTACATTTCCCTACGTATGTGAGGATCCATTTCCTAACCTCCGCTGCCCTGCTTGTCTTCAGGGTCTGCTTTACCCACATGCTACTTTCCAGGCCAGTGTGCAGCTCCACAGTGTTTTGTTGTTGTTGTTGTTTTAAAAAAAAATTTAACAGAAAATCAGATGCCTGGTTATCTACCGAAGAGGACACCATGTGGCAACTCCACACACATGCGTAGCTGGAACAAGAAGACCCAGCACCCGCCTTGCAAACCCACATCCAAATGCAAGCCAAAGGTGAAGAACACGAACATGCTTTTCAAAACGCAATTTCAATATAAAGGGCATCATTTCTTCTGGGACTAAGTCCTTCATTTCTGGTGTTAAAATTCTCTTTTATCATATAAAGTAAGGGAGATGACTTCTGCTCATTCTTTGAGATACCTAATTATTTTCCCCTCAATAAAACCCCTATTATCCTGCCTTCTGTTATCTTATATACCCTGTACCTCTCACATGTTCAGCTACATTTTCACATTTGTTTGTGCGACTTGGGGGTTGACGCTTGTCTTGCCAACAATAAAGTGGGCACCGGGTGGGCAGGTGCCGTCTCTCACTCCCTATAATATTCCCAACACCCACCACATGATACACACTTAGTAAATATTTATTGAATGCCAAATGGCATTAGAATGTCATTCTAATTATTTGAGGTCTTGTTATTTTATGAAATTTCAAAGAGAGTAACCCTCAGATATGGAATACAAGGTCACTCCTGTTATCTCTCTTGAAAGTTTATTTCATTCTGCTTATGTCAAATAACATCAGAAAATGTGAGGGCAAGAGTTGGGATGCTGTGTTCAGAGAGGTTCGGTCCTGACAAGGAAAACATTGTCGTTGTCAGAGAAGAGCTGGACAGAGCCTGGAATGGCCCAGGCCGATCTAGCCTTTGGAGCGAAGGCTCCTTCTCATCAGCACAGTGTGAGGGGAAGGGGGGAGAGAAGGCAGCAACTCCAGATGCCAAAGCCATCCTACAAGGCCACCCACATAAGGGACAGGAAGCCAGTGCTCTGCCAGTCCATTAGATGTAGATCAGAAGAGGTTGACTTTATAATCATGCAAGGATAAGGTTTGGGGACATCAGATTTTCTACTGAACAGCTGAACATTTGAGCTTTTCATACATCAAAGATATACTGCGGAAATGACCTGCACAAGTGCTAAAGTCTTTTGGCTGATGCTGTGTGCTTCTGTGTCAGTCCGTGCGTAGCTACGCGTGTTGCTCTGCATCTCTGGCGACACCGTCAGGCTCCCTAGACTTGGGGTGGCAGGAGCCGAGAGCAAATCCCCAACACTGTCTGTCGTCAAACTCCGGAGGTGAACTGCCTGGTCTCCCGTCCAAGAAGAAAGAAGAAGAAAAGCCTAAATGGGGCCTGAGAGAAAAATACTCTAACACTAAGGAAAACAAAAAAGCAACCAGCAGACTGAATGGAAGATAGTTGCACTAAAGTTAATTTAATGGAAGAATCTAAAGAAAACAATAAAAACCTGTTTCACACCCTTGAAAGGTTAAAAGGAAAAAAAATTAGAGAAACCCACGATAGGCCCAGATGAAGGAAGAAGATAAAGGGATTAACCTATGGGAGAAGAGCCCATACAATACAATAGAACAGCTAGTCCTAAAAATATTAAAAATACCTTAAGCCCAACATTTCATACTATGCTTAATGACGAAAAGCTAAAGGCATTCCCATTAAAGTAAATAAGTAAATAAAACAAAGATGCTACAATGATTGCTTAAAAGTTTTAAATAGTGTTCTGAAAGTTATTGGCTATCATAAAACACAAAAAAGTAATCATTAGAAAAATGAATGAAGATTCAAAACACAATGTAACTGTCTACTCGGCCAACCTGAAAGAACAAAATTCAAAACCTACTAGAACTGAGCAGCATTCAACAAACTGGCTGGTAGAATAACAAGCAAGCAGCCTCTCTTCCTCCCTCTATCAGCTTTCTTATATATCCACCATGATCAGTTAGAAAATTTGGCAAGAGCAAAAAATAACATAAAATAATGAGAAAAGTAGTTAATGAGAACTGTGTAAAACATATAAAGATATCTAGCTGTTTTACTGAAGGTCAACAAGGACATTTTGACTAAATGAGAAGCTGTGCCACACTCCTGGAGATTGGTTATTATAAAGATGTTAATTTTCCCCACATTGACAAATTTTATGCAATTCTAATAATTCCAAACAGGATTAGTTGAGCTTGACAAAGTGATTCTAAAATTCATGAGGAATGAAAAAGAGTACAAATATCAAAGGACATTTGGAAAAAGAGAAGAGTGAGAAAGAACTTACACTCCCTGGGAGTAAGTCTTTTTTTTTTTTAATATAAATTTTATTTAGTTACTTTTCAAGTACATTTTTTTAATCTATTTCTCCCATCCCACCCCACCCCCTGCCCGGTCTCCCCCTCCCTCCCATCCCCCCCCCCCGCCCAGTCCTCATCTCTGTGTCTTTCATATTTGTTCCTCAAAATCCCTCCCCCTTTTTCCCCTTAAGTTCCCTTCCCTCTCCCCTCTGGTCGCTGCCCACCTGTTCTCTATTTCAGCGTCTCTGTTTTTATTCTGTTTGCTTGTTTGTTTTATTCTTTAGCTTCCTGTCAAAGGTGAGATCATATGGTATAGCCTCTTCAGCAAATGGTGTTGGGAGAACTGGACAGCTACGTGCGAAAAAATGAAACTTGAGCACCAACTTACACCATACACCAAAATAAATTCGAGGTGGATAAAAGACTTAAATATAAGCCATGACACCATTAAAGTCCTAGAGGAGAACATTGGCAAGAAAATCTCAGATATTCCACACAGCAACATTTTTATGGATATGTCCCCTAGAGCAAGGAATATAAAGGAAAGAATAAACAAATGGGATCTCATCAAAATAAAAAGCTTCTGCATGGCTAAAGAAAACAGTATTAAATTAAAAAGACAACCAACTGTATGGGAAAACATATTTGCCAATGATACCTCAGACAAAGGTTTAATCTCCAAAATATACAAAGAACTTACACGACTCCACTCTAGGAAGACATCGAACCCAATTAAAAAATGGGAAAAGGACTTGAACAGACACTTCTCCAAGGAGGACATACAGATGATCCAGAGACACATGAAGAGATGCTCAATATCGTTAGCTATCAGAGAGATGCAAAGTAAATCTTAAATTAAATAAAACAGTATAGGTGAATGAACGGAAACATTCAGTATTGGAAATGTATCCACAACATCCCCAAATTAGTCTATACATTCTCATTGGATTTTTTAAGTGTTAATCTCATTCCATAGTTCATCTGGAAAAGTGAAAGCTAATACAGAATTATAGCAATCAAATCAGCATGGCACCGACATAAAAAACACATTATCAGTGGAACAGAATAGAGAGCCCAGAAATATACCCATGTCTACATGGCTAATGAATGTATGACAAAGTAGGCAAGAATATTCAATGGGGTGAAGACAGTCTCTTTGATAAATGATGTTTGGAAAACTGCACAGATACATGCAAAAGAATCACAGGTGGATCTGGATCACTTTCTTATACTACATATAAGAATAAACTCAAAATAAATCAAAGACAAATATAAGTCTTGAAACCATAAAACTCCTGTCAGAATGGCTATCATGAATAAATCAACACACAAGTGTTGGTGAGGATGTGAAGAAAAGGGAACCTTGTGCTCTGTTAATGGAATTGTAAATTGGTGTAATCACTGTAGAAAAAGTATGGAAAAAATGAAAAATAGAACTACCATTGCTTTAGCAATACCATTTCTGGGTATTTATCCAAGGATATACAAAACACTCATTCAAAGAGATATATGTACCCCTATGTTCACTGCTGTATTTACAATAGCCAAAATATGGAAGTAACCCAAGTATCCATCAGTAGACAAGTGGCTAAAGATGTGGTACATATATGCAATGGAATACTACTCAGCCGTGAAAAAGAATGAAATCTTGCCATTTGTGACAACATGGATGAACTTGGAGGGTATTACGCTTAGTGAAATAAGTCAGACAGAGAAAGACAAATACCATATAATTTCACTTATACATGGAATCTAATGAACAAAATAAACAGACAAACAAAACAGAAACAAACAGAGAGAAAAGGAACCAATGGTTGCCAGACGGGAGGAGGGTGGAAAGGATGGGAGAAAATGGTGAAGAGTTTAAGATGTATAAATTCAGTGATAAAAAACAGTCATGGGGTGTGGAATCTAAAGGACAATATAAATGAACAAACAAAATAGAAACAGACTCATAGATACAGAGAACAGACTGATGGTTGCCAGAGGGGAGGGGTATGTGGAGGGACTGGGTAAAAATGTGAGGGGATTGAGAAGTTCACATTGGTGGTTACAAAATAGTCATGGGATGTAAGTACAGCATAGGGAATACAGTCAATAGCATTGTGATAGCTATGTACGTGCCACATGGGTACTTGAAATATCGGGGGAACATTTTATAAAGTATACAATTTTCTATCCACTGTGCTCTACGTCTGAAACTAATATAAAATTATATTTAATGTGAACTGCAAGTGAAAAACTATTTTAATTAAAAAGAAAAGAAAAAGGGAAATAAGTAAATAATAGACTCCTAGGGGTGTTTGCCAAACAAAACAAAACAAAAACGTCCCAGGGATGTAAAGTACAGCAAAGGGATACAGTCAGTAATATGGTAATAACTATGTATGGTGCCAGCTGAGTACTTGACTTATTGGCATGATCACTTCATAAGTTACACAAATGTGTAATCACTGTTGTACACCTAAAACTAGTATAATACTTATGTCAACTATAAGTGAAAAAGTAAAACAAAAATTTTAATGCAGAAAAGGAAAAGGATATTTCTTTATGAGATTTCAGAACATACTACGAAGCTACAATAAACTAAGCAATGCGGTGTTTAAGCAAGCATAGACAGATTTATGGAACATAACATGAGAGTCTAAAAATACAACGCCACATATTTAAGCATTCAATGTATGAGAGAGGTACCATTTCAAATTGGTGGTGAAAGGAAAGATTATATAATAAATGGTGTTGAAACAGTTTGGGGGAAAAATAGAAAATCTACCTAATATGGTATATAACAATCCAGGGCTAAACATTAAAAATATTATAAATTAATTTAAAGAAAATTCAAGAAAATATTTTCACAATGATGGATCAGGGAAATACCTCCTGAAAAAGCTTTAAGACACAAAAGCCATAGAGGAAAAAAAATCAGATAAATTTTTATACATGTAAATGTATAATAGGTCATTATAAATGCAGTTAGAATTATAGTGAACTATAGCATGTGATACAGACAAGGGCATTATGAACATATAAATATTATAAAGCATTCATCAATCAATAAAAAATAAACTGGTATGAAATTTGGCAAAGGGTATAAATGGATGAAGGTTTTATGTCAATAGTTATTTAGAATAAAGTACATTTGAGCTAAATAGTTCACTCCATATATCAAATTCTTGGAATCATTTGATTTTTTTTTTTTTGTGGGAGCCCTCTAATCAAAAAGACAAAGCAAGAAGTAAAGAAAACCGACAGACATGAAAAAAAATTTAGTTCTGAATGTGCACTTTGTATGTCTATGTATACACATAGAAAACTGGAAGGAAAGATATCAACATATTTTTAGTAGTTGTCTTTAGGTAATATTACCAGTATAGTTCTTATTTTTCTTCATCAGCTCCTGAATTTTTTTATTCTCTACAATAAACATATACTTCTTACATCATCAGAAATAAATCTCTGAGACAGCTGGACAGATAGGCAGACAGACACACACACACACATGCCCCCCTAAATAGAGAGATGGACAGACAACAAGAAAGACAGCTACCCGAAATCTTGGGAAAGAATCAGGGGCTGCTACGCTTATCAAGCATCCTTCCCACCATGACCTCAGTTGGTAAGGAGGAAGGCAAGAAAGAAATGTCTCAGGGTTAACTAAAGTCAGCAGGAGAGAAGATAGAAGGATAGCTGCAGGATAAGAATTAAGTAAGAAAAGACACATCCACAAATGTGAAGGAGAGAGGGCATTTGGCATTTATTCACTCGTTTATTTCAGGCAATCCAAGGACACACATCTGATCACCATTAATGGGAACGACCCTGTGAGATTCACAGGTTACAGTTTGCATGCCAACAGGTTCTCACAGCTTCTCTGCATTCCAAATGGGAACTGGCTTTGGGTGGAGAGCATGGGTAATGGGGTGGCAACTTCACATCATTTAGCTTGACCCGACAGGTGTGCGCCAAGCCTTGCAACACATTTCCCTTCCCTTGTTGCCCAGCTCAGAACAGACGCAGAGGAAACAGCAGCTCATCAGAAATTCTGAGTCTTTAGTGCAAGCTGGTGAATATCTCAATATATAAAACATAGAAAAAAATCCAGAATTCTTTTAAAAATTCCAAGGATTGGGATATGTATTAACATATAACATATATTAATATATATCTTATATATTATATATCTACAAGAGGCAGTGAGATTTATATTTATATTTATATTTATATTTATATTTATATTTATATTTATATTTATATTTATATTTATTAACAAGAAGCTGTCATTTTCTAGCCAAAAGGTGACCCATTTTTCTGCCATGTTATTTTGCTCTCAAGGTAAGGTGCTGACCACTAATCTTTCTCATGATGCAACTAAGTGACAAGGTCAGGAAGGGTCAGGACTATTTGCGAGAGATATCCTATTCCTCCTTAGCATTAAAGAGCAAAACAAAACAAAAAAACTCCAAAAGCCCTTCTACTCATTTTAGTGGGAAAGAGATAGATTATTCTATTTCATTAGTAATCCTACAACAGTGGGGGGCAGGGGTGACCCATGTCTAACTCCAAAATAAATTCTAGCTGGTACTGAAGTAAATACTAAAAAATGAGACCAGGAAGAAGAGTAGACATGAACAGAGATGAACAGAAAACTGATGTCAGTTTTGGCAAGCCTGCCTAAGCACGGGTCAAAAAAAAACAAAAAACCACATGCAGGAGAAGGCTGAGGATTTAACAACAGAAACACATAAAACTTCTGTACCTTACTCTGTACTGCATGATAGTAACTTCAAGGAGAAAAACCATAGAGTTATGTCAAACAGACGCTGAAAGGAATCGAATCGATAGAGACTTCCTTGACAAGACATATATCCTGAGGCAAAGGCCAACGTAAGACAGAAGAGAGAACATTAGAAACATCTTCATTAATGTAAAAACCGAAATTCTCACTATTGCCATTAATTATTTAACATTCTTCTGTAGATTGACCAATGCAATGAGGGATAAGAGCAGATAAACAAACTGTTAGGAAAGCCAAAACACTACCTACAGGTTCTGTGGCATCAACCAACTTAGAGAATCTATCAGAGCAGCAGTAAGATAGTGAGTTATAAATAAAAAATCAATACCCCTCCTGTGCACAAACAATCCACCATCAAAACAACCTTACGGAAGAAATACTCCTTCTATGAAAGCAAAAAAAGATTTTATATTGTAAAGATTAAATTCTCCCTAATATAAAGTTAGCATTCAGCATGATTTCAATAAAAATTAAAATGCGGTATATGTTGAGAATTAGACAAAATGATTCTGATGTTTATCCACAGATATAAACATGTGAGAACGACAAAGAAAAACTAGACAAAGAGCAATTGGATATTAGATATTAAAAAGTATAATAAAACTTTAATAATTTACAGAATACTGGGCTGGGATCAATAGTAGAGGGACGTAGCGGGCACGGAGATCTAGAAACAGACCCGAATAATATGGCCATTTGGCCTGTGATAAATAACAACGGTACTTCAGATCAATAAGGCAGACCTGCATAGGGGTGAGATGAAAAGGTATCTTTTTTGGGGAAAAACAAGCTGAGACTTCTTGGCTGACTCTATATCACATATTCACTGCTCCAGGCTGCCTGGTGGGTAGAGGTGGCATGTGACGTATTTATGGCCCGTAAGACATCAGGGGGAGGGTCTGGGGGAAGCTTCAGTTTCCTGATACAAAACCCCCCAAGCCTCCTCCCTGCCTGGAGTGCAGACCCCACCGCATTCACTCTGAGACCACAGGTAGGAAGCCCCCGGATGAGCGCGGGCAGGAGGAGAGGGGCAGGAGGGCACCGGGCTGTGAGGGGGTCACAGAGCGAGTCTGGACTCAAGAGGGAGGCTTTCAGGAACTGTTCTCACATCCTCTTTTATCTGTTACCCAATTGAGTTCCAGCTGCTTCTAGTGAAGAGTTTTATAATCTTGGAGAGAAAAGCACTCTTCTAAATTTACAAGATACCCTCAGACCCATTAAAGAAAATACTGATCTAACATAAAAACTTTTTTAAAGCTTTGAAACAAAATAGAAACCTACTAACAGATGGAAAACAGCCTGACAGCTGTCATAGGGGAGGGGGGTTGCAGACCTGGGTGAAAAAGTGAAGGGATTAAGCAAAAAAACAAAAACAAAAAAGAAGTTTTTTAAAACTTTAAAGTTATAAACAAACAAACATGTAGCATATATACATTTAAAGGGCAAATCGTAGAATAGCAGTTAGATGAGACACATATGTAAGACTAATTGATGTACATAGAACTCATAGACAAAACCATATGCAATTCAATGGAAAAATTGGCCTTTTACGACTCAACCTCAGAAGTTACTCAGCATCACTCTGCCGTACTGCACTCTATTAGCTGAAGCCGTCATAAATCCATCCAGACTCAAGGAGAAAGGCTCTAGACCCCATGTGTGAGTAAGAAGAGCACCGAGAAGCCCTAGCTGGTGTGGCTTGGTGGACTGAGTGCTGGTCTGTGAACCGAAAGGTTGCTGGTTAGATTCCCAGTGGGGGCACATGCCTGGGTTGTGAGTGGCTGGGGGCATGTGAGAGGCAACTGATCGATGTACTTCTCATACATCGATGCTCCTCTCCCTCTCTTTCTCCCTCCCTTCCCCTCAGTCTAAAAATAAATAAATGAAAATCCTTAAAAAAAAAAAAAGAAGGGCATCAAAGAATCGGCAGGCCTATTTTAAAATGGCTACAAGCTGTAGATTTTGAATCTGGCAATTCCACTTCTAAAAATTTATTCTGCAGAAGCAAGCAAAGTTTTGTATAAAAGATATATGTAAAGAATCCTCATGTTAATTTCATTTTTTAACGAGGGTTCTCAAAATGTCAGCATGCCTCAGATTTGCCTGGATGCCTCATTCAAACAAAAGTTGCTGGGTCCACTCAGAGTTTCTTTTTCGAGAGGCTTTGAGGGGAGGGGCTGGAGAATTTGCACGTTAAAAAGTTTCTAGGAGATGCTGCTCTGTCGCTCTGAGGCCCAGACTCCAACAGTCCGTGATTCATACCATTACTATCTCAAATGCTATGCCTGTACTTGTTTTTCCATTTTACGAACAAAATTTGCTCCAAATACATCACAATGGAACAGGGAGAACCCCCTGGCCTTGTTACAACCTGACAAAGATATTCTTAGTCATATTTTTGGTGGAGAGAAAACTCTTTGGGTGACTAAACCGTACATTCTGCTCTCCCAACCTCAGCCCAGAACTGCTCAGTAGGGCGACCGTGGCATTTGACGCAGCAGGGTGGAAGAGAACCTTACAAGGACTCTGCCCTCAAGCAGAGGTGTCCTCCTGGCCAGTGCCACTGCCTTGTCCCCTTTCCTGTGTACCCCAGGCCCTGTCACAGTCTGGAACCTTTCACCAACTTAACAGGTGGGTAATACTAAAAGTAGCAAAGCAGTAACTTTTCTAGGCTGCTAGCCATTTTTATACTCGGAAACCTGAATTTTCCTTAAATTGGCTTCCTGCTTTCAGTTTGGAGGCGTTTCTTGTTTTGTTACAATACCTGACTTTTACTGCTGATGTTGTTTGGTTCTATCATGTGTCTACAAGCTACACTGCAGCATAGAATAGCCTGTGCAGGGGAACTTGGGGTTAAACCTCGGATCTTCTGAGTAGTGCACCTAAGTTACCGGCCGGGCACAATTCACTTCCTTAGTTCAAACCTCTCCCGTTGCTCCCGCAATGACCTGCAGAGCCCTTCCCTCATTCCGATTCCCTTTCCCAGCCTGATCCGCCTCATTCCCCAATAGGAACTCTATGTTCCAGTCACTGGGCGCTATCCTAATGCATACAGCGCAGTCCACCCTCATTCTTATATAAATGCTATTTCCTCTCCCTGAACGTTCTTCCCCGTGAATTACAATCCACGCTTGCCACACGACTTGTTGTTTCCTCTGGGAGGGCTACCGCCTTCAGGGAGCAGGCTGAGCTCTGTAATCCCACGGCACTGTCTACACTGGTCCTGAACTACAATTATCTGCGAGGGCTCTTATCTCCTATAATAGTGTCAGCTCATCAAGGGCGGAGACCATGTGTGGTTCAAGCAAGCAGTGCCCAGCCTGCTCAGATGACGCTCTGTAGGAGCTCAGCGTCACAGGGAAGTTCAGGAAGGTGCACTTCCCACCTGGGCGTGTAGAAGTGCCGTCCTTTCACAGTGAGTGACTGGACGTCTTCAGGAAATGAATGTCTGAAACTCAAACTCATGGTAGAGAACCACGTCAGACTTCCAACAGCAGACTTTAAACAACACGCAGGCAAAGGGAGCGCTCCTTACTTTCAGCTGTCGTCGCGCCCTGGCCAGAAAGAACTGCCAACAGTTTTCTCTAGAATCCACCATGCCCAGAACGCGAACTTCATTGCGAATTCCAGAAATAATCTTGTCCACATCTTCGTCACTGAAGAGATCTGGGATGTCTCCTGCCCCCAAAGGAAGGAGTAGAATTACTGAAAGACCGTCACAATTTAAATTTTATACACAATTTCTTAATGCTTGAAATGCTTTACAATACAAAGTTCAGCTTAAATAACAAAGGAAGACTTTGAAATCAGAAATGCCATTTTTTTCTTTTTTTGCATTTACAAGACATGTGACACACTAAACTCGTACACGTAGAAATAACATTTACTCCATCGAAGGTCCCTCCAAGGAGCCTCACATGTGTAAGCACACTGAAAAAGCAACACACCTCAAATTAGGTAGGTTTATAGGTTTCTCCCCAAAGACCGCCCCAACAAACATCTCGAAGACAAATGGTCTCTCCTTAAAGTTCACCGAGACTACAGATAATTTGTCACTGGGGAAGATCTTTCAAGAAATGTGCTGGTTTAATCACCTGATGCCAGCAAGTCATTAATCAGCACGAGGAAGCTCTCATCTAGAACCTGGGCATCTGTCAGCAGGAACACAGTGGGCATGTTCTTGGCTCCAGCTCTGATGTGCAAATTGGCAAGATCTACCTGCGAGGAGAGGAAGCCATCACTCATGTTTTGTTAAAATGCTGACGCGATGTCGGGAGGATGCGTGCAAGGGTGGGGACAAGCTGAGTGACTGTCACATGAATGCCACTGGTGTCCGTTCCGTCTGCTGACCTGCTCTTTCCTCCCCGGGACCCTGTCATGGGGGCACACGGCATGACATCTCCGTTTCTGGTGGGTGAGTGTCGTGTCTGTGGCTTTAACGGGGCCCAGGGATGAAGACAGACTGCTGCAGACCAACTCCCTTCTGCTAGAGCGGAAGTGACTCCGGTGGTGCCTTTGTCGGGCAACCCAGAGAAAGGAAGTTTCTGCTCATTTTGACAACTATTTCATTGAAAACATTTTTTGTTGGCTACATATTTAGTTTTGGTCAGTAATATAGAAAGCATGTGCTTTTGGGGGTGGGGTGGGTAAAATAGCATTTGCCACAAACTCTAAGTACTATTTTGTAAGTACAGCTCATGTTAAAACACGAGTTTCTTGAATGTATCTAGACTGCATTTTATTGTCATAACCTTAACCAAAGTGGAAGAAATCTATTTGCACTTGTAAAAATGGTATTTTTTTCTCCATCATACAGGAACATTAAGACTGCTGACTATCAGGTGTGGTCAACGCAAAGGAGGCAAGTACTTAACATAATGTTTTCTGAGCCGGGTCTAAAGACTTAAATACCTATAAAGATTTATAGAAATTTACTACGACTAATTTGACCGTGAAAGAGAAACGACCAAAGGTAAGCAAATCCTCTAGAGAGCTTTCCCCTCCTCCCACGGTTGGGGCGGCCTGGGCCAAATCTGGGAGTCAGAGCTGATGTGGGTGCCCCGACTTACGCCTCATCCTCCCGGCAGGAGAGGAGGAGGACCCATCACTCTCACTCACCCGAAGTTCTTGGACCCCAAAGCCCTGGGTCAGGGTGGTCTGGAAGACGTCCAGGCCGCAAACGTGAGCTGCCAGCCGGGACAAGCTCTGCTTGCCGCTGCCGCCCACTCCGATCAGGAGGGCGTAGCCCTGAGGGGTCCGGAGGATGCGGCTGATGCGACACCTGGTGAGAGAAAGGGCCCCCACGGCAGCATGAAGCCCGGGACTCTGGCTGTTCTAGTTTTATTTTTTAAATCCTCACCTGAGGATTGATT
Source organism: Artibeus jamaicensis (assembly GCF_021234435.1). NCBI lineage: Eukaryota > Metazoa > Chordata > Mammalia > Chiroptera > Phyllostomidae > Artibeus > Artibeus jamaicensis. Next base: position 987,744 of record NW_026521764.1, on the reverse strand, counting down.
CTAGAGAGAGACCGGGAGGGGAAGAGAGAGAAACGTCAAAGCGAGAGAGGCCTCAATTGGCTGCCTCTTGAATGCATCCCGACTAAGGATCAAACCCACAACCTCCATTGGTGCCCTGAGCGGGGACGGAACCCACAGCCTTTCCTTCGGGACACAAGACGACACTCAGCCACCTGAGCCACCCCGCCAGGATGGGCTGATTTTTTTAGATAAATGTTTGAACGCTAAATTCCAATGTTTATTTTAAACCTTTTGCTCCTGTTCCTCTGTTTCTCCATCAAAGATGCTCCCTGCGTCCGTCCTTGCAATGTTTGTCTAACAAACTGTCCCTGCTAATGACGTCTTGGCCTCTGTTCTTGCTCTACGGAACTTCACTGAACTCAAGAAAGGCCACACGTACGGGTCTTTTATCAAGGCTCCAGATTTGTTTGATTAGCAAATAAGGTCCCAAACTTCACTTCAGCTTGCAGGTATGGCAACACCAAAGGGAGAAGGTCTTTGTGCCAGAGACCTGTGCTATAGAAACAATTTGGAAAATAGGTTTGTTTAAACTAGCAAACATCACACATGTGATCTACTACACGCCAATTAAACAAGCGCCTCTTCATATGATTCTCTCTCTGAGCCGCAAGCCCTCTAGAAAATGCACTAAAATCATTCAGAATCACAGAGTTAGATTTCTAGCAAGGCCAGCGAACCCCTTGTTCTATGTTATCAAAGAGATCTTGGGTGCTTAAACTGTTGATATTATTGTTACATTTTAAAACGGGAACAAGTTGGTTTGAACATAGTTAAAATATGGGTTTGGTGGAAGAAAGATGTTATAATTATGTTGTGAATACTAGGAACAGCAACAAAACAAAATATGAATATATGGAGACCCAAATGCAAAAACACTGGACACCATGGTGTTGTTTCTAGGTTGCTTTTGTGAAATGAATTGAAACCCCAGGCCCTAAATGATCCACATAGCTTGTTTTTTAAATAGCGCTTTCTGAAAAAAATGAAGTCGGGTTGTGGTCACTTCCACTGGGACCAGGGCGTGTGAGCATTTCCTGAAAACCTTCAGTAACTGAAAAGATGGGTTAGTTTTACGAGCTCAGCCATCCCCTTGCATTTCATTTGACATGAGCACACAACGCAAGCACCTTGGGAAAGCCATAAAACAACTTGCACACAAGTGAACCCCCACGTTACAAAGCAGGGTTCCTATTGCATGTTAACGCATGCTGCCAAGTTTATACCTCACAAGAGTGAGGTATGCAGAAGAGTCCCTTTCTACAACACCCAAGGTCAGGCTCTGAAATCATCTTCTAGCTCAGAATCCTGATCAACAAAACCACCTTCCTTTTCAGGCCGCTGGGAACTCCACGTTGGAGGATGACAGGGGAAGACCCCATGGTGGCCACGGGAGGCCTCTCTCATGGGAGCCTTGCATGCGGCATTCAGACACAGTCCGCGTAGACTAACCCAGCCAGAAACAGACTTGCTAGTAATCCATTTACACAATGGCTGTAGATTCTAACGAAAACTGTGTCATGGGAGGGTTCCAACGGCAAAGGAATCAATAAAACAATCAATATTTAGCATGCTTCTAATAATTGATGATGGGGAGGCCTCCAAGGTTTTTCTTAGCCTCTTTGGCTAAACATTTTAAAGAGTAACACTTTAAAAAAAATTGAATCCCCCCATTTTTTTCCTGTTTGGATATCCTTCCTTGCCCACTTCTTTCTGGGCTTATTTTTAATTGTGATTTCATTATCTTAATCTTTATCCAAGTACCACTTACTCAAAGGGCCAGAGCCTTTAATTAAACCCCCTGAAATTCATATATTAAAGTCGTAACCCCCAGTACCTCAGAACATCAGCTTGTACAGAAACAGGGTCATTGCAGAAGTGATTGCTTGAGACGATATCATTCCAGAGTAGGGGCCCCTATCCAATACAGCTGGTGTCCTTACAAAAGGCAGAAATCTGGACACACACATGCAGAGGGACAATGCATGCCCTGTGAGGCCTGGAATGGAGCTGCGACACCAGGAGCTTGGCGAGAGCTCTGGCCCTTCTGACACACCTTGACTTCAGACTTCTGGCCTCCAGAGCTGTGAGACCATAAACGTCTGCTTTTCTGTGACAGCAGCTCCAGCAAACGGACACAGCCAGCAAGGCATGACAGTGACCAGGGGACAGCACTGGCCATAAAGGTGCAATCGTTGGAACCCCACGCAGCAGCAGTCAGACGAGCTGTCAGAATATTCCACGAAGCATGTCGCTGCCAGGCAAACGTGTGCCCAAAATCTCCCTGAACTGAAAACTGAGACTCCTTCCTCTGGTTATAAGGAAGTGCTCCCTGCAAAGACGGCCCCTTCCTGCCACCCATCCTGGGCACATACACATACTCTGCCCTGCTCACTTCCGCACTCTGCTGCTGTGAAGACCCCCTTTCTGTTCCTGAACACTCAGCCTCAGGGCCACAAGCAACCTGCCCTCGCCTAGACTGCTCTCCCTCCAAATCTGTCCGTGCCTGCCTCCTCCTGCTTAACGTTTCGATCTCACCTTGGACGTGAGCTCCTCATGGGGATACCCAGTTCCTCTTTGGGAAGCCACATGTTTTATTTCCAGGAATCCACCTCTCTTAGTTCTCATTGTGACACATCACCTTCTGACATTTTTCTGCTTTACTTGTCCATGTCCTTATACATGTCCATAAGAATCACTAAAATGCCAGCTCAACTAGAGAAGGGACTGACTGTTTGCTGCTCCACCCTTAGTACCTACAAAGATACCGGACGCCCGGGCCCTGCAGGTGATGGTCACGTGACCAGCGCCCTGCACGAGGCGCCCAGTCTAGGAGGTGAGCGAGAGCCCTGCCGGCAGCTCTGCACTGGGACTCGGGCCTTGTCCTCACTGTCTGCCAAGCAACGGGCCCTCCCCGCTTTTTCCTGATTTGCACAAAGCACTGAGCAGTCTGGCAGTGTTCCTGTTCAGCACTCAGTAGGCACTCTTCACACACGCTTAGTCAGTGAAAATCAGTTCAAGTCCATCCTGTCTCTGCCACTTGGGCACCTGATGACTTGGAATGAGTCGCTTGTCTCCTTCCTCCTTAGTGTTTTACCCACCAGGGCCGCAGTGACATAAAATGGGAATTACGGCTGTGACGGCACTTCAGAGAGAAGTGTACCGCTGTAAGACATTATTTCAATTGTGACAGTTTACGGAGACACTGTACTTTTATGCCGGGTGGCAAACAATAGGTAAGAACTGGAAGTTCAGAGGGCTGACTATGACCTACTGAAAAATGGCAGCCGTGGACACCCAGCCGTTTTACTTTGTACAAACGGTATCGCAACCAGTTAACTCACACGTGTTGCATGGCGTCTTCAAACAGAACAAGGTGCATGGCAGCATTTAGCTCGTTGTAGTTGTCTAACGCCTCTGTAAGAACTGTCTTCAGCGCCTCCCAGTCCTTCAAGGGCAGGTAACTTGGCTCTTCCCCACCACTAGCGAGGTGGCAATAGAGGAGGGGCTGCTGAAGCAGAACACGACTGTCCACCCCCTGCAGGAGGAGGAAGAGAAAAGTGTGGCCATGCCAGCCCTCCGGCGTGGTTCATCTGGCGGCACAGAGGCCGACCAATCCACGCATGGAGCGTCCCCCAGTGCAGAACAATGACATTCTGCAGTCACGGCTGCGGGAGCGAGGCAAGCATTTACAGTTTACTCCCATCCACACCCAACTTCCCGTCCACACCCACCACCAGTTAGTGCCAGAGAGCACGGTGACCTCTCACTTTCTCACTTACTTCAAAATATTTATATGCCGTTTCCAGAATTTTTTTCTGAAACAAATCACAATCCCTGGTGTCTATCAGTTTGTCTCCATAGACGCGAGACGATTCATGAAGCCACAAGCGTATTAAATCGTCTGAACCCTTTAGACATTCAGGAGAAGCAAATAAAATCCCCTGTAAGGCAAGAACAGGAAAAATTAAAAACTCAGAAGGCGATGACGTTCCAGACCAGATTGGGCGCATTCAGGGTGGTGTGGCCGTAGACAGATGACGTTCCAAAGTAATATTTTTAAAACATTATCTTTAACTGTCTACTGAATTTAGCAATTGACTGAGTTAAAAGAAACATTATAAATAATAGTACATATATTAGTTTTACTGTCTAATAAAGCGACATTTTGAAAATTTGCTATCATTATACTCATTTTTAGTAATGTAGCTAAGAGAGTATTTTAAGAGCCAGTCCAGAAACTAAATACCAAGTGTGAGAACTTGTGCCAATTAAGTCATCCAGTAGATTAAGTTTTCGAAATCACAGAATAAAGAGGTAACATAAAAATTCCATAATCATAATTCTTTTATTCTAAAATATTTTTAAAATTCTCTTTTGAAAAGATTTTGTTTATTTACTTTTAAAGAGAAGGGAAGGGAGGAGGAAAGAGAGGGAGAGACACGTCAGCGTGTGAGAGAGACGTGGGCTGCCTCGTGCCCTGACTGGGAATAGAACCTGCAGCCTCTCAGCTTGCAGGCTGGTACTCAATCCACTGAGCCACACCAGCCAGGGCTCTTCTGATCTTAGTTCATCCAACCGTTTCATTTCACAGACGAAGAATCTGAGACCAAAGTAAATTGCCTGAATTCATACTTTGAGGGCACCAATGCCAAAGCACTCTGACTCTCGCCCTTCCTCAACGCTGCCCTTCAGTGTCTGGGATTCACACAGGCCCCACCCTCACGGAGAGGGTCAGCGTGCCTTGGCCTCGCAGGAGCACGCACACCAAGAGCTGCTGGAGAGAATTCGCTGTAAAGGGCTGAACTGGTAGTTGGGAGTGTCAGGTGCTGACAGGATGGACACGAATGGAGAGCAGGCAAGCTTCCCGCCCCACGGCAACTATGGCCTCCGTCCCCTTTTCTGGTGGGACTAAAATTCTGCTTTTAAACAACAGGCAGGTGCTAGAAATACAAGGATAAAGAAAAGATAAAAAGGGATGGTGCACATTCTTCGGGATCTATTGTCTAATGCAGTGCTACAATTCTGAGACAGCTATGGAGTGACTTAGGAAAGTGGGTTGAAAAACATAAAGAAACAGCCCTGACTAATGTGGCTTAGTTGCTTGGGTGTTATCCTGCAAAGCAAATGGTTGCCCGTTCAATTCCCAGTCAGGGCACATGCCTGGGTTGAGGGTTCGATCCCTGGCCGGGGCGTGTACAGGAAGCAACTGATGGATGTTTCTCTCTCGCATCGATGTTTCTCTCCCTCTCTTTCTACCTACCTTCCCCTCTCTATATAAATTAATAAAATCCTCAAAATATATATAAACAAAAATCACTAAGTATGAAGAAAGAAATCCCATGGTTTTTATACCTAACCCGTTTACTGCCTCTCTTACAACAGAACTCTAAGCCGCACATAACGTCCCCACCACATTTACTGCACAGGACAGACGACCTTAACTGGATTCTTAAATAATCCCAGGCTTTCAACTGCCTCTCTGGAATTTCCTTTCTAAATCAAACACATAAGGCCTGGCTGGTGTGGCTCAGTGGATTCAGTGCCAGACTGCCAAGCAGAGGGTCACTGGTTCGACTCCCAGTCAGGGTTGCCTGGGTTGCAGGCCAGGTCCCCCGGTGTGAGGGGCACAAGAAGTAACCACACACTGATGTTTCTCTCCCTCTCTTTCTCCCTCCCTTCTCCTCTCTTTAAAAACAGAGAAATAAAATCTCTTTAAAAATCACACATATAAACTCTGTCCTTTTACCAGGTAAGCAAAGAGTCAATGTCAAAGCAAAACAGCAATTTAAGAAACTGTCATTTCCCTTGATGTATGTTTAAAAGTCATATTTGATATAAAAAATGACAAATTACCCCTCTTACTTGGCACCAAATGAAGCAGTCAGATATTTCTATGGAATAAATGAAATAAGGAGCGCAGACTTCTACCCTTGCTTCTGCTGCTAAGTCCCTAGACAGCCCAAGAGGGACAACTACTCCCACGGATGAAAGGGAACTGCAGACCCGGCACACTTACTTCCCGGAAGCGTGTGTGGTATAAAATGAAAGAATATATACACAGTACACGGTGGAGTTTCTAACTAGGCTCTGTGACCAAACTCCATTACTATTCCTGGAGTCATTCCTCCCCCACAGACGCGTGACAGGGAGCCATCGAGGTACCTGGAAGATGCTCGACAGGTCTCTCAGATTGAAGAGGTAGTGGAATCTAACGGCCGTGGGTGCAAAGTGATGGGTCATCACCTGATGGAGCGCGACTGCTGCCTGTATCAGGGCGGGGCCGCCCCTGAGAACCGAGGGGCCAAAAGCGTGCTGCCGGAAATGGGAGCTGAGGATTCGGCTGTAGATGGTGCTCAGCGCATCCGAGGACGGAAAGTTGAATGCAAACACTGTGAAATGTCTCTGAAAAGAAAAACGCGTATGAGAATTACCAAAAAATAGAGATGATAATGGTACCAGGAGATTTTTTTTAAGCCTTATTTTTGTCATTCCTTTCTGCATCCCTGCCCACTGCCATTTAACTTCGGAGTGCCATTCCCTCTGACTCTGGGCCTGGCTGTGTGGCTCCACTGGGCCAGCAGAATGGCGTGTGACAGTCACTGTCAGAGGCCTGTGTGTTCCCATGTGTGCACTTAAGGATCTCCCTTTGCCGTACATTCTACCAGCTGCTACTGGATGAGAGACCCATGCAGCAGAGCCACGCTGCCCCCGTAACTCCAGCCAGAGTCCCCCTAGATTAGCGGACACAGCGTAACCCCCAGGCATGTGAATAGGCCCGGCCAGGATCATCAGTCACCTGGCCAACCCCCGGCTGACTCCAGGTGAGTGAGGAAACAGCACTTCCTGTTGCATGCTGCTGTTATACGTATGTTGCTGATGGTGGTGTGTATGATCAAAAAGCCAATGTGCCCACAAAAACATGCGCATAAATATTCATAGCAGGATATCCATAGTTGCCAAAGCGTGGAAACGGCCAAGACACTCCTCCATAGGTGACTGGATAAACAAACTGGGGCACATCCCTACAATGATTAGGATTCATGAGCTTACTCTTATAAAGAGAATAAGCTATCAAACCATGAAAAGACATGGAGGAAACTGATGTGCGTACTTAAGCTAAATGAAAGAAGCCAATCTGACAAGCCTACGTACTGTATGATTCCAACTGTGTGACATTCTGGAAAAGGCTAAACTATGGCAACAGTAACAGGATCAGCTGGTTTCCAGGCACTCAGAGGATGAGCAGGAGGAAGACAGGGGACGTTTAGGGCAGTGAAACCACTCCGTACACTTTAACGGCGGACACCTGTTGTTGTTCATTTGCCAAACCACAATGCAAACTCTGGGCGTCAGTTGACGATACCTGATCAGTAGTGGCTCGTCAGCTGGAACAAATGCAGCGTACCCATGTTTGTAGCAGGGCAAAGTGAGGCCGGGAGAGCGAGGGAGCACAAGGGAAATCTGTGCTTTCAATTCAGCTGCTAAGAGAGTTTGTGAACCTAAAACTGCCCTAAAAAATAAACCCTTTTAATTTTAAAAAAGCTTACATGACTGACCAAATGTCCAATAGCAGCCCTGATTTGTACTCAAAAGCACCCAGGTCAAGATCTGCAATGTTTGAGTATTATGTTTGGGGCTATTTGAAAGAGAGCAGGACTCGGCACCCCACCTGGAGTCTAGGGTTGATGGTGAAACTGCCCACCACTGGGTTCATGCAGGCCACGTACTGGCAGCTGTGGATTTCTTTAAGCATCACCTTCTGTCTGTCGTACCTGAAAGACAGAAAACAGAACCTTACATCTCAAAGCTGAAGATGACAGCCCAACCAAATCTACCAGTTCATAAAGGACTTCACCAGCTGTCTCCTTTGATCTTTACAACTGCTCTGTGATACTGAGCTCATTAACACAATCTCAGAGACAGGAAAACAAAAGCTCAGAACACTGAAGGCCACAGAGCTCCTTGGATGCCAGACTCCACGTAGGGAGCCGAATCTATACATGCTATGACTGCTCGTTGATTCTCGTGTGGCTCTCTGTCTGGTTAGAAGGACCCACAACAGCCCTGGCCAGAGGAGCTAGTTGGTTGGAGTGTCATCCTGTGAACCAAAAGGTCTCAGGTTCAATTCCCAGTCACGGCACATGCCTAGGTTGTGGGTCTGGTCCCTCAGTTGATGTGTGTAGGAGAGGCAACTGGCCAATGTTTCTCTCCCTCTCATTCTCCCAGTTTCTCCTTGGGGGGGAGGGAGAAATAAAGAAAAGAAGAGAAGTGACTGCCACATAGCTGGGGGCTCTCCTCCAGTTAACAGCAGGGTCGCAGACTGCAGCAGCCAGATAGGATGAAATGGTAACATCCCACAGAACAAGGTCAAGCTCGTCGAAGTAATTTAGTGTGAGCTAAGGTTGAAGAATTTGATGCTTAAGCCAGACAGTTTATATTTCCGGAATACTTTTCAATCCAACTCTCATCAAGGTACTAAGGGAATCTATCTGATGGAAGATGTTGAAAAGAAGATGCAAAGTGAAATCCAAAAGGTATCCCTGAAAATGCTCTTGCTCAGAAAAGGAAGAAATTAGGGTAATTGCAGTTGTGAAGGCTTATCCCTAACAATAATAATTAGATTTCAGAAAAAATTAAAACACAGAGAATCATTTACCAGTGCCCGTAATCGATGTGCTGCCGAATCAGGGTGTGGGGCTGAACAGTGCCGTAGAAGTCCACTTCGGGCATATTCATGTCGTCAATGAAGTAAACCAGCTTTTTATTTCCTCCTGGGCCATAATTGCGACCAGCTTTTTTCTCTAGTGGTTTCTCAAGAATTCCTGAAACAAGTATAAAATTCTGTGCAATCAGATAAAATGCAATTTTCTGTCCTTAGTCCTTTTTCCTTATTTTTTCCTCATCTTCTGTTCATTTTACCCACTCTGTTGCTTCTAGGACCACCTCTGTACAGGCTAATACCACAGTTGTGTCACTGGTCACCTCCTGTAAATGGGTCTCCACATCTCTTTCTTTCGGCCTGCCCATCCGCAACTCCGGTCCAGAGCGACGTGACATCCAGCTCGTACACTCCTCAGGGGGCGTGGTCTGCCTGCCTGAGGCTTCTTCTCCCAAAGGGTAGCTTGCACCTTATCAGTTCCTTGCTCCCCACCAATGCCTCACCATCTCCTACCAAATGATATACATTTTCTTCAGCTGTATCTCACCTCTCTCCACAGTTACAATGTCCAGACATCCCAGGTTATCTGGAACTATTGCAGTTTTAGCACTAAAAAGTCCCAAGTCCCAGAAAACCCTTCAGTCTCGGGCAAAGCTGACAGCTGGGCACTCCGAGATACACCTCCGACCCACCATGCCCGCCTTTCCCTGTCTTCTGCCCTATCATTGTGCTTCAGTCACCTTTGAGTTTCGATCAACTGACTGCATCCCACAATTTTCTCTTATGAGTTTGCGCAAGCCAATTCTTCTGTCCCAAGTGCACTTTTGCCTGCATAACACTCCATCTCAAGGGTCTGAAATCCTAACTGCCCTCACAAAAGAAAGGCTCTTTCTTGTCCTCATGCTAATAGGCAATCTTTAAATCTTATTTATGCCTGTATCCCTTTCAGGAGCTACCAAGATGATCTCATACTCTAGTCAAGTACTTTGTTCAACTACTGAGTCACAGCCCTAGTCTGCCACTTACAAGTCATAAAGTGATCCATTCTGTGTCTGTGAATGAAAAACATGTACTAGACACAGTGCTTGGGGAAAAGTAGACCAATAATAGATATTGGCTGAATAACATACTGCTGAGTCAGCTTTTTAACTGTTTTGTTCACAAACACAAGGAAAACAAACTTGATTAAAAAGGAGATTGAAGAAAAATCACTCTTGGTTGAGTTAATGATATCAGTAAGAAAATTTATTATTACAACTCCAATGATATTACCTAAGAAAACAGCAACAACACACCCTTGTGCACACTCACAACATAGAAACCACATTCAGGGCGACGCAGCAGGTTCGATGAAGCACTGAACAATGCTGCCCCTGCCCCACCCCACCCCCACCTCCAATATAACCCACTACCCTGCTGGACCAAGGGACAGACCTGCCAATATCATCCTTTTATAATACTTCACTTCTACTTCCAAAGTCTACTTTGCTCATCTTTCCTAACTTAGAATGCCCCAAATCTGTGTGGCTCCTTTATTATATTGATACATTTATTCAACAGTGTAAAATTCTTCTTACAGTTCTCCTAAGACTTAACGAACAGCTCATGGCCTACCATTTCATCAGCACAGTTTGAATGAGTTTCTCCTGGATCGATCCCTCACTGGAAGAGGTGACAGAGTGCTCTCCCTTGAGAACACCCTCATGAGATGCCCAGGCTCCGTAAAACTGACTGAAGAAAACCCAACCGTTTAGAGGCGAAGCAATGCACACGACTGATGCCAACTCTTGCTGTTCTAAAGAGTAATAACCCAAATAAAGCCATGAATGATATCAAAAGCCAAAATTACAACATCTGAACAAAGTATATTTACCTAGAATGATAATAAAATTCATGTGAGGCCTAAGAGAATGTCTAAAGCCCAGACAAAGTCATCATCTCTTTGGGTTGCATGTTGCAGCCTTGACTGTTTCTGATCTCTTTTTTAAAAAAATATGATTTGAGAGAGAGAGAGATTGGTTGTTCCACTTATTTCTGCATTCATTGATTGATTCTTGTATGTACCCTGACGAGGGATCAGACCTGCAACCCTGGCGTATCAGGATGATGCTCCAACCAGCTGAACACCTGGCCAGAGCAGCAGTTTCTGACCTCTTGTCTCTGGAAGGTACTCAGGAGGAACACTTACTCTGCAGGGTTGCAGACGTTGTGTAGTAGTTGAAAGGCACGCAGGACACTACGTAATCCTCGGAGAGACTGGCCAGCGTGTCCCTGACAAAGACTGTTTTGCCCACTCCAGCATGGCCTACCAGCATTAGCGGCTGCCCTTTCGCAAGCAACAACTGTGTGAAATATTGAAGACGAGTCGTCTCGGATGTGTGAACCAGAACTCTCTGGAGGAAAGAGACAGAATGAGAGAGAGGTCAGAGAGAGACAGTCCGAAATTTTCCATCTGAACAGTCACTTTAGAATTGAGACTTAATGAATTCTTAGTGCAAGTTCACACCGGTAGGGAGATCCCACTTCATTTTGTTTTGCAGGGTCGGAGTTCAGGAATCACTGCCCGAGAGAGCAGTGGGGAAGCGCCGTTGACCTGTGGTCGCATCAGCCACCGACTGTTAGTTTCCGATCCAAGTAGCGGCACCCCAGGCCCCCGGCTGTGGAACACCTCCCACGGCAACCTTGCCCAACCTTGTGTCAGACATATAACAGAATACAGTCAACGTTGGAGAAACGGTCCACCATCCTTTGCTTGCTGACAACACATTTGAAAAGCCAAGCCATACATATGTGGAAGTTGGCAGCAATGTTCTGGCCCAGTGACATTAACTGGCAAAACGGTAAGCACCATCCACACGCAAGGAGCTCAGTGTAGAGGGAGGCGACAGTGGCTCTCAGTGGGATAGTCACAAGTCCAAAGCACATTTGAAACTCACTATGCATCGTTTTTGTTGAACATTCTTATAATGGTGTTTCTGCTTTGAAAATGGGCTATCTATTTAGATACAACTTTGTTTCACAAAGAATTTGAGGTGACTTATGGGAATGCAATAAATGAAAGAGTATAAATAAATAATAATCAGACTCAGGAACACAAACTAATACATGAAATCAGGAAAAGGAGCAGGAGTTATAGACATGCAGGGAGTAGAATCTTAGAGCGTGATCAAAGCAGTTGACAATTTCTTGTAGGTCTTGATGGGCAAATTGAAAAGAGGGCAAAACACTACATGAGGATTTGTATTATTTGTAAGAAAAACACAAGTTCTCTAATGGAGAAGGTTCTCCCTGCGTGGGGAGCAGAGACCAAACACAACGGAGCGCTTCACCGTGTGTAGAGGGTCACGGTCACCATGGTGAACACTTGCCCTAGAACTTGGTTTCCATTCAGTGACACTCTCAGGACCGATTGCGAGGCACACACTGCTCTGTGCCACATTACTTTTTTAAATCGAATTTACTGGGGTGACATTGGTTAATAAAACCATATAGGTTTCTGGTGTACAACTCAAACACATCATCTGCACACTGCCGTGTACACTCACCTCCACCAAAGTCAAGTCCCTCTCCTTTCACTCGGGCTATCACCATGCTGCTGTCTGTCCGTCTTTGTTCCTTAACCCGTTCACTTTTTTACCCGTCCCCCGCAGCCCCCTCCTCCCTGATAGTTGTCAGTCTGTTCTCTGCATCTATGTCTGTTTTGATTTTGTTCGTTTATGGTGTTCATTGGATTCCATGTAAAAGTGAAATCATATGGCACTTGTCTTTCTCTGACTTGTACTAGACGACATTTTTTATTATTAGCATTGCAATAATATTTTTTTCTCCTTTCTTGCTGCTCATTGTCATCATTTGCTGCTTAATTTGGCTATCACCTCTTCTCTCTACACATTAACACCAATCATTAACTTTTACTGAGAGCGGAGTACATGAAGGGACTAGGCTAAACACTTCATATGCATCATGTCCTATGATGTTCATAACAAATCTATGCAGGAGAGTCTTATTATCTCATTTTCAGAGTTGATGAAACTACAGCCTTCTGAACTGTGATATAATTTCTGATGTGTAAGCCAACCCGATGGGGGCATTTTGTTATGGCGGTGATAGAAAACTAATACAATAAAGTTAAGCCCCTAATCCTATATGACTCAGTGTTCTTATAAAAAGGGGATTTCAAATACAGGGACACAAACACAGAGAAAGTGACATGTGAGCGCTGGAGGGGCTGCTGCCACGGATGGAGGGACAAACACCGGGAGCCGGGAGAGAGTTCTGAGACAGGTTCTCCCGCACAGCCCTCCGAAGGTCGGGGCTGCCGACTCCTTGAGTTTGAACTTTCTGTTGTGGAAGCCACCTGGTTTGTGGCGCTTTGTGACAGCAGCTCCAGGAAACTTACACAGTGGGCTTCTCCTTTGACAGTAGCTGCCGCCTAATGAATGCCATAAAAGTCACTATATTCTATTCATACAGTACTACTTGAAATAATAAGCTCCAAAATCAATCAGAATGACATGATTTTGAGAAAGGAGTATAATAAAAAGGAAAATAGCCCTGGCCAGGTGGCTCGGTTGGTTGGAGCATTGTCCTGGGCACCAGAAGGTTGCAGGTTCCACGCCTGGCAGGGGTGCACACACAAGGCAACCCACTGGTGTGTCTCTCTCTCTCTCCTCTCCCTCCCCTCTGTCTAAAATTAATAAACATATCCCTGGGTAAGGATTTTTTTAAAGAAGGAAAATAGACTGAGGTAGAATTAGAATTCTAATAAAAAGTAACTCGACATGGGAGAAATGTGGAGGAGTGATCTACGAAGAGAAACAATAGAAAAGAGAGAGTTCCCTTTAGATTCGTCTGCTGCTATGTAAATCTGAAACGTGAGTTGAGGGGATTAAACATATTCATGTTATGACTCAGTGCGGGGGTGGTTAAAGGAAAGAAATTATATATCAAAGTGCTAAGAATCTGAGTACAAGGTGAGAAGTAAGAATCCACTGAACTACGGAAATATGCCTGCAACTTTTAATGATACAAAGTTTCTAGGAAAATATAAAGAAAGTGGTTACCACAGACATAAGTTGAAATTTTTAGAAGAGGCTGCAGCAGTGTAATAGCCATTTTACTAACTGTTCTCTAGCCGACAGTCTTCCCTCTCAGAAAATATGCAGGTGCCGACCATCTCAGCAATGATTTACCCATCAGGCAGCGGGACAGGCTGCTAAAGAACAGGAGGAGGCCCAAACGAGCACTGTGTGGCTGTGAATGACTCCGTTCCACACACCTACCTGCAGGGGTAGATCCGGATCCATCGTAAATTTGGGGATTTTATCAGTCCAAGGCAAAAACTTCTTGGTATTATGGTCCAGATAATAATCGAAGACTGTTCCCTGAGACGGAAACTTGACTGCTTTCATCTCCTTATGCCACCACCGGCTGAATTCCGCCTGACAACCAGAAAGCTAAGGAGAGCAAGAGAGACCCTTGTTGCAGACTTAAAGGCAATGCTGAACACATGCAAAGCCCCTCCACATCCTGCTGAACAGAGGGTCTGCAGTGCACAGAGTCATAATTACAAATGGGCCCGAATTAACTGAGCCAAGGAAAAGAAATAACTACAAGTTACAAGGAGTGATACTATCAGAAAGGTAGAAACATATAATTGCCGCATATCCATAGGGTACAAATTTTCTGGAATAATTATTAACTTAAAAAGCCAGGTAAGGTTAGGTGAGCCTTAAATTACCCCTGGGTTATTCTATTGAACAAGGAGCTATTGTACCAATTACCATGCTACCTACCATAGACTGTAGTTATCAAACTTCAGTGTTGATTTCTTTAAAGAGGTAATAAAGTATTCAAATCAACTGATGGTAAACAACAAAATTAGGAACAAAAAAATTCTTTATAAAATTGGTAACATTATTTGATTTAAATACTGTCTTTTATTTGCATTTATAGCATTCTTGGAATTTTTGTGTTAAAATATCCTTTCCTTTATAAAATCATGGAGCTAATAAATGGCTATTTTTAATAAATGCCCTTATTTTTAAAAGTAAGCAATCAGCTATCCTATTTCATTCTTTCCAATCATTACTGGAACCTTGTTGGCCATTGAAATACTAAAACTGGGAACCGCCGCTTGAGGGGTGGGGGGGTGAAGAAAGGCATGAACGTGGTTTTCTGTCAGGGCGGGACTGGGGGGCCGGGTGGCAAACTCCCACCCTCCAGAGAGAACCCGGTGGTAGCAAACAGGCTGCCCCTGCTCCAAGGTCCTTGCTTGTGCACGAGGACAGGTAGGAGCCTAGATGAGAGTTCGGAAAGTGGAGGAGGGGAAATGGCAACCGTGCACTGGCAGCTCTTGTACTCCTCCCACCCACGGCAGGGCCTGGTGGGGTGGGGTTTTGTGAACTCTAAATCACTCGGGGCGGGGAACTGAGCACTGTGTGTGTCCCGTGCAGTCAACTGCCATTTCTTAGATCTGCTTTTATGCTGGTGTCCTTATGTCCTGGACGATGACCCGGGCTGATGACACACATGGGTAGAGACAGCTGGACAGCTGGAGGATAGGGGAGTGTGGCCTGGTCTGAGAGGGCAGATCAGCCTTTAGCAGGAGGAGCTTATTCACCTTCCGAACAAGCTCAAGCTCCTACTACTGCCGCTCATTGGTGAGTGAGTTTAGGCTCCTTTCAGTTATTTGCAGACTGGTGGCAGGCAGGGGACACCTTGTCATCCTACCTAAGTTGGTCTTAAATCAAGGTATTTCAGAAGGGATTACTTATCTGGCACCATTCTTTTCGGCAGAATACACATGATTTCTACTTTACATCCAAATTTACTTCACCTAACCTCTATATCAGCAAGGGAATTTTGGTGACCAATCTTTAATTCATCGATTCACTGACAATGCATTTATTCTATGGTGGGAAAGAAAACTTACGAGGTTTCTGCCCTCACCAAATTCATAGGGAAGATGGAGGGGGAGACATGAGGAAACCTGAGGTAGCAGAGATGAAGCCAATCAGTGCACAAATTGATAAATTAGGCATCTTGAAAGTGAAGTTTGCTGTAAGGCAGGATAACAGGGGCGAGTCCATTTTAACTGGATGTTCAGAGCAGCCATGTTTGAGAACATGCTCAGGTTAGGGAGAAGACTGCTCCCATTCACAGGGAGAAGACTGTTCCCATTCGCAGGAAGAGGTTGGCATGCGCAAAGACCTCAGGGTATGAAAGAATTTGTTGTGCTTGAGACCAGTGCAGCTGGTGTGTGGGAGGGGAGGGAGCAGTGGTGAAGGAAGAGGTCCAGAGGCCTTGCACATGGTATTAGAATTTTTAACTTCACCTTGAAAGCCATAGAAATCCAAAATGGTGGCTGTAAAGTACTTTACCGGATGTAAAGTACAGCATAGGGCAAGGGTGTCAAACTCATTTTCACCGGGGGCCACATCAGCCTCACGGTTGCCCTCAAAGAGCCGAATGTGATTTTAGGACTGTATAAATGTAACTACTCCTTAACTAGGGGCAGGGAGCTCAGTGCTGCTGCCAGGTAGAAACAAGGTGCCGGGCCAGAAAAAACAAGGTGGAGGGTTGGGTTTGGCCCGTGGGCCTTGTGCTTGTCACCTGTGCACTAGGGAATACAGTATAGTCAATACTATTGCAAGAACTGTATGGTGCCAGGGGACATTGGAAATATCCAGGGGAGGGGTCACTTTGTAAAGTATATGACCGCCTAATCACTACTCTGTTCACCTGAAGCCAATACAAATAATACTGAAAGTAAACTGTAATTGAACATTTTTAAAGGGGGGGGGGAAGGTAATATAAATCCACTAGAGTGTTTTTAATTCTAGAGTATATAAAAAAATTCAACTTACATAAAAAAAAAATCACTCTGGCTGCTGAGTAGATAATGGATTATAGGGCAAGCACAGAAGCAGAAAGACCAGGGACAAGGTTACTCTGGCAGCCAGTGAGAAGTGATGATGGCAGTTCACGGGAGCCCAGGGAGGGCGACCTGTTTTGGAAGTGGTCTGCAATGGCCTAGGTTAAGAACACAGGTCCTGAGTCGTTATATCGCAGTTTGAACCCAGCTAAGATATTAGTTAGCTCTGTGTCCTCAAGCTGGCTAACTCATGGAAGTTTCGGTTCCTTTTTGTAAAAGAAGAAAGAGAATAGTTGTACTGTAACAGAGGTTTGGTTTTTGTCAGTGAGATAGCTTTTGAAAAGCCCTAAGCATGCTCCTTGCAGGGAGCAGGCACTCAGGTGTGCTGAACTAATACATGGCTATCCTAAGGATATTTCTGTGTCTGCTCCATTCATGCTTCCAACCCTACAGCTTCCCTTTTGAATGCTTCATAGTTGGACCCCTTTTGGAAATTTAAAGATGATGATGATGATGGCAATTATTAATTAGGGAGACAGCGTCCGGAGAGAAAGGTGCCCATTGTGATGCCAGCTTCTAGCTTGAAGGCTGCCGTATTTGGAAACTGGAAAGATGAAGAGAGGACGATCTGGGAGGAAGGGGAGGCAGAGGGTCAGCAGGGAAAGACCTCAGCGGTCAACATCCTGCTGAGGATGACCAATGGAAAGGAACTGGCTTGTGGTTGACTATTCCCTGGGAATCATGTATGAGACTGAGTAGCAGGAAGAGAAACTAGAGACAAAGAAGCCAATTTGAAGGTTATTACAAGCTATGGATGGAACTGCACCTCCCCCCAAATCCGTATGTTGCAGCACTAACCCCCAGTGTGCGTATCAGGAAGTGGGGCCGTTGGGAGGTGACTAGGTTTAGAGGAGGTCAGAAGATGGGTTTAGGGCCCTTACGAGAAGGGACCCCAGAAAGTTTATCTTTCTTTCTCTGCCCTGTGAGGAAGAGGGGGAAAAGCAGCTGTCTATAGGCCAGGAGGAGGGTCCTCACTAGAACTCGACCATACTGGCACCTTGACCTTGGACTTCCAACCTCCAGAACGACTAGGAAGTAAATTTCTGTTTGGTATTTTGTTACAGCAGTCCAAGCTAGGACACCACGACAGCCCAGGACAATCTAAATATGTTTCACTCTTGAATTAGGCCTAAAGGGGTGGACAAGAAGGGACAGACTCCAGAGCTATTTTGTGATTGACACGGAGAGCACCCGGTGAATGAGGAAGAGTAACGCCTCCAGGTTTCAGATGGGAGCCGCTGTGGGGATGTGAGTGCTGCTTTGGAGAAGAAAGAACAAAGAGGAAGGGCACGCTTGGGGCTGGCGCCGATGAAGAGCTCTGTCGCAGGCACACTGCCCGCACTGCTGAGAGGTCGGTGGGACCCAGAGCCCGAGCTGGGGGCCGTCTGGTGGAGGGCTATGGATCTGGCATTGTCGGCCAAGGTCAGAGTAATCAGTCTGGCTGTGCTTGTCTGGGCAATGCCCAGGCTTAGGAGAGAACAAGGCAAGTACCACAGCCTCCTGTAATGTAACAGAAACATAGGGGTCACGGAGTGTAACAACCCCTCCCAGATAAAACTACCGTTTCTAAACACACCTGATCTTGCACCAGAGCGCCTCCGAAGGCCCAGATGCAAGCAAAGACGAAATAGACTTCATAAACTTCCTTTGGGCTGTCAGAAGGTACGTTTTCTGGAGTCAGCAGACATTCCAGAAGAGCGCAAAGAGTCTAAAGAACAAGAAATACACATTCATTTAGGGCAACGTTTTTGCAACAGTGGAGTATGTTTTGGAGACTAACAAATTCACTTTATCCTGAAGAGAGTACATCACTTTTCCCTACTCCATGATTTGCTACATTGGGGGAGAGACTGCCTCAGGTGTCTACGTCAACAGAGGAAAACCGTTGCCACTTTCAATCAACCTGGTCTTCTAAGTAATAACTATTAAAAAAATTAAAATCTAAAGCTAACTAATAGAAACAGATAAGCAAAAAGAAATGGGGATCTATCTGTGCTCTTTTTTATAAGTAGGGAGTCAGCCCACATTCAGTGCTCTGTAACCCACGTTCTAGCCGAAGAGTACAAACTGGAGAATCTTTTCTTACCAGTACAGGTTGTCCTACGTCACTAGGAATGAGTGAGTGACACTCCTCTGAGTGGACAGGCCTATTTAACAATTCCCCCCTTGTTGGACATTTAGGTAGCCCTCCTTCCCTTAGTGCGTGGGCAGCCCCTTTTCCCACCTGTGGCCATCAGTTTAGAAAGTCAGACTGTCGGCCGTAGCCTGTAGCATCGTTTTGGACATCAGGCTAAATTTAGCTTTACAGGAACTGGTTCTTCATCCCTTCCAGGCGAACCCCGCCCCAGTGTGCTCTGCTGGTGTGACACCTACCCCTCCCATTCAGGGAAGCAGGTCAGTAACGAGGGGACCCTGGGGGCTGCCAAGGCCTTTTCCGCAGGAAATGATAACCAGTAATGCGCATAGTTTTAGGTTAGTTCTCTAAAGCACAATTAGTGGTCATGAACTCACATTGTCACAGACCCTCAGAACACATGATACCCGTTCCCTAGTTTTGGGGGACAGCAACAGATTTTTTATCCCCGTCATATACAAAGCAATGCAAGCTTTACTGAAGCACATGAGGACTGTCCTTCCCTCCCATCCTCGAAATAGGAGTAAATCCATGGTAACGTGGCACATGGGTCCTGACAACAGTGTGGGGAGGCTTTTAATTTGAACAGGTGAGTACCTGCTGCATTTTTCAATCTTCTCTCTTGACTTCTAGTACTTTATATGGTGTTATGTTTGCCAATTTAAAATCATTTTCTAGTAAAAGAAAACTCACCAATTTGTTATCAGGAAAAATAATGCACAACTCTGAGGCTTTGCTACTTCCGAGCTGAAGCCAGGTTGGTGTAAAGAACTGTTCAAACCGAAATAACAAGACGGCAAGGTCTCAGTGTTGAGTTATCCACTGATTTGAACACTCTAGTAACTTATGTTTCTTTTCTATTTTCTCCCAAACACAGTACTTAAAAAACATTTTGAGTGCTGTGTCAGCAGTTAATGAAATCACACTCTGGTGCATTTTATAGAAGAGCTAATATACCTTAACTACATGAACTGAAAGCAAAGAAGTTTGGTATACTGGAAAACATAATACATTGATTTCTTAAAGTAGCTGTTAAGCTATTCTCTTTTATGCCCTTTTTTGTTTCCAATCCATGTCCTTATAAGTAATCACAGAAAAGAGACTATTGTGTAAAACAGCTAAAAAGAAGCTGAGGATAAAATGCCACTTCTGAATACTACAAAAGCAGGAAGTCATATTAATTCCTACTGACCTATTTTCACACTACTCTTGAATGAAAAAATTCACACCACAGAGACTCACACAAATACACAAGTCAACTTGAGAAAGAACACAACCATGCTTTTTACAAGTATTACACCAGAGGAAGTCTAATTAGGCTAACCACATAATTAATTCATTATGAATACATTCAGACCTGCTTTCAGAAATAAATTATACTTCAGATAATTACTGCTGAAGACTAGCGTTTACTTAATTGGTGTGTGAATTATCCAAAAACCTGAACTTTCTCTTCTTATTATGCTTGTGACTTTTTCTAAATTAGCTTCAAACAAATTTGGTAACATAGCAAGTTAATGGTAACAAAGTACTTGGAGACCAAATTTGCTCCCGTAGGGAAAACAGGAAGGTTTCCAGTTATAAATCCTTGGTGAAGTTTTATGCTTCTTGAGGCTGGGGAAGGTGCTTTCTCACGCCAAGATTCAGGTCACAGCCTTCGTCCCCGTATGCTGTGAATTATCTTTATTTGTTTCCATGACAGCAATTCATATATACCCTTCACTCTCACCAGCTGTCCCGTGAGTATTAAAAAAGATACTCACGCTACCTGCAAACATTAGGACCTGTCCGTGGAGACTGTTCTGACTCCAGGAATGTTTGGCGGTGGTGGTGGTGCGGGGGGGAGGACAGGAGGGCTGTGGGCATTGACACCTCCGTGGCTGAGTCTAGACGCTTTCTGTAACTCGGTGGTCAATGTCTTTAATGACAGGAGCTTTTGTATTCAGAAAATACACTGAGCACCTTCTCTGGGCCAGTCATGCAGGATAGAGAAAAATAAATAAGGCTGTTACAACTTTGCCCTTCTTCTTCTATTTACTTAGGAGGAACACTTAACTCAACAAAGGCATCTTTGGCATCTACTATATGCTAGTACTCATGCATGTCTCTGGAAATACAAAAGTGAGTAAAAGGTGGCTTCAGCCCTCTAGTTCACCCCCTTGTGAAAGAGATTGCAAACCTGAATGACAAGAGAACGGGGCAGGTATGTACCCGGGGTTTGCAAAGAGCACCAGGGAACACGGGGTTGAGGAGCGAGGGTTGGAGAATCCTCAGCTCCAGCATGATTTCCCGCTGCCTTGGTCAGCCCCGCTGCCGCCTCGGGGCTGGAACATTACAGGACGTCTGGGAAGACACACCTGCACCAGGCTGTTCTCTGGAATCGAGGTGATGGTTTTAAAGCTTGTCCTCAGCTTCTCTAAGCAGGCAGGAACATATTTATCAAAAAGAATCGTTAAGTTGGCCTTTTCTGATTGGTGCTGCCTCCTGTCTATCCAGCTGGCCACATACCTGAAAAAGAACATGGAAAAGCTTTGACTGACCCCATCGTGAAAAGCAGAATTGAATCAATTCAGAAGCCTCTCCCTTGCACACGGCTTGGTCATTAATTCAGGGACATATTCAGTGAGCTCATTCCATTTCCAAAATTGCAAATATTTTCTTTTTTAAGTATATTATATTGATTATGCCATTACAGTTGTCCCATTCCCCCCCTTCATTCCCCTCCACCCTGAACACCCTCTCCCCCACCATTTCCCCCCTTTAGTTTATGTCCATGTGTCACAAGTTCTTTAGATTCTATATTTCCCATACTATTCTTGCCCTCCCCCCTATTTATTTTCTACCTACTGTCTATGCTACTTATTCTCTGTATCTTCTCCCCCCTTCTCCTCCTCCCATTCCCCTGTTGATAACCCTCCATGTGATCTTCATTTCTCTGGTTCTGCTCCTGATCTAGCTGTCCTCTTAGTTTGCTTTTGTTTTAGGTGTGGTTGTTAATAACTGTGAATTTGCTGTCCTTTCACTGTTCATCTTTTTTACCTCCTTTTTCTTAGATAAGTCCATTTAACATTTCATATAATAAGGGCTTGGTGATGATGAACTCCTTGAATTTGATCTTATCTGAGAAGCACTTTATCTGCCCTTCCATTCTAAATGAAAGCTTTGCTGGATAGAGCAATCTTGGTTGTAGGTCTTTGGGTTTCATGACTTGGAATACTTCTTTCCAGCCCCTTCTTGCCTGTAAGGTCTCTTTTGAGAAATCTGCTGACATTCTGATGGGAACTCCTTCGTAGGTGACAGTCCCCTTATCTCTTGCTGCTTCTAGGATTCTCTCCTTCATTTTAATTTTAGCTAATGTAATGATGAGTTGCCTTGGTGTGTTCCTTTTTGGGTCCAACTTCTTTGGGACTCTCTGAGCTTCCTGGATTTCCTGGAAGTCTATTCCCTTTGCCAGAACGGGGAAGTTCTCTTTTATTATTTGTGCAAATAAGGTTTCCACTCCTAACTGTTCCTCTTCCCTTTCTGGTACCCCTATAATTCAGATGTTGGAGCGTTTAAAGATGTCCTGGAGGTTCCTAAGCCTCTCCTCCTCTTTTTGAATTCTTGTTTCTTTATTCTTTTCTGTTTGGTCATTTTTTTCCTCCTTCTGGTCCACTCCCTGGATTTGAGTCCCAGTTTCCTTTCCATCACTATTGGTTTCCTGTGCATTTCTCTTCATTTCACTTAATTTAGCCTTCATTTGTTCCTCTAATTTGCGACTAACATCAACCAGTTCTGTGAGCATCCTGATCACAGAAGTTTGGAAGTGTACATCTGATAGGTTGGCTATCTCTTGGTCACTTAGAAGTATTGGCTCTGAGGCTTTGAACTGTTCTTCTTCTTGAGCCATAATGTTTTGGTCTGTCTGCACCTGTTATGTATGAGGGGCAGAGCCTTAGGTGTTCGTCAGGGTGGGCAACCTAGTCACTGGGTTGTGACACTGTATGTGGGGGCGGGATCAGAGAGGGGCAATGACGTTTGTTCTGCTCTCTCTCAGAATTCAGTCCCTCTGCTGCTTCCTGCAAGCAAGTTGGGCCCTTCTGGTGCTGGTTCCCAGGTGTGTGGGCCTGTGCACCCTCCAGGACCCTGTGGGTCTCTCCAACAATCTCTCTGTGAGCCTGGGAGCTTCTTCTGGCACCTCAACCCGGAAAGTTTTTTCAGTTGGTACTTTTGGGCTTTAATTGTCGCTGGGGCCCTGGTTTGCGTGGTCTGTCTCACTGCTCGCTCCTTTGCCTGGTTTATCTGAGTGTGAATGTGTGACCACAGTCAGCCAGCTGCCTTGGGCCCTCACTGGGTCTGCCCGTTGCCACCCCACACCTGGGATCTGCCAACTGCTGCCTGTGCGCCTGGGTCCGTCTGGCCGCTTCTTCCTGAGGACCCCTCTCTGCCAGCCGCTGACTCCGCCCCTCTTACTGGTCTGGATGAATGGTTCAGTGTTGTCGGACTTCCATACAGTTCAATTTTCTGTCTGTTTTGGTTGCATCTGTCTTAAAACTTGGTTGTGAGAGGAGGCACAATGTTTCCACCTATGCCTCCATCTTGGCTGGAAGTCAAAAGCTGCAAATATTTTCAAATGACTCTTTAAAAACTTGTTTTAATGGCCATTTTTACCTTAATGAAAAGAATAAAGAGGCGTTCCTAATAGCATGAAGAAGCCAAAAATAAGAGACTAAAAGTAGCATTACTGAGCATTTACAAGGAAGTGCAGTTTGTCCTCATAGGGTGAACCTTATTTATGAAAACAGCTTGGGATTTTTCTTGATTAACCTCAGCATCAATTATTTAGTAATGAGAAACCAGTTACAAATAAAAAGGCGAAGATTCCATAGGGGCTACTTCCAAGTCTCCCTTTACCACTAGATGGGTGTAACTGTGACTCAGAGTTGATAATACATTTCCAGTGCCTGGCTTTGAAATGGCACCTCGTTCCTGGGTACAGGTGTATCAATCTGAAGCTTATACAGTGTTATCAATTTTGATATACTATGTCTAACTTATTAATAAAATAATACTTATGGATGAGATGAAGCACTGCCTATCCGAGTCCACCACAGTCTCTGGGGAGAAACTGTATGATGTTAATGAAAAATAACATCTCAAAGAGTTCTCACTAAATAGGAATCAGTGATAATAAATACACTTGGCTGCCAGCAGAGAAGCTGTGTGTCCAGACCAATTACAATGACGCCTTGCTTTCCGCAAGTCAGAGTTCACAGTTTCAGTATCAGAAGAAATTAAGGCAAGATGATTAGCTTTCAAAAGGCTCCCTTTGATTTTCATGAGGCTTCACAATAGGGTTTTATTAAATATTCTACTACCTTCACACTATTGTTAGGTTTATAAAATATGAACTGTCAAAGTTCTTTTCAGGTCTAAGAGGAATGGTTCTCACTTGAAGTCCCGGTACATGATGGTAAGTTGAGAGAGCATATCTGGGTGATGGTGACAGTGGCCACTGAGAACAATGGACAGCAGGTGTTAGTTACTGGGCCCAGAGGCTGGAAGGCCTTGCCCACCCCTCAGCCACTCATCCTACTGCACCAGCTGCCACAAGTGCAATCTTAGTGTCCAGAGCCTATTGTTGGTGGGGGCTGAGGTGGGCACTGTTCAGAGAGGGACCTCCAAAGTCAAACTTTCTGGATCTGTACCCCAGCTCCACCATTGTTTTTCAACTTTGTTACCTTGGGCAAGTTACTAAACCTCTCTTTGCCTCAGGTTTCTCATCTGTCAGTGGAGAAGATGATAATACATACTTCTCAGAGTTGTTCTGAGAATTAAACCTATTCTCACGTAAAGTCCTTACGTTAATACTTGACATAGAGCAATTCTCAACAGCTGTGACTCATTAGCACAGAGTTGGTGGAACTGGGAGAACTGGGTTCAGGTCTTAGCTTAGCCGTGCTGTGCATCTCGGAAAGGTAGTGTCGCTGCCGGGCATGAGAGTGGCAGCCAGCACTCTGATGGGTATGGCAAATTCCACCTCCCCCTCCCAGCAAAGTCCTTCCAGTCGCTGTGGGAGCAGAAGGCTGTGCACAGAGAACTAGGAGCTGTTGCCTGAACACAGTCCCAGAAGGGAAAATGGTCTTTGCGCTCGGGGGGGGCAGGAGAGAGCTACTTTCACTGACCCACGTTGGCAATTCTTCTGTCTTTGAGAGAAAACATATTGAGCCTGTGAGCAGATGATGCTACTACACAAATTACCTCCTTAGTAAGGAAGTGAGTTCAGCCAAACCAGGAGACATGGTGAGAGCTGAATCTGCCTGGAAAAAAATAAAAAGGCCCCCAAATGAGCTCTGCTAGGGGCCAAACAATACCAGAGAGCCCAGGGAGTGTGTAGAGTAAACGGAGGCAGTCTGGCTTCCTCACCCAGATGTCTAGGCAACTGAGGGAAGCAGTTTCCCATAACCTTGACAATGGACCTGATAAGCAGTGTTCCCATAGCTTTGAGTGGGCTCACATGCACACTATGAAGCTCTGTTGCGTAATATCTGTTGGCACTCTGCCGGCTTTGTTTGTACCCAGTATTTAAGGGGAAGGAGCTCCTCCCTGGGTACCATGCTAGGGGACAGGTGACATCATGAGGTATGACAGTAGAGACATGCAGGGGGACATGTGGCCTGCAGCATGTGTGGACTTCCCACCCTCAAATACAGTCACGTCAGACATCTCAATGGCCCCATGAACATTCTTCTGCCCAAATCCCATGGACCTGTCTGGCCTTGAACAGTCACAACACAGAGTGAAAAAGTCTATGTTGTTAAATATGAATAGTTGATAATTTCATGTACAAATTACCACTCAATTTTCATAGTTTGGAACCAAAACAGTTATTAAAAGACTATTAAAAATTTAGAAAGAGAGACTATTATCTTCAGCAATGGCAAAAAATGAAGATTCAGATCAGTATTGGCTGGTAATTCTTTCCAACTTTATAAAAAAGTTCCTTATAATTAAAAAAATTCTATAGATTTGAACCCAACCAAGTGAAACATACTGCTAACATAGGACACACAACTAAAAATGACAAGCCACCTCAGGAAGTAACTACACTATGACACCTTAAGGTATCACCTTAATGCCAGTTTCCAGCTCACTAATGGAATGTTTGTCTCTGGCATTTGCAAAACATGTTTCATACAATCAGCTCTGTTGCTATTCTCTTCTCCAGAAGTGCTACAGGTACGTCACACAAAGTCTAAAACCCTGTGGTTTGGAAACTACCCACATAGCCAAAGTTTTCAGGCTTCGAAAAAACTTTTTTTAAATTAGTAGTCAATAGTCTGGGGTCGGGATCTGCCATATAGGACACAGCACGAATTTATCAGAGAGCCCTGTAATTTCCCTCACAACCAGCATCAGGTTCTTTATCACTCACAGCGGCTGGGACAAATGTCAGAAGTTAGAAGGACAGTGCTGGTCAGCAGGGCATGTTGATTATTTCTAAATCTTTATGTTTACAAATATATGAAGTATCCAGAAAGAAAGGACAGGACTGTCGGGTAGAAGACAGCAAGCTCATCCAGTGCAGGGGAGAGCATTAGGGAGACAAAGCCAAAAGGATATTTTAAGTGAAAGTAATAGAGAAAAAAAACCCCTAAAGTTGTGACCCCTAGAAGTTATTTTCTAATCATCTCTTTTGGAATCAGACTAAATTCTACAGATATTTCCAACTTTCCTGTCATTATTTACAAGCAAAGTAACACACAGTTTGGTAGATCCCATTTTCAGTGTTCACTATAAATAATTATTAAAATAATTTAAATAATTATGAATAAATTTGAAGAATTCATCACCTGTATGTTTTTTTTCTCTTTCTATGCATTTCACCTCTTTCCACTAAAAAAAAAAATTCTTGCTAATCCAAATTTTCAGAAAATTTCTTCCAATTCCTGTGCCTTCTCTGCTTCTCAGTATCTCAGCAGACCTACATGAACCATTCAGGATTCTTCCAGCAAACTTACTCTGAACTCAGAATTGAAGTAAAATAGTACTTGATTTCTACGGCAGGTCAGATGTGGATGTGATTTTAAGGCTGTTGTCTGACCTGATATGCTTGCTCTGTATCTGTAAAGTGTGGACATAAATTTATTTTTTACAATAGCTCAGTGAATTTTAACAAAATATTCTAAGAAGCTTGTATGACAATGGCACTATCTTTAGTCCTTAAATGGAACCCCACAGAGGTACAATGAACATAGTATTTCATAATGTCTATGAAATGACATTACAGACGTATCATAATGTCTATGATATCTTATCAGTTCTCACAATATGAGGTAAAAAAATTTCCCAATTCTGCTCACTGACAGGTCCCAGTAGCAATGACATACCAGTGGCAGTGAACCGACCTAAGATCCCTACACTGAATTCTAAATAGCATTCCTTATACAAAAAGGAGTTTCCCCTGGTTCCTTGGCGAAATGGCTGAGTCAGGCCTCAAGTAAGGAAAGTCTCAGATAAGTCAGAAGTATCTTTTTTAGCCAGAAAGCAAAGTACTCAAAGTCTTAGGAGAACAAGAAGAAAGAAAGAAAAAAGAACACTGAAGTGGCTGGTTTGAAGAGGTTCCTGCTGGTAAAATTTGAGACAATTGGAGCATACGAAAGAACACAGGTAATTAATTATTACCCATTGAACCTAAATGAAAGAAGCCCTAAATAGAAAATGATACTCCTCAAAAATGAAAGGAGAAAGGAGAGAAGAAAGAAAGAAAGGGAAGGAGGAAGAAAAAATGTAAGAGAAAGCATTCTTTACAGGAAAATGTCACCCGGCATGTGCAGACAGAGTGACTAAACTGGGAAATCACCGCTTCACAACTACCAGTGGGTGGTTCTGTGAAATATCGTATTCTCTTCGAAACTGTAGGTGTCATGACAGAACGGGGTAGGGAAATGTGTGGACGTAATGAACAAAATAAACTCACAAAACAGAAACAGGGGCATGGAAAAATGGAACAGACTGACAGCTGTCAGAGGGGAGGGAGTTGGGGGGTTAGAGGAAAGAAGGTGAAGGGATCAAACAAAAATACATACACGTGACACAGCACACAGACAATGGTGAGGTGACGGCCAGAGGGCGAGGGTGGGGGAGGGGGAGGTGGGATAGACTGGACAGGAGGAGACTCTGCTCGGGGTGATTGGTGCAGATGCTTTGTTGGGTTGTACAATTGAAATCTGGGTGGTTTCGTCAATCGGTGTCACCCAAGTAAATTCAAGTTAAAAAAAAGAAAGAGGTGGGGATCTATTCTGGATTTAAAAAGATAATAGAGACAAATATATACAACCTGTGAGTCTTGTTTTGATGCTCGATTTTTTAAAAAGCTATGGAGGAAATTAACAGAATGGAAAATTTGAAAAAAACAACTTTATCAGAGAAGGGTTCAAGGATAAATTTCTTAGGTATGCTCATTATACTGTGTTCATGTAGAAGAATATCTTAGCTCTTAGGAGATAAACACTGAAGTACTTAGGGATGAAGTGTCTCAATGCGTCCGACGTACTTTGAAATAAGCCATCAAACGTAATTAAAAGTAGAAAATACATGTCTCTGTGCCTGGCAGAGAGAGTGTGTCCAGCCGGACACAAACTTAACGCACTGAAATCGATGCAGTTGATGGATGCAGGGAAAGAGGGCGCTGTGGTGCGGGCAGGGTGGGCACTACTGCCTTCTCACTTTTCTGTAACTGTTAACACTTTTGAATTTAAAAATCGAGACCTAAGATACTGGTTTGGAAAACTGGGTTAATCATTAGGTTGATCTTAGAAGGTAATTAAAGACTGAATGGGTCAGTAGTATTTATGACATTAAAGTAAGGTAGCAGAGCATGCAATAAGTGTGAAATGACAGAGATACTCCTCAACCAAAACCAGCCATTTTTTTGTAGTTCTCACTGAATGTTTGTGGTGGTAGGAGGTGAAAATATAAAAATGCCCTTGAGAGAAGATCCCCATTGCTTTGGACCATGACCTGGATGGGCCTTTGGTCATAGACATGGCATGCAAGCCTATCCTTAGCTCTTGGATGAAACAAAAGCCACCATAAAAATAAAGTGTGATGGTGAAGACAGACTTGTTTGACTTTCTTAGGAATGTGAACAGGGCATCTCTTTACCCACCCTGTGTCCCTGTGACTCACTAGATACAAAGTTCTTTACACAGCTTTCGTTAGCACATCTCTCTACGAGATGTGATTGAGATTGAGTTACAGAGACCTGGGGAACTGTGAGGTTCGCTGCTGAAATTAGCCCACTCCTAGTGATGGTTGGGGGTCCTCTGAGGGAAATGGGGTGCAAAGACTGTTCCTGCTGTCTGTGTGGAGGAGTCTGAGGTACCGGAGAGCCTCCTTCGGCTAGCCCCCATCCAAGAGAAGTGTCCTAAGGGGTGTCAGAACACTAGCTGGGGACAGGAGGTGGACGCCCAAGAAGAACTCCTCCTTCTAGACCTGTAAAAATCCCTCCCTCCCCCAGCCCAACCTGATAAAGCTGTGCTCAACACAAAAGCCTGAACGAGGCTCTCCTCTGCTGCAGAGTTAGGGGAGGAGACTTGCAGTGAGCAAACCAGCACATGGAAAAAGAAGTCTGGAGAAGTGCCTTAGCTGGCGTTGCGCTCGAATAGGTGTCCTCCTCCAATCAGGAGAGTGAGGGGGGATCAGCAGGGCAGGAGGACCACAGACAGGTGAGGGCACACAGTGGGCCACCGGGAGGAAGGTGCCATGCCATGGGGAAGTAACTGAGCAGTGCTTGCTGCACCTATCCCTGCAAGGATAAGAGAATGAAGGACACCAGCCCCAGAAGGAAAGAATCTTAGGAAGAGATCTGAGAGGAGCTGTGACCTGCCATTGAAGGACACAGTCACCCTGATGTGACCCTGTAGGGAGGGAGCCAGGGGGAAAAATAGCCTGACCTCATTCATCTCTTTTCTGCCTCTCATTTCCTGCCAGGGCTCCACACTGGCCAAAGCAACCATGAGCCGCAGGGCAAGAAGTGCACTGCAGTGGCCATCACAGGACAACCTCTGGGGCACAGAGCAGGGGGAGGGCACGGAAGGATCCGACTCGGGAAGCACACCGGCCACAGCACGGTCCATGTGCAGAGCTCGGGAACTTCCGCAGCTCACAGCGGAAGTGGTACAGGAGGTGATGAGTGATCTCCAGGATGAACTCCGGGAACTGTGAGCATGGAGAGAGTAAGCAAGCGGGCACAATAAACTTGTTGTAAGTCAAAGCATCACCAACTGTGCACACGTGCACACTGTATGCACACACTCACACATGCTCACTAAATGGTGTATTTATATTTAAGTGCTCCGTACGAGCTACTGTTATTCATTCACTTCTTCAACAAATACTGATTTCTTAACAGGAACACAGTGTGAACTGGGTAATGTCCAACTAAAAATGACAGAGGCCTTCAGATGCTAATGTAATTCTCTTTAAATTAGCCTAATTAATCAGCTTTAAATTGGATTGCTAATACGTTCTTCAAATAATCACATAAATTTTTAGCTCTTTTAAAAACTAAAACTTTCTCTTTAAAAAAAAGAGAAATGTTCCCAACAACAACACAGCCAAACAAATAGATTTAAAAATGGGCAAAGGACTGAAACAGGCATTTCTCCAAAGAAAATATGCAAATGGCCAACAAGTACATGAAAAGACGCTCAACATAAAAGTCATTATGAAAACACAAGTCGGAACGGGGATCAGATAGCGTTTCACACCCATCAGGACGGCTGCTGCAGAACAACGGAGGGAATGCCGAGTTTGGCGAGGAAATGGAGAGGCGGGAATGAAACGGACAGGCAGGGATGCTCGTGCACGGCCGGCGGGGACAACGGTGCAGCCGCCATGGCAAACAGCGTGATAGTTCTTCTAAAATTTAAAAATAGAACCAGTTTGGGTAGTTCTATTTTTAAATTTTAGAAGAACTATCATACAAAGCAAACAAATGAGCAAAACAGAACCAGAGACATGGAAATAAGAACAAACTGACAGTGACCAGAGGGGAGTGGGAAGAGGAATAGTGGGGGGAAGAAGGGGAAGGGACAAGCCAGGGACCGTGAACTGAGGACTCATGGGCATGGACAATGTGGGGGGATTGGCTGTAGGAGGTAGTGGGGTGGGAAAGGGGGCACAGGAGAGCAGTGGGGGAAAGGCAGTACAGCTATAACCAAACAACAATAAAAAACAGCAGAAAAAAATAGAGCTACCATATGATTTGTTACTTCCATGTGTGGCTCTCTCTCCAGAATAACTCCAGGGCAAGCATTGGTGGTTCAGTGGTAGAATGCTCGCCTGCCAGAGTAACTCCAAGTAGGGACTCAAAGACATAGCTAAGCTGCATGCCCTGTTCCTAGAAGCATTAGTTGCAAGAGTCAAAAGATAGAAGCAACTCAAGTGTATTGATGAATTAATTAATAAACAAAATGGGGTCTATATTGGAAACATACAATGGAATTTCATTCAGCCTTAAAAAGGAAGGCAATTCTGGCACATGCTCTAACACAGATGGACTCTGAAGACATGCTAGGAGAAATAAGCCTATCACAAAAGAACGATTACTGTATGACTCTGTTTGTGAGAGGTGCCCAGAGCATTCGAATGGAAAGGGGCTGGGACGGTAGGTACTGGGGAGTCAGTGTTTAGTGGACATGAGGCTTCAGTTTGGGAAGATAAACGTTCTGGAGATGGTTGCATGACAATGTAAATGTCCTCCGTGCCGTTAAACTGTAAAATGATTAAAGTGGCAGATTTTAGATTAAGTACCCTTCACCACAATTTTACAGAAAGCCATACTCACGGATTCCAGCCCAAATCTTGTGGGTTCACATAGAGAACACCAGCTCTGGACACGGTGGCTGGGGTGGCCATTCCTAAGTGATGGACCTCGAAGAGCAGCCTCATGGAGGGTGTCAGGGCTACACGTTCATTGCTGGCCAAGGTCAGCACCTGGACCGGAGCACAGCACAGAAGAGGCCCAGTCACTCTGGGCAGAGAAGCACCGCTGATTCAGCCTAACGACGAAAGTACCGCCCCTCCCCCTGTAGCAGTGAGCTCACCGTCCCGAGTTAGCAGTCGGCACAGACCGAATTAAGATCCCGATTCATCCAGAGAGGAGCTCACTGACCCTTGAGGAACAAACTCACCAACAGGGATTTATCGATGCCAACCTTTAAATAACTGTGGTAATTATTACTAAATATAAGACATTTGTTCTAGTAGTTGATTACATGAATAGGCCTGAATACCGCAAAACTAAACTTTCTTTAGGATCTGAAATACCACAATTATCCATTTTGCTATAGAAACTCATGCAAGCATAAAGATCTCAGACCTATATTTTATGATAAACAATGTCTTAGCTCAAAAAGCAGTAATTACTGTGAATTTAAGGGGGTAACCAATTCTGTTCTATAGGAGTGATGATTACTGAATTCTTTTTTCTGACCCCTGACAATAGACCTGGTTTGGCTTAAATGGTGCCTCAGAGACCTGTCCCCTTGCCCTTTGATTTTGCTGGGAATGCTGGATGAACCAGGGCAAAATGCTTAGGAATGCATTTATGCTGAATCGGTAGCCACCAGAGAACTACCTGATGTCAAACTTGTCCATCATTATTCAAGCATGCTGTCCTTCATCAAAGATGAAACATAGTGATTTATGCCTAGCTCTTAGAAATGGTAAATGTGTATGACCTAAATTCTTGAATACATATCTCTTTTTAAAGATGGTTAAATTTAAAACAGGCAAGAAAAATGTATTCACTTAAAGTCTTTTAACAGTGACATGAAGAGAATCAGGGGGAAAGTGTCACTTATCAAAACAGTAACTACACACAGAACATCAGGCTGATGACTGAGAACCAGGCTAAAATCTACAAGTGACTAACACACGCAATGTGCTCCGGGCATGAGTTTTAAGGTTCATCCCTGAAGCAGACTCACCTTGTTATCATCCATGACAGTATTCAGTGATTCGATCCACAAGGGGTCAACATCTCCATCCAGGACGATCCATTTGGGTCCATCGTGCGGAAGATTTGCTTGTTCTCGCAGAATGGATGAGAAGAGACCTGTAAATTAAGAGTAAACAGTCTTTTTTTAGTTTTTTAAAATTGTTGTTCAAATACAGTTGTCTCCATTTTCCCACCCCCACCTCCCACCCTCAATCCTGCTTTTTTACTAAGTAAATAAATTTGCTGGAAATTTGATGCCTCTCTCGCAGGCAATGTGTTTCGAGCCACTCCTGGGCTCCAGACCAAGGGCGAGTCTCACTTTCATGAGGAGGTGGCTGAACTTCACTGAACTTCCCCAGATGTCAAACAAAGGTGACAGTAAGTTCCTTGAGGAGCAGTTGTGGGAATTTATAAAAGGCAACCCACATGAAACTCAGAACGTACACCAAATACAGGTATCAACCGTTCTCATGCACATAGATTCAGTATCTATTTCAGGCCAAACATCAATTTATTTTACCTTCTCCATTTTTCTGTAACAAGGGGCCTAATTCCACAGCTCCAGTATTCAGAAGTGCTGTACAATTCCTCAAGAAATTTGGTCACTGGCATTATATTAAGTTATCATTACTTCACAAGACATAGAGACAAAACATTTTAAATTCACGGTCCTTTTAGCTGTTACTACCTACCTAAGCAATGTGTATTACATGGTATATTTAATAGCTGCTGACTTTTCAAAATGCAAGTATATAATACCATGGTGAGAAAAATGGTTTAATTCATGTATGTGGAATGTTTTGTGTCCTCTGTGAAGTAGTTTGTGCAAAAATAAGTGATGGTGGGTAGTAGAACTCGCCACCATGATCCAAAAAAAGCCAGCATAACTCAAAAGCTTCCACAGATTTTCAGCATAGATATTATTCCCTTCCTGCCACAGTCCTTTAAAAAAAAGATTAAAGGCTATGAGCAAAATTTGATTGTCCCACAAATTAGGAATGATGAGGTAGGCTTCTAAACACAGGATCAGCAAGGAAGTCTTCTCTGATGTGACATTTGATGGAGTCCTTTAATAACATAAGGGGGGAGACTGTGCAAATCCTTTTTGTGTTGCAAAGGGTGGGCACTTCGAGAGCAAAGGCCCAGTGATGGGAAGACCCTTGCAATGTTCAGGGAAGAGCAAGGAGTCCAGAGTTTATGAATTATTCATAGTGGGTGAAGGAAATGAGTGCAGGAGTGCAGGAAATGAGGTCAGCCATGGGGAGGAAGGATCTAATCACATAAGAACCCTGTGGGCCTTGGATAAAGGTTGGCTGGAAGGATGATGGAACCTCACTGGAAGTGGCAAGCAGAGAACTAACATTGTGAAGAGCACCCTCTGTCTGCCGGATGTACAATGAACTGCAGGGAGACCAGATGGACTAGTGTGATAGCTGCAGAGAAGTACTGAAATACATGTATATTAAAGGTAAAGCCCACATGATTTGCTGTAAAGTTGAAGGTCAGGTGTGAAAAGGGGAAATGGACTCAAGGATGACACCAAGGATAGTGCATTTAATGAAGTGAGAAGTAATAACAATAAATTTTAACAAAGGGGTCTGTTTGCCTGCAAATAATTTCAAGGCAAGAAACATGTCCCATTGACTTGTCCCTGGCATTTAAAACAATGCCTGCCCGAAGCTTGCCAGTGTCCTGTATCAGGAACTTTATAAACGCTCCGTGAGGCACTCATGTTGACTTCTTTCCTGGTGTTCACGGAGCCCTGACATCATGGATGCAGGATAAAATACACAGCTCGGAGCACAAACCTGCTGAATGCAAACTGACCACTTATTCAAATCCAGCTTGAATTTATAGGTTATAAATGCTGTTCTGAGTTGCTGTATCTCCAGTAATGCCGACACATAAACAGTAAATCTACAACTCTGACTACAATTGGCTTGAACTGAGAAATGGTTTTTCTGGATAGAGATGAAAAATTTTTAGCACTTCAAAAAGGGAAAAAAATACTACTCGCCATCTTTCCATTCTCGGGTAGCATGATGTATGAAACCAAAGAGTTCATCTGTCGTCACAGCTTTAGGGTTTAAGTCATTCCAAATGGGTTTTTGTTTCATGTTAACATATGTTCGGTTCAGTGTTCTCAAAATCTGAAGAGAAGAAGGACAAAGAAAGCTAAGAAAATTCATATTAATGGAAGCCAAATGGAAAGCAAAAGATTTTGATGGATTTTCCTTATTCATGACATGTTCCTAGATGCTCTTTGTGCATTAAGATTGAGAATGAGAAAAAATTTCCATGTGAACATTTTCATCACCATCTTGAACAGCCTAACCCTGCAGTCCCTTACAATCAATCCACCTGATTCTCTGAACTATGTAGGCTACAGGAAGTCACTCTAACGTCGGAGATTTTTAACCACATGTGCAAAGTGAAGAACTGTGTGTAAGTGAGCATTCCTGTTCCCGCTATTAAAATCCACTCTGCCTGCATTATTAGATTGTCCTCAAAATTTAGCTTGCATCAGCATCACTTAGGCTCTGAGGGGAGTTAAAATACAGACTGCTGGACGCAATCATGGAGTCTCTGATTCAGTAGGTCTGGGGTGGGA
Organism: Artibeus jamaicensis; assembly: GCF_021234435.1. Classification (NCBI taxonomy): domain Eukaryota; kingdom Metazoa; phylum Chordata; class Mammalia; order Chiroptera; family Phyllostomidae; genus Artibeus; species Artibeus jamaicensis. Next base: position 952,396 of record NW_026521764.1, on the reverse strand, counting down.
CTGATGAGCTGCATTTCTACTAGGGTCCCAGGCAATGCCTAGGATACTGGTGTGGATGTGCGCTGAGATCTAGGAACCTGGAGCAATAGTTCTCAACAGCAGATTGTCTCAATTTGAGGGAGGAGGGCGTGCTACTGGGCATCTCGTGCTTGGAGGCCAGGGATGTTGCTGATCATGCTGCAATGCACAGAGCGGCCCTACGACAAAGAGTTAACGGGTCCAGAATGTCAGCAGTGCTGAGGCTGAGAAACCCTGACCTAGATCCTGAGGAAAAGAAACCTTGAGGGTAAGGATTCACAGGAATAGGTGCTTAATAAATGTCTCTCTAATTGACATCTTAACCCAGATACACCCTGATCGTCTCACAGGGGTTTGCAGGAGGGACGAACAACTGCCAAATACTTTGAAATCATAAGGTGTTCAACAGTGTGGCCCCGAGGTTTGATGCTCTGCTCACATCAGCTTACTAGGCTGACTAGGGCAGAATCAATGAAGACTAGATGAAAGCGACTGAATGCTTTAGGGATAGTAAGCTGACATTTTTAGATACCATAAATCTCCTGAAAATTATAGAATTTAATTTCCCTTCCCTAACTCATAGCCCTCATCTGGAACTTATTCTACCAAATAATGAGGGGTCTTTTAGTTATCATTCTTTCATTGATTAAACTTTAATATTTCAATTATCACATTTTTCACTAGAAAGATCCTCACACAGGGCCCCCCTTTCCAATTGCTCCAGTGTGTGTTCACTCCTGCATGCCGGTAAGTTCTGTAAACACCCATGCTCTGAAGTCTCATATGCCCACTCTCATCGGTTTTAGCTGTTGGCTACTAATATGTTTACCCCCATGCACCCTGAACTAAAATGCATTTGTTTCTACATATGCTGTCTGCCAACCCCCCAAAATAAGTATGTTACCAGGATTTCCAGTAAGACCGGGCAAAATCTAGCAGTGAACTAAAAATGGGGATAATAATATCCATGGCATGTCACTGGGCAGAGTAAATCCCACGTAATGCACCTAGTAGGAACCTCATAATGTGCATGACAGGTAGCTCAAAAATGGGGTTTGTGCTGCCTCCCTTTCTTTCAAGTTTTGCTTTGGCCCTATAAGCAAAACTCTGGAGGCCTATATTCTGAGAGAGCACTGAAGGAAAAGTTTGGGTTTTCTTAATGATATGAGGAGAACCTGGAATAATGTGGAAAAGATTACAAAGTATATAGTTTTAATAAATGTAGGGAGGGCAGGTCGAACCCTGTAAGCCAAGTATCTTATTCTAGAGTCTCTCAATATGTTAACTGTGGATAAAAGAATTCAGGCAGAGTGAGATTATTGAAAGATACATACAATAGGATGGCTTACACCTAAATGAATCAACAGGATGCTAACTAGCTCATGTGGAACACCCAATCTTCATCTCAGCTTACTCTCCTGGTTTAAATGTGATGTTCTGTCTGTTACTCTCTCCCAGTCCCCCTTATAGAGGGAAACAGTGTCAACTGATCAAAGAACAACAGTGGAATCTCATATTCTAACTATAAATTATGGTGGGCTTCACGGATGGGAACTCTGAAACAGAACTGAAAATAGCACTCCTGCCCCGCTGAAAGCTGGCAGTTGACTGTACCTGGCTCTTCCCTGTGCCCGCGTTCCCGACCACGAAGACGGAGTGCCGCACGGCCAGCAGTTCCTCCAGCTGCACGACCTGCCGACCAAACAGCCAGTCACTGGTCTCCTCGAATGAGTTTGTGCTTAATAGAAAATAAAACACCCCCGTTTCGCCCTGTTCTTTCCTGCCAATCCATGCCAGCCCCCACTGATGTTACACAGGGAGGGGCAAAGGTAGGTTTCCAGTTCTGAGCGTGCAAAACGCAGAGTTTATTCTTATATCGATTTTTATTGATTATTTTACTACTTCCCATCCGAACCACTGTAAGCCCACGTCTGCCCACCCTGTCTCCCAGGAGCCTTAAAGCGGATGGCAAGGACACAGAGCAGTTTCTCCGGGACCTGCCCACACGGACTGCAGCAGTGAGGACTACGACCAAGCGAGTTGATGCCACAGCTGAAGGGCAGACGGCAGTGGTGGGTCCATGGCGGGGGCTGCGGACAGTCACTGGCTTCATGACGCACTGAGCAACAGTGGTGTTCGGCCAACCACCATCTACAGCTGAGGAGTGACTGACATCCTCTAAAATATCTAAAACACACGCTCTGTGTGCATTTTAACGGCCATGCCTTCACTACACCCAAACTGAGCACAAGCCTTTAATAAGTCACATGACGTCATACGTGTATACATTTCTCCCCATGAAAACACGCTTTAATAATTTTACGCCTAATTTTTCTAAACTGGAAAGAAAAGAGCAAAAGTAATTAACTTTGGGTGCCTGTCATCAACAAGTTTAATAAACTAATGAAAAGTATGCTTTACGGGAAGGAATGAGACAACTGTAATAGAAACAATACAAATTTTAAACAACGCTAATTAAAAAAAACACAGGAACTGAAAAGAAAGTATGCTTACACTTAAAACCATGATTTCATCATATTTGTGTGCTTACCTTCTCACAGACGGATGGAACAAACTCTATCTGCTCTAGTAAAGACTGCCAGATTAGAATGCTCCCGGGGTGTCCGACCCACGGCCTGCGGGCCACGTGCGGCCCGAGACGGCTGTGAGTGTGGCCTGACACAAAATCATAAATTCACGGACATTTGTTGTGAGTGTGATTACGTGTCGCAATGTATCTCATGTGTGGCCCAAGACAACTCTTCTCCTCCCGCTGTGGCCCAGAGACATGAAAAGGTTGGACACCCCTGCAAAGTCTATGTTAAGATCATACTAAGGTTAGTGTAAGCTGAAGTCTCGTTCAGTGACCCTTAACTACAGTAATGCCACTGCACAGCCCCCGGGCTGCCGCGATAGTAAATGGCCCCTTTACCTTGAGGATGAAGCTCTCCTCGGACTGCAGGCGGAGCTCCAGGGCAGACTGCCTGGCCACCTGCTCCAAGTGCGGTGCCCTCCTCCGGGGCACGTCCAGCGCTGGGAACAGGTCCCCCACCAGGCCCAGAAACACGGGGATGTCCTCAGTCACTATTTTAGGCATATTGAAGTCCCTTAATGCTCTCATGAGTACCTAGAAAAGGGAAGAGAACACACTATATATTTTTAAAATGCCAATACACCGCTGGCTGGTGTGGTTTAGTGGATTGAATACTGGTCTGTGAACCAAAGGCTCGCCAGTTCGATTCCCAGTCAGAGCTGCAAGCCAGGTCCCCAGAATGGGGCTCGCAAGAGGCAACCACACACTGATGTTTCTCTCCTCTCTCTAAAAATAAATAAATAAAATCTTTTCCCCCAAAAAAGGAAACTATATTTTTAAAAAGCCAATATAATGTCTAACAAAGACCTAAACAGCTAAAGATGCTTCATTTCTCATACCCAAACCACGAGAGTCAATGCTGTTCTCTATCAGGATGGCATTCTATCTGCAGGGCGGTTGGTGACATGCTCTCGAGCTCACATGTCAGAACATGAGACGGCTCTGCCAACACCATGGACAGACTCAGGGTAAAGCCATTAAGGCGGTTCTGATCCATCGCCGCCAATGATCTGCTCTGATATCGAGAAAGGGTCTGAGTCCTTCTCTCCTTAATCCGCACACTCCAGGACAGAAATTAACCAGGACCATCAGATCATTTCATTCAAAGTTCCCCGTGAATCTCAGAAGAGTAAACCCAACCATTTTCAGTTTGGATCTTTGTTTTATCTTGACTGAAAACCAAAAAGGGCTTTAGATGCTCAAAGCAGTAACTTGAACATGAGGATGACTTGTACAGAAAGAGGTAAGCATTTCAATAGCAACAAGACCACCACCACAGGAGAGAAAATAAAAATAAATGCAAGAAAATCCTGACTGCATCATGAATTGTGACTGAGAGGAAGAGAGAGATTGAAAAAAGGAATGGAGAGCCCTGGCCAGTGTGGCTCGGTTGGTTGGAGCATTGTCCCATGGACCAAAAGGTCACAGATTCGATTTCTGGTCAGGGCACAGAACCAGGTATTGGGACCCATTCCCAGCCGGGGCACGTATGAAAAAGCAACCAAGTTGATGTTTCTCTCTCTCTCTCTCTCTCTTAGAGAAATCAAAAAATGTCCTCAGATAAGGATAAAAAATGAATACAGAAAATCATATAATATAGATCCTTTCACATCCAAAGAAACTCACTGGATAGATCTATTTCTTTTCAACCTCTCAAGCCGTAGTGCACATATACACATGCACTATGTATACAAAGTGTTGTACAAACTTTACTCTCACTGCTTATTTAATACAGAAGAACAGACACGCAGCTGCTATTGTTTCTCACTAGGAGGGACAATTCCCTACCAAGCAGCTCTGAGTAACCCAGGAAGCAGGGCACAGGGTCAGGTGACCAGCCTTCCTATTCTGCGCTTCATGTCCATCTTACATCCTATGAAAAGGACATACTTTCTTCCATTAGATTATGTCTTCGATGACTTTTTCAGGATTAATACCCCAGAATTAGTCAAATTTTCTAAGTGTTCCTTAGAAGAAATCAAACAGCAATTACTGAACTATTTGATTATGACCGCCAAAGTATTGTTAGTAGCTGACATTTCAAAAGCACTTATAAAATCACATTTTCTTTCCTACACTTGATCCTTTTACTCAAGAATACTTGTAATCTTTTACAATATAAGAAATGCCAGGGCTCGAAATATTCTCCATTAATAATAGATGCTATGTTTTTAAAGGTCGTGCTGGCCCATGACCCACAGTCCAGGACACCTTGCGATCTGCATGAAACCAGCCTACAGCTATACCACCTTGAACGTGCCCCATCTCATCTGATTTGTATGAAGCTGTTTAGCTACTCACGCAACAAAATCACGTTCGTATTGCATTACCTGGTCTTCAGGTCTATTTTTATCTCCTCGTTTCAGGGAGCCAGCTACAACCAAGACAGATTTAATAGCACGAAGTCCCCAGTCATAATGATCCTGAAATCAAAACATAGGAAAATTTTTCTAAAAAACGGCGTGGGGAAATAAGATCCTCATTCCAGAAGTAAAAGCGGAATGCTAGGAGTGCAGATAAATGCACGCTTTGATGATGTTAAGTCACATTGCTCTCTCCTCTTTGAAACCGCGACAGTCCTGTCCCTTCCGCTTCTTCCAGCTCCTTTCGGCTGGTCTCTCTGCCTTTGTCAGCAAACTTCTTCCCACAGCAGTTCGTTGTGGCATTTGCCTGGGGCTCCATCCACCTCCCCGGCTCTTCTCTCTCAATAGACCTGCTAACTCAGGAGTTCACCCCCCTCCACATTTCCCCTCCGTCCACAAGCACATGTCTCGGGTTGTACCAACAGCCTTGCTGTTCCCCCCTTCCCCAGGCCTAGGTCTCAGATTGCCCTGGTTACTGTGGCGTTTTCATACTTTCATCCTGGAATGGCTGCAAAATAATGTCATCGGGAATTAACAAAAGGTCAAAGGACCCAAGTCAAAGGTGGACGAAAAGCTGAGTTTAAAAATAATAATGCTGATACATGAACTTTTGTGGCATATCAGCAACTTCAGTGAAGCTGCAAGAGGCCAATGACTAGAGAATAGAAAATAGTTAAGTCTGACCCATTTCAGAAACCAAGGAATTATAGAGTGAAAATTTAAGAAAAAAGCAAACTCTATTTCAAATAATGGATTACCAACAAATGAGAAAATTTCAGTTTAACATTTTTAAGGTGTTCTCCAGAAAATTGGTTTTACCTGACTCCCATGGACACTCTTGCCCCCTCTCACAAGAATATTCTCACCAAGAAAGGGAGACATCATAAAATTCCATTTATAATTATAACACTGGTCATGTTTAAAGGAAATCACATATAGCTCATCAACAAAAACTATTAAGTATAAATTAAACATGAAACTTAAAAGGTCTCAGGTTTAATTTCACACAAAGAATTAAGAATTGTAAAATACAGACTTTTCAAAACTTTATGGAAAATATAAATTACTTAAAAATGTCTAACCGTAATTTGAAAGATAAATTACCCGTCACCTGTATTTCAAAAGCAACAGAAGAACCAAGAGAAGTGACGAAAGTCTCATCACCTGCTTGGAGAGGAGGTCCCTGCAGAGCGTGTACAATGTCACGAACTTTCGGGCTAACGAGCGTGCATCCACAAAACCTTCAGCAATGAGCATGATTTCGCAGATGAGCTCAATGTCGGGGGCCACCATAGCACAGGGTCTGTAAAGCAAAAATGAAATTTAGTTTGAAAATGGGAAAAGATATTAGTACATTTCGCTGAAATCAAGTGATTAATTTGTACCAACATTCTAACCATTCCCAAGCAGGTTGTCACAATGACCTCTGTCAATCACTGCTAACAAGACCCTTCTCTTCAACTAAAAACAATGTCTATTAGTTACTGGCTACATAGGAGAAGATGCAAAGTCTGCAGATGACAGAAGCACAGATGCGGTGTGTGCTGACTCTCACAGAGTAAATGCTTCCCCCGCCGCTGATTTCTCTCCACCAACAGGGCGTCACTGAACGTGCAGCCGGGAAGAGCCACCCGGTAACACAGCACCATACAGACACAAGAGATATACATGACCTTAAGAGTATAAATACTCATAAAGTAATTTAATTATGAAGGGATGAGGTTTGAGGATCACCTTTGTCTGCGATACAATTTATTTAATCAAAAGTTTATATAATTTACATTTTATTAGTGGCTGTACTTAACAACACACCTCAAAAAACCACGAAAATTTAACTACCAGCTCTTTTATGCTCACAGGAGCCATGTCTGGTACGCTGCTCTCTGAGGCCCACTTAGAGACTTGGATGAAAATTGGTGTAAGATGAAAATTTATAAAAACACAGCTTTCAAATTCCTGTTTTTTTAGAGGGGGACTTCTAAAAGTCCTTCCCAAAGAAAACTGCTATTAACAGCAACACTTGATAAAAGTGCACTCATCTGAAGTGCAAAGGAGGAGTCAGATAAATAAGAAGCCCGTTATTTTCAGTTTCTCGCAGTACACCCCAAATATTGACCCACCTGTTGTGCAAACATGAGTACACTCCACTTCACACACATCTGATTTTTGGCCTGAGCATTCCCCAGAGGCCCTCTGGGTCTGTGTCACCGAGTACATACATCTCACCGAGTACATGCACATTATTGAGCACATACATGTAACTGAGTACATGCTTTTAGCTAAGTGGGCCCCACAGTTTTCTCACATTTTTTACTCTTCATCACATGACAAGAGTAGTCAAGATGAAGAGCAAAGAAGAGAGAGAGAATGCTAGCAAATTCACATAATTGATACTTGCATTAATATTGACAAGTAATATTTTCTGGGCACTTTCTTCACGCCATATAAGATGCTGAAAGCTCTTTGTGCACTCTCACTTAACTCATGAGGTGGCCACTCTTCTCGTCTGCATTTCACAGAGGTGCACACTAAGGCTCCAAGAGGTACACGCACAAGCCCTAGGCCACACACAGGCTGGGTAAGTGGTAGAATCGTGATACTTTCGGGGGACTCATGTGTTAAGTACTGCCCACCTGCTCGTGAACACTATTGTCCTCATCCAAGGGTCCTTCAAACTCGGCTGACACAAGTACTTGAACCCCAACATAAACAATGCTGCACTTAGTCAAATTAAATGTATGGAAACCTTACAAACAATTCAAATGTCAAAACCCAAATGAAAACATGTGTGAGATGCATTGCGTTACAAATGTAAAGATAATAGAAAGATGTATAATTTCCCAATGAAAAGATTCTGCGATTATTGTATTTATTTCTAGACTAGTTGTTCTACAGAATTTTTTTCAAGAAAAACAGGCATTATAGAATGGCTATGCTAAAGAAAGCTGCTAAAGAAGGAAGGGAGAGCATTCAATAACATATGCTAGGATGACTGACTATTAGGGAAAGCAATACTGTTTAAATACTCACTCATGTTACTAACCAAAACAAGTATTTAACAGATGAATTACATTTAAAAGCAATATTGTAAAAACTAGAAGAAAATACATAGGAAATATCTAGATGAATAAACAAGCAAATTTTAAGCTCAAAACAATTGAAAGAAATCAGACTAAAAACCACAGAGGTTCTTACGTTATATTATGATGTATCAGTTTGAAGGCAGACTGTGAATAAAGATACATAGTGTGAACATTAAGGAACTAAGAAATTAAGCTGATGAGCCTCCCACTTATCCAGATGAAAATGAATGTGGAAACAAAACTCATCCATCTCAGACATGGACTTCAAGACACCACCACGGATAACAAGGAAATATTATGGCCATGTTAATGCCAATAAATTCAACAATCTAGAGAACATGAAGAAATTCCTTAAAAGATCCAAATTATCAAAAACAAATTCAAGACAAAACAAAAAATCTGAATAATGCCATATCTATTAAATAGAATTTATCACTAAAAAGATTCCCACAAAGAAAAAGCTAGGCCCAGAGGGCTTCACTGATCAAGTCTATTGGATAACTAAGGGGTAAATAATACAAATCCTATAAAAACTCTTAACAAACAGAGAAGAAGGGAGCATTTGCCAACTCTTTTCATGAGGTCATCATTACTATGATGCCCACACAAGATTAAGGTATTACAAGACACTACAAACCAGTATCCCTTATGGCACAGATTTTTCAATCTTTAACAAAATAGTAACACATTGACTCCATCAATATGCATAAAAATAGCCCTGGCTGGTGTAGCTCAGTGGATTGAGTGCTGGCCTATGAATCAAAGGGTTATAAGTTTGATTCCCAGTCAGAGTACATGTCTGGGTTGCATGCCAGGTATCCAGTGTGGGGCATGTGAGAGGCAACTACACATTGTTTCTCTCCCTCCCTTCCTCTCTCTCTAAAAATAAATACAGACTTCCGGCCAAGATGGAGGCATAGGTGGAAACACTGTGCCTCCTTGCACAACCAAGTTTTAAGACAGCAAAAATTTAGTAACAAAAATGCAACCAAAACACAGAAAATTGAACTGTATGGAAGTCCAACAACAACAAACCATTCATCCAGACGGGTAAGAGGGGTGGAGTCAGCGGCTGGTGGAGCGGGGTCACACAGGAAAAAGTGGCCAGACCGACCCAGATGCACAGGCAGGGGGTGGCAGATCCCAAGCGTGGGGTGGCAACGGGCAGACCCAGTGAGGGCCCAAGGCTGCTGGCTGACCATGGTCACACATTTGTGTGCAGATAAACCAGGTGAAGGAGCAAGCAATAAGATAGACTGCACAGGCCAGGGCCCAGCAACAGGAATTAAAGCCTAAAAGTACCGATTGGAAACACGTTCAGGGTCAAGGTGCTGGGAGAAGCTCCCAGACTCACAGGGAGTTTGTTGGAGAGACACACAGTGTCCTGGAGGCTGCACAGGCCCACACACCCACAAGCCGGCACCATAGGGGCCCAATTTGCTTGTGGGAAGCAGCAGAGGGGACTGAAAACTGAAAGAGAGCGTGGAACAAGCGCCATTGCCTCTCTCTGACCCCGCCCCCACATACAGTATCACAACCCAGCAACTGGGTCACCCCGCCCTGGTGAATACCTAAGGCTCCGCCCCTCATACCTAACAGGTGAGAACAGACCAAAACATTATGGCTCAAGAAGAACAGCTCAAAGCCCCAGAGCCAATACTTCTAAGCGACCAAGAGATAGCCAACCTATCAGATGCACAGTTCAAAGCACTGGTGATCATGATGCTCACAGAACTGGTTGATTTTAGTCACAATTAGAGGAACGAATGAAGGCTAAATTAAGTGAAATGAAGGAAAATGCACAGGAAACCAATAGTAATGGAAAGGAAACTGGGACTAAAATCAAGGGAGTGGACCAGAAGGAGGAAAAAAATGACCAAACAAAAAAGAATAAAGAATCAAGAATTCAAAAAGAAGAGGAGAGGCTTAGGAACCTCGTGGACATCTTTAAACGTTCCAACATCTGAATTATAGGGGTACCAGAAGGGGAAGAGGAACAGCCACCAGTGGAAAACTTATTTGAACAAATAATAAAGGAGAACTTCCGCACTCTGGCAAAGGAAATAGACTTCTTGGAAACCCAGGAAGCTCAGAGAGTCCCAAAGAAGTTGGACCTAAGAAGAAACACACCAAGGCACATCATCATTACCTTAGCAAGATTAAAATGAAGGAGAGAATCCTAGAAGCAGCAAGACATAAGGGGACAGTCACCTACAAAGGAGTTCCCATCAGACTGTCAACTGATTTCTCAAAAGAGACCTTACAGGCAAGAGGAGGCTGGAAAGAAGTATTCCAAGTCATGAAATCCAAAGACCTACATCCAAGATTGCTCTATCCAGCAAAGCTTTCATTTAGAATGGAAGGGCAGATAAAGTGCTTCTCAGATAAGATCAAGTTCAAGGAGTTCATCATTACCAAGACATTATATGAAATGTTAAAGGAACTTATCTAAGAAAAAGAAGATAAAAAAGATAAACAGTGAAAGGACAGCAAACTCACAATTACCAATCACACCTAAAATAAAAGCAAACTAAGAGGACAGCTAGATCAGGAGCAGAACCAGAGAAATGGAGATCTCATGGAGGGTTAGCAACAGGGGAGTGGGAGGAGGAGAAGGGGGGAGAAGGTACAGAGAATAAGTAGCATAGACAGTAGGTAGAAAATAGATAGGGGGAGGGCAAGAATAGTATGGGAAATACAGAATCTAAAGAACTTGTGACATATGGACATAAACTAAAGGGGGGGAATGGTGGGGGAGGGGTGTGCAGGGTGGAGGGGAATGAAGGGGGAAAATGGGACAACTGTAATGGCATAATCAATAAAATATATTAAAAAGGAAAAAATAGAATACAAAAATAAAAAATACAAAAAAATCTTTTAAAAAGTTATATCTCCTGATCCTAGAAGTGCATTATTGAATTGTTTAGCATTTGAAAAATCAATATAGTTCAGCACATTAACAGAAAAATAAAAACTATAAAACTGAACTTCTAGAAGAACATGCGGTTGAAAATTTTTGTGACCTGGGGGTAATTTAACATTCTTAATCAGGATAGGAAAAAAACAAGACAAACTGGTAAGTCGCATTTCATCAAAATTAAAACTTCTATCTTTGATGAACACCATTAAGAAAATGGAAATGCAAGCTGCAAATTGAAAGACATTTGCCATATATGTATCTAATAAGAAAATTGTATCCAGAACACAGAACTTCACAGAAGATGGCATAAGAATGGTTAGTTATGTCACATGAAAAGACGTTCAGCTCATTAGCCATCACGGAAATGCAAACAGAGCCCACAGTGCCAAACCACTGCGTATCTATTAGAATGGCTAAATCCAAAACACTGACAATACCAAGTTTTGACAAGAATGTAGAGCAAGTGTACAATGATACAACCCTCTTGGGAAACAGACCACCAAATTCTAATAAAGTCAAAAATACATTTGCCACCTGATTTAGTAATGTAATTCACAAATCTTCATCCCAAAGAAAACATGTTCACACTAGGATTGAACGTGAAAGTCCACAGCAGTTTTACTCACAGTAGCCCCACACTAGACACAAGCCACATGTCCGTCAGCTGGTGCATGGTGAACAAACAGAGTATGTGCACACAAGGGAACACCAGTCACCGACAAACAGGAACTACGGACACACTCTAACTCAGAAGAGTCCCCAAACCATCCTGAGGAAGGAAAGAAGACAGCAAACGAATGCATGCTGTATAGTTTCATTTATGTAGACAAACTGAACCTCAAGTCACAGAAAGCACACCAGTGGTAGGCGGGACTAATTTCAAAGGGCACAGGAGAACTTCAGGGGTGTTGGAAATATTCCACTTCTTGATTGTGCTAGTATTTCGGCCAATTATACACTTAAATGGGTGAACTGTTGTATGAAATCACACCTGGACAAAGCTGATTTAAAATATGAGTTAAACACAACTGATTCAAATGCAACAGCGGAGGTTAGCTGACAGAGTGCTGATGAGAGTGTATATTGGTAGACGGCTGTTGGAAAAGAGGTCATCGATAGGTATTTCAATCATTCACCAAGTAATTCTGCATGTAGGGATTTGTTGTGGGTAATAATTTGAAATAAGGATAACTCTTCATGTAAAAAAATGGTTACAGCCTACTATTTTAGGTCATAAAAAATGAAAGAAAAACCCGAATCCTACGTGTCAATTGGGAACAGCTAAGAAAATTATGAACAAGCCATAGAGAGACTATTTTGGAGCTACCTGAAATGGCATTCCCAAAGACTACTGAATACTATGAAAAACTACTTGTGGCAAAGTGTTAAATGAGAACTAAATAAAAATCATGCCTAACCTCCTATCTTAACTCCATAAAATATACATTATAAAAGAGACTAGTAAGAAATATATAACCATCATTATTCTTGGGGAGTAAAGCTGCAGCTGTAGTGTTCTATTTATTCTTTTCTGTATTTTCCAAATATTTTACAATTGGTGAAAATTGTAATAAAAATGTCATTACAAAAGAGCTAGCACCAAATGTTCAAAAATACCACATGACCTTTTAAAGTAATGAGCTTGAGCCCAGTTTCACATTACAAAAGAATGAATTCATCATGCTGAAAGTTCTCTCCATAGCACGATCCCTGAGAAAGAATAAGGGGCTTTTGCCAGGAATTCTCAAGTACAAACACATCATTCAACAGTGCAAACCAGTGACGTTAGGTGGCATGAGAGCCTCAGATGCTAACCCCAAAGCGAGATACTTGCCTGAACAGAGCTTTGAGATTTTCCGGTAATTCGGTCCGACCAGCATATCCTGGGTTCATGGTTATAAATATTCCAACTGATGGCTTCAGTGTGATAGCTTCCCCAAGGAACACAAATCTACCATAAGAAGAATACTGATGGGATTAAACATGTTCACTGAATATGAATGCACGCTGACAAATGCAAACGTTATTAGGAAGCTGTTCACTCTGTATAATCTTCTTTAACGTTCATAAGCATACATATTTTGAGTATGCTTTGAAGCATGTTTATTAACAATTCACTCCATTTCCCCAAAGGAATTACAAATGTGGGAAGTATCCTTTTATGCTGTAGCAAAGCGATAAGATGCCAGAAGGTAAAAATGAGGACTTGACCACTTAAACAATTCATAAAAGGTGGAGACATTTTTGCCTTCAAATGTGGGCTGCAACTGTTGGAATGAGATACTGCGGAGGTAGAGGATACTGTGCCAAGAGAAGAAAGAGACTTCATTCATGTTTAGCCTTTGTCTATTTTCCTGTCCTCCTTCCCTTTCTCCTCCCTCCCTCCCATTCAACAAATATCCGCTGACAACCACTGAGGGACAGAATAGTGCAGTGACTGTGACGGCCAGCTCTGGGGCTGGACTGGGAGCATTCAGGGACCTGCTATACCACTTTAGGCATGTTCCAATTCCCTCGTTTAATTAAAAAGGAATAATAATATCCCCCACTTTATTGGATTATATGAGGATTAAAAGAGATTATGTATATAAATGGCCAAGAGTACAATGCCTAGAACATGGTTGATACTCAACAGATTTTCCCTCTGACTGTGGCTATTATCATCACCTGAAGGCAGAGGAGAAGCAGTGAAAGATTTCCAGCAAGATTTGCAAGGGCCAAATTAGGATTTTGATGGCCAGGGCAATGTAATAGTAATAAACTGTAGGAGGAAACTTTCCCCCTGAAGCGTCAGTAGAAGGAAACTTTCACATGAGCTACATGAGACAAAAAGTATAAGGCATTCTCTTGTTGAGAAGGGGGAGGAAAGGAGTGGAGGAGCTGGGACTACACCACAGACTGAGGAGGGAAGAGAGCCGCAGCGTTTAGGACTATGAGCTTCTTCGGTTACTAGATGGTTACGAGAAGGTGGATTTTGGATAGTCAAGGTAAGGATGGAGAAATCTGCGTTCCTCGAACATCAGGGAGACAGGCCTGGGAGGGCTATTTAAGCAGGCAAGTGACTGCTGTCCCATTAGTTGGACAGGAATAACCACAGGTCAAAGGGAAGGACCTCTCGAGGGTATAGCCAGCAAGATGCTGGAAGGCTGTGGAAGGCTTTGTGGTTAAGGCATGGTCCCAACTCTTAAATCCTGAAGTGTAAACAGAGTTTAATAAAACACATGAACTTGTAAAGGAGCCAGCCATCTCCACCTGGACTAGCCCAGCATGAAGAAGGACAGTACAACTCACAGATACACAGCCTTGGAGACACAGGAGACCATCAAAAGCTGTGGTGGGAGTTTTTACAAGTCCTGCATCAGTTCCATGACTCTCCATAAGAAAAGCTGGCTTCAAGTGGCATCTGGGTTACATTAAATAATAAGATTTTGACTAAAAGCTCAACCAAGTACACCTAGGGATGAAAGAGGACAGAACCTAACTTCCCTAATGTGGCATTAGAGTAGGGAGTTGCGGTAACTGCTTCCTGGTACCCCAGAGCCATGTGGCAGAGGGACGGGGCGGCTGGAAACACGCAGCTGTAAGTTATGACAACTGGAAACTCCTGCAATAGCTTCACAGTTTCCAGCAGCTAGATAATCTTTCTGTGATGGGGAGATTGAAATGTTCCTGGCTGAGCGAAAACACCCTAATAATGAAAGGGAAGTGGGTAGACCAGATAAATAAGCTGTACATTATTAATTGTATACAAAAATGTCACAACAAAAACCACAACCGCTTACTTCTCAAATTAAGCCATCAGCCCCTATCATCTTGTATCTTTTGGAGCGTCTCATGGTGTTGGTAAGTGGGTAGGTTCTGGATATATGTGGCATGTTTGTGGCCCAAGTCACTGAAGAAAGTGGGGCTACGATCTGCTGGGATGGGACATCTAACAAAGCAGGTGTTGGTGGAAAGACCAGAATTTTGACTTTGAGGTGAGAGGACTGTGAGACCTCAAGTGGTATCTTGACGGGCCCCAACAGGCATCACCTATGAAGTCCAGGTATCGGGGGAAGGGGATTGGGGCAGCTGGCAGCAGGCAAATGGTACTGAAGGCCACGTGACTGGATGAAATCACCAGGGAAGAGGTATCAATACACTATACTCTTCCCCATTTCATAGATGAGAAGTAACGGCCCTGAGGGGGGAGAACACTGGGAAGGTGTGGCGTCCTAGGACCCAAGTGAAGAAAGTGTGTCCCCACAAGGGAGGGACCCACCGTGTCAGATGCGGCCAGAAGGTCAAGATAGATGAGGATTGAGAACTGATCACTGAGTTAGCATTTCAAAGGGTGTTCACATTTTAAGTGATTAAATTAACATAATATACTTCTATTGTATTCAACACTTAAAAACCAGTAATTAAAATATGGGAGGTTATTATTCAAAATTAGCCAGTCTCTCTTATTTTATCCATTTCATGAGACAGGGAGAAGCAGGATAGGCTGTGAAGGTGAAGTTTACTGCATTCTTCCACATTACTCTTTTTATTTGTAACCACAGGGGGAAAAAACACATGCTGCTCACCTCTTTTTCTTGTTTCTGATGGCATCATGTATCATTTTCACCTGTACTGCCACCACGGACAGAACTTCCACAGAAATCCGATTGAACTCATCAAAGCAGCCCCAGGCTCCAGTCTGCACCAATCCCTTGTAAATATTTCCTATGGACTGAATGATGGAGTGAGGCATGAAGAATTTAACAGGAGGGGGACTGAAGCTATTATTTCGAATCATTTCAAATCAGGGACAATCCTGTTAGGATACATCATTCTATAACTAACTTACTTTGTAGTCCATTTGCTCTGAACAGTTGAACACATAAACCATCATGCCAAGGGCACGTCCAAGATCTTTGGTGGTTTCGGTTTTCCCTGTACCAGCAGGGCCAGCTGGAGCCCCACTCATGGTCAAGTGGAGTGACTGAGTTAGAGTAATGTAACACCTTTAAACAACAGAAAACACATGTAACAGTCTAACATGAGATTTCTAGACAACACAAGGGCAATCCAATTTGTTTTAAAGTTTAAGAAGTCAACATCTAGAATGTGGTAGTAGCACAAAATATTAATATAGTTTTGATTTGCTCATGGCAACAAAGAGAGTCAATAATATTTCATATTTAAGTTATTTTTAGGTTGGTTGTTTAACAATAGAGAAAAATGCATTGCTCTGTTTATCTCATTTCCTAAGAGCTGTGTACTTAAATACAACTAACATTTGATTTGCAATGTTATAGGATTTCTGGTATTTCTAGGTAAAGATACTATTAATATGGCAGACAACATCTCAAACTATTGTTTATAAAACAAATACACAAATCTTGGATGATAAATGAATTAAACATTTACTTCATTAAACTGCTACCCAACAACTACACTGAGATATGTAAATATATACAGTCTGCAAATAATATATACCTATTTCAAAGTACAAAGCAAATGCACAAAGCCACAATTTATTATATGAAAATGTATTTTAGAATTCATTTTGCATGTGTTGCTACTCGCATTTAGATTATAATACTTTTTTGCAGGAAAGACTCAGCAGTTCTTAGAATGAGAAAAATTATGCAAAGACAGAATTTAATATTTGTAAAAGAAGGAAAAACACCATAAATAGCAAGTGCCTTCCATGGGGCTTCTGCTGAGCTAGAAGTCATTTTTGTCTCGGTGCAGACAGCACATCTACTGGACACACACACACAGGTCGGAAGACCAGGGACTAGGAGTGTCCACCCTGCCAATGAGCAGATAGTCTCTCTCTCTCTCCTTTTTTTTTTTTTTTGACATCAACATGCCTTAGCTTTTTCCTCCATAAAATGAGGCTTATTGTAGGAAGATTTAAGGAAAGCTGAAGATAAATACCTTGAAAGATTCAAAGTGCTAGACAAACAGAAACAATTGTGCACAAGAATGAAAAGGGTTTCTGTATTTTACGGCCATCACAGGTTTAAGTATATTTTACAATGAATATGGAGTGGAAAGACCCCTGGACTAAGAATTTAGCACCTTCTGTAGCAGAGACTATCCTCTAGTATCTTTCCTCAGGTTCCAAGTTTTGACTGCATATACGGCCACCTATATGCTCCAGATGACAGCCAGGGGTGACCAAGCTCCACCCATGTGCTGTGTGCAAATCCTAGGAAAATGCATCCTTTGCTGGGACCGCTCCCCTCTGGACTGTTACACAAGTCAGACATTAGCTGCTGCATTATCGAGGCCGTTATAATTTGGGGCTCTCCGTAACAGCATGTAGCCTGCACCTTCCTCTCCAGTTCACCATGTTCCAACTCAAGTATCTCGGTGACAAGCTGGTTGATGACCCAAGTCATGTTGGTGACCCAAGTCTCTGCTCTTGCCCACACATGTGTGAAGGAGGCAGGCTCCCTGCCCTGCCTACCACACAAAGGAACAGTCAGCATCCAGTACGATGTAACAGAACTGCTAGAAAGGCATCACTATGTCAGTGTAAACAATTCATAAGTGATCCACAGAATGAAATGCAAAAGAAATGTATACACTAGACAGTGTGAACACCATGAAGTACTACTTCTAAGAAGATTTATTTATTTTTAGAGAGAGGAACAGGGAGGAGAGAGAGGGTGGAGAAACATCTATGCAAGAAAGAAACATCAATCGGTTGCCTCCCTTACCTGCCCCAACTGGGGACCGAACGCACAACCCAGACATGTGCCCTGACCCAGAATTGAACTGACAACCTTTCACTTTTCAGGTTGACACCCAACCAAGTGAGCCACACTGGTCAGAGAATATGTAGCATTAGTAATACTATCAAAAGGAACATTCATCTTTCATCTGCCAAATAAACCATGTAGTGGTTTTTTAACTAAAAAGTATAATAAACGATTAGTCCTGACATATCGGTAAACTTTAAAATGTCTCTTGCATGTTCCCCTATGACAACATCACACACACACAGGAGTCACTCAGCAGCTGCAGTTCTGACCATTCTCAAGTGATGTTTGTCAAGCTACACATTTTCCTCTCTCACCTGGAAAGCAATAGATGAATTAATTATGTGATTAAGACACCAAGTACTGACTTTCAGTGAAACACAGGTTAAAGAGAGTTGAATTAGAAAAACAGAGTTGCAGAAGCTGTACAATTTGTCAATGACGAAATCATGAGCAGACTGATAGGTAAAGAACGCTCGCAAGGCTAGTGAGAGAATCGGCCACCCTCCCAGGGCCACCATCACAGCCCTGGGTCAGTGACGTCTACGTGAAACTGTCTCCATTTTCCTTCCGAGATAAGTTGTACGGCATGGGAAGCTGAATCATCAGGAGCACTGCTGTGATCTTGGGGTGAGATTCTCTTTCCTGAAAACCGAGGATTAAAATGTGCTTTCTCCCACCAAGTAATTCAGCAGAGCTTAGAACACCAACGAAGAACTTCAAGTTGGCATGACGCATCCTTATCTCTACTACATTCTAACTGTGGGCATACATGTACCCAGAGTCACATGGAAACCCACGTCCCCCTGCCACACTGGGGCCACACTTGGGCCACACTTGGGCCACACTGCCTCCCTGTCTTATCCCTCGACCTGGGCAAGCTCCTTCCCACCTCAGGGACTTTGTTCTTGTCTTTGCCTGTAACTTTCTGCCCCGGGATGGCTGCAGAGCTGGCTTCTTGTTACCATTTAGGTGTCAGCTCAAATGTCCTCTCCATTTGCAATAACAGACTCTCCCTTCATGATAAGGCTGACACATCCACTGGTTTAGTTTTGTCACAGCATATATTACCACCAAAATTAACTCTTAATCGTGTATTGTTCCTCATCACTCCACACACCACGCTCAACTAGAAAGTAGCCTCTGGGAGAGCAAAAACCCTGCCTGGTAACCCTGGGCGGTGCCTAGCACAGTACTTCACACACGGTATCTGCTAAACCATTTCACGGGACTATGTTCTCTCTCTTTCCATCCTTTCACTATGTGTAACCCCTCAAAAATGAATTTGAACATAGGCAATTGCTATGTTTACACTTCCAATAAAGGGACGCGGTGGGGGCAGATGGTAACAAAGCCTGCTACAGGGTGTCAGCCAGAGGTAGCCAGAGGATGGACTGAGTGATCAGAGATGCTGCCTTGAACTGTATTAACCTGCTCATGAGTCCGTGACTTGTATGTATTACATAGTGTCTGTCATTCTGCTTCTCTGATTTGGCTCTTTAATGTGTTTCTACCTAAAGTCAGTGTTCACCGCGTTACTGACTAGTCCCCGTGCACACGACTTCCATGGGGTCTCCCAGTCTGTGCATCACTTCCTCTCACTCCTGCCTTTGCAGCCACACGCGCCTCTACCCGTGCTGGGGGAGCCTCGCTTTTCCATCTGGCTCGAACTCACTGTTACCTGTCGGTTAGAGGTGTGATCACTAGCCGAGGACCGTTTCCTAAATATTCATAGAAGTACTGGAACTGGGCGTCACAAATATTAACAAAGCAGTGCTTCTGGGTGTCCTCCCACTGGTGACGAAGTTGAGACAGCCAAGCAAACGCCTGGGGACTGACGACCTACAAACAGCACGTGACCGTCATACATAAGGCACAGAGCTCAGAGGCATCAAGCTTAATTTGTTCATCTGATCAACTCTTTTGAGTCACGTTTCATTCTAAAAATCTCACAAAAAAGAAATCTCCTGCATACTACTGAAATTGTAATTGCATATAGAGGCTGAATACTTCGTAAGAAATACATGCGTAATTAAAGTCTTCATTTTGAGAAGTCTTTTACAGTAAAGCAATTATCAATTTGTCCAAGCGATGCTGTCTCCCTTCTCATGGATAGCCCCGGGACATTTGATCACTTTTGTAACTTTATACTCATATCGTTAAAATCAGATTAAAAATACACTCTCTATTAAAATGACACATAATTCATTATCTCTATAGGTCAGAGGTAAACTACACTGCCAACAGTCCATTCTCAACCCAGGCTGCTCTTAGTGTGGAGGTTCCCCACTTCACTTTTTCTTAAATCAACGAACAGTATCCTTTTTCATTACTATTCTTTACTACTACTTTATCCATGCCATGCATTCTTCCAGTTTGAAAATATAATTCCAGTCTCTCCAAATACCACAACCCTAGGATTTAGGGGAAATCACTAGATGTTACTGAAACTGCTGTCTACTAATTTGTCGGATGTCCACATAAGTCTCAGCATTGCCTATAGATGTGTAGTAGCTGATTATCAATTACACAAAATCTGTGTATCTTTTAATAGAAAATAAAGGATGTATCTTAAATAAAAGTGTATACCACCACAAGCAAATCACCACTGATAAGACATAATGAAATATGTAAGAAGGTGCATGGTCATGGTAAAAGTGCAGTTATCAATGGTTCATTATCAAAATGAGAATACATAGTGAGTGGTATTTTGCAAGAATTGGTTGTGGCTTAGCAATTAAAGAATGTTAGTGGTCCGAATCTGGATCAAGAAGTATTTTTTAAGTTTATGGCTTCCACAATGAAGCATTTGCTTGCACTCTGTGAAGGGAATTAAACTTCACTTCGATTTTAATAACTCGGGAAAGAACTAGAGAAACAGCAGAAAACATTTTGCAATATCTACATGCACTCCAATTGTGAAAGGGATAATCTTATTTTAGTACCATCCCCCTAAAAAACGGGGGATCTGGAGGAAGCAGGTGATGGGCGTGACGTAGTGATGCTGCTTAGTGGTCAAGTATGCCTGACATTTGTAAGTAGGAACGCGTTTTGGAAAAGGGTGAGAAAGTCCTCTCACATTAAAAAACTGCCAATATCTAAGAGACATGGGACTTCTAGAAGGGATGTAGGTACAGCGGTTATTAATGCATGGAAAGGATTAGAAAACAACTTCTTTAAAGAAGGTTGCTTAGCCTTGAAAGGAAAAGACAAGGAGTGACCAACATTCCTCTTTCTTCAAAAGGAAAAGGACCAAAGGCACAGGGCAATGGTTTAAATGACACACATCGTGTTACCACGGGCTGGGGAAGCCACGGAGGTGAGAAATGACCGTGGAGACTCCTCAGGCTTCTTCCACCCTTGCTTCACTTTTCGGATGGTCTGGATCAGAGGCTCCTGGCTTGACAAGCCCTTGGGGACATCACTTTGGATAACTTTCCTGAGGACAATACACTGGCTAACTCAAGTCAAATTCGCCCAAAGTAAGTATAACTAACTTCTCAGGACTAATTCAAATACACAAACTATTTTTTTTTTTAAACAGTGACTTTCTTAGAAGTACTCTTGACAATAAACACCACTTTAGGAAACACCAAAAAAGACATGAAATCTCCATAAACAACTTGCCTTCTGAGAGACGAGCTTTGCCACCACATCCCGGGCGTGGACATCTATGGTGCAAATCGTCATGACCTTCTGCCTGTCTCCAGGTGGGAGTTCTCCCAGCAAAAGTGCAATCAGCGCATTCAACTGAGAAATCTAGGAGGAATTTTTAAAAAAGGAGGTAAGGGTAACCAATACAGAATCTAACAGCCCAATGGTCTTCATATTGGTAACGAGTCCATTAGCTCACAAAAGAATTTCAGTGTTATTTCAGCTGGCCCCAAAACAACCCGGGGGGGTTGGAGATGAGTGTTATGAAATTAACTAATTTAAACAGTATAAATATCATTACCTCCTCTGAGCTGAGACTCAGAGAAGACACGTTACCTGTCAGTAATGATGACGCCAGAGGTAGAAGCAAGGTCTGATGCAGCCCACCACTTTGCTGGAGGGCAGATGACTGCAAATTTTAAAAGGTCAATTTGAGCATGTCTATGAAAGTATAGAAAGAGTGAAATGTCATATGTTTTACTGTTTGTTTTTGGCTTTGGCAGGTTTTCTTGCATAGGAGATAGAGATGATTACTGAGAGAATATTTGAATGCAGAGCTGAAGACCACCCCGCTCAAGTCTTCCCATTCACATCCCTATTCTTGTTTAGGTCTGTCCAGTTCTTAGATCAGCATTTGTCAAACTCCTGGTCTCTTCGCAGAACGGAAAGGAACAAGACGGGCTGGAATGACAGGGAAGAGAAAGTGTGGCATTGCACTAGTAACAGCGACACTGTTTTGTGACGCCCTGTTTCAGTTTCAGGCTTCTGAGTGCGCGCGCGCACACACACACACACACACGCGTGTGATCTTGGTCTGATACGAAACATTTCTTCCTGATTGTGGTCAGGAAGGTCTGAAAGATGCTCTGTTAGGTGGTTATTTTTGTTAGCAAACTCATTTCTACAAAACATTCCTGTCTAACTCAAGGCTTATCAGCAAAAAAGGAAAAGAGGAAGTCTCTCAATCCCGGGCAGCATATTGAACAACGACACTACCCCTTTCCTTTTTCCCTCTGCAGAGGACAGGGAATTACAAACTGGTAGCTCCCGAGAGCGTTGGTAACAGGTGACCACAGCATCTCGCCGGAGGCTCTCAGACCCGTGCAGCCTACCGTCAATACACGTTCCCCGCAGTGCTATCACCACAGCCCAGGAAACACTCAGCACTGCAGACGTCCCTGAGACTGCGGTGCAGCGGAGCTGGGGAAGATTACCTAACAGCAGAGAGAGCAGGCAGAGAGGCAAAACCCACAACGCGCTCCATGGACAGTAAGGGAGGATGTACAACGAGCCAGGCACCGACTAAGCACATTGCCTGTATCGCCTCATTTAAATCTTTACAACAACTGACTTTCACCCTGACTTTGGGAAGGGGACTGAGTCACAGACATAGTAACCACATTTACCACGAGGGGAAGGGAACTCCAACCCAGACAGTCTGACTTCAGAGCCCTCGCTGGTCCCACCACACAGGGTCGCTGTACCAGCCTCCACATGCGGACCCGCAGGGCCCTCCGAGCTAGAGAAGCAGGCCGTACGGGCGCATCCCAGGGAGGCGTGACGGCAAACACAGTGGAAAGTCGGTTAAAGGAATCAAACTATGCACTCCAGATGCCAGAACGTACGACAGCCTTACAAGCAGTAACCTGCTCTATCTTACATCTATACACTGTGACAGAGACAAAGGCAATCATTGTCCACGGTGCCACGCTCAGTGTTCGGCATCCCCTAGGCTTCAGGGTCCACGAAGAAAAGGTCTGTGTCCAGCTGCTTCGCTGCTTTGTCCCCAGAGCCGCCGAGGACCCAGCCATCACACAGGAGGGGCTCCACGAGTGTTTCCCAAAATAGGTGAATTAATGTACCAGGTGCGAGTGAGTTTCTCAAGAAAATTTATCCATGTTGATTAAAAAGAGGTGTTCAGCTTTGGATTATTTTCTCATCTGGGTCAAGATAGCTAGTCTTTACAGTATCAAATCTTACAACAGTATCAGTATTTGCTTAAAAAGAGTTGCTTGTAGCCCTGGTGTGGCTCAGTTGGTTGGAGCATCATCCCAAGCACATGTTCAACTCCCGGTCAGGGCCCATACCCAAGTGGCAGGTTCGATCCCCATCAGGGTGTATAGAAGAAGAAAATAAATCGATGTTTCTTTCTCACATTGATTTTTTTTTCTCTCTCTCTCTCTGTCTCTCTCTCAAACTAATGAAAAAATGTCCTTGGGTAAGGATTAAAAAAAGCATTGGTTGTAACAAGAGTAATATCTCACAATGTAAGAACATTTATAAGTTAAAGTGCTTTCACGTGCATTGTCTAGTCGGACCCCCCCTTCAACCTGTGATTTCTCCATGACTGATTCATGTTTCCACAAAAGTTCAGTCAGGCGAAAGAAGATTAAAAGTACAGCTGGTCAGCATTATCTGCACAGCATCAGGTGTTAGGAATCCTCTGCTGTCTCTCAAGATTAAACCTATTCCAATGATAGTCCTATGAGTAACGAAATTCTGTACCCACAAAAGTAAATAGCTACCAAGTGTCTCTATCACCTGCTCTGTGGTCACACTGTCATTGCAGGCAACTTTATGGTCTGTGACACAGAAAACATCCCTTGGCAGCTTTTAAGATATATACCTATCATAATCAGCACTTATTCTTGTCCTTAATCAAAGCAGAATCACAGGATTTTCTACTGGATCAAAGATATTTGCCTCAAATCAAATACCTAGCAAGCCTTCTGAAACTCAAGTGGCTGTTACCTGGTACACCTTGGCCTTGAGCTCATTCATGAGCACAAAGCCTTCCATGACCTCCCCGCACCATTTCCCACCTCACATCAATCCAGTGGGCCCAGCCTTCTCTCTGTTCCTCTGTCAGGGCTGCTCTCAGGCCACAGAAACTGCTTCGGTTTGCCTGGAGGCCTTTGCACTCTGATCGCTGTTTGGCCGGCTTCCTCTCACCATCCAAGCCTTAGCTCAAATTTGCCTCCTTCAGTGGGCCTTTCCTGGCCGCCCTATTTACTATCACCTCCTACCCAACTATTCCATATGTTTCTACTTCAGTTTCTTCATGGTCCTATCGTTCAGTTATTTATTTCCATGTTTACTGTTTGTCTCCTCCACTTGACTATAAGCTCCAAGGACCAAGCTCTGAGCCACCCTATTCAGCACTACATTCCCATACCTAGTGTAGTGGCCAGCATAAAGCCTGCGCTTCACAAACATGCATTTGTATGGGTGAAGAAAGAAATGAACAAATGTGACAACAATGGCACATACCAGAACATGTTGTTCTTTCATTCAATCGTTCTGGCTACTGTTTCCAGAGCTTATAGGCCAATGAGTAGTTCAGACAAATGATTGCAATTGTTTCGCCAGGGCAAGAACAGCGTACTACAACAACACACAATAATAGGGCCTTGCCTAACCCAGGGTTCAGAAAGACATTTTGGAGGAAAGGGTATTTGTTGCTAAGACCAAAAGACTGAGCATAATTTAGGTTGCAGAGAATTTAGGGTAGGCCACCGGGAAAGGCAGTGTTTAAGCCACAAGAAGCAGCCGGTATGAAGGCCCAGGAGAGAGCAGGTGAGCTCGTCTGGGAACGGGAAGAAGTCTGGAATGGTGGCAGAGAAAGGGAAAGTGGGACAGGTACATCAGATGCTGGAGCGGGAAGCCAGGCCCAAACATGCAGGGCTCTGCCAGCTCATTGCAGAGTCTGGTGAGTTGTTGCTGAAGAGTTCAGGGAGGTGGAGTGATAATTAGATTTGCGTTTTCAAATGATGTCTTTGCCTGTAGTGTGATGAACTGGAGGGAAACAAGGATGGAAAAAAGAGACCAGACAGGAGGATGCTGCAGTCACCCAGGTGAGAAAAGAGTGGCTGGGACTGGGATGTGAACAAAGTGGTGGGGACAAAGTGAGAATGGAGATATCCGGGGCAAATGCAGAGATGTGGTGGCTGATCGGACATTGGCTGAAAGAATCAAATGGCCTTGTAGTGTGAGAAATTGGTGAGCAGTGCCATGCATTTTCTGAGTTTGCAAACACTGGACAACACAGGAAGAACATTATCCTTGTAACAGCAGAATCGCTGCAAGTTCACCAGCATCAGGCCTGGCAGATCTCCCAATCCAGGGCCAACCAAGCCGTTGTGGCACCCAGCTGGAAGGGGCCCCTGTGCAGAAATGTTAAAATCTCACTCAGCAAACCAAAGTGCGCATTACAACATAACTGCTCCAGTACTGTGGGCCATTTGGTTCTTTCAGCCAATGTCCAATCAACCACCACATCTCTGCATTTGTCCTGAATATCTCTATTCTCACTGTTCCCCCCACCACTTTGTTAATATCCCAGTCCCAGCCACTCTTTTCTCACCTGGATGACTGTAGCATCCTCCTGCCTGGTCTTTCTTTTTTTGGTCTATTCTCACTTTTTCCCACTGGACATAACACAAAAATATCGTTCTTCTTGTTTTAAAGCAATAGGAATGAGGACCTCTAATCCTCACAATGTTTTGATTTCAGCACTATCAGAAACAATGGATTTTTGTCTCCACCAGCTAGAAGGGAGGAAGCTGCAAGGGAGTCCAGGCTCCATACTCGTCCCTACCACAGGGCATGAGTTTCCTACTACGGAATCCCAGTTTGCTTCCTTCCTTCCCCGTGTTCATTCCCTGCTTGTCCTTAATCACATTGCTGAAACCTCCAGCACAATGCAGGGAGGTGAACGTCTGAGACAGCTCACCTAATTACCCTGGCACGAATGGAAATAACTCGAATGCTTCACCATGAAGCATGATTTTTTTCTGCAGGTTCTGAAAGATTTTCTTCAAGTTGTAAAGTTCCTTTCAAATGCTTATATTAGAAAAGAAGAAGGTATAAAATCAATAATATAAACTTAAGAAATTTGAAAAGGAGGAGCACACTAAACTCTAAGTAGAACAAAGGAGGTAATCAAGATAAAGCAGAAATCAGAGAAACATAACACAAACGATGGAAGAAGTCAAAGATTAGTCCTTATAAATAAAATCGATAAACACCCAGAAGGTTGGATTAAGAAAAAAAACAGAGAGAAAATGCAAATCAACACCAAGAGGAAAAAAAGGAGGACGTGACTCCAGGTCCTGCAGATGCGCCGAGGACGACGTCAAGATGCCCACGTCCACCCGGTTCGAAAACTTAGGTCGGGGTGGGCAGACTTGTTCTGTGAAGAGCTGGACAGTCAGTGTTTTAGGCTTTGCGGGCTCTGCGGCCTCCATCATGACCCTACTTGGCTGATGTAGTGGGAAAGCCATAAACACAGATTCAGAACTCCTTGACAAAAATTAGCAAATAGATTCCAACAAAAATATATGCAGGTGAAGTTTACTTCAGAAATGCAAAGCCGGCTTAGCATTAAAAAATTCACCAGTGATCGTTTCAAAAAGTATGTATGTCTAATCCCTATGTTAAACACCTGCAACAAAAGTACTGGATGTCAACTGCAATTGAGAAACAATTTGCCACAGTGATAGAATAAAAGAGGCAAACCACCTGAACATCTCAACAAATTTAAAGGAGCTCAATGCCTCTTCGAGATAAAAAAGTCTCAGTATCTAGTAATGAAAGGGATTTTCCTCTAGAAAGAACATCGACAAAAACCTGTAACTACTATCCTACTTAGTAGTGAAACATTACATTATTTTTCTTTAAGTCTGGGAATAGGCCAGGATGTCTGCTTGCATTGTTTCTATTCAACAGTGTGCTGAAGGTCCAAGTCAATTCAATAACTCAAGAAAAGGAAATAAAGAGCAAAAAAAAAAGAATGAAGAAGTAAAACTATCATTATTTACAGATGATATGCTTATGTACATAGAAAACTCTATGAAACTATCAAAACAAAGCCACACTAAAATTGCAAGTAAATTTGGCAAAGTCCCAAAATACAATGTGAATATTTAAAAATCAATATATTCCTATATACCAGCCATAAACATAAAAAAATAAAATTAAAAAATTAATTACCATATGTGTACAACATCAAAACATAAAAATCATCTAAAACTAAGTCTAGCAAGAAATGTGCAAGACATTCACATTGAAAACTACCAAAAACATTGTTGAGACATATTAAATAAGATTTATGTCAAGAGATACACCATACTCTTAGATTGTAAGAATCATCACTACAGAGATATCCATTCTCCCAACATTGATATTTATGTTTATGTCATCCCAGTTGAAATTTAATTAGGCTAAAATATTAACTAGGCTTTTAAAAATAAATATTGTGATAATAAAATTTATGTAAAAATGAACACAACCTGGAATACAGTACAGATAAATGAAACCGGAAATTCTGGAAACACACCCACACAATTACACTCCTTTAACTCTTGACTGAGGTGCCACGTTAATTCAACGGAAAAAGAGAAGAGTATGGAACACAGCCCTAAATGAAAAGTGCAGAACCAAAAAGCAGCTAAAAAGAATCAGGAGAACATCTTCCTGACATTAAGATAGACAAGAATTTCTTACATATGACACAAAAGTGGTCAATCATAAAAGAAAAATACTATCATAAACCAAAAGTAAAACATTCTACTCACAAAATATAACACTGATAAATTGAGTAGTAAATCTATTCATTTGCTAACAAAGGACTTGTACCCCCAAAATAGAAATCCTACAACCAACAATAAAAAGACTCCTGGGTCACAGATAAAAGAAAGTTCATTAATCATAGCAATAACATTGAGTAATATCAGAGTATCAGCATTTGCACTGGTCCCTGACCCGAAACTTTCAAAGGTTAACCTAAAAAGAGCCACATGATGCTTGTGCATGCAGTGAACTGTGTTACAGAATAGATACCGCAAGTTTAGGGAGCCCAAATCTTTTACAAGAAACAGTAAACATGGCTGACCTCTGCCCTGGAGAGGGACACTATCTCCCTCTTCCAAGGACGCTCACTATACAAACACCTGTGCAAAAACAGTTTAGAACAACGGTAGTCAGTCCCTCTACTCACAGCAGGAACAACCTGAGACTCACAAAGGACTGTCTCTTGAAAGTGTTACAGGAAAAATCCAGATCAAAAAAGGATACGCTAATTTGTGAGACTGGCCAACAGAACTTCCTTTTGTACTTTATCATTATCCTTTCTTTTCTGTTATCAAGATGATCAGAGCTTTATAAAAATGAGTAAATAAATCTTTCCATCTTTTTTCTACACTCTAACAGTTGCTTTAACATGGAATTGTTCTGTTGTTTAAATGTCTGACAAAACTATTAGAACAGGGCTCTATTTATGGGGCATGCATCTTTAACTACTTTGACCACCATTTGAGTTATTTCCGTGGTTACTGGTGTACTTGTTTTCCACCTCATTTTGAATCAACTTTGGAAACAGTGTTTATGGAAAATCATTCATTTAATTTAGATTTCCAATTTAAACCACAAATAGTGTTATACAGCCTTTTAAAAAATCTCTCTCAAAGAGGCTATATTTTCTTTCCCTGTCCTGTTGTTTTTGCTTTGTCCTCTGAATGGCAAATCTTGGCCCGTGTTATTGATCTGTTCAAAGAACCAACTCTTGGGTTCATGGATCAGATTGGACTCATACGGCATATATGAATACTAAACCTTTTTTTTCTCATTACAGGGATCTTGAGTTTTACCTCAGGATCCGTTCTGCTTATCTTTCTAGAACTAGACTGGCAAACTATAGGCTATGAACCAAATCTGGCCCACCATCTGTTTTTACAAATAAAGTTTTATTGGATCCCAGCCCTGTGCATTTATGTTAAAATTGCCTATGGTTTCTTTTTTATAACAGCAGAGCTGAGTAGGTGTGAAAGAGACTATATGGACCATAAATGCTGAAATATTTACTATTCGATCCTTTGGAAAAAATTTTGGCCAACACTTGCTTCAGAGTCAAAACATAGTGACGGCAGAAGTCATCAGTAATGTCTCACTTTGTTTATGAAGCATTTCTCAGGGCTTTCTTCCCAGGGACAAAAATGCTCTCACCGATAATCTCTTGGTACGTACAGGAGACGGAACTGGATCCAAATGCCCATCTCTTTCCCATTTGATCCCGATCACTAACCACGGACTCGAGCTGTGTTTTATATTTATTAAATCTGAGTTGCAGATTCTTGTGGAATTACACTGGGATAAAACAGGCTTGTTGTTGCAGTAGCTTCTTTTTTTTTATGTGTGAAGTGTGGTTTTTCTCTGCTCTTAGTTATCTATCACTTCATTGCCATCTGTTGTCTAACTTCTAGGTGTTCCTCAAATTATTGGGTCCAGTATTTCCAGGAGCAACATGAATTTTTTTATGTAACTGACTTGCCATTCAATACAGTTTCTGATGAGAATAGAGACAGAGCATTTGTGCTCTGTGCAAGGTTTTATAGGTTCCTGCTGTATCGTGAAGTATGAGGCTATCAGCTCGCATTTTCTGTAAAGGCAAAAAACAAAACAAAACTCATGTCCAATAAACACTGGTTAGCTGCAGGCTTCTCTGCTCAGGTCACAGGGTCAGGATGAAAAAAGAACATTGTCAACACTGTATCCAATTTTGTTGTTGCAAAAAAAAAATCTCAATCAGTGACTAAAAGTGAGGACCAAAAAAAATGGCTCCACACAGAAAAATGAGAGTCTCTTTCTTATATGGATAATATATCTGTTCTTTGTAGTGGGGGAGGACTGGGGGTTAATAAGAAAAGTTTTATATTGCTGATCTTGAGTCTTATTAGAAGTACTCTAGGTACTGTCATAGCATACTAGCTATTAATTTTTTAAAGTCTGAAATTTTTTAAAGTCTGTCTCTTTTTATTTATTCTTTTGGTGATTTTCACACAGCTCAGTAATAAAGAATGAATGAAAAAACTATCAGATCCCAAGCTCCAAACTACAGCTCTTTTTCCAAGGAACTTTCAAATCTGATTAAATTTAAATTTATTATACTTGTCATAGTTTCAAAGACTCTGACAAGGCAAGGACATATACCCAAAATGTGGTATTTTTGCTTTTAATCTCAACACTATCTAATACACAATTATATGAGGCCTAGGGCAAAAATAGTTTAAACTAATTATCTTATTTATCTCACTACAGTTTGGGAGTGAGAACTAAGGAAAGAAATGACTTCTTGAGACATTTCATCAGTTATAGCCAGTTCAAATCTCAGTTTCAAAATTAAGCTATTTTAAAGTAATAAAGTTCATTCTAAAAACTGCTCACAACATTACCAAGAGTAATTTTAATTCAAAACCAACTCCAGCAGATGGTTACATCCATTTTCAAAGAGAAAAAAACTAAAGAGGTTTCCATTGAGAGGCACATACTTCTCATGCAGCAAACTTGCGGCAAACTACAGCTCGACAGTGCTCAAACATTAGCTTCCCTAATGAGTGTGTAAGTATCAACTGCCAAACTGGAAACTGTATCGAGGCCTCTATTGGCTGGTGTGTCACACATTTCAATTAGTGCTAGAGATTGCCTTCAACATTGCTTTCCTTTTTTTCCCTCTGTATCTCGATGTTCTTCTTTATCTTTAACAATAAGCAAGTCAAGAAATTGAACATAATAAAGCTGATAAAAAGAAAATATTTCTGCCCTGGCTGGTGTAGCTCAGTGGATTGAGCGCGGGCCTGCGGACCAGACAATCGTGGTTCGATTCCCAGTCAGGGCACATGCCAGGGTTGCAGGCAGGTTCCCTGCAGGCCAGTTCCCAGCAGGGGATGCACGAAAGGCAACCATACATTGATGTTTCTCTCCCTCTCTCCTTCCCTTCCCCTCTAAAGATAAATAAATAAAATCTTTAAAAAAAAAAAGAAAATATTTCTAAAATATCATTTATTATTTTAAGCAGTAAAATATTCTAGTCATCATCAAAACATGATAAACTGTAGTCAAGGGAGAGTTAAACAGAGGAAAAAATTAGGACAGATTAAGTAGAGATATGTTAAAAGATTTAACTTTGAGCAGTGATCAATAATAGCTGAAGTTTAAGAAAGAATACTTTAATGAAGTATTTTAAGATATCCTTATTTATTATGTAACTAAAAATAATTATAGTAAAAGCACAAGTATCAATAAGTTAACTAATCAGAAAGTTGTCTTTGTAAGCATAAGAGAATTCATTTCAACCTAACTGATTCTCTCAGTACTTTACACCCATACAAGTAAAACTGCTTGGCTTGCTCATCCAAATAGCCCCGACCAGAACTGCACAGATGCTGGCTTAGAAGGGAGCCAGGCACTTCCTTCAGTATGATACTGTTACTGCAAGTCCACAAAAGAGAAACCAATGTCCCACATTCTGAAGGATGTAAAAATCAAGAAGACTACCTTATTTTTTCAAAAGTAAATGACAAAATTTTTCTACTAACATAAGTTTGGTGGTTTCCACCCAAGATTAAAAGAGCAAAGTTAAAAGAAATAATCAACACACTATAAAACTAAAATTTCTTGAGCGGGTTATAAGTATCCCTCACTATCCAAACTATCTGATTTTTAAAGCACCGAGTTCAATGTGCTGCTACAAGGAGAAGTGATGGGAAGTTGTGGGAAGCAGCCTGGGTTCTGCTGAGCCTGCCAGTTCCACTTACAAATCGTGTGGCTTGGCAAAGTCACGTAGTATCTCTGGATGCAGCCTTTATTCACTGAAAACAAGAAGAGCAGACAAATATTTCCACTCCTTCCTGAGCCTAATAGTCTCTTACTCTATAAGCCAAGAGAAAGGCCGCATCTTTGAACTGTGCACAGCTAAGAGCACACTTTAAGACAGAAGCTTAAGGAGAGGTCATAATGGGATGAATAAAATGAATTTCGAGGTAGCCTATTTTCCAAAGTTGCTCATCTGTGATTTATAATTAACAGAATACATACATGAAGACATTTGTCTTTGTTGAACAGTCATCCACCTTTCTGACTCGTGCACACACTGTGGTGAGTATACACTCAGCCTGGATGGAGTGTTACACAGAAGGAAATGCACGAAGTATCTAGGTGTGAGTGACGTATTAGAGCCTCGGGGGTAATGGACAAGATGGAGGAAACCCATGTGGAAAACCAGAGTAACACAAAGGTAGAAAGCAAAAAGTTCCACAGATAACTGCTAAAGTCTACCTACCACAGTGCTGTGCACACAGAAGATGCTTTTTGCATGATGAATGAATGATTGAATGAAGCTTACCTGAAGTCCCTTTAAGTCTCGAAATCATTTATCTCTGAAATACCTGTTTTTTATGGAAATCCTTTAGGGCTGTTTCATAGCCTTCTTCCAGTCTGCTGAAGGCTATCCCCACATCCGTAGTCCACCAGATCTGTGAGCTGGTTAGTGCAACTTGAGCTGGGAAATCAAAAATCCACAGTTCCCTAGGTTTTTCCTCATAGGCCGCTATGGCTTCTGTGATAGAATGTCGCACTGTTTCTTGCATGGTCTGTTCAAGTTGCAGAAGCCACGTTTCCACCTTGTGAAGCAAATTGAAACGTTATAGCACAGGCTAAACAATGGAAGAGAGGTAATTCTACCCTCTTATGGGCTCGAAGGCCACACGCAGAGTGAGGCCTCAGCGGGCTCTATTGTAAACCCTCGGAAAAAACCAGGAGAGAAGGAACTCAAGGGCGAACGCAAACAAGTGATGGAAGTGCTTTTCCTCCGTGAACCTGTCTATTCCTGGATGTACTACTCATCTTATTTCACCGACCGGCTGGAGAACAACTTTCCAAACCCCCCAGGAGGTGTTTGTGATTATTTGTTTTTAAGACAAGGGGATTCTAGACTAACATCCCTCTGGTAACACACAGGGTTTTGAGAAACCAAACATTACAGCCATCTATAGTATAATGTGCTAAAATACACTTCGGAGCTTTGAGGACATGGGAAACTTATTTTTTAAAACATATCTTTGGATGATTTTTAAAACTGCTCAAAATTCCTCTCTAAAAGTTTCATAGTTCTTAGGATTAAGACAAGGTGTTTTCAGCAAGTATCTTAATTATATTCCCTACTGGTTCTCTTCACACTTGTCAAAAATTAGACAGCAGGAGAGTATGCAAGAGAGGACAACTGCTGACTTGTGAAAAATTAATCTTTCTTTTTGAAATTCAAGTTTATTTTGCTCCCGCAAATATGTCGGCCAGTTTTCCACCCTGTTCAAATAGGTTTTGTTCTATTTATCAATACACGTTTGCATGGGATGATATTCTATAACAAAAAGGGCGCATATACTATTTGCAAATAATTGACCAAGCCAAAGAAAAATGACTAAAATAAATTCCGAGAACCATGTGGGATGCTGTGTTTGTGTACAATGGCAGCAGCATTCATTTCCAAACCTTCTCTGGGGGACTGGGAAGGAGTGAGTGACATGTGGTTCATGAGCTGACAGCTTCTCTGCTGAAAGAAAAGGGAAGCGCTGCCCTGGAAACAGCCCCAACATCCCAAGGGCCTTCTCCTCTGAGTTCAGGGCCAGGTTTCACTCGCAGGCATGAGTACAGGGTCTCCAATCTAATCACTGCTACAGTCACAAAACACAACTCTTCATGGCACCCAGCAACAAGGTCCTTCAGTGAATCAGGCATCGTTTAAACATCTCCCCAACACTCTAGCATCTATGTCCTCCATAAAACCCCCTGCTCTCAAGAACCTTCCAGTCCATTTGGGAAGACCAAACACACAGCTCACATTCAGATGATTATGCCAACAATAGCCACTGAGTACATGTTGTGACCGAAGCTCTGATGAGGTCCTTGCATTACCCCTCCCTTTTCCGTATGTGGTCAGTCAGCATCTGCCGAGCCCTCTGTAACAATTACCACTTCCCACTAGCACTGGTTATATGCATATCCATTTCTTCAGTGAGACTAAGAGCTCCTCAAAAGCAGGGGCCATGGCTCACTCATTTCTGGATCTCCAAAGCCTAACCCAGCACCTGGTACATAGTAAGCACTCAATAAACACTACTCAAATGAAATATAAATCGTCCAAATTGGGAAGAACCAATCATAAAAGTGTGGGAGGTGGGGGGAGACCTAACAGAAGAGCATCTTCTTTTATAAAATAAAGGCAATTAGAGGATGAATGTGGTAGATGCTCAAAAGTGTCTCTCACGTGTTGCTCATACAGAGAACGCCGTGAAAACTTTCAACATCAAGGGTTCCTGCCGGTGACAATCACATCTGTCAGCTGGGCTGTCCTCCTTCTGGGCGCTCTGCCAGTCGGCTGGCAGTCGGCTGGGGAGGGGCAGACAGCAGCACGCGTTTGTCAAGATAGTTTATGGTGACTTTTTCTAATCATTGTGATAATATCCTAAAGAGCCCAAGAGATCAAAAAATACACTTTAATCAAAGTGTTCCACCATCTGCTTCCTCGTCATTTGGCAGGATTTTTCTGGTACAATATTAAAAAGTAACAGAGAGGAATAAAGAAAACCCCTTCTTTTTTTTTTCTTAAAGGTGGCCCATCTCTGCAAGGGACACTCTAAGGAAGCCCCTGCCTCAACCCACACGGTTCCGTCATAGCGGCCACTGCCCCACTGCTCTCTGGACTAACCCGAGCTACCCAAGTGTCATCAAAAGATGCAATTCCTCTAACTCTTCTGAAAACACCAAGAGCTCTTTCATCCCTCACAATGAGCCTTCTTGCAGATCCGTGATCCGAATATTTTTTCGTGTATTTGGCTGTGACACAAGAGAATATGCTAACTTAAACTGTCTGTACATATGATAATTAGAGGATGGGACTTCAGCTTGACAGACGCAATCCACATGATTTATGAGCAGCCACTGACAGTGTTCACGTCAGAAGCCCGAACCACAAGCCCCTTGAAAACCTGCTTTGCTGA
This sequence comes from Artibeus jamaicensis, assembly GCF_021234435.1. NCBI lineage: Eukaryota > Metazoa > Chordata > Mammalia > Chiroptera > Phyllostomidae > Artibeus > Artibeus jamaicensis. Next base: position 917,196 of record NW_026521764.1, on the reverse strand, counting down.
GAGACGCTGCTCCACCCTCACCCCTGAACTCTCTGAGCGGTGGCAACAATACACTTTGGGGGAGGCACTGTCCCTGGGCTGCATTGCTTCCAAGTCTGGGTTCCAACTCATTCAATTTGTGAAAGTCCCTCCTGTCTAGTTCAACTGCCAGTGTCTCTGAGGCCTTGCGGGTGCTGCAGCCAAAGGGGCAGAACCCAGGGAGCCTGGCAGAGGAGTCCTCTGTCCCCTGGACACAGGAAAACAGGAAGCTCTGTGCACGGAGCTAACCAGAGCCTGACTTGACGTGAGCTGAATTTTTTTTTCTTGTTCAATTCAACCATTAAAAATTATCCCAGTCCTGACCACTGTGTCTCCATCCGTTGGGCATCATCCCACAAAACAAAAGGTCGCCAGTTCGATTCTCAGCCAGGGCACATGCCTGAATGGTGGGTTTGATCCCTGGTTGGGGCGTGTGCCAGAGGCAACCGATCCATGTTTCTCACATTGATGTTTCTCTCCCTCTTTTCCCCTCTCTCTGAAAATAAGTAGATAAGATCTTTAAAAAACTTATCTCAAAAATCTTCCTCCATCACAAAAAACATAATCAAATCTTACGTGGCCAATGCATTCACACTCGGCTTGGAATGGGACATATTCCTTTTCTTTGCTGGACATGCCAATTGCTCTGTGGGCAGAAACATCCTGATGGTCCTCAAATTGCAGATCTGCGATGCTGTCGAAGAGTTTGGCAAGGTGACGTGTTACCTAAGACGAGGTGATCAGCAAAGAGAAGAGCATTTCTTACGGGAGATACATTCTGGTATTCTAGTGAGGACCAAAATTCCTAGAGTTACAGTGTTATCTCTAAACAGTTTTCTTCTGAATAAAAGTCACCTCTTAAATTCCTGAGTTGGAAATAAGCCTGGAGGGGAAGTGGCCAGGCACTTGGGTCCCGCCATCAGGGGCTGGGCGGCAAATGCTCACTGCACACTCTCCTGTTTTCTGTATTGGAGACTTACCAACTTCTCCATCTTTGCCCTACTTCTGTGGCAATCATCCTGCTGAGAATTTTGTGGCCAAGCTTTTAAAATTCAGACATACTATTAAAAAGCCTATACTATTAAGAAGGCCGTGTTAAAATATCTGCAACAAACATGTAAGTCAGATACAGTCTTACCCTTGGGTTGGTTTCCATGTTGGGTACTTCCTTTGATACTAAGGTGAGCCCCACAACATACTTGTTCCATAAGAAATGTGGATAGACTTTTATCCTCATTTTTATTGGTAAGGATATTGAAGCTAAACTATTAGGTGACTTCATCAAGTTGACATTGCTAAGAGTAAGCAGCAGTTAGATTTTAAGGCTCTGAGTCTAGGTTACACCTACGAGGGTCAAATTCTTCTGGCACCATAACTTTTTTACATCCTAAGTTGTGGAATCTTCAAAGGAACCCCCAGTGACTAGCTTATGGAATGCTATACAGGTTTCAGACTCTTGTAGAAATAAAACAAACCAAATGAAAAGACAAAGATGAGCATTTGTTCTGCAAGAGGCCAGTTTAGAGACTAAAGCCTTCCTGGCCTCCCAAGAGAACGCCAGGATCAGCAATTCTGATGCATCCAGTTGCGTTAGCGCAGACCGGACCAGCAGAGGCTGCCCCACCTGGAAGTACCAGCCTGGGCCATGGGAAAGATGCATTTTCTGTAGGTGTGCTCGCAAGGAGGACTTTGATCAGGTAGGTCACTCTACCTTTCTTAAGGTGGGCTGAGTGAAGGGCAGAGAGGGAACCAGAACCAAGTATCAGGAGTGAGAAGTGGGCCCTCCTTACACAGGGTACAAATAAAAGCTGCTGAATAAAAAACAGTTTGGGGGTTCCTTGAAAACTTCAACATAGAGTTACCATATGACCCAGCAATTCCAATCCTAGATATCTACCCAAAATAATTGAAAAGAGGTCCTTAGATCCTTGTATGGAAGTGCAGTATTAGTCACGAAAGCCAAAAGGTGTGGCCAATACAAATGTCCACTAATGGACACATAAACTGTGCCATGGCTATATAATGGAACATTATACAGCCCTAAAAAGGAATGAAGTCCTGATACCTGCTACAGCATAGATCATAACCTCAAAAATATCATGCTAAATGAAAGAAGCCAGTCACAAAATACCATATACTTGTATGATTCCATTTATAATCCATGTCCAGAGCAGGTAAGTCCACCAAGACAAAGTAGATTGGTGGTTGTTAGGGGCTGAAAGGAGGAAGGAATAGAGTGACTGCTTACTGGGTATGATGTTCTCTTTTGGGATGACAGAAATATCTTAAAACTAGACAGAAGTGATAGTTGCACAACACTGTGAATGTATAAAATGCCACTGAATCATACGCTTGAAAATGGTTCATTTTATGTGGTGTGACTTCGATCCCAATAGAAGAAATAAAAGGTGCTGCTGCTAACCAGGTGGTTTTAAAGCTATACAGCATTTCCCAACATATAGGTGCTATCTCTGTAATGAGCTTTTCTTCAAGTACAGTTTAACTGGACTTGAAAACTATCCCCATGGCTGCTTCGGGAAACAAGAACAACCTGCCTAAATTCCCTGCATGGGAAGACCAAGACCAATATTGCTAAGGAACTCCTTAAGGGGCGATTTAATCTTGGAAGCTCATAGCCTTAATATCTTTGCTGTATTTGCAGTTCCAGTATTAAAGAAAACCACAGCAAGGAATCTTCTGAGTTTAAAATAGATGAGTTTTTGAGACTCTCACTTACTTTAAATCTAGACAGAGTAGTAGTCGATGATCACTGCTTGGGTATCATATTCTCCTCTATCCTTATATATTACCCTAAGGATGTTTATACACAGAGAGTATCTCCAATAATCTAAAAATTCACTGTGACGGCCGAAGTGGCCAGGGAAGTGCACAGATGTTCAATGGCTTCTGCTGCGGAATGGGCCTGAGTAATGTTCAGGTGAAAAGCTGCCGGAGAAATGAGCCCTCAGCCATCACACAGCCTCACACGATTGCTTCGGTGAGAAAACAGTGTCAGAAGAACTTCTCAGCCTGCAGTCACTCAGCCAGTGGCCAGGAAATGCAAACCCTGGAGCTCAAGGGCCCCACCCCCGTTGTGTGCACCTGTTTGAAGTCAGGTGTCTTCATAGCCTGTCTTCCACATAAAGCTGCTGTAAGAGCAAGACTGGTTTTTTATACCAATGAGGACCCTGTGGTCCTCAGACTGGTTCCATTTCTCATGAGCTCTCTTTGCATTTGTTAATACAAAATTAAAATTCCTTCTTCCTAATGCAGTGTTCGGAAAGATCTTTTGACAGAGAAAACAAATACATTAAACTGAATACCTCATAGGCTCCTCGGTCTCACTAAAGGGAAAGGAGTTGAGCACTTCAAATCATAAAAAAGGCAGTGACTTCACTGATATCTTAAGTAGGTTTCTAAAAGGTCAGCAGCAAATGTGGTGGCAGCTGCCCACTAGTGACACCAAACAAAGGCCATGACTGGGGGCCTCAAATTCCACAGCAAAGCCTACAACTCCTGGTGGTAGGGTGCCACGTTTGTGAGATTGCATATTTGGATCTCATCATATTAAAGTGATGTTTTATTTTAACACCACATTATAACAATCCCGATTTTGGTGTGTAATTTGGCTGTGGAGAGGATTGCAATAAAAGAGCTGCAACAGAATTCTATGCAGTAACAATATTTGCAAAACGAAAAGCAATCACATACACTGTTAAACAATTTATGTGGTCAACTATATTTTGTGAGGATAATCAAAGAGAACCCCCACCAGATGTACAAAGTATGGTACATTGATTTAAAATAGAGTGTCTGGTTTCTTGTCATATACCTACATCCTAAGTCCTTTGGGTATGAGGCAGCCTTTATACAAAGGCATCCACTTAGAATATGACATATTCCTAAATTCTGTCTGGAAGAGATGCTCTTACTTGGCAATTTCTGGGACAAATGACACTTGGGTGAGCAGCCCCTATTCCTTGCCACTCAGTTGAAGGTAAGTGGAGACAAGGGCAACACAGCCCCAGCCATGACCACCTTCTGGGTCTGTCTGTTGTTGCTGCCTGTTCTCCATTCCTTCCTCAGCCCCAAGCCAAACTTAAGGGCAAACAAGGATTGCCTTTAAGGGCAATAGCTAATAGCTCTCCAGTGCTCTACTTCCTCTAAAAAAGCTGGGATTTTTAAATTGACTTTATTTCAACTAAAACTCGTTCATTGTAGCATACCGACAGTTAACCACTAGCATCCTGAGGAGGACTAGACCTTGTTGGAGAAGGTTGTGACACTGTGCGTGAGTGCTGAGCTCCATCACCCCAATTCCTGATGCGGGAGTCTGGGGCTCTTCCGCTCCATCTGGAAGCTAACCAAGCGGAAGCCCTACTGCATGCATGGGAATGTGCAGTCTGAGAGCTTTGCCTCTCCAACACTTAATAGTAAGCCCCTTCTCACAAGCACCTTTCCAAATGCCAACATTTCCAGTCTATTAAAAGTATCAGTTTAGTACCATCTGGCTCATCAGTGCAATTTAGGGGATTTCTCAGAAGACAAGTTGGCGGGCTTCCTCTTCTGTAGATTTGGGCTGATGCCATGGAAAGACATTCCTTAATGCAAACATTTCTGAGCATATATACTCTAGATCTTGTCATTGTAGAGGATGCATTATGGCCTCAATTTCCACAATGGTGGCTTTCTAGTAGGCACATTAAAACAGGTGTTATTAATTTTAATGTATTTTGACCTAGTATATAAAAAATTTTTTCACTTCAACATGTAATATAAAAATCATTAGTGACATATTTTATGTTCTTTTCTCCAGAGTAAGATTTTGAAATCAGGTGTGTATTTTATATTTATAGCATATCTCCATTTGGATTTTCATCAGAGTCTTGATCTGCTTTTAGATTTTATAAAATATAAAGTGGGAAAGTAGATTCATATACCCAAGTAGTTTCAACCACATTTTCCAATAGCTGAATCAAATACCAGTTTTAATATTTGAAGTGTTCAAGTTTGTATTTCTATAAGCATCTACCAAAGACTTTTGAGGATGGAAGCTAAGCTGCAACCAAATCCACTGTTCTTTGGGTAATCCATGCTGTGGGGAAGTCAGAGTGAATTTCAGGAGGAAACATCGTTAAAAGTTGACCTTCAACTAGCTTACCAACAGCTAATAATCACCAAAGGCATTCTGGACGCACTGATTTCATCACTCTGACATTCCAACTCAAGTATCTTCACTTGGGAACTTCTGCTTACAAGACCGGAGGCTGTAGTGATACCAGACCTCCCTGGCTGATGCGTTCAGGCTGATCAAATTCCACAGTGAACTGCAGAAGCTCTCACTGGAGCCAACACCCTTGAACTGAGTGTGGCAAGTGGAGAAGTGGGAGGATCTGAAGAATTCAAGTCATTCACAAGATGTCAACATGAGTTATCTGCCCACAAAGGGTATCTTTTCTGGGGACAATGCATTGTTATTCAAAAAGCTGCAGTCACCATGTCATCTTGGTCACACTGCAGGGAGCCCATTCAGGAGCGTTGTGTCTGGTGGTCCGAAACGGATCCTGATATTGAAAAGGAAGTCAAAAGGGGGTAGTGTGGCTGGGCTACTTGGCATAGTTGCCAAAAGCATGAGCTCTCCTGCAGTAAGTGGCCAAGAATTCAGCACGCACCTCAACTCCACAGAACCATTTCGGGGAGAGAGGTAGGCTGTGGCTCTGGGTGACTCGAACTGCCCTTGGTTGCTTCTCCACCCCTTCCCCAACCAGGCGCTCCTCGGTGCGTGTTTGCACCACAGAGGCAGCTCAGCATTTGCCTTAGTCACGGACCTTTAGGAACTGTGGGATAGCATTTCACGTGAATTTGAGTTGTTGAAAGTTTAACTTGTGTAACAAAAAGACCTCAGTGAAATCATACTTTGAATACAATTGGAAATAATATAAATCTCAAATATTCCAAAGTATCCAAAATTGAATCTTTTTAAAGCTGGTGGGACAGGAGAACTGTACACCACTTTCCCACTGTAGCCGTGAGGCTGGGCTGTTTTAGCTGGTGAGCAGAAACCCCACGTTCTCTCATCAGCACGGAGCAGGCAGCCTGCTGCTGGCCCTGTCAGCATGGTGAGGAGAGATTCTGGAGAGCTTTGTGCTGCGATTTTAATATTCAGCTTCACTAAAATTTAAAACCTTTAAATGTCTCCTACTCCTTAGTCATTCTCTAAGGAGTGGTACTAGTGCTAGCCCTGAGCAATGAACCTGAAATTCAGAAATTCAGAACCTAGATGAAAATGCTAGGAAGGAGGGAGGTGAGTGGACCACCACAGTAAGTCTCACTGGTATCAGAGAAAATAACACCCTAAGACAGTGAAGTGATGCTGTGAAAATAAAAGAGTGATTTAAAAGATACATCTTCAAAGTTTATTTTTAAAAAACCCATCCAATCCTGTAACTTAAGATTAATAATAACAATTTGAAAATGTTGGCACCAGGGATGCACAGGCCTGTGAGATGACATATTGTGTGGGTAAGGCATGGAGCATTTTTTTAAATCACTATTAACTGAGAGGAGGTAAAGAGAATTGGTGGCAAGTGCACACTGCATGATCTCTTTCTCTAGCATCAGTGCAGGCCTACATTTCGTGGCCAAGAGAAACTGGGTAGGTGCATGTTCTAAAGACAGCGAACAGTGGTTAGAGAGGGTTAGTCCCTCCAGGGCTTGCTAAGACATATCTCGCCCCCATATCACCATCTACCTGCATACACCCCTTCTATGGGCAGCACTGCAGGGAGGAGGGGAGAAGAGGCTGCTACCCTCATATCTGTCAGTTTCCAACCCAGCGGAGGATGCTCTGGCTCTTCTTCACTCCTCACGGGGAAGGTGAGGGCTTGTTTCTTCCAACCTCTGCCCTGACATTACCAAGTAAGAGGAGCTGCAGAATCACTCACAGAAGCTACAGGTGTCCTCAAACCAGAGTCATCTGATTAAATTCAATAAAAATAAAGGTGCCTGCAGAAAGTGAATCTGTCATGTGTCCCTTGTTTGGACATCTGCTTAAGTGGAAAAGAAGGAAGGAAATGTATCCAGATGGCTGATGACATGGCCAAGGGCAAGAACTGCAAGAGTTGGGATAGAATTAGCTCTGCAATATATATCCCTTGGGAAGTTCCCCCTTGACTCCTGAGGACAGCCACCTGTGTGCTACAGGGAACCCTGCACATGGACGCTGACTGTTGAGGACAGAGAAGCAGGAGTAAGCATTAAGCATTTATTATGGGAAAGATTGACCTTGACAAAGAGACAAGATTGGAATGTTAAACTAGACCTTGCTGAGCTGTTTTTGGAGTGTTTATTTTTTTAACAACATAGGGTATCATAACACCCTATGTTCAGGGTGTTATGACCCTGAACATGGGGTGTTATGATACCTACCCAATAGACAGGTCTGCTACTCAGTGTAAAGGGACTTAGCAGCACACACTTGGGATTAGTAATTGTGAAAAACAGAACTGTTTCTTATCTGTATTCTATGTAATCAATACTGTTCAATATATCAGTAACACATGTGTTTACTATACATAAAGAATATAATGAAAAGAATGTTATTCTTGTTACAGACTTATCCATTGCTCTTCTAACATACATATATGTGCATGTGTGTGTATGGTAGTCCCAAAGGTATCCAGCCTTGTAATGCAAAAAATAGAGACATTTATTGAAGAAAATATAAGAAACATTGTACATGGGACAATGATGCCTCAGTCCCCTCCAAAGTAGGCACCTTGGGACCTCACACAGTTCTCCCAGTCACCATCAGCTGCCCCTTCATATTTTCCTGAATCTCATCAACGATCTGAAATCTCTTCCCTTTCAAAGGTGATTTGAGTTTTGGGAGAGGCTAGAAATCACAGGGCGCCAAATCTGGGCTGTAGGGGGGCTGAGTCACCTGGGTGATTTGATGTTTCACCAAAAAACTGCACAAGTCATGATGCATGAGTGGGCACATTGTTGTGATGAAGCTTTTAATCACCAGTTGCCCATAGCTGCGGCCTTCTGAATCATCTGAATAGTTTCCATGGAGAAATGGTCAAGCTTCATGCAAAATTTGGTTGCTCTACTTGTTCAGTCATTTTGAATGTGATGGCCACACAGTACACATGTTCACTCGATGGTATCTACTGTCCCCACTGACTAGTACAGTGAAGTTGTCATTGTTCACACATACGCGTTCCAGTCCACTCTCCCTGGCTGCCAGGTTACATCAACGACCCACAAAACTATTCTAACTATATTAACTATGTGTATGTGTATACATATAAACATATCAATTAGGATTGTAATTGTTTCTGATTTGAAAGTCTGTAGGAACATGTACCCAGAATAGAATGTGACCCCCTCCATCTCATATGTAATCACCCCCGGCCTGAGGGTCCAGCTGCTGGTCATGAGGATGTCCCCAGGACATTACTGAAGCACAAGCACGATGGTTATGACCACTATGTTTCAAACTGTAAAAAGCCCACCCCTGCCCCCCAAAATTCTTTTTAAAAAAACACTCAAAACATCCAGTGTGTGCTATGTACATGAGAGGCAAATATACTGGGCTCCCAGTTAATCTAATCAGAGGGATTGTATTCACAGAGTCACCCCGGAATTCTCATGAAAATATTCAAGGGTACCTGAGTGGTGGCCCTGAAAATGTGACCGTAGTTGACCAACCACCGTTATTAACAGCAAGCCTGCACGCACTCATATCATCAACAGCTAGAACAGCCATCCTGCTGAATTTAGATTCAAAGAGAAATGATGAACCAGAGAGAAATAAGCAAGATAAATGCTGTGTCTGAAGATGAGTAGAATTCTGGACACTACAGTGTAAAAAGACACATATTCCAAAGAAAATGGCACAAAAATATCTAGAGAAAGAACATGGAGACAAATCCATAGCCACAAAGTACAACCTTTGGCTTCAAAAAATCATCTGTGATAGGCAGTCAGCTCTAGGAAGAACCGCCTATGTCAGCTGTTATAACCGTAAGATCTAAATGGGTGTGGATGCCTGAAGGAAGAGAAGCACAAGGCAACAGCCTCTCAACGTTTACAGGAAGGAGTGCTCCGGGATGTGTACAAAGTTATCTTTGACCTGAGCCCTCAGATTACAAAAGATCACAGCTGCTTTTATTTGCTTTAACTACTGTCATGGGTGGTATGTTATTTTTGTATAGGTCAGGGAAAATTAATAGGTCTGGGTAAAGAATGAGACTGAAAATATTCAGTCCGCCTCTGGCTGCCCTGACAACTAGTCCGACTGAATAATCAGGAAGTTTAGTCTGGCATCAAGGGAGTGGTAAGAAGATGTGAGCCATGACCTCATTCCAAGTGACCCATTCTTCCCTAGGAAAGCCACTAACCAGTCAACAGATGCTCCAGCCCTTGTCGTGGAATCCTGGGAGATTGAGAGCCAACGAGAAAAAGGAGGGCATCATTTCCTTTGGTGCCCTTTTCCTTCACCAAGGACCTTGCCCAGTTCCTCTGGAGCCAACTCTGGCATTTCTCCATGCAGCAAAGATTTTATTGCAAATTTTCTAGCTCCTGGCACATGTGACATGAGAGGTCACATTTGACAACGATAGAGAAACTGTGACATTCCTTAGCTATGAGGAGTATATAAGACTTTCAAAAAAAGATATTACCTGTTTAGGCTGAGCTCCCTTTGAGAGAATGTCAAGTAAGTCTGCAGAAGAGATAAAATAGAAGCGCGGAAACGCCACACGCTTGGTTTCCAGGTATTCTGCGAGGGCTTTTTCACAAAGAGAAAGCCTATATGAACAAAAAGTATTTTTAAGTTTATCTTGCCCATTCAGTTATTCAAACTTCAACAAAACAAAGCCCACCCTCTCTCATTTGTCCATCACAATAAGCTCACTCTTTACCAGGAAGCCTACCTCCTTCTCTTTGACACCATCATCTTGCTTGTGACTAACATACAAGACATGCCAAGGAGGGAGGGGACACACACAAGAGCCTGCACACGCCCATCATCAGTTGAGGCTTAATTTAGATCACACCTATCACTTCTTGGCCTTCTAGCTAAGATCAAGTGTAGATCACACCTAGGCTGATGACACTTATCACTTTTCTTAATGGCACTCCTACTAGCAGGGAGAAAGCTGGCTTTGGCACCACTCCACAGGAGCACAGAGTGCGTTAGTGAAGATGCAGTTGGTCTAGAGTCTTCTTCCTTTGCTGAGTGAATGTTTACAAAGCACACGTGGCTTCGACTCTCTCTGTTATCCAGAGGAGTCATAAGATCCAGACCATTTCCACGTTATTGTTCTTGGCACAGCAGAGATGAGCCAGAACGCATGCCTCCTAAACTCCCAAAGGTTACTGACTGAACAGAAATAATTAACTTCTTAGAAACCCACTCTTTTAAAATTATGGCCAACTTTATCTGTGAAAAAAAAAACAGATTATGGAATAATTTTGTTTCTGTGATAACTACTTTTATGTAGAGAGCTCCTCTGCTTTGCAATAACATGTGATTCCAATTCTGCACAAACCTCTTCTTTTTAGTAGCTGATCAGCCAGAACATTCTTATGACCACTCGCTGTTGTAGAACTACTTGTGAAAATTGCAAATGGCCCCTTAGGACAGGATTTCAAAACTACGAATATGTTCTCTAAGAATAATTTTTAGTATATATTAAACTATGTGCAAAATAAAGGAGTTAAAATAACTAAGTGCAATCCAGTTCTTGGCACGCAGTAGATGCTTAATAGATGTTTGTAGGAGAGCTCAAAGGAGGAATCGACTAATCAATAATGGCAATTCTCTCGATAATAAGATATTCTAATTTTACTGTTATAATTCTTTTAGAAAATAGTAATATACTTGGATTTATTGACATTAACTCATAAAATATGCATAGCACCTAATACATACAAAGCAACTAGAAAACTATAAGAAAAATTACAAAGTGAGTTAAAAGTACAGGTTGTACCTACAATAACATGATGCCGGACATTACTAGGTACTTGAAAGAAATCTCACAGAATTATAACAATGTGATCATGTTATAGTTTTGTTCTTACCTGTACTGCAAATCTTTAAGTTTGTCATAGAGATTAGCTCTGCATGTTGCTTCTAAAACATTTCTTATTTTAGCGGTCTTGAACATTAACTCCTGTGTGAAAGTAAAAAACAGAGCCACTGATACTAGAAATTGCTTTTCTAAATTTTTCATCTGTTTTAGAAATAAAGAACATTCAAATATTAACGTTAAAAACCCCCCAAAATGAAAAACAATGAGAGAGCAAGGTGAAAGAGACTTCTAACACCACGTCTACTCACTTTTGCTTTTAAACTTTTGGAGAAATATCAAAACCAGAGTATAATCACAGTTTTTGTCAAAAGAAATTTGATGGACATTTCCACCATTCTGGATCCACACAGAATTTCCCTTCCTGAACCAAACAATTAAAAAGAATATATAGAGAGAGAACCTAGACTCTTAAAGAATACACTCAGATATGAAAATGAGACAAATATGAAACTATCTATTCTTTCCTCCTCAAAAGTTAAACAAAATACAATTCCTCTGGGTGCTCCGTCTCAAATGGGAAGGAGAAAATATTGGATCGCCATTAGTCTTTGGTGAAAGTCTCCCAAACCATTTATCACCATCACGAGAACCTCTATGTGCCCTCGGTGGCTTTCATGAAACGAACAAGGAGTGGTAGTGCCACCTCCTCGCTGGCTTCCCCTCCTCCTCGGGCTTCACCTAATGAGGATGAATCCACTGACCCTGCCTTACTGTGGGGGGCGGGGTGGGGGACAGGCAGTCTGTGGTCTACAGGAAACAGCTGACCCGCTGCCTGTCTTTGTATGGCCCAAAGTTTAGAATGTTTTTTACATTTGAACTGACTGGGGGGGAAATCGAAGTAGGCCTATTTGTGACACAAAAAAATTAAATGAAATTCAAGTCTCACTGCCCATATATGGAGTTTTATTGGGGCACGGCCACACCCATTCGTTTATGCAGTGTCTCTCCTGTCCCTCAAAGATCCATGGGCTGCACTGAGTAGCTGTGGCAGAGACCACAAAACACAACACAGCGAAGCCCAAAATATTTACTGTCCGGCCCTGGCCAGGTAGCTCAGCTGGTTAGGGCGCCATCCTGCTACACCAGGGTTGTGGGCTCAATCCCCAGTCAGAGCACATATAAGAAATAATCAATGAATGCGTATATAAGTGGAACAACAAATCGATGTTTTTCTACCTATCTCTTTTTCTTGCTCTCTCACTCTCCTTCCCACCTCAAGTCAATTTTAAAAATTAAAATATTTACTGTCTGATTCTTCAAAGAAAAAACTTCTTGACCCCTACCTCCTAAAATGCAAAAATACATTTTTATAAATACCCCAAATCATGTTTCTTGATAAGATTTTCATATTGTTTGGAAAACAATGCTAAGGTAGAAAGCACTCTGCCAGCTTCAAACCTTAAATTCAGCATCTACCCCATCGAATCTTCTAGCATCTTTCACAAGTTGGATTCGAATATCTTCTGAACAGACAAAGATGCTTTCCAGGTGAGACCAAGTTCGCTGGACTTCCATCCAAGCAAAGATGACCGAGTCTGCTATGTTTAATTTATTTTGCCAGCTTAAGACTTGCTCAATGAAGTACTCCACATACTTGCTTTGAAGCAGAGTCTGCAACTGAACCTAAAAGAAAGGCAAAGAATTTTAAATAAGAAGTAAACTGGTAGACTGTTAAGTACAATGAGAGAGAAGCCATATTTATTCTTTTACTTATTTATTTATTTTTCAATTACAGTTGATATTTAGTATTATTCTGTATTAGCTTCAGGTGTGAAGCATAAATGGTTAGAAAATCATGTACTCTACAGAGTGGTCCTCCTGATGTTTCAAGTACCCACCTGGCACCGTGCATAGTTATTGCAGTATTGATATATTCCTTGTGCTGTGCTTTACATCCCTGTGACTGTTCTGTAACTACCAATTTGTACTTCCTAATCCCTTCACCTTTTCTACCATGCCCCTGACCCCCCTCTCCTCTGACATACCTATTCATTTTATTGCTGGAGTGCTAGGACTTAGCATGCATTATGTGGAACAGGTATTCAGTAAGTATTTGCTAAATGAGTGAATTAATGGCCTTAAATATTCATGTTAACATTTTGTCCAAAAGAAACAAAAGATAATCAGAAGAAACTACATTTAATGTCTTCTACATGAAGACCATGTATCTCTATGTGGACGGAAAAAATATTGCACACTGGGCTGCAGCTTTAATAAACTTTATTCTTCATCCTTTCTCACTCTCCCTCGGGTCCTTGCCTGTTAATCATTCCAAGTCTGTGGAGGTTGTTTTGTTTTGTTTTGTTTGCAGTATTAAAAAAACTAAAACTAACTCCCCTCCAGCTTGCTAAGCCCTCGGGCTTCCATTCTCTCCCAGGTCAGTTCACTACCAGACTTCGCAGCATGTGAAACGTCAGGCTTGCTTTAACTCCCTGCAGTCTGGCCAGCATGTCTGACCATTCTCTGACAGTGAAATCTCAGAGTCACTGAGTGGAGTGGTCCCTTCGTGCTTGCTTGTCAAGTACATAATTCAGCATCATTAACTGTGATCTCTATGCTGCACCTTTGATGCCCAGAACTATGCATCTCCTACCTTGAAGTCTGTGCCCTTTGACTGACACCTTCCTGTTTTCCTCATCTCTAGCCCCTGGCAACCACCATTCTGCCCTGTTTCTGTGAATTCAGCTTTTTTTCAATTCCATGTATAACAGAGATCACACAGCACTTGCCTTTCTCTGTGTGACTTATTTCACTTAGCACAATACCTCAAAGGCCATCCTTATTGTCACATAGGCAGAATTTCCTTTTATGCTGAATAATATTCCATTATACACACCACACATTTTCTTTATACATTCAACTGTCAATGGATACTTAGTTTGTTTCCACGAACATATGACTTCTTTGGGGGAGAAAGTTATTCCGTGGTTTCTATGATACTGCTGTCTCCTTTTCCACTATCTGATCTCCCTCTCTCTCTTCCTCCTACATGTCTCATATGTTCACCAAATGCAGCCTTTTCTGAAGCTCTACTCTCTGCCGCTTATATTCTTTACCTCTCATCATCTAGCTTATTAATTACCAAGATGCCAACATGCCCTCCCAACCTACTGTCCTACACTGAACCTCTGGCTCAGCTCTGGGTCCGACTTTCCTCTTCCACGTGAGTGTCCCTCCCCCTCCCCCATCACACAGCCTCCCCGCCTCTTCCTAGGCCTCTGTAACGGCCTCCTCCCGGGCCCCCCTACCTGTCTCCCTGCTCGGTGCAAGTCACTAGAGAACAGCTGTTCATACCTTTTGATCCCAACTGGTACCACCCCTGGAGCCTGGTACAAGCAGATGCCCAGTAAGTGAGTAAACACTACTGAATCCTGGAAAAGGTCTCAAACTATAATTCAAAAGAAAAAACCCATAGTAAAAATATGCATCTTACTTGGTTGTGCTCTAGAGTTTCAAAAAGTTGTTCCTCACACTTTAACAAAGGAACGCCTGTCCGATAGTGAACTTCGTAAGAGAACTCCATCGTCGCCCAGGTCAGACTGATTTCAGTTATAACCTAGATATAAAGAGTAGTAAGTTATGTGCACAAAAGTTTAATTTACAGCCAATATCTAGGCAATCACCTTGAGTTTTTTTAATATTTTTTGCAAAAATAAGCAATTGATATCAAATATCATTGGTCTCAACTTTTATTCCTTCAAATAATACATGGTGATGAGGTTTAGAGAATAAATTCCGTCACATAAAGGAACAGGCATCACACCAATATCAGCTTTCTATGAAATCTGACTTTCACACCCTTCACTGAAAGAATGCTAGAGCAGGAAGGGACGTCCGCGGTTAGCTAAAGGTTTGATAGGCAGGATTTATAATCAGCCAGCACGAGATAGGGATCGCTCAGAGTTCCTGAATATGCACCCCATCGCTTCTGTGTGAACCTGTATAAGTTGATTACCTCTCTCTACCTCGGTTTTCTCATCTGTAGAATAGGAATGATATCACCTCAGAGAATTAATTGAATTAATTTAAATAAAATTGTCAGAGAAGTGCTTGCTACAAAGTAATGATGTGTTTTCTGGTATCATCTTCATCAACAGGGCCAACCCTCTCATTCTACACATTTCCTCTGGCTCAGAATAATTCTACTTCCTGCCCAAGTCACACACTAATTAGTAGCGGAGGGCACGCTGGGACTCATGTCTGTACTCAACCACAGCATGAGGACTGCTCCCTGAGTCTGCTGATGAGTTTACTGCGCAGAACGGGCCCAGTGGGAACAAGACAGCCCCAAGGACCCCACCTTCTCGGTCCCCAGTTCCTTCACTGCTTTGTCCACAATGCTCCGGACATCATCTTCCACTCGGTGTAACCGCAGGGCTAATAAGTCTGCCAAAGTTGTGGCTTCCTTTATTGAAAAGTTGACCTGATTAGGGAGAAAAAAGGGCAGAATTTATATCCCACAAAATGGTTCTTTTTACCTAAAGGCCAAAGGAATGATTCGTAGCTAAATATAGTCCAGTCATCTGCTAAGCACACCTCTAGCTATGCAAGTGGTGGACAAAGACATTGCATTTTAACTCCCAGTGACCAGGGCATCACCCACCGGAAGCCAGGGCCGAGGTTGAGGCCACGTCCACACTACACTACTTTCTTCTGTTTCATAGCCTTCTCCTCTCGGTTCCTTTATTATCTCCTTTGCCCACAAAACCCATTTTTTAAAGAGATTCACTACATTCATTTATTACAATTTGGGTGAAATCCCAGGAATCAGGTAGTGAACTCATTTGTCTTTTCCTCCTAAAGTATTCTATTCACTGAACATAATTCCCAGTTGCTTCCTTGACTTAACCTAATTTTATCACTAATTTAATCACAGTTCCTCTGGGAAAAATGTATTTTCACTCTTAGTGTCATTAGTCATATTTACCATGTGAAAAATACAATTCAACTTTATTTCTTCGTCACCTGGTTGGTTCCCTCCACCCACCCCAGTATTTGCTAAGAAGCTCTCAGCTCTTCCTAAATGCCTGAAGCCATCTACGTCCCTTGCAAATGAAGAGCTGATCCAGCCATATGGTTGCAGGAAAACTGTTTCCTTTCCTGCTCCTGCTAAGAAAATCCAGTCCCTGCTTCTTGGATGCTACAGTTCTCTCTTGCTCTACCCACCCTTTAACACTTCTCATAGCCATCCCCCTCTCTGCAAAGGGGGACTAAACACCCCTGTTGGCCAGACCTAAGGGAGTTCCTAGAACGTGGGAATTTCAGTGTTAAAACCTGAAAAAATCTTGGGAAAACCAGAGGAGTCGGTCACCTATCTTTGCATCACTTTTTTGGCCTCACTCCACAGCTGTTGGGCCCAGGGACCCAGGTCTGCCTTGGAGAAAGAACAGGGTATTGGATGGGGCCATGCTGGTTAGTCACGCAGCTTGTGCACTGAACATGAACACCCGGCCCAGGTGACAAGTGGAGGTGGAATCTGGCCACTGCTCTGATGCTCTGGGACAGCCTGGAGCAAGGTGCCTTTTTCTGCATTGTCTGCCAGAGAAAGTACATTTTTCTTGCTTGCAGAAAAGCATGGTACCGGCAGGAGACTATGGTGAGAAGAAATGTCACTGGAGGAAATGTGAGTGGGGAGCAGGGCCCACAGCCCATTACATGTTGGGGACGTAACAGAGATTATTTTGAATGCGTCAGTCACCAATTGTAAAGTCTAAATATCCAATGTCTATCTAATAAAAGCCGCTGCAATATAATAACTCCAGGGATCATTTATGGAGCACTTACTATTTACTGGGCCTCATCTCCAGTTTGTTCACTGGTTCTGTGTGGGAAGCACTATGCATTATGTCCATTTCACAGAAGGGGTGACTGAGGTCTGGAGAGCAGGTAAGCTGCCCACGAGCCCAGAGTCACTAAGTGCCAGGGCTGGATCAACAAGGCCTAGTTTCCACTAGTGTAGAAACTCTGCAAACTCTGCCTTCAAATCATGGGAGCCTCTCATGCAATGAGCCCCTCGAGGTCTAGGTCTGCCCGTGGAGAAAATGAACATACCAGGCTGCCTTTCATATATTTTAAATTCAAATAGGTCACCTTTCCTTAAAAATAAAGTATAAGATTAGTATGCTTGCTCTTAAAAGATGATGAAAGATAAGTAAATACAACCTCGAGTGGCATGGACACATGAGGAAGCATTTTAGAGTTTGCAATAAAATCAAAACTATCAAAAAGACTATCACAAAAGACACCATTACTCAATGAATTATAGGGGGGATCACAATTTCAGAATTCCCTACCTCCCTAAATTCAATTCCATGTCCTCTGATCCTCTCAATTTTTTTGCAGCTATGTTGTGCTTTATAAAATGCCTTTACAGTCTCTTACTTGATCTTACAAGATCCTCTGATCTGTGAGAGCAGACAGCATTCCTTTGATTTTGTTAATAAAAAGCAAAATTCAAAATAGAGAGGTTATATGTCTTGTTTGTGGTCACACAGCCAGTAAGAGATAAAAGCAGAGTGTCTTAGTTAGTTTGGGCTGCTATAACAGAAATATCACAGATTAGATGACTTATAAAACAATCACTTATTTCTCACTGTTCTAGAGGCTGGCAGTCCAAGTTCCAAGTACCAGCACGGTCAAGTTATTGGTGAAGGCCTTCTTGGCTTACAGATGTCTGTCCTCTTATTACATCCTCAGTGGCAGAGAATAAAAAGCTCTGGTCTTTTTCCCTAGAGGGCACTAATTCCACTCATGAGGGCTCCACCTTCAGAATCTAATTACCTCCCAAAAGCCTCACTTGCAAATATTTTGGAAATTTTCAAAGAGCTCATCCTCTCCCATTTGACCAGACACATGTCCACAAATCCTGCTTCCTCCCAAATGAATAACATAAACCAAGGAACAATACTTCACAGTCACAAAAGCATTCAGTTGACAAGACTCGGGAAACTGACCCCAGTGGCCTTCATGAGCTGGTGCCAGTGCCTGTCTCTGAGGGCTGGGCTCTGTAGCTCTGCCACGGCCCTCAGGACAGTGGTCATGTCCTTCACGGTGCCCTCCAGGCCTGCGTACGCATCCCAGACACGCACTTCCTTGTCTAGTGACCAAATTTCCTAAAACAAAGCAAAAAAAAAAGTCCTGAAGTATTACTATACGTTTTATAATTTGCCTTATTTGAAAGAATAAGCATACATTTCCTGGAATTAGGAAGGGAAGTAAAAGCATTTAGGCCCTTAGGTGGAAGACTAATACCAGAGACACAGAAAAGAACCCGCTCATTCATGTATTATAAGTCCAATACGTACGAGCCAGTATGCGGACACACTGGTTTCTTATTCACAGGCTCTAACTAAAGGTCCCACGGGACCCTGAATGCAGGTTAGTAACAGAGCTTACAGGAATTGTGTGATGAGGAGTGTGCCCCCCAGAAACATAATCAGAAAACTGAGACTATTATCTGGACTACTAAAACCTTCCTCCAAAGACCTGGCTTGTTTGAATGGTAGCCTGAAATGTGAATACTTTGAGTGTTTGTTCCTTGGAACATACGTATTTCATTACTTTAAGATATGTTAAAAGGGCCCTTGACTTGGCTGTCTCCCTGGCCCATGAAACAACATTTGCAGTTGTGAATGAGAAAACCCATCATAAAACGATGATCTCAGCATGAAGAAAAGGACAATCCCACTTGTTTAAAAATAATAATAAAAAACTTTCAACTGAGAGTGTGGCTTGAATGGTCACTCTCAAAAGGTGAGATGAGATGGTAGAGAAAGTCGGGAATGAGCACAATCATGAGATAGAGCAACATTGCGACATTCAACAGAATGATGGGACATTTCAGGTAGGGTCATGGGGACCAGGATAATATGGGAGACAAATCTGGAAAGTGCTGGTAGGAGCTGAGCACAGGACTGAGTCAAGGCAAGGACCTTCTACCATTCTGGGGTGAAAAGAAACCAAAAGACCCTGCCACTTTTTAACTGCCTTTCCCTGCTATGTGTGTTAGCTTCATCCAAAAAGCTTCTGCTCTCTTCAGAGGGCATATGGCTAGGGACTAGATATCAAAGCCCTAAATTCAAATAAGCTCAGTTCTATATACACTGAGCCCCCTTGAGACACTGGAGTAATCAATAATACAAAGAAAGATAAGAGTATTACACATAAATCTGTTGGTGGAATACTTCAATTAGTAACCCAAATTCTAGAACCAAAAGGTATTTTTTATAATATAAAATGTTTACAGTTGCTGAGAACTCAAAAGCTTGCATAAGTCTAACCTCTCAGCCCTAGTACTTTAAAAAATATATATATTTACTGATTATGCTATTACTGTTGTCCCAATTTTGCCCCCTCTGCCTGATACCCTGCAGCAATCTCCCCACTGGCAGTTCATGTCCATGGGTCATACATATAAGTTCTTTGGATTCCCCATTTCCTATACTATTCTTGACATCCCCCTGTCTATTTTCTACCAACAAATTATGCTTCTTAATTCCTGCACCTTTTTCCCCATTTTCTCTCTTCCCCTTCCCAAGGGATAACCCTCCAAATGATCTCCATATCTATGATTTTCTGACAGTTCTGGGTGTTATTTGTAATTCTCTCTGTGGTTATACAAGGAGGTGAAACCTGCCTACCTATGCCTCCATTTTGACCGGAAGTCTCCTTAGCCCTAGTACTCCTGATCTCAACATTCTCCATTCTAGACAGCTTTAGGAAACTCTTTGCTACAGTGGCTACTCGTCAACTCATTAGCCCTAATATGCTTTTTTTCTACTTGTTCATGGAAAGGCAGGCTTGATTAAAAGTGCAACTGGCTGAGAGCTAAAAAAAAAAACTTCCTCACATCATCCTGTGTGAAGTAAATAAGGACATGCGGCCCACTGCACCCAATACCAGGTTAGGGAAGATGGAAGGAGGCGGTGCTGAGGAAGATAAATCATTATAATCAACAGTTATGGAACTTGCCTTGGCAAACCTTCTGAGTTCTACATCCATCTGTTCCACATTAATCTGTCTCCACTGGGTTTTAGTCCAATTATCAATGCTTCTCTGAAAATGTACAAGCAGATAAAAGTGTCAACAACATTTGGTGAAAGCAAGTCTCCACAGCAAAATATATAAACTGACGATACACAGTGGCTCTGTCATCCAGTGGAAGGTCAATTACTTCAGTATTAAGTGCACTTGTCAAAACTTCCTATTGCCAAAACAAGAAGTTGACAGGACACATCCAATTTAAGGCTAAAACATTATGATATATTAATTTCTATTAGCAATGACAAGTTCCACACATACATCATCATTATCATTCAATCCTGAGTACTTTGAATGAATTGAATAAGTATATGACCATTAAATATACCAAATTTTTATTTTTATTATTCTAAATATAACAAGCTTTCATAAGTATCTTTATCTACTATAAATAAAACTTTCCTTAACTTCTTGACTATATCCTATGTCTTGCTGATATATTTCTATTTGGCTTTCAACTAACTTCAAAGAAAATTATGTATATTCCACATTGCAATATGCCTAGTCCCCTACAATTTATTTTTATACTTAAGTTTGTAACAATTAACAACATACAAATTAATTCTTAGCTAGGTCGATTTATATTTGTACATACATGAAAGTATAATCATGGGTGCATGCATGAATTTATATTAACAGATCATCATATGTGTGTAATGTGCATTTACATACTAATTTTTGTTTATCTCTACATAATCCCCCCAAATGTGAAGCAGTTAATTTATTACACAGTTTCATTTAGAACCAAAAACAAAACAACTGATATTCAGAGTAGGATCTTCTACTATCATAGAGGTATGAACTGTAATTCTGGGGGGAAAATATAATATCCACATATTTTAAAACATAAAACCCACACGGAATGATAGAAACGCAAGAAGGTGCGTATTTACCCAAAAGAACTGCTAAAAGAAAAAGGATGCTTTCAAAAAGCAGTATCTTACTTTAACATAAACAATGACATCCCAGAGTCCCTTGAGCAGTTTTATTTCTCTGCGACACTGCTTCAGGTGTTTGTACTCTGGAAGAGCCACCTCAAAAAGATGGGTCGATTCCTGCATCTGTAACATTTCTTCTTCTAATGCCTCAAGCTCTTGGTTTGCCTAAGGAGAAAACGCACACACGCATACCCTTAAATCCAATGACCTGCCAGAGAGAAGAGCCTACACAGTTCTGCAGCTCTGGTTGCGGCAACATTAACAACTGTGATTTAAAAAGAAAAATTTTCCCTGACCAGTGTGGCTCAGTTGGTTGGGTGTTGTCCCACAAAATGAAAGGTCATGGATATTCTGCAGTTCACTGTGATGTGTCTAGATGTCAACTTCCTGTTTATCCTGGTTGGGACTCAGTGAATTTCTTGAATCAACTGATTCATGCTTTGACAAGTCCTAGGAAAATCTCAGCTATTATACATCTGACTACTGCCTAATATTCTATTTATTCTCTCTTCCAGGAAGTCGGTGAAGAAGAGTTAGGCATCACAAGTTCTTACTCCGTGTCTCTAAATCTCATCTTTTCAATCTCTCTACAACTATGTGTTGCCTTCTATGTGATTTCCTCCCATGTAATTTGCATTTAACTAATTCTCTTTTCAGCATTAACTAGCTCTCTAACCCATTTGTTGAGATTTAAAAAATAATGATTTTTCATTTCCATAAGTTTTGGGCCCTTTCTCTCAAATTCAGCTGATCATAGATGATAGTCTCAAAACTGAGAACTTGGCTCATATTTTTAATATTATGTTTTATTTCCTTAATAAAATGTTCTCTAATAACTGACATTTTTATATGAATCTACATCTCTAGTTTGCTCCTTCTACTGGCTCTTATGCACAATGGTGTGTTTACTGTTTTCTTGTAAACTCTGATTTGACTGAACTTAATTTGTTGAACCCCTGAGAATATCAGAATGAGAGCACTATTTTCCTGGAGAAGATTTGGGTTTACTTCTACTAAGAAGAGCTACTTGTATCCATTTCCACTTCCTAAATTGGAAATTCCTTAATCATAGAGGTAGTATAAAATTGAACCATAACCCTTACGAAAACAGGCCTATGTTTACAAATTCCAGGGGATCCTTTCCTCCCCCCCCCCCCCTTTTCCTACTCTCAGCCTTAGCGAGGACTGGCAGGCAGGTTCAGAGGCTCCCGTTGCAGGCTACAGACTTTTCCACCCTTTCACTGAGGGTGTCACCTCCTAAGACCATCTACATCCCCCAGGAAGGGGTCATCGCAAAGTTCCCAACCTCTGACACTTGCGTGGGCCCCCGTACAGCAGCACTGACTCCTCTGCTTCCCATCCTGCGTGTCCTTTTCCCCCAGTCCTCTAGAGAGTTCTCTGGTTTGCGGGCAAGGGAAACTCAGCAACAGATTTCAAATTGCACATTTGTGAATATTTTCAGCATCTCTTTTACAAAAGAAGGATTTTCAAAATGTCTAGTCTATCATACTCCCCAAAGCCAACAGCTCTTTATCTTTCATCAATTTTCCTATTTTTATACTAATTCAATTATTCTTAGAACTATGTACCCAGTTATATTATTTCAAGTGTTTACTGTACCTTTGGGTGTGCAGAAACAATAGCATATAAGTTTACTGAGGAACCAGTTCTAAAAGGAGAGGTTCACCATACCACTTCTGTCTTGCAGGCTGAGCTGCCTAGAACACTAGGGTCAATCTTACCAGCCCAGAACAAAGAACATACATGCCTTCCACTAAATCCAGTTAGATAATTATTAGATATGCATGCTGAACAAACACAAGAAAATGACTTCGGGATAAACATAACCCAGCCTTACCATATTCAAAATGTCCCTGAACACATTCTACAGGCACAAGGGTAAATATCTCTATTAAATATGTAATGATATGTTGTTACAGTATGATGTTCTGATAGTAGGACTCAGTAAATAACTGTAGTAAATGTTTGCAGACAGCACATTGGTTAGTCCAATAAAAATGTCTCCCTATCCACACTCTGTTCAAACCACCTGAAAATTAGGTACAATGGTTTAAAAAACCACAACTCTATTAGCATATGCTAACCTACTCCCTTTTCAGTGGCTATCGTAACCACTCTTCTTCAGCCTAGTGAAAGAGAAGACCTCATGCTACAGAATGGTGTTTCTTGAATGAGTTGAAAGCAGTTAAAACAATTCAATTCCAAAGTTGGAGAGAGCAGTAACAGCTGCCAGCTGCAAGTTTTACACCAGGCTAATGAGTGAAGCCTATCTCGAGCGCAAAATAAAATCAGAACAGCAGCCTAGAGGAAGAACTTAGAGAGACTCTCAGCTCTTGAACCTAAAGATCACAAAGTCATTTTCTCATTGTGGCTGCTAGGTTAAGAATTTCTAGAGAAACAGAAGACATTATTTTTCTAATAAAAGTTTTAAACATTTTTTCAAGCCTCAGATGACTAACTCAAGCATTTTGGATTATTTGCCCATTTTATTCATTCCTACACTCAACCATAATAAAGCAGTTCATTATAAACTAGGCTTGAATGACTCACTTATATTTGTATTCAGAGTTAAAAATAAGTTATGGAGTTCCTTGCTGGAAAGATTCACATGGGAAATAGTATAATGGCTGGAGTTTCTGATTTAAAAAAAATTAGCTAGAATTTTAATACAAGTTGTATTCCTTACTAACTACAACTTCCAACAAGATAATTACACACAATTTTTTTATCTGAAAAATAAGATAATAATAGACCTTGCAGGACATTTGGTCCTTTCTAAAACACCCACACGTAGAAAATGTTCCTTTAAAATGGCCCAGAATCCAAATAGCCTATGATGTTTATTTTTACTTTCGGCTGACAGGATTAACACATTAAAAAATACCATTATGGCTCCTTGGTCCAACAATGATGTTGTGGCTGTATTGCCAAAGATAACCCCCCTTGCCTTGGTAGCCAAGCGGGTCCTAGCACGTGGGGTTAGGTCCATGTGCTGGGGTTCGAATCTTGCAGGAGAGCAGGATTTACACTAACTAAGCACATTGGGGACAGGGACAAATTTTCAGGACCCTTTGGCATGGACCAAATGTCTCCATGGATGTCTTGGAAAAGACCCAGTATCCGCTAATCATAACGGAAGCTACGTTATAAGGAAAAGTCAAGAACTGAATAAAATAATGTAAGTAAGACGCTTCGCAAAATTCTTCACCTATCTATAGTAAGTGCTTCAAACTAGCGGCAGTTGTTACTTTCACTAGTATGATTACTTTGATAATGATAGCGGTTTTGAGAGACGTGATTGAAAGCAATGTAAGTCACTTGGGGAAATTTGTTTATAATGGTGTTTTAAGTAGTTAATGCTCAACTCCTATAACTAATTTCAAAGCTAGGATACTCTGGTTTCTCTTCAGATTGTATAAATCTTTCGCCTTTTACTAATTGCAAAGCTAGGGCCAAATATAGCAGTAGCTTGGTATTTAAATGTACCTTTTAAAACAGCTACTCTAACACACATAAGATAACTGAGACCGGCATTACCTTGTCAAGCACTGGGTATGGATTTTCTGCACAGAAACTGAAAGGAGCACAGAGTCTGAATCTCTCTCTGAACTTGGCCTGCTTCGCCTAGTCAGGGCAGGAAAAAAAGATGAAAGTGAATGGCAAACAAATAACTCTGATAATCCTTGTAAAACCTTTCTTTAAAAAAAAATCTGGTAGCTCACTTACATCAAATAAAACACATTTTTTCCTTATAAGAGTGACTTCTGCATTTTGGAGAGGTGCAACTTCGTGTCGGACAGTTGCTGCAATCTTTTTGGTAGTTTCCCATCTTTCAGGTAATTCCTACAAAAACACAGGTGCAATCGGGAAATTGCTGCAATGCCTCCAACAAACTGACCCTACAGGGTTAAATCATTCTAATCTCCACACTAACCCATGACATCTTCTCATTCTTAAATAAGGGCAGTTGATCTCCAAAAGAGATGAAAGGGACTAAGAGGCTTCCAGCCGGGCTGAAGTCCTGACTGGCCCCCTGGAACCCTAGGTTGGTATCTTCCGAGCAATGAACCAGAGCTGTCCTCTGCGGTCAGATTTATCCCCAAATTAATGACAATCTTTTTGAAATAAACACAAATTTCAAAATTGTTTTGCGGTTGAGGGGGAAAAATGACAGTGCTCTGGAAGTGACTTTGCTGGCCTCGAACAACTAGACATGGAGCCATGTATAGCAATGCAGGAGGTGAAAAACAAAATGCTTTGGATCTGGCTGGGCAGAGCCGAGAATGTGCCTCAGTCTCTCGTCCTCCGCCCTCCTCTCCCTCCAGAACCTCTGTGTACTGTCCCGATGGAGAGGTTGAGGGCTTGGGTCAGGTTAATTTCAGATTACTAGGACTTTTGGAGAAGAGACAAAGGGAAAGGATGGTGGATTCCTACTGGATGTAGGACAAAAGAAGCAATAAATAGCTGTGGTAGCAACCCCACTGTGCCCTCCCTGACTACCATGCAGGCAGAACAACAGGAAGTTATTTCCTTTGAAGAGCCATTGTGCATAACTGCCGCTGAAAGCATTCCTTGGGCCCAGGTTGAGAAATCATTGTTTCTCTGGGTCATCTCCTGGGACACTGAACTTGTTTTGCTATATGAAACCCCCCACAGTGAAGGGACTCCACTTGTGCAGGTGAAGCGCAAAAAACAGGGGTTCTAAAGACTACTTTGTAACCCTGGATAAATATTTGATGAATGGCTCAGTGACTGCCAATTATGAAGAGTGCACTGTGCTAAGTATAAATTTTATCTGTGCAGTGCAGGAGTGAGACAAAGATAAAATATAATCTTTGATTCGAATTGCTT
Source organism: Artibeus jamaicensis (assembly GCF_021234435.1). Classification (NCBI taxonomy): domain Eukaryota; kingdom Metazoa; phylum Chordata; class Mammalia; order Chiroptera; family Phyllostomidae; genus Artibeus; species Artibeus jamaicensis. Next base: position 891,227 of record NW_026521764.1, on the reverse strand, counting down.
TATAATGTCAGAGTGAATGAGAGGCACACACAATAATTACTCTTCATGACAGAATGTGGTAACTTTCATCGAGAGGTCTACCCGTCATGGAATTTAAATGCTCAGGAGGCAACATGGTGTCACAACGGCAATACCAAACCAGGCCAGGAACCAAGAGATCTGGGCTCTAAACTTGCCCTTCGCCTTGTTCTCCCACCCTTTATCTTACCAGACTCTGCACCCTCATCTACACAGTCTCACTTTCCTTTTCCAGTAGATCCCCTGGAACCCCTGGGATGGGAGCGACAGAGAGGTCACATCGGTGGGCTCTGGCCCTTCAACCCCATCTGACTACACTATACTGGTTATTTCTGCTTTACAGTTAGGGATTCCAAACAAGCTTACACTTGATAAAAATAGATTTGCATTGAAGACCAAAAGATCAGGTGATCTCCAGTCTCGGTAACTTGTGATCCACTCAAAACGGTAACACTGACTCTCAGGCTCAAAGGAATAATTGGGTTTTAACAGGTGAAGACTAGCACGCAATCCGCTGAGATTTTAGGAGGTAAGGGGACCAGTGTAGGATGGGGTGAGAGTGGGCTCTTACAGAAACTGGACAGTATTCAGAGGCTAAGGGCAGTCAGTGAAGGCTTCTTAGCAGGGAGGGTACTCAATAAATTCTGTAGATTAGAAATCTAATCCATTTTAGAGCATCCTGTAGATAGAGTGTGAGAACACAGGCTTTTAAATAGAACAAAGCACAGGCAAGTATTTGGAAGATGTTATTACTGCTAATGATTATGAAGGAGAAACAGTAACTACTGCAAGTTGCTTTAATTAAAATAAAATTGGGGCACTGTTAAATGCCACCTGCAACTTGTTCTGCCTGTCAATCTCGTATTTCCTCCCGGCCAGACTGAATCACTGACACAGAAGCACACACACAGCTAAGAGTGTGGCCCACTTCTGAAATGGTGAAAAGTCTAATATTTTCAATACTGCCATGACCTTAAGGAGTGAGTCAAACTTTTGTAATAAAAGTTCTGGAGGCTGTGGCTAAAATGCCACATATCAGTTACTTGTGTTATGATTGGTATCTCTGTATATTTTAAGGTCCAAGATCTGACTCAAAGAATATCTGAATCTTTACAAAACCAAATGCGTACAGTGTGTTCTACTATAACGAATCATCTCTCATTCTTGTTACATACTTATCCACATCTTATCTCACTCCATGTCTAACTGGACTTTCAATTCTAAGGACAGTTTATACTTTGTAAAATTTAATAATTTATATATAATAATTCTTTATAGTCTTTATAGTCAAGAGAGCAATTATAAATATACTCTTGCATTTAAATTCACAAAACAAAAAGAGGAATATAAAATGATGGCAGCAAACGTGGAAAACAGTTTGGTGGTCCCTCAGAAAGCTACACTCAGAACTACCATAGGACCCAGCAATTTCACTCCTAAGTGATTCCAAAAAGAAATGAAAACAAGTACTTCAATTCTTGTGCACCGGTGTTCATAGCAGCACTATTCACAAGAGCCAAAAGATGGAAATGGCACAAACGTCCATCAGCAGATGAAAGGTTAAACGAATTGTGGTTTGTATATACACAATAGAACATTATTCGGCCATCAAAAGGAATGAAGTAGTGATATACTACGATGTGAATGAAGCTCAAAAATAGTATGCCAAGTGAAAGAAACCAAACACAAAAAGCTACATATTGTATAATCCTGTTTATCTGGAGTATCTAGAATAAGTAAACCCACCCTGACTGGCGCGGCTCATGGGGTCGGGCATCTCCCTACAAACCCAAAGGTTGCTGGTTCGATTTCCAGTCAGGGCACACAGAGGGGCTGTGGGCCAGGCCCCCTGTTGCGGGGGGTGTGTATGCAAGGGGCATCCAAGCGAGTTTCTCTTACACATCGATGTTTCTCTCCCTCTCTTTCTCCCTTCCTTCCCTTCCCTCTAAAAATAAATAAATAATTTACAAATATTTTTCAAAAACAGAATAAGTACACCCCTACAGACAAAGTGATTGGCAGCAGCCAAGGGTTGGTGGTGGGAGGTGGAGAGGGAGGCACAACGAGGAATGGGTGTGGAGCTCCTTCTGGGGGTGAGGAAACCAGCCAGAGGCGGTGGTTCTACAACACGGCAAATGTGCCAAATGTGGTACACTTTGAAACGGTTATTTTTATATTATGTGAACTGCGAATGTCACCTCATTTTTTAAAAAACCAGAAGGTGGGAAATTGGACAGTGTGTAAAAATAATGAAGTCTCTCGAGGGATAACTCACTGCACGCTCTGAGGCAAGCAGATGAGACGGACTCAAATGGTTCTTGGAAACAAATCTAAGTGTGAGCTCCACGCTCTCATCCCTGAACTAAAATTCAGTAGAAGTTGTTTAGTTAATGTCTCCCAGGTCCCATTTGCAAGGTTAAAGGTAAGCCTATCCTGGAAGCTGGTGGATGACATAAATAAATACACTATCTATAGAACTTCAAAGTGGGCATGGGGATAGAGGCTCAACTGTGAGACCTTTAACCACAGTTTCAGTTACAGCTGAAAAGACTTTGTGCATCGTTTGGTGCACAGCAGCCAGCAGGTCTTCCCAGGGCATGGAAGCAGAATGAGGGCACAGAACTCCTGTTTTGGAAACACAGTGATTTCTCCATCCAGATTGGGCTTTCCTTATTCTTTAGTAATGTGTCCCTGATATTTTTCCAGAGACCAGGCCACTTGTCCACTCACAGCTTTAAATGAAAGAGAGCTGGAATATATTTCTTGTGAAACTGACAACAAAAGGGGGACCTCAGAAGAGGACCTGAGAGGCTATTACCTAAACACCTTCTAATGAGAAGGTGGCAGAGCAGAGCAGTTAAGAGTGAGTATTGGCTTTACTACTTGTGTGACCCTGAAAAAGTTAGGAAACCCCTTTAAGCTTCAGATTCCTAACCTGTAAAACGAAAACATTAATCTCTACAGTAGAGGTTGTTGTAGGGATGTCATAGGAGTACAGGGAAAGGAGATAACTGACTTACGGTGATGATGATTATTTTACCACTATACTTACCTCTAGCTGGAGGTAGACCTGCTCAGGCATCTTCTGTCCATAGGTTTCCAAGAGCAAGATGGTTTCTTTTAGTGGCTCAAACAGTTCATCAGTAGCTCTTTGTCGGCTTCTTACAGCCAGAAGATGCCCCATGATGTCAACTAGACCATCGTGATCACCTTTGCCTAATTTTCTCTGAAGTCCAGCATCGGTCTGCTTTATAAACTCTTGCAGCTCATTCAGACTATTAAATACATATAGACATGCATGTATTTACACACAAACACACATTAGGCTCATTAAAACATTTGGAAGTATTAGACTTCTGATTGAATCTTATTTTCATTATTTGCCTAATTAAACATACTTGTTATCTCTACTTTAACCCTGGCAGTTTTAATGCAGTTAAAATTAGTATCTCAGTTTTAGAAAGCAGTCAGGTGTTAAGTTGTAATTATAAACACGGAAGCACAAAAGGCTACCTGTCAATGACAAATCTCAGAAGGTGCTCCTGAAACATCCAGCTCCATTTCTTAATAATGTTTAGCAAGCTCACTTTGAAAGGCTTCATGTCCACTTTGAACCAACCATCAAACACTCTGAAGTCACTGAACTTGCTCATCTGACCATATAAAGCCTCATAAATATCGATCTACAATTAGAAAAAAAATAACTGCAACAACTCCATCAAAAGCCACGAACTATGTTAAAAGCTAAAGGGTTTCCTTGCCTGCTCCTTGAATTGCTCCAGGGTTGGTGGCTCTTCGGGGATCTCCTCATTTGTACGAGCATCCATTTCCTCAGGTGATGCAGTTTGGCCATACAGGAGAAAATGCTTCATAAACTCAGCCCGGTCATCCACCCAGAGGTAAGCGTATGTGTCCAGGGTACTTCTGAAGTCCAAGACTTTGCTGATGATGCCAGCCACTCTGCTCATTATCTCCTGCCTGGCCTCCACCAGGCCTAACATGTTATCCATGTCATTCTAAAATGAGAGGAAAACTGAGCACTTATTAAAACCGATCTTGCCCTGTTGATTACGTGCAATATAATGCTACCCAGGGCAAGTCTTCAAAAGGAGAGTAATTGGTGAAATCAAAAGTGACATTGCTTTTTCCAACTTCTCCCTGACTGTGCTCCCCATTATCCCAATTTATTTTTAAACCATTAATATAAGAACTAAAGCCCATTTACAAAAATAATACCTGATAATTCGCTATTTCCAGATGTGCTGCCACTCGCTTCATCTGGGCCGACATCCTAAAACTATTGCACAGAATTTCTTCTACCAGATCATAGAAGCCATCCCCAGCCTCTCGTTCTAAAGAAGGTTTAAACAGAATCTCAGGGGGCATTAAGATCATTTGTGCTTGAAAAAATGGTGCAGGTTTCAATTGCTTCTCCGTATTCTTCAGAAAGAAGTCTAAGTCGTGCATGATGGCTTGAAAAAAGCCTTCCACCACGATGTCATCAATGAATTCTACGTAAATCTTCCAGGTGTCCAGAGCAGGGTTGGCTTTGAAGAGATTCCTATTCTCCTAGAAACACGAAGTATTGATATGTGAGAATTAACACTAGTGACTATAAAAATGAATGCATTCCATTTAAATGGTTTGTTAAGAGAAGGGACTGCATTTTTGCTGTAACATAGGAACATTCAAATACTAGGTTGCAGAACCTTAAGCTAAACAGGATTTTTTAAACATCAAGTTCATTTTAAAAATACATTCAAAAGTTATTCTTTAAAGTAAAAATCATTATAAAAATTGCTATCTTCAAAACCGGACAAGAAATACACTAGTTCCCAAAGTATTCAAGATGTATTCGACCTGGGCTCTAATTCCCACTGTCCCCAACTCCGGGTGGCTTTCGACTTTGCCTTCTGGGGACTTGCTTGTAAACGAAGAGGTTTCCCAAGGTGGTCCTTCAGAGAACACTGTTCTGGGACATCCAAAGCTCACAAAGTCAGCCAAGTGTTATGTACTCGGGGCCACTCTTGGAGACTCACAGTGTATCTATTATAGCAGAGTCTATCTAACTCGGTTTAACCCAGTTGTTTCCAAACACAAAGAGTCTTTCTTGCAGGCTGGCCTGTGAGCAGCCTATGGAATAGTAACTTAGCTTGAAAACGGTGGCCCACTGAAGTCTTAGCTCCATTTGTGCGCCAACATGAAGTTCCTCTACCTCTTCAGCCTCTCCCAAGAGCGTGGGGGGAAGAGATAAATAGTCAACAGGGCACAAGGGGGCCATACACAGATGTGGGAAATGACTGCTAGAGTCTGGGCATGCAGTGGGGGCCTAGGGACACAGATTTGAAAGGTCAGTTGGGCAGAGAGGTTGATACCAGAGACACCTTCTGAGTTGCAAAGGCTGCACAGTCTCTACAGGTCACAGCTGCCCGAGCCAGAAATAGCAGCACAGAGAAAAGGAGACATCAGAATGGGAGCTGATTCTAAGGCAGACTGTGTTCTCCTGCTTTCTTGGACTGTGTGCTACTGTGGACGTATGATCCAGAATTCAAAGGTGTGTGCTATAGGCAAAAACTTGAATGCAGAGGCGAGTCTCCCTCCTAATAAAAATTGGCAGAAACAAGCAAGTTCTAGGGCTTTCTTACACTCAAACAAATTTCAGAACTGCCATTTCAAGGACGCTGTCTTGCCGACCGCCTAAGTAGAGCAATTTATATGTGTGCAGCACATGTGACCGGCACGCCTGGGGTTGTGCAGTATGCATCCTGGGCAGCTGGACACAGCAGTCCTGACTACTTGGCAGACACATGAAAGGGAAATATAGATCTCGGAACTAATAAAAAATCCTTAAAGACCATCTCATTCAGTCTCTTCATTTTAAACACATGAAAACAAAGCCCGAAGCCACACCCTGTGTCACACGGGGAGGAAGCTGGCTGCTGAGCGAGGACCAGAGACCATCCTCCCTCCTGCACCCTACGGTGAGGCTCTCTGCAACACAGCACAGTCTGCGTCACTGCAGTGGCATTTATTTAAAAAGTGTTGTCTTTTCAACAATTTAGGGCAAAGGGAGAAAAAGGAAGAGACAGGAGAGCTTTGGGCCACTAAATAAAGAGTGGGTCCCTTCTAGACCCACTTCCCATGGTTCCACCCTGCCCCTTTCACCCTGAACTCCGACTGCAGACCCCACACACCACAAAGGAGGCAGCGTGTGAAGGCAGACTGACTCACCCTCTGCCCTATTTTCACAGCTTGCACCAAAGCACATTCCTCATTGGAAGTCTGAGCACCAGGCTAAAGACCATTTGCTGATATGAGGAGGGCAAAATGCACCTCTTCTGTGTGTAGAGTTAATCCCTCTCCTATCTCATCCAAGTCCTTGGCTTTCCATAGCATATATGTGCTCTTGACTCTTGATTCTATGTCACTCACCTGGACTTCTCCCCTGTACTCCAGACCCCCATTTGCAATGCCAGTCTACTCAAATCTCCCTTTGAATGGGCGTGTCAAATGGCCCAAACCAAATCCTGTTCTTTCCCCCTACAAAATCTGCTCCCCCACAGTCCTCCTTATATCTATAAACCCCATTCTTCCCGTTGCTTAGACTGAAAACCTCAAGTCATCCTGGACTTCTCTCTCCTCTAACTTGTCACAGCAAATCCTGTTGGCTCTTCCTTCAACATACATTCAGCCCTGGCTGCTGGGGCTCAGGTGGTTGGAGCATCATCCGATAGACTGAAGGGTCACAGGTTTGACTCCCAGTCAGGGCAGACGGGAGGCAAACCCACGGATGCTTCTGTCTCGCACTGATGTTTCCCTCCCTGCCTCAGCCTGCCTCCTTTCTCTCTCCCTCTCTCTCTGCAAGCAATGAAAAAAAAGGTCCTTGGGTGAGGATGGTTTAAAAACACAAACGTTCAGCATGTGAGTGCCTTCATCACTGCCACCCTGGTTAAAGCCACTATCATTTCTCACCTGGACCCCTGGAATATCCTGCTAACGGTCTCCCTGCCTACCTCCCCCTTGCTCCCCTGGGGTTTGCACTTAACAGGGAAAACCTTTGAGCAGAAAGTCTCTGGCTGCCAGTCCCCCTCCGAGTAATAGCCATCCTTCTCACAAGGACTGCCCTTAGCAGATGAGAGCATGACATGAGGTGATGTGAACAAGATGGTGGGCACTTGGTGGCACTCGACAAATAATAGTGGCAATTAACAGCATCCCAAAGAGGACATAACGATGACAAAGATGAGGGTCTCACCTCTCACCTTTCTGTTTCATTACCTATCTCACGTTCCTACGGCTTCCCTCAGGAATGAGAACAGTGAGATCTCCAAGAGGTTCAAATGCCTCCATTTTAAAAGCTTGATAAAACAATACATAAAGCTCTTTCAGGACACGGTAGATTCAATATTTTTGCTCCGTTTCTCAGCTAAACGAAAGGATCACCTATAAATGTTGCAACTACAAAAGCAACTACCTCCACCAACTCGTGTATTTTGCAGCCGTCCTCTTGGATGAGCTTGTACTTCCTGGCAAACAAATCGCCCTTGTCCTCCAAAGTGAAGGTGGTCTCCCTCCGGTGCTCTCTCCGGGGAAGGAGCGTGCACTCGGCCCAGGCCCTCATGGTCTGCTGGATGACCCTGACATTGTGCTGCGTGCGCTGGACCCTGTGCTCCAGCTCCCAGGTGGCCGCTCTCACTCTCTCGATGTATCCCCAGCAGTCGTCCTGCCACGTGAGCGAGGTCGCGGCCACCTGTAGTTGCTCATCCACAGCCCGCAGCTCGCCTTCAACCAGAGGGTATTCGACGTCCAGCAGAGTCTGTTTCAGCTCATTGTATCCTTGCACGAGCAGTTCAAGATTTCCAACGTACTGAGCAAAGAGAACCCCAGACATGTTAAAGCTACTCAGTCTCCCTGGATGCAGAAAAGGATCACCAGTCTCTGCGTCAGTGATTAAAATTCAAAACAGTTCTGTTCAAAAGGTGCCCTAATATGTGTGAAGCACAAACCTTCAAGATGGTGCTCCTTTTTTTGAAGATGGCTGAGGCTGAATCTGGCACATCTGACTTCTTCAGCATCAAGAGGTATTTCACTTCCCTCAAGACGGCCACTAGCTATTGAAAGAAAATCAGTGACTATTGCATGTCATTCCATTTTAACACAAGTGAAAATCAAAACACTTAACTTTTGACCCAATCATCACTCTATTTTCAAATTGCCAAGGCAAAACCAAAGACAACGACACATGAGCACCAAGATCTCAAATGGAAGGCTCGTAAATGAACCCTGGTCTTCCCCCAGGACCTCTGGTTCTGTTAGAGTGCTTGCTTTGAAAATACACATTTGTTCTAATGTGAGTGATATACTAGGGAGCAATCTGAGCTCACCACAAATTCTGTCTTTGCTTAGCCACACTTTCCTCAGCAAGAAACACTATGTAAATGCTAAAAACTGCACCCAGCTGAACCGATGAACCGAAAGGTCTAGGAATACACAAAATGCTCATCTGGACACACCTGGAACATCCACCGGGTACCTCAGTTCACACGCTCATCCATTCTGGCGGCACCGCTTCCTGCCTGGTTTCAAATGACCCTCTTTCCACTTCATGATAATACAAGTTGTAGTTCTTCCAATACCCACCTCTATAAGCTAGCTTCAGGTCTTTGTCAAGGCAAAGTATCATATTTATTGTACTATTTATGTATTACTTAACCATTTAAAATGTGTAAACTGTGCTACTGTTTTTCCCTAGATGACTATTTTGTTAAGTAATACATAAAGTTTTTGAGTATTGCTCCCTAACCCCCTGCCCTCCACAGGTTCTATATTCCTAATTGTGCACTCTTTCAGAATCCAGTGATTTTTAGGAATGTATATGTCATGTGGCAGAACTGACTGTACTCAAAAATCACAGGTTCTGAGAAAAGACCACACAACATGCTTAAGAAGGTAAACCAGTTGACTTCCTTAGCTTGTTACTCCCTAGGTTAGCTAGTACAATATATTTTGTATTTATAATCTATATTGTGTATGTTTATAACCCCTTCAGGTAGAATCATAAGAATTATCCCTGTAACATCGCAGGAACTAATTTTCTACATACTGGATTTATAAAATCAGAAGGTAGAGGTAATTTTCCATTCTCTGGGTCATGTGCATGTGCTGAGGCGTATGAACAAAAGTAAGTGATGGCATTCTGTGTAATATTTCAGGGAAACAGACCAGAATCTGGGTACAGACTATAACTATCGAGCTCACGGAGGCTCACTTTCCCACTTCCTGGGTGTACATTCGAACTGCTGTGAAAGACAGGACAACAGCTAAAAATGATACATAATCCTCACTATCTACAAATTCAGACATTCAGACATCCTCTTCTGGGATGGCAACTTAGAAATGGGTATTGTTATGTGCCTTTCCTTTCCTGTGCAGTATATTCACGGAGGTAAACAGAAAGGAAAGCTCACTTTGTGCCTCCTACCAGGCTATCAGACTTGGCAATGGGTTGTTTAAAGTATATATGTTGTATTCACCAGAGATATGCACATATAGTCACTATATGGAAACATATAGATATAAAAATACACATCACTACTATTATAGTAAAGTACTTGTACCTTAATTATTACATAACATGTAATGGAGTTGTGAGGAAATGTGAAATGTCTCTGTGTTATGTGGTTTATCCTGCGGTAACAAAAGATCTGTTCAATAGGGGTATTTTCTTGGATATTATTTAACTTTTAATATTATTTTTGACATTTATATGTTGCTTTATGTTTTTTGACCATTGTTTCATAAAAATCACCATCAATTTAACCAACATATTCAAGTTTATTGTCCCTTTGAAGGATATTTTGATGATCAAAATTTACCATTGTCCATCACAGAGTGAGGTCTCTCTCATTCCATACAATATACGGATTCCCCAAATCTTAACTCACATGATCAAATTTTAATTAAACTAAAGATATGGGTATATGTGCTATAAATATAATTCAAGCCAGAACACATGATAAAAGACTACTGATTCCACCTGACTGAGCTACCATGTATTAAGTACCACCCAGTACCAGACACTGTTAGAAACTCTGCACACAAAGGTAAGAGGGAACGTACCCTAATTTCAAGTAGCTCATTATCAAGTGAAGGAGAAAGTGGTAGGTAAAGAATTATAAGGCAAAATAAAGAGCAGTAAGTGTAGAATCTTGGAAACAAATCTCTAAAACCAACACCTGTTAAAAGCTGTTTTCTGTTACATTCCTCACAGCATTGACATTGTCCCCAAATAAAATATAAATGACTGGAAGTATCAGGAATATACTTGTAATGGAAATTACATCTATTAAATATCTTCAAAACACCAAAGCCCTACCTTCGGGTCAAAGTTGACATTGAGAAGACCATTTACGGGACTGAATTTAACCAAGGGCTGATTCAAATTAAATTCACAGACTTCATCCACACTGCCTTTCCATTCGTTATAGATACGCTTTTCAAACTGGTCTAGCAGAGTCGTCATTTCAACATACTTCTGATGAACCAAGGCATCGTCAGGACTTTCCACGAATCTGTAGGAATAGAGTCCTTCCACTTTTCTATATGTTAGATTTCAGCTTAACTATTTTACAATAGTATACAATACAAAATACAATGAAATACACTATAAAACTCAGGCAGAGAAACAATAAAAGCCTAATAATGCAATGACTGTCTTTGCTTTAAAAGCTACATTTATGAAATGACTGAACTCCAAATGATGGAACTCCAAATATTTTGCTAAATCCCAATAGCAGCAACTTTCCAACTACTACAAAGAAAAGAGAAAGGTACAGAAGTCTGCAAAATAAGAGGAACAGCAGTTACTGCAGGAAGAAAAACAATAACAAAAAAATACAAACATATTGTGAGTGAAAAGAAAAAAGGATAAGGAGCTGAAGACAGGGAAGTACATTAAGTGGTGGGTCCCAGTAAGCACCCTCCAGAACCAGGGGGATGAGCCCCCCTCGCTGAGCCCAGCCAATGGAAAGAGTTAAAGGCAGTGCCTCTTTAAGCACGAAGATGGCCAGCTCCTGCCCTGTCTCAGAAGCACCTGTATCACTAGGATTACTTCACCACAAAATAAGCCTGACTACTCACAGAGACCGGAGAGCTGTGAAGTTTGACCAAAACGTCTGAAGTCGTTCCAGGACCTCTTTTGCCCACTTGATATTTCCTGAGGTGAATGGCATATTCTTGTTAAGAATTACATTTCCACGTTCAATCTGCAAATTGTTATTTTGGTGACAAGGAAGAAAAGGAATGTTCAATCAGAGTGTATTCCAACCTTGTCAACAACTGTTCACTTTGGTAGTTTGACAGGATGAATATATAAAATGTGTGTGTTAAGTGACTCGATTAGTGGAAAGGTAATGGTCCTGAAGCAGGATCTTCATCTCCAGAAGAAAACCAATTAAATAAAAGCATGAGGTCATAGCGCCTATATCTGATCTTCAGATACCACTAAATAAAGTTCTGGCCCACGGCCCTTGTGCACAAAACTGATGCTGCGGGTGTGCTCAACTTCAGCCTTCACTTACCTGTTTCAGGTGTTCATCATACAACTGCTTACACATATCCAACTCGTGATTAAACATGTGCACCAGTGTACTGTAATGTGGGCTGAAAATTTCCATGACAACTGGTTTCTCCAGGAAATTCCCAAATATGGTCAAAAGCTATAAAAATCAAAGTTAAAGAAAGGTTAAGAACCATGGGGTTTTAATACAAATACCCGGCTCACTATTTCTCCCATTAAACCTCTTACATAACTAAAGCTAGAGCAAAAATGGAGAATCCTACAGGCACCGTGCAATATCTCCAAATCTGAAACGCCGTTTTCCAATAAAACAAACTAAATGTAAAGCGGTTTCCCTTTCTCAGCGGAAAGTGAGAAGCGTCAGAAATGAACCGGCCTGCCAGTAATCCCTGCCCACAGATATCGCTTCTTCCTGTTGGACACGAGAAAATGTTTGTGGATATAAGAACAAGATTTATGAGCTCTTGTATCTGTTCTTCCCTCCTACTCATGTGTTCTTTAGATATGAAATACCCATATCAAGGACCTCTAGGTCACAGCATTAATAATTATACTGGATGCATCGGCCACAGTGAGTGTCCTCCCATGACAGTGCCTGCTCTGTACCGGGCCACCCAGCCACCCCCAACCAAGAGGCCCAGGGTGGCAGTGCTGACCTGCTCCAAGGACAGCCACTCTCCAGACAGACAGTGCCTTTGACGTGGGTGTCCCGACTGAACTAACACCTGCAGCTAATTAGGTCCCCTCCTCAGACAGAGAATCGGGCATCTCAGGCTGAACCTGCGCTGTCAAAGTTGGGAGTGAACAGAATCGACCAGCAAGCAGAGGAAGCCAGTGAGTAGGGACACAGCCAAATGCAGGCACTTGGCCTGAAACAGAATCAACTGACCAGGCAGCAGAAGAGTGGAGGTCCTCAAACTCCTCTTGCCCCGCCCAGGGAGCCCCCTAGCTCCAAACTAACCTTCGGCACCAGTTTCCACTATGCTTAGCCTAGCTGGTGAGCCTGACCTTGGATTTCCATCAGCCTCCTGTCTTGTTTTCTGCCCCGCATGGATTCTTCTGCATGCTGGCACACGAGACTGCTTTCTTTGCAAGTAAGATAAAGTAATTAAAATACATATTTTTGTGTACGTCATGTTTATATAGTGCTGACAAGGAGCCAGGCACTGCATTTTAAAGGGCTTTTAAAATGCCATTATCACTTGCTCCAGATCAAGAACCCCAGTTCATAAGGAAGGAGTAACTGCCCAAATCCACATGGCCCCTGGCGGAGCTGGCACTGGACCCTGGGCCGTCTGCCCCAGGACCTGTGACTCCCCATACCACCTCCCAGCAGCCCAGGCGACACTTAAAATCATTGTTTTGTTATGTGTTTACTCTGTCTGTATGGGCTTCATGAAGTGTCAATTATTAGGCCTGTTATATAGATGTTTTCTTTGAAACAAAACATAGTATCTCCTCAAAATAACTAAATACAATCAACATGGCAGAAAACTATAAAATCAAGGTTTTTGCCTTGTTAGCAATGTGGCAAAAGAGCTATTTTTCCTCTTTGGGGAATAACAGGTGTTCTCTAATATCTGTTTTCTTTAAAAGACAGATTCAATGTACACATTTAACATTTTGTAAACATTTCCATAAACTACGTTCACCAAAAAAGAAAAAGGAACACAGTGAAAAATTATACAGACTGAAATGTAAATCTAACCTTATCCTAGAGGCCAATTTAGACAAACACATTTTGGCTTTTTTGTTGTTGGTATTAACACTAATTACAACCTGTATAGAAATCACTAAATATTTTAAAATCTGCTTGGTTAGCTGCTACCTAGAAAAATGTAAATTATTAACTTTCTCCTCACAACCACTGGTTTGTCTAGTTGGGACTTCATGTTTAAGTACAAAAGCAAACACCGTTTCATAGGGAAACATTTATTTTACAACATTCTCCTTCAAACACTTATCATATAGACTACAAATGAAACAATACCAGAAGCTTCCTAGCTACACCTCATCCTGCCCACCTGACATGCTTAAAGGGACTTCAGGTATAAAAGAGGAGAGGCAGAGAGAATTTTCTTTGGAAGGTTTAAAGCTGGAGAGTAGCAGTAAAACAAAAACACGAGTCAACCTTTTAGGAAGTAGACATTATCATAATTTTCAACATCACAGATCTATAGTAATTGCCCTCCAGGATGAGAACAGTGGTCATCTGAACCTCTTGCTTTCTCATCATAGCAGAACTAAGAGCGATTTCATGAAGAGTATAGGTGTTTTCGTCATATCAACCTCAGGAGATTGAAGTTGGGCTCCCAACTCTATGCTTCTGTCCCGAAATATCGCGTTTGAGTCCTGTGAGGTTTACTTTCATTTCCGTCTACTTCTCGGTTTCATTATGTAATACGGCTTTCATAATGCTGTTCCCCCTGTTCCAGTAGCACCTATTCATGTTTTCTCAGGTTGGCCTATTTCAAAGATTCTTTTAAATCTGTTGCTGCCTAAACCATATACACTTAATTTTATAGTTTTCAATTGCATCGTCTGAACATTTTTCTAGAAATCTTTATTTTCTTACACACTGTAACCCACCTCCGTGGACACAAATTGTAAATCTGAGAGAAACATCCATTGGTATTTTGTTTGTTTTTTTACGAGTGCCGACACTGTCAGCTTTGAACTGCAGCTTCATGCTAGAGTAGACTGGTGTTGGGGTCCAGGGCCCCTGTGGCCACATCTTTGCCAAGACAGTCACTGAATCGTGGTCCTCAGAGAAGAGTCTGCAAATATTTACTCCCTGCGACAGTAAATGGTCGGAGCGCATCATCCCACACCTACAGTAGAAATCCTCTTCCACCAAAGCACACAATGCTATCATCTTCTCTTCTTTTCCCCCTGCACTTGCCCCCATCAGGATGCATTTCAATACTCTGACCACCTCACTTCAAACAGTTGCTCAATGCCTGCGCTACCCAAGGCACTGCAGCTGATCTGCATACAGCAAAATCTGCATGACAGTGCCCCGCCCTGCAGAGCACAGAGGGCAGGAGCTCATCCTACACCTGTCCGTAGATGGGGCACAAACATGTGGAAAGGTAAGAAAAAGGACACGGCGGTAAGATAAAATTATTGGGGAAAAAAGAGCTGGCATGTACTAGAATAGAATCCGTATTCCTGCTTGTGTGGAGGGGAGGAAGAAAGGCTTGAATTAGAAAAGGTGGGACCTTTGTAATTAAGACTTCGCTGTAAGTTCTTTCTTCCAGTTATTACAAACACGCGCGTAAGCAGCTCCAGTGGCAGATTGTGGGATAGGCTGCTGTGTAGTCATTCATAAAAAAATACTGCTGGATTCTGTTATGAGAGGGAGAAAACCTTTATGATTCATTGCTAAGTGGAAAGGGTTACTAAGGGGGATCAGAATATGATATCATTTTTGTCAATGAGAAATATATATGCATGCCTAGTCCAAGAAAAAGCGTGGCAGTATTAAATACAACAGTTTTTCTGAGAGATGGGATCACAAGGAGTTTTATATTTTAACAACAGTCTATATATTTTGGCCAGCAGCATCTTGGATGTATCCCTGAGCTCTTAAAAAACAAAGCAGTGTCTGATCCTCTTGAATTCTGTGTTAAAATGTCAGTAGTCAGTGTCTGCCAACTGGGGCCAGTAGATACTAGAGGCTTCACCACCACCTGACCGATTCGTCTGGACTTGAAGGTCAAAATCAAACAAATCTTATACACTGTCTGTATGTTATATTGGTTTGTGCTGCCATTGTTAAGGAACTGTGCTGTGAATCCCTAGCTATGTTTCTCCGGGTACTGAAGCATCCCTTGTGATAGCTGACTCGCAATTCTCTTCTTTGACCAGCAAGTTTCGCAGGCTGCCCCTGTTCCCTCCATTGTAACTTTCCCTCTGGGGGGGGCTTTTCTTTCATGCAACCCGTGAAACACACACACCATACGTCATCAGTTCGATGGTGACATTCTTTCATGTTCTAGTATCTCTGAATTTGGACTATGTTATATAATCAATGGCATGAGCTTTTGACATTTTGCTTTATTGATACACAAAATAATGGTGTATCTGATAATCAGTGGTCTCTTACACCTGATGGAAGACAGTAAGTAAGTTGCTATTTGTTCTGGTTGGAGTAACAAAGTAGGCAGGTGAATGCAACATATGTAAGCAATGGTGAAAAAGAAAAAGAAAAAGAAATTCTTGAATTAGTACATATTTTTCAGTTTTCACTTTGAATCAATACTTCATAGGCCATGCCAAACTTGCTCTGAAGGCAGGAAGACCTAAAACACCGTGAATGCAAGAAAAGGTCAATAGTAAACCGCCCTGACCTTGTCCAAAGTAAACTTCATCGTTCATGAGTGCATGATTCAAAGTTTGTAATTCAGCGACCTGAATACAAAGAGACTGTGACCAGTTAATAGCTTACCTGAATCAAAAAGAAATGTATTCAATCCTTTCATCTAACAGTCTAAATTATTCATTAGTAAATTATTATTATGACCGCTTCTTCAGAACTAACCTTAAATGCAGCTTCCAAACCATTGCAGTTAAAAAAACCTTCACAAAGAATTGTCCCAAGCCTTCTGTCAAAATCCAAAGTTTTGGACTTAAACAGAACATAATCACTTTCAAATTCCTGCAAAATTCAAAGCAAAATATTAGTTTCCAGGAAAGAGTGCAATGGTAAAACAGCATCGCATAAACATAACGCATCCCCCTCCCGCCTGCCCTGCTTTCTGAATGGATTTCTTTTTCACATCGGGACTCCAGGGCAGGGCAGGAGAGAGCTACACCTGGCCACTTGGCCCGCAGCAGCCTCACAGGAGCACTGAACACCTCCCACTGTCAGCCCATTTTCCCACGATCCTTCCCGCTGGTCCCACCCAACCACAGTGCCCCAACCCTCCCGCACATCCTTCTTCTCCCAGCCCATTTGGATTATAAATGAAAAGGCAAAGCTTCTCAGAAAAGAAAAAAGAATCCCTTCTCACTGTCCCTTGAGTACATCTCTACATTTAAATAGGAAGGTTTTTTGTTTTGTTTCTCATGCAGCAGAAAACCTACCAGGACACACGACGTCTTTGGGTGAGAGCTAAAGGCACAGGTCTGTAAAGAAGAGTTGTTAGTGATAAAGGTGAAACGAAACACCATTACATTTTCCTAGTATCGTATTACCTTCCGTGCAGTTAACAGGCCCTCCCTGCCTCCTGATACATAGCCACCCACTCTCACCATCAGAAAGCATGAAAGAATAGGGCTCATCTGCACAGCACTGCAAGTCACCGCCTGCAGGGAAGATGCCCTGGAAATTCAGAAACACTTGGGGCTTACCAGTCAGACTGCCCCGCATACACATCGAACGTGAGAAAGCCCTTTGCTGTGACCACAAACGGCCCCTCCATCTACCCATAATAACAACAGAAATAGTGACGATGACAGCTAACACTCAGTGTTCTGTTCTAAATGCTTTGCACTCTTAATTCTCACAACATACGATGTGAGTGATTTTCCCCCCATTTTATAGGCAACGAAACAAACTCAGAGCAGTTAACTAACTCGCTCACAGTCACTCCACTGCTGGAAGGCAGGACGGGAATTCAAAGCCTGGCCACCCGGCTCTGGAGCCCACGCTCCAACTGCGACGTTTCTGTGCAGGAATCTGCGTGTGAATCAGCCGCTCACTGAAACCAGAGCGTCGAGGCAGAGCTCTCGGGCACTGCTCGTCATAGGCCGCAACGTTTTATCCAGCGTCGAGGAAGCCTGCAGTTCTCCTGAACCACAGCCAAACGCTCTCTTCACTCAAGGATCACTGACTTTGAAAGGGAAACACAACTTCCCCACAAGTTGTAACAAGCCCAACTTATCCCTCTTTGTGTGGCAACAAGGAACATACAATTAAGATCCTCAAACATTGTTTGAACACTCAGTAAATAAGTAACATCTCAGGAAGGGAAAAAGGCTAATCTCCACGCTGCATCTTTCTCCCAAACCCTTTTCTCTCCCTTCCTCTCTCAACCCAAATTTGGAGCCAATGGCAGCCCTCCCCTGGGGAGTCCCACAAGGAATTCAAAGTTCCGTTATACATACCTAAATACACCCACTTCTCTATGGAGAGCTCTTCTTTATACACCCCAACAGAAATTTCGGCAGTCTCGCGGACTCCTTTCTTTCTTGGTCAAGTGCAATCAGTCATTCTCTTAACCGCTCCTTGCATATGTCCACTATTCTCCATCTCCAGGGCATCACCGAGGTCCAGCTCACAATCACCGCTCCTCCGGATTTCTGCTAACCACTTTCTTGCCTCTAGTCTTGTCTCTCTGAATCCTTCTCCAAACTGTGGTCTACACTAGCTTCCAAAACAGAAACCTGATTGTATCACTCTTTCAGTCAATCCTCCAATTAGTAGTCTTAATTCGGAACCCTTAGTTTCTTAAGACAAAGTCTCCAGGGCTTATACAAACCACAGGTCCTTCCCTGGCCATCTAGACCCTGTTTACACTCTCACCTACTCTAGCTTTTCTCCCACCTCACACTCCGGGATCAAACCGCATTCCCTCTCTCTGTGTAACACACTTTCCCGCCAACCCCTTCTCTCCACTCCTCACCCATTTCATTTCCATCTGGTTTTCAGTTCTACCTGTCTTTGTTATTTTGTCTCCGTCTCACCTGCTCTGGGAGGAGGTCCTTCATGAACGCTTGTAGAGCACTCTGTATAGCTGCCTCCCTGGATTCTCTCCCCTGGACTTTGTGCTCCATGAGTGTAAAGGTCAGGTTTATTTTTTTCACAATTATAGTACCAATATTTAAAGCGGTTCCCAACACATAGCCATTTGGCAATAATATTTATTAAAGAATAAATGATATGCTGATATTACTCATGAATCATTACGAAGTTTTTTCTATCTTGTGAACTGCAAAATTACCCTCTATTAGTAACATGGGAAATTAATAAAAAGTTTTATCTAGAGAAAGTCTATGATTGGACCTGGCTTCTAAAAGGCACCCACTCAAACTGCTGCAATGAACAGACCCTGCCCTGCCCGGGGGGCCCGGTTAGAGCACGGCCTGAACACCAGGAGGCACGGATGGGAGGCAACTGATCAACGCTGCTCTCTCACATCAATGCTTCTTTCTCTCTCTCCCTCCCTTTCTTTCTCTCCCAAATCAATAAACATATTCTTGGGTGATGATTAAAAAAAAAAAAAGAACAGACCCTAATGATGTCCAGACAGGGGCTGAGGAAGTGAGGGAGCTCCATGGTTTGGGTGCCAACCTGCAAACCCAAAGGTCACTGGTTCGATTCCCTGTCAGGGCACATGCCTGGGTTGCAGGCCAGGTCCCTGGGTGGGGGCGTGTGAGAGGCGACTGACTGGTGTTTCTCTCACACACCGGTGTTTCTTTTCTCTCCATTTCTCCCTCCCTTCCCCCTCACTAGAAATAAAATCTTTTCTCAAAATCACATTCATTTTAAAGAAATTCTAATGCCTGTCATCTCAATGTTGACATCTACCAGCTGTCTTTTTTCATCAGTTGAGATCCTCCTGGTTCTTGGTATAACAAGTGCTTTTCCACTGGGTCTGGACATCTTGTTATCAGACGTTGGATCACATTTAAGCCTTATGTTCTCTCATTCTGCTCTAGCCTCATTACTGCCAGGTGGAGACAGGAGTCCAGGTTCTCCACTCCTCAGCTGTTAACACCTAAGGGTGGGAAGCGCCTTGTTACAGCTGGGTGCTCCAGGTCCCCATGTGGTCTCCAAAGGCGTCACAGTGCAGGTGACCTGGTTGCCACTTGGCCACAGCAAAAGTCCTGACTCTACCAGGCTTCTTCTGACACTATTCCAGTGGGTGCTGCTGGGTGAGGGAAGAAACCTGGGATTCCCATGTGTTCTCCATGGACCGTGAGCTCATTACTGACCAGCAGTGATGAAAATCAAGGCCCTGCCTTGGCCATCTTGGACACAGCAGGTGCTGGGGCATCTTGCACAGACCGAGTGTGAGTCTAGGCTCTCCATTCAGTCTGTAGGGGTGGGGGTGGGGGGACCCATCCCAGGAATCATACATGTCCGGACCAGGGGTTGTATGGGCCTGGACCAGGGATAAACCCACAGCCTAGGTGTGTGCCCTGACTGGCAATCAAACCCACAAGCTTTAGGTTATGAAACAATGTTCCAAGCAACCAGCCACACCAGCCAGCACTCCTCAGTAAATTTTAAACAATATGTATACAATTTTAAATAAAATTTAAAACAGTATACAAATGCAATGAAATAATATGCAACTGTTTAAAAAGCAGCAGGCAATGCTATCGTAGTGATGCGGAATGAATGACAAAATATATTAAGTGACCAAAGCAAGAAGTGAAGGATGTGCAGAGGATTCTTTTGTGCAAAAAAAAAACACCAAAAACATACACATGCATATGTTCGTACACGCACCAGATAGCTCTGGAACACGGCACAGCAAACTCATAGCAGCAGAGGCCTTTGCAGAGGGAAATGGAAGACTAAGGGAGAAGGCAGCGGGATGAAAAGAGGACCCTAAATTCTATACATTTCTTTTCCAAAAGAATAAGTAATGTTTTTAAATAATTTTACCTTGAAAAATAAATAGGCAAGGCATGAAAAATCCTAAGAAATGTATATAATTAAAATTAGAAAATGCTACATATAATAAGAGCAAAAGAATAGTTTAAAAGACTAGAAGAGAACAGAGAACTAATTGTAGGAAGTAGAATACAACCTACAGTAGATTAACTAAATAACTACTTTTTAGGTATATTTTAGATTCCGGTATAAGAGCAAGCTTAGGTACCTGGGTCAACCTTCCTACTAAAAACTAACAGGATAAAGGAAAAGAGACCCAGCACCTTGAGCCACTGCACCTGAGAACAAAGGTCCTCAGGTGACTTCCTCCAACTGCCCCAGGTAATCTCATTCCCTTCATTTCAATGACCATGCAGCAGGTGAGATAAATCCTGAAGAGTTGAGTGGTACAGGGAAAAGAGTTGGGTTTAGGGTTCAAAGTTCTGAAATAAAATGTTTCACTACCCAGTAACTGTAATGTCAGGCAATTTGCTTAACCTCATCTACCCACCTGGGTGGTCACTCTCAGGGTAATAGTGAGAATTACACAGGAATGCGTGTGAAAGTTTTGAGCATGGCTGGCACTCAGCGCCTGCTCAGTAAGTATTGTATTAATGGTCTCTGATTAACAGAGACTAAGTACAGCCAAGGGGTTATCCTTAAGAATAATAGCCACCATCCTTGCTTAGTTACCTGGGGACTTCTATTTAATCAGGTAATACCTCAGAATTTCAGCAAAGCTTCTGAGCCTAATGTCACCTGACAAGCTGTTAAAATTCAATGATTAAGAAAGTAAGTCTCTTAGTAAGTTTGACATTATAGTATAGTATTGTATATATTCACTAAAATCACACTTTCTAAGTGACTAGAACTTAATGAGTCCAACTACTAACACAAAAGGACAATTATTTAACATGAGAGGAGTGCTAATTATTGCTACAATAGCAATCATATTACAATAAATAAATGTATCAAATTAACATGTTGTGCGCCTTAAATGGGTATAATGTTATATGTCAAATATACTTTAATTTACAAAAATAAGTAAGAAAGCAAGTCTCTGCCCATGACTGTCCAAATCTCAAACAGTCCTGCAGAAAGAAGTCAAAGAAAATACCCAGTAACTGAGAAACCCAAGAACATTTCATGGATACACCTGAGAAAACCCACGCTCTGCAAATAGACTACAGAGTCAGACCTTCTGCCACACCAATAAATATATGTATAGATAGATAAAGATATGCACACATGTCACATTTGCTCTTGACATATATACAGGTACGTACATGCATGTCTGTACACGGGCAGGTGTACATGCATGTCTGTGTACATGTCTGTATACAGGCACATGTACATATATGTCTGTATATACATGTCAAAAGCAAATGAGTTTTCTATTCCTATACATCTGTGACTGTGCAGGCTTTGGGCAGACACGAGGACAAGTTCAGGAGCTTTGATGTTGCCAAGCTGGTGACAGCAGCTGCGTCTGGCTATGTTCTCTAACACTGTCACTCTGAAAACCTGTCAGGTTCTGGAAACGTGAGAAAATCACGACTCTCCAAAATACGAGTCAAGTGCAGCGGAGGGTCCTGTGTGCACTGGGTCTCACGCTCCTCTGCTCGGTTGCTCAGGACAGCTCAGCCAAGGCCCCCCCAGGAGTCCAATTCCATCCGCATTCCCTGAATCGCCGCCAAGTGCCAGATGTCTTCCCAGGCTCCGGGGATGTGCTCAGGTTATCGTCACCACGATCCTCGGTTCCTCCTACTTTGCCCACAGATTAGCTGGGACACACACAACAGTATCCTCTTACCACTAACCCCACTTCCCAAAAGCTGAACGACCACACAAAAGCTGTCCTTAATGTAAGGACATAAAGTCTGCTGACCATGTCCTTACAAAGCTAAGATACTGCACCTGCACAATTTCAAGCAAATATTTTAAATATTTGGGCATATTTAAATGTTAGTGAATAAATTCACATTCCTTAAAAAGCAATAAGGATGAAAGCAAACCAAGCTTCACTGTTCTTCACAAACCGCTGAAGTGAAGCTATTTCAATCCTAGAGTTCCCAGGTCACTCCCAGGCCACTAACATGCTGGGCGGGGGAGGGGCAGAAAACAGAAGCAGCTTATATCTGAAAGCTTCCTTCCATTTCCTGAAGTTGAAAATACGAAATTAAAAATAGCTCTGGAGCCTAACCATGAAAACTATGAAAGACGACATTCATGATAATGAGGTAAGTAGTGAATGGGGTGAAAACTAAATGTTCCAATAGACCAGAAAATTATCTAGTAATTCCAGACAAGGGTGAGACAGACACACAGGTCACGGGGTCATCAGATGATCAGATCAAGATACGTTAATCCGTGAGGCCCTTTAATATGTACAGTCAGGAAACAAGCCCAGACTGCAGTCTACTGTTATGTTAGAAACAGCTTTAAATGGAATATGTCGCACACAGGGCCAGCCTTCTGGTCCCTGGTCTCTCACGAACGAGCCTTCCAGCAAGTCGTTCAACCTCCTTCAACCTGGAGAGGCTGGGCTGGACGGTACCTGGTATCACTACGACCTGTCGTCTTCTGCAGCTTTAAAATTAAAGGAGTCTATGGAATGAAAACTCCAAGGGACAGTATTACCATGTTATTGTAATCAGATGGGTCATAAGTGCTCTGCTGGAAAGTTTTACGGAGTTCCATGAATTCTTCAGTCATCTCGCGGATTTGCCCATTCAGAATGGCTCCCTTGGTTCCACCAAATTCAAGTCTTTCCAGCTTTTCAAATTCCATTATGGTAACAAATATGTCCTTTGAAGAAAACACAGAACAATAGAGATTTGTCCACCACCTCGAGCAGGAAAAAAAACCTTTTAAAGTTGCAAAGAAATAACATTTTCAAAGATTGAAATGCCGTGCGTGTCAGTGGACACTGGAGTGACACAGACACGTGAATGGTTAGCTGATTTTTAAAATCACACTCCCATTTTCCTATTTACTGAAAACTGCCCAGCAGTACCGACAAACCTAACTTAGCATGCGTAAACAGATGACCCTCTAATTTTATATCCTTCTAGTCATAAGTCAGATCCCCAGGTACATACAAAACTCGCACTTTCAGCTGCCCACACTTTGCAGTGAGTCGCTCTCTGTCATCTTACATGGACACTGTGAAAGGGTGACTCACATTGCTTGTTGTTAGGCATTTAGTGTTCACACTTTAAGAGGTGTTCAGGCTGATTAAGTGAAAATGAGAATTTTCACTCTAATTTTCAATGAAATTCAACAAATCTTGTATCAACAAACAAACCCAAACTTGCTAGAAAGAGCTGTACAAAGAAAATCCAGGTAGTGCCACACTAGCTCAAACTAAAAAAGAAAAACTTGGCCAGTTGACTCCATACTGTGGGTGAGCGAACCTGCGTACAAATGTATGCATTCATTTAATTTTGGTTTTTAGTTATTTAAAACATTTATGCAGTGCATACTTTCATATTCTTTTTAGTTTTATATTTTAATAGCATCGTTTAGACATTTAGTATATACACTAAAAGACAGTGTAATATTTTAGAATATCAAATGGTTTTAAAGGATGGTATCCCTGTGTCAAACATTAAACGTAAAAAGAAAAAAAGGAGGAATAGTTCGCAGCGCTCTGATTTATATTTGTATTCTAGGAGCTCAGTAAGTCATAATTCAAGGGTCACAGGTACGGAAAAAAACTCACTTACTCCCGGCATAGTAAAATGATCAAAAATGAATTTTGTAAAAAAAAAAGTCAAGCTAAAGTTTTAAAGTTCTCTCAACAGCCCTGGTCTTGTCAGCTCCTCAT
Source organism: Artibeus jamaicensis (assembly GCF_021234435.1). NCBI lineage: Eukaryota > Metazoa > Chordata > Mammalia > Chiroptera > Phyllostomidae > Artibeus > Artibeus jamaicensis. The sequence continues at coordinate 867,194 of NW_026521764.1, read as the reverse complement.
GAGATCACCAAGAAAGGAGACCTCCCGCCTTCTACCAAATATACTGGCCTCGAATCATGGAAAAAGCTGCAGGATTTCTGAGCCCACCTACAACGTGAATAAATTACTAGTCAGTAAACGAATACCTCTATTTTCATGAAACGGTCCAGAAATCTGTCAAATCTACAAAACACCAGATGGGGTTGGAAATCCCAGGGTTTCACCTCCTTGTTTCCCATAAAATAGTTTGCCAATCCTCTTCTGTAGGTGAAAAAAGAACTCTTGAAAGTCTTTAAGACATTGACAGCCACCTGCACCTTTTCCAAGGAGTCCTCAATTTCTCCTTTCAAAAGGTCTTCAGGTGAAAGGTAAGCTGTTGCCTAGGATTTAATGAAAGGAAACAATGATGAAAAATACGTTCAGTAGTTTTTCATGGACAGTATTCATTTCAATAAATCATTTTATTTTTTACTTAAAATTTTTTCAATACATTATTTTTAGATGGCAATGAATTGGGCCATCAATGCCCAATAAAACTGAAAAGCATAAATTTTAGAATTTCAGGCACTTGTGTCTCAATGATGCACGTGTTAGAATAATCTACAGACAAGTAAAATTTCTGGATGGGACGTCCAGTCAAGAGGCGGCACAGGCAGACATGACTCACCTCTTCACACAACCACATCAAAATAAGAGCTAAAATATAGAACGATCATCACCCAAAACTGTTGAAAATGGGTTGAATAGAAGTCTGACAAGTATGGAATTAAAGGAACCACATCCAACCAGACTGGTAGGACGGGTGCAAACACAGAACAGGTTGGCCCCATACCCATGTGTGGCATATAAAAAATTCGGGAGGGATATCTCAGGAGTGAGGAGTCCCAGCCCCCATGGGCCTGCCAGCCCAGAGTTCCAGTGCCAGGAAGATCAGCCACCGCAACTTCTAGCTGCAAAAACCAGCTGGAATTGAGTCAGTGGAAGAAACTTCTGGAGCCCCAAGCAGTTTCTCTTAAAGAACCCACAATAGACTCACCTACACAGACTCCCTCCCTCTCAGCTCCAGCCCTGCAGTAGCAGCTTGAAAGGGCACCAGTGCTATACAAGGAGAAACTGAAGTGACTGGCATCAAGGTGAGCAGAGGCCACTGTCCGTTTTCTAAACCTTATCCCCATAGACCTCGCCATCTGGTGCCATATATGAGACTCCATCAACCTGGCTAACACTGTTTGACCTGCCATGGAGATCCCCAGAGACTCTGCCCCACCCAACTTACAGGCCACCCAAGCTGTTTTTCCAAATGAATGGCTGGTCTTGGCTCATGCTTCACAACTTCCTAAATCCTATCAAATAAGCAATAGCTGACCTCAGTGAGCCCCAGGACCAGCACTAGCAGCAGCCAGCTTAGATTCACAGCTTGGCTTTGCCTGGGAATCTCCAAGCCAAGCACAAGTAGCATCCATCTCAGATTGCTTTACAGCCTAGGCAGGGTGCCCAGGGGAAACATAGGTGGGGCTAACCTTGGCCTGCACCACTCAGGAAAGCCCAGGGCCAGTTCACCCAGTGGACACCATCACTCTGCCCCTGCACAGCTGATACTCCACAGAGGATGGAGGTTGGTGGGCAGTGGTCAATGCCAGTCCCTATAACTGACTGACCTGGGTAAATCCCTTCCACTGACCTGCCAACTGCAGGCAAGGCTTAACTACAAGAAGAGGATATACTCAGCCCACATGAAGGACACACCTCAAGTACCCAGCTTGGGTGATAGGGGAGGCTGTGCCACTGGACCCTATAGGACACCTACTACCTTAGGCCACACTACCAAGACTTGGAGTCAAAGCAGCTGTATCTAATATATAGAAACAAACACAGGGAGGCTACCAAAACGAAGAAACAAAGAAACATGGCCCAAATGAAAGAACAGATAAAAACTCCAGAAAAAAGAGCTAAACAAAATGGAAATGAGCAATCTATCAGATGCCAAGTCCAAAACACTGGTTATAAGGATACTCAAGGAACTTAGTGAGGAGTTCAACAGCATAAAAAATATTCAGTCAGAAATGGTTGACTCACTAATTGAAATAAAGAGAAATTTATAGAGAACCAACAGTAGAGTGGGTGAAGCTGAGAGTCCAATCAATGATTTGGAACACAAGGAAGCAAAAAGCAACAAATCAGAACAAGAATCCAGAAAAAAAGAGGACAGTGTAAGCAGCCTGTGGGACAACTTCAAAAGGTCCAACATTCACATCATAGGGATGCCAGAAGGAGAACTGGAAATCTACTTGAAAAACTGGTGAAATAAAACTTCCATAATTTGGTGAAGGAAAGAGACAAATAAATCCAGGAAGTACAGAGAGTTCCAAACAAGTTAGCCTCAAAGAAGTCCATTCCAAGACACATCATAAGTAAAATGCCAAAGATTACAGATAAAGAGAAACTTAAAAGCAGCAAGAGAAAAGCAGAGAGTTACCTACAAAGGAGTTCCCAGAAGACCGTCAGCTGATTTCTCAAAAGAAACTTTGTAGGTTAGAAGGGATTGGCAAGAAATATACAAAGTCATGAAAAGCAGGGGCCTACAGCCAAAATTGCTCTACCCCCAAAGCTATCATTTAGAATGGAAGAGCAAATAAAGAGCTTCCCAGACAAGGCAAAACTAAAAAAGTTCATCATCACCAAACCATTACTATATGAAATTTAAGGAACTTATTTAAGAAAAAGATCAAAACTATGAACAATAAAATGGCAAAAAACAAATACCTATCAACAACTGAATCTAAAAACAAACTAAGCAAACAAGAACTGAGACAGAATCATGAATACAGAAAACATTTTGATGGTTGCCAGATGGGAGGAGGGTGAGGGAAAATGGGTGAAGAGGGGAGGGGATTAGGAAGTACAAATAGGTAGTTACAGAATAGCCATGGGGATGTAAGTGCACTATAGGATATGGGGTAGCCAAAGACCTTATACATATGACCCACGGACATGAACAATGGTGGGGGGAATTGCCTGAGGGAGTGGAAGTGTGGAGTGGAGGGGGACGAAGGGGTAATAATCAGGACAATTATAATAAAATATAATTAAAAATAAATAAATAGAATTTCTGGATGCATGCATTCTAGCAATAACTACATTTTTGCTAAGCTTCATAAATACGAAAACTATGTCATCAGAATTTGCGTAAATAGGTAATGAGACTTCCAGTCAAGATGGCGGCATAGGTGGAAACACTGTGCCTCCTCGCACAACCAAGTTTAAAGACAACAAAGTTTTAGTAACAAAAAAGCAGCCAAAACACAGAAAACTGAACTCTACGGAAGTCCTACAACAACGAACCATTTAGCCAGATGGGTAAGAGGGGCAGAGTCAGCAGCGGAGCAGAGTAAGGCATGAAAGATCAGTGGACCCACTCAGGAGCGCAAGTGGCGGTTGGCAGATACCAGGTGTGGGATGGCAACAGGTGGATCCAGTGAGGGCACAGGGTGGCTGGCTGACCACAGTCATGCATTGAACCTCAGATAAACCAGGCGAAGGAGTGATCGGTGAGACAGACCGCTCAGGCTAGGGCCCCAGCGACGGCAATTAGAGCCTGAAAGCATCAATTGAAAAGACTTTTGGGGTTGAGGTGCCGGGAGAGTTCACTGGAGAGACCCACAGGATCCTGGAGGGTACACAAGCCCACACACCTGGGAACCAGCACCAGAAGGGCCCAATTTGCTTGTGGGAAGCAGCAGAGGGGACCAAAATCTGAGAGAGAGCAGAACAAATGCCATTGCCCCTCTCTGACCCCACCCCCATATGCAGTTTCACAAACCAGCAACTGGGTTGACCTGCCCTGGTGAACACCTAAGGCTCCATCCCTCATACATAACAGGTGAGAACAGACCAAAACATTATGGCTCAAGAACAGCTCAAAGCCCCAGAACCAATAATTCTAAGCAACCAAGAGATAGCCAACCTATCAGATGCGCAGTTCAAAATATCTGATGATCAGGATGCTAACAGAACTGGTAGCTTTTAGTCACAAATTAGAGGAACATATGAAGGCTAAACTAATTGAAATGAAGGGAAATGCACAGGAAACCAATAGTAATGGAAAGGAAATTGGGACTCAAATCAAGGGAGTGGACCAGAAAGAGGAAAAAAAGGACCAAACAGAAATGAAGAAACAAGAATTCAAAAAAATAAGGAGAGGCTTAGGAACCTCCAGGACATTTTTAAACATTCCAACATCCAAATTATAGGGGTACCAGAAGGGGAAGAGGAACAGTCACAAGTGGAAACCTTATTTGAACAAATAATAAAGGAGAATTTCCCCAATCTGGCAAAGGAAATAGACTTCTGGGAAATCCAGGAAGCTCAGAGAGTCCCAAAGAAGCTGGACCCAAGAAGGAACACACCAAGGCACATCATCATTACATTAGCCAAGATTAAAATGAAGGAGAGAATCCTAGAAGCAGCAAGAGATAAGGGGACAGTCACCTACAAAGGAGTTCCCATCACACTGTCAGCTGATTTCTCAAAAGAGACCTTATAGGCAAGAAGGGGCTGGAAAGAAGTATTCCCAGTCATGAAATCCAAAGACCTACATCCAAGATTGATCTATCCAGCAAAGCTTTCATTTAGAATGGAAGGACAGATAAAGTGCTTCTCAGATTAGGTCAAATTCAAGGAGTTCATCATCACCAAGCCCTTATTATATGAAATGTTAAAGGGACTTATCTAAGAAAAAGAAGATAAAAAAACATGAACAGTGAAAGGACAGCAAATTCACAGTTATTAACAACCACACCTAAAACAAAAGCAAACTAAGAGGACAGCTAGATCAGGAGCAGAATCATAGAAATGAAGATCACATGGAGGGTTAGCAGCAGGGGAGTGGGAGGAGGAGAAGGGGGAAAAGGTACAGAGAATAAGTAGCATAGATGGTAGGTAGAAAATAGATGGGGGAGGGCAAGAATAGTATGGGAAATATAGAATCTAAAGAACTTGTGACACATGGATATTAACAAAAGGGGGTAATGGTGGGGGAGGGGGTGTGCAGGGTGGAGGAGAATGATGAGGGGGAATAGGACAACTGTAATGGCATAATCAATAAAATATATTAAAAGAAAAGAATTTGCATAAACATTTCTGTCAATGAATACTCTCAAGGTCATCCAATCCACAGCCTGTGGGCTGCATATGGCCCACAATGGCTATGAATGCAGCCCAACCCAAAATCGGAAAATTACTTAAAACATTATGAGATTATTATTTAGTTTTCATTAGTGTTTGTGTATTTAATGTGTGGTCCAAGACAACTCTTCTTCCAGTGTGGCCTAGAGACACCAATCGGTCGGACGCCCCTGCTACACAACTGTTTTTTCACGTATGGAAGTACACAGCTGGGAGAGAAAAATCTATCCAGCCACAGATTTTAGCCATGGTCACCTTACCTGGCAGTGCAAGGTCATTGCAAAGATGCGAGAGAGCTGATAGGGGTGGGTATACTACTGGCAATTCTTTGACATTAGCAAACTTCTCTTTTGGGGGCTATACAGCATTATAGGACAAAAATATCTAGCTGATATATGCCATATGAACTACTTTCGAACAGAGGAAAGGGCAAGGGGAGAAAGATTAAAGAAAAAAAGACAGCTTCACGTAGGACTGTCGAACTCTCTCGGGACCATTTCCTGGCCTCCCTGTACTCTTCGCACTGCATAATCAGAATTCCCGTTTAAGGACCTCAAGAATCTATCATTTCTAAAAGTTCTATTGTACGTTATTGCTTCCTGATGCCTCTCAATTTAACCTCGTATAAATTATAGCAAATCCTCACTCAACATCACCTACAGGCTCTGTGACTATCAGGGAAACGATACATAACAAAATCAGTTTCGCTGTAGGCTGATAAGAGTTCATTAAGTTCCTATGGCGTCTCATCAACATAACAAAACGACATTGAACAAAATGACGTTACTTGAGGACCTACTGTATAGGTTTAAATTGTGTGCCTTTAATTTTGTAGTTGCTTAGAAAGTTAATAGAGATCTCAACGGAGAATGCAACAAAGGCCATTGAGTTCACTGTATCAGATGAAAGGATTTTTTTCTTAATGGTCAACATTACCCTCCTCCCATTAATGGCAGTTTTACGAGTATATGCACTCTGCACCACAAATTTGCATAGTGATAAGAAAATCACTCATTTAACGTTTAAAATCCCCACTGATAGGAATCCAAATTTTAGCTGTAGATGGCTAATCAATGCTCTCCTTTCTCACCCAGGCTGGATGGAAAATTAACCTCTACCAAAGGCTGTCAGCATTTCACACGGCCCAGAGAAGAAAGGTAGCAGTAACTCCTCAGCGATGTGAGTTTAAGACAGTTTATACTTTGATAAGAGCGAGGGATTCCAACACCTTAATCTACATGTATTCTTTATAATGAATATGTCCTTTTAGGAAGAGAAAAAAAGCCTATGGACTTCACTCCAATGCCATCTCTGTCTCAGCCATCCCTTGGGACCTAATTACCTAAATCTAAAGTAACTTCCCCTGGGCAAGACATCCTTAACGTTCATTTCTATGCTTCTTAGCCAACCCTCACATAGATGAGACTACCACAGCAATTAACGTTCTGTCCATAAAACCCACTGCTGAGTAAGACCTCGGAAGGCAAGGCCATTGTACTACATATCTTGCATTACAAAACCCAGTCTAAACCCTTTCATGGGGTAGCAGGGTAGGTGACAGGGTTAAAAAGCAGCAAAAGGCAAGAGACCTGGGTATGATCCAATTAAGGACCACCACCGGGCTTGTAACATTAGCTACACTGTCTCACAGGACCTCAGGTGCCTTAGTTGCAAAAGGGAGAGTAATTAAGTCAATATCAAGATCCCTGTTAGCTCTTAAGCCCTGAATTCTTTTCTGCTTCCTCCAGTAGCTCCCTGGAACAAACCCAACCACGCCAGCTCTGTTCTCTTACTCAGTGGTGGTAGCACAAACCGACCAAAGCTGCTGGATTTGGGATGAACTGGTTCCACTTTGCAAGCCTTATAAATTAAAATTCTGCCAACCAATTCGTTTAGCAATAAGCCAATTAATCAATTAGCCATTAAGCAATTTATGAATAATATTATCCATTAGGTGCCTGTCTCCTGGTTTCTCTTTTTTATGTGCTTTTATGGATTCGTACTTTTGCTCATTCCTGACACCTCTTATCCATGTTCAACCTCTCAGATTCTTCCTCACTTGAGATCTTGTGAATGACAAGATCCACAACCGTGACACTGAGCCACATAACAGGTGGATTGGGAGCCTAGAGTGGCAGTGACTCACAGCAGAGATGGGTTACTACAGAAACTTTGTTAAAAAGAACCCATCATCAACTCCAGTGTATTATCATCCCAGGTAGCCAGGTCAGGTCATGTCTTTCGTGTCTCACCTAAATGACTGCATTAACAGTCACTGTAAGAAACACGTGAAAAGAAACTCATTTGCTTCTAAAGTTAATAGTTTCTGACTATGACTAGAATGTCTGGGAGGATCAGACAGGCAATGAAAAGGACTGAAGCAGATCGGCATCAACAGTGAATGGTGGAGAATGACCATGGCCACTAGGGCAGCATGTGACCCACCCAGAAGGACAACTGACTGTAAACAGGGAGGGCAGAGCCAGTGCAGGGAGAGCTCCGACTTCTCAGTGGGGGCTGGAGTGGAGTTTTAAATGAGAGCTCCTCCATTTAACTATCTGCAATGATTTTAATTATAAAATAAAATGCAAAACAAAAAACACTGCATCGCTCTATACATAGGTCAAATGCAGTTGACAATCAGCTTATGACCTCTGATGTATAACACAACAAGGATTCAAATGTTTCGTAAACACCTTGAAGCCCGCGAAGTCATGGAAGCAAAGTACATGAAAGCTACATAAGGAAAGACAATTATAAAAAACACACACAGTCTGTGATCACACAAATCATGCAAGGTACAAATTAAGAAACAACACGGTACCACTATGTACCCAATAAATCAACCCAAAGTTCTCAAAAATGTTCAAAGCTGACGAGTTCTAGTAAAACTTTTATACATTGATAACAGCAGTCAAATTGACGTAATCTTTTAGAAAAGAAGTTACAAATATTAAATATTGTTTAAGAGCCATAAAAAGATTGTACACTTTTATCATCATTAGGAATTTATATTAGCCAATTATCCAAGTTAAGGAAAAGAATTTTCATATCAAGTTGTTTTCTGTATGTTGTGTATAAATAGAACAGGCTAGAAGCAACCTAAATATTCAAGAGTAACAAGATCATTTTTCAAGAAGCTAGTAAACACACACACACACACACACACACACACACAAAATACATACATGCTTTGGGGGAAAGGAAAATTAAAAATGCTGGGTTTTAAGGTGGTGAAACAGCAGGACTATTTCCATTGTTATAAATTTTATGCAATGAGAATATTTTATGGTTATTAGTACACTGCATCTATATTGTAATTAAAAACAAAAACTTACTTTAAAATATAGATCAAAGCATAATGATAAGAGCTCCATCACTTACAGAGCGCCTCACTTGGGTGACTGTGAGGAACCTATTTATCTGCTCTGGACATCAGGGTTTTTGTGTGTGTGTGTGTTTTAATGTAAAATAGCTTTATTAATAGCACCTTTGTCAGTGTTGCTGTGAAAACTGAATTGGTGACTTTCTTGAAAGAGTTTAAAGGAGTCCCTGGCAAATAACAGGCATTATATAATATTTGTTAAATATAAAAAATAAATATAAAACCAGACAGCAAACAACTTGTGAGTGGTCAAGGGAGTTTAGCTCTTCAGGGAACCCAGATATGAAAGTTGGCTCATTGCTGATTCTTCATTCCTAACATGTTGGGGCAGATTTACTACAAAGTCCACTTGAAGAATTAAAAAAAATAGGTCAACAGGAACTTTGGACAAAAGTCAGGAACAGTAACTAAGGAACAAGACAAGCTATATTATTTCATTGGGGAACTGGCACAGAGAGACTAGGGCCAGGGACTATAGGTTTACAGGCTTATAGGTAAAACTAGGACTTCTTACAAGCCAGCAACACAATGGACAACCATTTCTGGGGTTTTTACAGGAACAGGAACGGGGCTTATTCTTCAAATAAGACAAGGACCCAGGGCTCAGGGAAAGTGGTGGTGATAGTCATCGACACTGCAATAGAGGCCGTGCCTAACAACAGGGCAAAAACTGAGTTTGCAGAACAGAGACGGAAATAGAATAAAGCCAGAGGAGATAAAATGGAGCCAGGAACTGACCTGTTAGCTTCTACCAATAGCCTCAATTAGGTGCAAGTGAATAGTTTGGAACTAACTCTCATGAGCCTCTACAAAATGCCACATTGGCATTTCACTTAGATTATCTCATTCGACCCTCACCACAGCCATGGACTAGGCATTATCTGCACCTCTGATGTGGAAAGTGAGGCTCAGAGAAGTCACTGAACTTCCCTGAAGTGGTCTGATCAGACTTGAACTCTTGGTCTGAGTCCAACGCACTGTGTATCACTCCACCTCTTCAGAAGCAGAGAGGAAAAAATAAGCATATTGATAACTCAATGTCATAGTCCAGAACCTCTTTCAACTGCAAGTCAGGAGACCTGGTCTCAAGTCTGAGCCATTTCCCCCCATATTCTGAGAGAAACTCAGCAAATGATGTTATCCTTCAAGTCTCAGTTAACTCATCTGAAAAAAATTATCAGGAGTTGGGTTGGAACACAGTTCCCTCACCAGGGTACCCTAGGTTTTCTCTTCATTACTTAGAACAGCAGAATTCCAACACGTGGGGCCGCAGGAGCTCCAGGCTGGTTGTCCAGGCTTTGGGCAGACTTTCCAGGCTCTAATTCCTGTCCAACTGACCCCACTGCCCAACGAAAAATTTTAATTTCCTATATGAGCCATGAAGTGAAAACCTCTGGGAAGCAGGAGACTAGACCAGTGCTTTAGAGCTAGCAAGTTACCTGCTCTCCTCGAGCAAGCGACCCAGGCCTTTCTGAAGCATCCTCTCTCCCAAGCCACAGCGGTTGTTCCGGAATGGAAATAAAATTCGCTGAGCCAGAACAAAAGACGCAGCCTCCTTCTGGCAAAGCTCCTCCTACCACTGCCGGGATAGACATGTGGCGGGAGTCTTAGAATAAAGTCCAACACAAGCCCGTGAAGCGGAGTATGGCGGGAGGCTTGGAAATTATCATGCAGTCTCCCAGAACAAGCGATTCCTGACGCCACTGCATTCTCGGACTTTCCAGTTTCACATAAACTTATACACTGTTTTTGTCTGTTTGCTTTACTTCAGTTTGTCAGTTGCAAGTGGAGAAGATCCAGTTCTGGTGAAAAGCCTTCTTAACAATTCAAAGGCTAAGCCATATACACAGATCCTAATTCTCTGGCATTTGTTTGGCAAGAAATTCCTCAGTGAATTCAGGGTTCAGACAAAAAACCCTGGTATGCAGTAAACTGTGTCCCCAAAAATCTGTATATTGAAGCCCTAACCACCAGTGTGACTACCTAGAGACTGGATCTTTAGGGGGTAATTAATAATTAAAGAAATGAAATGATGGGTAGGACCCTAATATGACAGGAGTATAGCTTTATAAGAAGAAAAAGAGAGAAAGGTCGCTTTCCACTATGTGAGGCAGTCGTCTACAAGCCGGGAAGAGAGCCCTCACCAGAATCCAACCACACGGCACCTCCAGAACTGTGAGTAAATCATTTCTGAAGATGAAGCCATCCGGTCTGCGGTATTTTGTTATGGTATTTTGTTGTTTTTTTGTTATGGTAGCTTACGCAGAATAAGATACACCCGCCTCCAATTGAGAACCACCACCTTCTATGCCCTCCAAGTGTCTTTCGGCTCTCACATTACACAATATTCGGAAACAAGAAAAACGAACACTTAGGAGGATGCAGAAGCAAACCAATTTTCTTTAACATTATGCAAGTTGACTGAAGACTGAAAACAATTATAAACCAGAGACTTTTTTTTTAAAGATCAACAATTAACCAGAATTTGAAATACATTACTAGACTTCCGCCAAGATGGAGGCATAGGTGGAGACGCCGTGCTTTCTCACACAACCAAGTTTAGAGAATACAAAGTATTAGCAACAGAAAACACAGCCAGAACATAGAAAATTGAACTTTTCGGAAGTCTGATAACAACAAATTCTTCAGCCTGACCGGTAAGAGGGGTGAAGGCAGCAGCTGGCGGAGTGGGGTTGCACAGGAAAACTCAGTCAGACGGACTCAGGTGCATGGATCCCAGGCGTGGGGTTGCAACGGGCAGACCCGGTGAGCGACCCAGTGACTGGGGGGATCCAGAGAGGGCAGAGCAGCAGCTTGACTGTGGTCGCGCATTCCTATGCAGATAGACCTGCGAGGGAGTGGACAGTGAGACGTGACCGAGCAGGCCCCAGCAGCGGGAGACAGCAGAGGAGGCTGCCATTTCCCTGCTCTGACCCCATCCCCACATACAGCGTCACAACCTAGTGACCTGAGTAGCCCTGCCCTGGTGAACAACTAAGGCTCTGCTCCTCATAATTCACTGGCTCGAACAAACCAAAAATGGCTCAAGAAGATCTCAAAGCCCCAGAGCCCACAAGTCTAACCAATGAAGAAATAGCAAAACTTTCAGATGCACAGTTCAAAACACTGGTGATCAATATGCTCACAGAACTGGTTGATTTTAGTCACAAATTAGAGGAACATATGAAAGCTAAACTAAATGAAATGAAGGGAATTGCACAGGAAACCAATAGGGATGAAAAGGAAACTGGGACTCAAATCAAGGGAGTGAACCAGAAGGAAGAAAGAAACAACCAAACAGAAAAATATGAAGAAACAAGAATTCAAAAAAATGAGGAGAGTCTTAGGAACCTCCAGGACATCTTTAAATGCTCCAACATCCGAATTATAAGGGTACCAGAGGGGGAAAGGAACAGCCACCAGTGGAAAACTTATTTGAACAAATAATAAAGGAGAATTTCCCCAATCTGGCAAAGGAAATACACTTCCAGGAAATCCAGGAAGCTCAGAGAGTCCCAAAGAAGCTGGACCCAAGAAGGAACACACCAAAGGCACATCACAATTATATTAGCCAAGATTAAAATGAAGGAGAGAATCCTAGAAGCAGCAAGAGATAAGGGGACAGTCACCTACAAAGGAGTTCCCATCACACTGTCAGCTGATTTCTCAAAAGAGACCTCACAGGCAAGAAGGGGCTGGAAAGAAGTATTCCCAGTCATGAAATCCAAAGACCTACAACCAAGATTACTCTATCCAGAAAAACTTTCATTTAGAATGGAAGGACAGATGAAGTGCTTCTCAGATAAGATCAAATTGAAGGAGTTCATCATCACCAAGCCCTTATTATATGAAATGTTAAAGGGACTTATCGAAGAAAAAGAAGATAAAAAAGATGAACAGTGGAAGGATAGCAAACTCACAGTTATTAAGAACCACACCTAAAACAAAAGCAAACTAAGAGGACAGCTAGATCAGGAGCGGAAACATAGAAATGAAGATCACATGGACGGTTAGCAACAGGGGAGTGGGAGGAGGAGAAGGGGGGAGAAGGTACAGAGAATAAGTAGCATAGACAGTAGATAGAAAATAGATAGGGGGAGGGCAAGAATAGTAGGGGAAATACAGAATCTAAAGAACTTGAGACACATGGTCATAAACTAAAGGGGGGAATGGTGGGGGAGGGGTGTGCAGGGTGGAGAAGAATGATGAGGGGGAATAGAACAACTGTAATGGCATAATCAATAAAATAAAATAAAATAAAAAATTTTAAAAATTAACCAGAATTCTTTTAATGTGATTCTACTACTGTTTTTTAGGGTAACTTTTTTCAGCCAGATTCTCTTTAACTTACTTTATTTGCCAAAAGCCTTCCAATCGGCCAGTGTACCAGTAGAAACCTAAGGAAAAACTACAAAGTGCTATGCATAGCTGCCTTTTATTAGAAGTAATCTTAAATCTCTTTGAAGAAAGGTCGGAGATTAAACAAGTAAAATTCAGTAACAACTGGTCCTTTGTATATATGTGACTTATGTCCAGAGCTCCTCTGCTATTTAGGGTGAGAAGTCTCCTGGCCCTTGTGGTTGTAAAAGTCCTGTCTGAAAAAGAGAAAAATGGTGTCCTGACTATAGACGGGGCTAATTCATTCTTCACCGACCTAGTAGAACATTACTGCATGGCAATCGTTCTGATCACTCTTGTTTTTAATGCTACATACCTGATCAATGAAGAGATTACAAAACTCTTGCAACAAAACTACAACCCGAGCAGGGGTGTCATAGAACTTGGAATGACTCCAGATCAGACAGATGGTGTGAAACAATGGGGCGATCAGCCCGCGGGTCTGCGGGAAGTGAGTCTCCTGCAGACAGTGGATGTGCCTCCTCAGTGGCCGCAGGTAGAGTTCCACGTCTCGGGCTTCCAGGAGAGCTGAAGGGAGAAAAAGGAAAAAAACCACTGTTCCTGTGATGCAGTCTCTTAGAAGTTCAAGAGAACCACGTAAAACGACATGGCTCTACTTAAATGTTGTTCTTTCTTTTTACGTCATTTATCCCACAACTGACACATAACAGGTTTGAAAGCCTCTATCCACCATCCATCAGTGAACCCGTTCGGGAGAGCCCTGGTGTGGTTGCCCACACAGCACAAGGAAACTGTGACTCCAGACCCGGTGGGAAAACAGCCGTAGAGTCTAAAGAAATTCACTCAACCCCATGGAAACTGTGGGAACAAAACACCTCTGGGAAGGTGTTGCTTTATGGCTTGGGTTACAAGCTTTGTCACTGGAATGTTAATTCCTCATAGGTATTTGGACTTCAGTACAATTTAATCATGTATTGTCTCATTCCAGTGTCCTATGAGCATAATTCAGGCAACAACTGGAAAATGTTCTATTATATTATTAATCATAATATAACTTTTATTTTTATTAAATAACTTTTATAAACTGTCAATCATGGGTGATGAAGATATTTTGGAACTAAATAAAGATGATGGTTGTACAACAGTATGAACATATCAAAGGCCACTCAACTATACACTTTAAAATGGTTATTTGTGTTTTGTGAATTTTACCAAGATTTAAAAAATTAAGCACGGTAAGAGTAAGGAATACTTTTTAAAATGCTATATATGTGAGGAAAAATTTAAATAGTTACCTATTATCAATTACTGCTTAACTTAATGCAGATTAGATATATTTTTTTAGATATTGTTTTATTTATTTTTAGAGAGCAGGGAAGGGAGAGAGAAAGAGGGAGAGAAACATCAATGTAAGAGAAACATCAATTGGTTGCCTCTCATACACGACCCAATTGGGGACCAAACCTGCAACCCAGACATGTGCCCTGACCTGGAACCAAACCAGTGACCTTTCACTTTGGGGGATGACACCCAACCGAGCCACATCGGTCAGGACTAATCCAAAATTCCTGAATTAAATTTGATTCTTAAGTGTACCCTAGATGGATATCCATCAGACTCCATTGTGCTCCTGAGGCTACAAATACCTCTGAGTAACCAAAAACAAACTTTGTTTATGAAGGTAGGGAACGAGGCAAACTCTTCTTTTCAGGTGTTATCCCAAAAGACTGTCAGGAAAAAAACAAACAACAAAACACCTGCTGAATCTTTGGGAGGCTGTCAGAGGCAGGTACGCACCCACCGACATTACTTACTCTCCCCAACGTGTGACCAATTAGTTTGTCCACCTAAAATAAAGACCTGTATACACAGACAGGATCCTGGAACCATTTTTTTCTCCCCAGCTGTGCTCCTGTTTTGAAACTGGAGTGCTCGCATCAATGTTCATTTTAATTTAAATAGTTGCATCTGATAGGTAAGTGGCCTTAAAGGTGATCAGCACATCTGGTGATTTCGCAGGCTCCCGTGTGTCTTGGAGGGGTGCCTCTCCCTCTAAATGACAATGGCTTCGGGCCACTTGTTCTGCTGAAAGTGTTTTCTTCTGAATCTCCGGGCCATATGCTCTTGAGGTTCTGAGCACACCTGAGGCATGTTTCTGTAGAAGCTTCACCAAATGTCTGTGTTATGCTAACACTGGAGACAAACCACAAGCAGCTTCTATTTATCATGGGCGTATTGTATGTCTAGTACTCTGTGCACTGTGTGTTATACCTGCAGCCCAGCGGCTCTCAGCCAGTAGAGGCTTTGCCCCCACAGGTCATCTGCCAACATCTCAAGACATTCTTGATTGTCACAACTAGGACAGGAGAGTAGGCGGGGGCCAGGGGTACTACCCAGGGCAGGCCCCACACAGAGAATTATCCTGCCCAAATTGTCACTGGTGACGAGGATGAGAAATACTGCTCTAATCCTCAGAACAAGTCTGCAAAAAAGGTGTTAATATGCCAGTTTGGCCAATGAAAAGCAGAGGATCAGCAAATTTAAGATACACTGAGTGGACCTGCCACAGGAATCCAGACCTGGCAGACTCCTGCAAGCCCAAATATCCTGCCTCACCTATTGCCTCTTTTCAAGCAGAATTCACAGAGAAAACCCTAAAGATATATCAAAACATTTTCTTTTTATTTAAGATTTTATGTATTTTTGGCCCTGGCTGGTGTGGCTCAGTGGATTGTATGCTGGCCTGAGAGTCTGACTCCCAGTCAGGGCAGGTACCTGGGTTGCAGGCCAGGTCCCCAGTGTAGGGCACGTGAGAAGCAACCACACATTGATGTTTCTCTCCCTTCTCTTTCTCCCTCCTTTCCCCTTTCTCTAAAAAAATAAATAAATAGAACCTTTAAGAAGAGATTTTATTTATTTTTTAGAGAGAGGAGAAATGAGGGAGAAGGACAGGGCATGAAACACCAATGTGCAAGAGAAACATTAATTGGTTGCCTCTCACACACCCCCAACCAGGGACCTGACGCGCAACCCAGGCACATGCCCTCACTGGGAATCAAACTGGTGACCTTTGGGTTTGCAGGCCAGTGCTGAGCCCACTGAGCCACACCAGCCGGGGCTCAAAACATTTTCAAAGTAGATTTTAAGTATATATTATAACCCTCCACACATTACTTAAGAAAAAATAAAAGTTATCTAATGTTGGAAACAACCAATAAAAGCTATGTGTCTATGTTATCTTACAATTTTATCATTTAAAACCTCAGTATTACGTTTATCCCTATTTGCTTATACATGCCTATGGAAAAATGAACAGAAATCCAGAACCTGGGGAGGGTTGCTACCTCTCGGTGGGGGTGAAACTGGGCAGAGAGAGGACACTGAGGCTTTTCACTGGATCCCTTTTCATAATTTCTGGGTTTTAGCAACACGCACACGCATTACCCGTTCAAAATTCACAAACCAAACCAGCCCTCCTTTCGGTACATTTAGTCTTCACCAAAACCTCGGTGACAACTTTGAGTTCTTATCAGCTAAATGAGTGGCACATGTGAAATGCACTCAGAGAGTCTGCTGGTGAATGACGGGACTGACTGTAGCCCAGCTGTTGATTAGAACATCGCTGTGCAGGGCTCTCCTTTATCCTTGGCTGAGTTCCAAAGGCCTCTCCCTTCACACACACACACACATTTTCATTAAAACTCCCATTTGCAGCCACTTTGGTAGGGCTCTACTAGAGACCCTAAAATTTAGTGAAAGTGGATGATTAAGACAAATTTGTCATTAGAAGAGCCAAGTGCAATCACTCCAGGAACAGGCTGATGGCACAAGGGGCCCTGAGCAGGCAGGCGGGGGCCAGGTCAGGAGGGGTGCCGACTGCCAAGGATCAAGAGTCTTACCGTGTTTCACAGATACAAAAATGTCCTTCCAAGTTGGGAAATAGCTGCTTCGTTTATTTTTCAAGATCTTAACCATTTTGAGGACAGTAGGAGCCTGAAGCTAAATTGGAATAAAAAAAAAAGAATTGATCAAATATAAGCTAGATGAATTACTAAATGCATTCTGTAACATAATATGTTAATTACAGTTCATTCCACACACAACACACACAGTATTTAACCCTCAAAGACCTATTTGGCTTCAAGTAAAAAGTAATTTTTTAGAATTTCATTTATTTACATTTAGAGAGAGGGAGAGAAACATCATTGTGTGAGAGAAACATCAATCAATTGCCTCGTCAAATAGGGACCTGGCCCACAACCCAGGCGTGTGCCTGGACCAGAAATGGAACTGGTGACCTTTCGGTTTGTAGGCTGGCACTCAATCCACTGAGCCACACCAGCCAGGGCTCTTAAGTAATTTTTAAAGCAATATTTTTTCTTAGCTCTCTTAATGTGAATTTTCAAAATAATCTGTCAATTTACACATGAGTATATAGGTAAAATATTAAAATTTCCATATAAAATTTCTTGCTGGGTTTCAGGAAATCTCCAAGAGACACATAAACATATGAATAAATGTCTCAGTTTTCAGAACATTAAATTGGGTAACTTATAAGGCAAGTACCCAGCAGAGGAAGCAAAGTTAGCTCTCCCAAAGCTACCTTTCTCTCCACTAAGCAAGACTGTATTCCTTCCTAAATCAATTAAACTGACTAGATTAATTAAATCTTATCATCTTCTATGTTTCCCTGGGAAATCGCTCTTTTTCTACGCCACAAAGTGTTTCCAATGTTCTCAAATGCTGTTAAAATATTCTCCAAAAGCAAAACTAATTTTAACCCCCATTAATTTAAAAAGTAGCACTTTTTAATGGAGTAAGACGACAAATTACTCCATTACATACTTTGAAAGACAGGATGCTACATTTTCAGAATTACAGGAAATCACTGCTCCAGAGACCAAATTCTACAAGTGGCTTTTCTAATTCAGGTGACAAGTGAAGTCCAGGGCTACCCACTTACCTGATCATAAACGCACGACAGGTTCTCTCTCCGCATCGTCCAGAAATCCAGTTCAGTTTGAGGGGTCGAGTGGAGACTGGTCAGCAGAGGCTGCACTGAATCTTTTTCTATAATTTCCTGGATTTGACACGACCATTTAATAACCACAGACTCAATTGCATGGAGCACTGTCCTTTCACTTGGCTCTCGCCTGCAAACATTGAAAGGACCGATAAAATAATTCAAAATCAAATCATGTCATCCACGTAAAGATAGGACTTGGGTTTTCATAGGTATCTTCCGTATCCATAAGCCAGTTTTCTAAATATAAATACTTCAAAATCAGGTCCATTATTTTTATGACCTCAATTTGAGTTGTGACATTGTTATTGTCATTGGCATATCTCTAACATTAAACACATCATTAAAGAATTATATCCGCAAAACCATTTCACTGAATAAAAGAATGTTCTTTGACATCAAGGCAATTACTACCGCTTGCTTTCTCTAGGCTGCTTTTCACTTATTTTTTGTTGTTGTTTTTCAATTACAGTTGTCCCTGTTTCCCCTCATTACTCTCCCCCCACCCCCCACCTCCCACATTCAATCCACCTCCCCCAACCCACACTGCCTTTGTCCTCGGGTCCTTTACACGTGTTCCCTGACTTGACCCTTCCCCTTCTCACCCTCCCGTCCTCCCCCCCCCCCCCCCCGTTATTCCCCTCCCCTTCCCTTCTGGTCACTGCCAGATTTGTTCTTTATTTCCATGTCTCTGGTTCTATTTTGCTCGCCTATTTCTTTTGTTGATTAGGTTCTACTCATAGGTGAGATGTGTTCCACTTATATGCTTTTTAAAAGCATATTGTGGGAAGAAATAATACATACAATGCTTCGACATAACAATATTTTGAAATACGTTGCAGTTATAATTCTCTATTTGGCTAACAGTGTGCTGGAGGGTGATGTGAAACGGGTGTGCTGGCCATTTTAATTTCCTGCCTGTACCATGTCGTTACGTACGTGGTCTCTGGAGGTTTCTGATCCAGGTCAATCTTCCCTGCGATAGTGGGAATTGGTAGAAGAGTTCTTCTCAACATTTTACCCCTAAAAATATGCATTGTATGTTTCATAAACTCTACGTGACGTTCCATGTCTTGTGAAATAAAACCAGACCAGGATTTATGGTTGTTTCTGTTAGAAAGAATTGGCACTAAAATCTAAAAAGAGAAACATTTTTAAAAGCAGTTAAATTAATTTACGTACAACATGCTCCTTCAAAGATTTTCTTGTCATACAAAATCAGCAACAAACCACTTCATTTCATAAATATGCTTCCTATGATATTAAATCTACAAAGAGAAGGCAAAAATCAGTGACCCACTCAGATTCAATCAATGAGACAAATTCTTTCAAAGAGAAAACAATTTACTGCTCGTTCATTCATTGCTCACTTATCAAATACTTGCGGAGGTTCTCAATAACTCACACACTGCAGGAAATAAGCAAAACCATGTCAAGTAACTAAACTGCTTTCTTAATGCAAACTGAGCATGTTGCAGATATATTAATGGAAAACATCTTTTTGAATCACATGGAGGCAAAGGTAAATTAATCTTCCCAAGCCCCGGGCAGCATCCCTGTGGATTAAAGTTTGATGGTGGGAAAGATATTTCTTTAGCCATAGGACCTTTTTAGGACTCCTCTCGTTAAATTGGGTACATCAATGAAACCAGGTATGGCACAGACCCTCAAAAATTACTTTTTATTCCCAGAGCCCAGCATATAATAAGTCACTAATAAGAGTTTGCTGAGTTTATAAAGTTGGTCTCTTCTTGCTTTCCCACTCTTTTTCAGTGTCTACTAATTTGAAACTTTTTTTTCATTTTTTTCTGATATAATGTACCCTGTTTACCAGAATTATACTGTAACATTTCTATTAGCCAAAATGCCTAGAATATAATTTTTCCACCCTTTTAAAATTTGTGATATTCATTACGCATCAGGCCACAATCTGGTAGTTAATTAAAAACAAACTGAAAATTCATTTTAGTTTTCTAATGGTGTTGAAACAAATCTTTCCAAATCGTTTCATTATTACATTTTCCCTGCTTAGCACCCACTGAAAGCAAGCCAGGAGCACAGAGATTGGTGAAATTTAGTCTCCGCCTCCGATGAGCTCAGTGGGTTAGGTGCCCCCTGCAGGAACTGCCCTAACGTGTTCAGGACACAACGTGCAAACAGAGGAGAAACCCCGGCTCTGGGGGAGGGAAGTGTTCGGGAAGACTTGCCAGGAAAGCTACTACTTAGTTGAAATCTTTAAGATGAAAAGGCAGGACAAGCATTCCAGAAAACTGAACACTGATAGAGAAAATCATTGAGGGTCCTTCTGGGAAACTGCTGGCCTTGCCTGTCTGGGATTAGAGCTAGCACCCCCAAATGAATGGCTGCGAGAAAGGCAGGGCGGTTGGTTCAGGAGGAGCTTTGGAGACCAGACAGAAAGGCTTGTTGGGCGAGTGTGCTCTGACCCACAGGAAAACTGTTCTCCTTTAAATCTTCAATGCAGCAGCTTTCTACAAAAGTCAGATGGGAGGAAAATTCTGGTTGTTCAACAGTTCTAATTTAGGGACTTCCAGCCAAGATGGAGGCGTAGGTGGAAACACTACCTCCTTGCACAACCAAGTTTAAAGACAACAAAGTTTTAGTAACAAAAACTCAATCAAAACACAGAAAATTGAACTGTACAAAAGTCCGAAAATAACAAACCATTCAGCCAGACCAGTAAGAGGGGCAGAGTCAGTGGCTGGCGGAGCAGGATCTCACAGGAAAAAGCTGCCGGACCGACCCAGGAGCCCAGGCGTGGGTTGGCAGATCCCAGGTGTGGGGTGGCAACAGGCAGACCCAGTGAGGGCCCAAGGCGGCTGGCTGACCAAGGTCACACATTCACAATCAGATAAACCAGGCAAAGGAGCGAGCAGTGAGACAGACCATGCAGGCTGGGCCCAGCAACAGGAATTACAGTCTAAAAGCATCAATTGGAAACATGTTCAGAGGCCAGGTGCCTGGAGAAGCTCCCAGGCTCACAGAGAGTTTGTTGGAGAAACCCACAGGGTCTTGGAGGGTGCACAAGCCCACACACCCAGAAGCCAGCACCGGGGGGAGGGGGCGGTTTGCTTTCGGGAAGCAGCAGAGGGGACCAAAATTCAACAGAGAGCAGAGAGAGGCCATTAGCCCTCTCTGACCCCACCCCCACATACAGCATCACAAATCAGCAACTGGGTTGCCCTACCCTGGTGAACACCCAAGGCTCCGCCCCTCATACATAACAGGCGTGAACAGACCAAAACATTATGGCTCAAGAGGAACAGCTCAAAGCCCCAGAGCCAATACTTCTAAGCGACCAACAAATAGCCAACCTATCAGATGCACAGTTCAAAATATCTGGTGATCATGATGCTCATAGAACTGGTTGATTTTAGTCACAAATTAGAGGAACAAATGAAGGCTAAACTAAGTGAAATGAAGGGAAATGCACAGGAAACCAATAGTGATGGAAAGGAAACTGGGACTCAAATCAATGGAGTGGACCAGAAGGAAGAAAAAAATAACCAAACAGAAGAAAATGAAGAAACATGAATTCAAAAAAATGAGGAGAGGCTTAGGAACCTCCAGGACATCTTTAAACATTCCAACATCCAAATTATAGGGGTACCAGAAGGGGAAGAGGAAGAGCAACAAGTGGAAAACTTATTTGAACAAATAATAAAAGAGAATTTCCCCAATTTGGCAAAGGAAATAGACTTCTGGGAAATCCAGGAAGCTCAGAGAGTCCCAAAGAAGTTGGACTCAAGAAGGAACACACCAAGGCACATCATCATTACATTAACCAAGATTAAAATGAAGGAGAGAATCCTAGAAGCAGCAAGAGATAAGGGGACAGTCACCTACAAAGGAGTTCCCATCAGACTGTCAGCGGATTTCTCAAAAGAGACCTTACAGGCAAGAAGGGGCTGGAAAGAAGTATTTAAAGTCATGAAAGTCAAGGACCTACAACCAAGATTGCTCTATCCAGCAAAGCTTTCATTTAGAATGGAAGGGCAGATAAAGTGCTTCTCAGATAAGGTCAAGTTCAAGGAGTTCATCATCACCAAGCCCTTATTATATGAAATGTTAAAGGGACTTATCTAAGAAAAAGAAGATAAAAAAGATGAACAATGAAAGGACAGCCAACTCACAGTTATTAACAACCACACCTAAAACAAAAGCAAACTAAGAGGACAGCTAGATCAGGAGGAGAACCATAAAAATGAAGATCTCATGGAGGGTTAGCAACAGGGGAGTGGGAGGAGAAGGGGGGGAAGGTACAGAAAATAAGTAGCATAGACGGTAGGTAGAAAGTAGACGGGGGTGGCAAGAATAGTAGGGGAGACATAGAATCTAAAGAACTTGTGACACATGGACATAAACTAAAGGGGGAAGGGGTATGCAGGGTGGAGGGGAATGAAGAAGGGAAAATGGGACAACTGTAATGGCATAATCGATAAAATATATTTAAAAAACATTTCTGATTTACAGGCTACTGTTTCAGACTTTGACTCTAGCTGCCATTCTGTGACAAGGCCAACTTTTTTTCCAATTACGCTTGACATTCAATATTATTTTGCATTAGTTTCAGGTGTACAGCACAGTGATTAGACAATTATGTAATTCACAGAGTGGTCCCCCTGATACTTCCAGTGCCCACCTGGCACCACACACAGTTATTACAATATGATTGACTATATTCCCTGAGCTGTACTCTACCTCCCTGTGACTATTTTCATAACTACCAATCTGTACTTTTTAATCCGTTCAGAGGCCAACTTCTCTTAAAATTAAATATTTGTGTCAGATGCTGTAGATCAGACTCTTAAGGAGTTCTGAGCCACGTGTCCTTCAGAGCTCGAGTATCTCCATAAACATCCCTTAAAACACGTACACCTGGAAGGTGCTTTTTAATTAATCTTATATACAAAGTAATTCAATTCACAGGCAGGGACTTCTTTTATTTCGGTTGGGAAGGTTTCTTTGTCTAGTTTTTATGATTTATAAGAAAAGCCCCAAACTTTTTCTACAAACCAAAACAACCTGGACATGTTTCCTAAAGGGAGATACAACTGCGGAGGAAAGAGCTGTGGTGTCTCCCTGTGCTTCTCTTACCTTCTTCCACCCTTTCTTAATCTGGGCAGTGTGTTTTTCCAACACTTAGGACTGTTACCTGGGAAGCACTTTTAAAATACAGGAGTCTGGGCCTCTCCCAGATTACTTAAATTAGCATGTCCAGAGACAGGGCTCAGACTTGACTGCAACCAAACCATGCCCTGGCCGGGTGGCTCAGTTGGTTAGAGCATCGCCCCCAACTGCCAAGGCTGTGAGTTTGATGCCCAATCAGGGCACATGTGGGAGGCAGCCATTGATGTTTCTCTCTCACACTGATGGGCTTTTTCTCTCTTTCTCTCCCCCCCCCACTTTCTTCCTTTCTCTCTCTCGAAAATCAATAATTTTTTAAAAATATTTTATTTATTTATATTAGGGAGAGGGGAAGGGAAGGAGAAAGAGTAGGAGAGAACATCAATGTGTGCTTGCCTCTCGTGTGCCCCCTACTGGGGACCTGCCCTGCAACCCAGGCATGTGCCCTGACTGGGAATTGAACCAGAGACCCTTTGCTTCACAGGCCCGTGCTCAATCCACTGAGCTACAACAGCTGGGGCCAATAATTTTTTTTTAAAAAGAACTAAATCACGCTTTCTTTACAGATCAAAGGACATTCACAGCTGCTGCTTATTTCAAGATCTGAGTCACCATAACATATAACTAAGAAAATAATGTTGAGGTCAGAAGTTCAATTTTGGACATACAAGGTATGGGATGCCCATTATATCAACTCATCAATCGCTACGTTCAGAAGGAAGGTAGACGTCTAAGCTTACAGTTCAGAAGAGAGATCAGACCGGAGAGAAAGGTTGGGAGGCCCCAGAGCATCAGCATGAATTACCGTCAGTTGGTGTATATGTGAGTCAGACCTCAACAACTATTTAACATTGAACCTAAGTGAGGGTCTATTAGATCATTTAAATGAGAAAAGAAAAAGCAAGTATAAGTCACAAATGACACTCCCCATCTTTGCTTCAAATACTTGGTCCATCCCTTCCTTCTTCCATCCCATCTAAGAACTGGAGGCTTCCAGCTCCTTCACTCCCTCATAGCAGTCTCTCCCTTACTCCTCAACCAAGCCAGCAACCCACCAATCTCTGCACTTAATGTTGTTCTTGTCAATGTACAAATCTCCCAGAAAGCCCGACGTTGACCAGCTTGGAATGCAAGTCGCACATGACCACTGACATTTCAATCGACTCCAGAACTTCCACATTTAGCCTGGTCTGATAAAATCCTTCACGGAACATGCATTACCACTACCACCTTCCAATAAAGACACAGGTTTAGGTTTGGCGATGGTTTTGAGGGCAACCACGGCTATTTTCTAATCAGCCTCTCCAGCCTCATTTCTCACCACCTCCCTCTGGTTCCCCAATCCAGTTACATCACTTCACCGCTTTTTAAAAAACGGAACCTGCATTTTCTCACCACTGTGCCTTTGCAACGTTTCTGCCCCTGGTCAGCATGCCCTTCCTCTGATTCCTCCATCTAGCTGTCTCCTCCTTGTCCTCCTTACCCTTCAACACTTTGGGGACCAAATAATTTACCGCACAACTGTGGAGGCTCCTGACAGTGAAAAGGAACACTAAAAATTATCAGCAGATGTAAACTGATCCGTAACAGGTAGAAACTAAAACTGCCCTCGGAGATCATCTGTTCAAGACCACCCACCTTCCTCCATGACCCACCTCAGGAGATGGGAAGACGCCAGCAGGCTCCCACAGCTGCTAATACCACTACGCTAGCCCCGCCCACCACGGCCCATCACTGTCAGCTGAACTGCCTGCCTCCCTTGCTAGACTGCAGGCTTTCCGAGGGCAGTGGCTGCATCGCTAGTTGCCAGAGTACCGAGTAGGTAGTCAATAAATAGTAACTAAATGCACCGATAACCACCGTGAGCTTATTAGCATAAAATTCCCCAAGTGTCCTTTTCATACAATGTCCAAAAAAGTGCAAGTAGAGATTGCAGAGATCAAACACCAAATGCTTTATCCCTGAATATCTGGAAGCTTCAGGGTTCTGTCTCTTAGAAGAAGATGAGCCCTTATTTCACCTACATTCATTTAACAAGTGTTTACTGAGCTCCTACTGTGTGCAAGGCAATGTCTTGGGTGTTGGGGGCACATCAGTAATCAAAACAAAGATTCAGGGCCAAGACGAGGGTAAAGCAAGTGAGGGAATGAAATGTAAGAGGGCACCAAAAAGCTCAGTAGTCAAAGATGAATAATGTTTTTTAATGCTTTTTAAAGCAAAAGTTATGAGTCAAATTTCACAGTAAACAAAATATCAACATTTTCCAAGAAATAGTGAGTATTACTGACTTTTTGGTCACAAACTCCACTGATTTGGTTTGGCACTGTGAGTGATCCTGTTTGCATTTAAAGCATTAAGCTTTCTGCACTAATTTTAATTTTAAATACTATGTTAAAATAACATTTACCTTGATTACTGAGTCACTTGCATTCTGCCACCCCCAGCCCTACTGTGAACTTTTTGCTCTTGAATGGGTCCGTTACTTGCCTGACCCGAACCCCCACCGGACACAGACCCCCACTCTCCTGGACAGAGATGGCACTGGAAGAGGTATTTGAGCAAATAGGCTTGAAGGACAGGGTTGGCAGAGTGGACTCCAGGGAAGATGATGACCAGGCAGGTAAGAGCGCTTGGGGCCGCAGTGTGTGTGAGGCAATCAGGATCAGCAGCAGGAAGCCACGAGTGAACAAGTGTGATGCCTGGAGAGAGGCGAGAAAAGGTCAGGTGCCAGAGATCTGGGGCTGTTCCATCCTTTAGCAATAAGCATGAGAATCACCTGCCCGTCCTGATGCAGTCTCTCTGGGCAGTGGCACTGAGATTCTCCAGGTCTAACAAGTCTTTCATTTAAACCTTCTTTCAGCGTGATATGCATTGAGACCGAGATAAATTCAGAGAAAGATCAGAGGAACTTAAAAAAGAGTTTTGTTCCTTCAGATGATAGAGGAAGATGCCAGTGAGCAACGCAGCCTTGCCCGCCCAGACCCAGAGGCTGGCTGTTCGGATTAGCACGACCGAAAGTTATTCACTTCATGTGAAATCCTCTCATAAGATTCAGTTCAAGAAAAATTTCCTAACACTGGCTACATACCCAAACAGTCTTAGCTGCTGAAGACAAAAAACTCTCTTCTTAGTGTCTCTTGAAATCATGTAAAACCAAGTAAATTCCACAGGAGGGGAAGGACGCTGAGGTAGGGTACTGAGGCTGCAGGTGAGCGCCCAAAGAAAGCAAGAAAATACCTCCTTTCGAAAAGACAGCCAAAGAGACTCAGGCAGTAAGAGATATGAAAGACTGGCAGAGCATTAGTAACAAATACGCTGGCAGTTATTTCTACCTTAAGTTCTGGCAAGACTGCACTGATTGAGATGTGCGACCTCCTGACATCTAACCCAGCAATTCCCAAAGTCTGGGGCACAGAGGATCCCCTGGGGATCTTGGTGGGAGCCAGGCACTGATTTCATTAGGTCGAGGTGTGACCTGGGCCTGGGTAGGTCATCAAGTTCCCCAAGGTGATTCTAATGATCTGCAAAGTTTAAAAACCACCGCTCTGGTTCCCCAGAACCTGGTCATTTAGTATGTTGTTTCTCAGAGCTGGTCCATCAGGGGAGGCGCGCAGAACACCAGCCCCACCCCAGACCTGCGGAATCCACCCGCCTTTTATAAAGTACCAGGCGGTTCTCATGTGCATGAAAAGTGCCAGTAATGTTGGTTTAGGGAGCATTTCTCCAATTTAAGGGGAGAAAAAAAGGACTTTTAAGGCAACCATTTCTAATACTTTGTTTCCATTACTTCTTAAAAACTTTATGTTCTTTATTTCCTGTTTTTGAAATTAATTATTTTATTGTTCAATACAGTTGTCTGCATTACCCCCTGCCACACCCCCACCACCCAGCCAATCCCACCTCCCTCCCTTGCTTCCACCCTCCTGCTTGGTTTTGTCCATATGTCCTTTATAGTAGTTCCTGAAAACCCTTCTCCCCACTGTCCCCTCCTCCTCCCCTCTGGCTACTGTCAGATTGTTCTTAATTTCAATGTCTCTGGTTATATTTTGTTTGCTTTCTTCTTTTGTTGATTATGTTCCAGTTAAGGGTAAAACCACCTGGCTTATTTCACTTAGCATAATACTTTCCAGTTCCATCCATGCTGTCGCAAAGGGTAGGAGCTCCTTCTTTCTCTCTGCTGCATAGTATTCCATCACGTTAATGTACCATAGTTTTTAATCCACTCAACTACTTTTAACTCAATTATGTCCTAAGTGGCATTTAGAAACTAATGAGAATCGAAAGTGATTTTTAAAGCCCTTTCCAAAGTGTCAGTTTGTCACTACTCTGAATGTAAATTGTAAAACCTCCAGCTGAGTACAAGAGCCTATTCAATTCACGCTGCTCTTTATTTACTGCTATAACTTAGCAACAGCCCCACAAATCACCACCAGTGGACTATCAGCATCAGCATGTATCAGTCAGCTCATTTCGGGAACAGCCTAAATGCTATCACACTCCATCCACCTGGCTTGAGAGATTACTTCCACCTGGCTCAAGAGATTACTGGCTTCTACATTCTCTTTTTTTGGAAAAATAGCCAGAGTTGTCCCGAGTTATTCCAAGTGTCACTGAGGTAAAGGAAAGATTCAAATATTACTCAATATTTAATATTCAAATATTAAAGACTAGTACCTCATCCAGGAAAGCAGTTACATGTCCGAGAGCTGAGGCAGGTAACTCTCCAAATAAAACCGTTTGAAAGAAATCATTTACTCCAATGCTTTCGGTAACCTTCTTGGTAATATAAACCAGTTTATGTTTTGCATCTCTTGGAATCTGAAAGAACAAGATAATTAGCTGAAGTCCAGACGGAGTATCCACGTTAACAAGCAGAGCTAACCTGCAGCTAGACTGCTAACCTGGGAAACAAAACCGGCACCTACCAGAGTGAAGGGTTCTACCTCTTTGTCTCCTGGCACTTTTTAAAAATTAGTTACAACTAGGAAAGTAGCGAAACAGAAAACATTTCAGAAACCACAAAACCCAAAGGCAAATTCCTATTATTCTTCCTCTCTGGGATCCTATTTCCGAACTATTACAACGCCCACAGCCACGGACGATTCCGCCGAGGCACCGCAGCAGGGAGAGATCGTAAATCTTGCTCCAAACTTTTCACACTCGAAAAACGCGAAACGCCAGTGCTGTGCTTGGGGGTGACAGGTTCACCTGCAAATGGGCGAGCGTCTAAGTTTCAAGGCCGGGGTGGGGGCGGGAAGAAGGAACGGAGGGAAGAAAGTAAGAAAGGAGGGGAGAAAAGATCGCCCTCCCTCCCTCCCCCGCCATGGCCGGTAAACACCAGGTTTGCACAGATAACCGCGCCACCCCGCACTCATTTTTAAGGACTGTGTATTTATTTTTTCCGGAGGTGAAGTGAGGTTGACAGGCAATTAGACGACTCGTCAAGTTATCTGGGTTCGGCCAAACACCCTTTCTTAAGGGTGTGGCTTCGGAGTGACCCGGGAGCGACCGAGGCGTAAGTCACCCGGCACCGGACCCACCGTGCACCTCCCGCCCGGGCAGCGGGGACAGGCTCCGCTTGTCTCGCTTTACCCGGGTCGGGCAAGCTCAGGGGTTGTCCTTCTACAAAACCACCCGTAGCCGCTTAACTGCAGAGCGGGCACACGTGGGGGATTCCGCCGGCTCCAGGGCAGACTTCCAAAAAAGTTTTTAGAGCCCCCGGGTGTGTGCCCCGCGGAACCCGAGGAGGCTCCACTGGCCTGTCGGCGGCCGAGCACCCTTAACCCCCGTGGCCGGGGCCCCCGCCCCTCGCTCCTTACCTCCCGGGAGGCCGCGAGCCGCCCCGCGGGGGCGACGCCGAACACCAGGCAGGCCGGGCCGGGGCTCTCCAGAAACTCCCCCAGGACCTGCCGGTTGTGCTCGCCCTCCAAGTGCTGGCTCCATTTCTCCGCCCGGAGCCCCAGCATCTGCTCCAGGCGGCCACCGAGGAAGCGCACCCGCGCGTCCTGGGCGAAGCTCCGCGCTCTCCTGGCCTCCGCCTCCTCCTCGTTCTCCTCCTCCTCCTCCTCCTGCTCTTCCTCCTCCTCCAGCTCCAGCGCGCCCACCGCCTCCAGGCTGGCGCCGGTGGTTGGACGAAGGGTCGGGACTTCGCGGTCTCCCAGCGCCTCCCACGCTACCACCGGGGCTGCCATCGGGCACGTCCGAGGAGACCCGGGGCTGGCCCCCTCCGCGCGCGCCCCTGCCAGCCCCCGGGGGGCGAGGACACCTCTCCGCACACGCACCGCCACAGGGTCCCAGCTCCCCGCTGGACCACCGAGGGCGCGGCCGCAGTTCCCCACTGGAGGCTACTGGGCAGCCGCCTCTGCGCGCAGTGGGAGCCGGGCTGGCCGAGGGGCGGGCCAAGGGTGAGCTCCGCGTCCCGTTTCCCGGGGGACGGTGTCCCCGCCCCTGCCCGCTGGGGGCGGTGTGAGCGCGGAGGGGAGCGGCCTCAGGCCCTGGGCCCCAAACCCGCGGGGGAGGGCAGTGTCTTTGGCCGTTCCGAGCCCCTTGTGGGCCCCTCCACGGCCCTCCGGTTCCTCGGTCCACTGGACGTCTCTGCAGGGCCAGCAGTGAAGAAGAATCACGGCCCAGCACCGCGGTGGTCTGAGCAGGATCGCCTTGGATGGGGTTCGCGCCAACTCCTTCACTTTCATCGTTGCGTCTAATTCGCAGAAAGGCAGGCCTCCGACTGGTCGTTTTACCTGTAAGGACAACGGAACGAAGTAACGGGGTCTAACTCACAAGGAGAAGGGGGAACCGAGGGCCAGACCCCGCGCCGAGGTCACGTACTGCCTTGGCTGAAGTTTGTCCGAATATTAGCAGAAAAGAGCCACCCCTGCAAGCCAGCTTTCCTCCTGGAGAAGGTCCGCGTCTGGGTGGAACCAGTCCGGACTCGACCCCTCGACCCTCGACCCTCGACCCTCGACCCTTCTCTTAGGCAGAGCGCTCTTTGTAGACTCGGAAGTGCTCGGGAAGTATGTAGAATCATCATTCAATCCAGGAGTAAAAAGCAAAGGAAGAAAAGTGCTAGATTAATAAATCACGATGATATTACAGTGGCATTTCAGTACCGTCTATTAAGGGCATTTGTTGAGATTAAGGAAATTCTAATTACCAAAGCAGCCAGAATGAGGGGTGGGAGGGAGAAGGTAGACATGCATTAGCTTTTCCAGTTACGTGATCAGAATCTTGAATACAGGCTCCTGGAAAGCCTTACAATGCCCAGGTCTCCAGGGGCTGGTGTGCAAGTCCGGAGTCAGTCACTGCAAACCCCTCACAGTGCTTCTCATTCTCTGCTCTGCCCCCTCCCACCCCGTTCCAGCTTTGCACCCCTCTACCCAGAGCAACAGTAATTCTCTACAGGAGAATGGTATCAAACTGAAAGGGAAAAACGAGTTTCAGATTCCGCAGAAAAGAAAATGGATATTAGTGCAAACAGTAAAGTACACTTTTCAAAAACGTACGTACGTAACCCCAAATACAGAATGGAGGGATGTCGAAGTCCTGTTCCACTCACTGTTGAGGAAACCAACAAGATGGTGAAGTGGGGTCAACGAGAACTAGAACAGGAGATTTATAGGCAGTGAAGAAAGTCTGTTGGAATAAGGTTGCTAGTTTGGAAAATACTTTTTAATGTCCCCTAGGGCAATAAATATAATCTTTTGGGGTTTTTTTAGGGGGGGTCTTTTTTTTTGGAATAATTTGTATTTCAAGAATAATTTACATCTGTAGTGAACAAAACTAAAAACATTCACAGAGTTTGGGTCTGGAACCAATAGAAGAAAGTAAGTCAAAAAAGGTGCACTTCCCTAGATAATTAAGTAGCCCTGTGGTGGACCAGTTGACAACGTTAAAATGCGACATGAAAAAGACTTGCTGCCTTTCTTTGACCTTATTCCCAAATTTTATTTTTTTCAAGATTTATTTATTTATTTTTAGAGAGAGAGAGAGAGGGAAATAGCAACCAGTTGCCTCTCTCACGCCCCCTACTGGTAACCCAGCCTGCCACCCAGGCAACTGCCCCAACTGGGCATGAAACCCTTAAACCTTTGGTCTGCAGGCCAGCACTCAATCCACTGAGCCATACAAGCCACGGCTTATTCCCAAATTTTAAATAATTTTTCCTAATAATAATAGCTAACACGTATCAAATATCAACCACCAAGGGTCTTGTACAGTGCTGAACTCATTTATTTGCTCCACAAATATTTTCTGAATGCCAACTAAGTGCCTGGCCCGGTTCTTAATGCCGGAAACACACCAGAAAAAGGCAGACAAACTTCCTGCTCTCATGTTACTGGTATGAGCTAGATTTATACCGGCTACACTGGTGCTCTACCAACTGGGTTTACATTCCACTTCGACTATGTACTGAGTGTGCGTGACCTCAGGTAGCTACTCACCTTTTAGATGTCTTGGTTTCCTCACCTGAAATAGGAATGGCCGGTTAATTGTTGTTGTTGTTGTTGTTATTGTTATTTTCCAATAAATAGTCCCTCTCTCCCACCTTCATAAGAGTATATTTTTCTGTTTCCTTGAAGTTGTGCTTAACCCTATGGCTTGCTTCGGTCTGTGGGATGTTAGCCAGCATGACACAAACAGAGGCCTGAACTGCCCTTGCCGGGTGGTTTTGGCCCATGGTACCTCCTCCACTGTCACAAGAAGAGTGTCCCCCACCAGTTTGCTGGTTCAAGGAACCAACCTGGACCCAACATGTGACTCAGAGGCAAGTGCAGCTCAATCATTCTACCCTCACTTATCCCATAGATGCATGAGCAAGAATAAATGATTATTGCAGTAAGTACAGAACAGAAGTGAGGTTTGTTACGCAATGCTAGCATCTCAATAGTCAATCTGCGGGTTGTTGGGAGAATTAATTCAGTTTAAATATATAGAAATCACAAATCCTTAGGTCACTGCCTGGCACATTTAAGCATCATGAAGGGTTTATTATTAGTTAGGAGTGGCAAGTGTGAGAGAAACTAAACAAGCAAACATAAAGTATGTTTAGTATGTCAGATGATGGTAAGTTCTGAGAGAAAAAACAAAGGAGAGTAAAGGGGGGTGTTAATTATTACCAACATTCAAGAGAGCCTTGCTCTTGAGCAGAAGTGTGAGTGAAAGGATGAGCCATGGATTCAGGGAGAAGAATATTCCAGGCCAGAGAAAGGACCTGGTAGCTCCATAGAGAGGTTGCTTGCTTTTTGGAGAAGCAGCAAGGAGTCCAATAAGAGGGAAAATATTAGGAAATACAGACAAAGAAGACATACGGGTTTCTCTTAAAACAAGACAGAAATTGCTGTCTCCAGTGCCCACTCACCCCTTATGCCTCTTGGTAATAGAACACTTAGCCCCAGTCCAAGTTTTAGTGAGACTCGGGGTTACCCACCTGGAAATTTCATTTCCTACTTTCTCTTATAACCGGTAGAAAGTGAAAGTAATGCGATATGACTTGTGTGTCACGTTCTTAAAGAGGATCCGCCAGCCTCCATTTCTTCCTGTCTCTCCAGTTTGCGGGCTAGTGAGCACAAGCACACAGTGTGCTGAGACAGGTGCAGTCGCGCAAATGACCCTGAAACACGGGGAAAGATGCTCGGTCTCCCTCACGGAAAAAAACCCATGAAATCAAATTATAATACATTCGTTTTATTTACAAGATTTCAGATTGACATCATATTCTTGGCATGGCTGGGAAAACATATTCTCACGTGTGCCGCTGCTGGGAACTCAAAGTGATGAAGCCCCAGAGAATCGATCAGTTTCTAAAAACAGTGCCTATGCATTTGCCCTCTGACCCCACGGTGTCATGACAACACCAACTGTAAAAGCAAAAGACTGGAAACAACCCAAGTGTCTAGAAACGGAAAGCCGGTTGGATTAATGATATAACATTCACACGAGGGACTTATATGCAGCTACAAGAAAGAATCAGGACGCCCTCTGTGTACGTCAGTGGAGCGATTTCCAAACTATATTTTCAAGTGAAAGACAAATGTGTATACGATGCTGTCATTCATTCAAGAAAGCAGTGGAGGTGTATGCCCCTCATGCACACACACACAGTATTTGTTTATATTAAAACAGAAATACCGCAATGAAAGAATAATCCCAAACCTTTAAAGGTGATTAGACATGAGAAAGGGAAAAGAACACAAGGATGTAGCGAGGCTTCTGAAAAGGGACGTCATTCTCTATAGTGGACCTAGGAATCGTGTAAATATTTTATGTTATTAAAAAGTAAGTTTAAACTTTAAAAAAATTCTCTAAAGCTAAAAAGCAAAATGAACCCAATGAACTTCCTGCACAGTGAGTCGTTGGCATAGCCATACAGAGAAGAACTATTTCAAGGGATTTTAAAACACTAATTAGACAGTATATCCCTAAAAGAGATACACCCTAAACAAAAAGAACTGCACAAAATAGAATAAAAGCAATATAAACAAATAGGTTTCGATTGTTTTCAGTAATTATGTTGTGGGTAATAGTGTTGGCAGTGTTATTTTAAGACTGACTCTATTGTGAGAATAAAGCTGTCAGAGGTTGGGTTCCTGGATAAACAGACTCTTCTGTGGGGACTGCACGCGGGTCACTTGTCAGGGACGGCTCCCGGAGAAATGACACCTGCAGGGAGCTGGACGAAGCAGGTCAGGTGGAGGGAGAAGTTGAACTGCCAGGCAATTGCAAGAGAAGGCTTGGTTGATGCCACGGGGTGCTCATAAGCTGCGATATCCCTTTGGAGATGTCTCAAACTGAGACATCCTTGCAACCCCATGACACACCAAGGGAGAAAGCCTAACCTTGGCCATGGCAGTAACCTTGGGCTGAGGGCAATTCCTGGAGGCATCAGCAGGCAACATTTACAGCAGTGAGGAGAATGGATAGCTTATTTTTCAAGGGGAAGGTCTGGGCAGCATCTACTAAAAACAAATGAATAATTATCCTGGTGTCATCGGAAACCAGGAGTTTTGACATGGTAGAAAGGACACAAACTAGATGAGGTTAAGTAAAATCCCTTTAGACACGATTTTGAAGTTAAAGTTTCAGTATAAGCTAATGATCTATTTTGTCTTTAATGGAATATCCATTACTTAGCTTTGCTCCCTGAAAATTGTTTGAAAGAAGTAGTAACGCTTTGTGAACAGCATCCCTAGTGTTTAAATGCTGGTCTCTAGATACAGTTTCCCATTCAAACAGACAAGGAAATTTTGAGAAACAGCTGATTCTAGCTTTGGCACAGAAAAAAAATACAAGTAGGTCTAGGGACATATTGTAATAGCAGGAAGCAGAGAAGCTACCTACTAAATACTCATGAGGGTGCATCAAAATTTTCAGGAGCCGACATGAGGAGGCTTCCATTACCTTACATTTGAACTTCAATAGGCATAAAAACATCATTCACATAAAGTGCTTCAAGTGTATGTTGATTGGTGAATTTTTATTGGAAGTATGCTTCCAGATTCTGCTTATAATGTAGAAATTTGAGAGCAGCTCCTCTCCCACCCTGACTACAGCAATAACAAAAGATACAAGATCTGAAAAATTACAGCTTTACTTGGGCCCATCAGAGACCCGGGACTGCGGGGCAACAAACTTCTCTGAAGCCTCTGAAGAGAAAGGACACGAACTCTTGATGGTCGAGAACATTCAGCAGAATCTTCAAACAAACTGCTCTCAACAGGGTGGTCTACCTAGAGAGTACAGACACCGTGGGGGTCACAGTCTCTTCTCGGCGGATATCTATCACAGGATTCTCACTATCAAGTTCGGTCAGAGTCCCGAGGGAGCCCCCTTTGTGGTTCAGTCCTAAGGAAGGGGAACGAGGCCCCAGTCTGAGCCTCCCCATCCCTCCTGTGGTAGTTTTCATCACCATCCCTTCCCTCCAAAAGAAAATCATATTGCAGTATAGAAATATATCAAATCAACATGTTGTACACCTTAAATTCATGCAGTGTTATATGTTGATTATATCTCAATTTTTTTAAATGAAAAAAAAATACCCCACAAAAATAAATAAATTCATCAATACTCCTTTTCTCTAAAAGATGGAGCCTAATTCCCTCGAAGGTAAGGCTGGATTTAGTGACTCTTCTAAGGAACTGACTATGACAGAAGTGACAAGAGTGACAAGGTCACAAAAGACACAACAGCTTACTTCTTTTCTCTTTTGAATCACTCACCACAGAGAGACCCTCCTTCCAACAGCCAAGTGAGTGACCCGTCTTGGAAGCAAGTCCTGCGACCCCGTCAGACCTTCTGGTGACGCCAGCCCCGGCCAACATCCTCACCACAACCACCCACTGACCCCGAAGCAGGACTGAGACACAGTTTCCATCCAACTGAGCTGCTCCCAAATCAGTGCCCCACAGAAACTGCGAGATGATAAATGTGCGCTGTCTTAACCCCTGGGCTTTTGAATAACTTGTAACATAGATGTTGGCACCTAAAAGCAGGGTGTTGCCATGACAAATACCTAACATGTGGCAGTGGGAGGAAGCTGCAAAGATTTTAGGAACGTGTCGGTAAAATCTTGAGGAAATGTGTGCAGACTGTTGTAGAAGACTTTGAGGAGTCTGGGCAAAGACTTGAAAGCAAAGAAAATCCTATTGGAAATGGAAGGAAGAGAGATTCCCACTATGCAGCAGCAATTGCTTAGTCAGCTGCAGTGATAGAAAGTTGAGAGTGTACCTAATGAACTGAGGGATTTGGCTGAGGCTGGGGGACATGGGGTGATGTTAGTTAAAGTGCACAGGCTTCCAGTTGAAGATCAGTAAGTTCTGCGGATCTCACACAGGGCACAGTGATGGTGGTTAGCAATACCGGGTTGTAGACCTGAAAGTTCCTTAGATCTTCAATGTCAGCACCACACCAACAAACAAAATAGGTAATTATGTGAGGTCGTGAAGGTGTTAATCTTACGATGTTAACTGTTTCATGGTATCTATGTGTATCTAATCATCACATTGCATACCTTAAATTCACACAGTGTGATCATCAATTACATCTCAGTTAAGCTGGAGAACTCTTTGACTATGGTGTCCGAGCTGGGTAAGGGGAGGCTATGTGAGGGGCTAAAGGGGCTGTAAGAAGGGGGTAGGGTCCGCGCATTCCGACGCTGAGAGAGGTTAAATGACTTGCCTAAAGTGAGGTGAATACTCCGTCTCTCTTCTGGGAAAGGAGGATGAATTCAGACTCAGCCCACAGGACCGACCTCACACGCAGGAGCCCTGGGTTACTCCCAGTGTCCGTGAAAAGCTTGCTCTACTGCTCGCTGCGCCCAAAGCCCGCCCGGCTCCAGCTGCATGGTTACTCCGCGAGGGTGAACGGTCCAGTTTCACGTTCTCCTCCGAGTGGATGACCAAAGAGCAGGAAGGGCCCCGGCCGTACAGGAGGACAGAGCGTCCTGAGCAGACGGGCAGAGGGCGCCGCAGTGGAAATAGAATTTAACACCGTGTGTTCCTCCACCACGTGTTGGAGAGGAGACTGCTCTCCACGACAGGTGACGGGAAACCCAGCGAAAAAGAGCGGCGTGCACCGGCATTATAACCTCATGCGGCAAGTCTGGTTGCAGAAGTCGTGGGTGGGTGGGGGTGAGTTCGGTGACTCAGGGGTGAGACGGGTGTT
The DNA here is from genome assembly GCF_021234435.1 of Artibeus jamaicensis. Classification (NCBI taxonomy): domain Eukaryota; kingdom Metazoa; phylum Chordata; class Mammalia; order Chiroptera; family Phyllostomidae; genus Artibeus; species Artibeus jamaicensis. The sequence goes on along the minus strand of NW_026521764.1, from coordinate 830,460 downwards.
CGCCTCTCCTTTCTGGGTCCGCCCACAGCGTGGTCCTTCTATTGGTGCTTGCTACGTGGCAGTTACACTTTCTAGCACTGCACAGGGTCGGTGAGAATGTGCAGAGGCAAGAAAAGGGAACATCTTCATTTTTGAGTGAATTAAACTTTCCAAAACCTTCTGGAAGACTTCCCCTTCCATCGAACAGGCTAGAATTACACGGCGGGCCCACGTCCCAACCCTGCCTTTGGTTGTCAAGAGAAATGAGACCTCCTTGGGTCAGTTAACCAAGACCCAGCTCCAGCCTCCTCGTAGGGACATGGCCACTAGGAGGAGCCCGAGCAAACTCTGGGCTCTGTCAGTGAAGAAAAGGGGGAAGGCATCTGTTTAAAGGCATTGGAGGTGTTTTTTTCTCAGATGCCCCCCAAACACATAACATCATGAGATAGATCACGTTAAACTAACATGGTTTCCCGTGAATTACAAGACTTTTATTAAAAAGTGTGGCTAAACATTAAGACTTTATTCTTGGAGAAGCCCTTGACCTGGGTCAACTTCAGAATTTGAAAGGAGAAAAACAAAAACAGGGTAAAGCTGAGAAACACATGTGATTTGAGAAATTTCGATATCTGAATATTCAGAGATATCAAGACACAGAAACAAGTGGTTGAAGGACAAGTGTGGAGGGCATGTAACAAGGGGTGGCAGAGGTGGTGACATGCCAGTGAAGGCACACATACGCAAATCTCAGGGAGACAGGTCACCCCACAAGGTCAAAACCACTGAAAACAAACATCGAGCGATAGTTAAATTACATTTTCTCCCCACTGTTGGTTTAGGTTTTTTTCTTAAAAGGGGCCTAAAGCATCTTTGCAGAGAAGCAGCATGAATTTAAGAATTCAATGGGGGAAATCGGTAGGAAAACCAACCGATTTACAGGAAAGCAGAATTTCGTGATACAGGGTGGGGCAAAAGTAGGCTTACAGCTGTTCGTATGGAAACTAATAATTAGTAAGTAACACAAAAATAAACAGTTTCACAGACTCACAACTGTGAACCTACTCTTGCCCCACCCAGCCTTTAGAGAGAATACACGGAGGTGCACTGGAAATGGCTGACGAAGCAAGCAAGCCAGCGAACAGCAACCACAGGACTCTCAGCAGAGGAAACCCCCCCCCCTCCCGGGACCCGGGGCCTCTCTTCCTGTACAAGCGTGATGCACTCTGCTTTGCATGGCAGTTCTCCGGGCAGCTTCCTTAGGTTGCCTCATTGGTAACTAAGCCATTTGAAGGCAGCGCTATGAGACCGTGCCATTTTTTTTTAAGTCCCCTGAAGGATCTAGCACACGCCGCTAGCAATATTTTTGTTCAAATGTTTGTTGAATTGAAAAAAGTCCTTCTTTAAAAAAAAGTGCCAGAAAGGGAAGGACTTCTGTGATGCAAGAAATTTTAGTCAGGAAAAGATATAGAGCCTCTGAACAGAAAAGGAAAAAATATTGAATAAATCTATAAAAAGAGACGGATTAAATTACAGATGATCGGAACGAGAAAGCAGATTTATTTTAGGAGCAATAGTTATGGAGAAGATTTAGAGGTTAAATACATTCATTGAAAGACTATGAAAGGGAGTTGAGTTGTAGAGGATAAAAGCAGAATCGTTTCTGAATCTTTCCTAAGTCGTATTAAACATGATCATTTCTATTCCTGTTTGTAGACCTTTCCTCGAGATGAGAAATGAGGAGCAGGCCCAGAGAAAGTGCTTGGAGGTGGGCACAGGTTGGAATTAAGTGAGTCCGAGAGCTCGCTCCCGGAGTGAAGGCATCACCCACATGTCATCAAGGCTTACTCGTCTTGTGCTCAACAGGCTACAAAGCCCTTTCACACGTGGTAGCTTATTTAGTGGAGAGAGAGATTTGAGGAGATCAGTGTACTGAAGTCACGTAAATCTCCCTTTTTATTTTATATTTGTTATATATTACACCTCTTATGTTTACACAATCTATTACATCTTTTATATTTTCATTATAATGGATTGTAATATTGCAACAATTGCTTTCAAAACCAGTAAGCACTATTTGCATTCTTGCTTTTCTATGTAAATATGTGTTTATATTCCTAATATGCAGGCAGTGAATTGTTCCAGGATATATAATATTCCAGAGGACTTCCACCAAGATGGAGGCGTAGGTGGAAGCAATGTATCTTCTCGAACAACCAAATTAAAAAACAACAAAGTTTTAGCAACAAAAACACAGCCGAACCACAGAAAATTGAACTATATGGAAGTCTGACAACAACGAACCCTTCAGCCAAACTGGTAACAGGGGCAGAGCCAGCAGCAGAGCAGGGTCGGGCAGGAAAGATCCACCAGACCAACCCAGGCGTGCGACCCAGGTGCTCCAGCAGCTGTGGGCGAATCCCAGGTATGGAGTAGCAGGCAGACCCACTGAGGGCACAAGGCACTGGACCCACTGAGGACTGATCGAGGTCACACATTCGCGCGCAGATAAACCGGTGAAGAAGCGAGCAGTGAGACAGACCTTGCAGGCCCCGGCGGCGGGAAGTGGCAGAGGGGACCGCTATTGTCCCTCTCTGACCCCGCACCCACCTACAGCGTCACAAACCAGCGACCTGGGTGGCCCCACCTTGGTGAACAACTAAGGATCCGCTCCTCATACGTAACAGGCACGAACAGATCAAAACCAGGCTCAAGAACAACTCAGAGCCCCAGAGCCCATAAATCTAAGCAACAAAGAAATAGCCAAACTTTCAGATGCACAGTTCAAAACACTGGTGATCAGGATGCTCACAAAACTGGTTGATTTTAGTCACAAATTAGAGGAACATATGAAGGCTAAACTAATTGAAATGAAGGGAAATGCACAGGAAACCAATAGTAATGGAAAGGACACTGGGACTCAAATCAATGGAGTGGACCAGAAGGAAGGAAAAAATGACCAAACAGAAAAATATGAAGAAACAAGAATTCAAAAAAATGAGGCTTAGGAACCTTCAGGACATCTTTAAACATTCCAACATCCGAATTATAGGGGTAACAGAAGGGGAAGAGGAACAGCCACGAGTGGAAAACTTATTTGAACAAATAATAAAGGAGAATTTCCCCAATCTGGCAAAGGAAATAGACTTCCAGGAAATCCAGGAAGCTCAGAGAGTCCCAAAGAAGCTGGACCCAAGAAGGAACACACCAAGGCACATCATAATTACATTAGCCAAGATTAAAACGGAGAGATTCCTAGAAGCAGCAGGAGATAAGGGGACAGTCACCTACAAAGGAGTTCCCATCAGACTGTCAGCTGATTTCTCAAAAGAGACCTTACAGGCAAGAAGGGGCTGGAAAGAAGTATTCCAAGTCATGAAATCCAAAGGCCTACATCCAAGATTGATCTACCCAGCAAAGCTTTCATTTAGAATGGAAGGTCAGATAAAGTGCTTCTCAGATAAGATCAAATTCAAGGAGTTCATCATCACCAAGCCCTTATTATGTGAAATGTTAAATGGACTTATCTAAGAAAAAGAAGATAAAAAATGTGAACAGTGAAAGGACAGCAAACTCACAGTTATTAAGAACCACACCTAAAACAAAAGCAAACTATGAGGACAGCTAGATCAGGAGCAGAACCAGAGAAATGAAGATCACATGGAGGGTTAGCAACAGGGGAGTGGGAGGAGGAGAAGGGGGGAGAAGGTACAGAAAATAAGTAGCATAGACGTAGGTAGAAAGTAGACGGGGGCAGCAATAATAGTATGGGAAACGTAGAATCTAAAGAACTTGACACATGGACATAAACTAAAGGGGGGGAATGGTGGGGGAGGGGTGTGCAGGATGGAGGGGAATGAAGGGGGGAAATAGAACAACTGTAATGGCATAATCAATAAAATATATTAAAATAAATAAATAAATAAATAAATAAATAAAATCTTGGGGGGAAAAAAAGAATATTCCAGCACCCAGCACCAAGAGGCCCCCGCCACTTTCCCGGAATTTCCAGCCCTTCACAAGGAGGGTATGCATCTTTGTGGCCCGGTAGGTTTGGCTGGGCTGGGCGAGGCTGGGGTTAATAAAACATTCCTTCAGACCACCCCATTGGTCTTTTCTTGCAGCTACCCAAGGCCTTCACTCCCCCATATACAGAGAATGCCAACACAGCAATCCTCTGGACACCTCAGTAGTTTTGTCCTGAAATGGTCAACAAAACTACAGTTGGCAAGACCAAAGTCTTGGCAAAGAAAAGAGGGCTGATGGAAGCAGAAGGGAAATAGTAAACACACCCTAAAGTGTATTTCATCGATTCTGTGCTGCACATTTTTTTCACTTCTGAAATTGGGGCGTGTCTCACGTCTGTGGTCTGCTGAGAGGCGTGTCTGTTGACGTTCTTACTGCTCACACGCCTGCAGTAAAGCTTGAAGAATAGGAAGTCACTGGCATGAGGAAAATTCCCAGACATAACAGTAGAGCATTCACTTAAGAAATGCCGCATCACTCGTGCTCTTAGGGGCATAGATGACATTGTTTGAAAGTGATGACTCCTGGTGTATTAGTCATCTCTTGCTGCATAACAAGTAACTCCCAGAATGTAGCAGTTTGAAATAACAACTCGTTAGTCCACAGATTTCCTGTCAGTCAGAAACCTGGCAGGGGCTCGGCCAGGCACTCTGACTCAGAGTCTCCCACGAGGTTGAAGGTACAGCACGGCCTGGGGCTGTAGCCACCCAAATGCTTGACTGGGCTGGAAGATCCACCCCAAGCTCACTTGGGGGGCCGTTGTCCAGAAGCCTCAGTTCCTCACCATGTGGCCTGTGCATGGGGTTGGTGCTGCCCCCTGAAGGGAACCATCCGAGAGGACAGCTGAGGCCAGCGTCGAGGACTTTTTATGTATTAGGCTTTGAAGTCACACGCTGTCACATCCATTCCACTCTATTTATTCTATTTGTTAGACGCAAGTCACTAAGTCCACACACAAGGGGGTGGGAATTAGGCTACACCTGTGGACGGGAGGGGCGTCAAACAATTTGTGGGCAGTTCTAAAACCACCACTCTTTGGCAATAGCATGATGGAAAAGTTAGTCACTGAATATAAAGAAACTATTTCATTTGTATTTTCAATGTACAGTAGTGACCCAGGAGAAAATGTCACTCTAAATAAGTCTAATAGAGCTCTATTATAAGTGTACAACAAAACTCCTAAGTGATAATTTAAGCTTGTGTTGTGTAACTGCAAGAGTTTTTCTAGTATAAAAAGGAATCGGTCACACATTAGATTCAATAAATACAGTTGACAGGCTTTTTAAAAAATCACTGAAAATAAAGTTGAGGAAGCAGTTGCCTGTGTTGACGTAACCAGCTGTGATGGTTAACCCTTCCTCTATACTTGGCACTGGGGGTGTGGGAAGTGGAGGTGGAGGGGCTTTGGGACCTTCTTCCATTGCTGTGCCTGGCATCCCTTCCCATCAATGGATGCTATGCTCTGTCCATTGTTACATACTGGGTTGGCCAAAAAGTGTGGTTTTTTTCTGGAAGATGGCTCTAGTTGAGGTTAGTTGTCTTTAACCTCATTTGAAACAATTTTGTTGGATTGTAATGTGACAGCTCTCGTATCAGTGTTTAAAAAAAAAATTATCAAAATCAGTGAATCTTTGTATAGCCATTTTAATGTTAAAAATGGAATAAAATAAGCAATACTTTTTTGGCATATTATGCTTTATTATTTCAAGAAAGGTAAAAATGCAACTGAAATGCAAAAAAAAAAAAAAAAGGTTTGTGCAGTGTATGGAGAAGGTACTGTGACTGAACGTGTCAAAAGTGGTTTGTGAAGCTTTGTGCTGGAGATTTCTCTCTGGACAATGCTCCACAGTCAGGTGGACAGGTTGAAGTTGATAACAATCAAATTGAGATATTGAGAACAATCAACATTACACCACACTGGAGATAGCTGGCATATGCAAAATATCCAAATCAATGAAGTTATTGGTAAAAATGAAAAATGTGTCATATATTATGGAAAAAAACACACGAACTTTTCGGCCAATCCAGTATCTTGACTGTCAAGTCACCCCTGTATCTATGATAATGAGAACCAATAATTACTTTATCATTCTTTTGTTAAAGGGGAATGAACTGAACTTGAAACAGACTGATTCACTCAGTTTGATATCAATGTCTAAATTCTGATTGGTTGTTGCAAGATTCTTGAGAACAAAGCAATGTCCTTTGGATTCACAAGCTGGATATATTTTAGGCTAACATATAGCTCAGCTACAAAAAATAAAAAAGATTAAAGCAGAAGAGTTGATTTTTTAAAGCTCATAATTATTCTGGAAGTATTCTGAATAATGCTGGAGTTAAAAGGCACCATACATTTTTCTTAGTAAGAGACATAAACACTTAAATCATAAATCTGACCATTATTTCTAGAACAAAATATATAAACTGATGACAAATATTTTATTTGAATATATCCTCTGGTAATTATCACCTCTCTTCTTATGGCATGAATTCTTCAAAGAATTTGTCAAGATCATAAATTCAAATAAGGATAATATTTAAGAGAAAGTTAGTATTTTATAAACAAGGTAATGCTTTTCCTAAAAATACAGTATATCTGCAAATGATCAATTTAATATACTTCTTTAGGTAGGTTTGTCCTTGTTTTCTTTTCCTTTTTGTTTTCACTTCATTCAATTTTTTCCCATCACCATCTAATCCCTCCACACTGTCTTCCAGCACTGCCCACCCCCAATGCCTGCAATCACCACTGTTGTCTGTCGTTTTCCCTTTTTTCTTTTTTGCTCAATCCACCCCACACCCATTCTTTTCCTCTTTTTTACGTCAGAGTGTACATTCACAATTGGACACAAGAATAGAAGTACTCCCAGTTATTTATGAAATTGGTGGACACATTTACATAGAAAAATTAGCATCCCCAGTATGCTAAAAAACAAAATAAACAAGAAACAAATGAAGAACTGAGGCTTTTTCCAAAGGACCCCAAACTCTGTTCTGGTCATGATTTACAAAAAATGAGAACTAAAAGATTACATATTACCATCAGAATAGGGCTTCATTTTCTAACAATGTTATCTTTCTGTCCACATAACTATAGCAAGTGAAAGGAAGTGCCTACCATACAAAACCCGAGTTACAAATTTAATTCTGACTTATCAACTGTAATTGAAAATATGATACTTCACCAAACACACACCACACATATTTCACATACACTTGTATGAACAAGTGAGTTAAAATAGACATCAAGAAAGTTTCAAAAACATAGTTAAGTTGTAACCATTTACAATATTCCTGAACTGAGTTGGAACCTCTTGTGAGTGAGCCTATTCTTTGCCTTGAAACGATTTCCCTCACAGTGGTTTTCAAACTCATCAGGTTGACCGAACCCTCAGGGATCCTGACTGCCTTCACACAGCACCATGAATTACTGCTGCATTTAATCCCAACATAAAATTATACAAGCTAGAAACGATTTTACCAGCAGCAAATATAACTTTATTATGGCTTCTACATCTCAAAAATACTACTACTATCAATAAAATATTTATTAAACCACATTTCACAGCAGGATAATAAATAACACAATTTGCACCAAGCCAACCATCTAGAAAGGCATGATTCAAAGACTAATGGGTGTTGGAGACAACCGCTGAAGTTTAATTTCCTCCTCTTCCCTGTAATTTGCTTTTGTCTGATCTTCACTCCCAGGGTCTGACTTCTTGGCTGACTCTGACTTGAAACTTGTTCATCTGAATATGGCCCAACATGATCTTGGCCTCGGCCCTGTAACTGCATGCTCAATGCTCTCCCTCCTCTGCAAGTGCCGGCCAGCCCGGCAGTGGGGCCCCAAGAAATCTAGGAATGCAAGAAGGCAGGGTTACTGCAGTGAAAACAACATCCCTTGTGCCTGAATCTGGAACACAATAGGTGCTCAATAAAGGTACTGATGGACTGAGAATCAGGATCTGCAATGGTAAGCTTAGGAATGAAAGGGGCAAGCCAGACAACGAACAGGGTGATCGGAAGCCAAGGTAAGACGGTGAAATGGACCAGCAGGCTGGCAATGGAAAGCAGATCGAGCCAGAGGTGCCTCTGAGTCTGGCAGGGCACTACGCCACTCTGGCTGATTTATTTGTTTATATCCTTTCTTATTCCACAAAGAATCCGAAAAGCTAAGTGAAAATAGTTTACAGCTTGTAAATGTAGAGCATCCTATCATTCTTTTCCGAACCAAGTCTAACAGGAAGTTGTCTAGGACAAGAAAACCTTTGTGCACCAAATTGGACATTTTCTTTTCGTGGCTGCAATTTGGTAGGAGGCTAAAAACACAGGAGTACTTTTTCAACCTGTAAGCCTGAGTCCGTTTATTTATAAACCATCTCTACACACAGGGAAGGACTTTGAATGTAGAAAGTTATCTACACACACATCCACAACGTTATTGAATGAACGGCAGGAGCACCTTTGTTCTAACTGGTTTGCTTTGTTCACGTGTTTCGCTGTCTGCTATCACTCTGAGGTAGGCAAGCGGCAGTTGGAATTACCATTTCAAATTTAGAAAGTAAGACTGGAAACTTGAATTCCAGTTGGCATTAGGGAAAGATAACCATCATACTGTTCTGAGACAGGACACCCCAAACTAGCTCAGATAGGCAGATATTTAAAATACAGTTGAATCAAAAAATCCCTATTGTAATTTCTCCCTTCTTCCTTATTGGCTATTGAGAATTAACTTTTCAATGTATCCTTACCTGTTTTCAAAGCATCTCAGCATGGGGGCAGCTGGACAATATTCCAAGTCCTCCTCCACCTTTTGGGTTAACTTATAATTAACAGTAACTTCTATTGAACATTGTTAGGGGCTTGATGGTTATCTTATTTGATCCTCTTAACAGACCTATTAAGTATTATTTTCATTTTGCACATGAGAAAGAGGGTGCAGAAAGGTTAATTTGTCCAAGGTTGTAAGGAGCCAAGCCACACCCCTCTGCCTCCCTATTGGTGCTGTCAGGAGGCTTTGCTCTTCCTGGGGTGATGGACCCTCTGCATAGTGAGTAGGCCTTGGCACCCCAATGGCCAACTACAGGATGCAGCTGTATCAGCACCTCTTACCTCTCTCCTGGTGATGTACTTTTTGGCCCCTCTAGGCTGTTGTGCTATAGCCATGGTCCAGCCTTGGGCTCATCCCTTGATTTCCTCTTTCCCCAGCACCCTCTTGGATACTGATAGGCAATGCTTGCTCCTCACGTTTTGCTCAGACATCACTGCAGGGAAACTTTTTCTGAGCATTCCTCACTATCTTTGTCCTACCTGTGTACTTCCTTGCCCTTACTGCTCTCTAGTATGTGTAAACTCTAGGAGGGCAGGGATAGTTTGTCTTATTCTTGGTCTCTCTCTGGCACCTGGTACAAAGTCCACAATTATTTGTTCAATGAGTGGAAACTGAAACTACCAGATTACTAGCCATTGTTATCAGCAAATTAATGTCCAGAAATAGGAGGGCTGGATAAAAATGTACTTTTATGGAGACTATTGGTACAAATCTTTATAATTTATCACAGGTCATATGTACACATTTCAACCTAGCTGTAATTTCCTGTGGCTTTTTTCAGCTGCTTCAAAAATAAATTTTGAAGTTTAAACTTCCTTATCCAACCCAAATGTTATATTTACATATATCTAAAATGTTACATATACCATATATATATAATATATATAATATATATATGTACTTAATTCTACTAAAAATACAGGGAACAAAAAACTGTTATGTTTCCATTGAACAAAAATTTAAACATTGTTATGCAAAGGAATTAGTTAATTGGGGGGAAACAGAGCTATTCCTTCCTTAAAAACAAATTATGGTAAAATATTTTGTTTCTATGGAACATTTCAAACATAAAGTCATGTAAAATTTTGGTTGACCTTCACTAAGTAATGTACAATGATTTTTTCCTCTATTCATGAAAATTTGTAGCATTTATTAGTATTCTGAAATCTAGTAACTATATTAATTGGAACATTTTTTCTTTCAGGAAAAACTATCCTCACATTTAACATACTATTACCTTAGACAAAAACAAAGGTTTACAAGGTTTACCTCCCTCCCTTCTTAAACTCCTGGGCACTTGAGATTACTCTCAGGTACCCAAAAATACATTATTTCATTTCCAAGTGCTACCAAGAAGAACATGGCCTAAGGCCTATATACAAATTAGCAAATCTTAAAAGAACCAAAACACATCTTAAAAACCCTGCTACACAATTACAAGTTGGTTTTGTGTATCCAACAGATGTTACTGCCTGAGCAGTAAACAGTACTGATTCAGATGTACTTAATCAAGTATCACATTTCTCGTGTACTTGAAGTCTCTATACCCCTTTAAGTGTCTGAACTTTTAAATAAAAGTAGCAAACAAGCTATACTATTTCCTCCTGATTTCTTATCATTATGAACAGCACTGTGAACCACACTTTAGTATCACTTTTAGCATAACTTCAACTTGCCTACACCAATGACTTGATGTCAACAACCCCCGATAAAACAACGGTTTTTGTGGTGTGCTTTTGTGGTGTTCTTTGATTCAGTCTTGTTCAGGGTTATGTGGTTCCTAGGATTCCAAGAATCAAACTGGTTTTACTATATTAAAAAAAAAAAGTTAACTTTCTAATTGCATTATTCCTCCTTTTGTACAGTATCTGATGCTTCCAAATACAGATTTTTCAGGTAATTAAAATATATGTCTTCAGTTTTCACATACCTTTTGAAAAACTCCTTCTGGGTCTTGTTTGGCAGAGTAGCATACATTTAAATCCTTTAGCGTCTTCAGTCTGTGGGCCCATGGGCCCGTATCCTCTCCCTGTTGCCTGCCATCATCCCCCAGTTGCTCTCCTAATGTGGCCTGGAGCCTGAAAATCTGATTTAATGGAAATTGTTACAATAATGTAGACACTATGTCAACAAGGACCTTCATGAAATTCTCAGGGGTCTTCCCACAATGAAACACCAACAGCTTTTGCTTACAGACTTGTGGCGTCTCTGGGCATACCTTGCTTCTCAGGGTTTCTGTGATCTTAAATTACACTTTAATTAGTTTTCATTTTTAGCTCTTCCTACAACTTCTTAACATTAATTGTTTAAAAATATTTAAGTAAAAAAAGTCCCTAAATCAAATTTTAATTTCCAGAAATGTCTAGAGCAATGGCTACAAATTAACAATGAAATTTGCATTGGCATTCTTGGGCAGTCTGGTCAGAGAAATGGTGAGCAGATCTTAATACCAGGAAATATCAAGAGTTGCCAATACGTTTTCTAGTGAGAAACATTTACTGCCCAGTGTTCATGTGATAAGAAGGTTGACAGTTCAAAAAATTTATTGCTGCTTTACAGTATACATAATTAAATGAAGAAACATGTTAAACTCGAGGGAATTTTTATAGGTTACTTGCAATTATTATTGCAGGCAACAACTTGTACATGATTTTATTTCCAAATCCACAAAAAAAAAACCAAAACAAAACAAATTTTATACAAATCAGCACTGTAAAAATGTCAATTACAGCCCCAGAGGCTTTGCTGGCAGAATTATTGTCTAAATTCTAGGATATGGGAAACAGGATTTTTTCTGAATTCATCTTTTTTTTTCATTTTCTTTTTTTTACAAAAAAAATTTACAAGTGAAATGTTACTACAAAACTTTTTATAAGGAATTTTTGCAAAACATTTACATTTTACCACCAACTATTTCTGTTTTAAAACCATTATGCAGATTTAATACCCTATGCTGCCCATCGATTTCTGTGGGGTGACACCTTGGTGACATGCATAAAAACACCACGAGGCATTGAAATGAAGACTTAAATACAAATATTGTTGCAATAAAACAGTTATAAAATTGAAAAATAGGACCTAAACATCATGCTCACCTAAGTTTGACAAATTAACTTTTTCTCCTAGATTACACACTTTTATTACTGCTCTCATGAGTGTGATAAATAATGACTTAACATCAAGTTCTAATGTAATCAGCAACACATACACAAACCTAACCAAAGAAAGTATACTGTAAGAAAAAACTATTCTAACACTGGAGTTCTACCATGATAAATACATAGCTTTGCACTGATAATTACAATAAAGAAAAGTTTATAACAGTGGCAAAGGGAATGAACAGTGAAATGCCATTAAACAAGACTCTACTGCACATCTGTGCCCTAATACTTATAACAGCTATATCCCACTGAGTCAAATAAAGGACACTGAAATTTACGATTCTTATAAGACAGAAAAGTGGATTCAGAATGGTATGCAGAACAGACTGTCAAAATATTTCTCATTTCAGTGGTGAAATGTGCACCTGCTAACACAAATTAATATATTTTTATTTGCTATAAAGCTATCCAGATTCAGTTTGTTAAATTTATAATAGGCCTCATTGTTGATTAAAAAATAACTTCCATTTCTGAAGCGCATACACAGGTATGCACTAAAACTGGTTCATGGAATAATGGTGCAGAGAGCTCGTACTTGGTATTACCAACAACAAAAACTGTCACTCTCAGAAAACATGATTCAAACATTAAGAAAGTTTCTTTGCATAAAAAAATTTATAGCACTGATTGTGTAGCATAATGATAGATAAAATATATATTTGATGTTTCAGCTCCTATATAATAAAATTAAAATAACACTACCAAATGCTCCTCTGTACCAAACAAAACAAACAGATTCTGATGTTTTTAAAGCCAGATACATCAGTTATTAAGAGTACATTAAATAAAATATACAAAACAATTTACAAAATCCAACTAAAATTTAAAGACTTTGTTACAAGTCTACAAAAGCTTTAAGAAACTTGAAATTTATAACCACAGTGTAAAAATTTTTTTACCTTTAATCTCAAAGCTTTTTTATACAAACTGAAAGTACAAAAGACCTTCAGTTTTATATAACGCTACAAAGGGCTGGCCTAAAGTGTACACAGTGTAAACAGTGATCATTACAGTATTTCTCCTTCATCAAAAATACAAGAAATATCACGATTTTGGAAGAGAATTCTCATGAGTAGTACTTCTCCTGAAATAATAGAGAATGCACAAGAAAACGTACCTATATCCGAACAGTCCCCAAACTAAGGATGTTAATAAAATAACCCAAACAGTTAAAAACCTTTAGTTTTCAAATGGTCAATTCCAATTCCATTACAATCTGAGTAAATATATTTTTAAAATATGAAATATCTTACTAATATTTAAACTACTGATATAATCCAAACATTTTTTCATATTAAACTTTTGGCCATCTTTCCTATAAGACCCTTACATAAACAATGAAATACATTTTTTCTTTAATCACTTAACTAAAAATTATTCCAATTTTTAAAAAATAATTTTTGCTTCATAGTATTATACCTGTTACACATTTGTTAGGCTGTCTTCTTAGGAAAAACTCAGTTACTGGCATAAGCTAATGACATTACTGTGTTAGAAATTCTTAATCAGCCTTCTAACACAGTACTAGATATACAATGGGATTGGCTAAGTTTTAGTAGAGAGGAAAATGGAAATTATAGTGTAGTTACAAGGTAATTTTCTGCTGGCCTTAAAAAAGTGTGATAATTCTTTCTTTGGCTACCAAGTCAAAGCATAAAGAATTTTGCTTATTGTCAACATAACTTGTATTTACAGAATATGAAACTACAGATTGATTTATACTCTATGCAAATATTTCCAATATAAACATTTAAAATGAATTTTGTGGTACAACCCAAAGTTAGGAATTTAATCAGTCCTAACTTCAAAACCTTACATGTTAAGTTACCGCATTTTACTTTTTCTGAAGCTATTATGAGTTTTAACCATTCCCCCCACCCCCCATATTTTCCTAAGGTTTCGTTCTAAAATTTAACCTAATGTTTAGCTCTAAGTTCCACTTGTGTCTCCAAATGGAGAAAGTCATTCAACTTCACTGATTGTCTGCATACACACTACTATAATGTAGTGGTAATAAAGATCTGAGACACAGCTCAGATTACTTTTTTGGAACTTACCTAATTCAACTGCTGAAGAATTTCTAACATTTAGAAAAGACGGCCAAAACTATTTTCAGCTGATTTTCAAAAATCAAGCTAAGGAAATAAAGTATCATCCCTATTATCAGTTAACTATCTTGTTTTCTGTGCTGTAGGAAAAAAAAATCCATATAAATTATTACCGACTGAATTTATAACAAAGTATTTCAAAGAAAATAAGTCCAATTAAGGTCCAGCCTGCAAACTACTGAGGTCTGTCTTTCTAAACATGTTAACACATGATGCTGAGAGGGGAAGATTCAGTTTAAACATGTGACACATTTCCAAATAACTACAACTTATTGAATGGAGGAAATACTCTTCTATCTGTTTCCAGTACAATAGTTTGCTTCAAAATTTCAACATTTCACATGTTGACTTAAAACCTTGGAATACTTAAAGAAGCTGAGAATGAAAACATGATTTCCTACTCTGTAATCCACTTGACCAGCCCATTTCCAGATTTTCAAAGGTGTGTAAACTTAAGTGCAGCACTAGAGGTCTGTTATAAATAACTCTTCAGAATTCTTCCATGTTGGCTGAAACACTGGGAGTTGCTGGGTTTGAATCTTGAGAAATGGCTGCAACTGTGACAATTCTTGGGGAGCCAAGCACCTCTGTGACAGACGAGTCCAGTTCTCCCGAGGTAACAATGGCAAGAGCTGTCCCACCACCTTTCTTATTCTGGTGCGTTTTGACATGTTTGGAGAGATGATCACTCCGCATAAACCTTTTAGAACATTCTGGGCATTCAAATCTCTTTTCACCTAAACAGAAAAACAGTAAATAAGTGGTAATTAATTTTACTTAAATGAAATTTTAATTTTAAATAAATTCTCTTCTGGTCATACTATACTTTCATGTAACTTTAGACTAGTTGCAAAATAGTTTTTAAATTTTAAAATGCTGTCAAACAAGCAGTGCAGTACAGAAGAAACAGCATGTGACTAGGAATAAAAGACCCAAGTTAAAGTCCTGGTGTTGCTAAGAACTGGAAATAAAAGCTGAATCAAGTAAAATAAGCACTCTGGACTTCAGTTTCTCCATCTATGAAATATGACAATTTCTAACAGATGATGTCAAAAACCTCTTCCTGGTATAATAATATATAACGTTCAAGGTCCATGTCTACTCTTCTTTAAAAACTACTGTCTATGTTTTGGTTATAATGCCTAAAGGCATGAAAATATCTTAGAACTATTTCAAATAAAATCAGTTAATAATTAAATGTGTATTGAGTTTCCTTATGAGGCAAAAATGAGAGTCAGGCAAATACTAAATTTCAACCAACAGAGTTTTTAGGTCTCAAAGACTAAGACTGTCAGGTTCTGGTATACAAAGAGATCCTTAAAAATGTTCTTTTCAATTTGTGATAGTTCTACTAGAACTCTCTACTTATATATTATGGAATAAAAACTAACTAAATATTAACAAAAGAAAAAAGCTATTTCAATTTTGTGTTTAACAGATGGGGCACATAAAAAATCGGTGAATTGGGATATTGTGATGTTCACAACAGAGCAGCTACTATTTTCAGTCCTTCCTTCTAAAATTGTCACTTAAGGGCATGAAAGGTTTTCTCTGTCTGACGGTAGAACCTGGGTAATAAAGTTCAGTTCAGCTGACTTCTTCACTTGGCCCTATTATTGACTTACCAATAGAAAATCTATAGGTTCAACTTTGTCCATGTCACATATTTTCCCCTCTTCTATATGTATTTGCTTTAATTTTTTTTAAAAATTGCATTTGCAGTATCTCGTTGAACTTTTTTCTTTTTCAGTCTTGAAAAATTAAATAAAAGGATAAGTAAATGGTTTGTACAAAATTCTTAGACATTAAAAGTAAAAGCAGCTAAGCGCTAAGGTAAAGTGACTTCATTTATGAATGCTGACGCCTAGATGAGGATGAAAGGAACTTTAAGGGTTTAATTTCAGGATCAATTTTGAACTCCTTTACCTTTCAAGTTTCCCCCTTGCTTTCAAAAGAAAAATTCTCTTTACAAATTTTAAAGCTGAAAAGAATCTTAAAGATCTTATTTGACACTTTCATTTTATTGATGGGTAAGTTGAGGCTCCAAAAATTAATTTGCTTGGGAATTACACAATTTATTAATATCAGAACAAGTTCAAAGCACCCAGTTTCTAGTTTGGGCTTTTCATGCTACATCACCACAGTGCGACTGTAGAACATTCTACAACCACTGTTCTTTTACAGCAACAATGGCCAAGAATAACCAGAATGAAATCAGGTGGTGATGGCGCGATGGCACAATGTCATCCATCCATTAAGCATGAATCAACTGATGATCAACCTACATGGTGGCTGTTCAGTAAGTATTTGTTTGTTAGCTGTGATGTTCATGAACCCAGTCATTTTTCAACAAATATTTGTGTAACACTTGCAATGTGCCAGGCACTAGTGACATAGAAATGAACAAGTGAAAATCTCTGACTTTGAGAAGCTTCCATGATCTTGAGACAGTGATTTGCAACCACGTGGGGAACTACAGTTAAGCTTCCCCTAAGAAAGAAAGCCACCCTGGCTGGTGGGGCTCAGTGGATTGAGTGCGGTCTGCCAACCAAAAGGTTGCCAGTTTGATTCCCAGTCAGGGCACATGCCTGGGTTGTGGGCCAGGTCGCCAGTAGGGGGTGTGTGAGAGGCAACCACACACTGATGTTTCTCTCCCTTTAGTCCCCTCTCTAAAAATAATAAAATCTTAAAAAAAAAAGAAAGAAAGAAAAGAAAAAAAGAAAGAAAGGAAAAAAAGAAATTCCCAACTACTCCATGGCAAACAGTAAGAAAACTGGGAAATGATGGTGATGTGGTTTGTATGTGGACTTTCAAGTCTGTCGACTACTAAGTGGTATGGGTTCCAATTAATTTCAAGCAATGAAATTTGGCGAGAATCTCAAAATAAGTAGATTATGTTGTACAACTGAACTATCACTGGGAAAATGACATTTTTGTTTAGTATTCTTTTCTAGAGAGAATTGTATTTTCTGTGGTGTCAATTTCTAAATCTCATACTCTTAGCAAACATTATCATTATACTTTTATCTCAAGGATGTAAGAAATTCTTGTACTAATTACACATATTGCAATATCTTTTAAATTATTTTATAATTATTCTTAGGTTAATACTTTTGGTAATTAATGCAATTAATTATCAAAACTGTTGCTATTAGTTTATTGGTGGTGGGAAGAATGGTCCCCCTAATATGTTCACACACTAATCCATAGAATTTGTGAGTACGTTTTATTACATGGCAAAAGGAATGTTAGCTCAAGTTACAGAGGTTGACACAGAAGATTATTCCGAAAATAGCCAGGTGAGCCCAATCTAATCACCAGCTCTTAAAAGCAGAGTGCTTCCCATAGCTAGAGTCTGAGAGATGCGTAGGAGAAATCAGACAGATTAGAAGCTGAGGGACTTGACCTGCCACTGGTGGAGGGGATGCCATGGAATGTACAGGAAGGAAATGTTAGATGCCCCCAGGGCAAAAACACCAGCCCCCAGCTGACAGCCAGCAGGAAAACAGAGACCTGCATTCTACAACAACAAAAGTTGAATTTGGTTGACAGTGTGAATTATTCGGGAAGCCAACTCTTCCCCATAGCCTTTGGTTAAGAATATAGTCCAGCTGATACCATGATTTCAACTTTGTAAGATGCAAAGCACTGAAATTCTGACTTAAAGAAACTGTGATGCATTAAGAATGTGTGGTAAGAAAACAAAAACCATTTACTATTAGAACAAAAAAATAAGGTACCTACGAATAAATTTAACCAAGGAGGTAAAAGACCTGTACTCTAGAAAAAGACAGGACACTAAAGGAAGAAACTGAGAAAAATACAAAAACTGGAAGCATACATCATGTTCACAGATTGTAAGAATTAACATTATTAAAATAGTCATACTACCTGAAGCTACAGATTCAGTGCAATTTCTATTTAAACATCAATGAGATATTTCACAGATCTAGAACAAATATTTCAAAAACCTATATAGAACCAAAAGAGACCATGAATAGCTTCAGCAATCTTGAAAAAAACAAAGTTGGAGGATCACAATACCTAATATAAAACTGTATTATAAGGCTACTGTAATCAATAAATCTGTGGTTTTAGGCTGCTAAACTGGTGGCAGTTTTCTAGGGCAGCAATAGAAAACTAGTAATTATTTAAGATATACCCTTGAAAAAATTTAAAGCTTAATAAGAAAATAAATTATAGTTGACATAGTATATAGTTCAAGATCTGTGAAATATCTGTTGTAAGTACACAAAGCACGACAAGAAGGAATTAAAATTTTTATTTCTCTAAGACAGCATTTTCAGCGTGTATGCCACAGCACTCTGGTGTGCCATGAGAGTTTTTATAACATGCTGTACCTATTTAGTCAGGGCACAGACCTCTTTCCCCTGAGATAGTTTAAAAAAAAAAAGACAACCACCAACACAGTAGCCATCTAGTATGAATGAATCAAAATTATTCGGGGGGGGGGGGGGGAAGAGACTGGCAAAAAATACATATTTTTGGTGTGCTGAGGAATTTTAGTAATTAGTTTACGTGTGCCATAAAGGCTCATGTAAAGGTTGAAAGCCTTTACGTTGAAAGCTACTGCTCTAAGAAAAATCTCAAAAATGTAACCCAAACAATTTTGGTTCAATAAATTGACTACAGAAAAAAAATTTTTTTGCTTCTTTGCCTAGATTAAGAGAATGCCATGCTATATTACATGATTATCAAAATACAGTAGGGCCCTAGCTTGTGTGGCTGAGTGAACTGACCATCTACCTGTGAACTGAAGATTTGCTGGTTTGATTCCCAGTCAGGACACATTCCTGGGTTGTGGGCCAGGTCCCCAGTACGGGGCACACAAGAGGCAACTACATACTGATGTTTCTCTCTCCCCCTTTCTCCCTCCCTTCCCCTCTCTCTAAAAATAAATAAATAAAATCTTTAAAAAAGTTGTTACTGGAAACAAAGGAGAGTTATGATAAAAGAGATACTCCATTCAGGAGATATAATAATTATGAATATATATACATCAACAACAGAACCCCAAACTACAAGAGGCAAAACTGAAAGAACTGAAGGGAAACAGACAATTCTCTAATGTATTTATTCTTATCCTATATTCTCCATTTCAACTGGTAGTAGTTACTGCTAGTACCCAGTATGTCTTTTCTCTGGGTCTCATTAAAAATCCTGTAGACAGCAAGCTTTTGTTTTAGTAGGCAATCGACCACTTAGATTCAGGCTAAAAGTTATTATTATGCCTTCTTTGGGCAGTAGTTCTAATATTAATTCACTTTTAAGACTTTGTTTTACTGTTTGGGTCTGCTCAGCATATGCTGGGAATTAGGTGGTGGTTTACAATTCAGTTCTTAAGGCGTTGGCTATGGTTCTCTGGCTCTGTTCTGTGCTTGTGCAGCTCTTATTTTGTTATACACATGAAATGAGGGATCTTCTACAAATCTCTCCAAGATTTCCCTCATGCTTTCCAACCCCCAAATGTCCTGTTTCCTGGTTTCTCTGGCCAGACAACCTAAATTCCTAAGGCTCCCAGTACCACCAGGTATGGATTCCCCTTCAGAGAGGAAAACAATGGTGATTCCCCTCACAGTAGCTGTGAAAGAAGGCCCCCATTTCCTGGTTACGCTAGCCAGAAATGTGGGCATTTTTTCTCAGGTTGTTCGGTGCCTATGCAGTCGCTACCTCAGTGCAACCTACAAAGGGAGCTGACCTTAGAGCACAGGGCCCCCTCTCCTGGTTCTCTGGTTAGATACGCATGCTTCCTCTTAGACTGTTTGCTGCTTACACCTGCTAGTCAGTGCCCACGGGTTGGAAGCTGATAGACAAAGGAGGCAAAAACCACCCCCCCAAATCCTGTGAAACTCACTTGGTGTTATACAATGTTACACACATTTAAACTGTGTCAAACTACAATAAAGACTATCGAGGAAAAGAAGATATTCTAGAAGAGAGACAATCTGTCTTCCATGAAATTCTATACAAGTCTGGGACCCCAAATGGTGAGAGGGAGCCCCGAAGCACAAACCAGTAAATTAAAGTCTATACCTGGAACATTAACCCTACTATCAAAAAACTGAGGCAAAATATTGAAAGATTTGTATTTAAAGAAATGTGGTCCCGCATTATATTACTGTCCTTTGTAATTAAGTGTCTTCCAGTATAACACACAGTGCCCCTACCCAACTGCCTAAAAGCCACCAGTTCATAAAACCCTCATAATCTTCACTTTAAACATATTCATCAATCATCATTATTGTGCACTTGAACAAAAGCCAAGTTTCACTGAATAATTCAGGAAAACCTAACATCAGAAAAAGCAAGATGTGGACTAAAAATATTCTCCTAGAGAAACATAACTACTAAAAATTGTCTAACTGGAAAACTCAGAGACTTCTGGCAAGCCCCTGCAATCCACATAGTGAGTACAGGATGTAATAAAGAAATGAACAATAAAAAGTAAGATTAAAGCTAAAAAAAATTAAACAGAAATATTTGAAGTTAAAGTTCAAGGAATCTCACAGAAAACAATAGGAAAAAAAGACAAAAAGGAGGTAAGTTGTAAGAAACTTACAAAAATCACACCAAGATATGGAATCTGGCATACACCTAATAAAAGTCCAAAAAGAGTAAAAAATAAAAGGGGATAATGATAAGTGGTGAAAATGCGTGGGGGAGAACCCAGAGCTGAAGAGTCCGACCCAGAGCACAATAAAACTTATGACTACATACATAAGTATGAAATTAATTGAGTACTGAAGATTAAAAGAAAGCTCTTACAGTTAAAACAAAAATGGATGCAGGTATGGCAAAAGGACAGAGGAGATGATCTGAAACTATTTCTATTGGCCAAAGATGGGATGATCTGAGCAAAAAAATAATGATAACATTGCATTAGGACCTCCCAAATAAAACAAACAATCATGAGTCTGCAGTGACATAAGTAAATGACTGAATAAATAATTGGGGAGGAAGTATAAATCTTCTTTACACAGAATTACAACTAAAAATTATACAAATAATGGGGGAAAAGAAAATTACCTTTAGCCCTGGCTGGTATGGCTCAGTGGGATGAGTGCTGGACTATGAACTAAAGGTTCACTGGTTTGAATCCCAGTCAGGGCACATGCCTGGGTTGTGGGCCAGGTCCCCAGCAGGGGGTGCATGACAGGCAACCACACATTAATGTTTCTCTCCCTGTCTTTCTCCCACCCTTCCCCTCTGTCTAAAAATAAGTAAATAGCCCTGGCTGGCATAGCTCAGTGGATTGAGCACAGGCCCTCAAACCAAAGGATCGTGGTTCAATTCCCAGTCAGGGCACAAGCCTGGGTTGCAGGTCAGTTCCCAGCAGGGGACATACGAGAGGCAACCACACATTGATATTTCTCTCCCTCTCTCCTCCCCTTCCCCTCTAAAGATAAATAAAATCTTATTAAAATAATAAAATCTAATTTAAAAGATTAAAAGAAAATGACCTTTTACACTCCCAGACAAGATGGAGGCATAGGTGGAAACACTGTACGTCCTCACACAACCAAGTTTATGAACAACAAATATTTAAAAACCAGAACGCAACCAAAACAGAGAGAAAATTAAACTGTACTGAAGTCCGACAGCAACGAACCATTCATCCAGACCAGTAAGAGGGGTGGAGTCAGCGGCTGGTGGAGCGGGGTGGAGAAGGAAAAAGCTGCCAGACCAACCCAGGTGTGGAGGCAGCGGTTGGCAGATCCCAGGCGTGGGGTGGAAACGGGAAGACCCAGTGGGGGCTCACAGAGAGTTCCTTGGAGAGACCCACAGGGTTCTGGGGGTGCACAAGCCCACACATCCAGGAACTAGCACTGGAAGGGCCCAATTTGCTTGTGGGAAGCAGCAGAGAGGACCAAAATCCGAGAGAGAGTAGAACAGATGCCACTGCCCCTCTCTGGCCCCACCCCCACATACAGTGTCACAACCCAGCTAGTGGGTTGACCACCCTGGTGAACACCTAAGGCTCCGCCCCTCAAATGTAACAAGCACAAACAGACCAAAACATTATGGCTCAAGAAGAAGAACAGCTCAAAGCCCCAGAGCCTATACTTCTAAGCAACCAAGAGATAGCCAACCTATCAGATGCACAGTTCAAAACACTGGTGATCAGGATGCTCACAGAACTGGTTGATTTTAGTCACAAATTGGAGGAAGAAATGAAGGCTTCACTAAGTGAAATGAAGCAAAACGCACAGGGAAACAATAGTGATGAAAAGGAAACTGGGACTAAAATCAATCGAGTGAACCAAAAGGAAGAAAAAAATGACCAAACAGAAAAGAATGAAGAAAGAAGAATTTAAAAAAATGAGGAGAGGCTTAGGAACCTCCAGGACATCTTTAAACATTCCAACATCCAAATTATAGGGGTACCAGAAGGGGAAGATGAAGAGCAAGAAGTAGAAAAGGAGAACTTTTCTCAATAAAGGAGAACTTCCCCAATCTAGCAAAGGAAATAGAATTCCAGGAAATCCGGGAAGCTCAGAGAGTCCCAAAAAAGTTGGACCCAAGAAGGAACACACCAAGGCACATCATAACTACATTAGCCAAGATTAAAATCAAGGAGAGAATCTTAGAAGCAGCAAGAGATAAGGGGACAGTCACCTACAGAGTTCCCATCAGACTGTCAGTGGATTTCTCAAAAGAGACCTTACAGGCAAGAAAGGGTTGGAAAGAAGTATTTAAAGTCATGAAAGTCAAGGACTTACATCCAAGATTGCTCTATCCAGCAAAGCTTTCATTTAGAATGGAAGAAGGGCAGATAAAATGCTTCTCAGATAAGGTCAAGTTCAAGGAGTTCATCACTCCTAAGCCCTTATTATGTGAAATGTTAAATGGACTTATCTAAGAAAAAGAAGATAAAAAAGATGAACAGTGAAAGGACAGCAAACTCACAGTTATTAACAACCACACATAAAAGAAAAGCAAATTAAGTGGACAGCTAGATCAGGAGTGAACCATAGAAATGAAGATCACGTGGAGGGTTAGCAACAGGGGAGTGGGAGGAGGAGAAGGGGGGAGAGGTACAGAAAATAAGTAGCATAGACAGTAGATAGAAAATAGATAGGGGGAGGATAAGAATAGTATGGGAAATATAGAATCTAAAGAACTTGTGACACATGGACATGAACTACAGGGGGGGAATGGGGGGAGTGGGTGTGCAGGGTAAAGGGGAAGGAGGGGGGAAATGGGACAACTGCAATGGCATGATCAATAAAACACATTTTTTTAAAATGACCCTTAAAAACACCATGGTAATAATTATTGTAGGCAAGATAAAATGAGAAATGCTAAAAGTCAAAGATTAATATTTTCTTATTAGAGAAATAGGATATTTATGTAAATCTAAAGAATCTCCTCCAAAATATTTGCTAATTACTGTGGTTTTCATGTAATGCCACAAATTCTTTCATACTCTTCCCTTCGGGAGGTGGAGCTTCATTCACCTCCACTTGAATGTAGACTGGACTTAAGTGACTTGCTTCTAATGAACAAAAGATAGAAAGAATAAAATGAGTTCACAGTGGAGATGCCAGGTATACACTGCATACATCATCTTAACCAATTCCTCAAGGTTAATTTAACATCACCAATAATAGGATATTCTGACATCACATACTCTCTTACATGATGCGATGAGAAGGGCAGTAATATCTGTGGTAGTCTCCCCAACAGCAATTCATAAGCTCAATATAATCATAAGAAAGTATCAGACAAACCCAAATTGAGGGATATTCTACAAAATAACTAACCTTCCATTGTGTCAAGGTAAGAAAAGCCAAGGAAAGGATAAGGAAATTTCACCAATTGCAGGAGACCAAAGAGCTGTGACAGACAAATGCAATGTGGTATCTGGACTGAATCCTGGAACCGAAAAAGTATGTCTGTGGGCAAATCTGTAGCTCAATTAATAATAGTATTGTACCAATGTTAATTTTTATAAGTTATTATAGTTATAAAAGAGGTTAATTTTAGAAGAATCTAGGTGAAAGGTATACAAGAACTATCTATATTACAAGAACTCTTACAAAAGTATAAAACATTAAAATAAAAAGTTATAAGAAGAATAAATAAACCCTTAAAAGTTGAAGGGGAAATCAGGTCACCTACAAAAACACAAGAAAAAAAGAACAGACCCATTAGTATAACATGCAAGAAGATAATAGAGCAGTTCCATTAATGTTTTACGTGAATATAATTTTCAACCTAGAACTGTGTAAAAGCCAAACCATCAATTTAAGTGGAAAAGCAAAATAAAGACATTTTTAGACAAACTTACTTTCCTGTGCACTTTTAAAATGTACATATTTATTTATTTTTAGAGAGGGGGAGAGAAGAAGAGAAAGGATGGAAACATCAATGTGCAAAAGAAACATCAATTGGGTGTCTCCTGCACACCCCCGACTGGGGCCCCGCCCTGCCATCCAGGCATGTGCCCCAACCCACTGAGCCTGAGCCACACCGGCCAGGGTTCCCCAAAGCGTCTTTACAGAAAGCATTTCAGAGTGTTTTCCAGCAACCAAGGGAGTAAACTGAAAAAAATTAAGATATGAGATCTTGAGAACACTAGATCCAAACTAAAAGAACAGAAAAGTCTCAAGTTTACAGATGTGTAACTGCCCTAGACAGGACTCAGCATTTTAACAAAAAGCTGGAGACCTCCAGTAATGTGGAGGGGATGGATGTAGATGATACTATTCTTGAAGAGTAGAAGTAATAAAAATGTTAAAATAACAATGAAAGGGGAAAAAGGCAATTAGAAAATTCACAAAAAAAAACACACAAGAGAAACTATGTAATCATAGTATATTACATAGTAATAATTATTTACTAATTTTCAGCATTAAAAATTTAGTAATAAAAAGGAGACAGTGCTTATTGAAAAAGAATGCAAGCTAACATCAAGTGAAAGAAGAGAAACGGTAAAAGTTTAGGTGAGAGAAGTTAAGATGTGAAAGAGATGAAAAATGAACAGACAGGATAACAGTATCATAGAGCAGTGTGTCAAGAGATAATGCTGGGCCCACTCACAGGTAAAAAAGAAAACTTGAATGTCATCAGATGGTGCAAAGTGACATAAATTCTTAACTCTTGATGTGAAAAGTCAATAGTGTCTAATACTGATAAATCAATAAATAACACTATAAGCACAACATTATTTAGATATATGGTAGCCATCACAGGAAGAATAAAAATGTAAAAGTAGTTAAAATATTAAATATCATTTTCTCTGAGGAGCAGAACTGGGGTGGGACAGAGTCACTGCAAGCTCTTCTGTATAATTTGAATTTTAAATAGCACATACATGTATCACTGGGCAATATTTTAAATTTTTATTTTACAAAAAGCAAAAAAATCTGTATTATTTTCAGCAGTGGCTAAAAATAATTAATTCAGAGTAAGGGCCTGAGTTTCTACTTAGATTAGGGTTGGACATGAAATAAAACATAGTTCTTGACATGAACGGTCAAGGCATTCAATCTAACATATCAAACATTCAATCAATATTTACTTATCTCAAAAGATATTATTTCATATTCTTTTCAACTTTAATATATAGAGAAAAGTTATAATACTAAATCTTTTTCTTTCTTTTTTTTTTAAAGATTTTATTTATCTTTAGAGAGGAAGGGAAGGAAAGAGGGAGAGAAACATCAATGTGTGGTTGCCTCTTGTGAGTCCCCTTCCAAGAACTGGCCTGCAACCCAGGCATGTGCCCTGACTGGGAATTGAACCGCGATCATGTGGTTTGCAGGCCCTCGCTCAATCCACTGAGCTACACCAGCCAGGGCTACAATACTAATCTTTAAAAATAAAATATAGATATTCAGCTTAACATTTTTCATAATAACATTTAATTAAATTATTTTGTATATAATGTATTAAGATGTTTAAAACACTGGAAGCACCCTTTAAAGTACATATAAATCTGATTTAAGCTAGTAGAAAATGATAATGGTATGAATTATTCAAAAACAGATACTCTCCCAAATCATTAAACTTTGGTTTTAAAGTACATATATATATATATATAA
This sequence comes from Artibeus jamaicensis, assembly GCF_021234435.1. Classification (NCBI taxonomy): domain Eukaryota; kingdom Metazoa; phylum Chordata; class Mammalia; order Chiroptera; family Phyllostomidae; genus Artibeus; species Artibeus jamaicensis. The sequence continues at coordinate 804,287 of NW_026521764.1, read as the reverse complement.
CTCTGTGGACGAGCCTCTTCCATATATTTGTATGAATGTGGAGGTGTGACAGATAAACACCCCAGAACCTCTCTGTTTCTCAAACAAAATTACAAAATCACAATGTGTGGTTCCAAATTAGAGAAAGCAGCAATTTTTCTTGGCGTCCCTAATCTCTCCCACTGCGAAGTCAGGTTGGAAATACTGCATCTTCTCATATTTTTCTAAAACAGAAATCAACATTGTTATAGGACAAATTTTTATTCACATCATACTTTCCAATATGAATGGAGAGGTGGCCTTAGAAGCCCCAATGGACTACCATACAGAAAACTTTTAAAACTTTTTTAAAAATTAAAATTCTTAGTTTTAGCACAATGCTTATTAAGGGATTGACCAATATACTCATTTGTGTTACTAACTTACATGCTTATCAAACTTACCACTTTGAATAGATTTAACAGCTATTTTTTCTTCTCTGAAACTATTTTCTAATCTATAAAATGAAGCTAATTTATATCTCATAGTGTTGCTACAATCAAATGAGTTAAAATATCTGAAACATCTGATATGTGGTAGCTGATATATATACTTTGGTACAAGTTAAAGTTTACCTAAAAAATTTATCTAAATTATTAATTCATTAAATAATTAAATATTGAGTCCCAAATCTCATTTATCAGACATGTTCTAAATAGAGAGGGTCAGTATTTTACGGAAAAAAAACTGCACTACCAGATATCAAAATTTAACAAAGCCACTGGTAATTAAAACAATATAATATTGGTATAGAAATGGACAAATAAACAAAAGCTTTAAAACAAAGGACCGAGAAACTGAGCCACTCTTAAAGGGGACATAAATATATGAAAGAAGCCTCATTATAAATCAATTAGGAATGTGGGCTATTCAAAAAATATCTTTTCACATGGAAGAAAAGTATATCCCCATTTCACTCCATCATCAAAAACATTCTAGACTAATAAGTCTAGAATGACCATACTTTAAAAAAAAATCACCTTAAAGCCATCAGAAAAAATGTTTTTTAAAACTTTATGAACATTTTTTGCTAAAAAAAAGACAAAATTTTATTTATAGATTTTTATATTTAAGTAAGTAAGAATGTAAAACTTCAAATGACAGGACAGCACAAAGATAAAAGACTAGCACTATATGGAGAAAGTACAATATATAAATCAGGAAGAAAAAGGAAAAAAACCAAGAAGAAAAATGTGCAACTAACCAACAGAAAAAGAAATCTAAATGACCAATAAATGTATGAAAAGACGCTGATCTCAGTATAAAAAGAAAAAACCCCTGCTAATTAAAAAAATGAGAACTTGTCTGAAAGTGACAAAAGCTTCCAAAGCCTGACACTATTGAAAACTGGTGAACACACATCGCAGTGGAAACTCCAATCACTGCTGGTGAAGTACAGATGATAACAGCCACTGCAGAGATGTTATAGTTATCAAGCATACACTTCTCTATGACCCAGTATTTCTACTTCTTATACTTCTTCACTACATATACACAGGAGCAAAGTCTGTGACAGCAAAGACTAGCAACAACCTAAACAGCATGGGAAATGGATTAATACAGTGTAGTAGTCATGTGATAAGAGACGGTATAGCAGTTAAGAGATATACACACTTGTAATACACAATTATGCACATATATATGAACTTGGATGGGTCTTAAAACATACTAAGTGAAATTATGATACTGTAATATATCATTTATGTAAAATTTCATAGTACACACAAACGGTATTTACCATATATATCCATGAACAATATATGCAAGAGTATTAATACTGTACTAAAAACTTACACTTCAAATTCATGGTAGCTTCTGTCCTTGAGAAGTAGGAGGACAAAGATGATGTTAACTTTACACACAATTTGTTTTACTAAAAAAATAACACCATATAACATTGACAGTTGTCAATTCTGAGTAAGTTAGGTGGGTATCACTATTCTGGATACTTTTAGTTAATTTTCTGGATTGTAAAAAAAATAAAAACTAATAAAAATCACCAATAATCTTAACTCTATTTTCATCTATTTAAATACTGGGGAAAAAAAAACCCCACCATATTGGGATTCATCATACTTTGAATACAACATAAGCAGATGAAATACATTCTAAGGCATGTAATTATGCTGATAGAACTTACAAAAAGTAGAACAAAATATGAAGTATAGAATTTTGCTCTTAAACATCTCCCATATAATTGTTAAAGTGACTGCTCTTGAATTTCTGTATTTCGAATTTGATAGCTAACTATCACTAAAGTTTTCATCTAAGCACTGAAAAAATAAGTAGAAAGTGTAAGTCCAAAAGTAAACTAACCTGTGTGGGTTCTTCTGTGTCTCTGAAGCTCATCACTCCTTGTGAATCTTTTGCCACAAAACATCCAGTTGCACACAAAAGGTCTTTCTCCAGTGTGCCAACGAAGATGTGCTCGTAGGTGAGATGTTTTGCCATAAACTTTTCCACATCCTTCGATATGACAAATATGCTGTTTCTTTTTTCCTGGTTCATTACTGCCTCTAACAAAACAAGAAACAAACATTAATTACATTTCCAAACACCAAGCTTATAGTTATGGAAAAGTGAAAGATAATGAAACAATGCTTTTCTGAATGGGTTTTTTTAAATCATTATGTTGTAACTATAGTTAAACATCAGAAAAATTTCAATTGGAAAAAACAAACAAACCCAGAGTTGGATACTAAACTGAAAAATGCTATGGAAAACATGTTCATCTCAGGGAGCTTATGTTCTGCACTGGACCTCATGTTTAACTCTTAGCCTCTTCCCTGGAGGGGGTCATCTCTAAGTTTTACAACCACTTGAATATTCTTCTCTAGAATAGGAAAGGGTAATATTCCCCATTTAAGAGTGTAAGGTTCAGGGTTTTAATTCCAGGAAACAGTGTGATGAGCTCCATGGACCTACTCCCGAGTGAAACTGTAGCTCAGTGGATTGAGCATGGGATGTGAACCAAAGGGTTGCCGGTTCAATTCCCAGTCAGGACACATGCCTCGGTTTCGGGCCAGGTCCCCAGTGGGGGCCACGTGAGAGGCAACCACACACTGATGTTCTGTCTCTCTCCCTCACTTCCTCTCTGTCTAAAAATAAAAATAAATAAAATAAAATAATTTAAAAATACCATCTGTAGTCTCTGGAATTGGCTTTAGGAATACATAGCAAATAAATAAATATGTACTCATAGAAAGCAAAGAATCTTGCTGATGTGAACAGGGAGAGAATATGGTCATTTGAACCATGGCACTCCCTACTCCCTCTCTCCTTCTCCCTGCTACCTTCCTTCATTCAGAAACACTACAGTCTAGTGTAGCCAAGAACAGATTCCTCTCCTCCCGCCTTCTAGTCCATGGCTATCTCTTTACAAGGGTTATTCTACCCCCCAGCTACCTGTTGCTGAGACTAAATTCTAGGTCAGTGTGGCTGACAGGCAAGGAACTCCCTTCTTCCACTCAATCCCGACTACATAGACTCTACCTTGGATACCCAGATCAGCTGCAGTCTGTGAATCAGAGGTACCAAGCCAAGAGAAGCAAGCCAAGAAAACCTGAGGCTATTGATGCCTTCCTGCCCACAAGCACTCAGCTTCTGTAGGGGTGTCTGACCCACAGTCCGTGACCCAAACATGACACAGGATGGCTATAAATAAGGCCCAACACAAAACTATAAATTTACTTAAAACTTCATGAGATTTTTGTGTGTGTGATCACATGTCTCAATGTATTTAATGGGTGGCCCAGAGATGCCAAAAGGTGGACTCCCCTGTGAGCGTGCAAGGATGCCACTGAGAGAGAAAGGCGCCACTCACTGTCTCAACTCCCAGTTCAAGGGCTAAGACACAGAGATTTAGGCCAGGGTGAGAGCATACTATAAAAAGAAAACTCCAAATCTCTTCCCCCTCAAAATTGACTCTCAAACATTTGCAACAAAGTGTGGAGAAGTTTTAGCCTCAGGGATTTCTTAAACACATTGGAGACTCTGTTGCAAAAGGTAACCAGGACTAGACAAATACAGTCATGGGAGAAACAGGTTAAACTGGAGGCTGTCTAGATTGCCTGACAGAAGCCAGAAAAGAGGCAAGCTGGGGGGGGTCCTCCAAAGTCAGAATAAATCTCCAACACAGACCTAGTGATTTTAAAGGAATCTGATGGGATCAGATGGTAGAATGATGTATGCTCCAGGGCACTGTTGAAAACAATAGAGCGATCAGCTGGCAATTAGAGGAGCTTAATAGCTTGGGTGTGGTCAGGGAAAGACCATCAAAAAGATCCCTGCCAAAACTACTGTCATCCCTGAGTCACTATTAGAATACTCAAGTCTGCATCCACTGAGAAGCAACATACTTCCCAAGGTGCCAGAGGTATTTCTAAAATAATCCAACCAGTTTCTAAATAAATAAGTAAACAACAATAAGATAGGGGAAGGGGAGGACAGGGGCAGGACTAAGGGTTGTTACAAAGTATTATCCAAACCGTCCAGTTGACAACAAAAACTTACGAGACATGCCAAAAATCCCCCCCACCAAAAACAAACCCCAAAACAAGAAAGTATGACCCATATACCCCATAAATCAGGGAAGAGAAACTACCTGTGACAGCAACCAGATTTAACAAGACTTCAAAGTAGCCATTATAAATAGGATGAGCCCTGGCCTGGTGTAGCTCAGTGGATTGAGCAATGGGCCTGCGAACCAAAAGATCATGGTTTGATTCCTCATCAGGGTACAGGCCTGGGTTGCAGGCCAGTTCCCAGCACGGGACGCACCAGAAGCAACCATACACTGATCTTTCTCTCCTTCCCTTCCCTTCTAAAGATAAATAAATAAATAAATAAATAAATAGGCTGAAAGAACTGTCACCATGATTAAAGGAGCATAATGATAATGTGACGTCAAACAGAGTATATCAATAAAGAGAAATGATTAAAAAAACAATAGGAAATTCTGGAGATGAAAAGTACAACTGAAATGAAAAATTCACTGGAGGTACTCAAGAGAAGAAACAGAGAAGTTGAACATAGATCAATAGAGATTATGTAATCCAAAAACAAGAAAAAGAACAAGGAAAAATTAACAGTCTCACAGTGTCACAGAAATGTGGGACACCAACGTACAGTAGGGGTGGGCAGAACAGGGAGGAGGAGTGTAGGGAGAGGAGGAGTAAAGGAAGGAGAGAGGAGAGTAGAAAAAAATTTTCAAAGAAACAATGGTGAAAACTTACTGAAAAACATTAATCTACACATGCAGGAAGCTGAACAAACTCTAAGTAGGATAAACACAGAGATTCACAGATACTTTATACTAAAAATCTTAAAATCCAAGATAAGGACAAAAATCTTGAAAGCAGCAGCAGGAGAAAAATGACTCATCACTTACAAGGGAACCCCACAAAGATTAACAGGATGATTTCTCAATAGAGACAAGAGTTCAGGAGGCAGTGGGAAAACATATTCAAAGTTCTCAAAGAAAAAAAACTTTAAAAAAATCTTATATTCAGCAAAGCTATCTTTCAAAATTGAAGGTGAAATAAAGATATTTCCAGATAAACAAAAACTGACAGAATTTAGGGCTTGCAGACTTGCTATGCAAGAAATACTAAAGAAATTTGTTTAAGCTGACAGCAAGTGAACCCAAAAAGTAATTCTATTGCACACAAAGAAACAAAAGAGGGCCAGCACTGATAAATATGTAGTAATAAAGGGCAGTAGAACTTCATATTTCTCCCCTTAATTTATTTAAAAAGCAATTTTAGGCCCTGGCCAATTAGCTCAGAGGATCGTCCTGATATGCCAAGGTTGTCGATTCAATCCCTGGTCAGGGCACATACAAGAATCAACTAATGAATGCATAAATAAATGAAACAACAAATCGATGGTGTTCTCTCTCATTTCCTCTCTCTAAAATCAATTTTTTATTAATTGACCAATAAAAAAGTAAAAGCAATTTTATAAATGTATAAAATGTATTGTCAAGCCTATAACATTATAGAAATGAAAATACATGTAACATATATCTGCCAAAAATACATTGTTACATATATTGTCAAAAACAGCACAAAGTGGGAGGATGAGAGCAATGCTGTACTGTGCTACGGTAATGACCCCAGATGGGAACTCAAGTCCACAGGAACACATAAAGGAAACTTGAATTGATACAGTTAACATAGCAAAAGCTATACATACACACTCCCTGTCTTTCCCCTTTGTTTAAAAAAAGTAAAATTAGATAAAGTAATAATTATAACAATGTACTACTGAGTTTGTATAATTTATACTATGTATACCAATAATACCACAAAAACAAGCAAAAGAGAATAGACCCATGTAGTAGTAACTTTTCTATAACTCACTGGAATTAAGTTACTATAAATCTTAAAGTGATCATAAACTAAGCTACGTATGGTAAGGCTTAGAAAAACTACCAAAGAAGTAACTCAAAATAATATAATTTTAAAAATCATTAATAAAGTTAAAGTGCTAAATTAAAGTTAAAACGCTACAGTCACTTAATGTAAAAGGAAGTAAAGAAAGAACAGAGGAACAAAAGGCATAAGATATGAGAAAATAAAATGACAGTTGTAAATTCAACTATGTCAGTACCATCAAATGTGAATGAAGTATACAATCCAATTCAAAGACAGATTTTGTCAGATTGGAGGTTTAGAAAAACAGATCCAACTCTATGCTATCTATAGGTGACACACTTTGCACTGAAAGATGCAAAGAGACTGAAAGTAAAATGATAAAAATAGATGAGCCAACGACAACCCCTAGAAAGCTGGAGTGGTGATATTAACATTAGACAAAACAAACTTTAAAACAAAAGATGTAATCAAAGATTAAGAGGACAATTTATTAAAGATAAATGGGTTGATCTATCAGGAAGACGTAACAATTATAAATAGACATTCAGTTAAACAGGACAGTAACAAGAGAGTCCCAAAACAGCAAGTAAAAACTAACAGAAATGAAGGGAGAAACAGATAATTCATCAACGGTTGGAGATTTCAATCTCTAATTCAATATTTTCGTAAAACAAGAACAATTACATGCCAATTGCTTAAAATAACTTAAATGAAAAGGACAAATTCCTAGAAAGACAAAAAGTACCAAAACTGACTCAAGAACAACTAACCAGAATGAAAGAAACCCATAACAAGAAAAAAGACTGAATTAGAAGTTAAAAAAATACCCGTAAGAAAAGCCCAGGGCTTCACTAGCAAATTCCACAAAACATTTAGAAAATTAACATCAGTTTTTCAACAAACTCTTTCAAAAATAAAACTGGAAGGAACACTTATCAACTCATTCCATGAAAGCAAAGACATTCATTTTAAGAAAACTGCAAACCAATACCTGTCATGAACCTAGATGCAAAAATCTTGAACAAAATACTAGCAAACCAAATCTAGCAACGTATAAAATAATTATAAACCAAGTTGGATTTAACCTTATGAAAGTAAAACTACTTTAACATCCATTAATCAATTAATGTAATATACCACATTGATGGAATAAAACACAAAAACTCCATGATCAGCTCAATAGATGCTGAAAGGCATTTGACATAATCCAACACCCTTCAAGATAAAAAATACTCAATATAGTAGAAATAGTGTGTTTTCTTAACCTAACTTAGGGCATTCATGAAAAACCCAGAGCTAATACCATACTTAATGGTAAAAGACTAGCTGCTTTTCCCCTAAGACCAGTAATAGAAAAATGATGTCCACTTTCACCACTTTATTTCAACACTGCACTTGTAGGTTTTGGACAGAACAATTATCACAGGCAAGAAAAAGAAATAAAAGTCAAGCATGGAAAGGACAAAATAAAACTATATTTGCAGATGACGAGCTCTTACATATAGAAAAACACGAAGAAATCCACTAAAAAGGTAGTAGAACTAATAAAAGAGTTCAGCAAGGCTGCAGGATCAAGATGCACAAAAATAAGCAGTACTGGTAGACATATGCAATGAATAATTACGAAAACTGTTCCATTTACAATAGCATCAACAAGAATAAAATATTCAGGATTAAGTTTAACAAAGAAGTGTAAAATTTAAACTCTGAAAACTACACAACAGTGTTGAAAGAAATTAAAGAAGACCTAAATGAACACAAAAACATATAACATGTATTTGGTTCTGAAGTCTTAATGCTCTTAAACTGGCAACACTGATCTAAAGATTCAATGTCACCCCTGAGAGAATCCCGTCTGCCTTATTTTTTTGTAAATAAAATATTTTATTTATTTGTTTTTAGAGAGGGGGGAAGGGAAGGAGAAAGAGAGAGAAACGTCAATGTGCAGTTGCCTCTCACATGGCCCCCACTGGGGACCTGGCCCGCAACCAGGCATATGCCCCAACTGGGAATCAAACCAGCAGCCCTTTGGTTCACAGCCCATGCTCAATCCACTGAGCTACACCAACCAGGGCCCAATCTGCCTTCTTTATAGAAAACTGGCAAACTGATTCTAAAATTGACATATTTCCAGTGTCCCTATAGAGGCAAAACAACACTGAAAATGAGTAACAAGGTCAGAGGACTCATACTTCCCAATTTCAAATTACTACAAAGCCAAAATAATCAACACAGGGTGCATACAATGAGATCTATAAATCAATGAAATAGAACTATTCATCCAGAAATAAACCTATGTATCCATGGTCAACTGCTTTTTTGACACAAATGCCATGACCATTCAGTACATGGGGAAAGGACGGTCTTTTCAATAATGGTGTTGCATGAGCCTTTGCCTCACACCATATAAAAGAAATTAAGCCCAAATTGATCAAAGACCTAAATGTAAGAGCAAAAGCTACAAAAGAAACAAAAGTTTCTTTTTGTTTCTTTGCCCAAGATGCCCAAGAAAACTAGGCATCTTTGTGACCTCAGATTTGGTAATTAATTGTTGGATACAACACCAAAAAATGAAGTAACCAAAGAAAAGACTAAGCTTCATCAAAATAAAAACTTCAGTGTTTCAAAGGACATTATCAAGGGAGAGAGGACAACTCACAGACTGGGAGAAAGCATGTGCAAATCATGTATCTGATAAGGAACCTGTACTAGAATAAAGAACCTCAATGATAAAATAACAAAAAGAAATAAAACACCCAAAAGATATTAATAGATATATCTCTAAAAAGATACACAAATTGCCACCAAGCACATGAAAATATACTCTATGTCACAAGTGGCAAACAAAAGGCCCACAGGCTGAATGCAGGCTAAATCCAGACCAGCACCTTGTTTCTACTCAGCAGCAGCACCAAGCTCCTTGCCCCTAGTTAAGGAGTAGTTACATTTATATAATCCTCAAATTATATTCGGCCCTTTGAAGGCAGCCTTGAGGCCGATGTGGCCCCTGGTGAAAATGAGTTTGACACCCCTACTCTATGTCATCAGTCATCAGAGAAATGTAAATCAAAACTACAGTGAGATACCACTTCATACCCACTAGGATAGAGATCATCAAAAAGTCAGATTATAACAAGTGTTGGCTATAATGTGGAGCAATCAGAACCCTCATACACGGCTGGTGGGAACATAAAATAACACAGCCACATTGGAAAACATCTGGCAGTTTCTCAAACAGATCTAGAGTCACCATTATGAACCAGTAATTCCAATCCTAGGTATATGCCTAAGAGAATGAAAACATATGACCTCATAAAAAGTTGTATAAGAATGTTTACAGCAGTTTAATAGCCAACAGGTAGAAAATCCAAATGTCCATCAACTGATGACTGGATAAGTAAAATATTATATAGACATACAACAGAATGTTTTTGTCATTAAAAAAAATAGCCCTGGCTGGTGTAGCTTAGTGGATTGAGCATGGGCCTGCAAACCAGAGTATCTCGGTTCAATTCAGTCAGGGCACATGCCTGGGTTGCAGGCCAGTTCCCAGCAGGGGACGCATGAGAGGCAACCATACATTGATATTTCTCTCCCTCCCTCCTCCCCTTCCCCTCTAAAGGTAAATAAATAAAATCTTAAAAAAATAAAAAATAAAAATAAAGTGTTAATGCATGCTATAATACAGAAAAAACTTTCAAAACGCGCTATTTGAATAAAACCAGTCACAAAAGACCACATATTATATGATTCCATTATGTGAAATATTTAGAATAGGCAAATCTAGAGACAGAAACAGTTTCAGTGGTTGCCTAGAGCTAGAAGAGTTGGTGATTGAGGGGGTGATGGTTAAGAATATAGGGCTTCTTTTGAGGGTGACAATGTGCAAAATTAATTGTAGTTAATGGATAGCTACACGACTCTGTAAATACATTAAAAACTAGTAAAATGTACACTTTAAATGACTGAATTGTATGGTGAGTTTTACGTCAGTAAAGTTTAAACTTTTACATGCTAAATAAAAAAAGTAAACAATTGCAAAAAAGTATAAGGTACCAGGTAGAGAACCGTTCCTAGAACAGCTCAATTTAATCCTCTTCATGACAACATTATATCTCAACTTCTGGACTAAAAGAGCAAGTGATATTCTAATGATCTAAGTACCCAACCAATGTCTTGGTTTTAACAATGTTATACGCCCTCCAGAGAGAGAGTTGGTAATTGAGCATTTTTACCTTCCTTCTCCTTCCCTACAGTTAGGACAGGAACAGGCAACTCTTCGAAGCCTCTTGCCAGGCTGTACCTCTTGATCAGAAGCTTGCTGGCCTTGCTGCAAATGCACTTGTGTGAGTTGGTCAGGACTAACAGCACCTATCGTAGCATTAGCAATTCCTCCGACTGCTACAGTTACAGGAGCTATTGTAGCTTGTTGGACTTTGACTCCATCTTGTCCTTGCTGCTGACCTAAAAATAGGGAGAAAAAGAGTATTATAATATTTTCTACTCTAAAGTAGAAAAGAAAACACTAGTTTTAATGTGAACATTATAAAGCTGACCGTATTTGTTTTAATAGATAATCTATGTAAAGTACAAAAGCAAAGAGGTTAATGATTTATACTATGCCAATCCTCCTAAAATATAATTATTTTTACTTTAGTAGCTCAGGTTGCTTCTACATCTGGTTGGTACATCTACATACGTAAATCATTTAACTATCTTGTGGCTTAATTTCTCCATCTGTAAAATGAAGATAGTAATACTTGCCACCTACCTACCTCACTGAAGTGTTGTGAGGATTCATGAGACATTATTTGAAAAGCACTTTGAGATCCTCAGATGAAAGATGCTATATAAATACAAAGCATTATTATTACTTCCATAGTAAGCAACATACTTCATTCACTCCAAGAAAATGAATGAAAAATAACTAAAAAGATTAAGTTTTATGAACACCTCTCATTCCTAAACACTTCAAATTAAGCAAACATTTCTTTATTGGTGAGTTTTTTTTTTTTACACACATGAAGTTAAATTGCTTTGCAAAATGCAAAACCACCCACGTTTATTACCTACTGTTATTATAATCATAAAACAGACATTCAGAATATTATTATTTTCCCACTCATTTTATATAGCTTATACTTCACCTCTCAGGTTAGCACTTCTATGAATTTGGCTTCTTCACTTAGGGAAAAATACAATAAATAATATATAATATGATAAATAATAGCTATTTACATGGCTTAAATTGATCCTTATGTGCACGTGAATGGTGTCCAACCTGCCATTCAATAACATAAGCTTAATGAAGGAAAGCTTAAATATGACTCCATCTTCAAATCTTGCCTCTACTAATGTTCCCCGTTTTGGTAAATGTTACTACAATTCTCCTTCTTACATTCAAAACCTTAAAAGGTCAAATTTTATCTTACTTCCTTACTTATTAATTATAATCCATGTGACAGCCAAGTTAAAAAGGACATAACAGCAGAGTATAGCTCTTGCTCCCATCTTAACTTTCTGTTGTCAGTCAGGACCACCACCCTGGTCCAGGTTCTTGTCACTTCATGCCTCTACCAGCCTAAGACTCAGGCTACCCATCTAATCCTTCAAATTGCTGCCAGAAAAAAAATGTTTAAATGCTGTTCTGATTACATAACTTCCATGCGCAATTACTTTCAATCATTCCCCATTGTCTGAAGTCTGGCATTCAATGGACTCCACCTCAAAGACTTCACTCCTGGTTCATGGACTTCCTCCTAATGGCCAGATCCAATGTCCTTTTCTCAATGACCATTACAAGAGTGCTCTGCAGCATTTGATACCACTGATCATTCTGGCCCCCTTGAAAATTCCCATTCTCTCCTCACACTACTGTCATTTGGGAGAATTAACAATTCTTTGTTAATAAACCCAAACATATTCTTCCCTCTGATCTTATTCACTTCTCTGGAGCACCTGGAGCTGCTAATCTCACTCTCTTCCTGAAATGCTCTCCTCCTGGTATTTCTCTGATACTATTTGCCACTAGTATTCCTCCTCCTTCTCTAACCACACCCATACACGCCATTCCTTAGGATTCTGACTTCCCTTATTCTAACTCTCTCCTTAGGTTAGCTCATCCACTTGCATAACTTTTATTACTACCATGTGTATGTAAACAGCTGTCTTCCAAATCTGTCCCTTCTGCTCAAATACCCCTCATGAGTGTCATACCCTTCTTTGACATCTACCAGGGAACATTTCCACCCAGATTTTTCATAGGTAATATGTCTAGGAATCAAATTTCCTACTCTCTGAAACTAGCTCTTTTTCACTGTCCAAACAGAAAACCTGGAAGTCATTCTTGACTCCCCTTTATCCTCCTCAACAACAGTAACCTTCATTTTATGCTTACTTTATTAAATGTCTGACATATATTATTTTACTGTTGTATTTGAGGATCTATATACACCTCCTTTCATTTTCCATTCCAAAAAGTATATTGCTTGGGTATGTTAACACTTATAAGCAGCCCTAACTGGTGTGGCTTAGTGGGTTGGGTGTCATTCTGAACACCAAAAGGTCACTGGTTCGATTCCCGGTTGGGTCACATGACGGTGCTGAGGGTCAGGTCTCCCAGCTGGAGGTGTGCAAGAGGCAACCAATGGATATTTCTCTCCCTCTCTTTCTCCCTCCCTTCCCTTTTCCTAAAGATAAATAAATGAAAACTTTAAAAAAGATACCTCTAAACAAATGATCAGCCCCTGTGGTAATGGATGCTGTCACTGCATTGAGCTAAAATTATTATAGAAATTTCTCCTAAAGTGTCATTTTTAATACAATTTTAATAGGACATGACTTTTTAACTAGATGATTACATTTGCATTACTGAGACCATTACTCATTATAATTCAATCAGGAGGGTAAAAACTATAATAAAAACTAAACACAGGAAAAGTTGTTACAATAGGAAAAATAGTTGGTTTGTTGAAATGACTTAGTGTTTAATTTGTCAAGTAATAGTTGATGCTAAAGATGTTAGAATCTGTGCCAATAATAGTGCTGGTGATAATAAAGAGGATAAATCGCTATAGAAACAAATTATGTATTTATAGTTTCACAACACTTTTATTACTGAAATACCTGGAGAAAAAGGTTATTTATTAAGCTCTTCTGAAACTCTGGCTTCTAACCTCTCTGTTACCACACTGAAACTTTTAAAACATAATTTTACAAATAACATGAATTTCTAGGTAATGTACCCTTATCCTTCCATGCTGCCAGAGGTTTAAACAAAAATACTACAAGGCTGTTTGGAGCACCAAGACATTTTTTCTTATTCCTTTCTCTTTTTCTTCTGTTCCCTTTTTTCAAGTATAGAAACTGGGCCAAGGGTAATGGTGGGCCGTTGGTTAGTAGGTCGCATATTAGATTGCTAGATACTCAAGTAAATCTATATGGGTATTTGGGAAGAACTCTTTGTTTCTTGCATATTTTTCTTGAGCACTAGCTGGTGTGGTCTTTTGCCTCCACATAGCAATCAGATTTGAGACTTGTATTTAAGTTTAGAGGAAGATGAGAAAGCAGATTTAATTAGTTAAAGACAGTATCTTCCTTACAGAATAACATAGTTCTCTGGATACTGAAGCAGCGGGCCTATACCTAAGCCAATAAAGTATTACTCAGCCTTGAATTTCAATACACTTAGTTCCATATGAGACTTCACAGATTGGCCGAGTTAGAATGTTGTAATTCTGGCTTCTCTAATCAGATACCATCTTATTCCACCACAACATTAATCACGAATTATGTCTAAGAAAAGCTGTTCAGGACACAGGACCTCTGTGTGGTTTTACGTCCTCTGGTTATCAAAGTTCCTAGCAGACTGAAAGTACTACTTAATGAATGACTCTTAAATAAAATGTATGGTAACCTAAAATGCATGTAAACACAGAAGCTTTATTACAAAAGTATGCCAACAACAGATCACGGGAATACTAGATGATTCCTATTTTGCAAAAGACATGTCAAATGGGTGACAAGATAGTTAGAAACAGCATAAATGGACCCTTAACCACAATCACAGTCCTCTCCTGCTTCATGAGCTGGAACTCAGATCATTTAGAAGCACACACCAAAAGTACAGACCACAACCTGCCCCCGAAACCACTGAGTTTCTTTTCTCTCAGACATCGGATTTATCCTACAGCATGTGTTAACCCTCATTTCACAACAATTTTTTAAGAGTATTACAAAGTAAACTTTTAAAAAATGACAATTAAACTTACCATTTATTAATGGAATAATAGGCTAAGATTTCTCCCTTTCCAGCTATTTGAAGAAGGTAAATATAGCTGAGTATTACAGTTAGGTATATAGTTTAAGTTTTTTTCCTTATGATTTTAATAAAAGTGCATGCTCACCATAGAAAAGTATGAGGGAGCAAATAAAATCATCATATAGTACCACTATCATCATTTTGGTGTATTTGCTTCTAACCGTTGTTCTGTGCATTTTTATAATGACACAATTCTACTATGTAAACCATTCTGTTCTGTTCTTTCTCATTTTTCCTTACTACCTTCATGGGAAAACATCCTAGAACTGAGATTACTAGGTCAACAGATGTGAGACACTCCTAAGACTTTCTATACAGACTACAAAATTATATATATAATTATACAGGGTAGAACAAAAAGTAGGTTTACAATTTTGAGTACACAAAACAAAGAGTTTATTCTTACATTATTATTTACTGTATTATTTTTCCATATGAACAACAGTAAACCTACTTTTGCCCTACCCTGTACATATATTACAATATATGAGGAAGAAACCCTCCAAAAAATGAAAATTCTTTTCTGGAGGGTGGGCCATTTGTAGTACAGGATTCCCCCACTGGGTGAGTGTTCTAGGAACCCATCTATATCAGTATCCCAGCTGGCGTTGTTATGAGATGCTGCATTCAGCTTCAGTGACTTTTTTTTGAAGATCCTTTCATTGTGTTTGCCCATTTCATGATAGATGATTTACAAACACACCTGCCCACAAAGCACTGAGCATTCAGCATCTTTTGACCAAAAAACAGCATGACCCACCTTCCCCACTCTCTGTACTCACCTGATCTTGCCCTGAGCGACTTTTCTTTTTTTGTTTCCCCAGATGAAAAAGGCCCTCAAAGGAAAATGTTTTGCTGATGAGGAAGAGGTGAAACAAAAAATGGCAGAAGCACAAAATGTCATCAAAATCGATGAGTTCGAAAACTGGAGCAGTGGAAAAAATGCTCAAATAGCGTCTCAGTAGGTGTACTGCATCAAATGGAGAGTACTCTGAAGATGACTGAAGTTTGAACATGTAGCAATAAATACACAATATCTTATAAGTGAATTCTGGGGGATTTTGGGTGCCCCCTCATATAAAGCGCTTAATTCATTTGTATTTCCATTAAAAATATATTAGAAAACTGTTGCATCTCATGTACAAAGAAACACAGTTATGATTTAAAAAAGACAAAAATCTGATCTCACAGTGGTTTTTAACAGAAGTGATTCCTACTCTCACCTCTAATATTCAATATATCCTGGAGGTGTAAGCCAATAAAATAACATATAGAAGTGATAGATCTATTAAAAAAAACTCTAGAAAAATCAATAAACTATTAAAATAGTAAGACAGTCCAGCAAGATGGGCAAATACAAGAGCAACATAAAAAAGCAACAGCTTCTCTCTATCAATAAATTCATAAAGTAGACTTCTGCCAAGATGGAGGTGTAGGTGGACACACTGTGCCTTCTCATACAACCAAGTTTAAAAATAACAAAGTTTTAGCAACAAAAATGCAGCCAAACCACAGAAAACTGAACTATATGGAAGTCTGACAACAACAAACCCTTCAGCCAAACCAGTAACAGGGGCAGAGGCAGTAGCAGAGCGGGGTAGGGCAGGAAAGATCCACAGGACCAACCCAGGCGCTCAACCCAGGTGCGCCAGCAGCCATGGGCGGATCCCAGGTGTGGAGTAGCGGGCGGACCCACTGAGGGCGGACCAAGGTCACACATTCACACCCAGAAAAACCTGTGAAGGAGTGAGCAGTGAGATGGACTGCACAGGCCCCAGCGGTGGGAAGCAGCAGAGGGCACTGCTATTGTCCCTCTCTGACCCCGCCCCCACATACAGCATCACAAATAAGGGACCTGGGTGGCCCCACCCTGGTGAACACCTAAGGCTCTGCTCCTCATACATAACGGGCACGAACAGATCAAAACATGGCTCAAGAACAACTCAGAGCCCCAGAGCCCATAAACCTAAGCAAACAAGAAATTGCCAACCTATGAGAGGCACAGTTCAAAACACTGGTGATCAGGATGCTCACAGAACTGGTTGATTTTAGTCACAAATTAGAGGAACATATGAAGGCTAAACTAATTGAAACGAACGGAAATGCACAGGAAACTAATAGTAATGGAAAGGAAACTGGACCTCAAATTAAAGGAGTGGACCAGAAGGAAGAAAAAAATGACTGAACAGAAAAATATGAAGAAACGAGAATTCAAAACTTGAGGACAGGTTTAGGAACCTCTAGGAAATCTTTAAGCGTTCCAACATCTGAATTATAAGGGTACCAGAAGGGGAAGAGGAACAGCCACAAGTGGAAAACTTATTTGAACAAATAATAAAGGAGAACTTCCCCAATCTGGCAAAGGAAATAGACTTCCAGGAAATCCGGGAAGCTCAGAGAGTCCCAAAAAAGTTGGACCCAAGAAGGAACACACCAAGGCACATCATAACTACATTAGCCAAGATTAAAATGAAGGAGAGAATCCTAGAAGCAGCAAGAGCTAAGGGGACAGTCACCTACAAAGGAGTTCCCATCAGACTGTCAGCTGATTTCTCAAAAGAGACCTTATAGGCAAGAAGGGGCTGGAAAGAAGTATTCCAAGTCATGAAATCCAAAGACCTACATCCGAGATTGCTCTATCCAGCAAAACTTTCATTTAGAATGGAAGGACAGATAAAGTGCTTCTCGAATAAGATCAAATTCAAGGAGTTCATCATCACCAAGCCCTTACTACATGAAATATTAAAGGGACTTACCTAAGAAAAAGAAGATAAAAAAGATGAACAGTGAAAGGACAGCAAACTCACAGTTATTAAGAATCACACCTAAAACAAAAGCAAACTAAGAGGACAGCTAGATCAGGAGCAGGACCATAGAAATGAAGATCACATGGAGGGTTAGCAACAGGGGAGGGAAGAAGGAGAAGGGGGGAGAGAGAAGGTACAGAAAATAAGTAGCATAGATGGTAGGTAGAAAATAGGGGGGAAGGCAAGAATAGTATGGGAAATATAGAATCTAAAGAACTTGAGACGTGGTCATAAACTAAAGGGGTGAATGGTGGGGGAGGGGGTATGCAGGGTGGAGGGGAATGAAGGGGGAAATAGAACTGTAATGGCATAATCAATAAAATATATTTTAAAAAATAAAAGTAAAATAAATTTATAAAGTACAAGTAAATAAATCTATTCACAACATCAACAGTAAGTATGAATATCTGAGAATCAATTAAATTAGAAATGTTCGGGGTCTTGAGGAGGATTAAACAAAGGACATAAAACAAGACCTTAGTAGAGAGAAATGATTGTTCTTATATGGGAAGAATCATTATAAATGTGTTAATTTTTTGAAAATTAATCCATATGAAGTGAATTCAATGAGAAATTAATAAATTCTGCATGAAACACTAGTAGCTGATTCAATATGTAAAATATCAACCAAGATAATTTTGAAAAAGTAGAACAGTAGAATAAAGATATGTTACAAAGCCACAGGAATTGTAACAATGAGATAATGGCTTACAAATAGGCTCACATAACTGAATACAGGTTCAAAAACAGATGCATGCATACAAGAAAATGTAGTATATGATAAAATGACATTTTTGAAATCAGAGGGAAGAGTACAAAATAAATGTTTTGGATTGGGACTATTGGCTATATGGGTATGCATAGGGTGGGGGTGGGCAAAGAAATTTAGATAATCTCGTATTATACACAAAAGTAAATTGCAAATAGGTTTGTATTTTTTTAAAAAGTGAATGCAAAAAAGAAAACTATACAGAATCAAAAAATATTAGAAGAAAATACAAAACTACAGAATCTTTTAAACAAAACTCTAAAAGAAGACAAAAGGAAATGCTGATAAATTTGACTGTATCAAAATTTAAAATTTCTAAAGACAAGCAATCAAGCCCTGGCTGGTGTAGCTCAGTGGATTGAGCGCTGGCCTGCGAACCATGTGATCGAGGTTCAATTCCCAGTCAGGGCACATGCCTGGGTTGCAGGCCAGTTCCCAGTGGGGGACACATGAGAGGCAACCACACATTGATGTTTCTCTCCCTCTCTTTCTCCTTCCCTTCCCCTCTCTCTGAAAAAAAAAAAAAAAGACAAGCAATCAATCATCTCCAACTATCAATTGCTTAGATTAAAATCTGTGAAGTAATTATTTTTCCAGATTTTTATCTTGCTCTTATACTCTATTCCCTACCCTCCTGACTGCTCCTTCAAAACAGATCCAGGATCCAAGCATTTCTCCACCACCTCCACTGTTTGCACCTTCCGAGCCAATGTTTCCCCTTGATGACTATAATCATTTCCTAACTGGTCTCCCTGCCACTACTGCCCTCCTCTATAACTTCATTCTTAACACAGTTCCCAGAAGACTCGTTCTAAAATGTAACTCAGATCACATCACTTCTCTGCTTAAAATCCAACAGGTTCAAAATACTATTTTAGGTACATGTGTTTTATAGCTATGTTTTTCACACACAGTCTAGGAAATGAGGTTATCTACTAGAACTGATACGGTAAACCAAAAAAATGTTGATTTCTATAATATAAAACCTGCCAAGAAGGTCTAGAGGGACTTCTTACTGTTCTGAATAATCACAAAACAATTCTTAACCCAGCCTAATTTAGATTTATTTATTTCCTCTACAGATTAAACTTGCAGTCTGTCTAAACAAATGTCTAAGGACCTCTGATGATATATACAGGCAAGAATATGTCTCTACATTGCCAATAAATTTTAATATATACAGTCTACAGTAGACTTTGGTTTGCTTTACAATCTGATTTAAAACAAACAAGGAAGTTCTGTATTCCTAAAGATAAAAAGAAAACAAAACTAGGTATACCTCTGGCTGGGTGGGAAATAGGGAAGGAAATGGAAAGAGATGATTAATGCGTCTGCATTTCTTTATGAGGTTATGACAATGTCCTAAAATTAGATGAAGTGATAGTTGCAAAACTCTGTCAATATACTAAAAGCTGCTGAATGTAAACTTTAAATGGCTATACTATATGGTATATGAATCATACCTCAGTAAAGATCCCCCCCCAAAAAAAAGGGAGGGGGGAGGAAAAAAATTCTACTTTGTTGGTCCTAAATCTCAACTATTGGTCCTCAATAAAGGTAATTTTGTCTTCCAGGAGTTATTTGGCAACATCTGGCAATAATTTTGGTTGTCACAACTTGGAGAACTACTACTCATATTTAGTGGGCAGAGACCAGGGATGTTGCTAAACGTCCTACAATGCACAAGACAGGCCCCAAAACAAAGAATTATCTGGACTAAAATGTAGACAGTGCTGACATTAAGAAACCCTGCTTAAACTAAACTTCCAAATAACTCATAATCATTGCTCTCATTTATTCAGATCATCATAAACAATAACTAATTTCAAAGTATATGATAATTTATAATATGGTACATTTGTATGATACCTGTTATATAAAAAGTATAAATTACCTAAGTCTCAGAAACTACACGACTCTGAATTACTATCTTTACAAAAATAGTAATATAAATTCGGGAATAGGCTTTGACAGCTTTCACAAACGTAGGACTTGCATAGAGTCCATAGTACATTAGTAGTAAAAAGAATACTATCCCAAGTTTGGAAATTATGTTTATTAATTACAAAGACCTGTTATTATGTGTTGTCCTACAGATGAACTATAAACCGAAGGAAAATGGGCACATACTCATAGATGGAGAGCAGGATGACAGCTAGTGGGGAAGAGGGGAGGTTAAGAGGTAGAGGGATTGAAGAAAAAGGAGAAAGGACTCATGGACATGGACAAGTGTGGCAACTGCTAGAGGGAGGGGGGTATAAGGGGACTAAATAGGTAATGGAAAAATACAATAAAGGTTAAATTAAAAAATATTTTTAAAAGAGGACTGCTGAACACACACACAAGAAAAAACTGAGTGCTCTCTGTGCTTCTTAAATGAAGGTGAACCATATTGGCCAATGACTTCCAGAGTATTTACATACCATGGGTCATGTTAATTTGTAAACCAATACCAAGCTACTGGGTAGGCACAGCAGTTTAGCAATCAAGAGCTTAAACAGTTGAGCTTTGGGGTCAGACAGATCTGTCTTTGAGTTCTAATTCTCTCTGCAGTTTCTTCTTTTGGGAATCAACTGAGATAATGTAATGTAACACTCTTAGCACAATATAACACAATATCTGGAATATGGTAGGGGTGTGTGCAAGGGGCAGCTGATTAATGTGTTACATTAATCTTACCTCTCTCTTTCTCCCTCCCCCACCTCCAAAATAAATAAATAGATAGATAGATATATAGATAGATAGATAAATGTAACGTGATTATTGTGAATTGCACAGATGACGACACTCATTTCTAGATGATCAAGATTTAAGTGGCATAGGCCCTGGCCAGGTAGCTTAGTTGGTTGGAGCATTGTCCCCATATGCCAAGGTTGTATGTTTAATCCCTGATCAGTGCACATACAAGAATCAACCAATGAACGCATAAATAAGTGAAGCAACAAGTCAATGTTCTTTCTGTCTCTTCCTTCCTCTCTCCAATCAATCAATCGATCAACAAATAAAATGTTTTTTAAAATATTTGTATCAAAACCAAGAATTGAATCATGGTCTAATTCTAAGGTGCAGGCATAAAACTACAAACGTTGGTTAAAACTATTATGAAGATAAAATCAGATAAGAATTTTGGTCTGGGTCACAAGGAGGGCAATGCATCACTGACTGAGACAAAGACACCCAGGAGGGGAAGCAAGTTTGGAAACAAAAATCAATTGTACACTCAAGATGCTTCCTATGAAACAGAACCCCAACTCAAACTTCATCATCAGGTAGAACTACGCCACCTCCCACATGTCACTCTTGGCACTGCCTCTTCTCTGACCAGTGTCATTTAACGTCTGTCATTCCTCCTCCCAATACTTTTGAATGTCATCTTAAACCTCACCTTGTTCCCTAGTCCCTTAACTGGGCACACTAAATCCAACAATCCTCCTCTGGCTTCATTTTGCATTCTTTGCAAATTCCTTGCCTCTTTGAACTTCTGCCTTATCTGGTGGTAATTCTTCTCAAAAACAATTCTTCAGAAAACACGTTCAGTTTTCTTCTAAATCTCATTCTGTCTCTTCAGTACTTCCCTCTCAACTACCTCTATGTTTCTATTAAACCAATCTCCTTGTAACTAGATTAGCTTCTGACTTCCATGTCGACACTGTGCAATCTAAAACATAAATCTGACCATGATATTCCACTTCTTAAGGTCCCTGATAGGCTCCCTGTAGCTTTCAGTATACTATTAAAATGCCTCATTATGACAAGGGAATAGTCTCCGTAACCTGGCCCCCTGTCATCATGACCATAGCACATGAACTCTTGGTCTGAACACACGAAACTCTCTGTAGTTCCCGGATCACCCATTACATAACCTGACCTTTTGCCTGGAATATCCTTTCTCTGCCAATCTGGCTAATTTCTAGTCATTCCACTTAAACCTTCCTTGCAAATTCCCTCATATAATTATATAGCACACTTCTATGATCTCATAGAAGACAGGTCCTTCTATTGTAAGCATTATCACACTATACCATAACTAATGTGGTATCTAACCCCAACATCCTTGCTCCAATTATATACTTACATACTGTTTAATGCCTTATTCATATTATGGTATAGATACCTAGCACAGTACTTGGCAAACAATAGGCTCTCAATATTGGCTAAATGAATGAACTTAATCATAGTCTTAAAAAGCCTTTTTAAGCCCCCAAGATACTCTCCTTTTCCTGTTTTCATCAAACTTTTCCACCACTTGGTCGTTATTTCCAGCACTCATTCATCAAGTTAAAAAATGCTTTCGGTTTTGCTGTAGCATTCATTAAGCTTTATAAAGTTATACTGTCTTACAGAACATTCTGCAATAATAAAAATATACTTTATCAGAGCTGTTCAACCTCAGCCTCCAGCCACATGTGGCTGTTAGCTATTCAAGTGTGGTTTGTACAACTGAAAAAATGTTTAATACTGATTAATTTTATCTTAAATAGTCACATGTGGCTGGTGGCCTTCATATTGAACAGCACAGTTCTCAGGTCTTATTAAATGATTCAAACGCCACATCCAATAAACTTTTCTCAATACACACGCTCCAACTCATCTTTCAACATTCAACACTCTGAGATTCCTCTTAGCTTTGACATAACACCCTGTTCTCTTCCTATCTCATTGACTGTTCTCACTTTTCTGAATTTTCTCCTTTTGTCCCCAAAAGACTGTTCTCATCCTTGCACTTCAAATTCAAAACTGTCTCCTTCATCAATTTCGCATACTGGCATAATTTTAACCACCATCTCTATGTAGATTTCTGCACCTAGAATATCAACATTGATTTCCTGATCTCAGATCCAATCTCCAAACATAAGTATCTCCAATGGAATGTTTTACCATCAACTCAAATTTAACAAATAATCAAATTTAGGTTCATCTCCCTTTTCTCAATGTCATTTCTTGTCATGGTATAATCACTGTCATAGTCACCTAGGCTCTTAACATAAAAAATTACCCTTACGTTATTCTTCCTCTGTATATTCATTCATCAAATCCTGTCCAATGTTTCCTTAAAGTCTCTTGAATCACACGCTGCACACCCAAGTTCATATTTCCCATCACTGATATGTGTGTGAACTAACTCTATGGTACCAAATTAACTTTCCTGTTTCTTCTCTGTCTGCTAGACAATAAAACTAAAATAGCACTTTATAAATGAAACCTCCCTTCCCCTAACCCTCCAAAAGTACATTCGTACTCCTTCAATGACCTGTCTGTCACCTATCCTTGGTCTGACAGTGTCATTCTATAGCCAGGCTTCTACCAACCTTGCCAATTTTCATTTCCATCATTTCCCTCAAAGTCTCCACTAATTAAACGGTCTACCAATTCTTTCTTAAATAAGGAAGCATATTCCAGCTTCCTCTATTTTGCATCTGTTGTTTCTTCAGTCTAGAATGCTTTCTTTCCCTATTCATGCTTTTTTGGGCTTTTCTTTCCTTCAACAATCAGTTCAAGCCTCCTGGGCTTCATGAAGCCTTTATTTCTGCCCTGATTCTCAGCAACTTATTCCTGTTCTTAATTTCAATGTCACTACCTTTTGTCATTCAGTCTGCTTTTGATATACACCACTGTACTATTACTTCCATGTACTATCTTTAATTTTAACGAACATTCTCACTCCTCAACTAAAACAGAAGCTTACAGAAGGTAAGGACTGTGTCTGATACCATCTTTATGCTCCAGAAACTTAACTTTGTTCCTACCCTTAATATGAACTTAAGGAATAATCACAAGACAGGTGTGTACTGTACTTGAGAGGTTGCAAATAAGAAAGAGAAAGTCAACAACCAGGGACACTACAACTAAATGGGTAAAATAGGAAGTAACAGGAAGTAACAGGAAAAAAGCAGTGAAAGCAGAGAATATGGGCAGAGGCAAACACACATCAGACATTAGTGTATCAACCACCTAAAAATAGCAAAATCTGCCCTTGCTGGGTGGCTCAGTAGGTTGAGCACCAGCCTGCAAACCACAAGGTCATTGGTTCAATTCCTGGTCAGGTCCCTGTTTGGGGGTGTGCGAGAGGCAATCAATCAAGTTACTTCTCATGCACCAATGTTTCTCTCCCTCTCTTCTCTCTCTTAAAAAATAAATAAAATCTTTAAAAATAGCAAAATTGTCTAACAACAAATCATGAAATGACTCAGAATTTTTCTGTTTTACAGGCAATTCATCAAACAAGCAATGCTCAAAATAAATAAAAAAAACTTAGGGTTTGTGTTTTGTCCTTTTTTCCACCTACAGTGATATTTATTTAATGAAATCTGATATAGTGAGGCAAGCTATTAGCTTGTCAGGTGGATATGAGAATTCCCAACTACTGGAATGATAGCATTAATTGCACAGAAGTTTATAGCTAATCTGTCAAGCCCTGGAAATACACAACTGGCATTCAGTGTTACAAGGGTACCATATGCCCTGTTGGTTCTTAGGGTTACAGCTTAAAATAGCTGCATAGTTTAGGGCCAAGAGAGGCTGGGCCAACACTGCTGGGCTGTCCTGGATCAGTCTAACCCCACAGACGACTATTTTAGGCTACATCTCTAAACAGCAAATGGAGCAACCAGGAAATACTAGCTTTCTACTTTCAAGTATACATAAACTAGCCACGGATTTGTCTCTAACCATGTAAGAACCATTCTATATCCTCTACCATGCAATCCAGACCCATCTTCAGTTGTAGGGAACTCAATCCTAGTCATCTCTTTTCACTTTCAATTAAGATGAGTATGAGTACATCTTTGAGGGAAAAAGAGATTTAAAAAAATGATACTTTCTTGAACACAAATAACGTCTGGCATGTTTAGTGGCAGCAGTTAGAACACAGGCAAAGAGAAAGTTTTATTCACTCACACAAATTTACAATATGATTAATTTTTTTAAAACCTCACTTATTAAAGTACAGCATAGTCTATTTCCTTATAGTCCATAATACTGTAATACCTATGTATGGTCCCCAATGGGTACTAGCAATAACAGGGGATACACTTTCTAAAGTATATGAGATATGTCCGGCATAAGTCCAGCCACTGTTAATATAACGAGAATGGTTTGCGCAACATCGATGTAACATGGCAGCCAAAGAGAATGGACTAGAATTCGCATGTGTGAACAATGACGACTTCTCTGTACTAGTCAGTAGGAGCAGTAGGCACCACTGAGTAAGTGTGTGTCCTGTGTGGCCGTCACATTCAAAATGACTGAGCGAGTAGAGCAGTAAATCTGCATCAAATTTTGCATTAAGTATGAATATTCCTCTGAAAAATATTCAGATGATTCAGAAGGCGGCAGCTATGGGCAACTGGTGATTGACAGATTCATCAGGACAACACACCCACTCATGCATCACATCTCATACACAATTTTTTTGTGAAATAAAAGTTTTTTATTGACTCAGTTTTTTTTTGACTCAGCTCCCTTACCGCCCAGATTTGGCACCCTCCACCTTCTGACTTTTCCCATAACTAAAATCACCTTTGAAAGAAAAGAGATTTCAGACTGTTGATGAGATTCAGGAAAGTATGACAAAGCAGCTGATGGTGACTGGGAGAACTGCATGAGGTCCAAAGGTGCCTACTTTGAAGGGGACTGAAGCATCATTGTCCTATGTACAATGTTTCTGGTATTTTGTTCAACTGATATCTCTATTCTTCATATTACATGGCTAGATACCTTCTGGGCAGACCTCATATTATTATCTAACTACTATACTGTACACCAAAACTAATACAAAATAATACTGAATGGAAACTATAATTTAAATTTAAAAAAAAAATCTCATTTGTAAAAATAAACCTTAAAAACAGGAGAACTGCTTGTGCATTTGATGGAAGAGACTAACAAACAATTTAAAAATGTGTACAGATCATGACAGAAACAAACTTCACTATAAGATTATAATCAAAACCTAATTCTTTTAACAAACAAGTAATGATCTCTACACTTCTTCTCCAAAACAGTTATAAGAACTTTTAACTATTTTTGACCTTTTAATTTCTTCAACACAATGAAGCCCCAAAAGGGTATGAATTTACAATCCTTTTATTATTTTACAAACTAGTGGTTTATTTCATTAATTGCTCACAGCTAAGGTATCTCAATATTACTCCACATATGTGAATTTAATCATGATATATGGTAATGGGTGGGAAATAAAAGGTAGAAAATAAAAGAATAGAAAAAAAACACTGGATCACACTCATATCCCTTTCTGCTTTGTCACGTTAGAGAAGTAAATTATTACTTTACTTTGTATTTTGTTGTCCCTTGGAAAAATTCAATGTGCTTCATCACCTTGGGAAGACATGGTCCATTCTATATGCTTTGGTATATTTGACAGTACGCTTCTGGTACTATCAAATACACTTTGCCTGCTTACGGTGATGATTATACAAAGGAAAGAAACATGCAAGTGTTCTTATTTCTAAACCTAGTAAATACTATAAAAACTTAGAGAATGGCTTGAAACAAAAAGGCAACAAAACTACATTTGGTTACATTTTTTAGAAAACTTAAAGTATTACTAACTCAAGTTCTTCCAAAGGCTGACAACAGGATATATTACATTAAAAAACTTGGTTTTAATTAGTAAAGAAAGAGTTGTGAATTATTTTAAAATCCTAAACAAAAAAAAGCATAAAATTTGGCCCTGGCTGGGGTGGCTCAGTTGGGCATCATCCTGTAAACCAAAGGTTCGCCAGTTCAATTCCTGATCAGGGCACATGCCTGGGTTGTGGTTCGATCCCCAGTCAGGGAGGCAACCGATTGATGTTTTTCTCCCATGCTCCCTCCTTCCCCGTTTCTCTAAAATCAATTAAAAATTATCTTCTTAAATGATTAAAAATGCATAAAATTTGGCCAGCCTTACAGTAGTACCTGGAGTATGGCTGTCCAGGTGAGTATCTAATGTTTCAGTATGAAATGGAACTATAAGGCTAAAACACAAAAAAACATTCAAGTGTTTCAGGTTAACTTTTGGTAGCAATTACAAAACACAAAGTCAATATAAAACTGAAACATATCATTAAATAAAACTAGAAGATCAAAAAAAGATTTTATAGCATTACAGAATACTGAACTTTCTATGCTATCAAGGGGACTAATAAAATGATTATCTTTTATTTGATTACCAAAAAGGGCAAAAGCATTCCAATATGGTGAAATCTAAAGTTTCCACTTACTACAGATGAGTAATAAATACTAGTCCTCAAAATAACTGACAAGTTTTAAAAGATTCCCACATGCTCATGGAAAATAGAATCCAATAATTAAATACTAAACAAAATTTTTTCAGTAGAGCTGCATCTACTTGGTCAAATATTGACCCAGCACCAAGCATATGCAGGGCACTGTCAACACACACTGGAGGAAGCCAAGATAACTGCGTACTGTCACAAGTATTACAGTGGACCATTACTTAGCTCCCATTTATAGCTATTTTTTTCCATTACAAAAGATGAAAATAGTGGCAACAAGAATATCTCAGGGTCTCTAACACACCAGATATTGGAGCTGGCAAGAAAAGAACAGATATAGTAAATCTGGAAGGTAATGAAAAAAAAATTTTATCTAAGAGTTCCAAAACAAACCAGATTATTCTATATCATTTTTCATGATTTAAGGTACTATACAGAAATTGCTAACTGCTTATTCTCTGATCAAAAATTATAATTTCTCTATATAATTATAATGACTCTTCAGATCAGTGATTAAATGGAATTGAAAATGGCAAAAAAAACCAAACAAACCCTCAACTATAATTTCTCTCAGAATATCAGAGGATTTCTTGGGTAGCAGCTGACATGCAGTTCTAAAACAAGTGAAGAGGCAGTTAGTTCAGTATGTGGAAGATTTTCATGGGCAGGGACAGAACATCTTTCCTCAGTGTTATCCCCTGCTTAATTACTATCTTCAAATGTGGAAAACCAACTTGATGCAATATTTATAGAAAGAGCTAGCAAGACAGAACACAGTAAAAAGCTATTTCACCTCAAATCTTGTATATTTACCTCTTAATATTATGTCTACCAAAAAATAAATTTTAAAAAACCCCACTAAGAAAAACTGACTAAAATTCTACCTCATTTTTTGGTTAACTGTAATTCACTGATCTCTCAACAATTTCTCCCCATATTACTCAGTGTTCATAATATGACTGACTTTGATCCAGTCAAATTTAAGATAAAAGTACAAATACTGGGAAATTGTTAAGACAAAGCACCTAGCTTAAAGATTTTAAAAGTTTCTAAATTTGTAACATCAAAAACAAAATTAGGAGAAAAAAAGAGCTGAGATACAAAATCTGGTGAATTTTGGACATAAAATATCTAGATTCTATTATTTAAAAGTTTATGAAATAAAATTTAAATAACTATATTAATTTTATTTTGGTAGATGAAATAACTATATCAATTGGAACAGTTAGTTACCTAGCAACCAAACCACCACCACTTGGGAGAGGAGAAAACAAAATTAACTTTACAACCTTATTCCCTTGAGAGATGGAAGAAACAAGAAAAATGTGCCTATAATTTTCTTCCTAATAAAAAAGCTTAAGACACTTGCATGTCTATTTAGGTCTCAAGGAGTTAGATTTGGGTTTATCCTGGCTTTGCCAACAACTACAGGCGCGAACTACATCTCCACTTTGGGACTCAGTTTTTTCATTTATAAACAAAAAATGCTAAACCAAAGATGATCTGTACAGGTAGCTTAGAGATCAGAATTTTTAATTTTCCAATGAGGTTAAATAAAAATTTTTATGTACATACTTACACATGAGTATACACATATATACATGTAATATGTGTATATTTACCTACACACAAATGTTTATATCTCAACACCATTCTGAATCTCTGTTCAAGTTACTTCTACAGCAATGTTAAACTTAACAATATTTACATTATTTCTTAATGATAAGACTCTGTGATAGGTTTACAAGATGAATCAGCAGCCTACTATTTTAAAATATAATGTATGAATAGAAAATCTGAGGTATAGTAAGGCTAACAGATTCCAGGATTGCCACTGAAAAGACTGTGTTATTCACAGTTCTCAAGAGGAGGGGGCATACCATGTCACAGGTGCCACCTAGGAAAAGCACCAGGGTTGGTCAGAAGACAGAGGGACTGGGAGGAATTGTGCACAAGAGCCTATACTGTGGTTTCCACAAGAAGGGAAATGCAAAGCAAGATAAATGGGCTTAGGATTGGCTAGTTCTAATAATTTCAGGAAGCCCTGGGGCATAGGGGCCGTTCTGAGTTGGTCCCTGGCTCTGGGGTAGTGATTACAGTAGGGGAACAGTGGCCTGAAGTGTGAGGGCTAATAAAGGATGTAGTTGGGAAGTGGACTCTGGATTGGTTGGTTTGTATTTGAAAAGCACATTCAAGGGGGAGTTGTTTACTATCTCTAGGAATAGTTAACCCTGGAAGGGGTAGTCCCTCTGGAATCAGCAAGGCCCCAGATGTCAAAGCATCAGAATACAGAAACGTAAAACCCACAGTTAACACACCCAATTAAGCTGAGTAATAGAGAAGTCTCATTTCTACTGGATATTTAATGAACACTCACTGTATACCAGCATTGCACTATATGCTGCAGATACAAAAATGGCCATGTAATAGAAAATGAGACTGCAAAAAGCTAAACACATACACTATTAATTTATTTAAAGAGTTAAGTTTATAAAAATTAACAAAAGTTTACATCTATTTAGTGCTTTGGCATTTAGAAAACATTTTCACATGTTACTCCACTTAATCCTCAGAAAAACCTTGTGCAGTAGGCAGGCAAGAAAGCTAAAGGACATCCCCACATTACAGAGATTAACTGGCAGGCCAGGGTACTGAAGCCTGGTGTTGATTCTTGTCCATTGCTGTTTTCACCGGCACTAAAACCTCCTTCATTTTAAGTTAAACCTATAGTATTATCTAGAAACAAATAGCTATTCGTCACCACTGAATACTGATTTCTCAATGGCCTTTACTGGAACAAGTAACATATGGAAAAGCATGTAGGATTTTTAATAGCGAATGAAACAAATTCTTTCCTGGAGTACTTGTAAATGGTATTTTAAGGCATAATTGTCTTTGTTTTTTTTCTTTTTCTTCTCCAGTTTATGTGTAATAGTAGATAGAGCAGATCTCACAAAACCTTTCTAAGATATAATTTCCAAAATAGCTCTTTTATTTTATAGTAATTATAATTAAATATGTACCTTTAAGAGTTTCTATACATTTAAATTAACCTACCAAATCAAATCCAAGCAACTATTATATTAAAAAGAATTCTGAACCCTTACTGGTGTGGCTTAGTTGTTTGAGCATTGTCTCACAAAGCAAAAGCTCAGTGCTGACTTCAATTCCCTGGTCAGGGTGTAATACAAGAGGCAACCTATTGATGTTTCTCTCCCTCTTTTTGTCCCTCCCTTTCCTTCCCTTCATTCTATAAATAAATAAATACAATAAAAGTTCTTTTGAAATCCCTGTGTTTAAAAAAATTCACTTTATCATTATTTAATTTTTAAAAATTCTCCACAGAAGTCATTCTGTTAGTGCATCTTAACCTCAGTACAACCCACCATTTAAAGAGCACTTTTCTCCCCAGGTAGCAGATGGAGTTCAGTATTAAGCTCCATTGGTTCCGGTAGTTGTGAGTTTGAAAATGGTATTTCTGCTTTAATACCTTTTGCAGAAAAATTTTAAATTCCCATAAATGAAGATATGACTAGTGCTCTTAAGAGACCTCTTTGGACTACAAATCAGCTGTCATATTATTCACATTCTAGAATAAGAGTAAAAAAGTTTTCTCCTTTGGAACGAAACACAAAGATCCACCTAACTCTTCTACTTTTAAATTTGTAGATTTCACACTATTATCCCTGGGCAGGCTGACTAGAGAATTCTGTCAGAACATGCTAAGGGAATAAAATGAACAGGCAGGTTGGGATGGTTACTGTAAAGTTGGAGAGCAAGAATGCAGCAGGCCCACAGTTAAAACCTTTGGTCACAAGATCAGAAACCAGCTTTTGGAAGGGTCAGAGGGTAACACTGAATAAGAGATCTCTCTGCAAAGTTACAGTGGCAGTGCTTATTCTCACAGGGCTTTCCATGCTGTCTGCTGGCTAGAGAAGCTCTGGCCTAAGCAAGCACACTCCCAGGCTTTAAGGG
Organism: Artibeus jamaicensis; assembly: GCF_021234435.1. NCBI lineage: Eukaryota > Metazoa > Chordata > Mammalia > Chiroptera > Phyllostomidae > Artibeus > Artibeus jamaicensis. The sequence continues at coordinate 772,782 of NW_026521764.1, read as the reverse complement.
CAGATGGTCTCTAACCAGGCACCTTTCATGTCTATATCCACTGGCAGGGGCATTCTGAGAAGTCAGATCAGGTCCCAGATGGTAATCTGAATGCTCAAGGGTTAAGGGTCCTGGCCCCCATCTTTACTGCTGCTGAAGACTGGGCACGTGCCTAGTTGAAATCATGGTGGCAAATTATTTACTAGGAAATTTTGTAAATGCTTTGTAAGACTCAAATCTAGATGACCACCCTTCTTTAAAGGACAATAGCATTAAATTTATTATTAAATTTGGCTTCAAAGGTCTGCCAAAACAAAAATGAAACTTTATATATTTTGAAACGCTGACAAATCTCATTCAGTTTTACTCCAAAAAATAATCAATTTGATTTAAAAACTAGAAATGCTGGTAAATAATATTTTTTACCTGAGTTTTCCTCTTGACTCACTAAAAAAAAATTGAAGCTCAATCTGGTCTACATATATTTTTGTGCTTAAAATTATAGAATTATAACACCAAACAAAATATCTCAAATTATTTCACTTTTACAAATACATACAAATATTTTACTGTAACGAGGAAAATCCCAAGATCTCCGAAGGTGACACACCATTTAATGGCAGAGAGTACCTGTACAGATAAAGAGCACAGAGCTTTTTCCTAAATATGTCATAGTTACTTCTACTGATCACAAAGTGTTATGGAATGAAACATGTTTGCCTTCCAGTTTGAAAATTATACAATTATCACTATCAGTTCAGACAGAAATCAAAGAATTCTTTCTAAAGCACTGAAAGTTGTCTCCGTTCTTTGAGTTCAACAATCGAATTTTCTTTGTGGCTTGAGGTAAGGGTCGCAGTGTGAGGAAATGGGCTAACTTGTTAGAATTACACCAAAATGGGTTGATATCCTTAATTACAGGGTAGGATGGAGAACAAGAAAGGTAATAAATAGGTCCACAAATATAGAATATAATCCCCTTAGTATTTTATTCAATGTTTATATAATGAGTAAAAGCACATATGTAAATGCACATGTACACACAAGCCCACAAATAAAATAAACTCAATCATGTCTTTCTTTTGCAAGCACTGACTAAACTAAATTTACTCTATTCTCAAATACCATAAATTTACTCAGCTATATCAATCTCTTGTAAGATATAAACTGGACTTTAATTTTCTTCAGTAGTTAACTATAAGAATGAGGGAAAAAAGCCTTTTAAAACTTTATGAAAACTGATTTCTTTGGCTCCAAGGATTTATGATCAAACATAAGAGTTGTGAAGCTAGGCCTGACTGGTGTGGCTCAGTGGACTGAGTGAAAGCCTGAGAACCAAAGGGTCACTGGTTCCATTACCAGTTAGGGCACATGCCTAAGTTGCAGGCCACGTCCCCAGTAGGGAGTGCACCAGAGGCAACCACACACTGATGTTTCTCTCCCACTCTTCCCCCTCTAAAAATAAATAAAATCTTTTAAAAAAATATTTTTTAAAAAAGAGTTGTGAAGCCATATGGAAACTTGGTTCCTATTTAAAAATGTTATTGTTTATGCTATTACAGTTATCCCAATTTTCCACCTTCTGCCCTCCTAGAAATTGGATTCTTTTCCCAATATCCCATGTGTTAATTCTGTAACACTGGGCAAATTATTCAGAGACTTAGTTTTCTCAACTTATTAAAAATATCAATAATCTAAGATTGAGATAAAACCCACCTAGAACAAAATATAGGCCCCATGAGTAGAGAGCATGTCCATTTTATTTCTCTAGCACCTAGAACAATGTCTGTTATACAGTGACAGTTATTTTTATTATTTATTCACTAGAAGGCAAATGTAAATGTATAACATCCCTATCAACTGAGTTAATGCTACATAAAAATGACATGCAAGATTATATGAACACAAAGTCTCTATATACAATTCTTATGGTCTTTGGTTTTTCTTCTAATAAAAGATTTTATTGATTTTAGAGAAAGAGGAAGGGGAAGGAGTGAAGGAGGGGGCGAGAGAGCAAGAGCAAAAGAGAAACATCAATTTGTTCAACTTATTTATGCATTCGTTGTTTGATTCCTGTATGTGCCCTGACCAGAGATCAAACCTGCAACCTTGGCGTATTAGGATGACACTAACCAACTGAGCTATCTGGCCAGGGCTCTTTGGTTTATCTTAAAATCATTTTTAAAATGATATTCCTTCCCTTCATAAAGGAGACTGAAATTCATACCTACTGATATGTCACATACTGATCAAGAAGCGTGTTATGAAATACAGGCCTCCTGTATTTGACAATTTTATTACTTTCATATTAACATAATTAATAAAAATATTAATGCACATAAATATTACTATATGTTGATCACATTTAATACTGCTTTATATATAGTAATACATTAGGTGTTATTAATATTTTACACTTGTTAACAAAAGTGAAATATAAGACTTCTTTATGGTTTATATTCATGGAATCTGTTTTTAAAAACTCATTCAAAGTTTGTTTATAATAAACATACACTTAGTAAAGGAAATGTTCTTACTACCTTCAAATTCCCAATCGATCAACACAGGATGTGACAAAGTAATAAAACCTTTTTTAATTCCAACTCTCTCTGTGGCATACATGACCCATGTCCTAGAGAAGTGATTTTCAACCGGTGTGCTGCAAGACTTGTTAAAACATGCAATGCCTGATTATTTAGTCAGGGGCACCTACCTTTCTTCCCTTAGACTGTCAAGTAAAAAAATGACAACAGCCAACACAACAATAGTCGTCTGGTATAAATGCCCTGTCTTGAAGCATATATATATATATAGGTGGTACAACAGAGTTGTATCTTATTGGTTTCACATCTGATTGGTTAACTGTTGGTACCAGAAATCCTTATATACAAGTATAGGTACCTAATTTTTTTAAAGTCACTTTGGAACAAAAAGGCTAGGTTAAATACTATTATTATTTTTACTTTTGTTAAGTCGATCAAAATTATATCAATTTTTTGTCATATTGGCAATACATATATATTTTTGGTGTGCCACAGCATTTTAGCAATTAGTTATGTGTGCCATGAGATGAAAAAGATTGATAATCACTGTCCTAGATAGATAAAAGACTGTTCAGCTAGAGGTGCAGGAATAAGAGCCTATTGAACATAACGGAGTTGTCCAAAAAGTCCATTTAGTTTTTTCCATAAAACAAGATACATTTTTCATTTTCACCAATAACTTTATTGATTTGGGTACTTTGAGTATGTTGACTATCTTCCACTACTGGCTTCTAGTGGGTAGAGGCGAGGGGTGCTGTTAATACACATCTTCCAATGCAGCAGAAAGCCCCACAGCAAAGAATTATTTGGCCAAAATGCCAATAGTACCAAGGAACTTTGCAAACCATTTTTGACATGTTTGATCAGTCACAGCACCTTCTCCATACATTGCACAAATCTTTCTTTGTTTCTGTTGTTTTTACCTTTTCTGAAACAATAAAGCATAATATGCTGAAAATATCATATATTTTCTTCCATTTTCAATATTCAGGTGACTACACAAAAATTCACCAATTTTGCTTTTTTTAATGCATACTGATATAACAGCTGTCACAATACACTCTAACAAATTGTTTCAAATAAAGTCAAAGACAACGAAGCACCACTAAAGCCATATTATGGAAAAAAAACATAAAAACTTTTTGGCCAACCCAATACTACAGTAGTTACTGAGATACTTACAATATTATTGTTTAGCTGTAAAGGTAGGTGGCGGTCCTGTTCACCTGGACCAGCTCTAAGTATTCTCACTTAACTAGCTGCCTAACATACTGTATGACCTTGGACAAAATATTAACCTCTGACAGCCTTGGTTTATAAAGTGCAGTCACCATCATTATTACCCTTTTTTAATAGAATTGCAAAAATTAAATGAGTTACTATAAATAAAATGCTTAAGCACAGTGTATAACACATAAGAGATAAGCAATGAATTAATTCTACAAATGATCATAGAAATCACAAATGCAAAGTACAAGGTCTGGCACAAATAACGCCCCTCTTGTATTACAAAATATTTTATTAAAAAATCATAATCATGTAATTCTGTAACATAACGAAATCACACTCAAGCACACCATATGACATTTTAGGTAAAATGTTCAAATTATTATACCCATATTATTATCCTCCCAACCACATTCAAACAGCCCTTACTTCTGCCAGACCCTGTATATATGGAAAGACAGTAAGTGGTAATGGTTGAAGTACAGGCTTCTACAAACAGAATATGTTTGGATTATGTGGCCTTGAGCAAGTCCTTTACCACTCTAGGCCCCAGTTTTTGCACCTGGTAATGATAACTGTATACGATATTCTGAAGAGTAAATGAATTAATTTAGCTGGTGCTGCATACAGTATCTGGCATACTATAAACATGCAGTAAATGTGAACCAAATATAAAACAAGGGTTAAAAAAAACTTTTACTTCTTATTTGATTCACAAAAGACAATTAAATGAGTTCTTTCTCTTTTAGAACATTATGTAAGTGGGAGTTTGAATCCGTGTTATTCAACTTTATAAGGAATACAACAAGCCTCATAATACAGATGTCGAGTACCCACTTGCTGACTAAATTTAATGAATGCAGTCTCCTGTCCATGGAATAAATGAACATCTATCAAGAGGTCACTAAAACCATTTACCTGCCCTGTCATTAAAATCAATTATAGGTAATGACATCCCACTAATGACAAAAAATGAGAAAAATTCTAGAATACAATGTACTTTAACTTTATAAAGTCACAAATCAACTTACTTCTTCAATAAACATATTACAGTTTTTAGTATTTACAAATACCTTTCCAAAGTGAGTTATTTCAAGTTGGTTCATAAGCAGCCTTAAATATATGGGAAAACACAGAGGATTTACAAACCACTTTAAGTATAATTATTTCTCTTACATAAATCCAGTTAGTACTCATTATCATATGCATCTAGTCTTTTCCTTTTCCTTCTTCTCCCGCAACTCCCTGGCCTTGACATCCTCAACCTCAACGTAACAAGGGTTTCCCCCTCCCCCACAAACCCACACCAGGCACAGGTACCCACTTACCACAGCACAGATCACTATCTGGCTCCTATACTCCTGTGCAAAAGCAGCTCCGCTTCTGTGGACAAAAAGCTATGGTAACTTGACTCATTATTTAAAGAACTGTACTAAACGCTCTCTGACTGGACATATTAAGAATACAAACAACCTGGAAACTTTAAATAACTTCAATTTCTCTTACCAAAACTTCACTGCTAAGATTCTCACCTGCAAATAAATGTCTACCAAAACATATGAGCCAATCAGATGTAAGTTCCTTTTATTTTGCTTCCCTAATCACTTTTCTTTTTATGATCATAAACTCTCTCACTCCTTTTCAAGTATGTGCCTTGAATCTTTTGCAAGGATCCATCCATCCCAGTCTCCTACGAAATCAAAGTTCTCTACCTGTATCTTGCCCTCTTGTTTAGTAACAGGATATGTAGTGAACAAAGTTCATAAATATGTGAGAAAAAAGAACATATACATGTCTATGACACAGCCCCTGCCTACAGGAGGTTCTCAGCTCAACATCATGTATACAAATATTCCTTGATCCAAGCCTGAATTTTTCAAAGTGTGTAAGTTCTCCCTAAGTGAATTTCCAAACTGCATGTAAAATCCAACATAATCTGAAATAACCCTTCTCATTCTAACCTGACAAACATTTAGTGATTCTTTATAGCTGAGCTCACTTATCACCCTCTCCACAAAAACACTCCCAGAATTCTATAAGCAGAACTAGTTTTTCTCTGGGCTTCTATAATACTTCATTCACAGCCTCTACAAAACAAATGCCACATTGTAATTTAAGTAACTATATATTCACCATATTCCATTGAGTCTAAGATGCAAGTGATCATTAGAAAGAAAAAAATTTTGTTTATTAAACTGAGACATGACTATGATTGTAAGGTGCATTTCAATTTCAAAGATGTCCGAATGGGGGGGGGTATGTCTTAGGAGCAAAGAAATGACACTACAGATAATATATTCCGTGAGAGCAGCAAACTTGTTTCATTCGCCTTCAGTTTTTCAATGCTATACCATGCTTGATACACAGTAGAGAAAAAGCACAAGCAAAGCTGGTGGTACCTAATCCCTCACCATTTCTTTCATGTCACCATTCTAGGTACTACAGAGAAGTGGCTTTTTTTTTCTTTTTATTAAATGTATTGGGGTGACATTGGTTAATCTGAAGAGAAGTTTGACAATCTGTTTTCTATATTAAGCAATTTCACTGCCATACCCATTCTATGGGCCATTTTGAATTCACGACTAAATTTCTCCCAATAACGTTCTTTTTACTGGGCTCCTGGTTTATAATTTTTCCACACTTTTATCTATACAGAAATACTCTAATAATATCATATGCATCTCAAATCTTTCCATTCAATTGCTTCCACTGACTAGATTCATGTTTTTCAAACTTATTTTTATTATTTTGGCAGAATGTCTTCTTCAACCAAAATGACAGGAAACAATCCAAATAAACACACAACTTCTCTGGCTGAGACAGGGGTGACAGGCTGTTCACTTGGCATACCCTGAGATGCTCTGTGAGACCACTGTGCCTCTCTGGAGCACAGAAAAAGAGTAACACTCCCTCTCTGAGCCACAAGCTTCCATGTGAGGGCTTTATGCTTCTTGTTCCATGTTCGTTCAACCACTTGGCTCAAGACATCCTCTCTTCACCTCTCTATCCTCAAATCTCAAAAGTCCACTTTCCAATCCAATCTTGAAGGCCTGTTTCAAGTCCTATCTCCATCACACAAAGCCTCCCTTCCTTGTTTACTCCAATCCACTAACGTCACTTGTCTCTGAGCTTGCATACTCATTTTCCATACCTCAAAATCCAGTATTTAACTGTAAACTCTCATATGCAATTGCAGCTGCCATATAACTGTTTCGCATATAGAAGCCTTATGTCCTGAAAATAAGCATTCTTTTAAGAAAAGTTATATGAAATACATTCAGAGCCTTACACAGACTGAGCACACAGCAAACATTTAGTTCTTACTACTCTGAAACACACTGCTTCTTTCCTACCTATAGATATACACCTCTCCCCATACCCTTGGTTGCACTTCAGCAAAGCTTTAGGGCATTTCTTTTATACAGCTATCTCTTGTTTAGCTCTGATATTTAACTCAAGCTAATATCCACACCTAAAATTACTCATTCTCCCACTTTACTAGTTCACATTCTTCTAGTGGGTGTTGCTATGTAGAGACTTTAGTAGGTTACCAACTTCCATACACAGTTTTCTTTTTTAACATTCAAAGCCTTTTTGTACATAATATCCCATCTGATCTTTGCAATGCTATAAGATTAAGAAGAAATGAATTAATACCACTAATTTACAAATTAAAAAAAAATAAAGCTCCAATTATACGTTTGCCAAGGATGGAACAGCTAGTTGGGAGCAGCACACTCAAGCAAAAATGTGAGAGTTCCAATTCTTCATCTTGTTGTATTATAAACTTTAAAATGTCATTTTTTCCCTACTGCTTCAACACCCCCACAGGCAGGCTCTGAGCACCCCATCCAAGCAGTCAGGTGCATTAGTGTATGTATGACGTGGCTCCTGCCAGGAATTTCCCCTCCTAGCTTCCCCGATTGCAACCTAGTAATATTTATGCACATCAGTGAAATCCCCTCACACCTTTTCTTGTGTACTCTACCCTGACCTCTCCGATTAAGGTGCTTGACCATGGGTCCTTACTCTCTTCTCTGTTCCCCACCTGTCTGGTTGAGTCAGCTCCCACAATGCTCCCTCACATGTGACTCCCTCCAGACATCCATTGACTGTCTCTCTAGGACCAGTGAGTATGATGTTTTTTTCCTGGGTGTCCTCTTGTAGCCACATCTGACTGACCAGCACAAAACACAAAATACCTGTTCTCTAGGAAGCCTCTTCATACACATCTGCTGTAAAAATAAACCCACTACTTGAACCACACCACTGATCAGCACATCCTGCACCTACCTTTATTACCATATATAAGGAAAGAACTTTCAAATACTTGAATTATCATTTTTTCTATCAAGAGTCTCAAGTCTCAAATATTGTTTTAGAAGCACATATATGCTATATAGTCTGAGCTGAAAAGATAGGCACACTGTACTTGCTTACTACACGGGGTAAATTAACAAATCTGAAGCTGCGAGTGTTTCCCAGAGTTTATAATCCATTAGAATCCTAGATTTTCAAACTACTTTCCAATTCCACTCAAGGAAAAGTAATTATATTGTTCATGTTGAAGTAACAGTGTCAGAAACATGACTATGGTTAAAGAGCTACTGACATAAAGTATCCTAAATACATATTCAATGTTAGACACTGAAGTATATGTTTAAAATACTCATGTTTTGGTAGTCACCAAATAAAACTGTTAATGACTCAGAAAAATGGCATCTAAGAGTATAATGAAGAACTTGGGCCTGTGAACCAAAGGATCGCAGTTCGATTCCCAGCCAGGGCACATACCTGGGTTGTAGGCCAGGTCCCAGCAGGGGACGCACAAGAGGCAACCATACATTGATGTTTCTCTCCCTCTCTCCTTCCCTTCCCCTCTAAAGATAAAAATAATAAAATTTTAAAAATATTAAAAAAAAGACTATAATGAAGAACAGAAAAAGCTATTTATTTGTGAATTATATTAATGGAATTCATCTTTTTAAAAGATTTTATTATGTATTTTTAGAAAGGGGGGACGGGAGGGAAAAAGAGAAAGAGAAACACTGATGGGTGGCCTCTTGCATGCTCTCAACCAGGGACCAGGCCCACAACCCGGTCTCATTCATTTTGCAAAGTGATGCCCAACCAAGCCACACCAATCAGGGCCTATAGAGTTCATCTTCATTACACTGCCCTTGTAGTAAGAAAAATGGTAAATGTGATCCTCAAACCCCTAACAAAAATCCCTAAATACTCAATCATGTAAGTTTAACTAAAACTTATAGAGCACTCTCACCATATGCTGGATGGAAGTAACCAGAACAGGACCATTACCCAAATATTCATAAAACCTTAAATTTTAGAATTAGATGAAGGCTCATACCTTATCTAATCAACCATTCAAAAATTCTACATTCCCTAGTGTCTCTGACAGACATCTAGCTGCTGATGGTAGGATGATTACTCCCCTATGAACCAAACCATTCTATTATTGTACAGTTCTAATCCATGTGTATACACAAATAAATACTTCATTCCTTTTCTGAGTCAAACAGAAGTACATGTATTTCAGTTACCAAAAACCCACCCCTTTGTAGATCTGAAGACAGCTGTCACACTTTGTCATTTTCTTTGAATAAAACTGACCACTCCTCGAGTATTGATAGTATAAAATGTTTTCCACACTTTTCATTCTGGGAATTCTTCTTGATATGCTTGCCAGTTTATCAATGTCCCATTTAAAATGTGCTACCTAGTGTTGTACACAACATTGCAGGAATGGTCTGACCAACACAAAAATCCAGAGCTTTACATTCACATTAAGTTCAATAAATCCGAAATCATCTTCACATGCCCTGCTGTCAAGCCAGATTTTTTATCTTGTACGTATATAATGCCCACCATCTCCAAACTCTTAGAGGATCTTAACTTATATTTATCTTGCTAATTCTGGTCCAGCATTCTAGTCTATTAGGGTTACTCAGAATCTCAATTCAATTTCCAATCATATTTATTAGCAACATCTCCCACCTTTGTCTCATCTTTGATTTAGGAAAATATGACATCCTTCAATCCAGTACTTGCGAAAAAATGTTAAACAGGACTGTATCAAGACTAGAATCCTACGCCACAATAACAGAGGGCTCTGCTGAATTGGACAACCAGCATTTTTCGTGTAATTGAGCAACAAGTATAAACCTTTACAGAAATCATGATTATCAATACTGAAACCAAGACACATCATGTTGATATTATTTCTTTTGTATACTCATCTGGAAACTCTGAAGAAAGAATAGATGAACAAAGTTTCTTAGCAAATCCGTATTAGCTCCCAAAGATCCCTAAATATTTTTTTTTAATACTCAAAGGCCAACCACTCAATAATTCATATAAGGAACTTTGTTGAAGATGGTTATCAAACTCATTTGTCTGCAATTCAAGGATGTCTTTAGAAAGCGAGGTGCTTATTCATGATCAATTTTTCTATGGTGCACAATTTTTAAATTACTGATACTGGCCTGAAACTAAATCTCAAAGTTCCTTCTGACCCTTAGGCTAGCATTCATCCTGATCATCCTGACTTCCGAAAAGCAACAAATGTCCCTTATCTCCTCACTTAACCTTGAACAAGTAAGTATCTCTGAGTGAGTTACAGCTCTAGTCACTTCAGCTGGAACTGCATTTTTCTTGTTGGTTAACAGAAACAGAATGGAGAAGCTCTCTGCCTTTTCTCCACCTTCTTATCACACCATTTTGGTCAAGCAGTAACTGTCTCTTGCTTTGATGTAAAGCCTAACGAGTTGTTTAAAATAATTTTAAAAGCCTGGCTTTGTTATGGGTTTCTGCTTTCCTGACATTATTTGTAAAATGTCAAGCTGCTCTTCAGTTTCATCCTTAATCCTGTGTGTCTCCTATCTTCCATAAACAGTATTTTAAAATTGGAGTTTAACACAGAGGGCTTCATGCAACTAGTTCATTCACCATTTTTTTAAACCACATTTGGTTATAATTGTCTGTCAGTGCCACACAATGTTAGGGCTAACAGAAACCTTAACTGCATAGTCAGTATTTCAATTTTCAAAATTGCTAACCCTTAAAGGATTTAAGTATGCAGCAGAAACAAAGGAGTGGAAAATATCCTTTATCTGTAGACCTATCCTTTTCCCTTATAACACATAACAAAAGCCTCAGAATCAGAGATGATTTTAAATCCTGGCTCTACCACTTACCGGAGGGGCAAATTTGCCTATAGAAATTAAAGTCCAGTGAGACTATCTGTAAAATGAGCACAATAATGCCAGTCTTACAAGGATATTGTGGGTTTTGATGAGTTAATATAAACACCTAGGCCAGCATTTAGGACCTACTGGATACACAGTGCTTGTTTTCTTCTTCCACAAGTTTTTAAAAATCCATTTCTTATTATAGTTTAGATAAAGATACAGTATCTCAACAGCCTGAAGACTTCTTACCTACACACAAAAAAATTGCTGATCTCTTTAGTTCTGAATTTGGTCTTTGAATAACAAAACAGTACCATTTGGTTTCCACCATTAAATTCAATAAAAGTTAAGAGCTACAGAGTTGCACTATTCACCAATATCGTATTTGACATACTAAGGCTGACTCTGGTGAAAATCAACAGGCAGTCTATCTGGGAAAAGACAAACTCAAGTTGGATACTTGGCCTCTTTGATCCCTAAACTAATCTCAGATACTTTTACTCATCTACTAGCAAAAGATTTGGATAACAATGCCATATACACAGCATAAGTTTCTAGCCCTCACTTTGCCACAAAGTAGCAGGAAGTCACTCAACCTTTCTGGGCTTCAGTTTCTTCATTTCTAAAATACCACTAAGGAAGAGGGGGGAGGAACAGTCAATTATCTTTAAGTCAACTTACATAATGACAACTTCATTAAGTCTTTATCTCACCACATACTTATATAAGTCAATCTGTGGTTCAACAGGTTACCTTTGCCACAATTTGCTCATTCTCTCGGTAGCAGAATACAAGCATTATGAAGATCCAATTACATCGCATACTTAGATCAGAACAGAAGAGCCTACATATATGTACGGTCTGATATCAGGCCAGGTTCCCCTTTTATTGTCAATCCTTAGTACATCTTCCCTAAAGTACTTCATTTAGCACTGCAGAATCTCTCACCCATATCTCTGCTTTCACTTAACAGTAAAAACACAAAATTCCTTTATAGACTTTAGCAGCAGTACCAAAATACTAGAACTAGTGAGCAATAATCTCGAAGATCCTGTCAGAATAAATGTATCATTTTGTACATCTGTTATTTCTACAAAATCTATGTATAGGAACTTTTCCCTAGCTTCCTTCTTTATCAAGCTTCCTTTTTTCCTCTTTAACTTGCTTTTATGCTTTTTGCTGTGGAATTCCTTAAGTATTACTTGTTATATATTCACTGATTTGGATTAAAAGGCAAATTAAAACTGCTTAGTGTTGCTTATCTCTTTAACCTGGAATCTCTCTCAAAGATGCCCTTTTAAAAAATTAATGTGGCTCTACACTTGAGTACTTTTTCATCTTCTATGAAAATCTTAAAATAGGCAACAATACTGTTTTGGCAACATCAACAAATTTAAAGGTCATGCTGTACATCATCTAATGGTTAAAGCTAACCTGGAATTCAGAAAGTTCAGAACCGAAATCACTACTTGTACAAGGTATTCTAATACTGGGTTGGCTCAAAAGTTCATTCGGTTGTTTTCCGCAAAATAAGTAAGTAAAAGACAAACTTTTCATTTTCAGCAATAACTTTATTGATTTGGGTATTTTGAGTATGTCGGCTATCTCTCACATGGTATAACAGTAATTGTTTTCAACTAATGTCTTAATTTGGCCACTATCAATTTCAGCTTGTCTACCCAACCACGGAGCATTGTCCAGTGAGAAATCTCCAGCACAAAAACTTCACAAACCACTTTTAACACATTCAATCAGTCATAGTACCTTCTCTATACACTGCACAAATCTTTTTTTGCATTTTAGTTGCATTTTTGCCTTTCTTGAAGTAAAGCATAATATATCAAAAATTTTGGATATTTTCTTCTATCTTCAACATTAAAATGGTCACACAAAAATTCACTAATTTGGTTAAGTTTTTTTATATGCACACTGATATTAGAGGTGTCACAATACAATCTAACAAAATTGTTTTGAATAAAGTTAAAAACTAAGCGCTAATAGAGCCATCTTACACACACACAAAAAAAGGAACTTTTTGGCCAACCAAATGTAAGTTCCTCATAATTCCAATCCATAATTAACAGAATTAGAAGATTTTAGAAAAATAAGTTTAAAGGAGTAAAACTGATTTCTTTCAAAAAGGAAATACCAAAGATGGTAGCATATGTATATAGAAATATGTGTATATGTGTGTATATACATACATGTGTATATATATATACAGCATTATGTGTACATGTTATATTAAGATGCCTTCTAAGGAAATCCAAAGTAATAAAACATATATGTGTCTATATGTCAAAGATAAACCATACTCCTATTAAACTTCAAGTCAACTTTCCACTTTTAGTAGCTCTGGAAAAATGTTTGATATAAGAGGTTGATTGCACTGGAGGATCAAATTAGGTTTATAAATTAAATATAAACACGTCAGTTATTTTCTTTGGTCCCCATTTTAGCAATAAATGAGAAACTGGCCCTCCTATTCCTAGTTTATTATGTCCACAGGTTTCATCATTTAAATCCCCCCCCAAAATAAATGAAAGTAAGAAAGTCAAGTTCTTGAAGGGCTAGAATCATCTTATCCTTAAGTACAGGGTCTGGAACAAATAATGCCCCCTATTTATTATAAAATCATAAGCTTGTAATTCTGTACCATGACAATATTACACTCAAGCATACCATGACATTTTAGACGATGTTCAAATTAAAACTGTAAATTATTATAGTCATATTATTATCACCCTACCAACCATGCTCAAGTAGGCATTACTTATGCTAGACTCTGAACTTCCTTTCTGTGAGAATTAGCACAAAGGTGTTAATAGTCTTTAAAATTGGTAAAGAAATACCCATCCATCAAACAAAAGCATAATCTGTTACTATCTGTGATGATTAGGACCAAAAATAAATCAAAATGCTGGCTAGTGCAAGCTAATTACAGATTTAAATACCAATGGTCCCTGCATATTCTAAATTCTTTAAGGAGATATAACTCCCAAAGTTCACTTTATCCAGTGCTCTTTGACTAGCAGTACATAGTGAAAACAGGTAGTTCTTTTTGAGCAAAATATCTTCCAATTCGGTCAATTAGTTAAAACAAAGGATGTTCTTAAACCAATGGTAATGACTGGTTGATAGCTTTGTTCTTAAAATAGAATTTCTGCTTTTCCTTTAGTCAAAGTCAAGATCAGAATCCCAACAAGGAAACAAACAACAGTCTGTAGGGGTACGCGCATTTAGTTCCTGCTACAAGTCTAACTAATTAAATGCTAGATGCTCGGCCTGGAATTCAGGATTTCAAGCTGAGACTAAACCACAGAAACATATTATGCTGAATATATTACCAAGGAAAGAGGATCCCCGTAGATTGTCACTAATAGTTTTACTTCATAAAATCAAGTATGAAGCTCCCCATCTTTAAGAACTGGTTTCCTTCAATTTACCTTGTATAATTTTATTTATTTTTGTGCCCATAGCATCCAGACCCTTCCCCTACCTCCAGAAGAGTAACACAAGGATGAATGATAAAAAAAACTTTTAGTCCTTTGTTCTTGAGCTAGCCACTACATTCTGTCAAAGCAGACTACTAATAATTTTTTCAAACCCTAATAAAAGTTGTCATGAATGTTCACAGCAAATTTTTTCCCAAAAGTTAAACCAAACTAAACAATACCACGGGGGGGGGGGGGTGGAGGAGAGGCTGAGTTGCAGAGAGACATGAGATAATCAAAAAGTACTAAAAGTGAATGAATGAAGACACAAAGTAAAAGATCTGAACTTCCAGGGCTCATTTATAAAAGGAATATACAGACACTTGTTGCTCATTCTCCCCCTTCTAGAGTCAGTAAAGTAACTTACGCCCCACTCCTAATGTCTTTAAAACTCAAAAGCCAAAAGAAATTACTGAAATCAGAGCTATTTCGTTAGTTCCACTGAAACTACTCTAAGGCATTACTCCCAGTCCCAAGCTGCTTATCTTTCCCATCAACTTCCATACCTTAATTCAGCAACCATTTGTCAAGCCTTACTACTCTAGGAAGTAAATAAATCTGCGAACAATTGGGCCCAGATTAACTGTAATGACTTGTAGAAATCAGGGTACATTTCTGGGGTTTGTAACATGGTTATCATCTTAAAATGATTGAGCATATCTATTAGAACAAAGGCGCTTCAACACTGACACAATTTAAGATTTTGGTTTCAGGAAAAAACAAAACAAAACTGTTAAGTTCTAATTTTCTCATACATTTAAGTGCCCCCCTCATCATGTAAACTTTTAAAAAAATTATTCCCCAAAACAGTGGACTAAATACAACTACTGAAGTGCTCAGCACACAGCCAGTCAATAGAAGTCTGTGAAAAACAAATACAATAAGCTCTATTTGCCAGCGAAATCCATTCTCTGAGGCACACAGGAACTCTCTCTGCACCTTCTGGTGCACTGCTATGACTTGATTCTCAAATTTCAGTGAGATTTAGAATCACCTGGAAAATTTGTTTGAAAGGCAAATCCCTTGACCACATCTCCCCTCCAAAATCATAGTTCCAGAACATAAATCCTCCATTTTTAATGATGCATCATTCAAGTGAATCTCAGGCAGTCAGAAAATCATGCTCTCATTTAACATTGACTTACCCTCACAACGGGCAACGGAAAAACTCTGAGTTGTAATTGATATTAATCAGAGAACAAAATTGACTATATCTAAACTCAATGACAAATTACTCAATTATCTTAATACTTCACTAATGCTTAATAGAGAAGCCAAAATATAAGTGAAATAATTTTTGCTTTGACAATGCAAATTATTCCACCCAGCAAAAACAGACATTTTTTGAAATACTTATGTTACTGTCAATATTTAGAAAAAGAGCAGGAACAAAGCATGCTAAGGACTGTAACCCAAAGAAGCACTTATATATAATGTGCTGTAACAGTTTTAGAGGAAAAAAATACCACACTCAAAAAAACATTACTTGACTAGGTCACTGTGCTGTCAACACAGGAGCCACGAGCCACATGTGGTTTATTCAAGTTAAAAGTAAATAAAATTTAAAATTCATTTCATCCACATATTAAATAAGTGCTCAATAGCCACACATAGCTAGTAGCTAACATACTAAGCAAAACAGATATAGAACATTTCCATCATCACAGAAAATTCTGGATAGCTTTGCTTTAGAGGTAACGGTAACTAAATAAAACATCTGATCTCTGTTCTGAATCAGAGATGTTTATCCAGCAATTTCCACTTTTATTATCTGTAAAGAAAGAGAACCCTAGTATAACTTTTCTGAAATGTTTCAAGAAAGGTCATTCAAGTGATATGCTTATTCACTGCAGATTAACAAACACAAATATTTAACTAAATAAGTCTGAAAGTATCAAAGGCACTAAAATGACAACTAGGTTTTCAGCCAATCAGAATGAATGAAATGTGTTTAATTACTAGAAAACAAAGGTAGAAAGTAAAATAAGACTGATCCAGGAAAACTAAAATACTTGTAACTAGTTTTCCATACTTCAAAGTATTATTTATATGCATAACAATTAACTGCTTTATAACTGGTTTTAAAATGACCCTACCACAATTAATTCCAATTAATGATATTTTACTGTCATTTTTAATTTCTTTCCACCAATTCTGCTCTAAAAACACCTACAGATAAGATAACTATCATAAGATTTACTTAATATAATTTTATAAGGATAATTAACTCAAAAGCCTGAGCAAATCCTGGTTTTAGCAAAAAAGTAGAAAAAAGTAATTAAAACAACTTCCAAGGCAAAGTTATATCAACTTCATCAATATCTAGTTTAAAACAAAGCTGTACAATAAAAAGCAAAAGCATGGGCAACAAGATGTTGGGTCATGAGAAATAACCACCAATTTAAGAAAAAGACTTACTACAAAGTAGAATTAAAACTTCAAGCAGCTCACAACTGTATACTAATTCCGATTTAGACCTACTTTCCCTTAAGGGAGACATAAACATCATTTTGACTAGGGTTCTTTCAGAAGAGTTCTAGTGTATTCAAATATGGTCTCTACATTACAGAAAACTATTATGATTCTAATCAGGATGTTTTGCTCCACGGAAGAATTTTATAAAACTGTCTAATAAATTTAACACATAAAATCTAACACTAAAATGTACAAATGTGAACAGTTCAACTGATGATTACAGAGTTATGACAGTGCAGCATTCCTGCGTATTTTAGATTCCGTATGATTATCTATTTATTTCACAGGTCTATGTCCAATCTAAGAACTGGCAAAGAAAAGCAGTAACTAATAATTAGTAAAAACCATATAAAAAGTCTTTAAAGAGAAAAGATTGTAGTATCTTACCTGCAACACTAGTGATTGTAACAGGAACTCCTTGCACTTGAACGCCTGCAGCACCCAGGTTGGCAACACTCACTGTCTGAAGGTTAGGCACTGATGCAAGCTGGGCAGTATTCAAAGTTATTGGGGCACCAGCAACAGCCACTGGAGCAATCTGAGCAAGAGTTGTGCCACCACTTGAAGACACTGGGGTGATGGTTAATTGCTGGGATAACCCAGCATTCTGAACTTGCAAATTGGAAAGACTCTGAATATTTTGAACCTGTACAGTTTGCCAACTGATTTGCCCTGAAGGAGTTAAAGTTGGAGCCCTGATAAGCACCTGAGTCGGATTTACTGCTTGAAGTTGAACATTCTGTAAAGGCTGCTGCTGGATGGTCTGAATTGTCTGCCCTGACTGGAGTTGAAATGACTGTGGTGGAATAGCCTGAATAATCTGTTGCTGAGGCTGTTGGATCTGGATCTGTTGTAAGATAGGCTGGCCCACAATTTGCACCTGCTGAAGAGAATTTGACTGATCTTGTGTATTCTGTATTCCATTCGTCTGAAGCTGACTGGAGCTTTGGGCTTCAGATTCAGTAGCAGCAGGTGTTTGAGATTCTTCAATAGTGCGTTCTGAATTACTGGCTGATGTGCTTGCATACTGTCCCGTATCTGCTGAGCTCACTAATGTGTCACTGCTGGTCAGAGATGTTGAAGAAGTGGTTGTACAGGTGGTTGAAGAGGAGGGAGATTCCGGCATAGTACTGGCAGAAGCAGTGGTGGTGGTGGGTGTGGAAACTAACTGACTCCCATTTGAAGTTCCACTATCAGTAGTAGTAGCGGGCTGGGCAACCTGTCCTGCCCCTCCTCCTGTAGCCACGTTGTTTATCACTGGCAAAGCTAAAGTCACTCCTCCAATGTTAATTGGTAGTGTTGTTACAACTTGAGCCTGAGTACCAGGAAGGGTCTGTAATTGCAGTGGTATTGAAACACCAGGTCTAATTTGAACTGGAACTGTCTGATTTGCCAGGTTTTGAGCAAGAATGTTCCCAGAAGCTGTCCTGTTAGCAGCCGTGAGGATAGCTTGATTATTACCTGCAGAAATGAGCTGAATTTGACCCTGCAAATCCTGTAGAGATGAACTACTGGTTGGACTGATTTGAATTTGCTGGCCTTCCACTGTCTGAAGTTGTGGAATCACTTGATACTGTACACTACCACTTGGATTTTGTACTTGTATGACTTGAAATTGACCAGGGGTAGAAGAATTACCTGATTTACTTTTTGTAGGAGACGTACTCCCGTTATTACTGCTGGAAGAACTAGACGAACTAGAAGGTGGTTGAGAAACGTTATTTTCCTTTGAAGCAGGAGTGGAGGCAACAAGTTGCCAAGCGTTTCCAGCAAGTTGTGTTGTTACCAGTTCTAGCTGTTGTGGTTGATTTTGAAGCTGCACCAATCCTTGGCTTGGATCTATAATAATTTGTTGTTGTCCAGTTGCTTGATTTTCACCAGGAGTCCCTATTTTGCTGCAAGTAGCTGCCAGTAAAGCCAGAGGAGAGGGCTGAGAGTCCTACCCAAAAACGGGATGGTAAAGGAGAGGGGGGGAAAAAAGTGGGCGGATTTAGTGGAGGCCAGTAGAGTTGGGAGGGGCTTATTTATTTTGACAGCTCTACATTTCAGAACTTAGGCGGTGGCAGAAATCAAAAAGGAATATTAACAAAAACAGTAAGATACAGAATAAGGAAGCTGATCCTGTAATACAAAGTTTAAATAAAAGGAAATTTCTAACGAACTTTCTTAAAGTGTTATTTTCTAAACTCCAAATGCCCTTGGGAAAAATACACAGCTTCCTAATTGTCTGAGTTCCTGGTGTAATTTTAACCGTTACCCTCAAACATGTGAAATCTTTACAAATTTACAATTTAAGTTCCTCACTATCAGAAAGATGCTTTGAGTGGATTAACATTTTTACTCTGTTCTTCACTTCTGGGCATTTAAAGGGCATAACTCCCTCTTTCCCCTTACGTTTTGTGAGGAATTTTGTTTTTACATTTTCTTTTACCTGGGAGCCTGAGGTTTTGGGTTTTTTATTGTTATTCTCTGGCTCAGAGGTTTTCCCTCCTTCTGTAGCCATCGCCGATGCCGCCGCCTCCTCCTCCTCCTCCTTCTTCTGATCTGCAACAAACCCCCCACACGCACACACGACAACAGGTTATTAGGATTATTATTATTCGTCTTCCCCCACTCCCCTTCTCTCCCTCCCCGCGAACATTAATCTCCATGAACCCGCGATCCACGCACACCGGCAGGGGGTGGGGGAGAAGGAAGGAAGGGAGGAGGGGGATATCACAAAACGTGGTTTGAAACCCGACCCATCGGCTCCAGAGCAACACCCAAAAGGAGGTTGTTCTCTCTCAGACATTAAAACAAAACGCAGCCCTCCTTCCCTCCCTCTGATTCCCTCCCGCCCTCTCCTCCTCCCCTTAAAGCATCTCAGCGGCCCCGGGGGAGGGGGGAGAACCGAGCAGGGTCTGGAGAAGGAGGGAGGGAGGGAGGGAGGCGGTGAAGGAGACCGAGGGGGGTGGAGAATACGTACCGCTCATCCCGCATTAACAGGACAAACCCTCAGACGGAGACACAGGGATAGAGGTGGGTGGGGGTGGGGGCGAGGCGGGAGGAGAGGCCGGTCCCGCCCGCCCGCGGTGGCTCGAAGGAGGCTGTAGCTGGCACAGGCTCTGCCTCTTTTTCCACGAATGGCCGCCGCTGGGCTGTGGCGTAGCAGCTCCTCTCTCCGCCCGAGCCCGGCTGACTCGCCCTTGATTGACAGCGGCGGCGCTCAGCGCGGGCGGCGGCGCGGGCCGGGGGCGGGGCCAGGGCGGTGCGAACCTGGCCTACTCCCCACCCCCCTCGGCCTCTCTCCGCCGGAGCCGCCGACTCTCCACCCCTTCCCCCAGCGGATTGGCCACCGACCTGCCGGGGGCCGGGGCGCTGGGGCCGCCTCCTCTCCACCCCCTTTCTCGGGGTTATTCTTTCTGCCGCTTTTCTTTTCCTCTCTTTGCTGCTCTGGTGTTCTTTCTCTCAGCGATCTAGCTCTGGCGCCTGTCGGTAGGCCTTCCTTACAGCCAAACTTGTTGTCTCAGGATATCCCGCCCCCTACTCTTTCCCCAGCACCCTCCTCTCAAAATCCTCCTCCAGCATCCCTCAGAATTGCCACCAAAGAAAAAAGTAGGTCTATCGCTTAAGGGAAGCAAGAGAGGCGGATGAGGGCACGCACGGGCCACCAACGGCTTGGCGCGCCGAGTGAACTGGTCGCTGCCCCTATGCAGGGAGCATGCCTTTCCTGAGGCGCATCCGGACCCGGGCGCCCTTTTTACCTGGCTTGGTCTTCATTGGCTGAGCCCCTGGTGACGCACGCTGAGTGGTGGGAGAGAGGGGGCTGGGCTATGCCGCAAAGCCTGTCGGCCCTTGTAGTTTCTGGTGGCAGCGGCGGCCCCCTCCTTGGCACCGCCTTCCCTCCCGCCCCCGACCGAGGCCGTGCTGCCTAGCGCAAAGCTGCCCGAGGGGGCGGTGGCAGCAGGGCGTGGCCGGGGCCGAGTGGGAGTTGAACTGAGCAAGGAGGAGGAGGAGGAGGAAGGGGTGTTACTTGCCTGGGCCTATCCGCCACGCGGGCCTGCTCAAACCACCCCTGCCACCGCCTCCTGGGCTCCAAGCCGCTCCCCGCGGGGCCAGCTCACACCCGGAGCGCTCGGCGATTGAGCGGGCGGCAGCATGGGGAGGCGGGGTTTGCTGTCCTCTGGGTTTGAATGAACCCGGCTTCTTGGAGAAGCGCCTTCGCCTTTCTTTTTTTTTGCTCACCTCCCTCCTAGAGGCCCCCTGCTTTAAATCCGAGGCCTGCTTTCCCAGAGAAAGATCTTCCATTTTATTTATTGTTTCTGGTTGCTGGAATAGAGCAAAGACCCTCTTTGTAAGGTTGTATCGTGTTTTGCCGAATAGCCCATGTGTTTGGGGTGAACCTCTTATCTGCCTCACAAGACTCTGGTGGTGAAAAGTAGCCCAATTCCATCTGGGGCAGCACCGTTCACTGTTCAGCCTGAATTTACATCTGACTGCACAAAGCATTTTGTTGTCTGATGCACTTGAGCAGTGTCTTAACCCCAGCTTTTCTCCAAAGTCCTGAAGTCAGGATAATGCCATGGGATGTAATAAGCACCTGGTTAAGTGTACCAGAGGTGGAAGTGATTGGCTAATATAAACACTGGCCTTGGGGCCCAGGTGCCCTTATACACCTAGGCTCACTGCCACCCACTTCCTTTTTACCTGCACTCCACACACAGCCTTGAGCAGTTTTGTCTCCTGGCTGAGGCCTGACATGTTGCAAGGATGAGGAGGTCCCAGGTGCTGGGCTTGACTGGCATTTCCTTTGCATGTTAAACTAATTGCAACATCCACTGATGACAAAGCCAGCAATGCAGCACGACAAAGCAATTCCAATAAAGAAGTGTATAGTATTGTCTATGCCTTCTTAAGAAAATAAGCCTAAGATCCTTAAAACCCTACTTTCCCCCTACCATATACAATGCAGAAAGCTTAAAAGTACTACAATCTATCCTCAGGCCTTTCCCGCCACCCCCATTCACTATGGTGAAGGAAGGAAGACATTTTGCAGTGTCTTATGAATTAGTGCATTCCTCATAGTTTCCTAGTTTCCTTCCTTCCTTCCTTCCTTCCTTCCTTCCTTCCTTCCTTCCTTCCTTCCTCCCTCCCTCCCTCCCTTCCTCCCTCCCTCCCTTCCTCCCTTCCTCCCTTCCTCCTCCTAGGATATGTTTATTGATTTTAGGGAGAGGGAGAGGAAGGGGGACAGACCGAAACATCTTATTAGTTGCCTCCCATAGGTGCCCCCATCAGGGATCAAACCTGCAAGCTTGGCATGTGCCCTCACTGCAAATTGAACCTGCAAACTTTTGGTGCATGGCACAAGGTTCAACCAACTGAGTCACCCAGCGAGTGCTCCCTGTAGTTTTCTTACCTTACAAAACCTGTTTCAGAGGAGCAATGTCACAGAGCTCTGAACCACATGTTTAAAAAAAATGCCTATCCATTCAGTATGGATCTACAAAGTGTACTAAATATTCTGCACCCTATATTTAACACGTAATGCTGGTATTTGTGAAACACAGTGGAAGGAAAGAAAAATGATTTTTTCCTCTACTCTTTTTAGCTGAGACCCCTGTAGTAAAAGAGTAACGAGAAAAAAATATTAGAAGTTTATTACCATATATTCCTCACGTGTACCTGTGAGATAACCAGGGAAAAATAAATAACACCTGGTGGGGGTTTAGAATTCAAGTTTAGTTATCATAATAGGAAAAGTGGAGAGGGGGTGTAAATAATTTTTAGGAAGTATAAATGGGCCTGAAGCAAAATAGATGGGAGTTATGATAATTTGTGACAAAGCTGTCTGGATGTGGGATAGACTTCAAGTCTCCTATCCTGTGATAAAAATCTGTCTTCCCTGGTGACTGAACTTGAGGAGAGGGGATTTATGACAACTGAGTTCCTTTTGGAGGATCTGTCTTTAGGCAGATAAGCAGAGTTGAGAGAAAGCTTGTATTTGGTGGTTTCCAAGTGCCTACATCTGCAAATAATCAGTGTGCCAAAGTGGCATATTCTGCTACCCTTCGATAGTTAACAAGCCCTGCTTTTTATGGTGGGCCAAAGCTTCTGATCCTTGGTTGAGCTATGAGACCTGGGGCAGGTGACTAATTGCTTAAAATTAATCACTTCTCAGGTACCATTGTTTTATCTATAGAGTAGAAGATTTAGCTAGCTGAGGTACCTACAAAATTATAATCATTCTTACACCACCTTCCTAATTTATGTACCATATATATCATGATTGATGTAATGTTATTTAAGCCAATTTACTTTTATTTCTAACATAATTAATTTAAGAAGTTGATATCACCATGGTAAGGGAAACACCTGTATCATAACTATAGGAGTAAGTATAAATATAAAGTCAGCAAAATTCTCAGCCTCAGGCCAACGAGGATGGTTTCTTGACAAAGAAAGCAGTTCGTTGAAAGAGATTTCTTCCTACATTCATATTTCCCATAGAACAGTAGCTTTCAATGTTTCATGACTCATAAGAAATGTATTTTGTATCATGACCCAATGTGTACACATATGCAGAAGTGAGCATTTCTGTTCAAAATATTTAATGACATTGAGCACTAAACACTAAGATCAAACACTGTCTCAAAGCTCTCAGCAGCATTTCCCAACCTTTTTGGCCCCGGGGACCAATCTCACAAAAGAAGAATTTTCCGTGGACAGAGAGGGGGTGCTTTCGGGATGATTCAAGCATATTACCTTCAAGCTTACCTCCTGCTGTGTGGCCCAGTTCCTAACAGGCCCGGACTGGTACCAGTCTGCAGCCCAGAGGTTGGGGACCCCTGTTCTAATGATATCCTAGAGGCCCCCTGATGTGCATTTCCTTATGAGTTGATGGGTGGAGAACTCCAGGGGGTGGGAAAATTGTCGGCCATGGGGAAGGGGTTGGAAAAAGGGGACTCAGACACTAGTTGTTTGTTCAGGGGTAACAGCTTTCAGAGCCATATCAACATGCATTGGTTGAATATCAATCAACTGTGTTGACTGAAAAAAATATTGAAGAAAAAATAGCAGCCCCCCTACTCTCCCCTCTATCCCGCCTTTTAAAAGAAAATTCTAGTGGCGACCTACAGTTAAAAAAAAAGAAACAACAACAGTGTCCTATGGCATTTCATAGAATCTGCTCCCACCTTTGTGAAGTAGAAAGTTCATATTTCTAATTATACAACAGAACAAGTCTAGGATCTAGGTAGATTTCTTGTGCATAGATAGCTCTGCATACATAAATCAACTTTCAGTCTACATTTGGAAACATTCTGCTGGAATTTTTCACTGGTGTCTATCAGGTCTTAAATAGCTCGTGGTCGCCACTCCGGGGCCTGGCAAGTTTCAGGTGGCCATTCATTCAGTCGGGTTACGTGATCATACTGAAACCACCACTCCTGCCCCCAGTGCAAGCCTTTGAGGGCAAAGACCAAGTCCCCCACAGTGCTGAGCACACATTTAGTAAGACTTTAATAAGTATGCATATAGATGAATATAATAGAAGCAGCTCCAGAGAATACTTAAAATTACAGGAGAAGAAACTGGGGCCAAGATATGACAGGTGACTTAAATTTGCCATATGAAAGGGACCAATTTTAAGTCTCCATCATAAAGCTACTGGTTGAAATCATTGTTAAACTACATCATTTTGTCTTTGGGAAGCAGAAAGCAAAACATTCAGAAAGACCACAAACCAGAGAAAGGTCAAAGTTTAACATCCTCCTCTGCTACAAAGTGCATTGACTAAGAGTGTAGACAACCAGGAATTCAATGCAGGCTCAGTGTACAGTGTATAGTTCCTACAACAATAAAATCCTGGCAGTGTTCGAAATTACATTACAAAATAAATTCCTTAGATACCAACAATAAGTGTTTTCAGGAAGCAGAGAGTGTTCTCCAAACTTAATTGTAATATAATTGGGACACAAATATAGATAATTTATGTGGAAATAGAGGCAACTATACATGTGTAACCCTTTTAAGGGTTACAAATCAGAGAAGTCAACTTCCGCCAAGATGGAGGCATAGGTGGAAACACCGTGCTTTCTCACACAACCAAGTTTAGAGACAACTAAATATTAGCAACAGAAAACACAGCCAGAACACAGAAAATTGAACTTTTCGGAAGTCTGATAACAACAAATGCTTCAGCCTGACCAGTAAGAGGGGCAAAACCAGCAGCTGGCGGAGCAGGGTTGCACAGGAAAACTCGGTCAGATGGACTCAGGTGCGAGGATCCCAGGTGTGGGGTTGCAAAGGGCCGACCCAGTGAACGACCCAGTGAGCGACTGGCGGAACCAGTGAGGGCACAGGGTGGCAGGTTGACTGTGGTCCCGCATTCCTGCCCAGATAGGCCAGCGAGGGAGTGGGCAGTGAGACGGGACCCAGCAGGCCCCAGTGGCAAGAGGCAGCAGAAGGGGCCGCTATTTCCCCGCTCTGACCCCGCCCCCACCTACAGCGTCACAAACCAGCGACCTGGGTAGCCCCACCCTGGTGAACGTCTAAGGCGCCTCTCCTCATACTTAATTAGCATGAATAGACCAAAAATGACTCAAGAAGATCGCAAAGCCCCAGAGCCCATAAATCTAAGCGAACAAGAAATAGCAAAACTTTCAGACACATAGTTCAAAACACTGTGATCAGGATGCTCACAGAACTGGTTGATTTTAGTCACAAATTAGAGGAACATATGAAGGCTAAACTAATTGAAATGAAGGGAAATGCACAGGAAACCAATAGTGATGAAAAGGAAACTGGGACTCAAATCAAGGGAGTGAACAAGAAGGAAGAAAATAATGGCCAAATAGGAATATATGAAGAAACAACAATTCGAAAAAATGGGGAGAGACTTAGGAACCTCGAGTACATCTTTAAACACTCCAACATCCGAATTATAGGGGTACCAGAAGGGGGAAAGGAACAGCTACCAGTGGAAAACTTTTTAAAAAATTAATTATGCCATTACATTTGTTCTATTCCCCCCTTCATTCCTCTCTACCTTGTACAACCCTCCAACCAAGATTGCTCTATCCAGCAAAGTTTTCATTTAGAATAGAAGGACAGATAAAGTGCTTCTCAGATAAGATCAGATTCAAGGAGTTCATCATCCCCAAACCCTTACTGTATGAAATGTTAAAGGGACTTACCTAAGAAAAAAAAGATAAAAAAGATGAACAGTGAAAGGACAGCAAACTCACAGTTATTAACAACCACACCTAAAACAAAGGCAAACTAAGAGGACAGCTAGATCAGGAGCAGAACCATAGAAATGAAGATCACATGGAGGGTTAGCAACAGGGGAGTGGGAGGAAGAGAAGGGGGAGAAGGTACAGAAAATAAGCATAGATGGTAGGTAGAAAATAGATAGGGGGCAAAAATAGTATGGGAAATATAGATTTTAAAGAACTTGAGACACATGGTCATAAACTATAGGAGGAAAATGGTGGGGGCGGAGGGGGGGTGTGCAGGGTGGAGGGGAATGAAGGGGGGAATAGAACAACTGTAATGGCATAATAAATTTAAAAAAAAAAGAGTTACAAATAAGTGCCCTGGCTGGAGTGGCCCAGTGGACTGAGTGTCCTCCTGTCAACAGAAAGTTCTCTGGTTTGATTCCCTGTTAGGACACATGCCTGGGTTGCGGGCCAGGTACCCAGTTGGGAGTATGCAAGTGGCAACCACAGTGGATTGTTGTTTCTCTCCCTCTCTCTCTTCCTCATTCGAAGGAAGGAAGAAAGGAAGGAAGGAGAAAAAAATCTTAAAAAAAATTCTCTCTCTGTTCAATGTTTCTCTTTGTCTTCCTTCCTCTCTCTCTAAGATCAATAAACGTTTCCTCTTCATCCTCAGGTGAGAATTAAAAGAAAAAAGACCTTTATGTCTTTTTTTTTTAAAGATTTTATTTATTTATCTTTAGAGGGGAAAGGAAGGAGAGAGGGAGAGAACTGGCCTGCAACCCAGGCATGTGCCCTGACCGGGAATCGAACCGTGGTTGCTTGGTTCCCAGGCCCGCGCTCAATCCACTGAGCCACACCAGCCAGGGCGACCTTTATGTCTTAAGAAAAAAAACTTACAAAGAAAATTTGTAACTGACATAATGAAATAATGAGTAAAGATGACCCTTAGACTGCAAGAATTGATGGCATACACACTTAGCTCTTTCATGGATTGTTCATGTGCAACTTCAGAAGATTTAATTCGCAGTTTTTAGGTTTATGATTTTAACCATTTACATTTATTGTCAATATTTTATCATAATTAATAGTTATTGGCAGTTAATGGGGCATGGTATAAATACCTATTGAACATTTCATATCGTAAGTTGAGACATAAATTAATTTTCTTAAGACTGTATATAAAATTAGTGATCAAACATAAAAATAACGAGGAAAAATTCCTGGTGTGCAATTGTCAGCATGCCAATTTCACATGCTCAGTTTATTATAGTTTTTTATTAAAGAAGAAATCTGCATTGAATATTCGTTTAAACAGAATAAGCACTGGAATCAAAGTACTTGCATGTAAATTCTGGTTGGTTTGTTACTAAAAGTGCAATCTTGCATAAGTGCCTTGAACCCTGAATCTCCTACCTTCCTCTATAAAATGGTGAGGATGACAGTATTACTATCTCCTAGGGCTGTGTCAAGAACCAAATGAGAGTAAAACCTCTTACGATGGTCTCCGGCAGGTGGTAAACTCTAATTAAACGTTACATGCCATTTTTATTATTATTGTTACTTATATACATTAGTCTCAGCAAGCCAAATACAGAGGTATATGGATAAATACCCTTTCTCTTTCCACACACCTTTATTTCAAACACAAAACTCATCAATGATAAATGATTGACAAATCCTTTTTTATCTAGCTTACACAAATTATACATAAAATGGATGTGCATGATCTCTAATGTAAAGCTGCACACATGCATGTGAACACACAGATGTATATGCGCAAACCTGCTTTTTTTTACCTTAATATACAATGGCCCAGACCTCCAGTACAAAAAAATATATGAATCAAAGTCACTATTTTCATAGAATTTCCTACTCCATGGTATGAATATATTTTATTGAATAAAAATAACCCTAATGATGGTTACTGAAATGGCTACTTGCTTACTGCTTTCACTTTACCATAAATAATTTGCAATAAACTTCCTTGTATTTGTACTCGCAAAGACACTCTTATATTTGGATTTTTATCTTGGTAGAAAGATTTCCAACAGTGGGATTGCTGTCACAAAGTGTATGCATATTTAAATTTTAATACATACGGTACAGTTACTGTACAAAATGTTATTTTATTTCACATATTCACCTGGCATGAGAGAGTACATAGTTCCCTATAATTTCACCAGCACTGACTATTTTTGGCCTTGTAAATTATTGAAAATCTAATAATTGAAGTGTGTATTTACCTGACTGCTAGAAGGGTTGGGCCTCTTTGCATTTGCTTAGTGGTAGGTATGCATGGTTTCAACTGCAGTAAATCGCCCATTTCTGCCCTTGCCTCTTTAATTTCCTATAAGTTTGTCTTTCTGTTATCAATTTCTAGGAGTTGAATGTATAGGATAATATTAAGCTTTTGCTTGTCACATGTATTGCTAATATATTTTCCCCAATCTATTGTCTTTGGTGTTTTTCCATATATTCTGTACAGTATACTTTAAAGTCCTATTTCAGAAATGGTAATACCAAGCTCAATGAATGCTTCTCATAGTTCATTAAAATATGTTTATATACAGAGATAAGACACCTTCTGTATTATGTAGGTAGAACTGTTTCCTCCACTAGAGTAGGGGTGTATTATTATCTCTCCACCTGCACTCCCCCTCCCCCCTCCCCCCTCCCCTGGCCTTCACACAGTCATCCCAGATGCCCAGCAGAGTGCCTGGACCATCATAGGCATTCAACTCATATTTACTGAGTCAATGAATTTTAAAGTTTCAGTATATGATCTATAAAAATAAAGCTCCCCTGTCACAGCAAAATTGAATTATTCTTTATCAGATTTGCAAGACATTTGGAATGGCTTGACTTGAAACATAGACTGTCAAATTCCCTGGGGGTGGGTGCAGAGGTGTGTGTGCCCAAGGGGATGCCCAAATATTATAAGCCATTACTCTCTTCGGCAGCTGCAGGAATTGATTTTCATGATGGTTATGGGTCTCTTGACTACTCTGAGGGCAGCTTCTACTAATAATATTCAGGTTACTTCCTTCTTTTTGAAAAATGTTTCAATTACAGTTGATATTCAATATTATTTTATATTAGTTTCAGGTATACAGCATAGTGGTTAGACATTTGTATAATTTACAAAGTGATCCCCTGGCACCGTACTTAGTGATTACACTATTAGTGACTCTATTCTTTGTGCTGTACTTTACAGTACTAAGGCTATTTTGTAACTACCAATTAGTACTTCTTCACCTTTTACTTTTTTTCATTGATAACATTTTTCTTTTCACAAGAACCTGAGTCATGTGTGATAAAATACTTAAATAATAATAAATAATAAGTTGAAAGGAAAAAAATCAAGGCCAATAAAAAAAGAGAAAAGAAAAATAACTCTCAATAGTGTCAATAGCTATGTTTTACCTGAGCTTTAGTTTTGACTCTAAGCGTCCCAGTTTCCAGAGCAAAGAAAGAAACATGATTGGTTGTAGAGCCCCCTTATTGGAAAGGAGAAATGTGTGAGTTTTTCCGAGAATGCAAAGCTCTTCCTAGCCCTAATGAGTGGTAACAATTTTGTAAATGCTACTTGCATGTTAGGGCTGTGAATTTGCTATGTCAGGCACTTAACATTCTTGGAAACATTAATTATATTAAATTTAAGAATGTGATTTGACCACATGATCATATCAATGGACGTGGAAAAAGCTTTTGATAAGGTACAACACCCATTTATGATAAAAACACTCAGCAAAGTGGGAATAGAGGGAGCATTCCTCAATATAATAAAGGCCATATGTGAGAGACCTACAGCCAATATCTTACTCAATGGGCAAAAATTAAAAGCTTTTCCACTAAGATCAGGAACAAGACAAGGATGTCCACTTTCACCACTTCTATTCAATATAGTTTTGGAAGTTTTGGCCACAGTGATCAGGCAAGAAAAAGAAATAAAAGGCATCCAAATAGGAAAGGAGGAAACAAAACTGTCACTGTTTGCAGATGACATGATAGTATACATGGAAAATCCTATAGACTCTACCAGAAAACTGCTCGAACTAATTAATGAATTTGGCAAAACAGCAGGATACAAAGTCAATATGCAGAAATCAAAGGCATTTTTGTATACTAACAATGAATCAGCAGAAGCAGAAATTTAAAAAAAAGTCCCATTTGATATAGCAAAAGGAAAAATAAAATATCTGGGAATAAACCTAACCAAGGAGGTGAAAGACCTGTATGCAGAAAACTACACAGCCCTGAAGAAAGAAATCAGGGAAGACACAAACAAATGGAAACATATACCTTGTTCATGGAGTGGAAGAATTAACATCATCAAAATGTCCATACTACCCAAAGCAATTTACAGATTCAATGCAATACCTATTAAAGTACCAATGGCATATTTCACAGACATAGAGCAAACACTTCAAAAATGTATATGGAACCATAAATGACCCCGAATAGCAGCTGTACTTTTGAGAAAGAAGAACAAAGTAGGAGGGATCACAATACCTGATATCAAACTGTATTGCAAGGCCACTTTAATCAAAACAGCCTGGTACTGGCATAAAAACAGGCACATAGACCAATGGAACAGAACAGAGAGCCCAGAAATCAACCCAACTCTCTACAATCAATTAATATTCGACAGAGGGCAGTAACATAAAATGGAGTAAAGATAGCCTCTTCAGCAAATGGTGTTGAAAGAACTGGACAGCTACGTGCAAAAAAATGAAACTTGAGCACCGACTTACACCTATACCAAAATAAATTCAAGGTGGATAAAAGACTTAAATATAAGCCATGACACCATTAAAGTCCTAGAGGAGAACATCGGCAAGAAAATCTCAGATATTTCACGCAGCAATATTTTTACCGATATGTCCTCTAGAGCAAGGAATACAAAGGAAAGAATAAACAAATGAGATCTCATCAAAATAAAAAGCTCCTGCATGGCTAAAGAAAACAGTATTAAATTAAAAAGACAACCAACTGTATGGGAAAACATATTTGCCAATGATACCTCAGACAAAGGTTTAATCTTCAAAATACACAAAGAACTTACACGACTCCACTCTAAGAAGACATCTAACCCAATTAAAAAATGGGAAAAGGGCTTGAACAGACACTTCTCCAAGGAGGACATACAGATTATCCAGAGACACATGAAAAGATGCTCAATATCTCTAGCTATCAGAGAGATGCAAATTAAAACCACAATGAGATACCACTTTACACCGGTCAGGATGGCTATCATAAACAAAGCAACAAACAACAAATGTTGGAGAGGTTGTGGGGAAAAGGGGTCTCTAGTTCACTGTTGGTGGGATTGCAGACTGGTGCAACCATTATGGAAAACAGTATGGAATTTTCTCAGAAAAATAAAAATTGACCTGCCTTTTGACCCAGCAATTCCACTGCTAGGATTATATCCTAAGAATCCTAAAACATCAATTTCAAAGAACCTATGCATCACAATGTTCATAGCAGCACAATTTACGATAGCCAGGAGTTGGAAGCAGCCTAGGTGCCCGTGTCAGTAAATGAATGGATCAAAAAATTGTGGTACATATACACAATGGAATTCTATGCAGCAGAGAGAAAGAAGAAGCTACTACCCTTTGCAACAACATGGATGGAACTGGAAAGCATTATGCTGAGTGAAATAGGCCAGGGGTTGAAAGACAAATACCATATGCTCTCACCTTTAACAGGAAGCTAAATAACAAAACAAACAAGCAAGCAGAATAAAAACGAAAGACACTGAAATAGAGAATAGGGGGACAGTGACCAGAGGGGAGAGAGGAGGGAATTTAAGAAGAAAAAAGGGGAGGGATTTGGAGGAACAAGTATGAAGGACACAAGGACAAAAACTAAGGGGGGTGGAAATGGGAGGGAGGTGGGGAGCATGGGGTGGGTTGGGCTGGGATGGGAGAAATAGACAAAAAACTGTACTTGAAAAATAAGTAAATAAAATTTTAAAAAGAATGTGGTTTGAAATATATAATGAATTTAAATTAATTTCTATATGAGATTATTTAGAAAAAATGTTTGAGATTAATATAGCATTAACCAAAGACCAAATAAAAGTATTTTCTTTTTAAAAAAATTTTTACTTATGCTTTCTAGGGAGAGGAAGGGAAAAAGAGAGAAGAACCTCAATTTGTTGTTCCACTTATTTATGCATTCATTGTTTGATGCATTTATGCCCTGACCAGTAATGGAACCACAACATTGGCGTATTGGGACAATACTCTAACCAACTGAGCTACCTGGCCCGGGCTCTGTAATTTTCTTATTTTAGTCCAATACTGCTAGACTTTTGCAAGATTTACGGGTTGGACTTGAAGGCTTGGGGAGGGGAATGTGATTTTAATAAATTGAATGTTAATTTAAACCCCCCCAAATCTATAAATGTGTTGTTCTAAACTGTCCAAATGCCTCCCTTGGATGTTTTAAAAATTCACACTAACACCCATAACTAAAGGAATCAACTCACAACTAGATATCTAAGAATTTCTGTGAGTGTCAAAGATTTTATTTGTTAGATTTTAGTTTCAGTCCTTTCTAATAGCATCAGAAACAATTATGTTCTGAGGCTACTTTGTTTTATAAGACACCAAATCCTTCATCTAAGTGTATCGGCCAATGAAGAACAAATAGCCAGTTCGTCTGAGAGTGAATTCAAAGTTTAAAGGTACATATGGTATAAAAAAGAGGGGGGACATGTGAAAGCCAGCATTTGTTTTAAATTGCTCAGGATTGTTTTCCCCTTTGTCAAGCTACTCTTCCTGCCTACCCAGATTGTTATGGGGCTATGAAAATGCAAATTTATTAATAACACCAATAAGATAAAGTTCGTGCAGCTTGGCTATAGCTGAGTGAGGTCAAGTTGAATGAGCCTTAGCTGCTTTGGAAGCTGGACAGCAAGTGCTTCCATCTTCGCTCCCAGGCAGGTCCCTTAACTGCTCTGAGTTTCCTTATCTGTATGTAAAATTGTCTTCATAATTCCTACCACACAGGTTATTAGCAAGATTATGTGAGGCAATCTCTAGAGTGGGCACTTAAAAATTAATTTGGATTTCTTTCCTCTCAGGCTCACATTGTTTTTATTATATTTCATGAAAATGAAGTCTTCAATTTTACTACTCTCCTAGTTCTAAAATGTAGTGAACAATTTAAGCAAGTGGAAAGTACTTTCCATGAGTAAATAATAGCTTCTGAGGTCATCAGTGGCCTTTTTGGGTCTCAGCATCTATATGTATTTAATTTTTTAAGCAATTTGCTATAAAGCTTACAGAAAGCAATTTAATAAAAATGTAGTGAAGGAAAAAAAAGTCTCCACTTATGTCCACAATAATCGGAAGTCTGAAGTTAACTAACTTTGGCACCTAAAAGACTAAATGAGTTTGTCTGACAAAAGGAAAAGGCATAAGGGAGACATGAAGGAATCCTTGGTACATATAAAGGAATATGGAAGTAGAGCGGGGGCAGGGAGAGGGCGAGGAA
Source organism: Artibeus jamaicensis (assembly GCF_021234435.1). Classification (NCBI taxonomy): domain Eukaryota; kingdom Metazoa; phylum Chordata; class Mammalia; order Chiroptera; family Phyllostomidae; genus Artibeus; species Artibeus jamaicensis. The sequence continues at coordinate 739,150 of NW_026521764.1, read as the reverse complement.
AGCCAAAAGGCAGAAACTTGCAGGAACGTGCCCTATTTGGCTTCTCGCCAAAGGGGTTTATGGCCTGAGTGCGACTTGCTCTTTAGAAGATTCATGCATGAACTTAGGGTGCTTCTGGACCCCTACCTTACCAGAGAAGACAATGAGCTTCTGGACAGGACAGAGAGGGTAGAGAAAAAAAATCCAGAAGGCAAAAGGTTGGGAGGAATTCTTGTAGAAAGGATCTGTAAATGGCAAAGGTGACAAAAAGAAAAAAATTATAATTAGCCTGTTCAATGAGCTCTTCCTATAATGACTTTTTCCAAACGTGAGGAGCAGCTTGAGAAAAGCTAGATTAAGAGTGTGATCACGGAGGAGTAACACCCGCCATGGGGTCTAGACACGGTGCTGGTATTATATGCAAGAACAGCCGCAGGAATGCTGTCTTTCTGTGGTAGTGCACACATCTGAAATGTGTCAGGAAGCCTTCTTGCTGAGTCCTGCCAAAGCCAGCTCTTGACAGATCATGTGATGTGAGCAACATCACAAAAATCCTAGCAAGCATCTCCTAGGACTATGATGTCTGGGCTAGGAAACCAATATGGGCACAACCAATAGTTGGGCAAGCTGCCACAGTGAGTCAACTATAAAAGCAGTGAGAAATTTCCACAATGAGAAATGCAAAGTCTTCAATAAATAAGTTTAGCAAGTGGGTTGCTTTATTCTCTGTCAGTCAAGGCAAACCTGGAATGCTCTTGAAGAAGAATGTCAACAACCCTAAGGAAGGTGGGCCAGGAATGGTTATAAGCATTGAGGATGACTCGGAAATGATACTTAACTAAAACAACTTTCAGACCTATCAGATGGAGAAGGATTAGGTTTAGTTTACCTAGTTTCAGAGAGCTAAGCTAGGTCAATAAGTGGATGTTGTCAGCAGGTAGATTTTGGCACAGTATAAAAAGCTCTTCTGAAGAATTGGAACTACCTGAAATGCAACGACAACCCTGTGGGGAGGGGGGAGCTCCTCTTAACTGGAGATATTCGAGCTCTGACTGAGCTACTTAGTACTCACTGAGAATGCTGTCGAAGAGGATTTATGTACATGATAGCAACAGAAGCAGGTCCAGATTTTGTAGAGCCTGAAGTTTTTTTAATTTGGGGATCCACTTTTAAGAACAAGGAACACAAAATTAAAGACCTTTGGAACTTTTAGAGGTAAGGATTTCTTGAAACTTAAGTTTCACCAGCTTTGTCATAAACTTACATCAAAGATGTCCGTTGATATCAAACATGTAAGATTTGAACTTGTTTTAAGTAATGAACAATTCTTCTTACTTTTTAAATAACTCTTCTTTTCTCTATGGGGCAGTATAGAGGGAGTAAAAAGAGAGTAGTTAGATTCATCTGGGTTCCTGGCTTGCCTCTTCAGTTTCATAGCTGGGTAACCTGGGGAAAATTATTTAACCTCTCTGAGCCTCAATTCCTTCAATCTGTAAAATGCAGATAATGATCTCTATCATGAAATGATAGAAATTGTTTGGGGAAAGTTAAATAAAATTATGTATGTAAAGCACTGGTATATAGAAGTTGTGCAATTAATGACAGCTAAATTGAAGGACTGATAAGATTTGGGTAGTCATAAGGAAAAGGTTACTTTAAATGACATTTGGAATTATCATCTGTCACCCTGAAGATAATGAATGACTTCGTTCCACATCCCCCAATTTAAGGTGTAAGCCAAGAGTTCACGAAATGTCATCAAGCTGCAATATTGAAGTTGGGCTTCTTTCAGGCCACTAGCTTGTGAACAGACTAGAAAAATCACTCACAGAACTGACTGGCCAAGATAAACTCCTTTGTCCTCCTTGTCCCCTCTTAACTCTTTCAAAGTCTGGGGCCAGAATCAAAGACTAGGACATTTCTTGTCATTCTCTCAGCCCAGAGCAGGTAGGCCAAGTTCAGATACACACAGACGGGTCTCATTATCTGGAGGGTAGTAACTTGGCAGGAGTTTCTGCACATTACCCGATTCTAGATCACCGTTCATCTAGAAGACTCGTGACTCCAAGTGTGGTCCTCAACCAGCAGTGACAGCATCCCCTGGGACCTTGTTAGAGATGCAGAATCCCAGGCCTACCCTTGTATTTTAACAAGAACACCAGGTCATTTAGGTTACAGCAAAGTTTAAGAAGTTGTGCCCTGGCTGGTGTGGCTCAGTGGATTGAATGCTGGCCTGCAAAACAAAAGGTCGCTAGTTCAATCTTTAGTCAAGACACACGACTAAGGTTGCAGGCGGGGTCCCTGGTTGGGGGGGGGGGTATGAGAAGTAACTGATTGAAGTTTCTCACCTCTTTCCCTCTTTTTCTCCCTCCTCTACCCCTCTCTAAAAATAAATACATAAAATCTTAAAGAAAAAAGAAGTGCTAATCTAGACTGCAATGTAATTGGCTTTCCCCTCTGGTGTTGTGCAGTTAAGGTCCCCTGCTTTGGGCTCTCGGGATGCATTTTCTTTTAGGAGGTTAGAGAGGTAAGAAGGAGCAGGAGGCTTGCTATTTCAGGGGGGAAGGCCCAGTGTACTTGATTCTCACTGACTTTTCATTCCTTGGATTCTCATGAGTCCCATGAACTGTCCTATCTTATACGACTCATGAGATAGGACAGTTCCAACTAGAGATGGCAAGAGACACACTTGGCAGAAGGTCCAGCCATCTCTCTGGCCACCACATTTCCTTCTAAAAGGTGGGAGAAAAAAGATGGGACTGGTGGTTGGCTCCCACTCCAGAGAGAAGTCCAGTCTCTTTAACTACTTCTCTCTTTCCTCCTTCCTTTCCCTCTCCTCCTGTCCCTTCCCCTTCTCTCTCTGCTGAGCAAAACAAGTCAGGGGGCAAATAACTGCATTTGGGAAAGGCCAAGGTGACAGACCTGACCAGCACTGGGACTCTATCTTTTCTATAGAATTGGTGTGCTCTGGATTCACCTCTCCTGGCCTTGGCTGTGGCCCTACAGAAAAGGGGAGAGAGAAAGAGAAACCTGTTAGGCCTGAATTACCTCTAATCCTACAGTCTAGACAAAATCAGTCTTCTGTCTCTCTCAGCACAGCTCCCCAGAGGTGCACTGGCATTTGGACAGCCTTATCTCGTACTGAAGACACGCCTTTGCTGGCGTTGACTCTGTGTGTGTATTAACAATAAGTACTTAACTTAGCACTCACTATGCTGTATATAAACATTTTACGTGCATCAACTCATTTAATGCCCCAGTAACCCTATAAGGCAGGTATTCTAGTTGTTCCCATTTTACAGATGCAGTATCAGAGGCATGCACATTTTAATAATTTGCAAGGTGGACCAGAAAATAAACACTAGAGCTGAGTCTCAAACCCAGGCAACTCAAGACACCTTTTTTTAAAAAGACATTTTATTTATTTATTTCCTGAGAGAGGGGGAGAGAGGGAGGAAGAGAAGGAAAGGAACCTCAGTGTGTGGTTGCTTCTCATGTGTCCCCCACTGGCATGTGACTGGAATCAAACAGGGGACCCTCTGGTTCTCAGGCTGGCACTCGGTCCACTGAGCCACTCCAGCCAGGGCAGAGGCTTGTTCCTAACCTGCCTCTGATACATTTCTCGAAGGAACCCCGCCCGTAGGAGGTGTTGCCTGGTTTGGGGATTCCCACTTGCCAGCTAGTTACCCTTCTAATCCCATTACCATACCCTACAGAGCTCCTTCTTGAAAGCACAGCTATAGATTTTAAAGCAAAAAGATGTGAATGGCTGTGTTTGTTTGTTTAGTGACCAGCCAGATTTACAAAGGAGAAAAGGAAATGTATCCTGGGCTCAGGGAGACTTCCCACAGCACTAGTAGTTTTAAAAAAAGAAAAGCAAAATAAAGGGTACATAAAATACTCAGGGTGATCCAGTCAAAATGAGAGAGAGTTACTCTTTTCCCAAAGGGAATTTTCTAAGGGTAAGATCTGCAAAACAGGACCAATTACATTTGTTTCCTGTCCTCAATCACAGTTCTTGCTTTGGGTAAAGCAAGCGTGCTGTTTACGAAGTACTTTCACAGATGCCTACCTCCTGATCCATACAGCACCCTGAGGGGGTTGAGTGTGAATGAAACAGGGACTAAGGGGCAGAGTTTAGGCTGAAGCCAGGTCTCCCGAGGTGGAGCCCAGACACTCTAGGTTCACCGTATGCTCTGTGTTCCTTAGTGGTAAAGGTAGGATGGAAGGAAGTATGAGGATCGCATACTTCACGTCTAGAAATTTCTAGTCGCCCAGAAATAACAGCTAGCAAGTACCGAGGGCTTGCTTTATCATGCACCAAATGCTGACCTCAGGATGTCACAAGGTATAATTCGTTTAATCCCCACCACGATAAGGAGCATGCTATTATGATCCCCATTTTGCAGATAAAGAAAATGGGGTATGGAAAAGATTAAGTAAGTAATTTGCTTAGACTTACTGCTCTAGCAAGAGGCGGAGCTCATAGTCAAACCAGTACATCTGATTCTAGGAGCTGTTCTTTTATCCACCAAGCTCTCTGGCCTCTGCTGAAAAGTTAAGATCGAATTGCTCCGCAGAGAACCCAACAACACCAGCTCTTGGGAGCATCTGTGAATGGAAAAAGGAGAGTACACAACAGGTTTACAGTAAGAAAAAAATGACATAGTACTATCATTACATTAATAATTATTCAAAGGTAAACAGAACTATCACCTGGGTGTCGGCATGGAACATTAACGATTAATAAATTTAAGTGTATCAATTTATGTGATTTGAACCCCTTCTCTGTTAAAGTGATGAGGGATTCAATGTTGGGAAAATTTTCGTCTCAGGTAATGCCTAATAAGCTTAGTAATCAATGCATGTAAAAAGCTATTGTTCCAGGAACTGAAAGGTGTGTCCCACCCTGACTCCAGGAGACCACAAGCAGTTCCACCTTTGTGTCCCAGGAGGACTGCAAGCCATCAAGATGGTCTCTGAGCCATTGTGCTCCAGGGTGAGACTGAGCCCACCACCTGGGCACAGATGAAAGAATGCTGCAGCTTTTTATCCGATTAACTTCCCCCCTGAATTCCAAGCCCCTTACCTACACTTTTCTTCTCCTTATAAAAAGGGTAGGTTTAAAATGGAATTTAAGATGGTCTGTTTGGGTAAAAAGTCTCATCTTCTCAGATCGCCGGCCATCTGAATAAAGTGCCCATAAAGATTCAATCCCTGCCTCTGCTTATTGGGTCTGGCGGTGACAGGCAGCACGGACGAGTGTTTCCCGTTTCACATTGATCTATGTCAGGTGATATGGGGGCTCCTAGGACAACAAAACCTGCCCCGGCCTCCAGGAAGGCCCCAGGGAAGCTAGAGAGACCTCACACCACAGTCTCTCTCTCCCCCTCCCTCTCGGTCACACACATAGACACACAGTTGTTGATGGAAGAAATATCCAACCTGTAGAGACTTTTATAAGAACGAATTTGAGCCAAACTGAGGACCTGTGACAGGAAGCAAGCTTCCAAATGCTCCAGAGGATGACGGTTTTGCAGCTTCTTTAACACATTTGTAATTAAGGGCGGAACCTGAGGAAGATAACACAGAGGTGGGGTGGTGGGGGGTGGGTAGAGCAAGGACTGGATTAATGGACAGTTAACAAGATTATGTGTTCTCTTGCCGTGGTTAGGTTTATTTTAAAGGTGTGTTAACCTAGATTCAGAGAAACAATGGACAGAACTTTCTCAAGGCAAAGATTAACCTTTTACTGAAAGTTACATACAGGCCTGGGGTGTGACTACCCACAAAATGACCCGCCCATTTAGGAATTTATGATCAGGTCACCCTGTGAAGTTACTTTCCACAGGACTCCCCATTTTCCTCCCACAAAGGTATACAACCCAGAAGGTGTAAATAAGAGTCCAATGTAATCCTTGAAGAGAGAGACATCATGGGGCTATAGGAGTTCCAGGCAAGGAGCGATCCTCCAGGCTGGGGTTGTAAAAGAAAACTTTGCCAGGGAGATAGTGTCTGAGTAGGATCGTAAAGGATGCCAAAAAAAATGTGAATCGCTCTAGGGGACGGGAAGGGCGTTCCAGACAGAAAGAACACTGTGAGCACAGGTGTGGAGGCCAAAGAGAAAAAAGAAAAAAAAGCTGGAAGTGCTCCTTTGAGGTGAGGGCAGTGAACACAAAGCCTGGCATTATCTCAGGACCTGACATTATCTCAGTACCAACCCCTTGCGCCCCAGGGCTGCTGTGTGGAGAACTCTTGGTGCAATGCCCTGGCATTTACCAACACCTAGCCCTCCACCCACCCTGCCTGCTGGGGAGCCTTAGGTAACGCATCCATCACGGGGCGGGCCAGCCTTTCTGACAAATCTGTGTTCCTCCCACACCCCAGGGATTGCTGTTTTCTCTCCTGCAGATTCCTCTGTACAAACAGTCCAAGGGCTGTTGGTTCTGCGTTTTAGATACTCTAAAGGCAGCAGACATCACCACGGCTCCCATCCTTGTCATTGTCTTAAGAGACTTCCAGAAAGGAAAGTTCCTCCTGTCATCCAGTCTCGCTGTCTTTGCGTTCCTGTTGTGCTGCGGGCTTCTTCTCAACGATCTGCGCCCACCGCTCCAGAACCCTTCCCAGAGTTCCTGCCAGGATGCCCCTGCATGGTAACCACCCCAGCCGCCCACACTCTTCCCTCTGCACCTTTCCGCTCTCACGTACTTCACATAGTTTGGGTTAAGGTTTTCCCCACAACCCACTGCCACTACCTTCATTCAAAAGATTTATTAGTGCCTGCTATGGGATGGAGCAGTGAACAGAATGGCAAAAAAATCCTGCCTTCCCCGAGCTGCTACTCTTGGAACAGGGCTGTTAGGGACTAAAAGAGTAACTGTATATAGAGCTAGTGGTGACGGGTGCTATGGAGGAAAATGAAGCAGGGGTGTCGAATGGGAGCTTATGGTAGGAGTGGGCACAGAAGATTGGAGGCCTTGCTGAACAGGTGAAAGTTACGGCAGAGTCAGACCACGAGGGGAAGAGCTTTCCAGGCATCTCGAAGAACAAGTGCAAAGGCCCTGAGGTGGGGACAAGTTTTATCACACTCAGGGGTAGCAAAGAAGCCTAAGTGGCTGGAGCCAGACGGGCAAGCAGTAAAGTGGAAAGAGAAGAAGTCAGAGAGGAAAAGTAGGCAGGCCGGATAGTGCAGGTCGTGGTGAAGCTACTGCAGTTACTCAGCAAGAGGTGGAAACCCAGGGAAGGCTTAGAGCAGAAGAACAGCATGATCATAAAATACACTTAAAAAAAGTTAACCCACTGCTACGTGGAGAATAGACCATGGAAGTAGGGAGATAAGTTCTGGATCATTCTTCCATTCTTTTGTAGAAATCGTGCATCTCTAAGGGTTACGTTATCTAGTTGTAGCATCTTCTTTCCCAACCGTCACCTTTGTAACACTTTTTCCCCTTTTCATTCCCTGAAGATGTTCGCTCTCCTTTCACAGCTTCTTCTTCCCGAATATCGCCATCCACCAGGAGCACTTAGTGCACACATGGATGTTCCATTTGACTCATTGGCTTCTTAGTTCACGGACTTCCCTAATTCTCATTACCTTCACGTTATTTTCCCGATTAGCCACTCAGTCCCACTGAGCTCAAGATCTTACCCCAATCAGGACTGAACTGAGCCTGAAATCACAAAATAGCACATGTTCATTCTCAAATCCCAATATCCTGCCTTTGCAGTTTTTTTTAAACTTATTTACTCCTAGTTTAGTTGGTCCCCAGATTCATGGAAAATATCCCTCTGTTTGCTGTTCACTCAGTCCTCCCTACTCAACTCCTATTAGTCATTATGGCTACTTCAAACATTTGTCATCCTCTATGAACCACCTACCCTATTTATTCCCTGCCTGACTTTGACAATGAAATCCATTCATTCCTGCCACCCTATGCACCACACCCACCTTTGCTTCTTCCTTGGAAGCCCAGAGAATGATGCTAATAAAGCCTTCACCTTGCTCAACTTAGCCTTTCCCACATCAGGCATCTTGCTCCACAGCCCTTCCCTCAACCCCTCTGATGCTGGCTTCTTCCTTTCAGCATTTAAACTAGAGTCTCACATATCTTAGAAACACACACACAACAACCCAGCCATTCCCTTTAACACCCATACCCTTCTGCCTCTTGCCCTGTCTTTCCTCCTTCCTCACTGCCAAGCTTGTTGGGAAAATGTTCTATCCACTTTTGTGTCTACCTCTTCAGTTTCTATTTAATCCAGTTCCTACTTTATTCACTGAAATGTCTCTACATTCACCAGATTCCCTCTCCAAGCCTCACCTCTCTGCATCTAACCTCACTGAAGGGGCCCATGGTGGGGCCAAGCTCATGCCTGGGACACTCTTCCCTCCACTGCACTTCTGCTCATCTGTTTGTTGCAGGAGTTCTTCTGGCCTCAGGAAAGCTTCACTCCACCCTCTGACCCCCACCCCTCAATTACTGGGTAAGGTGCCCTTTGTGCTGGCACAGCATCTCGTACTTAATATTTACTTACATTTTCATATTGCACAAAAATGTCTTGTTTACTTATGAGCCCTCCTTGCTAAACCATAAGCTAGTTGAGGTCAAGGTTTTATAACACAATTCCTCATATGTTTGAATTATGAGTAACAACATATATAATTTGGCTTTTCATTAAAGAATTATTGAAAGTTGTCAACAAATGGTGTGACTTGATTAGAAGGGTAATTTATGAGGGCCTCTTTCACTTTCCTGTTCTGCATCTATAAACCCTCTCGTTTCATTGGGCTCTATGAAATCACTATTCTACTGTGTGCAAAATTGAGCTGACTCTTTCTATTTTGCACCAGCAGGAGGAGAGGTTGATCAGTTGGATGGAGAAGGAGCAGTATGGGGCATTTGAGTAGGGCCATGTGTGGGACTATCAGGTAGACATGCCTAGTGGGCAGCTGAAAAACTTGGGCTGATGCTCAGGGAAGGTCTGAGCTGGGGTCAAGTATTTTGGACTGAGCATAATACACATGGCAGGTGATACATGAGATAGGGTGTGTTCACCAAGACAGAGCATGGAAGCAAGAAGAAGAGAGGGCTGTCATGAGGAGCCCCTGAGGACATAGACATTTGAGGGATGGACAATGGAAGGGGATGGTGAGAGAAAGCAGACCATGAAGGAATGGTCAGAGAAGCAATAATGAGCCCCAGGAAGGTCATATGGTGACAAGGTCAGCGCCTTGGCCTTTAGCGCCTTTGTGCAAGTCTTCCAGCCTGCTCACTCTCCCTTCCCTTCAGACTCTGGGCTGAACAGTTCTGCCGTTGTAGGCTTAAAACTCCTGCATATGCACACAATCTACTTTTAATCAATTTCTCACCACGGGACACAGTGACTTTATCATCTTTGGCCACTTCCTACCACATTTACCCCAACAGCTACCCTCAGCCTTCAGCCTCCTGAGGACTAGAATCTTTCTCCACTCTCGCTGTTTTTTTTCCCCTCAGTAACAGGTTTATTGAGACATAACCATTCAATTCATTCATTGAAAGTGTATAATTCAGTTTTCGAGAATATAGTCACAGAGTTGTACAACCATCACCAGAATCCGTTTTAGAACATTTTCTCACTTCAAAACAGAAAGTCCTGTACCCTTTACCCATCCCTGTGTAAACCCTGTTCTCCAGGCTCTCCAGCCCTAGGCAACCACTGACCTACTTACTGTCTCTATAGATTTGCCTATTGTAGAGATTTCATATAAATGGAATCAAACCATGTATGATCTTTCATGACTGGCTTCTTTCATGTCACATGTTTTCAAGGTTCACTCTGTGTTATAGCATGACTGAGAACTTGATTTCTTTTTATGAAGATACATATCTGAATAATATTCCATTGTGTGGATAAACTATGTTTTGTTTATCCATTCATCACTTGATAGGCATGTGGGTGTTTGTACCTTTTGGCTGTTGTGAATAACGTTGCTATTGACATTTGCGTACAAGTTTTTGTGTGATCATATGTTTTGTTTCTCTTGGGTATGTATATGCCCAAGAATGAAATTGTTAGTTTATGTGGTAATTCTATGTTTGATTGTTTTGCTGTCAAACAATTTCCCAAAGGAACTGCCCCATCTTAAATTCCCACCACCAGTGTGGTGTACGGTGAGGGTGCCAGTGTTTGTACATCCCTGCCAACCCTTGTCTTCTTTCTTATTTTAGCCGTCCTAACACACGTGAAGCAGTATCTCACTGTGGTTTTGATTTCCCTGATGACAAATGATATTAAACATCTTTTCATGTGTTTGTTGGGTTAAGTCCCACAAGACTGCCCTGTACCCCCTCTTCGGGTGCCAAACACAGGTCCAGGTTGTCACCCGGGCTTCTGCTCTTCACAATGACTGTGACACAGAGGATTCCATCACCCCATCCTCAGGTTCAGTCATTTCCTGCAATGGCCCACAGAACTCAGGTGAACTCTTCACTCACTATTGCCTATTTATTACAAAGGATGTTCCAAATGGACTTTGCTCAAATAAACTCTTAAGAATTTAATATGCCTCAGTTTATCTTTTAACATGTTATCAAAACTTTCTTTAAAATTTTGAATTTTCATTTCTTAAGAACACGAGAGTGTGAGAATAGTATGCAGGCAGAAAAATAACAAACAAGATCTATCAAAATGGCACCTGTCGGCATTTAGACAGCAGGTGAAAACATAATGAAAAAATGTCCATATTCTTATCTTCTTTGATTATATTTAATAGTAGGTGCCATAATCCATCTGCATGTTTTTCTCCATTCATAAAATCAATCAGGAGCCTATTATCTCTGGTTCATGGTGTTTGCCTCAACAGATGATAACCTGAGCTTTGAAAGCCATAGAGAATTTGTCATTTTTAAAACTCAGTGTGAAAACTCCCAGAAAGGAAAGTTAAATATGCTTGGAGCTTAACTTAGTGATCACTTCTCCCTTCCCCATCCCACTCAGTGTGTCTGACTTGCAAAGGCTTCCATGCTGGCTAGACTGGAAGTGAATGAAGGGATCAGACTCAACTACTATGAAGAAAGTCCTCCCTTTTACCCTTATTGACAGGACAGAAAGTTTTTAAAAATCTCATTAAACTTCTCAATCATTAAGAATTTATACAAAGGAGGGCAAAACAACAAAACATCAACTAAGTTTTGTTCATTCTTTGGCGCTCGTATCTATACTCATACCCTGGGTTAATTGAGGGTGGCAGACTAGTTTGAAATAAGCTTCCATGGAATCACCTAAGACAATTAGGAGACAGATTTTGAAGGTTGACATTTGATTATGAAAACACTTCTCCAGCAGTCGCTGGGTAGAATAAGGCACCCCATTGCGGTAGTAGAGCATGGTCCACATTTAAATTATGGGAGAACAGCTTACAGAGGTAGTACTCTAAAATAAGGTATGGGGTGCCTTAAAATTTACACTTTAAGTGATTTTTGCAAGGGAATGAAGATGGTGTAAAAATTTTCATGGTGGTTTTTTTTTTTGTCAAGGTCAAAAGAGCACGTGGAATAGCTATACTTTTGGAGAAGGACCTCTGCATAAGCACCTGTAATTCCTGAGGAGAGACGACAGCAGGTCAGGAAATGACTTGACCTGCCTGAAGTAGCTTATATACTGGCCTGAGAGACCGAAGATATAAATGAAACTGAATGTTCTCTAAGAAAATGTAAGATTTATGACCTGAACTTTGCCATAATGATGGTATACAAGAGTAGCTAACCTGGTGTTTTGTTATCGTTTTCATTACTGCTGTGGTTTTAAAGGATCAGTGAAATTTCATCGAAGCTCCCAAGTAATGTAAGACGTGGACGGTAATACCTACGTGTAGTCATCATCGGGGGGCCACAGGAACGGCCCCTCGACTTAATTTCCTCCTATATTAAATTTTCCATAGAGTTCACCGAGTGGATTCTTTTTCTCTCACAGATGCACATTTAAATGAATACGAATCAATTTATTATATGAAATATTACTTTACAGAGGGTTTATCATAAATGCATTCATTTCTTAAATTGAAAGAGTCTCTGTAATGTTTTATAAAGATAACATTGGTTATATTTAATTACATTAAGTAGCTCTGCAAAATATTTCAGAGCTGAATACCATTTGCTGTTTTATAATGTAGCTACTTCTAAGATGATTTCTTTTGTACATTTACTAAGGTTGGGCTGCTAACTATAATTTTGGCCAATTATTATTATTACTATTTTTCATCCATAATATGTGTTTAGGTAGGTACTGTTTTTCCTTTTTAATAACATCTGTCATTTTTCCCATGTGTAGGATTCTAATTCCTATATTCCAAAACAGAAATAATTAGTAGGATTATTAGTCAGAATAGGAAAATACAATAATTTTAGTCATGTAAGTTTCTGACTATTTAATAACTACACTATTTAGTATTCTTATGATTATCTCTAGTTGTCAATAATATCACCATTTAACCTGCATATTTCAGTTCTATTTGTTTCAGTTTGATGATTTGCTTACTTAAACCAAATTTATCTAAGCTACTGTGTGTATTATTTGTTTAACAAGTGGATGAGTTAAAGGTCAAGAAAAGAAAGCAATTCATTTACACATACGAATAATAAAACCATAAAAATCATCAAGGTAAGTAAAGTAGGCTCAAAGCAAGCTCAAAGCAGGGGGCCAAGGAATGATTAGGTGCTAGGGAACCTGAGTTAAGAGACGCCTACATGACAAAGTCAACTCACCTGAAGTCTTGGCCCAAAAATGCAGGTCTGGCGGTGGGATGATGTGCCCCTGAGCACTAGCGCCAGAAGATGGAGGTGACAGAAAAGAAACGAAGCTGAAATTAATGATGATGAAAGCTGGTCTGTGAAAAATTGTCAGCAGAGGTTTTCGTAATTACCTGGTCAAAATGGAAGTTCTCACTTATCAGGGATACACTTAATAATTCAGCAAATGTAACTATAATTTGTTCCCTCTTTTGCTAGAAATCACATGAAATAGTATTTCTTTGTCAGTCACAAGTCTGTAACAATACTACAAATAGCATTTACGCCTGTGAGCAAAGTCACATGTTTTATGCATCTAAATGTCAATAATAATTTAAAAAATTGTTTAGGCAGAATAAGGGAATACCAAAGCATATTCCTATTATTTTAATAAAATTGATATATTGAAATCATTCTTATATCAAGAGCTTATTAAAGAGTATACAGGCAAAAAAATACTTCAAAAATAAGTTAGAGATGTGTCAGGCACTGCCATGGTCTGAATATTTGTGTCCCTCCACCGCACATCAAATTCTTATGTTGAAATCTTAAGGCCCAATGTGATGGAGTTAAGAGATGGGGCCTTTGGGAGATGAGTAGGTCAGGAGGGTGGAATCCTCATAAAAGTCTTAGTATTCTTATGAGAGAGACCCCACAGAGCTCCCTAGCCCCTTCTCCCATGAAAGGACAGGGCCAGAAGCTGCCAATTACAAACGAGGAAGAGGACCACCAATACTCGACATGCTGGTATCATGATCTTGAACTTCCAAGCCTCTAGAACTGTGACTAATAAATTTCTGTTGTTTATAAGCTACCCAGTGTGGCATATTTTGTTATAAAGCATCCCGAATGGATTAAGATCAGCACATAATTAAAATAGTTATAATATTTATAGACTCAGAAATATGTTATCTCTTATCATAAAATGTGTAATGTTTTACAATGTTTAATGCCTGTCTAATTAAATACTATTGTGATTATATGCATAATTTTTAAGTATAACATCTCATACTTGTTTCTGCCTAAAGAACTTTAACATTTTCTCTAATGCAGTTCTGCTGGTAATAAATGCTCTTAAAAATATTTATTTATCCTTCATTCTTGAAACATTTTTTTTCTAGGTTATAGAAACTAGGTCAATTTTTCTTCAATATTTTAAAGATGCCATTCAACTCTGGCTTACACAGAAGCCAACGGGATGATAAGTGTGCCATAATTCTTCTCTCTTTTCCTCTATACGGGTTATGAACTGAATGTTTGTGTTCCCCTCAATTTTGTGTGTTGAAATCTTAACTTTCATTGCAATGGTATCAAGAGGTGGGGGCCTTTGAGAGATAACAAGGTCACGAGTAAGGAGTCCTCATGGATGGGATTGGTGCCCTTATATGAAGAGACATGAGAACTTGCCCTCGATGTCTCTGTTCTCAACCACATGAGGACACAAGAAAACAGCCATCTGCAAACTAGGAAGCAGGACCTCACCAGAACTTTGAAAAAGAAATGTTGTTTAAGCTGTTCAGACTATGGTATTCTGTTAAGGCAGCCCAGTTGCCTAAGATAGTATATAATGTGTCTTTTTGCTCTGGCTGCCTTCAAGATTTTGTCTTTACCTTTGGTTTTTAGAAGTCAGAAAATAAAGTTTTTTTCTGACTTCTGGTATTTTTGGTTTTGTTGTGATTTATTGATTTATTATTCATCTGGCTTCAAGTTTTCTGATCCTTTTAGTCGAAGGCTTTTGTCCATCGGAGAGAGGATACTTAGCAGGGCTTCCCAGCCTCCCTACAGTGGGGATCTCTCTCTCCTTTATAGGAGAGGCTTCCACTGGTTCTCTGCCATGTCCCTAATCTTTCTTGTGAGCATCAAATGCAGGTCTGGAGGAAGAGCCAGGAGTGAATGGGTGGATTTCCCTGTACCTGCGTCTTCCATGGGTTTTATAATATCATGCTAGTCAATGCTGAGACTTGACCATTTTGTTAAAAATTGCATGCGAATTCTTCTTTCCCATTTACATGACAGCCAGAAATTGCAAATAGCTATTATAAGAAATCTATTGTCCCCAGTACTCAGAGTAACATTTTAGTACCATTCAACATCTTGTGAATTTTCCTATGTTAAAGGCTATCCAAAGAAAACAAATAGTTACAATACTGACACAGTTGTAATCAAACAAGCTTTGTGTAAAGCATGAAAGGCAACACCTAAAAATATCCAAAACTAAGTCCCTCTGCTCCATGAGCAAATTACTACGGGGAGGTTTTTTCCAAACAAATAATACAACAGGACAATAAAACTATGTTCATGATCAAATAAATGTTCACTGTGATTTTATTTATAATATTAAAAGTTGGAAATAACCTCACCAATCATACCAGGCAATGGTAAATTGAATATTGTTATGCTAATTTGGTGGATGATTATAATTTCTATTATACATCTAACTTAGACAGCTTAGACTTTCTTAAAACAATGATAAAAATGAGGTTCATTAGGTGTGCCACGGTGGATTTGCAGGATCCTACGTGATTGTGAATAATACTTCATGCCTACGTGGAAGATTGTTACTGGATGATTAATTTGGGTGGGCTATGGCTAGTCTTAGAAATTGGTGGTTGGATGAACTAGCTGCCCCTAAACTGTGACCTAAATATACTTTGATAAATTAACACGAAAACAGTGTTTTCCTGTGCTGGAGAGCAGATCTAAAGCAATTTATAAACTTTTTGCATATATGTACATAGTCTATAAGTAACCTATTACAGTGTTAATAGAATGACTATCAAGTAGTCATCAAGGAGACAGATAATGAGTATCATATAAAAAGGGTTCTGTAACCATGAAGGGGGTACAAAATTCAATTAACTCTAATTTGAAGGCAAATTGCTGGGTTCCGTGTGGGTGGTACGGAGTTCCATTTATCTAAATTAGTCAATAAAAAGTTATAAAAAATTTCATGAAGGTGAAATAAACCAGGGAATATGTTTTAGGTGGCATAAAAGTACACGGCAGCTGAAAGCATGTTTTGGGGTCCTCCTGTTGATTTGGCAAGCAGCACTGGGTTAGAAAAGCAGCACAGCTCTGACCTCACACTCCGGTCCCCAAATTCAGACCAGATTCCCAGATCTGTGGCTGTGTTTTTGTTCTGAATCTCTACCCAAGGAACCTGGCAGTGTCGGAAAGAGCAATTTTCACTCTTGAATTGGGTTCATGACTTTGTGAACCCAGAAAGTTGTAGAAATAAGCACAGGGTGGGGCAAAAGTCGTTTTACAGTCATGAGTAAGCAAAACACAGAGTTTATTCTTGTATTATTGTTTATTAATTACTGTATTATATATTTTCCATATAAACATGTGTAAACCTACTTTTGCCTCCCCACTGTATAAAGATAATAAAATAAGTCTATAGAAAGTATTAATATTGCAGTAGTCAGTTTATGTGGAATATATTTCAAGTCACAATCACAATTTATATTTCTTTCTTTCTGATTTTTTTATCCTCACCCAAAGATATGTTTATTGATTTTAGAGAGAGAGGAAGCAAGAGGGAGGGAGAGACAGAGAGAAATGGAGGGGACAAAGAGAGACAGACAGACAGGCAGACACGGATGTGAGAAGTATGTATTGGTTCCCTCCCATGGGTGCTCTGACCTGCAACATTTCCAGTATACAGGGAAAATGCCCTAACCAAAGGAGCCATCTGATCAGGGCTTTTTAAAAATATTTTTTATTTATTGATTTTGAGAGACAGAGAGACATCGATTTGTTCCACTCATTTATGCTTTCACTGGTTGATTGTTGTATGTGCCCTAACTGGGCATTGAATCCGCAACCTTGGGATATCGGGACAACACTCTAACTGACCGAGCTACTGGCCAGGGCTGCTTTAATCTTTTAATTAGAAATTTCTGATGGATACTAGTGACTTAAATTTGATATGCATTAGAAAATTTACTTAATAAAGCTTACAAATAGTGTTTGGTGCTTAATTAAATTGTAAATTGAATTTGTTATATTTTTTAAAGCTACTTAAGAACTTATAAAGAGTGCTTTAGTTTATAAGCTGGGCTTATTAGGAATGCAATGTATTTTAGGAAAAAATAGTAAATTTGCATATGCAAGCTGAAATATTTCACGGAATTCAGTGAAATAAGTTTTTTGTTTGGGTGCTAATGATACAAGATCACCTAATATATCATGCTTATTAGTTCAAAAATTATTAGAAGAATAAGCAAATGTGATATGTATTTTTAATAAAAATTATTTTATTCATCAATTGACTACAAGAATTATAAGTTGAATTTAGAGGTTTAAGAAAAATTCAGTCTATATTAACTACAGTTACAAGTTGCCTATTTAGGCAGCTTTAAGGGATTCATTCTGCATGCAAGCACCGCCCTTGGACATGAAAATACTGACATGCCCAAGATAATGGTCAACTGAACCTGAAAACACAACAAATGTCCAAGTCACTCCGGAAAATCCATTCCATTACACCATTCACATTTAAATAGTGACATTTCTAGCACTTTAAATAAGTAATACACTTAAAAACAATTCTTTTTATTATAGAAAATCTAAATATAATGTATAATGAACAAATAGACATTGCTAGTAATCTGCCAAAAGAAAACCATTGGTAATATTTTGGTGTTTTAGCTCTCAGTTTTTTTTTCTATAGTTTAAGCATTCATTAAATTAGTGACCCACTAATTTGCCATATTAAAAAAAAACATACTGTACATGTAAGATTGGGTTCTTTTGTTTTGTATGATGCTTTTAAATTTTTAACTTTTTACCATGACAATACTTGCAGGTTTTACACATGAAGAGGAGAGCCCCGGGGGGCCTGGGTGACACTTGATGCCCTGTGATGGAGGGGGCGTGGGAATGGGTGTTAGGAAGATGCCCATGTTTACACGTTTATTAGCCGGGAAGACCTTGGACAAGTTTTTAACATTCCGTAGCCTCGATTCCCATACCTGTGAAGGAGAGATGACAATAACTACCAAATTTGCTTTTGGGGGAAATGAAGTATCTGTTATTTAAAGTACATGGAACTTGGTTTTGGGAGTGATTTTTGGCTAAATCTGGGATCTGAGGCATCGCTAAGGCTGAGGGATGTCTGAGACATGGAAGAACTCTGTTCTCCCACTTCCACACGGCACTGCTAGTCAGAGCTGTTCCGGTGACTGCCGGCAGGGCGGGGAGTGTGCTGCCGCCCCTGCCCAGGGAGGCACAGGCTACCGCATGGACACAAATTCACAGCGAGGAAGCAAATCACGGGGAAAAAAGGCTAGGCACAGCAACGACACCTGGATAAAGTATTTGTTTTTAACCACTTCTATGCAGAGTGAGAGACAAATAATTTAAAAGGACAAAGAAAGGTACTTGGTTGTGTGAGGAAGCACAGTGTGTCTACCTACGCCTCCGTCTTGGCTGTAAATCCCCAAAAAAGGTACTGGGCAAAGCTCAGCAGGCCCCTGAGGCCCTGGAGAGGAAGAGTTATGAAGGAAAAATAACAACGGGGTGGCCTTCAGTTTTCAATAGGAAAATCGGAGGCTGTATTCATTTGAGTCCAATTAGTGCTGCTAGTCAGATTTTGTCAAATTACAGAATTATAAATCAGCTCTTAAAAAGAAATTTTTAATGTAATCCTAAGAATTGTCCGTGTCCTGCTGTGATGGAGAACAATCCTTTCCCTGGAATGGCTCTCAGAAAAGAAGCATTCCACTTATTGTATGGGATGTTTAGAGAAAAATGAGCCTCACGAAAAAAGAGCTTCTCGAAGCAATTGGGAGAAGCCGATTTTTCTCCGCGTGTACATGCTGATTTCCAAGTACTCACAATCATCACTTTGCTTTGAAACTCTCCTCCAGTTCACCTGGGGCTGCGCTCATTGCCAAATGGCTCTGGCAAGCTTTTTGCTCTTGCTTATCATTGTACTGATATCCAGTGTCTGAACATTGCAGATTGTGCTGGAAACACTCTGTAATCACATGGGCTTTCTGTGCTCGAAGTTACCTCACCTGTTTCATCGCTATGCTTTTCCAACGGGGGGGAAAAGAAACCCAAGATATAAAACATCAGTGGGAAATGAGCAGTGTGGATATTGGAGAACCAATGATACTATATTACACTTCAAAACGAAAGAAGAATACTGATGGCAACACTCACTGGCCTCCACTATAAGAGGTCAAGAAGTAACATCCCAGAAAGTAGAGTGATTTTTCAAGCGATCTGAAAATATTTCATGCGCTTAGAAGTGAATGTTGTAACCTAATCATTCTGTTGGCCATAAATTTTCAGACCTTGCCCCTCATCTTCACCTACATCTGAGAACATGTACAACTGTAGACTGCCAAAGTTTTACAGCTGAGGTAGAATACCAAAGTGGTGCATTTGTGCTTTTAATGCATTACGCATCTCAACATAATTTTAATATTTCCAGATTAAAAGCAGTTAAAGAAAAAAGAGTTTTGAATACAAGTATATTCCACTTTTTTGATTTGAAAATAATTTTTATTCTCACATGTTCTTTTCAATCAATTAGTGTTTTTTGGGCGGCAGGGCCAAGTGTTTGACAGGAAAAAAGTGGGAATCGCATTAAAGATTCAAAAGGCTCTATTTCAGTATCAAATGCCATTATTGAGGTTGGTTATTTGATCTCTGCACTTTTGAAACTTTTAAAATCAATGTCTTTTCTACATTGACATGAAAAAGCTTATTGTAAAGGGTGGGGCAAAAGTAGGTTTATAGTTGTTTGTATGTAAAATAATAGAATAAGTAATAATATAGTAAACTCTGTTTTGCATAATCACAACTGTAAACCTACTTTTGCCCCACCCTGTAGAAATTTAACAAAAAATAAAAACACTAAGAATGATTGTCGTGTGCAAGTCATACGATTTTAGAGTCTTTTAAGGAGATAAAGCAGGGTGCTTTAAAAATGTTGCATGATTAGTAGTGACATAACAAAAGTAATAGATTTTTATCCTTAAGGAAAAATCCTTTGAGATCAAAATTTGTCTTCTTTCAGGTCACTACAAATAATTTTCACCTCCTTAGTTAAAGATACAAGATTAATTATGCTTACTCTTGTGCCTCTGTCCAAGGTCATCGCTTTTGGTGGTCAAGTCTCTGAAGTAAGTTAACCTTTAAGAGGTCTTGTTTGACTGGGTTGGTCCACTTATTGGCATCCTCAAATAATAATATGTATATTTTCAAATATTAATTTCTAACTTGATTCTTTCTTAAAATATAAACATTTCTGGTTGCCTGGGTTTCTATTTTGAGGAATCTGGTGTGCCCTCAGAAGTCAAGCACTCATCTTTGTATTCTGAAAATGATTAAGTCATCCAAGGTCAATTGACCCACTTGGTTAGAGCGGAGTGGTGAGTCAAGGTGAGGGGAGGGTTCTACCTGTGCAAGAAGCAGTAAGCCTTCACGAAGAGGAAAGCTTTCTGGGCAGCTACAGTCTGTGTGCCCAGACTCCAGCACCTAATCCACGCCACTGGCCACCAAGGACCTAGGGAAACAAAGGTGAAGGCTTTGTAGCTCCCATCAAAAACAAACAAACAAAAAAAAAAAACAAGGAAAGCAGTCAAGTTGATCCCCAAACATTTTGGGGTCACATGGTCATTTTTGCACACACAGAACAGGACACTCATATCTCTGATAGTTCTAGACCTGCATCTGCTAAATCTGTGGGCTTCCGGGTGGACTATCTCTAGAAAGAATGGCAGCCCCCAAAACGCAAATGATTTTCTTTCCTTTGTGCACAAGGCAATACTTTGGGCGCACAGCTTCACCAGGGAATGAGACAAAGAGAAGAGGAAGCAGCTGCAGTAGCAATAACAGCAAAGGAGGCAAAGAGGGCCCAGTCAGCCGGCCAAAGTGATCCAGGTTAGCAGTTGGCAAACGAGGGCCTGTTTTTGTAAATAAAGTCTTATATGGAATTGTGGTAAAATATATATATATACCATACATTTTAGTATTTTAATCATTTTTCAGTGTATAGTTCAGTGGCATTAAATTAATTCACCATGTTGTACGACTCTTAGTACTATCCATTTCCAGAACATTCTCATCACTCCAGACAGAAACTCGTACCCGTTAAATGCCAACTCCTCATTCCTTCCTTGCCAGAACCCCTGGTAACCACTCTTCTACCTTCTGTCTATGAATCTGCCTATTCTAGATAACTCGTATAAGTGGAATCTTACAATGTCAGTTGTTTTGTGTCTGGATTATTTACAGTAGTTTAGCACGAAAGGTCTCCAAGCATTGTCCATATTAAAACATGTATGAAGTTGTATGGGAATCCAGGCAGGCACATTCGTTTGCATGCTGTCTGTGGCCACTGGAACGCTACAAAGGCAGGGTTGAGTAGTTGCCACAGAGACTTTGCAGCCTGCAAGGCCTAAGATGTTTACTATTCAACCCTTTAGAGAAAAGATGTAAACCCCTGGGTTAAAGAACCATAAACACCTCATTGTTTTATATTGTTACTTGCCTATGGCAGTTTTGGTTTACTTCGCAGTCTAATAAATAGAATTAATGAACTGTTTTGTCACACTGTTATCATTACCAAATAGGCCCAAATGTCAGGATTTAAAATTCTTCTCCCCTCAGGCCTGGTTACAGTGAGGAGGGCTTGTTTTTCACACTTAGCTGATATACATTTTACAAAATGAGGGCATGTGAGAGGCAGCTGGTGAGTGGATCTCAGTGCATAAGGATCTAAAGCATTTGGACAGTTGCAGACTTTCAAAAAGTTAATGTTTCTTTGCCTTTGTCTCCTGTATTTGTGAACTGGTATGAAAGATCACAATGTTTATGTACCGTGTAATGATAAAAAGCATATGTTTTTACTTGAAAGTCTAAAACTTAATCTCCTACCTGAACTATTTGGTACAGTTCATTATTTTATTGTGTTATATTGGGGTGGCCAAAATGTTCGTTTGGTTTTTTCTGTAAGATGGTTCTAGCAGTGCTTAGGTGTCTTTAACTTCATTTGAAACAATTTTGTTAGATTGTATTGTGACAGTTGTCATATCAGCATGCATTTAAAAAACTTATCAAATTGGTGAATTTCTGTGTAGCCATTTTAATATTGAAGACGAAAGAATATATGCAACATTTCATCATATTATGCTTTATTATTTAAAAAAAGGTAAAAATACAACTGAAACACAAAAAAGATTTGTGCAGTGTATAGAGAAGGTGCTGTGACTGATTGAACATGTCAAAAGTGGTTTGTGAAGTTTTTGTGCTGGAGATTTCTCACTGGACAATGCTCCATGGTTGGGTAGATTAGTTGAAATTAATAGTGGTCAAATCGAGACATTAATTGAAAACAATCAATATTATACCACACAGGAGATAGCTGCCATACTCAAAATATTCAAATCATTGAAGTTATTGGTGAAAATGAAAAATGTGTCTTTTATGTTATGGAAAAAACATATAGACTTTTTGGCCAACCCAATAATAAAAAATTTAGGACTCCTCTAATTAGTGCCACTAAATTACATGTTGACAAGCACAGACTAACCTTAGAAGAACCTATTTTTCTTGGTTATTAAAGCAACGAGGAAGGAACTGTTATGTTGCAGTTGTAAAATACAGATGGAAGGGTAGATAATGCTACTTCCTATGTGGTCAGGTTTTGGGGATCAGTCCCAGGTTAATGAAATGGAGTGTGGGTGAACATTCTAGATCAGATAGCACCCAGTTCTATCATATATGATAAAAATCAGATCTGAGGGGCACTTCATGGAAACTGTCAAGGTGATAATAATAAAACAATAACAGCAAACATTTATATGGCAATTGACTGTGCCAGGCACATATTAAGTCATTTGACCCATAGGCAAACCTATGAGTTAGGATCTATTATTATTAATCCTATTTTACAGACTATGTATTTAAAGTACATGAATAAATATTTTCATTTTCACTGCTCAAATTGAGGTGGAGAAAGGATGTAGACCAAATACTGTGTATTTCTGTTTCACCGTCACTTTCTTCATCCAGAAATTCAAAGGACACAGCTCATTAAGGAAGGGGCACACAGTTGGGGAAGATCCTAACTAAAGCACCTAATGATGTTATAGTTCAGGTCCACCTGTAGAGCAAATTAAAATTAAATAAGAGGTTTTGAGCATCTGTGGCTTATCACACTGGGTATTATTGGGGCATAAAGATTATAGGATGAGGTTCCTACTGTAAAGGAGTCTTCAGTCTACCTGGGATATAAAACTGATACATAAAAGGAGACATACAAAACAAGAAAGGAAATGTTAGGTGTTTCGTGGATCATACAGATTGTATATGAAGTAAGAAAAGGAAAGGAGGAGAAAATGGCAAGAGACAGAGGAAGACCAGTTAGATGTTTATCCTTAGCCAGGGGCCCTTTACTGAAACATGCCTAACTGGGTAGGGCAGTTGGAAGAGGATGCTTCAGTGGACAGGTACACAGAATGCTGCCCAGCCAGAAAGCCAAAGTGGTGGCCAGTGGGGACCTGATATGTGATTGGATTCAATACCAGGGATTCTTCCAGCAAAGGCTCTGGGCAACACCAAAGGCTGAATTAAAAATAAAAGTTTGTGGATTTTTTTTCATTGGGCTGCTTGGGGACTTCTTTGTGGTGATATTACTATGGCAAAAAATTGTTCTCTCCAATTTACATACAGTTAGGAGGGTGCTTCTTTGTGTCAGAGGTAGGAGTCCATGTGAACAGCCAAATAATGGCATACCTAATAGACAGTCTGTGCAAGAGAGAAAGCCGTCTTGGTGGAGGGAGCTATGCATGCAATAAGCATTTTCAAGATCAGGAGACCAAAATGCATTGTGATATGAGTGAGGGTTAAGGGAGACAGGATGTGGCCAAAAGTGTATTAATCTGTCAACAGAGGTCAAATCAGCAAGAAAAGAGAGCATAGTCTAAAAGAGTGATTAATCCAGAAAAACAGAAAAGCTTTAAATTCAGGGCATCTGCATTTTGGAAGAAAAGTACCTTGGCTTGGATGATAAAATGGGTTCAGAGCCTCATGAGAAATTCCTAGTGTACTCACATTTTGGTGTTGGTAGAGCCACCAGGGGACAGGAGGAAGACATACAGGAGAACACTGTAAAAAACGAGGGTGTGGACGGCTGCCAGAAAGGAGCAGGAGCATGAGACTGCCTCTTTGTCATGTGGGGCCCAGACAGCTTATGCCCCAAGTGGCTGGACACCAGCAATGAGAAGATGTGTGCTGTTTTGAGAACCGATAGATAAATGCTAACACAGAGAAGCAAAGGACAGCTTGAAAAAGTTTGTATTTTGATGGGGGTGATGTGATGATAGGTAGTCCTCTCACTGGGAACACCTGCCTATTTATTAATTTAACTTGTCTATAAGTCAGTTACCCAAACACGGTCTTTCACTCGGTTCCTCTCAGGGTCGTTCTTAAACTCTGAACCCTATATGAAACTGGAGCCCATGTCTAGAAATTTTCTACATATGCCATCTAGCTCTGTGCAGTATAGCTAAGATATACTCTAGATCAGTGATTTTCAACCGGTGTGCTGCAAGGAGCTTTAGAACATGCAATTCCTGATTATTTAGTCAAATGTACTGACATGACCTCTTTTCCCTTAGATTGTCACATAAAAAAATGACAGCAGCCAATGTAACAGTGGCCATCTGGTATGATTGCCCTGTTTTGAACCATAAATATATAGGTTATATAACAGAGTTGCACCATATTGGTCATGTTGCATAATAAGGTTGCATCTGATTGGTTAGTTTGTGGTGCCAGAAATCCTTGGATGCAACCACAGTCACCCAATTTTTAAATTATTATTATTTTTTAACCCTCACCTGAGGACACCTTTTTTCATTGCTTTTAGAGAGAGAGGAAGGGAGAAAGAGCATTGATGCAGGAGAGAAGCACTGATTGGTTGCTTCCCATACACATCATATGCTCCTGGACCAGGGATCAAACCCTCAGCCCTCAAATCTGCGCCTTGACTGGGAACTGAACCCACAAGCTTTTGGTTATGCGATGACTCTCCAACCAGCTGAGCCAGGGTGCACGTGACTTTTGAAAAGTCACTTTGGGATTGAAAGCATAGGCAATTACTATTACTTTTTCTGGTAAATCAATAAAAACTATATTTATTTATTTTGTCAGATCAGCAAAAATACATTTTTCGATGTGCCTCAGAAGTTTAGCGATTAGTTCATGCGTGCCACAACATGAAGAGGTTGAGAATCGCTGCCTTAGGTTGTTTCTCTGACACTGGGGCCGGTGTGTTGGGAATTATTTGTGACACTAGAGAGGGCTCAGTATCCCAGAGCTGCATGTGAAGCCAGCACCAATGACTAGTTGCAATGCTCTGGATACACTTCTGATCTTCCCTGAGCAGGTTCTTTCTTATGTAAAATGATAACAGTGGTATAGTAAAACTTATTACCAGTTGGTGGTTTTTAGTGATAATTTACAGAAAGTAAAAGCACCTTCTACATGTATAGTACTCAATAAGCAATGGTGTCTTTAGAAGTCTCTAAGGACTTTCATCATTACCACAGAACTCATTGTCGTCTTGTTTGAATGTACAATCACCTGCCCCCCGGGAATCAGTGAATGAGTAGGAAAAAATTCTGTCATTCTTCACATTTCTTTCTTCATTGAGTAAAAGGTGATAGTTCCAAGACAGCTTATAATGAGTACGTTTTACTGTTTTTACAGTATTTTTTCCTTCCTCTGGTGGCACTGAAGCTGGCTGGATTTTCTCCTTTTTATTTTGAGCTTCTTTCTCCCAAACAGACTGGAGGAGTGAATTTTATTCCCTCTGCCTGGAATAAAATGACACCCATTATTGTTCCACTAAGGACTATTTTAAATTGCCCTTCAGGTTCCTCTTGGACAGGAAGTGTAAAGACAGTGACCAAAAGTATCTCCGAATGACAGTAGAAATTTTTCTCTTCCCTATTCAAGGAGACCTCCTGACTATAAGAACTTTCAACCGTCTAATCCTATTAAAATTTGTGAGTCCCACTTGTCAAAGGAATACGTGTGGATTGCTTCCATTTAACTGAGGATTCTTTGATCAAGTTTTTCACCTTTAACATAGTGATCTGTGGCAGAATTTAATGGTTTTATGGATCTCTGCTTGGCTTCCAGAAAAGGACTGCCATTTTACGCTGGTTGTATTTCCTCGTCCTCTTCCTCCCTGATAGAATGATGGCTACCGTTTCAGGAGTGTTGTTTTGAGTGCCTCATGCAGATTGCAATAATTCACTGGCGAAGTGCTTAAACAAGGCAGCTGATACATCATGAAATTCTTCCCCTTCCCCCAGGGATTAGCCCCTGAAACTCTAGAGGAAGCCTAGGAGATTACTTTCTGATATCTCTTGGAATTATGTGGCATCCTAAGGTGCTGCTCCTCGCAGCAGAAACAAACAAAGCTCAACATATTTTGTGGGGGAAAAGCAGACCCAGAGCAGACTTCAATCCAGTTAAGAATGCACCTTGATTTACCACTACTACACCTGCATATATTTTTAAAAATTTCGTTGTATGCATATCCAGCTGCCTGACATTGAAGGAGTTTTTCTGGGAGTCGATTTACTGTGCTTTGCAGACCCCAGTGACCTCACTTTGCTTCAAGCACTCCCACAGAGGTGCACTGCATGGATTGGACTCTGAGCAAGCAGGATATTTCAGCCTCCTGCCAGAGAGCTGCTGACGAGTTTCCACGCCAGGGCTGGGTCTCTTGTAGCAGTCAGTGGTTAACAATGCTGCTCTACCCAGATGTGACCAGGGCTCACTGCTGCTCTGAGAGCGAGAAGGAAACCATAATTCATCTGATGTGGCTTTTTTGCTGAGGAGTGTGTTCGCATTGACAAATGGCACACCATTGTGCAAAGTCCTGAGTAAGGTGCCTGTAACTAGAGAGCCATCACTTCCTCTGACACATGTCCCTCCTGCACTGTTGAATGCAGAGCATGACAAACGCTGACAATTAGGGCCAGGTGGTCGGTTTCTTTACAAACAGAGAAATGTCGCTGTACAAACCCCATAATAAACAAACAAACAAAGATACTACAGCTGAGTATGGTCAGTTTGATCACTTATACTCAAATTACCCGTACCCTAACTCTTTATTCTGAGTGCTTCCTAGTTCACTCATACACAGTTCATGGGCATATACACAAGTAATGTGCATTAAATCTCCATTATGTGTAAATAACCAGACAAGGAACTTTGCAGAGTTTAAAGATGAATCAGATATAGTCCCTGACTCTGAGAACTTGGGAAAAAGTTGAGACAAAAGCTAAAAATTATACTTCCCCCAAACCATAATATGAGAGAGTGTGTGGTAAGTGATTTCATAGACCTTCTGAAGTTGTCAGGGAGGAAGAGATTGCTCCTGACCAGGGTGGTACGGGAAAGCTTGGAAGAAGCTGGTGGTAGGGGTGTGTATCTTGTACAAAATGTGTAACTTGGAGAGTCAGAAATGATTTCGGCAGAGAAAGCAATGAGAAGAAAACACACTGCCTGCCGTAAATTTGGGGCAAGAAAGAGACCAGCTTGCCTACAGAATGTAAAATTATGTAAAATGGAAAGCAGGCTTGGTCCCAGAATGTGCAGGGCTCCAACTGTTAGAAATTTGTTTTTTTTTAAACAATGGAATACTGCTCAGGTTTCTGAACTGGAAAGTGACAAGATGAAAGGAACATGTTAGGAAGATAAATTTGGTGGTGGCATGTAGAATGGACTACGTACCTCATCTTTGGGAGGAACATACTTGAAGAAGGCCCTGAGGTAATTATCTGCCACTGTCTTTATTTTCCAATCTAATGCTCTTCCTTTTAGCTTGAAATATCAGAGTTGGCCATACTACTTGGAAATAGTAATTCACATTTATCATCCATATTTTTCATTCTTAGAGATTAAATAAGGTTTCTTTTCTTTCTAATGACTACCCTCCCTCATTTCTTATTTTTCAGATGTCAGTGATTCTCAAAGTATTTTTCAGTCGAATATCTTAACATTCTTTCATTTTGTACATTGCTTTTTGAGACTCCAAGTAGACCTGGAATTAAATATCGAGTAATTTTAAAACTTTCACAATAACCTCTAGGGACCTGAGATCAGTGCTGTTGATCACAGTTCTCTGCCTAATCCTGAAGGATGGTGAGTAAAGTGACGTTATTGGCCAAGTCTCTCAGATTAGGGACCACGCCAAACTCAGAAGACCCAGCCCCTTTTACTGTCTTCGTGGAGGAAGCATAGAGAGGGCTTCTCACTCACGGCGTGTGGAGCAGCGATCCCACCACATGCTGCGGTTGAGGATGCAGTGAGAGCTCTCCTCTGGGAGGTCTGCTCCTGGAAGTTGACATGTATTGCAACAACCAGAGATTGGCATATCCAACACCCTGCTAACCCCCTTCCACCTGCCCTCCAGTACTATAAAGACTGGAAGGCTAAAAAAACTACATGTCCCACACCCTCTTGCAAGAAAGTTTCTGTTTATGATTTAGGTTCTGCTGAGAAAACACTTGAAAGCAGAAAAGAGCAAGCAGGATTGAGGGTGGGAGGTAGGGATAGCTGGGGTGGGGGAAGTGGTGGAGGGAAATGGGGATGACTATACTCGAACAACAATAAAAAATCAACAATAATAAAAAAGAAAAAGAAAGGACATTATATTTTTAAAAAGAAAGAAAAGAGCAACACAAGGAGACAGCCACACACAGGGGAATGGGCCAGAGGAGTTTAGTTCTTCTGAGACAACGGCTGTGAATAGTTTTCTCTCCAGTTCCCAGCATCAGAGGAGCTAAATAAACATCTGTGGGTTTTGCTAGGACAGACTCATCAAAGAGTTGATCATTTCTTCTGTCTGCATCCAAGCTTAGTTCTCCTCCTACAAGTTTTGTTCACTACCTTATACCCTGCAATAATTCTTTCGCTGCTTCAAGCAGGTAGAGTGAATCCTGTCGTCTGCAGCGAAGAACCCTGAACGATGCAGGTGAACTCTAGCTGGCCTTGGAGCTTTTCCATGGAAGCAGAACAGCCTGGCCACCAAGGAATGGGCTGCTGAGTCAGAGTTGTGTGGTGTACTCGCTGTAGGTGTTCCAGAAGTTAATTTTCTTTTTTTTTAAAAAGATTTTATTTATTTATCTTTAGAGAGGAAGGGAAGGAGAGAGGGAGAGAATATCAATGTACAGTTGCCTCTCACGTGCCCCCTGCTGGGAAGTGGCCTGCAACCCAGGCATGTGCCCTGACTGGGAATTGAGCCTCGATTCTCTGGTTCATGGGCCCTATGCCCAGTCCACGGAACTACACTGACCAGGCCAGAAGTTAATTTTCTTTCTTTCTCTCTATTACGCAGATGATAAGGAACAAGTGCAGGGTGACTGTTTTGGTGATATTCCTTGGACTGTAAGAAACAACTACTCGAATGATCCAAGTCACTGGAGGATGTTGGCATAGGGAAGGATATTGTAAGCATGCATGTGTAATAATGGTAGCTGGGATGTCGGGGGATTCCAGAAACAGGACACATAGTTAAGTTAGTCTTAAAAAGAGTTGACAGTTGATACACAGCTGCTTCATGGGCCTTAGCAGAAGGACTTTGAGGAGTTTCGCTCTGGTGCTCTGCTGTTTTTTAAAAAAGACTTTATTTATAGAGAGATGAGAAGGGAGTGAGAGAAACACATGGATAGGTTGCCTCTCCCATCCCCGCAAGTGGGGACCTGACCCACAACCCAGGTAGGTACCCTGACCAGGAATTGATCCTGCGACATTTCAGTTTGCAGGCTGGTGCTCAGTCTACTGAGCCACACCAGCCAGAGATGATACCCTGCTATTAACATGACTTAGGTGCTCCTAGATGTCAGCTAGTTAACCTCTTCCTGTTGATTTGCATATTCATCAAGGCTCCTGATTACTCACAGTTTCTGCTTCCTCATAAATTTGGTTTCTCAAAATTTTTCACAGATGTGACCTTACCTACTTATGGCTTTCTGAGTATATATATCCTTTCAGGCTTAGCTCCTCTTTCAAGTGCTGGATTCTCTCTAAGCTTCTAAAACACAATTTCTAAGATCGAGAATCTGATTAAGCAAGCCACACTTTTGAACTGTCATTCAAAAGCACTGTATCTACTCATTTGTTTGTTTGTTTGTTTGTTAATTTATCTTGAGAGAGAGGAAGAGGGAGGGAGAAAGAGAAAAACATTCATCTGCTGCCTCCAGGCACCAAACCCACAACCCAGACAAGTGCCCTGACCAGGAATTGAACCAGCAACTTTTCACCTTGCAGAACAAAGCCTAATCCACTGAGCCACACTGTTTAGGGCTGTATCTATTCCTTATAGAGTGAAGCCATGTAATCAGTCCTTGCCAAAGGAATGTGAACATAAATTTGTGTCACTTAAGGCGATTAAAAAGTGGGTGTGTGTCCCAAACTCTTTCTCTTTCCACAGATGATAGTGGAGACACAGGATAAAAAGAGCCTGGGTCACTGAATCACCCACCATGCAGAGTTCAGCCACCAATATATGTAGGAAGCTACAGTAGTCTACAACTACGTGGTCTAAAACTTCCGTTAACAAGCTACTGAAAGTTTGAGGTCTGTCTGTCACAGAACTTAGCATCGTCTTGACCCTAAAATGTTCTATGAAAGATTGTGTACAAGTTTCCTAAGAGTGCTGTAATGAAGTACCAGAAATCGCGTGGCTTGAAACAAAGAAATTTACTTGCTCATATTTGTGGCATCTAGAACTCTGAGAGAGCGAAGGCTGTAGGGAAGACTTCTCCTGTGCCTCTTCCTAGCTTCTAGTGGTGGTCAGCCATCCCTGCTGCTCCTTGACTGGCAAACGCATGACTCCCATCTCGGCCTGTATTGTCACGGACTTCTTTTCTCCTTTTTCTCCTCTGTCTCTGTTTCTGAGTCTCCCTCTCTTCCTCATACAAAGACACCAGTCATTAAAATGGGGGGCCTACCTTAATCTAGTCTGACCTCATCTTGACTAATTACACCTGCAAAGGCCCTATCCTTAAATAAGGTCACATTCCAAGGTTCCAAGTAGACCTGAACTTGAGGCAGAGGACACTATTCAATGTAGAACAGCCATCTGGCACTAAGTGTGGCTCTGTTGACCACCCCTGAGCAGACTGTACAGGCACATTAAGTGTTGTGATCTACATGTTTAGTAAAGTAACCCCGAAGCCAAAACCTTGACAGAGTTTTGCTCTGTGTTTGTACAAGTTGGGCACTGTACAGCCCCAGGGGGCATTTTTACACTGAACTCTATATGCGCGGTGGCTGGGTCTCTTGCAGAGCGCAAAGTTGAAGGTGGTAGCCGTGCTTAATAATGAGTAGGAATTAGATGAAGAGTGTTAAGCAGATGTGCATGGGGGTGGCGGTGGTGACAGTGCTGAGCGACATTCAAGGTAGCAGGAACAGCATATTACAAGACCCTGATGTGGGAAGGTGCTTCGCCTTCCCAGCTATCTGACATGGGGGAAACTGTGGAAACTCTCAAAACCACAGTTAAATGGTAAAACTGGAGGCAATAGTCCTCAGCTGGCAGAGTTATTGTGTGACACTGATGCTTTGTAAGGAAACACAGAGCCTAGCACAGAGTAGGGTTCAGTCTCTGTTTCCTCCTTTTGTTCATTTCCTAGAAACCTGGTGAACTTGGGGTTCCTGACACGACATTTCACAATTAGCAGCTATGTAACTCACACCTCTACCAGCACTCAAAGTTCTAGGAAGACCAAAGACTCCTAAATAAGGTTTGCTGTCCAGGCAGCCTGTGTGAGACAGGAAGGCCATATCTGGGCAAGATGAAGAAGCTGTTGTAGGCTTGAGATGACCAAAAAGAGCACTGCAGTTCTGACACAACCTCTGCCAACCACACAGGCCACACCCTTCTCCTCACCCCCACACATCTGATCTTATCTCCGGCTCAGGGTGGCACTTTGATCTTTCAGGAGGCCGGTTATGCTGTTCTTTTTCTATACCCCCACTCTCTCTTTTTTTTTAAAAATATATTTTATTGATAATGCCATTACAGTTGTTCTATTTCCCCCCTTCATTCCCCTCCACCCTGAACACCCCCTCCCCCACCATTACCCCCTTTAGTTTATGACCACGTGTCTCAAGTTCTTTAGATTCTATATTTCCCCTACTATTCTTGCCCTCCCCCCTATCTATTTTCTACCTACCATCTATGCTTATTTTCTGTACCTTCTCCCCCTTCTCTCCCTCCCACTCCCCTGTTGCTAATCCTCCACGTGATCTTCATTTCTATGTTTCCACTCCTGATCTAGCTGTCCTCTTAGTTTGCCTTTGTTTTAGGTGTGGTTGTTAATAACTATGAGTTTGCTGTCCTTTCACTGTTCATCTTTTTTATCTCCTTTTTCTTAGGTAAGTCCCTTTAACATTTCATATAATAAGGGCTTGGTGATGACGAACGCCTTGAATTTGATCTTATCGAGAAGCACTTTATCTGCCCTTCCATTGTAAATGAAAGTTTTGCTGGATAGAGTAATCTTGGATGTAGGTCTTTGGATTTCATGACTTGGAATACCTCTTTCCAGCCCCTTCTTGCCTGGAAGGTCTCTTTTGAGAAATCCACTGACAGTCTGATGGGAACTCCTTTGTAGGTGACTGTCCCCTTATCTATTGCTGCTTCTAGGATTCTCTCTTTCATTTTAATCTTGACTAATGTAGTTATGATGTACCTTTGTATGTTCCTTCTTGGGTCCAACTTCTTTGGGACTCTGAGCTTCCTGGATTTCCTGGAAGTCTATTTCCTTTGCCAGATTGGGGAAATTCTCCTTTATTATTTGTTCAACTAAGTTTTCCACTCGTGGCTGTTCCTTTCCCCCTTCTGGTACCCTTATAATTCGGATGTTGGAGCGTTTAAAGATGTCCTCAAGGTTCCTAAGTCTCTCCTCATTTTTTTGAATTCTTGTTTCTTCATATTTTCCTGTTTGGCCATTATTTTCCTCCTTCTAGTTCACTCCCTTGATTTGAGTCCCAGTTCCCTCTTCATCCCTGTGCAATTCTCTTCATTTCAATTAGTTTAGCCTTCATTTGTTCCTCTAATTTGTGACTAAAATCAACCAGTTCTGTGAGCATCCTGATCACAGTGTTTTGAACTGTGCATCTGAAAGTTTTGCTATTTCTTCGTCACTCAGATTTATGGGCTCTGGGGCTTTGAGATCTTCTTGAGCCATTTTTGGTCTGTTTGAGCCAGTTAATTATGAGGAGTAGAGCCTTAGGTGTTTACCAGGGCTGGGCTGCTCAGGTCACTGGGTTCTGACGCTGTATGTGGGGGCAGAGTCAGAGCAGGGAAATAGCGGCCCCCTCTGCTGCCTCTGGCTGCTGGGGCCTGCTGGGTCCTGTCTCACTGCCCCACTCCCTCACTGGTTTATCTGCACAGGAATGCGGGACGACAGTCAACCCGTCGCCCTGCACCGTCGCTGGGTCCGCTGGTCGCTCACTGGGTCGCTCACTGGGTCCGCCCGTTGCAACCCCACACCTGGGATCCTTGCGCCTGAGTCCATCTGACTGAGTTTTCCTGTGCAACCCCGCTCGGCCAGCTGCTGCCTTCACCCCTCTTACCGGTCAGGCTGAAGAATTTGTTGTTATCAGACTTCCGAAAAGTTCAATTTTCTGTGTTCTGGCTGTGTTTTCTGTTGCTAATATTTAGTTGTCTCTAAACTTGGTTGTGGGAGAAAGCACGGCGTCTCTACTTATGCCTCCATCTTGGTGGAAGTCCCCCACTCTCTTTTTTTCAACATTTTAATTTTACTGTGGCAAAAGACATACAACCTGAAACTTGCCATTTGCGCCATTTCTATGTATACATCTCAGTGCCATGAAGTACAGGAACACTGTTGTGCCGCCATCCCCACTATACACATCCAAACACTTTCATCGCCCCAAAGGGAAACTCCGACCCATTAAACAGTAGCTCCCTTCCCCCAGGCCCCCGTGACCTCTACTCTATGCTGTCTCCAGGAATTTGCCTGTTCCAGGTGCTTCATATATGTGGAATCAAACAATTTCGTCTCTTTGTGTTTGGCTTATTTCACTTACATATTATCTTTCAGGTTCATCTACACTGTAGCATATGTCAGAGTTTCCTTCCATTTTATGACTGAATAATATTCCATTGTGCATACACAGTACATTTTATTTCCCCACTCTCTTTGTACAGTGGTCTTATTGTAATGCTGTTGTTTGCCTGTCCCCACTAAACTGTGAGCACCTCAATGGCAAACACAGTAGGTAGACTTTATACAAAGCACCTCCACAGTGTCCGGTCCGAGTCCCGGGAATCTGTACATGTGATAAGTCATCATTTCTTGTTTGTTTTCTTGTACAGGAACATTACTCTGCATTAGCTGGGGAAGCCCCAGGTAATCACATAAAACAGTGATTTTCAACTTTTTTCATCTCATGGCACATGCAAACTAACTACTACAATTCCACAGCAAACCAAAAAATATGTCTTTTGTTGATCTGACAAAAAGAATAGGTATAATATTGATTCATTCACACTGGATGGTCACCATTGTGTTGGCTGTTGTCATTTTTTTGTTTGACAACTTAAGGGAAAAGAAGTCAGTGCCCCTGACTAAATAGTCAGGAATTGCATGTTTTAAACATTCTCGAAGCACACCAGTGTACCTACTGTGGTATGTGGGTTGCAAACCTCTGACATACACCCATAAAAGCAGAGAGTTTTCTGAAGAGGAAGCAGAGAGAGACAAAGCCTAAGGGGTACTCAACACACTGCTGCTGGTTTAAAGACAGAGGAACCATGCAAAAAGGAGTTGGGCAGCTTTAAAAGCTGAGAGAGGCTAGCAAAGAAACCGGAACCTCAGGGCTGCAGCAACAAGGAACTGAATTCTGCCAAAAACATGAGTGGATTTGAAACTGGATTTGTCCTCAGAACCTGTACCTGAAGTCTTAGCCTGGCTGGCCCTTTGCTTTTGTCTGTGTGAGATGCTGGGCAGAGATCCCTCCCATGCCCTGCTGGACTTTGCACAGACGGAGTTGGGAGCTAGTCAATGGATGTTGCGTTAAGCTCCTCAATTTGTGCTCATTTGTTACTGAGCAATAGGAAACTACCATAGCAGGCTCTTTGTCTTTTCATCTTTAATCCCCAGTGTTTAGCCCAGTGCCTGGAACCAATTACCTCCCCAGTAAATATAAACCAACGTATTGATTGAAGGAGGAAGTGGGAAGACGGGATGATGAAAGGAAGAGAAAAGGAAAGAAAAATGAAAAAAGAGTGGAAAATAGAGAGGGATGAAAAAGAGAAATCAGGAATAGAGGAGAGTATTGGGAAGAGGGTTTTCATTGAAAAGTACATCATGGAAATGTGTCCAAAAATTATCTAGATTATCTTTCACCTCCAGAAATTCAGACTTGTTAATGATCTTTTTATTTTTACTAAATGTTTTGATTATTTGATTGTGTAAGTCAGCCATTTGCCTAGTTTCCTACTGGCATGCCTCATGACCTGAATGAACAGAAATCATATATGTGATTTTATTTTAATTAAGCACAGTTCAGATTAAAGGGTTGAACATTAATTTTCTGATCTCTCACATGCCCAGATAGTAAAGAATAGCCTGCTGGTGAAAGTCCCCAAGGGCAGTAAGTCAGGGGAAATGGGGACATTAATGTGTCTGGATTTTGAAGGAACTTGGCAGAAATAATTGTAAATTATTTTTGTGAAATTATGTGCCTTGTTCTGCTCTAAGAAACAAATAATGAGTTGATCCCTGTATACCCACATATCCAGATTTTCAATAATATAAAGAGAGCACAACCTTCTAACATCTAAAATGTCACTTTTATAGCTCCTCATGTGAACAGGAGAATAATTTCCTTGACACAAAATATCTTCCTCATCAACATACTACAGTCTTTGTAATTTCACCCTTAGACACTCATTTCTTTTTATGGTAGATGCAGTATTGATATTAACCCTTATGAAAAATAGCTAAATTACTAGAAGGAGTAAATGTAAGTTCATTAACCTTTAAATATTAATAAAGTATATCAGATGATGTTCTGTCTTGCACACATAAGCAAGGAGAACATGTATGAGAACAGGCTGAAGAGAAACTACATCAAAGTTGACTTAATTTTTTTGGAAATCTCTGTGGCACAAGCCCTGGATGGAAAGATTATAATTGAGTTCCAATGTGGATTTTACAACCTGATCTCCTGCATGGTCAAAGGCATGTTCCAGTGTCAAGGCAAGAAATGTTTTTACAGGGCTTAGTTGCTTCCTTTATCTGATTAGACACAGAAAGGGAACATATTCAAGATATTTATTTTAAAAAATTTTATCATCAGTGCCATTCTTTTATTGCTTCGTTAATAAATTTAAATTATTCCCCCCAGCTTTATTGAGGTATAATTGACTGATAAGATGGTTCTTTTGCACAGTGACAGATGACAACCTCATCTAGATGAAGAACACAGAGATCTTTGGGCATGGAACTTAAGAGTCCAGAAGAGTGCAAACTTCAAAGATGTCAAAGGTTGTATGTAAAGGTTTCTAGAAACCCTGGCTTGTCTGGCCTTCTCTTTCTTCCTCACTGTCTCTAATTTTCTGGAACTTTCTCTTTTTTCACTCTTTGTCTACTCCACATTCCCTCTGATCTCTTCTCTCTCCATGTCTCAAATCTGCTTTTCCCTGTGTTCTCTTTAGTCTCTGAATTTTTTTTCCTCTGGTGAATTAGATGGCATCATATAGTGCCCAGGAATCTGCTTTGTGGCCTATAATTCCAGAGAGAAAAGATGTAGCACTAGTCCTGAGAATGACCCTGAGGGGCCAAGGTTGGGTGTCTTTCCAATCCCCAAACAGGGAGATTAGTTCCCTACTCTTCATATAAGAAAGAAGTTATCTTACCAGAAAGAGAGGGGTGGGGGGTGGGGAATGCCTTATGCATGTGATCCACAGCTTCCACATTCTAATTGCTGGGGTCTGTTTACATTGGTGGGATGAATCAACACTTGGCTTTATTCTTTATTACAGAGGGCAAAGTTTCTATTTCACATTCATGTTTTATGCTTTCAACACTCCTGCAGCGGAGGTGGAAGAGGTGGAAGGAGGAGGAGAAAGGAATGCTGAAACTTTAGTTATCTCTTCTACTATTACAACCCCTAAAGAGCACTGTCCTTCAGATTATGAAAAAATAATTTTAAAGTTAGAAATGGGCACTATTTTTGATGAAGTTGGAGATCCAAATTCCAACTGGACTACTGTATTCTCAGAGGTAAAAGTGAGTTATGTCCAGCCCTGGCTGGTGTGGCTCAGTGGAATGAATGCCAGCCTATGAACCCAAAGGTCGCTGGTTTGGTTCCCAGTCAGGCCACATGCCTGGCTTGTGGGCCAGGTCCCCAACTGGGCATGCGCAAGAAGCAACCTATATAGTTAGGCAGTTTGGAGAAGAATACAACAGAAGGTTGCCCTTCTTGGTGTATCATGCCAGGGGCCACAGGATGTCAGTGTCTTCATCCTGGCAATGTTACCCCTAATTACTTGGTGAAGGTGGTGTCTGCTGGGATTCTTTACTAGACAGTTACTATTTTTTCCTCTTATAATTAATGTGTCTTGAGGTAGGTATTTTAAGACTGTTGCTCTTCCAATTTTGCTAACTAATTCGGGCATTCATTGGAGAATCTTGTCTACAATAATTATTATATATTATTGATTAGGATGCTTCTGTAAAGAAGAGCTGCCATCCTTAATTTATTTAAATATTCAATTGTTTATTTGTCCTGGCATGGACTAATGGGTATTTGTTTTATTGTGTGCATCATGATCCAACACTCTAATTGTCCATTTTCTTGCTGGAACTATTCTAGCTTTGGCCACTTGATTCTCTTCAGGTTGTCCTGTTCTCAATTCTTGTGACTTGGAGTGAAGGAAAGGAAGGGGACACATGTGTTTTGAACGCTAGGAGGCCATCCAATAGGCACTTTACATGAGTTTCTTATGTAATTCTCACAACAACCCTAACAGGTAAGCATTAGCAGCCTTCGTCTGCATGGATTTTAGGTCTAACACTAAGACAGGGTTAGTAGCTTGCCTAAGGCCACTCAGCAAATCTGGGCTGCAAGGGGGAGTTATACTTGGCTGTGTCTGACTTATGAGCCTCTTTCTGATATACCACACTGTCTTCCTTTAAAGAGTCAAGCCTTGCCTTGGAGCAATGTTCCAGTAGTTGAAGCCTTGGTATACACGCCCTCTCTGGATTAATTCTGTCAAGTCCAGACTCCTGTCTCCCTTTTCCTGAGTCTCTTTTCTCTGCTCCCCCAGAGGAACTGTAGTCACAGAATCACAAACTCTGAGGGCTCTAGAAGCCCTTAGAAAATCCACATCTTCCACAATACAAGTGAGCACAGTGAAGCTCCATCTGCGGACACGGGCAGGGAGTGGGCTGAGGTTCAATCTGAAGTCCCCTGACTGCCACCTGCTCCCACCCTGCCACCCCGCCACCCCACCACAGTGTTTTCTCTCTGCTGTGATCAGAGCTCAGCTCTTCACAGAGTCAGTTCTCTGTCTCCAGGTTTGGAGAAGAGCATGGTGGAGATTGAAGGCTTTCCAGAGCACGTCAGCACACAGGGAAAAATCCGTTCCTTCATATCACTATTTCAGCATCTCTGTAAGATCGGGCCCACAGAAGAACTCCAGTGCTACATTTGTTTAAACTAACAACAGTCATGGTTTTGATCGGGGGAGATCACATGGATCTTTCCAGATATCAGGGAAAATTAATTCCCTGGACTCTTGGAATCTTCC
This sequence comes from Artibeus jamaicensis, assembly GCF_021234435.1. Taxonomy (NCBI): domain Eukaryota; kingdom Metazoa; phylum Chordata; class Mammalia; order Chiroptera; family Phyllostomidae; genus Artibeus; species Artibeus jamaicensis. Next base: position 700,567 of record NW_026521764.1, on the reverse strand, counting down.
TACCCCATTTGAGTCTGGGAGGTCCCAACCAGGTCAGATTTACCAAACAACAGAAAGAAAGAGGGAGCCAGAGATATGTGGAAAGAAGGGGAGGGGTGAGAGGGAGGGGAGAAAAGACTTTTCTGTCAGTTAAACACTTGAAGACTTTGCTATATTTTAGATCACCTACATGAAAGCTATTAAAAAGCATTTCATAGAATATTGGCACAATGTTAATATTATGATATTTAGAGAATAGAAACTAGTTTTAACAGTTACTGCCTGTTTTGGAACCTGGGTGATGTTTTTCTTTTCCTAGTAGCAGAGAACAGAGTCAAGGAAAAAGCTTGAGCCTGGCATGATATTCAGCAACTAGGAGATAAGCCCAGTCAGTGAACTGGGGATGAGTAGCTAGTGTCTGCACTGGCAAAAATAAGGATGGTACCATTCATTGACTGACCATCTAGTTACCGAGGCACAGAGCAGGGCCTTCTCACATCTACACTCTGTCAGCTATATGACAAAAGTGCATGACTATTACCATGATATTCATTTTGCAGGATGAGAAGCTGAGGTCACCGAGGCCAAGTTACTGGGCTAAGGTCACACGGGTTAAGTGCCAGCACCACCCAGTGTGACTCAAGCTCCACTCAGCAAGGGAGGCAGGTGGTTCCCGGAAGAGGTTGTGCAGACTCATCCAGGCAGAGGAATCTGGTCAGTGGGTCATGGAGTGGGCAGCGTTCTACCATCCTGGGAGCTGCTAGTGCTATCGGCAAAGTCTGCCTTTGGTTTGTACCTGGCTGGAATTCTGGGTAAGGCTTTCAGCCTTTAAGGAGAGTGACAAAGACAGGAAACCACATCTGGGCTAGAGGTGAAAATGACGGCGATCAGTGTCCGTGGGCGGGGCAGCTGGCCTCTTTAAATCGCAACGTTCTCATCCGTTGGTGGGGATGATAGTTAGACCTTTCTAACAGGGTTTTGTGAAAATTAACTGGGTTAACAACAAATGTGAAAATACAAGAAAGCCCCATACTAATGGAACTTTCAGATAGAACCCAACTGGGTCTCATATCCCAGGTCTGGGAACTCCCGGCTCCTGGCTAGGATGTGCCTGGCTCAGACCACTGCACCAGCCTCAACCATAAAGAATCCTGGGGTCCAGTTTTCAGGACCCCGTGTACAATCTTACAACGGCGGTTTACTCAACCATGCCTGAAACACGGCAAACCTCTATTAAATGTAAAGGGTAATACTAACAATACAGAAAAAGGGATGAGAAAAAGCAAATGCATCGGAGCCCAGGCCTGAGATCACAGATATGGGCCAAAATTTAGGGAAAAGCCCCCTCTTACATCCTCAAAGCCAGAATTTTGACTCAGGGGAGCCACAGGGGCTCAGAAGTCAGTACTGTTAAATCCTCTTTGTCTTGTGTCAAGAATGACAGAAGAAATGTGGCCAGCCGACCCTTCAGGCAGGGAAGTCAACTGCCCCTGAGGGGAGTTAGAAAACGAACTGAGAGCAATGAGATGAAGATTGATAAGTCCATCAGTGCTAAAAACATTTTAAACCAGAGAGACAGTGACAGGAATAAAACTGCTCCATATATCACAGCCTGAAACTCTCCTGACAATATTTTTGCGGGTCCTTGACAACTGCCCGGAGAGAATTGATGCTTGATTGTACATAATCTGCCTAATAAAAATCTGTTTAAATTGTGACACTTTAAAAGTTATTTCTAGTACCTCAAGTAGCTTAAAAGGAGAGTTTTCTTTCATACAGCTAAATCACAATAATTGGTTTTAAACTGAATGAAACACACTGATTATCAATTAAGCAATGGGAGTGATAAATGCGGCACTTGGCTATTTGTTTTCAAGCGTTTTCTTTCTTCCTGAGATCCCACATTTATTTCTATCAATCTAGTGATTAGAAAAACAAAGTTCTGGTAAATGATGAAAATGCTATATGAACAAGAGCTGGGGAGCAAAAACTGCATTGTGCCAAGTAATGATGCTCTGTTCATTTCCATGTGATTGCCAGCAAGAGCACACAGCAATTTTCATTATGAGCTTTTGCTAGGAATAAACACAGACCCAAATTTAGGGAAAAAGCCATTGCTGATTTCCTCTTCCCGGGAACCCCATTTGGCTGCATCTTCCAATATGTGACTTCCACATTCTGTTGATGCTGTTCGAGCCAGCAGCCTACAGAGTAATTAGTTGAGATTTTGTCTACACAGCACCAACACAAGCAACTGGAAAGTGGAAAATTCAGCCAAATAATTGGGCTTTGTGTGCGGCGGTTCCTACATGATTTGAAGTAGCCAGTTACCTCTTTTTTTGTCCAGTAAAAGAAAAATGCATTTGGACTAATTGGCCCTTTCATCACTATGTGGACCAGATTATCAGTAATTGGCCTAGGAAAGTGGAGTATGTTGGAATGGTTTTTTTTTTTGGGGGGGGGGGGTTGGTGTGTGATGGAAGAGGAGGAGAGAAAAGCTTGCTGAGGAACAAGGGAAGGAACCAGCAGGTTTACTGAGGAAGATCAGAGGGAGCGTAGGAATGAGGGTGATAAAGGTGAAAGGCAGAGTCTACTCAAGATCCACTGTGTGTTAGCAGAACTACCCTTGGTACTCCTCGGTTCTTTATTTGTACTGTACCTCTTTCCCTCACTGTGCCAGGAGAGCCGTGGTTCTCAAACTTTACGTGCATATCACAGCCACCTGGGAGGCGTGGGGAAACACAGAGTGGCAGGCCCACCTCGGAGTGCCTGGTTTCTAAATCAAGAATTTGCCTTTTTAATAAGTTACAAGGTATGTCAACTGAAATACTGAGGTTCATCTCACTTACAAAAAGCAAAAATAGAGAAATGGTAGCTAACATCTATTTAATGAGATGATTACCAAGAAAAAAGGCAGTATCCTGGTAGGCAGAGAAATAACTTTTAGTAGAGATGCAACCTTTTTTAATGAACATATAAGGAGCCCAAATTACCCTACTTTACCTCCTGAGGGGAAGAGGAGATTTAAAAAAACAGCAAGGTAAATTTGGAGTCATGATCTTCCCTACCAAAGACTGTGTTTCAGCCCTTTACTCATACTTTAAATGACTTTTTCTGAAGCAGGATAGCAAGAAGTTAAGGAAAATCCCTACAAATGGAGTGAGGAAGTAGGAGCGGACATCTTCTCACAGAGTCTCCACCTCCGGGACTGAATGAAGGGAGACTGTGAATGGCAGGAAACCCAAGGCTTCTTCCCAATAAGGAGGCAGAGTCAGATTTTGGTGTCACAAAGCTTGGAGACAACGCCCACCTTCGGACACACATAAGACGCCAAGAACTGTCCACACTGAGCAGCTGACATTTAAGTGGGCTCACGTCCACTTGGGCCTGTACTTTTTCTATCTTACACAGCGGCACCTGCACCCTGGCTCTTTTTCTCTACCTGAATAAAACTTGCTTTATTCTTACTCCGGTCCATCCTTGAAATCTTTCCTGGGCTCGTCAAGGGCCTGGAGGTCACTTGACACACTATGGGGTAGGGGGCAGGGCCAGCTCCCCTTTTCCCCCAGCGGCAGGAATCCAGTAACATTTCTATGAAGAAAAGCAATACAATGCTCCATAACAGCCTTGTGATTTAGAGACTCATGGCCTCACATCAGACACTTTGACTTAGAACCGAGCCGGGTGAGGAAAGGAGCACAGGGCACAACTTTCATTTTGCTGGACCAGTCGGTGGCAGAGTCAACATGACTCTAGACCTGGCATTCTTGGTGGCTCATCATTTGATTTAGTGGTTTTCTGAGGGTGGCAGGTGCAGTGACACCTGAGGGGGCTTGTTGTGGGATGAGGCTCGTTGCTGGAACTCAAGTCTCTAGTCTCTTTCTAGAGCTCCTCCAGTGATTTTCTAGGCTACCTACAGGCCACAATAAGTCCCTCGAATGAAATGAAAAGGGAAGGAGGTGTGCTGTCTACAACTGAGGACCCCGCTCACTGCACTTGCCATTGCTCAGCATGTTGGCTGGATCTACTCTGTTATTAATTTAACCTTGAAGAATATTACTGGGAATCATATAACCAAGCTCATGAAGGCAATCTGGGCATCAGATTTAGTTGAGGGCCAGTATTTCTTTATTTCTGAGTAAAGTGCATAGTTTTTAATGTTGCTCTCGTACTTTACTCTAATAGAGTAGAAAGGTAGTTAAAGATGTCTGGAAAAGCACAAATTACTTTAAAACAAATTGGAGAAAGAATAGGGAATTATATGCACTAAAGTCCTTCAATTCTAAAAAGTAAGAAAGTAGTTATATAAAAAGAAAAATCATAATATTAAAACATTCTCTGGGTTCTAAAATTGTCTACATAATTTTTAAATCTTTTCTTGTTAACTATATCCTCTTTTAAATAGCATCATTTATATAGTTTATCACGAATCTCATTCCATGGCACTGCCCATTAGGAAGATAGATATACTCATATGTAATTTGGGGTGCACATTGTGGGATAGGTATTGAGACTTAACTGTGTGAAGATTCTAAACCCCAAGTATATTAGTATCAGTATCTCATTATAATATTAGAGCTGGCCCTGGCTGGTGTGGCTCACTTGGTTGGAGCATTGTTTGATAAAGGTAGAGGATTTGATTCCCGGTCAGGGCACATCTTAGGCTGGAGGCTTGATTCCTTGTTGCGGCGCATCCTACAGGTAGCCGATTGATGCTTCTCTCTCTTGTTGATGCTTCTCTCTCCCTTCCTCTCTTCTCATCCCTTCCCCACTCTACAAAATTCGTGAGTATGTCCTCAAATGAGGGTAAAAAAAAAGAGCTGTCTAGATTTCTAATTTCTGATCAAATTTGAAAAGCAAAGCAAACATGGAAAACAGATTTTGTGCTCAACATTCAATAACCAATTTATAAAATTGATAAAGATTAGGTATGAGTATTATTAGTATTGAAAGCAAAAAGGGACAGACAGTAGAAAAACTTTATAGGATAAATTAAAACTTTAGATAACCCCACATTTTAAAAGAAATATGATTAATAATGATGATATGGCAAGTACAGAGACCACTGTAATTAACTCTGTGATATGGTTAATTCCAGTATTTATTCTATAATTTTTGTTTATTTTGTTTTAATATGTAGGAGTAAGTACATGAGGATTCTAGGAACTGTTTCTTTTACTTAGTTTTATAAGTATATATTTTTAATTTTTACATACCATATGATTTTATGAGAGTAAAATATTTCCAGTTAGCATGCAATGGTTTAAGTTATTCCCTTAAAACTATTACCAACCTTTGGGTTGTTTTCAGTTTTATGGTAATATAAATAATTGCATAAGAAACATCTTTGTGCATATGGCTCTTGTTCATACTTAGAATTCTTTCCTTGGGAGAGATTCACACAATAGTAATTAGTGGAATCTCTTGATTCAAATTAGCTAAAAGCTTTCTAAAATGGACATTCCAAATTATACTCCACTTGAGGTACCAGGTCTTTTTATTAAAAACCTCAAGGAACAAATCAAATCACTGGGAGCAACATAGGGTGGAGGGCAATTGTATCACTTGATTTAATTTTAATTCTGTAATTACTAGTGAAATTGAATATTTTCCCACATATATGAGGTCTGTCTGGAAGAAGTCCAGTCATTGTTAATCAAAGGAGAATGGTTTGTGCAACATCAATGTAACCTGGCAGCCAAAGAGAATGGACTGGAATGTGCATGTGTGAACAATGACTTCACTGTACTAGTCAGTGGGGGCAGTAAACACCACTGAGCAAACATGTGTACTATGTGGTCATCACATACAAAATAACTGAAAGAATAGAACAATGGATCTGCATTCAATTTTGCATTAAGCTTGAACATTCCTCCATGGAAACTGTTCAGATGATCCCAAAGGCCACAGCTATGGGCAACTGGTGATTGGCAGCTTCATCACAACAACCCGCCTGTTCAGGAGACTTCTGACTTTTCCTAAAACTAGTTGGTGAGATTCAGGAAAACACAATGGGGCAGATTGGGAGAACTGTGTGATGTCCCAAGGTGCCTACTCTGAAGGGGACTGGAGTATTATTGTTCTATGTACAGTGTTTCCTGTATTTTGCATCTTCTTCAATAAATGTTTCTATTTTTCCTATTATGTGGCTGGATACCTTCTGGACAGACCTCATATGTTAACTAGTTGCAGGCTTCTCCTTACAAATTATGCTATTAATACATCTATTAATTGGGGTCTTAGTGATCTTCCTGAAACAATTTTTTTATGAAGATGAAACTGCAATATGTGACTTTGGTCAAGGTCACAAGTAGGGGAAAGGACGGGAAGATCCCAGAGTACAAGTGACGACCAGAGACATATGTGCCAATTGAGTGGAAGTCCAAGGAGACACAGAGATCAAAGAAAGATGTGAGGAACAAAACCCTATGTCAAAAGCCAGCTTACTGGTATTCTTGTGGCCTTGTAAAGGAGTTAGTTGAACTAATTCATTTTTTGTGTGCTTCATTTTGAAGTGGCAGTGCAGTGTGGCGGAAAAAGTGTGACTGTTGAAAGACAGGTATACATCTGTGAGAGCTAGATGGCACAAACGGCCACAAGTTCTTTCTGTCTCTGTATGGCACCTCTTTGCAACGTGCTTTTGTGGCTCTTTCCACCAGAGATGGAGCTTATGTTTCTAACACTTGAATTTCCACTTTGCCACGTGACTTGCTTTGGCCAATGGGCTATTATTAAACATTAGCAAATACAGGCAAAGGAAATTGTTCCATGCTTCTGAGCGAATAGAAACGTTTGAACTGTGATTTTTAAGGTGACTCTGTGGTATAAAGGGAAGATTATGGAGGGGTGACTGGAGGTGCAGGTACAAGATAAGGAGGGTCTGCAAATGGGAAGTGTGGGTGGCATTGCCACCGAAGGAAGGGACACCTGTTATTTTGGAGCTAGGATCAACTGGGACTTAGACAGTGATAAGATATGCGGGGCTAAGTGGAGAACTGAGCCAAAAACAACAGGGGCTTCTAAACCAGGGTCCTGGGAGGGGAGTGCTGCAGGACTGAGGTGCTGGCAGGTCATTCATCTGGAGATAATTAGGGCGCACCGAGAATGGTGCCCTGGACGTATTTTAGGCCAAGTCACACAAGCTCCCATTTTTCAGCTGGCTTGCTTGAATGTGCTCCATGATTCTATTCTAGGATTCAAATGCTCAAAGGACATTTGTGGGAAAAGAAGCTGTCGTTATGACTCTAACTTATATTTTAAAAGTGTGGAGTTACTTTGTTCTATGGTTCTGATATTATGGCTGATTTATTTTCCTCATTACTGCATAACACTAATCACCCTCACACTTACTGTTCTAATAATTATATGGTACAGTAGAATAAATAAAATTTAAGTATGCTTTAGAACTCCTCTTCTTACATTTTATTATTCATTGAGTTTCTATAGAAAAGGAAAGACAATAACCAGGAAAGATCAAGATTTAGCAAATAAAAATAGAAGACACCAGTTATATTTGAACTTCAGATTAAAAAAATACAAATAATTATTCTGTTTAAGTATGCACCATACAATATTTGGAATATACTTATATTCTTAAAATAATGTTTTTAAAATCTGAAATCCAAATTTAACTGGAGATCTGTATTTTACTGACAGTGCTACCTAAGAAGTCCTTTATGGAACATGTTGATGCGTATTAAACAGAAAACAATATTCTATGGAGTAAAAACTTAGGGAAATGTTGGAAAAAGCAAGGTGAAACAGGTTTTCTTCCCTTTAGGACTTCTTAGAACATTTAATCAGCTGCTACATACAGTGAGTCTCCCAAAGGAAGACAGTATGAAGCACTGACTACCTTTTATGGGACCAGATGCTACCTTGAAGCTTCGTAGAAATTGTGTGGAGGGTGGTGGTTAATATATGTGTCTCTCCCAATGGTAGTAACAGGTAATTTGAGGTGGTCAACATGTCATAAAATACAGATTCAAAAATCTAGGTCAAGTCCCTGGCCCAGCAGTCACTGAGTATTTGAAACAGAGCAAGTTACCAAGGACTGAGCATCACTTCCTCCTCTAGGGGTAACATAACACCTAATTCATAGAAGACAAGTTTGCACACCAAAAAGCCCAACACAGATCCCCAAAGTATTATAACTATAGGAGAGAAACAAAACAAAGGATTAGACCCAAGGAGAAATTTCCCTGCAGGGCCTGGATCTGCACATTTGGCAGCACACCTGTCCCCGGGGTCCCCTCGCCCTAAGATTCTAATTCGCAGCGTCTGATTCACTGCATTTTACTCACCGCAAAGCCTCGCCAGCCAGCGGCTGGTGCTCTAGGTGTTAGCTGTCTGTGCTGTCTGGGGAGGAGTGGGGCCAGGAGGGGGGAGGGGAGCCAGGCGGTGCCCTCTCATGGCTGTGACTGGAAGTTGCGGTCCAGTAGAGGTCTCACCCAGTTCTGTTCCTGGGTACATCCTAGAATTGATAGGAACGCAAAGGCAGCGGTTAGTCTGAAAGCCAATTTAGCTATTTACTTGTTTCCATTAATTATTCACTTCAGCTATTTTTCACTATCATAACTACAGTAGTTATTTCTGTATAACACTCATAATGAAATTCTGAGGGATGTTCAGTTTGTCCCACCCCTGAACAGGGAGAGGGGCAATAAAGGGACTTACTGGAATGTGGATCCCTAGGGGACTATTTTTCCCTAATTCAACATTATTTACTTTACTTATTTTTTCAACTACAGCTTACCTTCAGAAATATTTTGTGTTGGCTTCGCATAGGTAGCACAGTGGGTTAGACAATCATATACTTTACAAAGTGGTCCCCCCCCCCGATATTTCCAGTACCCACCTGGCACCGTACATAGTTATTGCAGTATTATTGACTATATTCCCCATAAAGATCCTTCAAACCTAATATTGGTAAACCAGTCATTTGCTAATGGTTCTCAGGAAACTGATCTAGAACCAAACTGAAATATTAACAAAGATTGTTCAGGGTTTGTGTTATCGGAAACCATTGAGACTTCCATGTTGGTTTTGTCAAAGCTAGAATAAAGTCCAGGGGGTCAGCGGAGGAAGGAAACTTCTCCACCCTGAGACGGAGTGAGCAATAGTAATTTATATGTATGTACATTTTTAACCTTGTATGTCCTTAACCAGCAAAGTCAGGAAAGTGACAAGAAAACGTTGATTCCCAGGTTCATTTCTAAAAAGAAATGTGGGGCTTCCAGGCTTCTTTTTATAAGGCTGATACTGCTTATTTCTTAAAACGTTCTACCTGCTGAGCAAATACTGCTTTCCCGTCATTTAGTTTTGACTCCAAGATGATTTTGGTCTCTGGCTTCCTTGTCTGTCAAATGGTTTTTAATGGTGATGCTCCAAGGTGCTTCCTTCCTCTGAATGCTATTAAGTGACCTAACCGAAAAGGGCATGATTTAACTTGCCAACGAAATGCATAACTGTAGCTTCTGTAGAGCAAATGAAGAGAGTATATGCGACAAGCTGGTGTTCATGTGAGCTTTAGCATTTCAGTGACGTATGGCTGCTGCGCACATAACTGAACCATAATCAAGAAGAAAGAATTTATCTTCACTCTTCAAAGTATTGTGCTCCTAAAAGCCTTCTCTCATCCAATTTGTGAACAGTGAGAGCCGGTAACAGTAAGAACTTGCAAAAGGATGACAGAATGAAAGAGTTTCTATGTATTTTGCCAAAGGGAAATTTACCATCTGCCTGTCGTCATGAATCACATATGCTGAGAATAATATTTTAGAAGATACTGACAATAAGATGCGGTAATTTGTAAATGAATATTACAGATGCTGCCCTTCTTAAAGCAATCTGTGGAATAAATTAGTAGAGCAATCTATAGGATTACAAGTTGAAGACTTGAAAGAGGAGAGTAATAAACTATATTATAGGCTTTTTGTAATGGTAATAAAGATCCCAAATCTTTAAAATGTAATTACTTTGATTCAAATTTTACTGCTTCCATATGCATTTTTCAGTGTGCCCAAGATAGCTAGGATAGGAAAATGCATCATGAAGCTGAGACTACAATAAAGTCTTACAGGCAAACATTGTTAGACTTGCCATTAATGATTGTAGAGATAAGTCACTGACTGGTCTGTTTTTCAGGAAGCATTCATTCCTTATGGTACAAACCTTAAACGCGTTATCAGTGGAAAACTTCAATTTTTGATGTGAACAAATAACTCAGAAGACATAATTTTTAAAAAAAGATTTTATTTATTTGTTTTTAGAAAGGGGAAGGGAGGGAGAGAAAGAGGGAGAGATACATCAGTGTGTGGTTGCCTTTCACATGCCCCTACTGGGGACCTGGCCCAAAACCCAGGCATGTGCCCTGGACTGGGAATCAAACTGGTAACCCTTTGGTTCGCAGGCTGGCACTCAGTCCACTGAGCCACACCAGTCAGGGCTGATTTTAACTTTTGAAAAAAGCAGAATATAATAAAAATTATGGAAATGTAGTTAAGAATTTGGGAAGGACTAAATACTTTCTAGCAATTGTCTAATAATTTTTTTTGCTGTGTAAATCACAAACTTAGAATGAAAAATATTCCCAGTTGATGAAAGTTAAGAAATAAGTATCCTGTCTAAAAAATTGGTCGAGAAAGAGTATTAAAGACAATGGAAGAAAAGAAGCATTACACAGACTGACAACTCCTTTATCATAAGTCAGGTGATTTAAGCCTGATTGTATGCAGGCTGAGAAACCCAATCTTAAAGTTCTCCTCTCTCACTGTGTCAATGGTGGTACCCATACAGCCACACGTTCCTGCTGGCTAGAAAAGGATCTTAAAGCTTTTCTGATAACAGAGGGATTACAAGAAAGGCAAGTCTATGGTCAGTGAGGAGGAGGAGGACCGTGACAATTCCCATTTTCTAGAACAAGAAGTAAATACTTTTCTTCTCTAAAAACCGAGTAAGAAGAAATCTTCTGCAAAAGAAAATACACATCCTGGAGATTTTTATGCATGTTCCTTCTTTTGTTTCATTCTTCAACGAAACTAGAGCCTTTGGTTTCATTCAGGCTAAGTTTTTTTACTTTCAATAAAATATAATTTAAAAAATTAAAGTATATGTAAATGTAAGTGTGGTAATTATATATATAATAGGATATTACTCAAGCATAAAAACAAGGAAATCTTGTTTCCTTGTTTGCAACAACATGAATGTTGCCATTTGCAACAACATGGATGGCCCTAGAAGGTATTGTATTAAATGAAATAAATTAGATAGAGAAAGACAAATATCATTTGATTTCGCTTACATGTGGAATCTAAAAAACAAATGAACAAACAAAACAGAAACAACCTTAGAGATACAGAGAGCAAACTGATGGTTCCTAGTTAGGGGGATGGGTGAAAAAGGTGAAGAGATTAAAAAGTACACATTACCAGTAACAAATAGTCACAGGGAAGTAAAGTACAGCATAGGGAATACAGTCAATAACATTGCAATAACTACGTGTGGTGTCAGATGGGCATTAGACTTGTGAGGGGGTGACTTGGTAAGTTGTATAAATGTCTAGCCATTATGCTGTACACCTAAAACTAATATAGTATTATATGCCAACTGTAACTGGAAAATAAATTAATTAAAAATATATTAGATAATATTGATCTTGTGGAATTTGCAGAGTCCTGCAGTTGCACAATTATCACTATGCTATATGGTAGAATATGTGGTATATATTTATCATATATTACATATAATATATAGTTTCTTTCTGAAAATAACCATTTGCATGACAACTCAGTGTACTTTGGGAGATACATTCTGTTTTCTTAGTCCCTTAGGTATAATTGCAAGTGATTTTAAAAAGTATGTTCTTATTTTAGCTTTTGTTCAAAATCTCAACTTAAAAAAAAAGATTTTATTTATTTATTTTGTAGAGATGGGAGAAGAGAAGGAGAAAGAGAGGGAGAGAAACACTGATGTGTGATCAGTGGCCTCTTGCATGCCCCCAGTGACGATCTGGCCCTCAAACCAGGCATGTATCCTGACTGGGAACTGAACCAGAGGCCTTTTGGTCTGAGAGAAAATCCCCAACCCCCACACCAGTCAGGGCTCAAAATCTTAACTTTAAGAGGAAAACATACTAAATAGTACCTGAATGTAGAAATCAGTCAGTATGACTTCCAACCTGTTAGAAATTCCAAAAGGTATCCAAGTGCCTATGGAAGCTTTTGATTTTTTTCTGAGATCTTAGAAGTAGTATATGAATATTTTGGAAGCTTCAAAAAAATTGGGGGTGAGGTGGGGACACACTCTTTCTATAGAAATGTGCAACTCTCAAATTATTGTCTGAGATGAGAACATTTAAAAAAAAAACAAACATAAGAACAGCCCTGGCTGGTGTGGCTCAGTGGATTGAGTGCCAGCCTGCAAACCAAAGGGTTGCCTGTTGGATTCCCAGTCAGGGCACATGCCTGGGTTGCAGGGCCAGGCCCTCAGCAAGGAATATGTGAGAGACAACCACACATTGATATATCTCTCCCTCTCTTTGTCCCTCCTGTCCCCTCTCTCTAAAAATAAATTTAAAAATATTTTTAAAAATTATAGGAACACAGCTGTAGGCAGAGAAAATCCAAACATTTTGTTTTATTTTTTTAATTATATTTTATTGATTGTGGTATTATTGTGGTCCCAAGTTTTCTACCTTTGTCCCCTTTCACCCAGCACCTTCCACTCCCTCAGACAATCCCCACAGCATTGTTTATGTCCATGGGTCATGTGTATAAGTTCTTTGGCTACTCCATTTCCTGTGCTATACTTTACATCCCCATGATTATTCTGTAACTACTTATTTGTATTTATTAACCCCTTCACCTCTTCATTCTTCCCCTCATACTCCTTTCCTACCTGGAACCATCAAAATGCTCTTCGTATCCATGATTCTGTCTCTGTTCTTCTTATTTGCTTAGTTAGTTTTTTAGATTCAACTGTTGATAGATATGTATTTATTGCCATTTTATGGTTAGTAGTTTTGATTTTCAATTTTTTCTTTTTAAAAGAATTTTGTTTATTTATTTTTAGAGAGATAGGAAGGGAGGAAAAAAGAAAGGGAGAGAAACATTAATGTGTGGTTGCCTCTTGCGTGCCCCCTACTGGAGACCTGACCCACAACTCAGGAATGTGCCCTGACTGGTAATTGAACTGGTGGCTTTGATTCACAGGTTAGCACTCAGTCCATGCAGCCATTCTAGCCAGGGCTGATCTACTTTTTCTTAAATAAGTCTCTTCAACATTTCATATAATAATGCCTTGGTGATGATGAGCTCCTTTAGTTTTTTCTTGTCTGGGAAGCTCTTTATCTACATTTAGATTCTAAATGATTGCTTTGCTGGGTAGAGCAGTCTTGGCTATAGGTCCCTGCTTTTCATGACTTTGAATATTTCTTGCCAATCTCCTCTTGTTTGCAAAGTTTCTTTTGAGAAATCAGCTGATAGTCTTATGGGAACTCCCCTGTAGGTAACTAACTTCTTTTCTCTTGCTGCTTTTAAGATTCTCTCTTTATCTTTAAGCACTGTCATTTTAATTACAACGTGTCTTGGAGTGGGCCTCTTTGCACCCATCTTGTTTGGGGCTCTCTGAGCTTCCTACTTGTATGTCTATTTCCTTCATCAAATTAGGGAAGTTTTCTTTTCATTGTTTTTGCAAATAGACTTCCAAATTCTTGCTTTCTCTTTTCCTTTTGGTACCTCTATGATGCAAATGTTGGAAATCTTGAAGTTGTTCCATAGGCTGCTTACACTATCCTCATTTCTTTGGATTCTTTTTTCTTCTTGTTTTCTCATTGGTTGTTTTTTGCTTCCTTATGTTCCAAATCATTGATTTGATTCTCAGCTCCATCCACTCTACTGTTGTTTCCATGTAAATTGTTCTTTATTTCAATTAGTGTATCCTTCATTTCTGGCTAAATCTTTTTTATGCTGCTGAAGTGCTCACTACATTCCTTGAGCATCCTTGTAATTGGTGTTCTGAACTCTGCATCTGATAGATTGCTTATCTCCATTTTGTTTACTTATTTTTCCTGGAGTTTTTTATCTGTTCCTTCATTTGGACCATGTTTCTTTGTCTCCTCATTTTGGCAGCCTCCCGGTGTTTGTTTCCATGTATTAGGTATAGCTGCTATTACTTCCTGTCTTGGTAGTGTGGCCTAATGTAGCAGGTGTTCTGTAGGGTCCAGTGGCACAGCTTCCCCTATCACCCAAGCTGCATAATCAAGGAGCACCCTTTGTGTTGGCTGAGTACACCCTCTTCTTGTAATTGAGCCATGATTGCTCAATCATGGCAGGTCAATGAGAAAGATTTACCCAGGCTAGTCAGCTGTAAGGACTGGTTGTGACCACTGACCACCAACATCCACCCATTGTGGAGGATCAGCTGTGCAGGGGCAGGGTGTTGGTGCTTTGATGTGGTCTGTAGCTGTCCACTGGGTGTGCTAGCCCTGGAGTTTCCCAGGTGGTGCAGGCCAGGGTCAGTCCCCACTCATGCTCTGCCCAAGGCTACCCTGCAAGAACTACAAAGCAATCTGAGATGGCTGCTTCTTGTGCTGGGCTTACAGATTCCCAGGCAAAGCCAACCTGTGAATCTAAGCTGTCTGCTGCTACTGCAGTGCCTGGGGCCACTTAGCTGTTGACTGTTTGGTAGGATTTAGGAAGTTCTGAAGCAAGAGCCAAGTAGCCATTCATGTGGAAAAGTCATAGTTAACAGTTTGGGTGGTCCTGGAAATTGGGTGGGACTGAGTCGCAGGGGATTTCCAGGGTGAGGCAAACACTGTTAGCCGGGTTGATAGAGTCTCAGAATGACACCCGCCTGCTGGCTCTGTGGCTCATTTGGGAGAGGACTCAGACAAGTGACAATGGCCTCTGCCAGCCTTTTTATCTGGGAGAAAACTGTCCCCCAGCTCTCACCTTGATGCCAGATACTTCAGTTCTTCCCCATATGGCACTGGTGCCTTTCAAGCTGCTACCCTGGTCATGCTGGAGCTCAGAGAGAGTGAGTTGGGGTAGATCAATGTGTGGGTTTTGTAAGGGGAACTGCTTGGGACTTTAGAAGTTTCTTCTACCTACTCAATCCCTGCTGGTTTCTGAGAAGTTGTGGGAACTTACATTCTGGCACTGGAACCATGGGCTGGGGTGCCTGGTGCAGGGCTGGGACTCCTTGTTCACAAGACGTCCCTCCTGAATTTTTATCCACATGTGGATGTGGGACCAGCCTGTTCTGTTTCTGGGCCCCTCCTCCCCGTCTTGATGGCTGTGGTTTCTTTCATTTTGTAGTTGTCAGACTTCCATTCATCTCAGTTTCTGACAGTTTTGAGTGATGGTTGTTCTATATTTCAGTTGTAATGTTGATGTGGTTGTGCAAGGAGGTGAGCTGTGTTTACCTATGCCCCTAAATATTTTACCAATTATTTTCATTCTGCTTATTTCTAGTAAGTGTAGAAAAATGGTCACAAAATTTATTTAAGGACAGGTTTTGCAAGCATATGTGAGTTGTAGACTAAGTTCTAAGGCTGGTAAATTATTTATACTTATCTAAATCAGCAATGACAAGGGGTAAAGATTAAATACAGTAGAAACACTGTTCGGAGATTAATCTGGCACGTGACAAGTATATGGAAAAAAGGTGAAGAAAGAACAATGTAAAAGAAATTGTGACCCAGTGTGTTGTGGTGTATTACAAGCTATTTACAATTTTAGCATCAGAAAGCATGACAAATTGTTCTATTTTAAGCTTTAAAAATATGCATAAGTGTTTCAGGAAAATAAAATTGGATTCTTATTTAAGTCTGTGTAATAATGAACACTTTTATCCAGTAGTACCATAGGATACAGTATGTAATTAAACTTTAAGTTAAGCATAAAGTAATACTTTGATGAAGCCATTATAAAACTTGAAGGAAAATTAAGTGAATGCGTGATTATTTTTATGACCTTGAGGATGGAGAAGACTGTATATTCACACGTGCAGAGAAAGAAACAAACTCCAAAGGAAAACAATACATTTGGTAACAGAATCCTATGCCTGTTACAGGACAAAGGACACCATAAGTAAACATGCCCTGGTGGGTGTGGCTTAGTTGGTTGGAGCATGGTCCCATAAACCAAAAGACTGAGGGTTCGATTCAGGGCACATACCTAGTTTGCGGGTTTGGTCCCTGTACCAGGTGAGTGCAACAGGCAAGTGATTAATGTTTCTCGAACTGATGTTTCTCTCCTTCTCTCTCTCCCTTTCTCTAAAATCTATAAGCATGTCCTTGAGTGAGGATAAAAAAAAAGCACCATATGTAAACTTAAGAGCAAATGATTAATTGGGGAAGAAGAGAATATATGAACATGAGCCCATGAAGACCTCTACTGATGCAACCTGGTCAATTTGTTTATAAACTCTTCTTTGTAAGAAGAGGGGGACTACAAAAAGAAGTTGACATCATAGGGTGAGCTGCGGCTACCTGATTATTTGATAATGGCCATCCTCCTTGCAGCTATAATGACATGTAACAAATACTCTGAAAATGTCTGCATCATTTTTGTCACTGACTCTCCAACTTTGTTTCTCCAGGTTTCTGACTATTCATCTGAGCTCTTAGCCACTGCCAATGCTATAGCCCATATATTTCTGATAGTTTGTGTTTTTATTTTCATGTAGTTTGAGATATTTTCTAATTTCACTTGTGACTTCTTTTATTGAGTGTGAGTATTTAGAAATATATTGTTTTCTTTTCCGTTGTTTGGGGACTTCCCAAATGTTTTTCTGTTGTTGATTCCTAATTTAATTCCACTGAGGTTGGAGAGCATACTTTGTATGATTTCAGTTGTTTCAATTTGAGACTTCTTTTTACAGTTCAGCACATTGTCTACTCCAGAGAATGTTCATGTGTGCTTGAAAAGAATGTGAACTCTATTGTTGCATGGCATATTCTGTGCATAGCACAAGGTCAAGTTGTTTGATAGTGTTAGTTAAGCCTTTTATATCCTTAATGATGTTATTTCTAGTTGTTCTCTCAATTTCTGGTGATAAGTATTAAAATCTCTGACTTAGTCTTAGTTATTGATTTATATACAATGATATATTAAAAATACTAAGAGAAGAAAAGAGAATATGTACATATGCAGTTTTAAAATATACTGTCTTACATATTTACAATTTCTAGTACTTTTTTGAGTTACTATCTGGTGTTATTTTCTTTTGACCTGAAGGCCATCTTTTAGTATTTCTTGGAGTAAAGATAAACAAATCTTCTTGGATTTTCTCAAGTGGAGATGTTTTTATTGTACCTTCGTCTCTAGGAAAATCTCACTTGATATAGAATTTTTGGTTGCCAGTTGTTTTTTTCAGTGCTTTTGCATATGCTATTCAATGGTTTTCTGACATCCACTCTTTCTGATGAGAAAGCGCCTGTTGTATTGTTTCCTGCATGTGATGCATCCTTTTCTCTGGCTACTTTCAACGTTTTCTCTTTCAGCAGTTTGACATCAATGTCTGTGTTTAGGTCTCTTTGTGTTTATCCTTCCGGAGATTCATTGGGCTTCTGGCATCTGTAGGTTAATGTTTGATTTTTTTTTTTTTTTTTAGCAAATTGGGAAGCTCTCAGATATTATTTCTTCATGTATGTTTTCAAAACTATATTCTCTCTCTTCTCTTTCTTTGACTCTTTTTATATGTATGTTGAAGGCTTTATTTCATTTTTATTTCCAAAAATCTCTGGTACTTTGTTTATTTTTTCTTACTTCTTTAGGTTGGATGATTCCTATTATCTATGTTCCAGGTCACTTAGTCTTTCTTCTAACATTGCAGATCTGCTGTCAACATCTCAAAACTATAAGGCTTCTATCCTGTCCTAAAGTGAGCTTAGCGTGGACCATAAAATACCTAGTTTCAAATTTTCAGTCAGTTCTCAACTCTTCATTTACTAGCCCTTTATGCCAGTCTCTCTCAAGTCTCTCGATGCATCCGTAGCATTTCAGTGATACAGTGAAGAGTGTATTTAAAGCTATCTATGGCTCTCTTATTTCCAGGATCTCCCTGTCAAGTTTTCTGGCTAGTTACTCACCCAACATAAAACTGCAATCTTGTTCCAGCAAACCTGTTCATTCCAATCCGATACCATTTCTTTTAGCTGGAGAAGTCATGATATTTTTGTCTTTTACTTTAAATCAAGTGCAGCATTCTCTGGCAGCAAAGCTTCTGTTTTTTACAGGCTGCCCCAGGCTGGTAATGTTGCATTCTTGTTATCTAAGCCAGTCACAACAGATGACATACTATATGATTCAACCCATATGAAAGTCCAGAATGTGAAAGACTATAGACTTAAAATAGATTAATGGTTGCTTAGGGCTGGGAAGGGGTTGGGGTGTGAAGGAGTGTTGAGGAGGTGGGCCGTGAAAGCTAAAATGTACAGGATTTCATTTTTAAAAAATATTTTATTTATTTATTTTTAGAGAGAGGGGCAGGGAGGGAGAGAGGGAGAGAAACATCAATGTGTGGTTGCATCTCGTGCACCTGCTGCTGGGAACTGGCCTGCAACCCAGGTGTGTGTCCTGACTGGGAATTAACTGGTGACCCTCTGATTCTCAGGCCAGCCCTCAATCTACTGAGCCACACCAGCCAGGGGGGGATTTCCTTTTTTGATGTGATTCAAATATTCAAAACTGTGGTGATGGCTGCACATATCTGTGAACATATTAAACACATTGAATTGTTCATTTTGTGAGTGAGTAAATATGTGAATTCTATGGTATGTAAATTATATCTTGATAAAGAGGTAAAGATAAAAAAGATGAACATAGAGGTGTGGCCAAGAGCTACATCAGACAAAATAGTGTGGCCAGAACATAGACCCCAATCAGGCAGTGAAGAAATTTATATAACCCCAAAAAGGGCCATAGGAAATTATCTGCAAACTGAATAAAAGTACAGAATTCTGGTAACAGATATCAGGCGCTAAAATTAAGAGAGCTTATGAAAGAGTGAAAGAATGAATGAATTATGAATGGTATCAACACTCAGGAGGCAGGGGTTATTAAACTCAGTTTCAACCGTCCATTATCGACCTAGAGTCTCCTGTTGGCAGAATGACCTTTAAAAACAGTGCTGCATTCATGTGACTCAGATAAAAGCACCCTAAACTTAATCTTTGATCCCATGCTTCAGTCTTGAATCTTTCACTGAACAGTAACCATAACTAACCTTCTCTGTGTTCTGTGGGAAATACGTTTTCTTAATTACATTAAATAAACAAGTATAGAGATAACAGAATATGGTGTGGCATCTTTGTGTTAAAGGTGAAAGAATCGGGGTGTTAATAATCTGAAGATATGTTAAAAGTCTTACCTTTTTGAAGCAAAAAGGGTCAGGGAATTTTATTAAAGCATATAAGTAGTATGAGAATGTTTGAGACAACTTGAAATTTTAATTAAAAATGTTAATTTCTTGTATTTAGAAGAGGAAGATTTGCTTGTTAAGTTTTAAGTTTGTCTTATCAGATATTTGTACTACAGACTTGGGGGGTGAATACACAGTGCAGTGTACAGATGATGTGTTGTGGAATTGTGCACCCTAATCCTGTACAATTTTGTTGACTGGTGTCACCCCAATAAAGTCAATAAAAAGAGAAAAGTAACTAAACACAATTTAAAATATATAACCACATTAAATAATTGTTTAGAAATGGAGCTGATTATATAATGAGATTTTGGTCTATTTAATTTGAGCTAATCAACCATTATTCAAAGAACCAGTGAAAATAACTTTATACAAAATTTTTGTATATAATTTTCATATTTCATCACATATAAACTAGTGAGAATTGGCAGACTAAGACAGTAAGAGGAGTAGAATTTGGCTAAGGTGGTTATGTAGCCAAATGAGACTTTTTCTTTCAATGTCAGTGACCAAAAAGACAGCATACCCTTGGAGCATATTTTAATGCCCAGAAGGTGAGGGGAGGATGCATAAAACCAATATAATTGCAACAGCAGAAGTGATATAAATAGGTAAGGAAGATGGCTAGCTGCAGATGAGCTCATAATTAAGTCAGACTATCTATACATATCATTAGCGGGATTTGAGAGGCTGCGGAGAGAATGAAGATTTATTGCAGTTAGTATTTTAGTGCTGATACAGAAGAAAGTTATCACTTAGAGTATCAGGAGGAGGCCACATTATGATGCAGAGGAAGGCAGCTCAGTAAGAAAAGGGAGAAGACTAAGACTGGGATAAATGTTACCTGAACTACATGCTGGTGGCTAAGACCTATACTGATGTGTTGGAGAGAAAGTTAAACATAACCTCATATCCTTCCATATTACTACTGTAGTGTAACTGTGTACAACTTTTTCGGGGTGTTTAGTTATTACTTTATTAGACTTTTATAGGCCTGTGTAAAGAAAGCCATTCAACACCTAGGGTTCACCATTCTTTTGTGATTATACAGAGGTTAGACAAGACAGCATACAGAATTTCTTTCCTAATTGGGAATAATTTTGTTAGGGTGAATCAGAAAAACATTTTTATAATCTTTTTTTTTTAATTTAGTTACTTTTCAAGTACATTTTTTTTTAATCTATTTCTCCCATCCCACCCCACCCCCCCCCCCCCCCGCCCGGTCTCCCCCCTCCCTCCCATTCCCCATTTTTATAATCTTGATAAAGTGAGGCTTCAATTGAACCCCAGTGAAATACTGGGATATTGGATTTCAGGGACCTTCCTTCCTTCCTCCCTTCCTCCTTTCTCTTTTCTCTCTTTTTCTCTTTCTTTCTTTCTTTCTTTCTTTCTTTCTTTCTTTCTTTCTTTCTTTCTTTCTTTCTTTCTTTCTTTCTTTCTTTCTTTCTTTCTTTCTTCCTTCCTTTTTTTTTTTTTTTTTTTTTTTTTTTTTTTTTTTTTTCTTTCTTTCTTTCTTCTTTCTATTTCTTTAACTGATTGGGCATGTTGATTAACACTGTCATTGATATATTTAATCTTGGGAAGAGAGAGGCAAGGACCAAGATGGTGAAGAGTCTGAGTTCTAGAGACTGCCTGGAACTCAGTTTTATGACCTTGAGTAAGTCAACTGGTGTCTCTAAATCTGAGTGTCTACATTTGCAGAATGAGAGCAATAATGTTCCCTTCCCCATGAGATTATGGTAATGACCAAATGGCCCAAGTCTTCTATTTTTAAAGTATTTAGTAAAATGCTTCTGTACAGTGATTACTAGATAAAGATTAGTTATTATCATTAAGGAAGGAAACAAAAATATGCGTCAGTAAATGTTTGGAGAATCCCCTCTCATCATTGTCTGTGTTAATTTTATGTTTTTTTCATTCATCTTATGTAATATTTACGTTCATTGTCCCTTCCTAGTCCTAAAGGTTTTGAAAAGAAATACACTGGAATGTTATGAAACTGACTTAAAGTATTGCTCCAACAGTAGCTGGGGTAGGCTAGGCTTCTAATCCAAATATGACTGGTGTCCTCGTAAGAGGACAGCCATGTGAAGGCGCAGACACAGAGTGAGAACACTTGTGATGATGAGTGGAAAGAAAGAGAATTGGAGTCATGTATCTACAAGCCAGGGAACACCTGGCATTACCAGAAATTAGTAAGAGACAAGGAGGAACCCCCCCTACAGGTGTCAGACACTGACACCTCAATTTCACACTGTTAGCCTCCAGAACTGTGAGACAATGAATTTCTGTGGTCTTAAGCCATCAAGTTTGTGAAACTTCAGTACAGGAGGTTTAGAAAACTAATACCGTGACCTTGATCAATTTATTTACCTCTCTGAACCTCAGTTTTCTCACATTTAAAACAGGAATGACAAGACTACTTGCCTCGTTGGGTTGAAGGAACCCAAGCAAAATATCAAATATGTTAGCTATTTCTCTAAAACTGACCATTGGCCTACAAAAAAACTGACACAAAGGCAAGAATATACCTACTTTTGGGTACAAATCTGATGCCCAAAGGGCTTAAAAACTCTAAGAAGAATATCAATAATAGTAATAGAGGGAAATCTTATGAACATGAGAATTTGGATTTTATGCAATTGGTGATTGGCTTTCATTCTCTGCCCAGATTGCATTCTCCAATGGAATGGATAAAGCAGGCAAATCAATCTTGTGGCAGGAAAAAGGAGAGCCTTGTACCTCCAATATTACACTTGCCCAATCTCCTTAGTCCTATGAAGGCATGAGGCCCCAGCCAAAGTGGGGATTCTCAGAATGATGCTTGAGCTTGGAAAGTCCCAGGACACCACAGGAGCCAGAACTGTTCCCCTGGATACTTAAACCAGATTAGACAATCGCCACCAGGTTAGTGGCACAAAATCAGCTGGGAGCCAAACAGCGTTGATTCATGCAGCTGGACCCACAGAACGTTGGAGCAGCCATGTGGGCAGTCTCGCCCACTTACTTCCTTAGAATAGTGCAACTCTGAATTTTATGCAATTTAAACTTTTAGACTCCTCTTGTCATTTAATGCTTAGCATATCCATCAATTTATTAAAAGCTTTGAATAGATATTTGCAGTGTTTTAATCACTTTATCAAATGCGTGTGTGGAAATACCTTTTGTGAATAATTTAGCTGCTACCTTTCTATTCTGAAACCAATTATGCAGCGTAGGGATGTGAATGCCTGGGTGCCTGCAGCTCTTTTCTTTAAATATCAACAGATATGCACACTGCTCTCAAAATTAAAAATACTGACATAGAACTTTTTTCTCAAGAATAAGGAAATGCACATAAATGGTCCATTAGCAGGCAGATTAGTGCTTCTGACTCATGCTGTGTTTCCACCTGCTTTGATGATGTGCTGCCTGAGATAAATCATCCAGATAGTTGATAATTTTCCTTCCTCTCCCCCGACTTATCCAGATGTTTGAACGTAACATGGACCTAGGCTTAGAGAAGTTTGACTTGGAACATAATTCTTAAGGAACAAATTAGCCAGATTATATGTTGCTAAAATAAGACAAATTAAGAGTGACTTGGATATCCACCTACGTGGCAGAGTTGAAGGATGAATAAGTGACCAAACTATCTAATTTCTAGAAGCAGAAACCAAAAAATGATTAGTAGGGAGGACTCTATCCTCTCTCCCAATGCTTCTGGATCCTTTATAGTTTCTAGCCATAGAAATTTAAGGCCTTTAGCACATGTTTAGGGGTTCTAATTTTAGCCATACAATTGGTATTAGGATCCTGAAGACTGAGAGTCTATTCTCAAATGGTCGACAAATGGAAAGGATCCGCAAAGTAAATCACTTAACAACTGAGAACATCTGTGTGTGAGTGCAGGCCTGGAATCTCATTGAGAGCATTCCTCACAGAGGGCTCAATTTGTTGAACTTCACACTGCTGCATTCTACTACCATACAAAGTGCTGTGCAAATTACATTTCACAGTAATGCCAAGGGCTTGAGCCTTCCCTTTGATATGCTAACAGTTGAAGCACATTCTCCAAGATTCACTGAGACACAAGTGAGACAGGGCAAGACTGACCCCTGGTAGGTCTGTGGCTTCTAGCCGGCCACACAACAAGCCCGAATGTTTACAAAGGCATTTGAAAGGGGATGTGTTGGATCATTTTGTATCTGGATATACCCCTTGGCTTTTATGTATCCTTACATTACTGCAATTGGTTGTTGTATTAGCAGAACAAGACAACGGTGCATTCTTTTAACAAGAAATATATCTCCACGTGCATATTTCCAAGAGCATTTATGGCTCTTCACAAAGCCCAGAGCTTAAAATGTTACAGTTGATAATGGTCGTCACCCAGTGGGGACACCTAGTCACCGATATATAATGTGGGGACCACCTTAGCCCAGATATTCTAAAATTTCATGACTTGGAAAAGCAACGTGAAGCTTGAACCATGTGAAAGTGTTAGTGTCAGCTGTGTTTTACCTAAAAAATTCTAATATACAGGGTCTAGCACAAATAATGCCCCCTTTTTATTACAGAATCTTTTATTACACAATCATGAGCATCTAATTCTGTAACATAACAATGTCACACTCAGGCACACCATATGACATTGTAGGTGAAATGTTCAAATTAAAATGATAAATTATTACACCCATATTATTACCCTACCAACCACATTCAAGCAGGCATTACATCTGCTGGACTCTATATGATTCAACCTAATACTGTTCAAAGGTTGGAGTAAAAAGAGAGGGAAAGAAGGGAGTTGCTGATTCTATTTTTTTCCTTTTCACTTTGAGCATATGTAAGCAACTTGAATGAAAAGTTCAGTGTTTTGATTCAGTATCACATTATTAATTCTAAACATGGTGTTTATTCTCCCTCCTTCAGTTAAATAATTTGGTAAATTTCCCTGGCTGTTGTGATGCAGTGGATTGAATGCCGGCCTGTGAATCAGAGGTTCGATTCCCAGTCAGGGCACATGCCTGGGTTGCAGGCCAGGTCCCCAGTAGGGGGCACGTGAGAGGCAACCACACATTGATGTTTCTCTCCCTCTCTTTCTCCCTCCCTTCCCTTCCCTGAAAGTAAAGAAATCTTTTTCAAATAAAGGAATGTGATAAAGTTTATTCTGTTTTAGGTACATTTCTAACTCCTACCTTAGCAAACAAACCATAAACCTGACTTAGAATACTTGCCTTTTCAATCTTAGAATTGGTCATCTTTCCTTGTTTTAGAGGCTCCAAATCCACTAGATGAGGTATACTAATATGCAGAAAAGAAACAATCTAATTTCATCTGCCTATTAAACTATTTCAATCAATGGCATTAAAAGGAAAGAAAAGCCAGATAAGTGTCTCCATTGCCCCTTGGCTCCCAGAGAATGTAAAATTTATATTTTTCTCAACTTTTTTTTTTTTTAACTCAGCAAATGCCCTGTGGGCCAGCTTAGACAAAGGCTGACTTTGCTTAGCATCATCTTGCCAAAGGAATGATAGAGCTCTTTCCGGAGGCGTCATGCTTTGGGCTTCTTAACACCCACATTAATCATAAAGAATGGTGACTGCTATTTAAAGGACTCCTGTTAAGAATACATTTCTGGATTAAAAATTAAATTCCATCTAATCTTTTTGTTAGCTCCCTTCTTCCCAGAGACTGTCTTCAATAAGAAGTATTTGATTTGCTAAAGCTGTGCAGCATTTTCTGGCTGACAGCTATAACTAGGTATTTTTGAAGGAAGGAAACAAGAGAGAAAAAGGAGATAAAATTTCAGACACCTTTTGGGAACTTGTTCCAATTTATTGTAATCTATCAGATTTGTTTTTCTTTCTCTTTAAATCAACTGAACTCAGAATCGGCTGTTTTAAAATATTATTCTTTTGAACTAACTTCTACTTGTTTTTTCTTGCCCAAGTGAGACACTGCTTATGGGAATACTGACTTTGAGGTTTTCAGTTGGAGTATTAGAAAAACAAAAGTGAAATTTTAATGGGCTTGATACCTTAATCTTCTTTGTAGTTAAAAAAATTGTATTATTTTATTGCCTTCGTGGATTTTCCTTTTCAGTTTGTACCCAGTTGAGAGTCTTTTATACTGTGAGATGGTGTTAAGTACGATTAATATTTTTTTTCTACTTACACAATATTAGTTCAAGGAGCTTAAAGCCCATTCCAGTTCCTTTTGTTTGCAATTAATAGTCTTTATTTTAATGATGACAGAAAACCACTGAGAAGTTAGGCATGTTCCCTAGGGTTTCAAATAGAATCACTGAGAGTTACGGAAATGGAATTCGGAAGGCAAGTTATTCTGAAAGGCCATATGCCATCAAATACACTCATTGAATAATAGGACTCCAAGGACCCTCACTGGCGCGTGGTAAAAGCCCAGATCAAGTCAGCGTTTCAACTTCTGTAACATCCTGATCTAGTGTTCCTCTTATCTCTGTTGATACACTTTCTTTTCAGTCTATTCCACCTACTGAATAGCAATACCAAAGGTCAGGTCATCGCAATCATGCAGGCAAGTAACTGCACAAGTGACCGCAGAAACGTTTGCTGAGCAGAGGTCCCAAATTTGGAGGTGGTTTCCCTTGAATTAATTCTTTTTAATTGGTAAAATGCAAAATACCACAAAACTTACTATTTTAAGCACTTTTATTTTAATAAAGATTTTATTTATTTATGTTTAGAGGGAAGGGAGAGGAAAGGAGAGAGAGAAACATCGATCCCTTGCCTCTCTGGGGACCTAACCTGCAACCCAGGCGTGTGCCCTGATCAGAATGAACCGGTGATCTTTTGCTTTGCAGAGTGGCACCTAATCAACTAAGTCACATTGGTCAGGGCTATTTGAACCAATTTTAAATGTTCGGTTTGATGTTATTAATTACATCCACATTGTTATCAAATGATCACCATCATTCATCTCCAAATGTATTTTAACTTCCCAAACTAAAACTCTGTACCAGTGAAAGAGTAACTCCTCACCGTCTTCCATCCTGCCCCTACTTTCTGTCTCTATGAACTTGCCGATTCTAGGTACATCATGTAAGTACAGTCACTCAATATTAGCACTTTTGTTTCTGGCTTATTTCACATAGCGTATCTTAAAGGCTCATCTATGCTATAGCATGTTTCAGAATTTTACTCCTTTTTAAGGCTAAATAATATTCCATTGTATTTATATACTACCTTTTGTTTATTCATTTATCTGTCAATAGACACTTGGGTTGCTTTAACTTTTGGCAAAGCAAAAGGTCACTCACTGCTTTGGTTCTCATTCGGGGCACATGCCTGAGTTGTGGGTTCTGTCCCTGGTCAGGCATGTGTAAGAGGCAACTGATTAATATGTCTCTCTCACATCAATATTTCTCTCCCTCTCTTTTCCTCTCCCTTTCCCTCTCTCTAAAAGTAAATAAATAAAATATTTTTAAAAAGCTTGAAATGTTACATCAATTATAATGTATTCATATAATAAAATATTTTGTAGCCATTGAAAATAACATTTGTAACTCATGTTTAGTAGCATGGAAACAGGGCTATAGTTATAATTTAAATGACAAAAGCATCATTAAAATGTATAAGCACTGATCTCAACTATAAAAATATGTATTGTACAGTGCTGGCATGAAATACATCAAAATTATAATAATGCTTATCTCTAGGTGGTAGGATTATGGATTATTTTTATTCCCTTTATATTTGTCAAGTTTCTCACAATAAGCTTCCATTATTACTTTAAATCACAGTATAAATGCTAACAATTTATAGACAAATAAAATGTTTAAAATTACACCTTAATGTTAAACCATCAGAGATAAAACTGGAGAGAAAAAATGGTGAAAAAAACCATCAGGATTGGAGAGTTTGACCTCTGAGCTGGATTATTTACTAGCAAGTCAAAACCTCAGGGTCTTTACCCGCAAGATGAGATAATAGTACCTACAAAGGAAGGTGGATGTCAGGAGTACATCTGATATATATTTATATGTCTCATCCCAGTACTTGGTAACCCTCAATAACATTAACCATTATTAATATGATAATATTTAACTACTTCATCTAGACACATTTTAGAAAAGAAATCTCAGATCTCTTTGCTTCGGGAGAGCTCAGCCAATCAACACACACTGACAAGATCACAGAGGTCTGTCTCTCACAGCCCTAGAGTGCCCACGTACTTTGAGAAAATAAACCGAAGATAAAAGGGATATTCAGAACACAAGCCTATGTGGAAATTAAAGGGGATAAACACCAAAGAGATATCACTAGCCTCTAAACTTTAAGGGTGGCTGTAAAGGGCAGGTTCAGTGACAGAAAGCTCTGGCTGTCGGAGACTCAGCTATGCTTGCGGGCAGTTAGCAACTAGGGGAGGATTTTCTCACTGCCATGCCTGGGGCACAGTGACAATCCTGTCTTTGTATTCTGTGTGTAGCTCTTGTCTCCTCCAGGGCCAAGTGCTGAAGAAGCTCACGCCACCAGCATGGGTACCATCTTTGACACCTTTCTCTCCCTCTTCTACAGTGTTCACTTTTTCTCCAAATCCTACTGTTTTGACTCTAAACATCTCTGATCTGTTTCTTTCTGTGCTCGTTGTCACCACCCTAAAACTACAATCTTTTTTGTTGTTTGCCTTTTGTCTCACCCCTTTTCAATCTGTTTTTCCATACAACAAGGTTTTGCAAGAATTCAGTCCTATCATGCCTTTCTGCAGTGAGTCTTTTAATGGTTTGTCATTGTTACTGCTCTTTGGATGAAGTCTGAACTCCAAATTACCTTGGTACCCTCTCTCTCAAATCCTTGAAAGAAGTAGGGCTCTCCATTCTACTTTTTCCTCAAACAGTCTTTGTGTTCAAACCGTTTTCCACTCCCCACATATATGTCATGAACTGAATGTTTGCATCCCTCCAAAATTCATACGTGGAAGTCTCAGCCTTCATGTGATTGTATTTGGAGACAGGGATTTTAGGAGGTAATTAAGGATAAATGAGGCCATAAGGGTGGGGCTCTTATCCAATAGAATTATAAGATGAGACACCAGAGTACACTGTCTCTCCCAGTCCTCTCTCTGTTCTCTCCTATCCCCTCTCCTGTTATTGTAGGTAGTTAGCTAGTTATTAATGAGAAAGGAAGCAAAGGGAATCACATTGTTGAGCATAATCAACTGGAGAGCATGGGTCTGTTTACTTCACCAGGAAGCTGGAGCACTTACAGACTCATTCACACACTCCAGGGGATCGCTGCTAAGGAGACTTGATCGAGGAGTGGATGGAAAGTGTCCCCAGGGTCACTGTCTGCCCTCTGTACTAAATTGCTGGTGGGATCAGGGGGAGGTTAGGCACATGTGCAATAGAAGTCAAAATGGCACAGGGGGAGGTATTTGACAAGAAAGGCCCATCAGTCTAACCTGGGAAACGGATCAGTTGGCTGGGAGGTGGACCCATTACAAGCCCATAAACGCTTGAGAGGTTGATTGGTTACTTTGAAAAAGCACCTGGTCCATCCCAAGTCTGAGATAATATAAACCAGCTCAACAAATAAGCTCTCTCTCACTCTCTCCGGAACACGGGGTCACCCCATTCATTCACATGTTCTCTCCATAACCATGTGGCTTTAGCAGCCATGTGGCTAGCGGCCACACGGACTCCAAATACAGGCTCCAGGGAGGAGTCTAGGTACAGAAGTACAGCTGGGAACAGGGCTAAGCTAGTTGAATGGGGACTGCAACTGCTTAGCAGTCACTGGAGGCTCCAAAGGACTAAGCTTTAATATAAAACAGAAAGTCTAGCTACTGGCTTTTGTTTTGGCCTTGCTAAACACATGGACTTTTTCCATGGTGGGACAGACAAAGATGGGGCACTGGGAATCTAAATGCAGCCTTCTATTCCCACCCAAATAAATCTGGCCACACCACAGTCTCCTGTGCATGAGTCTATGAAATGCTTTTTGGGGGATCCCGTAAAAGAGCCCTACTTCCACCAGCAACAAATGGTGCCCAACGTGGGGCTTCCTGTTTGCTTCCTTCCTTTATTAATAACTAGCTAACTACCTATGGTAACACTGCCATCCCCCAGTACCCTATGTGAGGACACAGAAATAAGGAAGCCATCTGTAAGTCAGGAACAGAACTTTAATCAGAAACTAAATTGGTACCTTGATCTTGGACTTCCCAGCCTACAGAACTGTAAGAAATAAATGTCTGTTACTTAAGCCATTCAGTCTGTAGCGTTTTGTTATGGCATCCCCAGCAGACTGATACACCACATCCTGAACACCACCACTTTTCTCCTGCCATCTTTTAAGACTCCAACACAGGCAATTTTTTTCATGTGGGAAGCCTTCCCTAAATGACCCATCTGGGTATGGTACCCATCCCCCAGGCTGTCCAAGTATCGTGTCCCTACTACCATCCTATCTTTCATCACAGTGTGATCACCTCTTGTTTTGTGTTTGGATTCCTACTGATCTAGTGCAACCCGAGAACACAACTCTGTGTGAACTCAGGATCAGGCATGTCTGGTACAGTGGTGTCTTTTCAAATCCTTGGTTAAATTGATTTGACTATTTGAAAGGGCAGGCTAGGTTCACTCTTTTCTCTCTCTCCTAGCCATGAACAATATCTATTGAACTTTTTGAAAAATATATTGAAGAAAGAACCAAGAGATAAAGTCTTTTAGGGCAGGAAACTGATTTATAAGAGAATGGTGTTTTACATGATTTGTAAATATCTGCGAGACTAAAACCAAATAAAGGCATTGTAAAAGGTTTTCTAAGTCCTTTATAAATCCTCTGTAAGTCAGATGACATAGAGGCTAAGGGCAAGGGCTTTAGAGTCTGGCTGCCGCCAGTGGAACCCAAGCTTGCCACTTACCTGGTGTGTGACTTTAACTTAATTTCTTTGTCACTCATGTCTTCAGTGGTGCATTGGGGACAATAAATGATACCTGACTCTTAGAATTGTTGGGCAAATTGAATGAACAAACAGATTTAGATTACAACAGTAATCTAAAACTTTTTAGATTAATATTCAGCAGATACTAAGTACATGATAAATGTTAGCTACTTTAATTTTTTAAATTAGTCAAACAGGTTCAAAGAAATGCAAGCTATTTGTTTTATTACCCAAAAGGCCCCAGATTAAAGGCTGAGACTAGACTGTTTTAGGCATTGTTAAGAATTATTGATTTCCTTGACCTGTCTTTCTGAGATTGCCATCTCAAGCACACAATATTTTATTTTATTTATACCTCACTGTGTTCCAAAAAGGATTTCAGGGAGATTACAGATGCACAAAAAATACAATGAGAAACATGAGTTAAAGTCACAATGAAAAAAGAGAGAAAAAGTTGTGCTAAGAATAAATACTAAAAATTATGAGCATGTTAAGATTTAGGATGAAATACTAAATCAAGAGAAGCTAGGGTAGAAATGTTATTTTAATTTCTCCTTCAACCTGCCCCTTCCTCCCCACTTTTTTTTCTCCTCCAGATGATTTACATGTTATTTTAATTTTTTAAAACCCAAACTATTCAAGTTACTTTCAGCCTCAAATAATTCTACACTAGCAGATGAATACTGAGTTTTCATCTTTTGGTTCATGAAGCTATATATAAACTTGCAAATAGATATACACATTAATTAATGGCAATGAAGGAGCTTAATGTTGATTAAGCACCTATGACCTGCTGGATAACACTCCAAGATCATTCTGTGGCAGCTTCTGTGCTACACTGGCATCGTTGAGTGGCCATGACAAGGACTGCCTAGCCCCAGAGCATAAAATATTTACTACGTCACCCTTTACAGAAAATACCTGCCAACAAAACTAAAAATATGGATAGCAGTGATACTGTTTTCTTGTGGGCTTTTCTGTGTTACAAGAATTTTCTCTGAAATCCTGTTTGTGGACAAAAAAGGGGTCACATACTATGCCTGACAAGCCCAGGGGTGGCGTGCAGGGAGGGCCTTACAAACTCAGAGACCTAAAGCAGCCACATAGAAATGAAGATTTACCAATAACAGCTGGTCATGGCTGGTAGTCCTGTCCTAGGTTGGTATCATCCCTGACAAAGGGCCTTAGCTTAACCATGCCTATCCATTGTCTTTTTGCATCTACGATAACACACCTTAACGTCAGGGCAGCTTCCTTCTTCCAATCCCATCAGAACACAGTCTCCTACCAGAGCAGGACATGCAGAACCCCTCATTGTTATTGTCATTGTGTTAATTGTTAACTGTTAACTATCCTATACCCACCAAGGTAAAAGAAGTATGTGTCTACCCATTTTACCTTTTACCCGATCTCTGAGATTTCCCCACTTTGCTTTCTCCTGCCTCCCTCATCTATCATGAATGGATTTCATATAAGCCCCGATGGCTTCCCCTTTGATTCTGAGGCATAAATTAAGTGGTAAAACTGCCATTTTTCTGGAGCCTTCTCTCAATCCATTGAGATTTTGCTTCCTGACAATTGTGATCAGTTGGGCTCAAATACACTAAAAAATTCTGACAGGTTTGGACGTTTCTTACATTGACATATTTTTAATTTAAAAATATTTTTAAAGATTCCGCTCAAATGGCATTTCGTCTGTGAAGCCTTCTGTTGTGGTCTGCCTCCTATATGTTTCCATGGAAGTGTTAGACTTTTCTATATGAGTAGCTTTCATACCGCATGGTAATTGTTTCCATGTCTGTCTCTCAGACAAGCCCATGAACTTCATGACGGGAAGTCTTTTTTTAGGGCCTAAGCCAGGGCACATTGATTTTATAGCACAATGAGAGAAAATTACTTCCTTACCTTTACAGTCTACAGAGTATTTTCATAATGATTTCTATCTTCCTGTTTACTCAAGTGATATAAAAAACACCTTATAAAGAAAAAAGTTCCTTATATTCTAACCCCTTTATTCAACTTTATACTATTTTTATAGCACATATAACTACTTGCCATGGTAAATGATTGATTTATGGTCCTTCTTTCCACACTGCTCTAGAATGGAGGCTCCCCGTAGGTATTCAGTCTCTACAGTTCATGGCCACATTCTCACTGCCTGGGAACCCTGCTTGGAACCCGAGATTAATAGATCTACTCCTCTATGCACTTTATAGATACTAAGGAAACCAAGATAAAAAACTTGTTTTTAAGTGGAAGGAGTTTTATTTGACTTATATAATAGTCAATTTTCCCCCTATGAATAAAAAGACTAGCTTATACATTTAAACTTTCCTATATAAATGTCATTTTTGAAGCTATGGTCTGGTTTCTAAGAAAGCATCTTTAAAAAAATTTAGTTACTATTTTTATCTGTATATCTACCTATTCATTGAGGTTTTAATCAAGATTTTTTTTCAGTTTTGTTGAGGTATAATTCATAAATAAAATTGTGAGATATTAGAAATGTAAAAACATGATGACTTGCATATGTATACACTGTGATGAATTCCTATTGAGTTAATTATCTTATCCATCACCTCACATACTTACCTTTTTTGAAGAAGTTTGAGTCGATTGCCTGCAGTCACACAGACTGCAATTGTTGGGTCAAGGGAGACTAAATGGCACAACAGGAGACAAGACGTGGGTGGGACAGGGAGAAGACAGAGGAATAAATCATGTTCTTTGAAGACCAAATGTGGCAGGAGGAGGATTTGGGGCAAAGGGTAGAAATGAAAACCACCCACGTCTCAACAGTAAAAGTAGTGGCAATAGTACTAGCAATTCCCTTACTTCATCGTCTAAGGAGCCGCTGAGTGCAAAATGCTCTTTTACTGTGTGTACCACTGAACGAGGAAAACGTTTCCAGTGAAGCTGTGACATGCCACAAGTTAGGAGGTGCATCCGCATTTCAGAGCTGCTACCATGGAAAATTCATGTGTTAGAATCAATGTATTAACAGTAAAGTTAATGACCATGCCCTCCCTCTCTTGCTGTACCCCCCCCCATCATTTCTTAATTCCTACTGGCTTTGCAAATGCCCTGGGAGGTTTTTTAAATTAATTAATTAGTTAATTAATCTTTAGAGAGAGGGAGAGAGAGAAACATCAATGTGCAAGAGAAACAACTATTGGTTGCCTTTCACACACCCCAAACTGGGGATCTGGCCCGCAACACAGGCAGGTGCCCTGACCTGGAATCGAACTGGCGACCTTTTGGTTTGCAGGGTGATGCCCAACCCACTGAGCCACACCAACCAGGGAAGGAGTTTTTTCAATTCTTAAAACAAGCTCTGCTTTTTAGAAGAAGAAACTAAGCCTTGCAGCAACTAAATTATTTTCTCAAGTTCATAGCACTAATGTTAGATTTAGGGTTCACAACTATCATGATCATGTGACAGAAATCCAGCAATAGGGGCTTAGCAAGAGGAGCTTGCAGTACATTTTTTAAAATTCATTCATAACTATTTAATGATAATCTTTATAAGACCTGTTTTTAGTACATTACCACAGATCATTAAAAGAAGTGCCACTTAAAAAAACATTATCACACCAATTAATAATAATGCCTATAAAAGCATCTGATTATTCAATAAAATTTCAAATGATTTAAAGCTTTTTCAAAATAACAACTTCATTGAGATATAATTTACATATAAAATTTCAATGATGTTTCAAGCAAAAAAATCCAATAATGTTTCAGCACATTCACAGTTGTTCAACCATCACCACTATCTAATTTCAGAACATTTTTGTCAACTCCCCCAAAAAATCCCATGCCCGTTATTAATCACTCTTATATGCTCACAACATGCCCAATCATTTATCTTTCTTTTCATCTCTGTGGGTGAGTGGAATTATGTAATATCTGGCCTTCCATGGCTTCTTTCACTAAGCATGTTTTCAAGGCTTCCCATGTTATAGCATGTATCAGTACTTCACTCATTTTTGTGGCTGAATATTATTTCATTATATAGATACATCACATCTTATTTATGCATTCATCAGTTGATGGATATTTCAGTGGTTTTTACTTCTTGGCAATATTCTACTTGGCAAAATTCTGAATAATGCTGCTTTGAATATTTGTGTATGAGTTTTTCATAAACACCTACTCTCAATTCTTTTAGGTTTGCACATAGGCATGAAATTGCTGGGTCACATGGTAACTCTATGGTGGACTTTTTGAAGAGCTGCCAAACTTTTTCATAGTGATGGCCCCACATTACATTCTCAGTTGCTGTGTATAATGCCTCTAATTTCTCTACATCGTCATCAATGCTAGCTACTGTTTGTCTTCTTTTTAATTATAGCCCAGTAGAAGGTGTGAAGTAATTTCAGTGTTGTTTCATAAATTTTTTAAGTATTACAACTGCGATCTCTGAAAATTTGGCAAATTGTCTTAAAACCATACGTGTACACATTCACTTCTATTAAATTCTCAGGGCTCAATCTGATGGATTTTGAAAACATTCCTGTGGAGTAAGTTAGTAGGAGAATCATCATCTCTAAGAGCAAGTCTGCTGGCCAAGAATAAATCATCCTATTCACAGCTTACTGCCTTGTTGCCAGGCTACTCTGCCCATGGAGAAGGAGCGAGAGAAATAAGAGACATGGAAGAAGAGTCCCTGAATTGTGCACTCCATTAGAATATTCAAATTTAAGGCAGTACCTGCAGCTCCAATATGTCTTTTTATGATTTGTCCCATTTGATTTTAAAGCCAGGAAGGTGACAATAAAAAGACTCTGTATCATGTAAAATGACACATTTATTCTTCATATTTGTTCCCCAAAGAGATAGCATTGCAAAGAAATAGCATCTCTCTGAAAGCCAAAGTACTTCCATCATTTATGAACTCTCTATGGCACTGGCGGGAAAGCAAATATTTCAGTTGTCAAAAATCAAGACACATTTAACTGGGAACACAGGGTCTTGTTATAAATTCCGTATGCATATGTGTGCACGATCTGTTTTATATCAGATACCTCAGCCATAAGAAATCATTGTGTGCTGCTGTTTGTCAATGAGAATAAGACTGTAATGTTTATATAATAAGTTCTTTTTTGATGAAACTATAGTCAGAAGCAAAAGAAAAACAAAATGTTACCCTCCAAAGAAACTCAAACCAGTTCAACCAAGCACCCACATTCTAATCTGTCCAATACTTACTGTGAAAATTACTTCTTTAATACCTATTCTTGGGGGGGAAAAAAGGAAACTCTTTTAAGTTGTTAGGTTGTAACCCTTAAATGCGTATTTTATTTTATCAAAAAGGTATTCCAAAGACCACCTCCTCGATGAGGAACAGCCTACCCAAATCTGATAACCTCACTCCCATACCTCCAGCTCAAACCTTCCTCTCTCTCTCCTTTCTTCAAAATACTTACTGCCTTCTCATCTCATTTATTTAGTTGTGCATTTTATTATTTGTTTTCCCCACTACAACGCAAGCTCTAGCAGGGCATGAATTTTTGTCTGTTTTCTCCCCCCCCCCATTATTGGTGCTTAATGCTCAATAAATATTTCTCGAATAAGGGAATGAAAAAGGCCACTATTTATTGAGTCCTCCCAGTCTTTGACTTGCCACATGCCTTTGATTTTTTTGCTTTAAAGCATATTTATTAGCCCTTTTTAAATTTTGATTTTGACTTAGAATAAATACTTCATACTTTGTTTTTCTTTTCTTTTCTTTTTGTTTCTTCCAATTTCTGGGCTTTTCTTCTCATTCCGTATGTTCTCCCTGGTCACATAAGGTGCTCACCTGGCTCCATCCTGTTGATGGGTCCCAGGGTACTAAACCCTGTCCACTAAATCCTACACTCCACTGTCTGTAAGTCATCTCTGCCTTGAGCACCTCAAACTGCATGTGTCCCAGACAGAAATGATCACTTCCCCCAAAAGCTGCCATGGGCTGATGAGCTCTGTCTTGGTTAATAACATCACTAATACCCAAGCTCCTAAGCTACCCACCTCCGAATCCTCAGTTCCTCCCTCCACTGATCTGGTGCAAGCTAGCTCTCCACATCCACCCTGCCACTTTCCTAGCCTCGGCCTTTGCCCTCTTGCCCTGAGGCAATGGCAAACTTCTTGTACAGTGTCAGCACAGGTTCAGAAAACCTCACAGACCTACCACACCTACAGCTACGTCAGGAGGGAAGAGGATGAGATCTCCCCGCACTAAGTTACAACAGCTTGTGCAGCGTTTGTGGAGTGAAAGGTGCCTTGCTGGTTGATTGCTCCTATGATCAGACAAAAGCTGAACATCGCCACGTGTGAGCTGGATGTGGGGTGGGGGTTGATTATCTGAGGCAGTTTGTGAAAACAAACCAACAAAAGATGGGCTCTAACTTGGGGAACTGGCCCGACGCTAGCAGCTGGGCCTGCGTGTAGTCCTCAGCTGTCCTGGTGTTCCCAACTCAGCCATGGTGTTCTCAGAATCTCCCAGAACTCTAGTATCGGGTTGGGTCACTCTTTGATTGGAATAAATTGACCTCAAACAAACAAAACAAACTTTATAATCTTATCTAAACACAGCCAAAAACAAGGTCAGTGGGTAAATTACACAGACACACACACAAAAGTCCTCTCTCCCAGCTAACGTGAGTGACTGCTGCTTCTGGAACAACTACAGCTTCAGCCTCCTCCCAGTCTTCCCTTATTCTAGATGCGGTGTAAGAGCTGCTCATAGAATTACCCTAGAGAGCGTCCAATGCAGAGCAAAGCCCTGAGCCCTCCAGCCACCCCCCAAACCGCCTAACACCAGCTCAAATCCCACACAATGTCCCTCCTCCCACTGTCTTAGTGAGAGGCCTCCCAGTCCAGCAGAGCCAGTGGGTCCAGCCCTGGCTTTGTTCCTGGTCATCTTTGGCTGGGAGGCTGTGGACCCTGATGTGGAAACTCAGCTCCATACTTGATTGAATCAATCAAGCCATTTCTTTTTGGCAATATTAGATGCTGGGTAGACAAAGATTAGGCCGGTGAATCAAATTCAGGCTAGAACACAAATGTTTGGGGACTCTGAATTAGTCAGTCTAAAGAATCCCTGTACCACCTGGCTGGTAAAGCTCAATGGAATGAGCATGGGCCTGCAAACCTAGAGGATCTCGGTTCGATTCCCAGTCAGGGCATATGCCTGGGTTGCAGGCCAGTTCTCAGCAGGGGACGCATGAGAGGCAACCATACATTGATATTTCTCTCCCTCTCTCCTTCCCTTCCCCTCTAAAGATTAAAAAAAAAAAGAACCCTTGTACCAGAGCGAATGTATGGTTAAAGAAAAGAGGTCACTTGCCACATCCAGTCCCCATGAACTACTGTTTTCAGATAAGCTGTGCCTTTAGGGAATGTGTTCTGAAGCTGAAAAAAGGAGGCAAAACAAAAGCATATATTTCCAGAGTGATCACATTGCTCTGAGCACTTTTCTAGGCACTGCATATACAGTAGAAACCAAATATACAAACTCTCCTTGCTCTCTTGGATTTACATTATATTTGGGTATAAAAGACAATATATTTAAGTTTATAAATGTGAAAAAAGAAAAAATATCATTCATATTATTCATGAATAATATGAAGATTGTTAATTTAGGGAAAGTTAAATCTTGACAGGTCCTCTAGATTGGGCGATATCAGCAGAGCCTGTCTCAGGAGGTGATGGCTAAGGAGAGATCTGAACAGCAACAAGAGCCAGCAGAATATAGATTGGAGAGAGAGAGTATTCTAGGTAGAATGACCATCTAGAACAAAAGCTCTAAGGAACTGGAAGACCTGTCTTTGTTCGTTTGAGCTGCTGTAACAAAATACCAGAGACTGGGTAACTTAAACAACATTATTTCCCACAGTTCTGGAGGCTAGGAAGTCCAAGATCAGGTGCTAGCAGATCTCATGTATTTTCCTTGATTACTGGTTAACTTTTGAAACCCAAGAAACACAATCACAGGACACAATAAACACCTCTTTTTCTGGGAGTATGACTATGATGTATGTTCAAAATCAGTGGAAGTATGTGCTAGTAATAAAGCTGATTTTCATCACAGTTTAAAGTACGAATACTTAATTTCTATAAATTTCACTTCTTCAGCTAAAACATTTCGAACTGCAGACCAGGAAAATTCCACCTTCTCAGGCTTAAATGTTGCACTATCCCCAGGAGACTGACACGGATATTTCTGGCTGCCACTTAGGAGGCCAGCACTCTCAGAGTGGTTTTTGAATCTGCCCCAGCCCTGCGGATGATAATGCTCCAACAGGAAAATGGAATTTTAAGGTAATCAACTTAATTCTGGAATCAATAGCCCTTGTGCTTGTTCTCCTTAAATCCCTAAATCCACTTTACCAGAATATATTACCTTCAGAAGCCAGACCAAGGGTTTAGAGATGGCCATGAACTCAGTAAGCAGACGAGGGCGCCTCTGGCTATCTGGGAAAATGCTTCTGTATCAGTCGGAAGAGAACTGCAGCAATGGCAGACCCAATGTGAAGCTTATTTCTCTGCACAGCATTCTTGTGGCTCTGGAGGTGGGTTATCCCCAGATATGGCCTAGTCCCTGTGACGGCTCTCTCATGAGGTCAGCCTTACTCAAGCCCAGTGATTCCAAAGGGCAAAATGAGCCCCAGAGTGGGGAAACAAAAACCCCATAAATGCCAACTGAAATATCACTTTGTGTAAGTGTGCAGCCTCCTGGAGGTTATTGTAGTAAAACATGGTCATTTAGGACTGATGATATAGAGGTTGCAGGAAGATTTTTCTGAGAAGACATGTCTTAATACCATGGATACCCTGAGAAGACAATTACAGTTGGGTACAAAGCAGTAAGGGACTCCCAGACACGAACAGTGGCCGTGGCTGGGTCTCTGTGGAATTTCCTCATGGACCCACTAGGAAAATCACGGCCATCCAGCATGTTCTGAATGGCAAAATGACTTGAGCAAACTGTGGCTATAGTCAGAGAAATACTTTAGGACCAGGATTCCTTAATCTGGCCAAACATCAGAGTACCCCAGAATCTTAAAAATAAATGACCTAATTCATAAATACATTGTGTCAGGTTGAATTATGGCCCCCAAAGACATCCTAATGACCACATCCGAATCCCCATAACATGTGATTATGTTACCTTAGGGGCTCTGCAGATGCTTGAGTTAAGAATCTTGAGATGGGGAGATTATCCTTGATTATCAGAAGGACCAAATGCAATCACAGGGGTCCTTTAAGAGGGAGGCAGGAATGTCAGAGTCAGTGGAGATGAGACCGAAGCAGAGGTAGGTCCAAGTGATGTGGGGGTCCTAAGCGGAGAAATGTAGACAGCTTCTAGAAGCTGGAAAAGGTGAAACATTCTTTCCTAGACCCTCCACAAGGAACCCCGTCCTACTACTCATTTAGACTTCCCTTGTCTAGAATATGAGAGAATAAATTTGTGTTGCTTTGTGTCACTCACTTTGTAATTTGTGACAGAAGCATTAGGAAATTAATAGAGAAACTTCATTAGAGTCCGTTTCACAAATCATAAAGGTAACAGGTATTTACTGCCACAATGAGATAAAACAAAGATATAAAGGAAAACAAATAACCCCCAACTTCCCTGTTCTCAACCTCTCCAAACATCATCTCTTGAGCCACTTGACTTTTTCTAAACACATTGGAAGTTCTAGTCCTTTACTTAACTGCTTTTAGTTTAGAGGAGTTCACTTTAAGTATTAAGGCCTTCTAACTACCCAAACTGCCCTGCTGACATGTCCTCTCACTAAGGAAGGAGGATTGTACAAATGGCCACAGATTACTCCCCTGTCCCTAACCAGGCCTCTTTGAAAACTGATTTGCAACCCTGGCTGTGTGGTTATGTTGGGCAGCGTCCTGTGCACCAGAAGGTTGTGGGTTCGAAGACCAGGCAGGGCACATACCTAGGTATGTACGGGAGGCAACCAGTCGATGTTTCTCCCTTCTTGTCTCTAAAATCAGCAAACATATCTTCAGGTAAGGATTAAAATTTTTTTTAAAGAAAAAGAAAGAAAGCTGATTTGCAGCAGTGCCTATCAAGAGGCAGATTCTATTTCCCAAACTAACTTGGGGTTTGGCCAGGTGGCTTGTTTTGGCCAATGAGAAAAACCCAAGTGGAGGCTGTAGGGAGTTCTGCTATTACATGAATGAAGCCAAGGTGAAGCCAACACAGACTGGAAGAAATTCCTACCCAACTTACAGAATCATGTCGAATAATAATGCTAAAATTAAGCCACTAAGTTTCCAGATGATCAGTTATAAAGTAAAAAGTAACTGATTCATTAATGGAAGCTTTTGACATCTTCTTAGGTGCCAAAGGAATTTGATTTTTCTCCCTGGGTCCTAATTTTTGAATAGAGTGATGTAGACACTTAACCCACATCAAACTGAGATATCCTACAGTCCAGTCTCCATCAATAGTCATTTTCAAAGATACAGTGGTAAAACAAACCAGCATCTAGATCAAATTAAAGTCAACTAAAATCTTTGTTGAATTTTCTTGGGGAAATGCCGATGGGAAATTACATTAATAATGCACTGCAAAAGTTCTTAAAATCTTCTGTCCCTATTTTTCTCTTTCTCAGTCTGTGTCATATGTGTCAGCTGCCCCCAGATGCAAAGTGCTCTTTTCTCTCTTCTAAAATCTCCAAAACTTTTTTCTCGCAGTTGGTCTACTTCACTTCCCTCTTCTTTCTAGAGTAACTCCCTGCCTTTTCTAATATGGATAAGTGAGCTAGCAAAGCACTCCTCTGTATTTTTTCAACATGTCCAATACCCCAATGTCAACTGCATATAAACTGACATCAGTATTGAAGGTGGAAAAGATGGAATAATCCTTTCAAAGGGGGGTTGGAGCAGGAGCCAGGACAAGTCTGCGAATAGTCCTAATAGGAACATGTCTGCTCTGTCTCACACGAATCTATGGTGGGTAAAGACACTAGTATAATTCACAGTTAAGTGTGAATAAAGCAGCTGAGAAAGTTATGGCAGATCAATGTGAAAGCTTTCTAACAAAAAATAATCTGCCACTAACATTTAACATGATCTCAATGGAACATGGGAATTATTGGCAATTGTGGGTGAGGGATTAAGATGAGCCACTCTTGAGAGAGCTTAGAAATTAAGTCTTCATAGTGATAGACAAACAGGTTTACATTGCTATGTTAACATTTGAAGGTAAATACAAGAAGGGAAAACCTAAGATAATTTGAGCAGTCCAGTTTGAAGCAGAGGCTATTTCAGTTGGAAGAACATTAACTTTATAAACCAATTGGGGGGGATGAATTGCTGTCTTTATACAGTTCAGGATCTCATGCAGGCAAATCTTTCAAAATCTCTCAAGAAAGGTTTATTGTTTCCTTCTTATAATTGCTGCACATTTTCTTTTATGTTTATTCTAGGTATGTTGCTATACAGTGCCATAAATATGAATATAATATTAGCTTTCTATATTTTAAACATTTTAATATTTATTGAAAATAGTCACATAAATAGATTTCACATTTCTCCATTACTTTGGTGAAATTCTTAATAATTCTAAGATTTTCACTGGCTTTCTAAGTCTATAATTTTTTGTTTTTGTTTTAAAATAATTTTATTTATTTATTTATTTACTCAGATTTTATTTATCTTTAGAAGGGAAGGGAGAGAAAGAGAGAGAACTATCAATGTATGGTTACTTCTCCTGCGTCCCCTGCTGGGAACTGGCCCCTGCTGGGAACTGGCTTGCAACCCAGGCATGTGCCCTGACTGGGAATTGAACGGCGATCCTTTGGTTTGCAGGCCCGTGCTCAATCCACTGAGATACACCAGCCAGGGCAGTTTATAATTTTGTTGATCAAAAATAATAATTCCTCTCCTCCTTCCAGTAGTTATGTTTCTTATTTCTATTTTGTGTCTTATAAATTGGCAGGAATATTCAGGAAAATGTTATGTAATACCTGAGGCAGCATACTTTTCTTTTTTCTTTATTTTAATGAAAATGCCTTTGGCACTCACCGTCTAACACGAGGTTGGCTCCTGACAAAAGAGAAAACCTACTTATTCAAATTGAAGAATTATCCTATTTTGGTCAAATTTAAAGAATTCTTTCAAGTTAATGAGTACTGTTGAATTTACAACTATTCTTGAAAGCAACTAAGATAAATTGAAACACAATTTTCATATACTTTGAATGTGTCCAATAATAGAAATTTTCATGTACTACTTATGAAAGAGTTTAAATGTCACTGGGCACATTAAAGTTATGTTAAGAATATGTTCCCATCAATTTTATATGTAATGAATTTAGAATAAACAGGAATGTCAAAGCATGACAGGAACATTGATTTCCTACTCTTCCTTTTTATTTAAGCTTAAGTAATAACTCAAACCCATACTTTTTCTTATGCTTATTCAGGTATTTTTGAGCTTCTGTCACAAATATTTTTTTCCATGTGGGTTACAATACATCACATTTGATTAATGCAGAAAGCTCTGACAAATATTTTAGTGAGTTGATTTGTATATACCTCCTAATGTTTGAAATTTTATTTATATAGTTAGTTGACAGGCTGGCTAAGGCAATAAAATACTGAGAAATAAAAATACAAGCTTATTATCCATTAACATATGCTTTTTGTGTTGGCACTGCAACATTCTGCATTTTATGAATTTAGTTCCTATGCTGTAGTTTTATTGGAAGTAACAAATTATTGTAATATGAATTTCTCTTGAGTTAAAAAGTAATACTCTAAAGACCCAGTTTTATGTGGTTTGCTTAGCCTTTCTGGCTTTACCTCCTAGAAAAGATCCTTTTTCAAATAAATCTTTTTTTTTCAGCATCTTAATTTGAAGATTTGCCTGTAATTACTTTTGGAGGAAATGTGTAGATTCTCTCTACTCTTTGATTCATTTATTCACACCATTTATTGAACACCTACTATGTGCTTTTTACATACTTGAATAATACTTGATAATGCATGGATAAAACAGAGATTCCTATACAAGA
Organism: Artibeus jamaicensis; assembly: GCF_021234435.1. Lineage (NCBI taxonomy): Eukaryota > Metazoa > Chordata > Mammalia > Chiroptera > Phyllostomidae > Artibeus > Artibeus jamaicensis. The sequence continues at coordinate 657,231 of NW_026521764.1, read as the reverse complement.
GAAGTTTACATTTTGGCAGGCAATAAACAGGAAATACATAAGTGAATTATGTGGTTGGTATGTTAGATTCTATATGTTAAGTGTTTAGGGGGGTTGGGGCAGGGAATAGGTGCAGAATACGGTATAAAATAGAGCTCAGTAAGAAATTTAAAAGTGCTCTGTATAGGCTTCACTGGGATGAGAATTGTGAAAAGATTTGACAAAGGCCTGGGAATTATTAGCTCAGACGATATTTAAGGGGAAGAAGATTTCTGCAAAAGGGAACAGCTAAAGGCAGCATCCTAGGGCAGAAGTATGCCCACTTGTTCAAGGGCAGAGAGACCACTGTGACCAGAACAAAGTGACTGAGAGAAAGAGGAGGAGAAGCAAGAAAGGTAAATGAAGGGTGACAAGGAATTACTGTAAAAGCTTTGGTTTTCATGGGGTGGGAGGACATCAGAGGGTTCTTAACAGACTTTGCAAACCTCACTCTGGTTGTAGTGCTGCCAGTAGCCTGCAGGGGGCAAGGGGAGAAGCGGTGAGACCTAATAGAAAGCTATTTCAACATTTTCAACATCTACTGCAGAGGTGACGATGCTTCCTAACTGGGGCTGGGGAGCAAGCGGGGAAAAGAGGTCAGATTCTGGGTATGCTTTGAATGTAGAGCCACAAGGTTCCCTAACCTACTGGCTGAGGATTTGAGAGAGAAGGGTCAAGGAGGATTCCAAAGGTTTGGGGCTGAGTGGACGGAAGAAGGGGGTTGACGCCAATTGAAATGGGGAGGGTTGCAAGAGAGGGTGCTTGGAGGGAAGCAGAAATCAGGAGTCCAACTTTGGACTCAACGAGCTCTGAATTTCTCTTAGAGGTGTGAGCAGAGACATTGAATAGGGGGATGGATATAGACGAGACTGAAACCAGTTTATAAATCTGTAGTCATCTGTTTATAAAAGATATTTAAAACGATGTTTCAAGTTTTTATCCTTCTATCATGGATTCTGTACAGGAAAACATACATTTAACAAATACAGATATTAGGGCACAAAATTAAAAGTATAAAAGTGTCCAAGTTAAACAGATTCAGGAATCTTCTCTGGCAGGGAAACTAAGGACAAACTTAAAGGACTGTGTTGTGTGTGTGTAAATGTATTGATTGCCTTAACATTTTAACAGTAACACAAACATCACAATCACACTAAAAAAAATCACACGCGAAAAAACTTTAACCACAATTCTACCCGTAAGTCTCAATTGTCTTCATTTTTCATGTTGTCTCGAAAAATCCTGTCCATTTATCTATTTTAATAAGAAAGAAGCAATATTAACCTTTGTTTTTATGTAACCTTGTATGACATTTTCTATATTATCTCTCCATTTTCCTAATTATCACTTTGATGGCTACATAGTCTACTGAGTTGACCGACCATAATTTCCTTACCTAGAAACTGTATACAAACTTGGCTAAACAATGTTCTTACGATTATGTAAACATCAGCCAGGGTTGGGGGAAAGGCTGAAAGAAATTGCACCAGACATACTCTGTCCTCCTTCCTTTCACAGCCTAGAAGTAATGCCCTCCAGGAAATCCCACTTGACTCTCCGACAGGATTGGGTGCCCTCTGTGTTTCCAGCACGTTGTGTAGTGGCGGCCTGTGGAGCTGCTCCCACATACTGCTGTCAACTCCATGAATGAATGATGGCCATGTGCTTGCTCATCATTATCTCCCTGCTCTGCTCAGTAAACCTGCACGACTGGACATGTGGATGGAAGAATGGATGTTGGATGCTCTGCTATGAATGATAGATCACTGACCACTCAAATTCTATGTTCCAATTTTCCCAAATTTCCTTCGATCTACATGTTTTATGATATTTAAAACAGCTCTCATGTGAGCAGGAATATGCAGACTCATTTCTTTCCTAAAATGTAAATAGAGCTGAGTAGCATCTGCAATGAGCAAGGTGTACTGACTGACTTCTAGCTCTCTGCTCCATTGGGACCACATTTCTGGCCCTTCTGTGGTGGGGCAGGATAAGGTCACATTGTAACAGGGTGCAGCCAAGAGGGGGTCCCAAATAGGGATTTATATGGGGTCCAGAACTCAGGGTGTTTAGGAAATATTAGAGAAAAATATATATATGATGTCCTAACCCCCCCCCCCCCAAGTCTGAGCTGGGGCATGGGATACATGGAGCAGGGCCACTGAGAGCTGTTTTGCATAGCAACACCTTTGTAGCTAACCTCTGGTGTGGTCATTTAACATATCTATAACCTTTAGCTGGTTTCATAGACATGTTAAACAGCTGCGGCCATGTTTTGAGCCAGGGGGATAAGAGTTACTTCAACCCAGGATGCAACTGGGAAGCAACTGGGAAGCAACTCCCCCTGGTTACAGTGCCTGCCTGAAAGCTTGGAGATGATTGGCTCCACACCTTGCCCGGACTTACTATGGCAGCCCAGTAAAGCTGGAGGGATACAGGAGTGCTGGCAGGTATAACTAATTGTGGGAGGAGTTGGAAATGGGGCTGCAGAGGAAGACCAGTGAGGGAATTTAAACCCAGGTGCAGCAGCCATGAGGGGAATCACCACGTGGTTTTGGTGGAGGGCAGGACTACTCAGCTCTGGGGTGCTCCCTTTTGCCACATGGTTTAGGAAGCAGGAGAGCCCTTGCTGGGAAGAAAAGGGGTGAAAAGGGGTGAAAGGACTCTTGCTGGTGGGTCATGAGAAGGTGCCACATGGCTTTGGATTAACTGGAGATCATGGTGGGACACAGTGGATGGTGCTGGAACTGAGGGGCTGCCGGAATCATGGACTTCTACTTCTTTTTCTGAGATATGGTACCCCGGACTGGGAAAAGGGGAGAAGGAAGGACTGTGTGCTCTTGTGGGTATTCTGAAACGCTTTAGTCTGTATAACTTTTAAATAAATTATAACTCCTTTCCTTTTCACCAATCTTGGCATTGAGAGACATCTTTCCTGTGGCATTAGGCAAAGGAGACCTAGTACGGTAGGGGGAACCCCCAGAGAAAAAGGGGGGTCCTTTTGGTAATAATATATCATTCACCTCCCCCTCATCTGGTCTGTTCTGTAACAATGTTACCTGAGAAAAACAACAGAAGATATGGAAGCAACCTAAGGGCCCATAAATAGATGACTGGATAAAGAAGATGTGGTATATATATATACAATGGAATATTACTCAGCCACAAAAAAGAATGAAATCTTAACATTTGTGGCAACATGAATGGACCTAGGAGGTGTTATATTGAGTAAAATAAGTTAAACAGAGAAAGGCAAATACCATATTATTTCACTTAAACGTGGAATCTAAAAAAGCAAAATAAACAAACAAAAAAATAGAGATAGACTCATAGATGCAGAGAAATTATGTTTACCAGATAGGAGGGGGTTGGGGGGACCGGGTAAAAATAGTGGAGGGATTAGGATGCACAAATTTGTAGTTGCAAAGTAGTCATAAGGGTGTAAAGTACAGCACAGGGGATATAGTCAATAGTATTGTAATAACTATGTGTGGTGTCAGGTGGGTACTAGACTTCTCAGGGGGACCACTTCCTAAATTATGTAAATGTCTAACCATTATGCTGCATAGTTGAAGCTAATATAAAATAATATTGAATGTCAACTGTCATTGAAAAAAAAAAGAAGTAACGCATTGTCCCTTCCACACTGGAGTGTTACTGCTGTGAGTCCCTGAAGAGCTCATTTCCCCCAGACACAGTGACCAGAAGCTTCCAGACAGTAGCTGTTCTGACAGCCAGGTGTCAGCGTGAGAACCACATGAAACAGAATTTCCAGTCGACAGGAGATGGAGGAGTTCTGTCAGTGAGCAATTAACCTTTGTACTGTGAAGTCACTGAGAGCGGGGCACTCAGTGTCTGTTACGGAGTCACAGTGGACTGTGCTTTGCCGTGTATAATACACACTTTTTTTGCCCAAATTCTTGAGGGAGAAATAAGGGTGTGCATTATACATGGGTAGTTCCTGAAATACTGTGCATCTGATCCTGTGTTTTATAATTATTTGTTACATAAAATTTCTTGTACCATAATATGTTAAAAAATAAGTGCTAAAATTCCTCTATAATACAAAAAACAAGTATATCTAAATACAAATAAATAAATAAGTGAATTAAAATGGAAGATTTTTTTCTCTGAAAGTTTGGGCCAAAAATGTGGGTACACAATACACACATGAGCACATTAAACACAGCAAAACACAGTCGTCATCCTGATTGACACTCTGCAACAAATTTTTCTTCTTGGGCTCTAATGAGAGATGGTCATTGAACTCTGGAAACTTAAACACTAAGCACAAGAAAATGAACCATCTCTCTAAAGACACAGAAAGATTTAAATGCTGTACGATTAGAAGAGGAAGCAGGTCCAAGTTGTGACTGCAGTACCACAGGGGAAAACTTACAGGCATGTCTCCCATGGCTTTTATTTGACTTGCACTCAGAACCAGTTAAGTCAACAATTTTACCTAATAGGTTAGTAATGGGATGCAGTTCTTGCCACACTGGGGACACTGGGGCCCTTTGGACATTTCTTTATTTAAGTCCAGGTGTGGCAGTACTCACAAAAAAAGACAGAACGTGGCCATCAGAGTACTTTGGGGTTTTTTCAGCTCCAAATGCCGGTAGCTAGATGGCTACTTATCACTTTCTGAAGTACAGGCAGTAAAAATAAGAGTTATAAATGTCAGTTTTGATGTCTGCTTTAGTGCCTTTGATCAACCCCCGTGGAGGAAAGCAGCAGGCTCTGCGTATGGAAGTTCCTTGCCTTACCCGAGACCCTGCAGGACTTGCATTAATTGGCAGCCTTTGGGAAACCCACAGGAGAGGAGCAGTTCCAGGATCACTGAAAAAATGCTGAGCGTGGAGACAAAGATCTAGGTCTGAGCATCAGCTCTGTCACCCTGAGCTCTGATACCACACGAGACACCCCTGAGAGCCCGGGCAAATTTCTTAGCCTGCACCCCAACCACCTCGACGATAAAAGCCAGATTCCGAGGATCCTTGTGAAAAGTGCACAGGGTGAGGTGTGTGAGAATGCATAGCTCTTAGGGCTCAAAGGCGTAAACCTCTCCACCCCTCAGTGGTGTTCCCTGGGTCACGCTCCTGCCTGGGACCGGCAGCGTTGGAGCTGCATGCAGCATCTTGGAACCCTCAAAGTCCTTCGACAGAGAAGTCTAGCATTTAAATTCCAGTTTGCCTTTTATGCTGATGTAGGTTATATCATTTTCTCTCCCTTTGGCCTTGAGATCTCCAGTCCAGTATGGCAGTATTTCCCTCCCGTGATTATTGAAAACTTATCATTTGCCAGGCACTCTGTATACGCCTTCATATTTAAGACTCCCCAACAGCTCTGGAAGGTAAGTAGTTTTTCCTCACTTGGCTGTAAGAAAAATGTAGCCCAGGGAGATTAAGCATAGTGGTTCCCCCTTATTTCTGGTTTTGCCTTCCATCGTTTCAGTTAACCCCAGTCAACCGTGGTCGGACAACGTAAAATGGAACACTAGGAATGAACAATTGATCTGTTTTAAATTGCGGGCCATTCCGAGCACCATGGTAAAACCTCATGCTGTCCTGCTCTGTCCCACCAGGCGGGACCCCATCATCTGGGGACCACACCCTCAGTCACTCTGTAGCCATCTGGCTTATCAGATGGGTTATCAGAGAGCGACCACATGTACATAGCTTTTATTACAGGATATTGCAATAATTATTCTATTTTAGTATTAGTTATTGCTGTTAATCTCTGACTGTGCCTAATTTATAAATTAAACTTTATCGCAGTTATGTGTACATAGGAAAAAACATGGCATATATATAGGGTTTGGTATCACTGAAGGTCACACGTATACTAGGGGTCTTGGAACAGACCCTCGTGGAGAAGGGGGGACTGCTGTACTGCCTAGGCTGGAACTCTGGCCGTTTCACTTTGGGGTTGGAGCTCCTGTCTCTCAGGGGTGGTGGTAAGGGACCAGGTTCAAAAGTCCTGAAAACTCCCTCCCACGGGCTGGGTTGGGGGCTGGGTGAGAATAGTGAAGGGATTAAGCAAAGAAAAAAGAAAGACACAGGGATGAAGACTAACAGTACTGATGATTACTAGAAGGAAGGGGGTAGGGGAGGTAGAAGAGGTTAAAGGGAAACTAAACGGTGATGGAAAGAGACTTGACTTGAAGTGGTGAACACACAATACAACACACAGATGATGTGTTGTAGCATTGTACTCCTGAAACCTGTATAATTTTATTAGCCAATGCTACCCCAATAAATTCAATTAAAAATAAAACAAAACACTAATAAAACTTTCTGACAAAAGGGGCCTGAGACATTTTTCAGGAATGAGTGGAGAGAAAACAGGATTTTTAAGAAGAAAGTGATGCCCTGACCAGTTTGGCTCAGTTGGAGCATCGCCCCATGAAGCGTAAAGTCTCTGGTTTGATTCCTGGTGAGGCACAGGTCTGGGCTTTGAGCCACACCCCTGGTCTGTCAGGGTGTGTAGCAGCTGATCGACATTTCTCTCTCGTATAAATATTTCTCTCCGTTTCTGTTTCTCTCATTTCCTCTCTCTCTAAAAATAAATAAATAAAAATCTTAAAAAAAAAAGAAGATAATGAGAAGCTCTGGCTGGGTAGCTCAGCTGATTAGAGCCTCGTCTCAACATGCCAATGTTGAGGGTTTGATCCCTGGTCAGGATACAAACAAGGATCAACCAATGAATATACAATAAATCTCTCTCTCTACCCTCTGCCTTTCTCTTTCTCTCTCTAAAAAAATTCAATAAAGAAATAAAAATGAAAAAATAAAAAGAAGACAGTGGGATAAGAAAACTTGAGAATGGTTTAAGGTATATGGATACAGGAATTCTCTTTTCTGAAAATAGTCTGTTCCAGAAACATGGAATTGCCCATCAGGGGGCAATGTGTAAATGAAATATGGTGCATTCATACAGCAGAATCCCATACGGTCCTTAAAAAACAGAAGGGTTAAGATATGGGGTCTGTGTGTCACCCGGTAGTTATTAAAATTTTTTCCCTCCTTAAACATGAGAAAAATCACAGTACCTACTGCATAGGGATGTGGTGGGAATCACTGCTTGGAAGGGTGCCCCGCACATGCTAAACGCTCAGTAGATATTAGCTTTTATGATCTACATGACAGGAAAAGGTGTTGATGATAGACTGACATGTGAGCAGAGCTGACTGTGAAGCGGTGCTCAGTGTGAGTCCATGCTCGTAAATATGCACACGTGTGCGGGAAATATCCGAGGCCTTCGCACCACAGCCTTGGAGAGTTCGTCTCCGCCAGTGTGCAATCATTGCTTTCTTATAAACATAGCTGATTTTTATGATTAGAAAAAATTAGTTTTCATTTTGGACAAAACTAATAAAATGAAAATAAATAAACAACCCTTGTGGGGAAAAACACCCCCAAAACCCCAGCTTCTTCCTTGGGGTCCGGTTCCGAGGTCAGTTGCGTTGGTGAAGGGAAGACGACAAGATGTAAGTCTGAGTTCAGCCCAGCCACTCGGCCTGAGTCTCAGTCCCTCGCAGGATCATGATGAAAAACCAAACGAGCAATATCTGAAAGCACATAAACTCTCAAAAGAAATTGCCCCTCACGGGCTCTTATTCCGGTTTTCAAAGGAGCATTTTGTCTCCAGGACTTAGAGTTATGACCCCCGAGTGTTGCAAATAATAGTAACGATAAGGATAAAATATTGTCTAAACTCTAGTGGCTCCTACTTATTTTAAATAAATTGTATGTGCCAGAATCTCTGTTTTTGAAATCTAGTTCTAAATGGATAATATTATCTCCAACTATTGAGACGACTAGAGTGCCCACCAGCCCCCCACCGCCCCAGTATCTGTAGGAGGAGATACGCTATGGTTTCTGCAGTCCTCAGTGACGTATTCCAGGATTTTCTCTGCATCACTGGTACAACATGTATTATTAAGCACACTATTCACCATGAAAACCACACTAGACTTATTGGGAATTCACAGGAGACAGAGGTGAGTGAGAAAAAGAAGTTGTTCTGTCTCCCTGTAAGGGCTTGTCTCCAAGTCTCTGTAATTAAAAAAAATATTAATGTCCCAAGGCATCTCAAATCAAAATAAATCTCACTTTATAACCCAACATAAATATCACAGTGGAAAAATTGAGTGTGAGGGCGTCGTTGGAGGGCAAAAGTTAGAATTGTTAGTGCTTTGGTGGCTTTCACTCAAAATGGCGGAAGCCTTAGGCTTCTCAGTCTCGAGTTACTACGACTTCTATTTTGTTCAATTCCTAGATGCAAAAAGTAATGTAATAGATATTTTAGTTGCAACTCAGCTGTAGCAATAAATTTATCTATTTCAAATCTGTTAGACTAAAAGCTGACTGCCCTCTGGTGGGCTGTTTCTAAAATATGTAGCACCTCTGTAACTGAACTGCATTATAAAACATTGCGCATGGCGTGAGATTATTTTACAATTCAATTCATGTAAATAAAAAAAATGATTTGGACAAAGGAGAAAACTTTTGAAAAGTTAAGTACTCTTTATTAGTAATGTAAAAGCAAAGGATAACTTCAGTGTAGCTAATTTCTAATTTTTAAAACTTGTTTTCCCTTTAAGTGTAAATTTAGTTTAGGTCAAAGCTTCAGTTAAAATGGTGGAAGCAAAGCAGACAATTTTTGGACCTTCATTTCGTTTCTGACATTGCTACATCTTGATAATTGTGGTGGGTTTTTTTTTTTTCAGTTATTAAGCAATGAAAAAATTAAAGTGTTTACCATACTTTGGTTCTGTTCTCTGTGACTGTTTAAATATAATTTCACTGTTTGAAAAAAGAAATAGAAATGAGATAATTATACTCTTGACCAAAAAGAGAGAGAGAGAGAGATTATATTGACTCAGGAAAAAAAAGGCTAAACAATGCCACATCATAGTATAAGCGCTAAGATGGGTATAAATGTGTGTTCAGGGCATTTTGATGAGACACTGCGGAGCCCTAAACACCCCCCTGCCAGTCCTGTGACACAGCAGGATTTCATTCTCTTCTGTTCGCAGTTTCCTGCAATGCAGAGGTTCCAAACGGCTGGAATCTCAGGTGTCCCAACCAACTGAATTTTCAGGTTTTCTCTAGCTACCTGGATTGTGTCTATTAACAACTCTGAGGCATCACTAAGCTAATTTTATCAGGCCATTATCGCTGAGAACTCTGATTCATGTTTTCAATGATTTCTTCTGTGCATATCTCACACTTATGCAAACAAATCTTGTGAATGTCATTGGAATTCATGTTAACAAAGCTATTTCAAATAGATAAAGATTGGGTACCCAGAAGTCAAGAATCTCTGTAACAAAACAGGAAAAAGAGTACTGAGCAATGTATCTGGTCAATTTCATCAATACCAATAACATCTCTGGAAAATTCAATTTAACATCCTTTTCCTGGTGGCACTGTTTCTTGGCAATGTCATAAAGATTAATTTATCAATGCTCAATTTCATTTAGTATTTGCAAATGGAAACTTAAAAATAAAACTCTCCCTTCGTAACAATGGAATCAAAGGCTGCAATCAAATTTCTACTTTAGGTTAATTTTGTGATTGCAAATACTCAGGTTTAACTACGAGAACAGTTAGATGAGCATCTAAATACATGGAGTTCCCCCAACTTCAGTCTCTACAACAGAAGGCTTTGAAAGATGCAATAGCAACTAGAGTGTATTTCTCCAAAAAGAGTCAAGAAAGTCACACAATTAAAAATGTCACCTGCAAGGATTTTGGTACAAGTTAACATTTTTCATGTTTGCTTTTACACTGATTAACATATGAAATGGCTTTAAAATGTAAAGATGTCACCTGTGTGAGGTCTGATTGCTCCCCACCTCCCAATACAAAGTAAGTGGAAATGGAGAAGTGAAGAGGTGAGTACCCATCAGTGAACTGCTGCTTTACAACTGCAGTAAATTTCCCTGGTTTATAAAGGCTCAGCCTGATTTCCTGGTCGGGTTTCCATGTTTTGTCACCAGGCAGAGACAGCCTGGAGCTGCAGGCTGCTTTCAGCCTGCCTGCCTTCTGTCCACCACCCAGACCCCCCGGAATGCGAGGGAATTAGAAATCTCCATGTTCAGTTGAGTTATTATAGTTTTTCATGTAAAAAAATCATTTAAATGATAGGTCCTGAGCACTTAGCATCATTATTAATTTTGGGTCTCCAGTGCGGTTCCAGAAATATTTGAACAGGAATCCACGTGTGTAGGTGACCCTGTATCTACAGAGTAAAAAGTCATCTCACCTAGCATTTCCAGGTATGTGGTAACCAGCATTTGTGTGTTTGTGTGTAAATATGTATAATCCTACAATTGTCTCTGAACCAGCAATAAGCCTGCACTCCATCAATATCTACTAAATCAATAATTTTATAGTACAAAATGTAGTTTTTACATCACAAATGTATATTGGTTAATTGGGGCTTTGAGACTTCTGATCTGAAAGCTTGTGTCCCGCGTTGCACATTCCCTTTTCCATCAACAGAGGGCACTCTGTCGTTTGCCAAGGAGCTGAGCTACGGTGAGGGGCTGCCTACGGTCTGGGTGTGCAGCCTCTGACAGAGGATGCTTGCACAGAGTTTGCTCCAGTAACAGGCGGAAGCTCTTCCAACTGGTCACTGTATAATTTATTGGAAATGCTACTGATCATTGAAACAACATACCTGAATGAAAGAGAACCCCGTGATTTACAAAAGTCAGTTGCAAGTGACTTTTACATCGGTGGTGTGTTATTATTTGAGTATCACCCAAATGGTTAGCCTTGGAAATCATCATATGAATAAAACCCAGAGGCATGCTCCAATAAGCGCTCACCTTGTAAAGGGAGTGACAGCTTTATGTCGCCTGTCCTTGCACTGTGTGTGGGAATGTCTTTGGTATGCCTGCTTCAGTACAACTTCAATATATTATAGCCGTTTTATATTCGACCCAAGAAAAATAAAATGATTTCTCATATGGTAATTTATCTGGGTCATAATTGACACATTAGAGAGGTTCTAGCCTTTTTCTCAGGAAAAAGATTATAGAGAAAATTTCAGGTGCGGATGCTATTAATTTTTCACCAGTCAAAAGCACTAAATTTAAACTGAAAACCTGGAAGAATGAAAAAAGACGCACTTGAAGAAAATTAGATTTTCTCAGGGTATTTGTCCAAGATCTACATGTGCTGATATGTAATTTATTAGCTGCTGCAACACAAGGAAGTAATCACAGCCAGAGAGGGCAAGGACTGCATTTTACTCTCAGTGACAGAAAGTTTTACAAATGTCTTCAAGCCATTGTACAAGCAACAGTGAGGAATCCTAATAGACACCAGAATCAACATATTTGACAGAAGTGTGTGCATTATCACGGCTGTTATTTTAAATGAGAGTATTCTATCTCAAGAACTGGGATGATACCGCAAATAATGGAATAAATGGGAATGTAAAAGTCAAACAGCATGACGGAAACTACTCAGATTTGAGAGAAGATCTTTTTAGGATACAGATCTGTTCTCAAAGTCCTCTTATGAGAAAATGTGCTCCATTATCTGGTAAGAGGTAGAAATGCAAGGTTTTCTCATATTAAATGTATGTCTACATAATGGTAAGAATGATGAGACAAATATTTAACAGCGAGGACACTGCATATGGCTAACAATTCCTTATCATTCACCTAGCTAGAATTTAAGAGCCATTTTCCACCTTTTGCAAATATATTTGCCAGCAGCTGTTTCAACATTTATAAAGACCATTTCCCATGATTGCCAAATAACCATAAATTCATTTATGCATATTTTTGAGTTGGAGGCATAAAAATAATTACATGTGTGATTAAATCCACTTATGCCTTCTTGTCTTACTAAATCTATAATAGATATGAACTCTTACGATGTCTTCCATCCAAGTGCATAAATAATCCAGTGCAGATGTAGATAGAGCCCAGCTTTCTAACAACAGAATGTGCAGCGATAATTTACACAAATACAGTCAGGCTACATTATTAAACATAATGTATTTTAGAAATTTCTGTGGAATGTCTGGCATATAAATGTGGGACTTCAGCTGGAAAACTGGAAGGAACAGTCCTTGTTTACCATTGCTTCTCTATCCTGAAATACATATTAAATAATTACTTGAATAAGTTCCTCATTGGAGGAGAATAGTTAAACTGAATAGTCAATTTCATAATATGCAAACTATGGAAAAATCTTATATACACTTCCAACTTTGCTGAATTCTTGAGGAATATTAGTTGCTCCTCCCACCAGTCTACTTCCCACCCCCACCTACCTCCTCTGCCACTGCAAACCAAGGTAATTTAAATGATTATAGTATTTGGAGCAAGGCTTTAAGGGACTGTTCGAAGTTAAGAACCACAACGCTTAGAAACAGCAGTTTGATTCCACTCTTAACTCCCTGCCATAGAGATGAAATTCTGCTTTCTTTGCTTGAAACTCAGCTTGTAATAACTTCAATCCCATAATATTTAACCACAGTTGTTATACCACAACACTTGGTAACACTTCATTTCGAGTGTCCCAGCATTATTAATTCATTTGGTATTCACTGTAATAACACAGATCATAATGAACTCATTTGGTATTCATGTGGCTGTCATAAGTACTTCCATAGGAATTCTATTGCATTTCAGCATTAATTAATTAAACACACTCCATAATTTTCTTAGGAAAACGGGAATATACTGTAGTTTTAAAGTACTATGTCTTTCAGTAGCACATACACTGGGGTGATTATTAAGTCATACTTAGAATTATTTGTACGTGTCTTTATGAACGTATCATTTTATATGCAGAACAGCCAGCAAATGAAAATCAGTGTCGAGATTTTTGCAGATCATGATAGAGCCTCTTCATGCCAGCATTTAGTGAAGGTAGAGGAAAGCAGATATTTGCGTTCACATTTCCCAGGCAAAGGAGAAAACAATCCTTTATTAATTCCCAGAATCTCCAAGTTAGAGCCGTCCTTATTCAGAAACAAGCAGACACACAAATCACAAGCACGCAGAGAACGAAAGCCCTGTGCCCGGAGGGAGCTCTGCCGCCCCTCCTCTCCCAGGTCCCGGGGCGCCCCTGCTCTGTGGACGTGGCTCCTTACATCTGTTCCTGGCGTTTGCCACCCGCGTGATGTCATTTACTTGGCCAGGAAAAAATTCCAGCCCCCCTTAGCACCCTGAGATGTCAAAACGAACCGGATTATCAAAGAATGGTATAAAACCATTTTAAAGAGAAGCCTCTTAAAATTCACTAACCTGCAATCACGCCCATATTTCTAAAGCTATACCGGCTTTTCCTGCTGCGTTCCTAAGAGGAGCGGGTCCCATTCTCTTTCCTGCCAGCAGAGATCACATTTCTCAGCTCTATCTTACTCGCCCCTTATGTGAAAGGGGAATAACGATACCAGACTGGAAGTGGGTGAGGTTCTGTCAGTGGGTTTCAGCTTCAAGCATCGGGCTTCCTGTGTTAACATGGGGGGGGGGGGTTGTTTATTTGCTTTTTTCCAGAGATGAGCAGCTTACCATCTATCTGAAATCAGGCAACGACATGAGGAAGCAAATCTTAGAGAGTTCAAGTTTAATTAAACCTACAGGAAGTAAATCTAATTTTTTTCCCTAACTTAATTCTGCAATTACAAGGTAGTGGGGTGATTGGGATTATTTAACATTTAAGGGGTATGAGGGTGTCTTAAAAGAGGAAATCTCTGAATACCATTTAAACCTGTGTTATTTGTTCATTATTTCTCAGTTATGATGTGAATAGAAAAGGCACAGATTAAAGAACCATATCTTTCCCAGGGAAACACTTTTAATGCTGTGACGGACTAGCAACAGTTCCAACACCTTATATAAAAATTATAATTTAAAAAATATCTTAACAGAATACTAGGATCACCTCATTCCAGAACAGAAAATGAAAAGGAAGAACATACAGGTGATGAAGATAACTTTTTCCAGTACATTTACAGTTATTTTCAATGCAACCCCATGCAGTGAGAATAGAAAATTCCATTCACAGTTCCAATGGTGAATAGAGGAGACAGACCTGTACTTTCCTTTCACGGTTTGTAACTCCTGTTGTATTGAATAGGAACAGTACATGAAGGCCCAGGGACAGAAAGTGGATTCCTTCCTGGTCGGTGGCGTGGAGAATTACTAACTATTCAGAATCTCCCTGACACCTGGATACAATGGGACAGTTTAAAAATGTTGCTTCCTTCGAATTCTAGGTTTTTGTTCATCTCAACGTGCAAGGCAGACCTCTCATACACAAAAAGGACTTCGAAGGTATGCATTTATTTTTGGGTTGTTACTTTGTTTAAGGTTGTAGTTCTTGCTCTGAGAATAGTTCTTATTAATCTTTGCACTGAAATATTCTTAGCATGCCAATGCCAGTCACCTCGATGTTGCCTGTTTAATAGCAGCAGCTTCTGTTTTGCCACTGGTGGCAAACAATTTAATTAGGAGCACAAAATTGCTGCCTGCTTTATTTCTCCTCTGCAAGCGTCTGCTCCTTGTCTATGAATAAGAAACTACCACTATACAAATCTCTTTGAGCTGTCTCTAATGAAACTTCCCCATTCTACTTGTTTCCCTGGGCTTTCTCCGCAATTTATTCTTTCTAAACAGATCTTTAGGTATGCAGGCCATTTGTAAATTACATGGTGCTGGCAATATCATGAAATATCATGACTGCAGTTTATGGACAGATGAAGGGAGATGAGTTCTAACAAGAATAAATTACACAAAATGCATTGGGGGAGAAATGGGACAGTGCGGGTTCCAGCAAAATGAGGAAACTTTAGAGTGGTACTTAACCAGGACACTAAGTTTAGTGACCTTGCAAATGGAGGGACATAGCAAATGGGATTCTCAGGGAATTATCTTCCATTATCTTATAAAGAAATAGGGCCACACAGTATTATAGGCCAAGGCCAGCAAAGTACAGGTGAACTGATGTGTTTGGTAAACAAGGCAGTTCCCTGGAAATAACAGCTCTCCCGTTAGAATCATCCAGAATGTAAGACACAAAAATCACATGCTGGTGAAAAGGATGTCACTTATGGTTTGGGGCCTACAGTTTACACCTCCTTTTGCCTTTTTACAAATGTGTTTGGCCAGGCACATAAAAGCTCACATTGTCCCTGTAATTAATATAAAGTTACGAAGAGTATTGAGAACTAGAGAATTCATCCTGTGCTATAGATTTCTCTTTCTACTTTACTTAATCTGCCTGTGAAATGGGGTGGTAATTCTGAGTGACCTATGAAAACATGTGGGGAGTCACTGATAAATGGCTAAATATAAATTAGAAAATATAGACATATGTATACATATACATATATATATATAGATCATAGTTAACTTTTTATCAAAAGTTACCTTTTTAGGTACAGTTAATGTGCAGTAAAGTGCATGAATCTTATTTGATTTTTCACACATACATATATATGTGCACATAATGTACCCTTGTAACCACTATCCAGGTCGGCTTTTTACTGCCCTTGAAAGTTCCCTCCTACCCTGTCTAGTCTATAACCCCCCAGAGCTAACCATGCATCTGACCTCTGTCACCAAAGGTCACTTTAGAATGTTCTTGAACTTCATATATATCTGAAATCACAGCTCTGTGCTCTTTTGTGTCTGTGATCTTTCAAACTCAGTGCCATTTTTTACTTTGTCACCATCCCCCATTATCGGGACTGCTAGGGTTGGGGGAAAACCGGGAGAGTAACCCCGAGAGCAGTACACGGCCTCCCTCCCCCTGCTTTTCCTTCTTCCTCCTTCTGCTCTGCTCCCCGTCATCACTGTTCAGTGGCTAAGAGTGTGGGCTCTGCCATCTCTCAGGCTGGGAGTCAATTTTAGCCCCATCGCTACCATTTGGATGAACTTGAGGAGCTTACAACTGTCTTGGCCTTAGCTTGCCAAGGAGAAAAATGACATTGATAACTACCTCATGTGGAAGTTATGAGGGCTCTAAAAAAATAACCCACATTGAGCACTAGTATAGCTTCTACGTGATAATGTTCATCAAGACCAGTCTGGAATATTCTAAGTCGGTGATTTTCAACCATTGCATCACAAGAATTTTTGAAACATGCAGTCCCTCAGCACTTATTTAGTCAGGAGCACTGACCTCTTTTCCCTTTGATCGCCAAATAAAAAAAATGGCAACAGCCAGTACAATAGCCATCTGGTGTGAATGACTCAAAATTATACCTATTTTTTTTCTGTTAGATTGGCAAAAATATGTTTTTCGGTGTGCTGCAGAACTTTAGCAATGAGTTTCTGCATGCCAGGAGCTGAAAAAGGCTGAAAACCATTATTCTGAGTCAAAAAAGATAAGCTCTTGGTTGGGCTGCTTAGGAGGACAGTAGGCGGAAGGGTCAGTGGGACCTCCAGGCTCTGAAAACAATGGTTCTAGTCAAAAAAAAAAATCAGCCCTAAACCAACCTTACCACATCCCTGTACAGAAAAAAAAAAAGGTTTCTGATAAGTGGTCTTTCTTAGGTACACCCTCCTGAGTCACTGTTGGTCATTTTTGAATTAATGGTAAAATTAATTTTGAATTATTGGTAAAAATGCATTTACCTGGATTTCACAATTGCTAATGCATATTTATTTTTGAGACAACTGTCAATAGGAATGGATAGACTTTAGAGGTAGAAGGAAAGTGATAAATTGTCCAGTTTATTCCCATTTTATTTATTTATTTTTTAATATTTTATTTATTTATTTTTAGAGAGAGGGGAGGGGAGGGAGAAAGAGAGGGAGAGAAACATCGATGTATGAGAAATACATTGATCAGTTGCCTCTCCCTCACCCACAGCTGGGGACCTGGCCCGTACCCTGTAAGGTACCCTGACCGGGAATCCAACTGGCAACTTTTCAGTTCGAGAGCCAGCATTCACTCCACTGAACCACACCGACCAGGGCAGTTTATTCTCATTTTATAAATGAGGAAACTGAGGCAAGTCAGGTCATTTGCTGAAGGTCAATGAAAAAGCCAAACTTTCTGCCCCATAGCCCAGGGCAATGGTCCTTCCTCAAAGTGTGGTTCCCAAACCAGCAGCTGCAGCATCACCTGATGCTAATGGAACTTAGAAGTGCACATTTTCAGGCCACACCCAGTACCTACTAAGTCAGAAACTGTGGGGACAGGGCCCAGCAATCTGTGCTCTCTGTGAAGGAGTTGGGGTAAAATCTTGGCTTTTCTGGATGGTTGCCATGATACCATGAGACACCAGCTCCCTGTGCCCCTGGACTAAACACTGTGGTAATTATCTAAATCAGGATCTGCTTAGGAGCTGGTAAGCCAGTTTTAACCTAATGTGCAGAAGTTATGGAGTCTAAGGATATCCACAGTTACGAGATCTTGAGCAGTACCACCGATACTGTTTGAAAGGAGAGATTAATGAGAGCACGGGAGCACTAAACCAGGCCAGCAATTCTCAGACACCTGTAGGAAAGGATCTCCCCCCCGACCCCAGTCTGTCATGCACCGATACTTCTGTAACATGCCACAAAATAAATTAATGGAAAAATACATTTAAAAGACACAAAAAATACAAGCCAACTTCAGAAGAGATTCAATAGATGTAAATTTACACTGTCAAATTGCTACAAAAAATTCTAAAGGCTTCTTAATTTCTGTACTTATCATAGACAAGTAGCAAACAGTTTACAGACTGGTATTGTTCTGGAAGTACTTTGAGTAGCAAGAAACAAGGCAGTCTACAAGTTAAAAGTGAGGGCTAGCCCAGACCCAGTTTTTAACTGCTATAAAATAGGACAAGTGACTTATATGACTCCCTATTTTCATGCCCGGAAAAATGCGAAAGGCCACACTGATTCTTTCTCCAGAGTCGGCCCTATGGAAATCAGTACTGTTTCATTTTTGGTGCTTTCATGCATTCATCCAACCAGCATTTAATGATAATTGATTATGTGCCGGATTCTTGGGATATGAACCTTATTGACACAGTCTCTATTTTTAGGTGCTCATGTGATACCATGTAATAATAACTTTTCTATTTGTTATGTATCTATCTTTCTATCCACACATCTGTATCCTTCCTTTAGGCAAAAAAAGAATTGGAAGTGGGTGTCCAACCTGCGGCCCATGGGCCACGTGCAGCCCAGGATGGCTATGAATGGCAGCCCCACACAAAATTGTAAATTCACTTAAAACCTTTTCTTTTGGCTCATCAGTTTTTGCTTATAGTGTTTGTGTATTTAATGTGTGGCCCAAGACAACTCTTCTTATTCCAGTGTGGCCCAGAGATGCCAAAATGTTGGACACCCCTGCTTGGAGTATAATGAGATAAAGATAAAACCATTAAAAGTCTTCCGTTGAAGAGCATTTTATTAGCATCTCTCTAATTTCGGCTTTCACACGACCCCATGTTGTAATTAGGACAGAGGTCACTGTGTCCATTGTATAGGTGAGAAAACAGGCTCAGAGGTGCCTGTGTGCTCAAACTCAGGTGCGGCGAAGCAGGGGATCGAATTCTTATTTGTCGCTTCTAAGCCCAGTGCTTCCTTCACTGTCCTCTGGCTGTGGTTGTTTTTGCCCCATAGCTGTTCATCTACTGTAACCCCTGGCTTCCTCTTGGATACCTGTTCATCCCCAAGGGTCATGATCTCATGGCCCTTCTGGAGGTGACCTAGCTCTCACCTAGGCTTCTACCTACATTTCTTTAGAGCTAAGGGTCTTCACTTTTCTTCTTTTCAGGTTCAGATTTGACAAATATCCTATTTGCTCTTAAGCTTACTCTATGCTGGATGACAGCACATCTAAACAATCTGAATACATGTCTCTATTTAATGGCATCGGGTGACCAGTTACTTCCTTTCTATCTGAGGGAAGTCCTAGTGTAGACCGTGAGATAGAGGAGTTTTTCTTTATTACTTCTTCTCCCTTGCTGCTGTCTTCATCCCCAAATCAGTGACCTACACTCGGATGCTCTTTTTTCTTTATTCCTTTAGTAAAATTGTCTCTCAGAGCATTCATTCATTCACGTCAAAGTGTCATGGCGGTTAGCAACATGAAGCATGGACTACCTAGATGTGTGTTTGCATTGAGATGCCATAGCCAGCATCATGTCTCTCACATGCTAAATGCTCAGTAAATATTTACTGAATGAATGTAATGAGTTTGTAATTTAGTGGAAAGGAATTTCTTTCCTAAAGGGCTGGCAGGAACAAAAACTAATAGGTAAGCTTCCATCATTTGCCTGGCACATAGTCCATGGTCTCATTTAAGCTTTTTATTTAATTCATGCCTACTTCATTCATCTCCATATCTCTGTGGTCTCCCTTCCCATCTATCCTCTGCATATCTGTCTGAAGAATGGCCCTATAATCCGCATCTGATTGTGCCACTTCCTTGCCTACAATACTTTTTGTATAATCTATCGCCTTCAGTATATAATCCAAAAACTTCATCAGGGATACTCAAGACAGTAGCAGTGGAAGCAGGAAGCAGGAAGATGTGGGTATTAGGGTACAGAGGAAGCAATTGATAGGAACTGGGATCCAGCTGGCTGAAGGGGTTGAGAAGGGAGGCATTGGCAGTGGTGTTAAAGATGGGGCTGGTGAGGGAGGTAATGGAAAAAGACACACTATGAAAATGATCGCTTATTTCTCTGATCCTGTTTCACCCCCTTTCTCTGCCTTCTCTCAAAGTGTACAAAGTCCCAAGAACCCCCCTCAGATTCATCTTGTAATATGGTAAGGAATTCAGAGATGATGAAATATAAACATTACATAATATACATACATATATACACATATATTTTTATAGGGTGCTACCTTTCCCATGTTTGCTAGTTTTAGACATCTGGTTTTATTGTGAGGGCAATAAAAACCTTAAAACAATCTGCTGTCTATACTTGTTTTCCATGTAAGAAGAAGAATGGATGTGGAGAAAAACTTATTTAGATGATGTCTTACTTCATTGCAGATGTTAGTTGAACAGAACCGCAGAAGAGAATGGTGTTGGGCAATACCAAGAACCAAAGAAAGGTCCTGGGGGGTCTCTGGGGCCAAGTAACAGGAATAGATAGGGAGGTAGAGACTGTGGGGATTAACTGCACAGGGTTTGGCACCAGACTATCTAGGTCTTTTCTACCACTTATTTATTAGCTGGATGATCTTGGACAAGTTACTCAAACTCTTTAAGTTAGTCTATCTGTAAAATGGGAATTATAACAGCACCCTACCCCATGGATTAAATAAAATTTTCCTCAACATAATGATAAGCCTCCTTGAATGCTTGATAAATAACAGTGGTTATTGAAATAATTACATGACTTAATAATAGAAAAACCATTCAAGCTGGTGTGGCTCAGTGTGTTGAGTGCTGGGCAGTGAACCAAAAGATCACTGGTTTGATCCCCAGTCAGGGCACATGCCTGGATTGTGGGCCAGGTCCCTAGTTGGGATATGTGAGAGGCAACCAATGAGATATTTTTCTCTCTCTCTTTCTTTCTCCCTTCCCCTTGCTCTAAAAATAAATAAATAAAATCTTTAAAAAAAACCCCAAACAAACCATGGTGGTTCATGGTGGTCCTATGAACGGGTTACTTAAACTTCCAAAATGCTTTCCTATCTAGAAACATCCATCTTCCAAGATTGTCACATAGAATTTGTGTTCATTATGGTTTTTGCCCCAAAGTAATATAATTAAGAGGAAATATAAATAATTAAAATTCTTTTTAAATAGCAGGAAAAGCCTTTTACCTGCACTGAAATAATAAGAAGGAGAACAGATTTCTGAGACAGCAAGTAACCAAAATTAATTTATGAACTGTGACTTTTAGAGATATGCCATAGAATGGGGAGCTTCCTTCTAATCCTGACAGAAAGCCGATCATACGCCACCAGGTCCTGGATGTAGAGTTCGTGGGGAATGACAGGGCTCATCTGAGGCACTCTGAGTCTGGTAGGGACGTTCTGAAGCCGTAAGACAACAACTTCACTCTGTGGACAGTGGGGGCCAGACTTGAGCCTGTGTTGCATCATGAGGGAGCTTGTAAAACACAGATTTTTGGACCTCGACCCACAGTGTCTGATTCACAGGTCTGGGATGGGGCCAATATTTCACTTTGTTAGCAAAGTGATGCCAGTGATGCCGGGACCGCATGTAAGAACCACAGCTTTAGAGCCGTGAGGTCATTCCCCATTTAGAAACACTTTCAAAAGACAGGCTCTTCTGGCTGAGTGGTTAGTATTATTTAAGAAATGTTCTTTACTTCTTGGAACACCCTCTGTTTATGAACTCTGACTTTTCAAGCCACATTATCAACATGTCTCTTTGTCCTTTTTCCTTCTTGGCAATTTTGTTCCTGCAACTTTTCTTGCCTCGCCAATCTCCTTCCAGAAATTTGCCAACATGCTTTCGGTTGGTACTTTGGATGCTTTGCATTGCATTTTTCCTGCTCTATCTGTATTGTTACTTATTTTATAATTAAAATTTTTCTTTTGCTTTCACCTTAGGCCCAAGAGTCCCCCCTAAAGTCACCATCTCTTTTCCTGTAATATATCTAATAGAGCTAACTGTATTCTACATCAGAATATGTTTACCAGGGACTTCCGCCAAGATGGAGGCATAGGTGGAGACACCGTACTTTCTCACACAACCAAGTTTAGAGACAACTAAATATTAGCAACAGAAAACACAGCCAGAACACAGAAAATTGAACTTTTCGGAAGTCTGATAACAACAAATGCTTCAGCCTGACCAGTAAGAGGGGCAAAACCAGCAGCTGGCGGAGCCAGGTTGCACAGGAAAACTCGGTCAGATGGACTCGGGCACGCAGATCCCAGGCATGGGGTTGCAAAGGGCCGACCCAGTGAACGACCCAGTGAGTGACTGGCGGAACCAGTGAGGGCACAGGGTGGCAGGTTGACTGTGGTCCCGCATTCCTGCCCAGATAGACCAGCGAGGGAGTGGGCAGTGAGACGGGACCCAGCAGGCCCCAGTGGCAAGAGGCAGCAGAGGGGGCCGCTATTTCCCCGCTCTGACCCGACCCCGACCTGTCACAAACCAGCGACCTGGGTAGCCCCACCCTGGTGAACATCTAAGGCGCCTCTCCTCATACTTAAAGGGCATGAATAGACCAAAAATGACTCAAGAAGATCTCAAAGCCCCAGAGCCCATAAATCTAAGTGAACAAGAAATAGCAAAACGTTCAGATGCACAGTTCAAAACACTGGTGATCAGAATGCTCACAGAACTGGTTGATTTTAGTCACAAATTAGAGGAACATATGAAGGCTAAACTAATTGAAATGAAGGGAAATGCACAGGAAACCAATAGTGATAAAAAGAAAACTGGGACTCAGATCAAGGGAGTGAACAAGAAGGAAGAAAATAATGGCCAAATAGGAATATATGAAGAAACAACAATTCAAAAAAATGGGGAGAGACTTAGGAACCTCGAGTACATCTTTAAACACTCCAACATCCGAATTATAGGGGTACCAGAAGGGGGAAAGGAACAGCCACCAGTGGAAAACTTTTTAAAAAATTAATTATGCCATTACATTTGTTCTATTCCCCCCTTCATTCCCCTCTACCTTGTACAACCCTCCAACCAAGATTGCTCTATCCAGCAAAGTTTAGAATAGAAGGACAGATAAAGTGCTTCTCAAATAAGATCAAATTCAAGGAGTTCATCATCACCAAGCCCTTACTATATGAAATGTTAAAGGGACTTACCTAAGAAAAAGAAGATAAAAAAGATGAACAGTGAAAGGACAGCAAACTCACAGTTATTAAGAACCACACCTAAAACAAAAGCAAACTAAGAGGACAGCTAGATCAGGAGCAGGACCATAGAAATGAAGATCACATGGAGGGTTAGCAACAGGGGAGTGGGAGAAGGAGAAGGGGGGAGAAGGTACAGAAAACAAGTAGCATAGACAGTAGATAGAAAATAGATGGGGGGGGCGAGAATAGTATGGGAAATATAGAACCTAAAGGACTTGAGACACATGGACATAAACTAAAGGGGGGTAATGGTGGGGACGGGGGGTAGGGTGGAGGGGAATGAAGGGGGGGAATAGAACAACTGTAATGGCATAATCAATAAAAAAAAGAATAAAAAAAAAGAATATGTTTACCATCCAGCACACATTTTTCAACAAAAGCAAAACTGAAACTAAAATACCAGCACTTGCCATGGGCGCTGTAGGTGCTGTATAATGAATTGACTTCCTTATCAATGGCATTAAAGATTTTGCTATTGAGTTTGCTCAAATCAAGGGATACTGGTGCTGAAAACCTATAGAAATTTTTGTAACCTTTTAAAACTTTTTTTTCTATTTTGATAGTGTAAACCTTAATCTAGACTTTTGTAGCCAAATTGATGTATTTAAATATCAATTTACAATACTCTCTCAACTGGATCTCCTGCTCTACCCGAATGGCCAAATATAAATAATTTTTAAATGATGCTCAAATATAAATATATGGCCAAGAATAAGAATCCTAGTGAAGCTTCAGCTTTAATTTAATTGAGGAGATGAAATGGATACTTGCATTTTCCATGTTATAATAGACTATCTTCTTTTTTGAAAGATTTAAAAAAAATTATCTTTAGAGGGTAAGAGAAGGAGAGAGGGAGAGAAACATCAATGTGTGGTTGCCTTTCATGCATCCCCTGCTGGGAACTGGGCTGCAGGGAACTGGGCTGCAACCCAGGCATGTGACCTGACTGGGAATTGAGCTGCAATTCTTTGGTTCGCAGGCCCGTGCTCAATCCACTGAGCTATACTAACCAGGGCCTATAAGAGACTATCTTCTTTACAGCTGTGGAAAAAAGAAGAGCTTGCCATGGTCATCGAAGGGAAACGATGGCATATGTGTGTTTGTGTGTATTCATACCTGTGAAAAGTGCTGTGTCTGCACTGTGTTGTACAGAACCACAAACACAGTGACTAGCGCATCATAAGATTACATCAGTTTGTGCTCTGCTTCAGAAAAGTGAGCATTTACGTCAGCTCTGTAGATTCAGGGACTAGGTTCCCCTCCTAAGAAAGCAAAGGAAGGAATTAATAAAGACTCAGGTCCAAGGAGAATGGCCACAGGTGGTGGTCTGATAAACTGGGTAACAGAAAACACCAACGTCCTCTCTCTCATTTGTTAAGTTTGCCCTTAAATTTCAAAAACATTTAGCCTTATCCAGGCACTCCACTTTTAACAACCACACTTAGAGAAAGAAAAAAAAACCCTTAAACTAAATTGTCTCTTTATTAAATAGGAAAAATTATGAGAGCAACAAGTGAGAACAAGTCAGGGTAGCGAGGATTCGGCTGGAAAACCAAAAGGCGAGAGAGAATGTGAATTCCCTTTCCCTCCTTTTTTACTTATACTTCAGACCCCTGATGAATGAATTCTCTACAATAAAATTGAACATTTTCCTTGTGGATGAGTATCAAACCATTTCAGATGATTTCCGTCATCCATTTAGGTCAAATGTTCTGAATAAGACACATTTCACATTTAAAACAGTTTTTCAAATGACTTGAAAGAATAACTCCACCATATGTTATAATATCTGGAAGCATCTTTAACCTTTATATTCAGCAAAGATCGGTTGTGGTGATACGCTCTGTGGTGAGACCGCAAAGGCTCGGGCACACTTCAGCTGGTGGCGGTGTGTACGGGTGTGAGGTCTCTTGGAAGCGGCTGGCAGTGTACATGACAGTATGAGTGTGCACCACCTCTGACCTAGCAATTCCTCTTGTAAAGATTTCAGCTACATATATAATTTCACAGATGTGGAAAGACAAATGTTCCAATAATCTTCAGTGAAATATCATTTGTAGTAACCTTTGTTTATCAGTATGCAACTAATTATACATTGTTTACCTATCTGCAGAATACTATGCAGGTATTAAAACAAACAGTGTGTACTGATACGGAATGATCTCAAAGAGATATGCAGTAAGAAAACTGCATGTTTATATTTGCTTTATATGTAATACCTCTGAAATGATGGAGAAGAAGCTGGTATAAGTGGTCGAGGCGGGGAAGCTGTTATGTAAGGCGGGGCGTCCCAATGGGAGGAGAACTTCACCACATTCTCTTCAAGACCTTTTGAATTTTATACTCTGAGCACCTATTTCCTATTTAAAATAAATTAAACATTTTAAAAGCTCATGGAAACTCAGGTCACAAATAAACCAGAAAATGCATAAATTCAACTTACTTTGAAGACTTCAGTAGCCCAGAACTGAGAATCTAAATCATTTACTTCTCAGTATAATTAAACTTATTATATACAAAAGGCAGAAGTCTTATCCTGGGGCACACAAACCTAGGGCTTGAAAACTATTTCCTTTTAACAACATATTTCTCAAACACGCATTGGTGAAAAGAAAATGCACCCATTCTTTGCTTTTAGTGACATGCTTAGTAAGTTTAAAACTCATCTCCGTAAGGTAAAATAAAGAAAGCTTTGTTGCCATCATTAAATGTCTTCACTGTAAGATTTATTACCATAATTGTGATGGAGAAAATGATTTTTTTCCTGGCAGCAAAAATAGTCTTAAAAAGAAACCCGGCATTGTTTTCTCTTTTCCAAGCAAAGTGTAGATACCCCCCAAATTACACGGTGTCACAGAGCATGCCATAGTTAGAAAAAAATGATGCATTGCCTCTTCAGTCTCATTAAGAAAATTACACAGTTGACTCTTTGGACCTTTGAAGAATGCCTCTGTCTGATGAACTTCATTATTAGAACAACATTCAGCTGGAAACTGTGTATCAAAAGTAACTTATTCTAGAGTTATAGTAGATTCTAAAGTAAAACAGAAACGTTACGGCAGTAGATACAAGTTCTATAACTGTAAATGAACATCCCAAGGTTTTTTATGTAGCTATTGGTGGAGAGAACAATAAGAAAGGTATATATGGATTGAGATCCTAGCAAGGGACTGACGAGTGGGTCATTAATGTACTAGAGGAAGGGAGCACGCCATTTTCTGTGCTACCATCTACACAGACTAAAACCGCAGGGTTCATGCTACACCGCACTCACTCATTCACACACTCTCATTTCTTTTTCTTACTCGGTCAATGAGTTGCCAGTCAGGCACTGGTCTCATTACTAGTTGCTGGGAAACCCAAAAGCAAAAGAAGTGCAGTTTCTGTTCTTTAAGAGTTTATAGATTAGTGAGAGGGAGGTTGGCGGGAAACTGAGTACAGAGAGAGAGAGACACGTGATGCCACATGATGTTTAATAAGAGAGAGAAACCCTTCAGGGCCCAGAAGAAAGTTGTCTAACAGCCTGAAGCACATGGGTTTGTGTGTCCAGAGTTGGTGGAGTGGGGACGGCCAAGAAAGATTTCCAGGAGGGCGTGGAATTCGAAGGGAGTTTCAATGATATGGGGAAGTTAGCCAGGTTTGTTTTGGTTTGGTACTGGTTTGTGTGTGTGTAAGGGGGAAGCATAATTGAAATTACAGAGGAGAACACAACACTAAAAAGATGTGAAGGTGAGAAACACCAGAGTGAGTGGTCGGGCAGGGGAGATCCTTAGGCTGCCGTGTCCTGGAACGGAGGGTGAGAGGCAGAAGGGAGGAAAGGTGAGTGTGGGAGAGGATCAGGGTCCACACAGGGCACCTTCCATGAACAAAGTGTTTAAGGATGGACTATGAGAACAATGCAGCGAGAAACACACCCTCCATCCCACTTAAAATCTATTTCCTTCAGAAACGGTAACTGCAATGTTAGATGCTAACCACATAATTTGGGTTAGGAGAGGATAGCCAGCATAATAAATTGAAACTATGGTGATAATTAGGTTGTTCTGCTGATTAACTGGAGCTTTTAAAAAAGGAAAATATTTCCTCTGTAGAAAGTACTGCCCAAGTGGAGTTGGCTCCCACCCCACAGTTTGCATCTGACCAGCAAGTTCACAGAAACTTCACTGGTCCTCCGAGGGCTGGTGCCTGAAGTCCGTGGGTGTCATCATTAGGTGATGCTTTCATTTGGGCACGCTCCAAACAATCACTTAAAAATTATTGAGAAAACTAAGAAGAGAAATTCATTTCTAACATTAAAAGTAAATGTGATAGGGTAGGATACGGTGACCTGAAGTGATTTTTTTAAACACACGTTTGTTCTTTCAATATACATTCTATTTATTGTGAGAAAAATATCATGGTGAAATATATTGCGGTCAGATGCATCATGGCGACTGTCTCCAGCAAGATAACATGGGCTTCCGTACAGCACGGCGGGTGCTGGGCTCTGGGAGAGCAAAGCAGCCAAACCGCCAGGCTCCTTTAGTTCAAGGCCCAGGACGGGCCCTCTGCTGCGTGTTATGGGTCAAAACAAGTCACATGGTGAGCCCCAGACAACAGCTGGGAAAACAGATTCCAGTTCTTGGTGGGGGAAGAAAGGAATCTGTGGCCATTTTCACCTACAGTATTTATATTTAACAGTGTAAAAGCAAAGCAAAACCAACCAACCAACCAAAAAAACCTCTTTCTTTTGTCTGTAAGGACCATATAAAGTTTTGGTTTCTTTAACTAAATGGGTTTTCCGTGGGGCTGAGGGTGGAGACATAGGGGACAATGGCATAATACTGACTTGTCTTACAACTGGCATGTTCACCTTTATTTCTAAACCTTAGTTTAAGCTTCCTGATAATAGTGTCATTTTTGTTTTCTGTCTTCTGCTATGTATGCAATTATTCCTCTCGTTGGTGTCCTACATAGTTTTTGGGAATAGAGAAATTTTGAATAAACCCTATAGTGATCTAGGTATGTTAAATTTAGAAAAATTTATTGAGCCGGGGCTGATGTGGCTCAGTGAATTGAGCTCCAGACTGCAAAGCAAAGGGTCACTGGTTCAATTCCCAGTCAGGGCACATGTATGGGTTTCAGGCCAGGTCCCCATTGGAGGGTGTGTGAAAGGCAACCTTACACTGATGTTTCCCTCACTTTCTTTCTCCCTTTCTTCCCTTCTCTCTAAAAATAAAGAAATAAAATCTTTAAAAAAAATTACTGGCCAGAGGGGAGTGGGGAGGGAATTCCACTCCCCAGAGGGGAATTCCCCCAGAGGGGAAAGTGGGAAGGGTTCACAGGAACTAGTATAAAGGACACATGGACAAAAACTCAGGGGGGTAGAAATGGGAGGGAGGTAAGGAGCACTGGTGGGGGGTGGGCTGGGATGGGAGTAAAAGACAGAAAATGGTACTTGAACAACAATTAAGTAAATAAAATTTTAAAAATTACTGAATTCATCATGGTGACATATAAAATTATATCAGTTTCAGGCATACAATTCCATAATACACCATATGCATATTGTATTGTGCATTCACCATTCATGGTCAAATCTCCTTTTGTCACCACTTATTCCCCTTTACCCTGTTCTACCTCCCCTCATCACACCCTGCACTCTGGTCATCACCATTACGTTGTTGGATTCATGAAGTTTTTTGTTTGTTTGTTTTTTTGTTTAATCCCTTTATCTTTTTCACCAAGCTCCCAACCCCCTCCCCTCTGACAGCTGTCAGTCTATTCTCTGTATCTATGAGTCTGTTTCTATTTTGTTCATTAGATTCCACATATAAGTGAAATTATATGGTACTTGTCTTTGTCTGGCCAGCTTATTTCACTTAGTGAAATACTCTCCAGGTCCATCCATGTTGTCATGGAAGATGAGATTTTCTTTTGTTACAGCTGGTATTATTCCATTGCGTAAATGTACCATAGCTTGTTTATCCACCCATCTACTGATGGGCACTTGCCCTGCTACTGTATCTTGCCTCCTGTAAATAACACTGCAATGAACATAGGGGCGCATATATTCTTTCAAATTAGTGTTGTGGTTTTCTTCCGAGATAGTCCCAGAAGTGAAATCACCGGTCATAGGCAGTTCCATTTTTAATTTTTTGAGGAAACTCCATACTGCTTTCAACAGTGGCTGCAACAATCTGCATTTCCTCCAACAGTGCAGAAGGGTCCCCTTTTCTCCACATCCTCACCAGCACTTGTTTGTTGATTTATTGGTGATAGTTATTATGACAGATATAAGGTGATATTTTGCCATTTTAAATTATATTTTTTTTCTGATGATTACTGAAGCTGAGCATTTTTTCCTCTGTTTGTTGGATATTTGTATGTACTCTTTGGAGAATTATTTATTCAGATCCTTTGCCCATTTTTTAAATTGGATTGGTATTTTTTGGTGTTGAGTTTTATAAATTCTTTATAAATTGTGGACATTAACTGCCTTATCAGATGTATCATTGGTGACTATGTTCTCCCATTCAGTGGGTTTTCTTTTCAGCTTGATGATGCTTTCCTTTCCTGTACAAAAACTTTTTATTCTGATGTAGTCCCATTTGTTTATTTGATTCTCTTGTTTCCCTTGCTTGAGCAGATATATCAGAACAATTTGGCTATGAGAAATATCTGAGATTTTACTGCCTATGTTTTCTTCTAGGATTTCTATGGTTTTAAGACTAAACAGTTAAATCTTTAATCTGTTCTGAGTTTATTCTTTTGTATGGTGTAAGAAGGTGGCCTGGTTTCATCTTTTGCTTGTATCTATTCAATTTCCCGACATCATTTATTGAATGGACAATCGTTATATGTTTTTGCCTCCTTCGTCAAATATTAATTGACCATTAAGGTGTGGTTTTATTTCTGGGCTCTCTATTCTGCTCCACTGATCTACATGTCTGTTTTTTTATGCCAGTACCATGTTGTTTTGATCCTGAAACCTACACTTCTTTAATTCTTGAGGTCATAAAAAATAAATTCTGATTATTCTTCCTCACATAACATATGGCCCAAAATTTTGTGATTCCTTAACTTTCCATGGCCTGTCTGAAATCTAATTTCAAGTTTTTCTTTAATTTAGGGTTATAAATCCAGCTTATTTTTATAACACTTGAATCTACTTTTTCAACAGTTCTAGGATTTCTTATTGAATTCTGTGTTCATATTTACAATAGTTTCTGTAAATTTCACATTGATTTTAACGAAACTTTTATACACTTTATGAATTTGGTGCCATGTTTTTGTGGTGTTTTTCATTTTTCTTTTGGTTAGCTGGATCCACCTTCAAGTACTCTTCTTGTACAGACATACAGTGATATAGCCTTTAATCCTTGCCTGCCTGAGACTTTTGGCACAGGCTTACCATCCAGATATTATACAGAACTCTTGATTCTCAGCCTTTTAAACTTTAAAGTTCTATAGATATCATTCTTTTTTTCTCTTTTGATAGCTTTTAAAAAAGAGAAAGTTGAGCATTCATAGTGTTAGTTTTTTTCTAAAAATTAATTGTACAATTTTCTTGAATTAAGTTTTTAAAATTATTAGTGTTGATTTAGCTGTAGGTCTTTTTAAATTAATTTTGCCTGAATCTTGGTAAGTCACTTTGAGTTGTGATTTTTCTTCAGCTCATAAATGTTTTCTTCTATTATATCTTTGACTCTTACATTGCTCATATTGCTCTGGTTCCTACATTTGGAAAATTATTATTTAAGTCTGACCTCAAGTCCCTGTCTTGTATTTTTTCTCATCTCTTTTACTTCTTTGCCTTTTTTACTCTGCTTCTGGGAGATTGTCTCAAGTGTGTCCTTCACAGAAAGAATATGAACTTGCAGATTATTTATGTTGTCAAAAACTAACACCAAAGCAGATTTACATTTCTCTATCAAGTACTTTTGTTCTATTTTAACAATTGAATCTTTATTGTATTTTTACCAATACCATTTAGCCCCCATATAGCCCCTTCCCCACATGTTGTCCATGTCCCTGTGTTCTTAATTTTAGCCATATTTGTATCTCTGTCTTGTATCTCAGCTTGGTTTTTACTATGGTTGCCTACTCTTTTTTCAAAGAAACTTTTTCTTTCTCAATCCTTTTGAGGAACCAAGCAAAAATCTCTTATTTTTTCCAGCATATTGTCAGATAAGCCAGGCTCTCCTTCTGAGCCCTGAGGGTAATATCCTCTTTCCCTTAGTGGCACTCTTTATTTACCAACCTTCTTCTCCACACAAATGGCTTGCCAGATTCCTAAAATGCAGCAAAAGAAAATCAACTAGTGGCTGATAAAGCAAAACAAAGGGAAAGATCTTAAATAGCTCCAAGGGTAAAGCAATATAAAATGCCTACCCTAAAGGCCTACACTCTGGTACTAGTGGAAACCTATTTGGACCATTCTTGTAAGCAACAAATTCCAACACACCAGTCACAGTGTCTGTGAGACAAGAATGAATAGTTGTTAGGATAAACTCAGTTCTTCCAGATGCTAAAACGAAGAAATTTTTCTTAAGGTCCCATACACATGGGATTCTCTGCATCATAAAGATCAATGTCCTCTACAATACTTAGAAGAAAGATACATAAACAGGGGCATATGGCTAATGACATGGGCTGATGACTTTACCCCAAAGGCAAGTCAAATATGGAGACATTTAGAGTGGGTAGAGGGGTACATGGATTATATTCACATTCTTTGAGTAAGCTTCCATAAACTTTACTTTCCTCTACTAAACTACTGCTCAATGTTGGGTAGGTATGATTGTTCTCTTTGGCAGTTTGTGGAGTATGATTGTCCCCCGTTCCCAATTAAATTTATTTTTACAGAAAGTTTTTATAAAATATAATTAGCATACAATATTACATTAGTTTCAGGTGTACAACATAGTTATTTAACATTTATTGCCTAATGAAGTGACCACCAGAAGTCTGGTAACTATGTGACACCGTATAAGTTTATTACAATATTATTGACTATACTCTTTTGCTGTGCATTACATCCCTGCGACTTATTAATTTTATAACTGAAAATTTGTGTTTCTTATTCCACCACACCTTTTTTGCCCTTTTTTCCCCCCATCTACATTCCCGATTAAATTTAGAACAATACCTTAAGCAAATGTCAAACCAGTACTGGGATTTATTTATACCTTCTTGTGAAATTACTAAAGCCTAGCCAAAAACAAAACAGCAGCAGCAACGACAAAATGATCCCCCCAAAAGGCATATAAAACTGTTCTATCTTCATTCAGAGGATTACCTAGGAGTCAAAGCATTATTCATGAGGAGAATAAGGCTTCTTTTTCAAAGTAACTCACATCTACTTTAATTCACAGATAAATGGGTACTGAAGCCCCCAAACTTTACCTCTAGATCTTGACTGTAACAATTTTAGCATGTAAATCTTTAAGGCAGGTGTACTCAAATACTCATCTGTAGCCTCAACACCAGCTCAATAATGTATTCAGAATTTCCTGGTGCGTTCTCTAAAAAACTATTGCCTGAATACATACAGAGCAATTAAGTAAGTCAATTATTAAACATTAGGTAAAACTTGGGGAATATTATGAAAATAATTTTCTTTACCTTAAAGTGAATTGAGAGGCATTGGGAGAGATGGCCAGGCTGGTGAGCCAGGTCTTCATTATGACAGACCTTGACCATGACAGTGAGATCACATCATTTGCATATTTGAACATCCTGTATTTTTTTTGGGGGGGTCTGGAGGAGATTCTTTCCAAAGTATATTAAACAACAGCTGAATAGCCTCTCCCAAATCTTTGAAGACCTTTTGAGGGTTTTTTCCCCCTTTTTAAGTTAGGGTTCTTGTGTGGGACAGACCTCACGAGCTAACACTGAAAAGAAACAGAAATGTCAGAAAAACCCACCAGTTGTATTATTAACCTATAAGTACTTACAGAATTTCTGGTTTTCTGTTCTTAGGGACATTTTCCCCAGAAAGATTCTGAGATCATTTATGAAAAGTTATTTTTTTCCAGAAATGCCTGGAAATATGTATTTGTTGATAGGTAGAACTGTTTTTACTAGAGATTTGAGGCCAGAATAATCTTTCTGTGCACTTTCCCTCTAGGCCAAAAAAAAAGATGGTAGACAGACAGACAGACAGACAAGGAAGGATAGATTGAGTTTCACTGTATGACTTGGAGGTAAATAAAGCTTCAAGGGCACTGTGTAGTTGGGGGTCAGGGGCCACGGGGTTAGGCTTGATGGAATGAGTAAAACTCTCCCCCAGCTTCCCCTAATAGAGCTAACAGCAGAGGGCGGTTTCCCCAAGACGGGAGCGTAAGCTATTTCCTTAACAGGGCTTTCCATGTGCACCTTCAGGAAATCCTTGACTACACATTACCACAATGATGCCACTAGAGCTGTCCTCGTAATAAGCCAAAAACTATTTGTCTGCCTCAGCAGAATAGGGTGTGTGCATGTGTATGTTAAAGAGTATAATACTCAGCAAATGTTTCATGCCTTTTCAAGTATCAGTGCAAAATATGGTAAAAAGAAGCCAAATGCCATCCAATTACCCCTTAACCTCACCAGAAGAAAGACTGTCCTGGTGGGGACCTGACCCTTGTGACAGATCAGAATGAAACGGTGCAATGCACTTGGAGGGGATTTCCTGGGCTCGGACTGTGTAAGCCTGCGAGTGCTGGGAGGGGCTGCTGAGGCTGCAGCCAGGGGGACACTCACATATCTATAGACGTGGCTGCTTGAGGATTATTTGAACATTGGTGAATGCCTTTCCTATCATGTAACAAGATGACAAACACTATCTAATGGACCACAGGACATAAAAGGGAGAAACAACATTTTCTCACCTTGGGAGGGCTTGAGAGGCTCATCTAGCTGCAGATGCCTGCCTATATTACTTTGCCAGGAAGGTTTCAACCTGGGGTTCAAAGAGCAGAATTCTCACTAAGAGGGAGGTTGAGATAAAATAAGGGTTTCCAAGGAAGGCAGCCTGGGCAACGCAAGATGGGCTTCAATGAAATATTCTAACTTTCTAAAGGGGCTTTTGGTTTCCCTTTTTATCTGCATTTAAATAGGTGAAAATGATTTCCATAATCAAAGTAGAATCGCTCAAAATCCAAGAAGGTGGACTGCTCTAAGAAACACTGGCTTCCCAATGTCTGGTTCCCAGTCCTCACTCTATCTGGGTATCACTTACAAGCACGTAATTTTTTCATTGTTTCTCCCAGCTGTGACTAGATGAAAACTTATCATCTGTATGATCAATAGTCATTTTGTAAGTCAGCACCACTTATGGGTGCAGGCTCGCACAGAAAAATCTGCTGTCAGTCAATTGAGCTGTCCCCTTAAACACGCAGGTTGACTGAGAGAGTTCGTTTTTCTCAGCCTGGTCAAACAAACACCATCCCGAATGGTTATTTTCTCCCACTCTGGAGTGTTTGTTTAAGTTCAACAAGTGCCAGTGGAATTGAATGGACTGTGTGGTAGCAAAATCAGCTCAGTGAGCGATTCTTTCTTTAATGGTCCTATCTTACAAGGGGATAATGTTGAGTGTTTGTAGACTTCAGAATAAATGTGGAGGACAAGGCTGGTCAAATGATGTTATGGTAAAAACCTGCTAATATTTAGAAGCTGTGATTGAAAAAAAATATTTATTTAATTTTAGAAAGAGGGCATGGAGTGAGAAGGAGAGGGTGAGAAACATCCATGTGCAAGAGAAACATCAACTGGTTGCTTCTTGCATATTCCCAGCTGTAGAGCTGGCCTGCAACCCAGGCATGTGTCCGGACTGGGAATTGAACTGTTGATCTTTCAGTTTTCAGGCCCATGCTCAATCTACTAAACCACATCAGTCAGGGCTAGGGGCCGTGATATTTAAAATAAAATACTTGTACATCTAAAAATAACTTACAGTAGTACAATACTCATATTTGTGCAATGATTAGATCTTGGCTGTTTGGACAAGGGATTGAAACTGAGCTTTGCAGGCCCTGTTTTGTGATCCCATGAGTAAGAGGATGTCTGTAGAGAAGAGGAGGTTCCCGTCTCAGAGCACCAGGTTTTGCCCATGTAACTGTAGAAAATTCACCTGTCTTCAGAGTTTTCTGTGTATACAGGTCTTACACTGTTGGCTCTGTATTACCTGTATGTGATAGGCCATTAAAAACCTACAAAATAGTTTGGGGTTCCAAGTTTAAAAATAGAAGGTGCAGAGAAATACTAATTAAGTCCATAGACTCTGGACCACACTGTCAAGTTCATATCTTGCATCTGCTCATCATCTATTAGCTGTTTGACCTTGAGTGAGCTACTCAACCCCTGTGAAACTCAGTGTTTGTAGCTGTGAAAGGGGAAATAAGAGTGATACTTTAAGGGACTGGTGTGAAGATTAATTGAACCAGTGCATGCCCAGCACTTAATACAGTGCCTGTCACATTGTGACCACCCAGGAAATGAGGACCACCATTTTGGGATGTGACAGAAGTCATCTTTGGGAATGTACCACTTGCTGAAGAGATGCTTCATCCATGTGAACTAAGTAAAAGCAACTTGATTAAGTGTGTGATACCTGATTTCTCCATTTTCTCTTGCCTGCCTTAGCTTTCATATTCTACTATTTTATTGTCACATAATCTCGGCACACCTCAGTGCAGGACGGCCCTGCCAGAGGACAGGCAGAGAAGAGTGGGCAGGTGGTGGGCTCACCATGAAGATCAGTGAAGAAATAAATGAAAAGAAACCTGTCATCTGGCTCAGTGTAGAACACTTAGTGAGGGAACTGGCCTAAGGTTGCTTGAAATATGTGTTTATATCATGTAAGTTATCAATGATCATGATTTTCTTGGCCATAGTTAGCATGGAGCATCAAGATGGGAAGAGAGCCATGTGTGTGCATGAGTCTTACTCTCCGCCCATGCACATGGGTGTCTGTGCACACATACAGACATTTCCTCCTGTCATTAGTCTTCTTACATTTACAGTAAATTCCACCCTCTGTTCTGGGTGACATTGCTGGCAAAAACACAGGTGCTAGATAAGTGTGCACAGTACTGACAGTGGCCCCTGGACTCAAACATTGATTTGCTGGTGTTCTGCCAACTTCTATAAAGTAAAGATCATGTCCTCTATAGCAGTGATAGAGAAGTCTTCAGCAGTGATAGAGAAGTCTTCAAAGAAGGGGTTGGTTAAAAATGAGCATTTTAGTAAAAAAAATTTTGCGATTCTTCTGTCACTGCCTGAGATAGGCAGGTGTGAAGTCAATTTAGTGAGCTTCAATTGCTGCCGACTTTGGAAGGAATAATATACTCTCTCTTTAGACTCATTTGGAATAGGGAGCACTCCCTCTCTCTCACTGCGAGTTTGCAGATTGCAACCTGATCAACCTGTAAGGGGCACAGAGTGCCCGCTTCCAACAGGGAGAGGTACATCCCTATGTCTTGGAAGGCCAGTGATTTAAGGACTTCCCAATTCATTTCTAAAACATATGTGGACAGTTCTCTATAGTCCTAAGTCTCTTGTGAAGGTCAACACCAGAAAGAGGTATGAGAAGGGCAAAGCTTTATAGGTAGGCCAGGTGGGCACCTGCCTTTACAGGTAGATTTCAGAGGTGTGAGAAAGGAAGGCCTTTGGTCCTTTACATCCTACCATCCCTACCCAAATGCCAAAAGTACCACCATAAAAGCTGCATCCTAAAGTTTTTGTTTTTAAAGTCACAAGTTGGCTAGAGAGCAATTAAATATCTAAGGCAGGCAGTAACTGGGGAAGGGAAGTTTGACAACTGTCACCCCCTGCATTGTTCTGTGAGTGACCTTCAGGAAATGAGACTAAAATGACCCACAGGGTGGTCCCAATTAAAACAAACACAACATTGAAAAGGAACAGTGTTGCTGAAAGTAAAGTGAGTTGGCTTTGTTATGTGGGAGACCTTTGGAAAACTCCCCAATGAGAACTGAGATCATGACACGACCTGATAGTGTTTTTTCCTTCTCAAAGGAAGCGCACACAATAAGTAGACTGCAAATATGTCAAGCAGGGTATCTCAAGTCCTCTTCCATGAGATGATCTGTCTGTGCGCAAGGAGGATGTGTAATATCACTACATGTTCTAGTTAAAGCTTCTTTTCTTCCTGAAGTCACTTCATTTTGCTTTTTATGTTTCTAGAAAAGAATAGGTAGATTTTGTCTATCCATTTTACAAGCGAGGCATAAGAACACTGTATTTGGCTGTCACCATGGCCTGTGTTCAAAAAAAAAGAGAAACTTTTTCCTTCTTTTGGAATGATTGTCTAGTGGTGACAGCAGAGGCATGGCTGTAGGTCTCGAGCAAAACCCTCTGGGACTCAGCATCAAGATCAAATTTCCTACATCAGTGTTGACACTTACGACTGTTCAGATTGAAGAATCCCACTTCCAGGCAGAGGGTAGGACAAGGTTTGGGGAACATGTGGCTTTGCGGCTGATAAGGCACAGGACAGGATGAAATCCTCCAACTGGTCTTGTTTCTGGGCCTCACAGTATTACTAAGAGGTGTGGTTAATTGAGTCTACTATGCATGTATAAGGAAGAAATGGTGAAATTTTCATGCTGGGAACAGGATGCACGAGAGAGCACAGCTAGTAGTGCACCGCCAAAGGAAAGATAATGCTCACCGTGGGTAAGCACTGGTTTATGGATGGCCGCAGAACTCCGCTTTCAAAGTCCTTCCATTGGTGACCAGCTGAATGCACAGTTTCATGTCTCCTGGACTTGGAGGGAAGGTTTTGAAGAACAGAGAGCTTTGAAGAATCTTTAAAGTTTCTATTTCCAAATATTTATTCAATAAGCATTTATTTGGAACAGAGTTATATGGCAGGCACTATCCAGCTGCAGGGGATTCCGTGGTAGAAAAAACAAACAACCTTCTTCTCTCCCCTCAGGGAGCTGACATTCTCAAGGATGCGATAGGCATTAATAAAACAATCATACTAATAAATGTAAACTTCCGTCCTTGGTCAGTGCTAGAAAAGGGAGGGATATTGTGTTGTGAGAGTAGAAGATGTGGGTGGTTGTCATGGTCTGGAGGGTGAAGGACAGTTAACTCAGAAGAAACAAAGACTCAGATGAAATGTGAAGTATGAGCTGGACCATTTGGTAAAGAACGGGGAGGATGAGAATTCACACAGGTGGAACAGTACAGGTGAATGTCTTGTGGCAGGAAGGACCACGGCACATTCGAGGTGCTGAAAGAGGCCTGGGGTGTGGGGAGTGAAGGACCAGGGGGAAATCGTGGCTGGTGAGGCAGGGCTTGGTCATGTCAGGGCCTTGTAGGCCATTTCATTTCAATTATATTGTTTGCCCTAAGATTGACCGGGGGCCTAGAAATATTGGTTTTTTAAAACTGGTAGTGCTATAAAACAGACAGGACATTCTTATATTTTCTAATGCTCATGACCCCATCCAATGCTGAGTGTTTCTAAAAACCAGGGCTTGTCTCCGGGCTCTCACGTTGTCCCCTGGGGTGGCTGTGTGCCGCGGATTCACAGCTGACTCTGTTGGGACTGCACAGGCTTCTACCAGCTGTGGGACGGGACAGCCTGGGTTCTCTGATCAGCAGACTGTGTTGTTTTCTCCAAATGGAGACTCAAAGGACACACTTGAAATGGAAGGTTGTGGGAAAGGAATCTAAATTGGTTCAGTGTCACATACATCCCTGATTTATGCCTCCTTTACATCTCACTGCTGATAAAGCGAACACTCCTCTGTTAGCTTGTTCTGTGTGTGTGTGTTTATAGGAAAAATCATTTCCGAGGCAAGGAGACTCAGGTCCATTGCCTTATTTTCTCCTGGGACAGTGATATGGTCAGGGAAATATCTCACTTCAGATAAATGCAAATTTCATGTCATGCACTAGTAAAGTCCCTATTAATTTTTCTTCCTTTCTTTTTTGTTATTACATAAGACATTTATACTCATTATTAAAAAGTAGGAAATTCGTACAACCAAAAAGAAAATTGAAGACTCCCAATTTAATTAATATTTGGAATGTATACTGCCAGATATTTTTTCCATGAGCGAATGTATATGTATCTTTACAATTAAAAAATAAATAAGGATCTTATTTATTTATTTTGGAGAGGGAAAGGGAGGGAGAAAGAGAGAGAGAGAAACATCAGTGTGTGGTTGCCTCTCACACTCCTCCTACTGAGGACCTGGCCTGCAACCCAGGCATGTGCCCTGACTGGGAATCAAACCGGTGACCCTTTCTTTGGTCTGTGGGACAACACTCAATCCACTGAGCCATACCAGCCAGGGCTCTTTACAATTTATAATATGCCCATAATATTGAATGAGTGATGAGTTATTTTTAATAGAAAAATTAATGCCCATTCACAATGGTAATTAAACAGGAAGATCCTGGAGATGGAATAGTCACAGCCTTCATTGTGAGTGTTTTCTTGTGAAAACTCCAATTCCACAGCAAAAAAATTCTGGCTTCTAACATAATTATTTCAACATCATTATTTCCTGTCAAGCTCTTAGTAAATTTAGGCAATGATGAGAATGAACAAAAAAAAATATCATGAGAAAATATAAGCCAATGTGTTTAGAGTTTTGATAATCAACAAAGAATTCTCCAGACACCCACATGAGTTTTCTGGTCTGTTTCTGGAGGCCTGGGAAGTCCTGGGTCGTGGTGACTCTTCTTATACCAGAAAATGACCCAAAGTATGGATATTTTACATGCTTATATGTGCTGTATGTGTTCACTTCCTAGGGCTGCTGTCGCACGTTTTCACAAACTGGGTGGCTCAAAACAAAAGACATTTATTCTCTTACACTTTGGGAGGTTAGAATTCCAAAATTAAGGTGTCAGTAGGATTGGTTCCTTCTGGACGCTCTGAAGACTCTTTCTGCTAGCTTCTGGGAGTCCCCGACAACCTGCGGTGTCCCGGGCTTGCGGCTGTGTTACCCCCGTCTCCGCCTTCACTGGCGCACGGCCTTCCTCCCCGCGTGCATCTCCCGTGTCTTTGCATCCAGTTCTCCCTCTCCTTTCTCTGATGAAGACGCCAGTCCTTGGATTGAGAGCCTACCCCTATCCAGCATGACTTCCTCCTGACTGGATTATTCTGTAAGGACCCTGTTTATAATTAAGGTCACTTTCACAGGGGCCTGGGATTGGGACACGGACACACCTTTTTGTGAGACACCACACTGCCTGTTGTGTAATACAGTGTATAATAATTCATCTCATGCATTACCAGCAGCATATGGAAAAGCAAAACAAAACTGCAGTGCAGTTCATTTTCATTAAGGATACAAGGATCCTACCTGAAATTGCCCATACCGAAAACACTGAATACTCAGAGCAAAACAAAGCAGAGTAAATCTTCTCCTTTAGCACACTGACCATGGGCCAACATCAAACTAACATGGGAAACACAATGGGCACAGAGCAGATTCATGAGTCCTTAGAACATTACTCTTACATATTAATTAAGGGTTTATTAATATATTAATTTAAGGATGAAAAATGCAGGTAAGAGTATCCTAGAATAAATGAGCGTTTATTCTTAGTACAAGAAATACTGTTGCTGCCCTGGCCTGTGTGGCTCATGCACTTGGAGCATCATCCCATAGACTGATAGGTTGAGGGTTCAATTCCCAGTCAGGGCTCATACCTAGGTTGTGGGTTCAGCCCCCGGTTGAGTGTGCACAAAAAGTCCCCGGTTGGGGCGCTACAAGACGCAGCCAATGGATGTTTCTTGCTCTTCCTCTCTCTCTCCCCACCTCCCTTCCCCTCTCTCTAAAATCAGTAAGCACGTCTTTGGGTGAGGATGGAAAAAAAAAGCCCTGCCGTTGTGCACATAAAAATAAAGCAAAAACAATTGTGAGTTACTCTACTATTTTAATAGATTGGGACAGAATCTATTTGAAAAATAGGGTATGAATAGGCTCAGTTTCTTTTTAGGCAGGATGTTTTAATATAAAATCTGTTTTTTCCCCCTTAGACTTTGGGACATAATATACTTTCTGTGAGCACAAATCCAAGAAATTATAGTAAGATTTGTTTTAATCCACGCTTAATTCCCATATGTGATTATTTTCTACAATCTTTACATTATATACTTTTAGAAATAAAAAGCTTTCTATAAAACAGAGTTCTGCAAATTGAACATTTGCCCCCAGATTTACACTGACAGGAAATGCTACATATTGTGACAACTGTCAGTGCGAAGGGGCTTGGAACAGGGTGAGGGAGGACCTGTGTTCTCAGTAGAACCTCCTTACTGGCTCTGCTTCTCCAGCCTTGATCCTGTTATGTGTCTTCTCTGCTCGGCCTAGACCCCATGTCCATTGCCACAGATTTAGTTCTCTTTGGTGAATCACTTCTGCAAAAACCTAATGAGCTCCTGAACCTAGATTCCGGGTGTTGAAAGTGTTGCTGCTGGAGAAACCCCCACAAATATAGGGATACGTGTATGGCCCAGCGGGCTCATGGTTTTCCAGCCTCCTCTCACACTTCCGTGTTGGCCTAGGATGCCTCTGAGTGATCCTGGCCAGGGTTCTTCCTTATTCTTACTGCCTCTAGTGAACACACCCATCTTCTACAGCACAGAACTTCAGAAAGATTCACTCCAGGGTTTGCAGAACCCCTTCCTTGATTTGGGTGATGTTAGAATGGCTGAAAAGGCTTTAGAACCTACATTCAGTGATTTTAATCATTAACAATACTCCGTTTGAGGGGAGTACCAGGGACAAGAGCAGAGGAAAAGAGCTGCCCATTCTGTCACCAACATAAAACAAAAAAATGACAATTCTCTCCTTATTATGCTGTCATAAACTGTATATTAAAATGGACCTCAATGGAAAAGTATCAAAGTACTGAGCTTTAAAGCATCTGTTTACTGATATTCAAAGGCAGTCACCGGTTGAGACTTGAAGTTTGCTTTGAGGCCTTACTGTTGTTCATCCTTATAAATAGTGATGTGTGTAAAAGAGAGTGAGTGGACCTGTTCAAACAGACACACTCTGCGTTCCTTTCCTTCCACTGATGGGCAACAGAGAAAATCACTTCTATTGCTGGCAGTTGAGCTTTCATGGTTGTGTCCCCACCAACCCCCGCTAAACCATTAATAATTTTTTGTTAGATTGCATAATTTATAGTATCGGTTTTGAATGCATAATGTAATACTGTATACTGAAGGGTAGTTAGTCTTTCTTCAAATAGGTTACTGAAAGTGAAATAAATACCTAGATTAAATTTCCATAGCAGGGCGAGAGAAATGAAATAATTTGCTGAGTTGCAAAAATATGTAATAGACATTGTGGAGATAATCTAAATTCAAAAAAATTACTTCATTGTTCTACTCATCACAGATGGTTTCATTCTACAAGCAATTCTTAAGAAAAATGTTGCTGCAGTAGTTGAATAAAAATAAGTATTTCTAAATAAAGTGAGTTCAAAAAATAATCTCTAAATATTAACAAAATGAGGCAAAACTGGTTAAGAATTTTATATAGTCATATAAAAAGTGACTATATTTATTATAGCATCTCTGATTTTTGGGAATGAAGGGGTTACAAAATCTTTAAAATATGACATTGTAAGCAAGTGCTGGAAAAATTTTGCTTATCTTTATTTCTGACTCTGTCCTATTCTAGGAAAAATATTACAAGAGCATTACTTATATTTCTGGAAACTTGTTGGTGTTACTAGAGATTTATTTGTAGACTTTCTGTGGTTGTAAGAAATACAATTCATGCTTCATATTAAGAGGCATCTACTAAAATGACTGTATATATTTTTCCAAACTACCATCTGTTCCTTTCTTGTATCTTCTATAAATCAATAACGCTATTTAGTCCTTCTGCTCTTACTCTGATCATATTTTTCATGAACCCAAACCCCTTATTTTAGTAAGCTTTTGTCTTCCTGAGAAACTATCAAACTTCAGCTGTGGGACTGGTACTAGACCTTGTGGGAATACAAAATAGAATTTTAATGTTCTCTGGGCATTGGGCACCATTTGTTGTTTATTCCTCCAAAGTGGTATTATTTTCATTACGATCATAGGATTACGTTCATCAGGGCATGTGTTATGTTCCTTATTGCAACCTCACTTTTTCCCCTTTGGAAAGAAACATGGAAGTAAAGGGAAAATAGGGTAAGGGTATGGACAGACAGTGGTGAAGTTACAGGACTGGTGAATGACTCTTAGATACTTTAAAATAAGTGTATATCAAAATCACTGGGAAATCTGATTTGTGAAAGTAACAACTTTGAGTAATGTGTGTAAATGAACTGTTCCATACAATTCTTCTGTTTAGACCCACTTAAGATTTTGAGGTTGTTTTTCCATACATACATATTTTTATTTTTTAAATGTACTTTCCACATAATAAATGTTTCAATACTTCCATTTAGTTAGGAGATGCTCTTAAACACACAGAACAATTTGGGCTAGGTTATTTTATATAATGGAACTTGAGAAACTGTAAATCATGAGTTATTTAGTAGTTTAACATTTTTCCCCATTCTGAATTACTCTGTAAATTACACTATCACCATCATCATTATTAACATCCTTTAGGACGGAACTCTGGGGAAAAATTAAATGCTGATTTTATCTAACTTTTTTTACTTTCTTCCTATACATAGGTTGATTTACAAAAGGCTAGTAATTTTGCAGATGCTGGCCCATGTCTATAAATTCATGACATTTCTAAATTTAGAAATGCTTTGCTAATATGATTAGAATATTTTCTTATTTGCTCCCTGAATCTTATTTGGGGTATGCACAAAATAAAGGGACTCACACTTAAGCCACAGAAATCATTCATAACCTTGATAAGCTCCATAATACTGATGCTGTTTTGATAGAGAAAACCACAAGTAATGCAAATAGCAGTCTTGCCTTTCCAGTACAGGTGTGTAATAAGCACATATAATTAAGCCAAAGATACCTAATGGTTTGTT
This sequence comes from Artibeus jamaicensis, assembly GCF_021234435.1. Lineage (NCBI taxonomy): Eukaryota > Metazoa > Chordata > Mammalia > Chiroptera > Phyllostomidae > Artibeus > Artibeus jamaicensis. Next base: position 613,451 of record NW_026521764.1, on the reverse strand, counting down.
GTTGGATACGCATTTACAACAGCTGATTACGCTCTTAATGTGTGGTTCATGAGTCAGGTGATTTTCTTATGTCTCCACTGCTTGAGCAGAATATTCTTCATGGACTCATATACAAAACAGTTCGGTGCCTTTTACACAGTGGATTCCCACTGCTGCCTGTAATTTAGTGTCTTTGCCATATCGGCTTTACTGAAAGATGATTAAAAAGAGCATGCAAATTCACAAACAAGTCATTTTATTCTTCAACTTAAATAATTTAGAAATGCCTCCCCAAAGGAAACTTATCAAAATGTAAGCCTTTCGACATGGTTTCCATCTTAGTGAAATATATCAACAGTGCATTTAATCACTGTTATGCATAAAATATGGTTTATGGCTCTGCTCTATATATCACACAGGTTTCTTTGTATATTATGAATCTGAGTCCTTCAAAGGGCATAAAGCAAATATGAAAAACTAGGAAGAATTTTTAAAAAATCAGTGTGGAAATAAGCAGCAGTACATAAACTATTTTCAGTTTTTCAATTCCATACTCTCACTGGGATTTTAAAAAATATTATTCAAGACACACACACACACACACACACACACACACACACACACACACACACAGTCTTTGGATTGTGAATTGGGCAAACCAAAGATAAGAATGACTCTAAATAAATTGTATGTGAATTTGTTTATTCTAAACACTTTTAATCCTTTTTTCTTCCCATCATGACACTGTAAGAAATATCATGTGTGGACAACCAAGATGATACACAATTCCTCTTCCCAGGATGGTCAAACGCATCTATCTATTAAAGTTTATAATGTGGAGGAAAAAAGATAAAGAAATTTTTTGTTTCTTTTAAGATGATATCTTATAGGTATACAGTGTGTAGGAAAAATAGTCATGATAATATCCAAGCTCAACAGAATTTTCCCATAAATTACTGAGTAGGTATCCTTAATCATTGTATTCAAGTTCTGTACATCACCTGTTTAATCTAGCTGGTCCTGATTTACAAATTATTTCAAACAGTGCAAAGGAACCATAAGTTAAAGTTTTATTTTCCATATTAGCTATACAGGTCATCCCATTCTAGTCCTGTCTCAGGACTCTCTGAGCATCCTGGACTTGCCTCTTTAGTTCCTTTGCCAGATTGGGGAAGTTCTCCATTATGTTTCCAAGTAAGTTTTCAGTTTCTTGTTCTTCCTCTTCTCAATCTGGCATCCCTATTATTTGGATTTTGAAACCTTTAAATTTGTCCCAGAGGTTCCTCAGCCTCTCCTCATTTTCTTTCTTTCTTTTTTTTTTTTGAATTCTTGTTTCTTCATTCTGTTCTGGTTGAATGTTTATTTCTTCCTTTTGGTCCAAATCATTGATTTGAGTCCTGGTTTCCTTCCCTTCACTGTTAGTTCCCTATTTTTCTTTTTTTAAATATATTTTATTGATTCTGGTATTACAGTTGTCCCATTTCCTCCTGCTTCACTCCCCTCCATCCTAAATACCCCTTCCCATCCACGCCCTCCCCTTTAGTTCACGTCTATGTGTCATACATATAAGTTCTTTGGCTTCTACATTTTCTATACTGCTCTTACCCTCCCGCTGTCAATTTTCTATCTACCATCTATACTACTTATTCTCTGTACCTTTTCCCCTCTCTCCCCCTCCTATTGCCCTGTTGATAACTCTTCGTGTGATCTCCATTTCTGTAGTTCTGTTCCTGTTCTAGTTGTTTGCTTTTGTTTTTGTTTTAGGTATGGTTGTTTTTTTAAATTTTATTTAATTATTGTGCAAGTACAGTTTTCTGTTTTTTACTCCCATCCCAGCCCACCCCCTCAGTGTTCCCCACCTCCCTCCCATTTCCACCCCCCCTTAGTTGTTGTCTGTGTGTCCTTTATACTAGTTCCTGTGAATCCTTCCTCTTTTTCTCCTGAAAATCCCTTCCCTCTCCCCTCTGGTCACTGTCCCCCTGTTCTCTATTTCAGTGTCTTTGTTTTTATTTTGCTTGCTTGTTTCATTGTTTAGCTTTCTGTTAAAGGTGAGATCATATGGTATTTGTCTTTCAACACCTGGATTATTTCACTCAGCACAATACTTTCCAGTTCCATCCATGCTGTTGCAAAGGGTAGGAGCTCCTTCTTTCTGCTGCATAGAATTCCGTTGTGTATATGTACCATAATTTTTTGATCTATTCATTTACTGATGGGCACCTAGGTTGCTTCCAGCTCTTGGCTATTGTAAATTGTGCTGCTATGAACATTGGGGTGCATAGGTTCTTTTGGATTGGTGTTTTAGGGTTCTTAGGATATAATCCCAGCAGTGGAATTGCTGGATCAAAAGGCATGCCCATTTTTAGTTTTTTTTAGAACATTCCATACTGTTTTCCACAGTGGTTGTACCAGTCTGCAATTCCACCAACAACGGATCATTTAGGTGTGGTTGTTAATGATTGTTAGTTTGCTGTCATTTTACTGTTCATATTTTTATCTTTTTTTCTTAAATAAATCCCTTTAACATTTCATATAATAAGGGCTTGGTGATAATGAACTCCTTTAACTTGACCTTATCTGAGAAGCACTTTGTGTGCCCGTCCATTCTAAATGAAAGCTTTGCTGGATAGAGCAAATCTTGGATGTAGGTCCTTGTCTTTCATGACTTCAAATACTTCTTCCCAGCCCCTTCTTGTCTATAAGGTCTCTTTTGAGAAATCAGCTGATAGTTTGATGGGAATTTCTTTGCAGATAACTGTTTCCTTTTCCCTTGCTGCTTCTAGGATTCTCTCCTTCATTTTAATCTTGGGTAATGTAACTATGATGTGCCTTGGTGTATTCCTTCTTGGGTCCAACTTCTTTGGGACTATGAGCATCCTGGACTTTCGGGAAGTAAGTCTATTTCCTTTGCCAGATTGGGGAAGTTCTCCTTTATTATTTGTTCAAATAACTTTTCCACTTGTTGTTGTTCTTCTTCTCCTTCTGGTACCCCTATAATTTGGATGTTGGAACGTTTAAAGATGTCCTAGAGGTTTCTAAACCTCTCCTCATTTTTTTGAATTCTTCTTTCTTCATTCTTTTCTGGTTGAATGTTTCTTTCTTCTGGTCCACACCATTAATTTAAGTCCCAGTTTCCTTACCATCACTATTGGTTCCCTGTACATTTTTCTTTATTTCACTTAGTGTAGCCTTCATTTTTTCATCTAATTTGTGACCAAACTCAACCAATTCTGGGAGCATCCTGATTACCAGTGTTTTGAACTGTGCATCTGATAAGTTGGCTATCTCTTCATCGCTTAGTTGTATTTTTTTTGGAGTTCTGATCTGTTCTTCTGTTTGGGCCTTTTTTTTTCTTGACGTGCCTATTACTTAGTAAGTGGTGGAGCCTTAGGTGTTCACCTGGGCAGAGTAACTCTGTTGCTGCGTTGTGATGCTATATGTGGGGGAGGGGTTCAGAGGGAACAATGGCACTTGCTTCACTCTATGCTGGCTTTCAGTCACTTTCCCCACTTTGCACAAGCAAATTGGGCCCTTCTAGTGCTGATTCCCGTGTGGATTGGCTTGTGTACATTCTAGGACCCTGTGGGTCTCTCCAGTGAACTTTTCTATGAGGCTGGGAGTTTCTCTTGCTGCCACTTTAACCTCCACAGATATTTTCATTCAGTGGTTTGAGGCTTTATTTCTCTATGCTCGGACCCTGGGTTGTGTGGTCTGTCCCACTCCCTAGGTATTCCTTCTGGTTTATCTGCATGTGAATGTGGGACCACCTGCTCCACTAGCTGCCACCTTGCTGGGTCTTCTAGCTACCACCTTGCCACGAGTCCTCTCCATCCAGTTACACATCTCTGCCCCTTTGCACATCTCTGCCCCTCCTACCAGTCTGGATGAATGTGTCTTCTGTAACTCCTTGGTTGTCAGACTTCCATATAGTTCGATTTTCTGTCAGTTCTGGTTGTTTTTTGTTTTTAAATTGTTGTTGTCCTTCTTTTGGTTGTGCAAGGAGGCACAGTATGTCTACCTACGCCTCCATCTTGGCTGGAAGTCCCTATCTTTCTTTATTTCACTTTGTATAGCCCTCTCTTTTTCCTCCATTTTGCAACCATACTCAACCATTTCTGTGAGCATCCTAGTTACTAGTGTTTTGAACTGTGCATCTGATAGGTTGGCTATTTCTTAATCACTCAGTTGTATTTTTTCTGGAGCTTTGATCTGTTCTTTCATTTGGGCCATATTTTTTTGTCTGGACACACTTGTTACATTGGAGTGGGGCCTTAAGTATTCACCAAGGTGGGGAAACCCATGGTGCTTCATTGTGGCACTGTATGTGGGGGAGGGATCTGAGAGTGAGCAATGCAATTTGCTCAGCTCTCCCTTGGCTTTCAGTCACTTCCCCAACTAACCACAAGTAAATTGGGCCGTTCTGGTGCTGATTCCCAGGTGGGTGTTTTGTGTACATTCTAGGACCCTGTGGGTCTCTCCAATGAACTCTCCTGTGAGGCTGGGAGTTTCTCCCACCACTGCAGCCCCCATAGGTATTTACTGCCAGAGGTTTTAAGGCTTTATTTCCCTGTGCTGGAACCCTGGGTTGTGCAGTCTATTTCACACCCCTGTTGTTTCTCTCAGTTTATCTGCACACAAATGTGGGTCCTCCAGCTGCTGCCTTGCTGTGAGTCCTCTCCAACTTGGTTGCCCATCTCTGCCCCTCCTACAGGTCTGAAAGAATGTTTTTTCTTTAACTTCTTTGTTGTTGGACTTCCATACAGTTTGGTTTTCTGGCAGTTCTGGTTATTTTTTTGTTTTTGAATTTGTTGTCCTTCTTTTGGTTTTGGGAGGGGGCAAAGTATATCTATGTACATCTCCATCTTGGCTAGAAGTCTAGCCCATTCTCGAATACATTTAAACATAGAATAATATAGTCAGTAGAAAACCATCATCCAGGTTTAATAATTGTTGAATTGTTGATATTTTGTTACATTTGCTTCTGATTGGTATCTTCAAATAATGGAATGTTACACACGTCGTTAAAGGCACTCCTTCAACTTTCCCTGATCTTTTTCACTTCCCTTTCTTCCCTGAAGTGTACATTTTCCATCCATATTTTATTCTTTGCATATATATCCATAAAATATATATACTGTTGCTTCATGTATTTTTAAATGTACAAAATTGATTTTAGGTATATGTATCTTTCTCAAACATCTTGCTTTTCTTATTAATCATGTTTCTTTAACTTAAGCAAATATTTTATTTATTTATTTTCAGAGAGAGGGGAAAGGAGGGAGAAGCGAGGGAGAGAAGCATCAATGCATGGTTGCTTCTCATACACCCCCCCACTGGGGACCTGGTTCACAACCCAGGCATGTACCCTGACTGGGAATCAAACTGGTGAGCCTTTGGTTTGCAGGCCGGCACTCAATCCACTGGGCCAGACCAGCCAGGGATAAATTATAGTGTTCACCTGTGTGAATAACCTGTATGTTTCTATGACATCATTTTAATTGACTGCAGAGTGTAATATATTTTAGTATTTTACATTTACTTCAGCCATTTCACTAATGTTAGACATTTAGAGTTCATCCAAACCTAAGTAGCATTATAAACCTTTCTAGAAATATTGTTGTAGCTACACCTCTGGATAAATCTTTCATTATGTCCTAAGATAAATTCCTAAAATGGTTATTGCTGGTTCAAAGAGTATACACAATTCTTTCTCTATATATTTTGAAATATATATAGAAAAAAATATAAATTTATACTTCCACATTTTTACATCAATGTGTAAGAATGTGTTCTTTTCCAATTTGATATAAGAAAAATAAATTATTGCTATTTTAATTTTCATTTATTTGATTATTAAAAAGATACAATTTATAGCTTTATTATTAGTCACTTATTTTTTCTGAAACTTTTTTCTGGAAGCCCCTTGTCCGTTTTTCTACCAGTGTGCCCATCTGTTTTCTCCCTCACATATTGAGACAATACTTACAATCCAGGTCTTCAGCCTTTTCACTATTTACCATGAAACAGTATAGAAATTTTATGAAGTAAAAATCTATCAATTTTTATGTATAGTTTATGCCCTTGATACCCTATTTTAAAAGCTGTTTTTCCACACTTTAAAACTCTAATTTTTATTCCAAATGTTCATCTCTTACTATAATTTCTGTGTATAATGATTTTCAATTTAATACACCCAAAGCCAATATAACAACATTATTTTTTCTCAGCTTTAACTTGGTTGGTTAGTAGAGATAGAATCCAGATCAAGGCTAACTAGTGAGGAGGGTAGGAGTTGCCTCATAACTTTTGCAGACCTTACTAATTACTTGTATAAAGACATGAACCTACTGTTTAATTTTCTATCAGGGGAGCAACATCGAGAGCCAAGGAAACTTCGGCTACGGGGAAATCCTGAGCACATTTATTCTTGACCTTTATTTTCATTTTGTACATGCTGTTGGGTTGACAAATTTAAATAATCTTTTCAATAATGTAATATTTTTCTGTAGATTGCTTTCATGTTAGGGGACAATTTCATGGCCTTTTTCCCTATCCTGTTGTGAGAGGGATTCAACATAAAGAGACGTTTCACTTCTCTCTTAGCCTAATTTCTGCATCATAATTTTTCATAAATTAGTCTGTGCCTATGCACAAACCTGTCTTTTGCAGAGGATTTTCAGTGTGTTAACAACAACAACAACAACAAAAAAACAGAACAAAGTTTTCAAAGGGGACAAGTGCTCTTCTGAACGTCAATGTCTTTGCTACTTGTTTGAAAATCAAAGAATGATGGGGTTACTAGGGCTTAAGTTAGTTGATTGTTTTACATTACACTTTGTGTATTATTGGTGGTGACACATAGTGAACATCTAATATGCATTAGTTACCCATGGTCCCTTATAAATATTTAAAGTTCTTTTCCACAAGCATAGTCACACTGCAGTCGCACTGTAAACTAAATTTACAGAAGACAAATAAAAAAATAAAATACATTAAAGATGTCAGAATTGATGAGCTAGTGAGATAGAATTTAACTCTGACTTTAAACATTCTCATTATAATCAAGTGTAGCCCTTTACCAAGAAGTTGATAATTCTGGGGTCCCTTCTAAGGATTTATTTTCAAATAATTAATGGACAGATTAGCATATCTGAAGTTCTATATTCTTATAAAGTTTATTCAGAGTCCATACTTGTAAGCAAATTATAAAGTTTTCTTAGATGCATGAACATCTTTGAAGTGATTTAATGTATTCATTTTGCGTTAAGATAATGTTCCCTGAATTGACAATTGTTGAGGTTTCTAAATACTGTCTTTTCATGTCTCCATAGCCTGACTCTGATCTTGAAGCCCGCCTACACCTTCTTGCTACCCTTCTCCTTTTATGGTATCAGAAGCACAAGCAGACCATGGTTTATCTTTGAAGTTCTCTAAACACAGCAATTGAGACACTTTCACAGATGTCACTGCATCTCTAAAGTCCATTTTGTTTGCGAAGAAGAAGACTGGTATTGGTTGGTACTAAACATCTGGATAATTTCGAAGAGTATCCAGTTCTTCTTTAGCCACAACCATTCTTAATTTATCACTGTGGTCAATGACAAAAAGAATGCTTTGTCCTCTGTATAATAGTGTTCCCAGAGATTTCTATATCTTCCTTGGCCTGACACTTCAAACATTTGAAAAGACAAACTGGGCAATTTGAATGTCTCTATGCTGATTCCTATTGTTGGAACTATATCTTGAGCTTAAGCATTTGAAGGTTTAAGTTTGTTGATGATTGTTGTTTTGCCACTGTGGTCCAGCCCAAGGCACAAAGCAGGAACCTCCTTCTTCTTCAGGCCAAGCAGCCCTGCAAGTCTTTCTGGCAATCCTGTAACTTGATTTAAATATTTACAAACCAGCCGGTCTTTGAGGTTAGTCCCACTGAGCCCAGGAGTTGGTGAGGGACAAAAATGGATGCATTCGCCTGCACCCATCTCTGGGATGGAAATCTGGCGCAGGTGCCTCTCAGCGTTTTCCTTTCTGTGCCCTTTGGAAGGATTGCAGGGTCAGAAGCAAAGGTGCCTCTGCAAGTTCATTCTGCAAGTTTAGTTGATGAGCAGGTTCCTGGGCATGTAGTGGTCTCCTGGCAACTGGAGGCTTTTCTGCCCAAAGCCACACTTCCTCTGAGGCCACAGTGAGTCAGTCAGCTGCTGTTCTGCTGATCGTGTTAAAGAGCTCTTGAAAAATGGGTGTTTTTACATGGAGTCATTAAGATAGTTGATCTTAAAAATAGTATCTGAACACACAATTCTTAGAAGAAACCACTAGGATATTTTATGTGAAGTATTATGAAATGTGTTTTTTCTTTTTGTTTATGATATTTCTCTTTTGGCTTAAGTGCTCCATGAGAAAGAATATTAGACTATTACATAAAGAACATGCAAACATATGTAGATAAAAGTTACATTGTCCAACAGCAGTAGAGGTTGGCCCCCCCCCATGTGAAGTTGAAGTCTTAAACAAAGCAAATAAATGGCTTTGGGATATTTATTATTCTACATTATATACACACACATAAATATGTGGAAATGTGTGATGGTAGTCATACTTGCCAATGTATATTTTAAATTTATATTTTGTCAGATATTTCCTATACATACTATGAGAAATAATTAAATTAGATTTAATTAGTTCTTTAATGAAAATGTCTTAAAGGTAAACATTGTCACAATAAAGAAACCTGGGGTTGAGGAGCAAAAGCCAGAATGCTGTCAATACTGAAGGACCTCAGGGGTCATCTGGTCTACCCTTCAGCCTCTGGATGTGCAAATCCTTAAATCCCTCAATTAATTCTCCTGTTGTCATGGACCTCCAGAAATGAATGGTGCCATGGACTTCTTTGATAGACTACTGATACTTCTAACTTTTCCCATATGCTGAGGGGGTTGGAGAAGAGAAGCCTTGGAGACATGACAGTTTCTTTCAGAGCTTTTAAAAGAAATTTGAAATAGCTCTCCTTATTCTCCAAAGGCAACTCTCCCTAAATAAAAATTAATCGAGAATTGTATAAGTTCAGAGTTAGAGGGCTAGTGAATTATATTTCCCTTACTGCCACATAGAAGTACCACTTTTAACCAGTAAATAAGAATAAGCACCAGCCTTTATTAAAATTAGTCTGTTTCCATGACTTTAAAATATGTAAGGTCCTCAGAAATGCATTCCTTACAAAAAATGGCATTTTCCTGGGTCTCAAAGTGCTGTCGTTGGAGGAACATTAGGTCTGTTGGGCATTGCTCTAGAGACCATGCTGTAAGCCATGGAGATAATTCATGAGAAGCCATATTTTGATACATGGTGAAAGACTTATCTTCAATTAAAGCTGTCTGAAAATTAAATGGGCTGTCCAAAAATCAAGTGAATTCTCTGTCTCTGGGATCCAAAGATAGAACGAATCGAGTGAATTCCAAAAATTGAGTGAATTCTCATCCAAGCATCCAAAGATAGAGTGATGATGCACCAAGCATGTTGCAAGTGATTACTTGTTGAAAGTCAGATAACCTTCCACTCTAAGGTCATGAATAAATGGCTCTACTACTTTAATCTTTTCTGATGGGAGCTATCTAGCTTATATTTCTTCAATAATCATCATTTATAAATTTTTCCAAATTACTTACATATATTGTATGAATTTTGTACGGATAAGCAACATTTATCTATCTGTCCATATCTACATCTGTGCATACAAAATATATTATATATCAGAAACTTAAAATATTTGACAAAGGTCCAAGAGTACCGAATAGAAAAAAGATAGTCTCTTCAATAAATTAGTGCTGGGATAATTGGATATTCACATGTAAAAGAATGAATGTAGACCCCTACTCTAAGCCACTCATAAATATGAACTCAAAATCAATTAAAGACTTAAAGATAAGACTGGACACTATAAAACTCCTAAAAGAAAACACAGAAAAAAACCCTCCTTGGCAATGACTTTTTGGATATGACACCTAGAGCCAAGTAACAAGATTAAAAACAAGTGGGACTGGCTCAAACTAAAAAGCTTCTGCACAGCCAAAGCAGTGATCAACGAAGTAAAAAGATGACCTATGGTATGGGAAAACTATAAACCACATGTCTGGTAAGGGGTTAATATCTAAAATATGTAAAGAACTCATATAACTCAGTAGCAAGAAACCAAATCATATGATTTAAAAATGGGCAAAGGACCTGAACAGATCCTTTTCCAGAGAAAATGAATAATCATGTACACAATAAGGTGATCAAACTCACTAATCATTAGAGAATCAAAACGAAAACCACGATAAAACCACAATATCATCTCATGCTTATTAGAATGGCCATCATCAAAATACCAGATAAAAAGTGTTGGCAAGGATATGGAAAAAAGAGAATTCTTGTGCACTGTTGGTAGGATTGTGGATTGGTACGGATACTATGGAAAACAGTGTGAAGTTCTCTCAAAAAATTAAAAATAGAACTACCATGTGATCTAGCAAATTTACTCTTAGTAATCTATCTAAAGAAATAAAAACAGAAATGCTCTCTCAAAGAGATATCTGCACCCCCACACTCACTGCGGCATTATTTACGATAGCTAAGACCTGGGAACAACCTGAGCGTCCACTAGACACAGATAGATGGGCAGGCAGATAGATAGACAGATAGATAGACAGATAGACAGATAGACAGATAGACAGATAGATAGATAGATAGATAGATAGATAGATAGATAGATAGAATGGAAGATTTTTCAGGCATAAAAAAACAAGAAAATTCTGTCATTGCAACAACATGGGTAAACCTGGAGGGCATTATGATAAGTGAAATAAGTCAGAGAAGACAAATACTATGTGATCTCATTGATATGTAGACTCTAAAACTAACAAAAGTTCCAAACTCATAGAAAAAGGAGATCAGATTTGTGGTTATCAGAGACAGGGGTCTGGGGTGGGCAAACTGGATGAAGGTGGTCAAAGGTACAGACTCCTAATTATAAATAAGTGCTGGGAAGTGAATGTACAACATAGTGATTATACTAAACACTGCTGTGTAGTACATTAGAAAGTTAAGAGAGTAAACCCTAAGAATTCTCACAAGGAAAACAACTTTTCTCCTTTTTTTGGTATCTATTTGAGATAATACAGGTTCACTAAACTTATTGTGGTAATCATTTCACAGTATATGAAAGTCAAGTTCATTAATCTGTAATCTCTACATCTTAACTAACACAGTGCTGTATGTCAATTATAGCTCAGTAAAACTTAAAAATAAAGGCCAGTGGGAAAATACATACCATTAACAAATATAATTTTGGTCTGTTCATGCAACACCAAAAAACTGCTTTCAAAGTGAAACATTAGCCAAACAATTGGTGATTTTCTCTGCATAAGGCTAAATAAAGAATTATTCCTTTTCATTATTTGCTAGTTTCCAAGGAACCTATGCTATAAATCTTGATACCAGTTTGATTTCTGTTTTCTTCCTATTCCACATGCTTGTCAGGCCCTTTGCTGGCAGCACCTTTCAGCACATCTCCCCTTTTCCATTTGCATCCCTTCCTGACTCCTCCCTGAATATCGCTCACCCAGGCTGCAGCGATTGTTCCCTGTATGTTCTGCTCACCTTCATTCACTCTCTCAGCAAACATGCAGTAATTGCCCACTGTGTTCCACTTGGAGCTACAGCAGTGAACAGCAGTGAGGTCCTGTCCTCAGAGACTAAACAGCCCCTTTTCCCTTGACCCTGCTTGCACACCGGACACATCCTCCTAAAAATCATGATGGTAATTATGTCAGCGTTTCAAAACCTTTGGTGAGTGAGTACTCTGAAACTTAAGATTCTACATAGACTTAAAATCCCCTTCCAGGCCAATATTCCACAATCACTTCCAGTTTTTCATTTGGTTGAGATAACTCTGACACCAGTTCACAAACATCCCTAATGCTCTGCCCCACCCCCTTTTCTCAAAAGCTTCTCCCTACAGTGCAATGCCTGGCAGTCCTCAGGGTTCTCACTCCATGATACATTCTCGTGTACACCTTGTGTAGTCTCCTTCCTTGGAGTGTGAGCCTAGGAATACGATGAAATGTCAGTCCTGGGGTCAGGTCAGGTCAATCATCCATTGACTTTAATCAGAAGGGTGAAGCTGACCTATTTCTCTAAGTGCTTAAGCGGCAGTGGGCCCTTCTCCCCCGCCCCCCCCCCCGCCCATTACTATTTAGTCCCCTTAGGCGCCCCGCTCCCTGCAATCACCACACTGTTTTCCATGTCCATGAGTCCTTTTTGCTCAACCCCCCCAGGTTCTAACTCCCCATCACCACCCTTAGCTGAGGGACTGGGCCCTTCTTAAAATCAGAAAGCTTAATCCTGCTGGTCTTGAAGGAGCAAACTCATATTGTGGAGGAAGCCACTAGGCACGGAACAGCAAGTGGCCTCTAGGAGCTGAGAGTGACCCCAGTTGGCAGCCAGTAAGAGAGTAGGAGCTTAGTCCTGTAGCTACAAGGAACTGAATTCTGCCAACAGCCTGCAGGTGCTTAAATGAGGAACCCAACATTCACATGTGACCACAGCCCTTGCTAACGCCATGATGTCAATCTGGGAAGATCCTGAGCAAAGGACTCAGCTAACCCAGCTCCTGACCTGGGAAACTATGAGCTAAATAAAGTGGTGATGTAAGCAGTTAAGTTTATGGTAATTTATTGGGCAGCTACAGAAAATTAATAAAAGCTGCTCACTAATTTCACCCAGAAATATCCTATGCATTCACCAAGATCCAGTTGAAATGTTTATCTCTTTCCTGTTCCTCCAGATTTCTCCAGCCACAAGTGGTCTTTCTCTGAATTTCTATAGAACATTGTTTCCCTCATATGGGACTTCCTACTTTTCTTATAACCACGTGTGTAGTCTTACTTGTCCTCCTGAATTGTAAGCTCTTGGAGAGCAGAGATGGCCTTGCATTTGTACATATGCATGTTTGGGAGAATCATTGAACCAAGTAAATAGTTCTCAGGGATCTAAGAGTTAGAATTTCAGTTTTCAGCTTCACACTCATTTTCTTGTGCTTTTGTCAACTTCACATCGCTTAACACATATACAGAATTTTGTGACCTGACCCTCCCTAAAACTGGTGCCCAAAAGGCTAATTCCTTTATCAAAGAGTAAACAACATGAAGTTCAAGTTGAAGGTTATTAAAATGGACTTATGAGTCAGGAAATTTTCAGACAAGCAAGAGCCCCTGAGGACTCCCTGACGATGCACAGATGTGAGATTTGCAGGCAGCCTCTGTCATCCACCTGGGCCACTTCCTTCTTCCCAACGCCACAGTTCCCCTCACCTGTGTGAGCTCCGGTGGGTTTAAATAGGAAATAATGAGGAACCAGGCCCAGACAAGAGCGTCCCCGGCAGTGGGAGCATTACGGCCAGAGTTGGTTAATTGAAATCATGCATCGAACCCAGTTGCCACGGATGCGATCTGACAAAAATGATCATAGGATGAAATTGCCTCTTGCTGATCCCCACCTATCTTACATTTCAGCGTGCAGCCAGATTGAAGCAAACTGCTCCAATTTACTGCTCCCGACCTGCTGATAATGGACACTTTGCTGTGCACTCTCCCTTCATTACTGCTCAGGTCAGGGCTGTTAACAGGGACTCTTGCCACTTTTGACAGATAGTCACTACCAAGATGAATGGCGGTAGCCACATGACCACTTAGAACCGGGCCTTCCCTCTCCGGCACCTTCAAAATGCCTTTTTAAAAAAAAATAAAAATAAAAGACCACACTTCACTGTTTAACTCTTTATTAACTAGGAGAATCAATAGAAACCAGGCAACTGTAACCTCGTGATTCCTTTACTATAGAGCTGCAATTATTTCAAAGAAACCATTTCATAGCATTTTAAAGAGAAACTTTCCAGTGAAGCTGCCTTTGTATGTTCTGTCACACTGGGGAATGGAAACAGGCTTGGAAAGTGAATTATTTGGGGGGAGGGGACAGTGATTAGCCCGAGTCTCAGCTATGCTAAGTCTTATGAAGAAGTGGCTATTTTCTGAGCTTAAATGGGCTTATTGAAGAAGTGGTAAAAATTATTTATTAGAGAAAATAGGCAATTTTTAATACCACATGGTGAACAGAACCCAACAGCCTGGTCCTTGATAGTTTCAATTGTTCACAAAGAACATTTTAACACCGACATTTCTAAGTCATTCTACTTCTATATATTTAGAAAAAAAAGATAAAAGGAGAGGAGAAATGTGTGTATTAATCTGTGCTATTTTCTTTATAAATTCTATTCCTTTATTTATTTTTAGAGAGAGGGCAAGGGAGGGAGAAAAAGGGAGAGAAACATTGATGTGAGAGAGAAACGTCAGCCAGCTGCCTCCCATACACGCCCTGACTGGGGACCGAACCCACAACTCAGGCATGTGTCCTGACCAAGAATGGAGTGGGTCGACTTCCACTTTGTGGGACAAGGCCCAGTCAACTGAGCCACACCGGTCAGGGCTATGCTGTCTTATTTAACAGACAGACACGCATCATAATTCTGACAGTAAATGCTTAATGAGTACGTTTTAAGAGCAAGTGAAAGGCGAATAGACTACATATGTTTAAGGTTCCACAAAGCTTCTAACTTAATTCTGTATGTAAACAAAATACAGTTTGGACAGAATGCTTTCGTTTTTATCCAGTTCCTGAAAAGCTCCTTCTTCATTTTCACATTTGACAGTCAGATGAGCTCTCACAACTCTTATTAGATTTACATTGCATTGTCTGATTCACTTTGCCTCATGAAATTAGATGAGCTATTAAATACCGTAATCTGTTATCCCCCATTAAAATTAATTGATTTTCATGTCACTGGAGAACTAAAGAATTATCTGGAGATGGTCTCATAAACTACAGGGCATCGTGGGAAGGCCGTTTTAGTCCCCATTGTCTCTAGTAAGGTCAGGCAGTCCTGTGGCTTTGCTGGGTTTCCTCTGAGTGGAAGTCCCCAACGCACTGCTGTGCTCAATAACTACACTCCACAGAGAGGAGTCCCCTTTATGAAAAAGGGTTTTAAGATGTGGATGATGCGTAACATTACTCCAGGAGGGGCTTGCCACGTGGCAGAATAGTTCCAGATACACAATGGCGCTGGTGGCGGGGGACTGTAATTTGAATGAACATGCTATTTAAAAAAATAACTACCAAATAGTAACAGCCGTAAAAGTAAATACAAGGGTTGCATTGGATTGTGTTGCCTGAAAAAATCTTATTTGATATTTTGGCCCAAAGATCGCAAGGCTATATATATTATCATTAAATAACTCCTGGTTATGGAAAACTTATCGAGTGCCAGGCACTGTGTCAATCAATTTCAACATGTCCTATTTTATTTATTGAATCCTCAAATGCTCCTGTGATATGGGCTCCATTTTTTCCCTGATCTCACAGGTGGGGAAACGGAGGCTTAGAAAGACCAAGAAACATGTCTGAGTTCACATAGTTAATAACAAAGGAGTCGGGGTGTGAGCCAAAGCCGCCTTACTCCAAAGTCCATATCCTAATTGTTATACCCACTGCTGCTCGCTCCTGTAACACCACCATACACAATTTTTAATTGTTCACAATTTTTATCCATTTAATGTTTATGAAGAATCCAGCCTTTCACTTGTAAATTGGTTCATTCAAGGAAAAGTGATCCTTGCCTTTTTAAAGTACCGTCCAGTATTAATAAAAATCACACCATGGAAACATTAAGAAAGCTCTGTGTTGGTGGCATTTTTTCCCACTGTGACCTAAAAGTGGGCAGGAGGTACTTGTCTATCAAATACAGGTACTGAAGAAACTGTGACAGACAAGTTAAGAGAAGGACCCAGAGCATCTCTGGCTGAGTACGGAACCGCACACTGTGGTTTGCGTGGGACTGTCTTGGTTTTTGCCATGGTCCTGACACAGTTAACAGAAGCCCCGTTTATTCCCAGTATTGTTTGGTTAATAAACTAGGGTAGCCTTAACTTTAAGGGAGCAGTTTGTTTTGCCTGTTAGTAAAACCAGCTCTGTCCATCTCATAGGAATGAGCAGGCTGCCAATCGAGTGAGCTGTTTGTATTGAAATCTGCATGCTCTACCTGCCACACCTGACGCCCTACTCGCCCTCTGTTTCCTCTTTTCAGTTGGTCACTGTGATGGTCTTTTGATGTGTCAACTTGGCCAGGCGTCAGCCCTCACTTATTCAATCCAACACGAATCTAGGTGTTGCTGTGAAGGTGTTCTGTAGTGGGATTAAAGTCCATAATCAGTGGATTTCAAGGGAGATGTCCTAGAAAATTTGAGTAGGTGTGATGCAACCAGCTGAAATGCCTTAAGACAGAGCTGAGGCTTCTCTGAAGAAACGGCACCTGTGGACAGCAGAGTGCACCTTCACCTGCCCTGTGGGTTTCAGACTCTCCTAGCCAGCCCCATGATCATGTCTGCCAGTTCCTTGCAGTAAGTCTCCGAATATATTTCTCCTATTGGCTCTGCTTCTCCAGTTGAACCCCGACTGACACAGTCATGAACGCCTGCTAAAGCTTGTTTCAAATCCTTCCCATGCTCCTCCAGACTCTTAACTGCATGCCTGGGCAATCCCACTGGCTCTCTGCCTGCTGCCAAAACCAGACAAAAGCTTCAAGAGCTCCTCTATCTTCTTAATCTAGCATCATCTTTACCAAGGGCTCATAACACGCCTCCAGCACTCTGCTAGGCACGGAAGATATGAAGATGAACAAAGTATACACTGTTTCCTAGGGTCTAACCATGTCACCTCCCCCAGCAGAAAACTTGCCAAGTCCCCTCCAATGCCTGACGGACAAGGAAGACAACTCAGCCAGGCAAAGAGGGTGCTGCTGATTTTAATCTGCCCCAGGACACAGATCTCACAAGTGCCTAAGGCACAAGCCTGGCTGTTCCCTTCATAGCTTCCGATTAGGCAGACTTATATTTGTATTCCCTGTATTTCTCATTTCAAAGTCAATATTTTGTTGCAGAGAGCAGAAACTGGCTATTTAAAGCAGAATAGGATTTAGAGTTCGTTACTTACAAAATTGTTGGACAGGCTGGAGACGCGGGCCCCTGACTGGTGGGCTCCTCAGGAACCGCTCCCAGAATCACTCCTCCAAACTGGCCCAGCACAGAGGCTGCTGGCTCCACCACAACAGGGAAGGCAGCGAGTCACAGCATTTGTGGACTGAAGCTTTGACCTCGGGGTCAGGGAGCTGTTGCTGGCTGCCACTGCCACACCTGCCTCTCGGCTCCTGTGATGCAAATGGCTCTCACGGGGAAACTGCTACAGAAAAGCCAACATCTCCTTGATGACAAGAGCCAGCAGAAAACGGGTGACACAGCAGGAAGTTAGCTTCCACTCTTATGTCTGGCGTGAGTGCATCTGATTGGCATCCATGACTCCAGCTGCAAGGGACTCTGGGAAACAAGGCATTTGGCTTCCCAGCTGCTTGTAATACAGGAAGGCTCAGCTGGGGGCTAAAGCCTTCCCTGTATTACAGGATGCCCGGCACCATCTTACGTTTCCCATCAGAGCTGGTTTTTATCCAGACTGGAACATTTTAATCCCTGTCTTACTCATGTAAGGATGATCTATTTGATAAAAGGTCTTAAGGCCCTTAGCACCCACCATAACTTCTAGCATATCGAAATGTTTCATAATGAATGAAACATAATTATTATGTATTCTTCATTGACGAAGTCACATTTATAAATTATAATTTAATTGTCTTAAGTAAAACTTTTCTAACAAATTATAGAAACTATATCCCATACAGTACCCACTATAATGCCTTTAAGTGGAAGGCACTCAATATTTCTTGAGTGGATAAATGAATACAGTGCCATTAGACAACAGGGTCTGACGTGCACACTTCATAGGCTTGCATGACCGACATTCATATTTCTCTAGGACACTAAGTCATTGTACTAGAAGGTGATGTTTAATTTGCCATATTATAGAAGCCCATGATATAAATATTGCCTCTATGTTAATGTTTTATTTCCTAGGAATTATTTTATTGGGTGCCTCCTCCTAAAATTGCAGCATAGTGAGAACAAATTAATTATGTACAAACGTGATATTATTTTCTGAGCAAATAATATACTTCATTTTAAAAGACTAATGGTAAAGAAGATTTATGTACTATCACACTCCTGATATAATAAAATTATATATTTCTTTTCTATGTGTGCAGTGAACAGAAAGGCAGATAAAACCAAAGTGAGAGGAGGTGGGGGCAAACTTTGGTGTAACCACGTGGTACAGTCTGCATATTTGCTATCACCCCCACTTACGCCCCAATTCATATGTTGAAATCCTAAGACCCAGTGTGATAGTCTTAGGAGGTGGTGACTTAGGGAGGAGCTTGTTTCGTAAGGGTGAAACCCTCACAAACAGGATTAGTGTTCTTATAAAAGAGACCCCACAGAGCTCACTGGCCCCTTCTGCCAGGTGAGGACACAGCAAAAGGACTGCAGCCTGGAAAAGGTTCCCTCACCTGATCGTGCTGGCCTCCTGAGCTTGGACTTCCAGCCTCCGGAGCTGTGAGCAATAATTTTCAGTTGTTTATAAGCCACCTAATCTGGGTTGTTTTGTTATGGCAGCACAAATAAACTAAGGCACATGGCAAATGTAAAAAAACTGCCAGAGAGACTAGAAAGATGGCCTTTGTGTAGATGGGATAAAGTTCCACAGGAGAGAATTATTGTTAGAATGCATTTCATCCCCTGAAATCTGTCCTCACACAGGTGGAGTGCTTGTCACGCACACGGTGCCTCTCACGCAACTTTCAATGGACTGAAAGGAGAATGCCGTGGAGGTGAATAATTTGGCGCCTGCACTGTAGGTGCTGTATGGAATAGGTCATGTGATGAACTGCCCATGGGAGAGCCAGCTGTACTTCACACACACTGCCTGGGCTCTTGCCTCAGGCGTCTCTCCTTGGGCTGGTGAATGGTTCCTGGAGGGGCTAGTTTGCTGTGTTCGTCTTAAAGTAGGGGTACCCAATGCTTTCAGGACATCTTCTAACCATTTCTGTAAAAACCCTCATTAATTAAAATGAATTTACATTTTTAAAATTATATATTTCTTTTCTATTAAACTGAAACTGCTATAATATTATACACATTTTCCAACAGAGGTCTTGGCTGAGAAATTTTTCTTGCAATAACTCACTCTGTTAATACTTTCATTCCATCATACCAGGCTCACTTTTAATATCCTGTCTCAGGGTTTCTCAGCCTTGGCACCAAGAGCCTTCTGGACCAGATCTGTCTTTGTTGTGGGGGCTGTTCTGTGCATTGTAGGATGTTTAGCAGCATCTCCGACCTCTATTTACCTACTAGTTTCCAGTAGCAAATCCCTTCTTTGCCACTTCCACCCCCAATTTGGGGTAATCAGGACCATCTCTAGATATTGCCAAATGTCCCTTGGTGGGTAAAACTGTCTCCTGGTTGAGAATCATGGATCTAGCTCCTCAAGGTCAAAGTTTTGGGTGATCAAATAGCTATTGCTAGAAATCAGAACAACTGGCTGTATATTCATATAATTAAAGAGAACTCCTATTTTTCGTGTGTGTGTGTATGTGTGATGTAAGAGTATGGTTATATAAATCAGTGAAAAGTCACTCAAACACAGGTTTTCCCACCATTTTAGAAAGATATATCTGAGGTGCCTGACCCACCCACAACCTGTGTTTCTGCACTAGATTCCAAATAACCACGGCAATCAAATAGCTCATGTGACTATGAGCTCTTTGAAATGTACATTTCACTCCTGCACTAAAACTTCATTGCACTTTGTTCATTTTGATTCCAAACTGAGCCAACTCAGGTCAGTGAGGTGAGCTGACCCCTGAGGCTTACACGGAAGAAACCACCGCGGAGCCTGCCAGAGACTCACTCTTACTTCTAATAGAAGAGGGACATGTTTGAGTTATGATGTCATTGCCACCACTTCTCTAGCTTCTCAAATATTGGGTTGGCCAAAAAAGTCCGTTATATTTTTTTTCATAAAATATGACACATTTTTCATTGATCACTTTATGGATTTGGATATTTTGAGTAAGTTGGCTCTCTCCCACTATTGGCGTCTAGTGAGTAGAGGCCAGGGGTGCTGTTGAACACCTTCCAATGCATACGACAGCCCCACAGCAGAGAATTATTTGGCCAAAATGTCAGTAGTACCAAGAAACTTGGCAAACCACTTTTGACACATTTGATCTGTCACATCATCTTCTCCATACATTATACAAATATTTTTTTGCATTACAGTTACATTCTTTTCTTGAAATAATAAAGCATAGTACACTGAAAATGTTGTGTATTTTCTTCTGTCTTCAGTATTAAAATGGCTACACAAAAATTCAACAACTTTGATCGTTTTTTTAAAAAATGCATGCTGATATGACAGCTGTCACAATGCAAACAAAATTGTTTCAAATGAAGTTAAAGATAACTAAGCACCACTAGAGGCATCATACAGCCTGGCAAACATAACAGACTTTTTGGCCAACCCAAGAGATATAAACTTGAGTGGGGTGGGAGTGGGGGTCTGCCTTACAGCTTTTGCAAATGTCCAGTAGGCCAGGTCACTTGACTGACCCTTAAAGGGAGGGGGCTCTTTGAGTGAGGCTTTCTGTAATGGCACTTGGGCAAATTCCACTAGCCCAAATGGCACTTGCTGATGATTTCAATGAGCCACAGCCAAGAAGATCTTCTGACTTGCCATCCTCTTCCTTTTGCTCCATCTCTTCAGAGTTTTGGTTTTTAGTCACAGAGAGGACATCACGTACTCTGTATCTTTCTTTTAAAACATGTATCTCTCTGTGGTTTAAAAATCCATTCTCAACTATCTGCCACATGAGTACAAGGAGCCTCTGTTTTTTTACTCTTTCCCAACCTAAATTGGGGCTCAACGGCATACACACTCTGTCATTGCTTCCCAAGAGCACAGTCACTAAGAAGGTGATGACAGATGCAGCCAGAGGTTACTAATGTTTCCTTTGCTTGTGCTAGAAAAACCTGCCGTAACCCGCTGGCCATTGGGAGTGCTCTTGGATGCCCCCACTGCTTCCTTTGCAGCACCTACAAAAGCAAGAAACTCTTTCCTGTGCAGGCCCTGAGCTGGGCTGAAGCAATCCATGACCTTCTGGATTCCCCAGCGTTTCTAGCCCGTGGTTAGTCTTCCAGCAAATCCTTCATCTCTGCAATAAGGCCCACATTCTCTCAGGTGGGATCAGCCTGTTTCATGACTCTCAGCATTCGCTGCGTCCACCTCTGTTCAACATATATCTCAGGGAGTTCCCGAAAGCATCGGATATCAGTGCAAGGCCTGAAGGAGGCCAAGTCAAAGGTCAAGGGTATCCCTCCCACACCATCATCAGCAAAGCCACTGTGGGGGTTCCCTCATGGACCCCCATAGTGTGGATTGTCCACATAGAAGAATGCAAAGGGTCCAGTTTGTCTTTAAACTCATCTAGTTACTAAGGAGCCATGAAGCTAAGCATGACCCACAGGGAAATGAAGCCATAGATTAATAAAATGACACACACCTGTCCCCTGTTGTTTTGCGCTTTCAAAGTCTGAGCTATAACTGATTCAGGAAGAGTCCCACATTAACATACTGCTACACTTATACAATAAAGACCGAGCTGGTATAAAATGTCTTTGCAAATTCCAGCATTCAAAACCAAGAGGTCTGTCATCCCCAATTGTCTCTGACAGCAAAACAGTTCCGTGTTCAGAATGGCTACAGTGCATCAGACACAGGGAATCCTAATTCTTCACAGCCTGCTATGCCAAAGGGCTTCCAAGTCAGACCCACAGAGGAGAGGAGTCATTTTTCATGGAGGCAAAAAGAAGGGTGGATTTTGGGGAGTTTGGGAACCACCTTTGTTGCTTCCTGAACAGGTTGGAGTGTTCCTGGCCTAGAAGCAATATTGGGAGGTAAAAGACCTTCAGATTCTTTTCAACTAAATCCTGCATGGATGGGCACTTAACACGAAGTAGGTACCCATGGAAACCCATGGCTTTCTCATACTTGACATTCGGGAGACTCCTCCCTCTCCCTGATTCCTTTACAGGGACAAAGTCTTAGGTTAACCTGGTGAGTAATTGCTTTAACAAGTATTTATTGGCACCTATTAAGTTCTAGGTATTAGAAATACAGCACTGAACAAAGTAGACCCAAGCTGTCCTCATGGACCACACATTTTAATTAGAGGGCAAATGAGATCCAATGAGTTGAGATCTTACTGTGGCCAGGTATGGTTTTAAGCATTTTACATGTGTGATCTCATTCCTTATCAACCCCATAATGTAATTACTATTATTATTTCCATTTTGCAGGTGCAGAAATGGAGGCTCAGCAAACTGAATAACTTGCCCAGATACCTTAGTTCCAGAGTCAGCCATCCCAACCACTCTCTTATCATTTTGATAAGAGGGTGGACCTAATAGCAGGAGCAATTACGATGGCAAGGCGAGTTGTTTGGTACAGCAGAGACTGTTGTTCGGAGACTTTGGTGCCAGCGGTGTCATGCCTAAAAGCTGTCCTTGAATGTTCAGTCTTGATCCAGCCAGGCCACACTCACCCTGCTTATGTAACTTTGTCCCTGTGAAACCTTACCAGGAAACCTGATCTGTTCGTCAGTGTTCAGGAGCTTTTGTTCCTGAAGCCCAGGCTCGCTCAAGGCTCCCTGCACGTGAGAACCTGTTTATCAGGAAGAGGAGCGTGGTGCCACTTGAACTTTTCTATGTCGTCGGCTCATGGTGAAGAGTCCAGAACTGAACATCCCTGGGTATACAGCTGCAGGGACAGGATGATGAAACTAAAATTGCAGGGACAGAAATGAAGCCACCCAAACACATGCACACACTTACCCACTTCATACCCAATAAGAACAACAAAACTGGCCCCACGCAGCAAGATGTGTAAGTTTGCAGTGAGAACAAAGGCAGCTGTAAATATTTCAAGGAGCCAATAAAAGGAGATGAAGAAGGAAGAAAAAAAAAAAACAGGACTGGTTAGCTCTCCACAGCAATGGGCTCCATAAAAGCTTTTATTGTTAAGAGAGTTACTTTACTAAGAGCTACATGAAGAAAGCCGAATGAATGCGAAAAATGGCATGCAATAACCTGAGCTGAAAGATGATTATCATCCTCTGCGTCCTGTATTTTGGCGCAAGGCAGTGCTGCTATTAGAAGATGGCCATTGTGGTTAAAGAAAAGCTTGTTTTGTACTTTTCTCCCCCTTCTGGGTAAACAGAAAGTCAATATAGATTTCTCCTCTGTGCCAGTCCATTTATCCGAACAATTATTTTGAAGATATAATCCAATCTTACTGTCTTTCCAAAGGGACGATGCCTGTGAACTTTTCCGACAGAGCTTTGCACACACAACTTGCTAACCCAAGAACTGCGTTATTTTTAGCATGTATTCCTTCCCTTCCCATCTGCCCCTCGCCCCCCTCCCAACCCCATTCTTTAGCCATCTGTTTGTTTTGTTGTTGGCTATTAACAGGAGAGTGGGTGGCATTTAAGGGAATTGACCCATCTGCACTTCAACCATTCAAAAGAGAGCCAACTAAAATTGTAAAAGAATAGAAAACTGGACTTTTTTTGGAGGGGGGGAAAGCATTATTCTCTTAGGCTATTAGTGCAGTTTTCCTGTATTCTCAGTTTGAAGGACCTTGCTGTGTCCTTTTTTGGGTGAACGAAGGCAGTACAACCTTCCAAAATGTCGATGTCAGGGGGGAAAAGTCGTTAGCAAGAGGACAGTATTGTTGAGCAGATGTGAATTGTTGATGTTCCTGAAATTCTATCTTATGTCATTAATATAGTCTTCAATCATACTTGACTTATTATTGCCTTGACTTTACTCTGCTGGGGAGTTGTCAAAATCGCAGCCACATATGCAGGGTATGTAACGATATGGTGTAAACCGTTTGGAAGGTCCAAATAAAATCAGGACTAAACTCATTTGATCATGGCTTGAGTGCCTTTTAAAGACTCTCTTAAGTATGTAAAAAATATTCAGATAAAATATGTGGCAACTTGCTTTTCACAGACTATATAATCAACAAATTACATTTCAGTAAGCGGCACATTGACTTCACCTTGGAAGTGGCAACCCGGCTCTTCCTCCCGCACCCGGAACACTCTCGGCCTCCCTGCCACTCTCAGGACTCACTCGAGCCTAAGCGAGTGAGGGACCCTGAAGCTTAAAGTTCATTAGCACCATGAGAAGCCTGCCTTTGATTTGTTGCCTTGTGTTGCATAAACTAGAATGATGGTAAAATTGCAGAATTTATATACATCTTCCATGTGGTTGAAAGCATGTGGAAGGCAGAGATACTGAAAAAGATTGTCCATGCTTTTCATTTCTTTTTGAAACAAACACACGAGAAAACACGTGAGTGGAGTCTGAGTCAAGTGAAGCAGACAAGACTCTTGTTCACCCCAAGTGCTAAGTCCACGAGGTAAAGGACAAAGTAGGGGAGGAGAGCAGCAAGGAATTCTGACTGGATTAGTGAGGTCTATTGGGAAACAGAACTTCATTTTCCTCCTTCTTGGATCTAATCCACACATCTTGTGGAAGGGCCCTGAGTAAATATTGTGAGGATCCTGGGTATGTTTTGAAGGTAAAACCAATAGGATTTACCAATGGTTTGACTATGTTCATCAGAGAAAGAGAGGAGTCAAAGATGAGTCATACATTTTTTGACCTTAGCATTTAAAAAGATGGCGTTGCTATTTACCGGAAGAGAATGAATGGGTAGGGAGAGAGGAGTTCAGTTTTGAACATGTTTGAGCTCCAGAGGGAGACAGATACCCAGTACGTAATTGGACTCACAAATCCAGATGGAAGTCATGGGGAGAAATCAGGGAAAATGGTGGGCTAATAAGTGTTTAACAACTGCCTCTCTGAGGGGGGTAGAATAAGAGGCACAGTCTCTAATGTTAGCCAGTTACCTTGGTGTAAATACTTCACTGTGGCTGATTTCTAGTTACCCACATAGAGTCACTGTCATTGAATATGGAGTTGTGAAAAAAACGTGACCTTGTGAGACCAGGTGAGCTACCTCAGGCACATCACTGGGAATAGAGACATAAATTTAGGAGTTACTGCATGAAAAGCCATGAGACTGAATGATGGCACTTAGGAAATGAATACAGATAAAGAAAAGATATTTAGAAACTGGGTTGTAGTTACTCAGATGTTAAGAGTTTAGAAGGTGATAAAGAAAACCAAGGAAACAAAGAAAGAAACTAAGAAAGGGTTTCAAGGGGGAAGTGCTCATCTATCGAAGGGTACTGATGGGCCAGATGAAGGCTTAAAATAGGCCACTCGGTTCCTTCTGTGACCTTGATAGCAGCAGCATCAGAGGAGCAAGGGAACAAAAGCCTAAGATGACTTATCCTCACCAGCTTCTTGAAATAGAAAGAGGCCAGGGTGGCTTTGGCAGCCGAACCCTGTATTAAAATCTGTAAAATGCATTTTGGACCTTTGATTTAGAGTAGACTTCAAAATCACATGATGTCAGGAATGGAAAAAAATTTGATAGATCTCTAGGCTCCAAGTGGCTCAAAGCCCTACAAAGAAAGAGAGGAGGGGACCAGTCTAGGTTCAATAATTTGAAAAGGTATTTTGAAATCTATACAAACCTCTAATCATTGTAATTGCCTGTTGTTTTATGTGAGTCTGTGAGTAAAAATCAGGGCGCTTCACCCAGGCTCACTGACCAACACGTCATTTCCACAGCACTGCAGAGGTTGTGCAGAAGTTTGGAAGGACATCTTTTTCTCAGTCTGAGTGGGTGTTACTAGCTCCTGCTTTACATTTATTGTTTCCCCTGCCAGTTCTCATCCGTCTAGTGTTCAGTACGACTATGATGCAGGCATCTGGGATACACAGTACTCACAGGTGAATATCAGCATTTATCTTTAGTCAGTCTAATACTGGCCAAAAATCTATTACTTATGCAGTCTTGCTTCAGGGGTAGAATTAATTTTCCTTGGCACAGCTCTTTACCATCCTCTTTACTCTTCTTCACTGTCCTCTTTACTGTCATTCACTCACTCATTCATTCATTCATTCAAAACACAGTGAAGAGGAGTGGTTATGGGGAGGTGGAGGAGAGGAAAAGTTTTCCAAAGGGAAGATCAGCAGGTGCAAAGATAAGGAGGCCTCAGAGAATGTGTCACGTTCTAGAAATGTAATCATTAAGTAAGACTGCAGCATGTAGTGTGGGATTGGTGAGCTGGGAGACTAAAAACGTAGGCTGTACCCTAAGGGCCTTATAAGATGCTGAAAGGTTAGATTTACTTTTTCAATAGAGAAGTTATTTCAAAAACATGAGCTCTAGGGCCCTTACCATTGGAAAATTTGGTAACTTACCCACATTTAGCTGCATCCATAAATTCTTTCACAGAGTTTGATTCTAATTTGTCTTTAAAAATTCTTCCCTTTCCACCCTTTTGTCCACAAAGGAAGAAGTCAGCAGCTCTTCATGAGTTCTTGCCAAACAAAGGCTAAATCAGGCAACATATACTGGAGTACTTCTAAGATTTCCAGGATTTTGCTGGATTTTTAGAATTACTGCCAAAAAGCCTTTTTTCCCTGGCTGGGTGGCACAGTTGGTTGGAGTGTCATCTTGTAAACTGAACAATTTGTGGGATTGATTCCTGGTCAGGGCACACACATGGGCTGTGGGTTAGAGACAACCAATGGCTGTTTCTCTCACATCACTGTACCTCTCTCTCTAAATCCAACAAATATATCCTCAAGTTAGGATTGAAAAAAAAGCAATTTTTTTCTGTTCTACTTTCTGGGGGGATCATGAGATAAAATTTTAGTCCTGGATCTTCAGATTACTTGTTCTATCCAGTTAGAGGCAAATAAAAAAATTTAATAGGTCTTTCATTGCCAGGGGGCTAAGGATCATCTGAAACAGGTGTCAGCATGGAGTTATTACATGGACAAATGTAGGTGAGAAGGGAAAGCCCTTGAGTTGTACAGGTATTTACATTTTATTTTACTTTAAAAAATAAAGCTAGTGGAATGTAGCAATTCTTTTCTTTTTTCTCTTCTATTTTTTAAGTCAGAAAGAACTTTGTCTTTGCTGACTGCAGTGGAGAATCTTGAATGTTCCCAAGGCTTAGCCCTGTGGCCAAGCAAGAACAGAGGAAGGTGAAGGCCCTCCCTCTGCCACAGAGCTGGTGGAGGACAGTGTCCACTGAGTGAGCTGGGCCTGCTGGGTGTCCCTATCCTTTATTACCCAGAGCACGTATGTTGACCTGTGCCCTCAGGAACTAGGGGCAATGGAAGTGGGTGTAGAAAAAAAAACCAGTATAGCAGAAGCAAAGTCTCCTCCTTTATCTGCTCTCTGTGCCAGACTCAGGAACTTGGGTGATAATGCTCCGTCTTTTCAGAGAGAATTTAGGCTTAACTATCCCATTACTCTAGGATAGGTGCTCCTTTTTTTTTAGAGAATGGGATGTCCAGGGCAGTGGCTCTCTGGTTCACATGGCTTACTAAGCACTTGTGGAGACTGTTCTGACGTCCCCTGTTCCTGGCAATATCCTCAGAGGTTTGGGAGCCGGTGGGCCATCTCTCCACCTCCCTGTTCAGATCCTGACATAGGGATGCATCTCAAAGTGAGTTGTGAATCACACTACCTTAAGGAGAAGAAGAGCTCTAAAAAGTTACTTTCTCTTTAACTAGATAAGTATCAAGTCCCTGGTTTCACAAGCAGGCTCTGCCCTTGCTGGGTATATGTGTGTGTTTTCCAGGTAGAGGTGTCAAGGAAGGAAAGAGAAAGGGGAAAAGAGAATCTGAACCCAGACTCGGTCTCAGAGAGAGGAGGGAAAGGGACCCGAGGCCCACTGGGACTGCCCGGCACGGGAGACCCCGCATCCCAATGGCTGAGACCGGATTTCAGAGATAAGGTGCGTCCCTGAGGTTTATGCTGGTTGACATACTTCCTTATGTTCCAAAGATTACAGAAATAAGATAAATACAGCTTGATAATTAACAAATAGTCAGGGAACCTGGAAAACATATGACAGGTAAGTGGATTTCTTAAAAGTGATTGAGATGGGCCTATTTTTCAGAGTTCAGTGTTTTACCAGGAGAATATAAAATAAAGGGGAAAAATCCATGATTTATTTTTAACCAACCATGTCACATGGTTGGTTGAAATGAAAATACTTCATAACCAAGCATCGTTCATGGCTCTTCAGCTGTGGGGAAGTGTTCACTGAAATAGCTACTAAATACCAGAATGCATTTCATTTCTCCCACCTCATATTTCCAAGCTCCATGCTGACACAAAGAGACATGGCAATGTACTGAAGCAAGGGGTTCCAACGAACAACAACAAACAATCCCAGGTAAAACATGAGAATAAAAGAGATTTGTTTTCTAACCTTTCTAACTTAGTTTTCCTTTTCAATTTTCTTCTCCAACCCTCATTAGATATCTAGAACCTTCTGCTTTCTCCTTTTCTTTATGAGAGAAAAATAATTATATACTAGTTTATACTCTGATGTAAAGGACTGATAATGCCTAATTTATTACAATTCTGACAGTTGTGCAGTATAATTTGAATCAAATGGAAAAAGAAGATAGGCATGAAATTAAAAGTCATTGACCTGGGGGGAGCAATATTTTCCTGGGCCCTAAAATCACTCCCTCTCTTCATTCTTTAGCCACGCAGTTTAATCATGTCAGCCCTCAGCACACTGACTCTCCCATTCAACTCATTCACAAAATACCACTCTGCCAGTAAGACATGCTCCGAAATCTTTCCAGCAGGCAGGGCTTCTTTTCTATATCTATGGGAAAATGAAAGTTGCCCAAAATGAAACAAAAGAGACAGTAAGAAAATAATTATGACCAAGAAACTAAAACTTGATTGCAGTTGCTCAATCATACTGAAAGAGAAAACTTCACACATACCTGGAGCCCTAATTAGGCAGGGCTGACATGAAGGCTCCATCACGTCCGACTACACAGGGTTGCTTGTGGAGCCACAGTCGAATATTTTGTTCATAACGAGACCTTATTGGGTTTGGTTGCTGTGAGCTTTTCAGCTTCTAATTATGGTGTTTAGAAGACAATGGAGACAGCTTAAAATAATAAGAATGCTGCTAAAACTAGTAAGATTGCTGCAGGGATACAAAGAGAAATGTTGGCTCTCTGTGTAGAGTATACATTTAACCTGTCAGCAAACAGAGCATTTTACAGGTAAAATGTAAAGGGAGGCATTTAGGAGCCATCGCGTAAATGATGAGGTTTTTCGTTTTGCTTTCCAAACGAGCTGCTTAAGTTATAATACTAGTTTAATATAAATTAGAGTTTACCCTTTTGAAACCACTTGCAATTTGCTTGTGTTAGGCCGCAGGTCATTATGATGCAAAGTTAAAGGTTCCTGGAACATAATGTGATTCAGGCCTGCATTCTTGTTGCCATGTCCAATTCAGCTGAACATGAGAATTATAGTGAGAGCATTTCCTGGTCTTTGACCCTTCGTGTGAGCTTTTTAAAAGCAGGGTTTATGCAGAACACTAACCTCATTCTCAGACATTCAGTTCCTACTAATATTAGCTGCGCTAAAAGTCTTAAGTAAATTGAAAACTGTTTAAAAATACCTCATTCCAAGTTTAAAAACAGTGGGCACCTACCTTCTGATTTTCTTTCTTAATATACAGAAAGATTTGTCTGTGAAATGGATGATATTTCAGTGTTTTAAAGGGTCCCTCTCTTTTCTCTCTCTGCCACAAATGTGGTCAGGCCACACAAAGGGCAGTTGTTTCGGAATCTGTGGCTGTAACTGACTGGGAAAGATAGGAACCCATAACGTGTAAGTGGGTTTTATATGCCAAGATCAGCTATAAAGACTTTAAAATAAACTAATACACTTAATCCTGTGAATAACTCTACTATAGGATCCTCATTTTGCAGATGAGGAAACTGAGGAATAGAGAGCTTGAGTAACTCGCCCAAAGTCACACCAGTCAGTGACTGGCAGAGAAGAGATGTGAACCCAAGAGATCCGGGTTCCTCACTTTCTACCCCTACCTTTCAGGATGGCAAGTGATCTCAGAGGACCATAGCTGGACTCCTGGGGGGTTATATGACACAGAAAAGACACTTCTAAAATAAATTTCATGATAAACAGGTTTTTTAAAAGCCCCCTGCCTGCTCCCCTCCAACGCACAGGGTCCGGCAGAAGTAACACCACTGAGCGTGGTTGGTAGGGTACATGGTAGGGTACGTGAATGTCTCGCGTGAGATGGACAGCAATTTGAACATTTCACCTAAAATGTCATATGGTGTGCTTGAGTGTGATATTGTTATTTACCGAATTGCATGCTTATGATTTGTAATAAAGGATTTTTATGTAATAAAAAGGGGTGTTATTTGAAACAAACGAGAAATCTAAGCCTTTTCTTTCTGTTTTTGTTTTTAAAGGTCATTTAGAGTTAAGTTGAGAATAAATGACATTTGATAAAATACCACACACTTGCACACTGTACACCTGGTCAGGGCAGGATGTTTTCTGAGGCCATAGTATTTATTACCATGGGGCCAGCAGAAGCCAAAGGACCAGCTGCAAGTGCCTTGTCTGGCAGATCCACCTCAGTGACCAGGGGGCCATGAGGCTACCGACACCCTCCTGGGCTCTCCCCCACTCTTTCAACCTAAGTGCACTTTCTGGAGAAACACTTTTTGCAGGAGGCAATATGCTGATCATCAGGACACAGAGAGATCTGAACAGACTTAACTCAGTGTTCCAGAATATTGCCAAAAGAATAAAAAGAACAATAAAGAAAAACTAAGCATTGAAAACAAACAAAACACAGCAACCACCAATTTTTGGTTCCCCAGACACCTGTCCTGAGGCTGCTGGGAAAAGCTAATTGGTGTGAGTTATGCTTGCCACTCAGTCCGAGAGGATTTGCAGGGCCAGGTGGGAATGCCCTGAGGCCTTGGAAGCTCCAGAACATCAAGGCAATGAATAGATCCCCAGAGGCTTTTCATCTCTGTATAAAGAACATTTTCTGCTCTGGCCACTATTGGGCTAAACCAGATGGAGGGTCACTGGGGATACAGGAGACTTGAGGGTTTGGAAGCTTGGTGGACAGACCCAAGAACGTATTAACAGCTGCATGGATTTATTGGGTGCTCCCCATGCCCTATGCTTACAGAGTTGTTAGCCTGAGAAATTCTTGCCCACTGCAGACAAAGAAGATTGAGGCAGTGGCTCTGATGAAATTCTACTTTAAAAGCAGATGTGTAATGCATTAGAAGAGTGAGAGGTCTAGAACCCAGGGTCAGTGACGTATCGCCAGGACACTAGATGCATCCCTGCTACCAGATCCCTCTGCGCTGCTGTGCAGAGAAACAGAAATGAGGGCAAGGAGGTCTGAGGTGCCAATGTGTTCAAATCCCTGGGAGCCTCTGTCTCCTGCTCCATCCCTCACCGTGTTGTCAAGAAAGCACTGCAGACGGGACACGGGAGGTGGTAGGGCCGGGAAAAGCACGTTTGGGAGAGCAGAAAGGTAAACAACTAAGGTGGAAATAAAGAGTAATAGTCTCGCCCTGGCTGGTCTGGCTCAGTGGATTAAATGTCGGCCTGCAAACCACAGGGTTGCCAGTTCGATCCCCAGTCAGGGCATATGCCTGAGTGGTGGTCCAGGTCCTTAGTAGGGGGCATGTGAGAGTCAACCACACATTGATGTTTCCCTCTCTCTAAAAATAATTTCCTGCCCTGGGGTGGAGGAACAGGAGGGAAGGAAACACCCATGCCTGTTGTTATAAGAAGGGCCCCTGCTGAGTAAAGTATATAGCAGTGTTGGTACTCCCCCACTCAACCAGACTTCAGATGCAGGCTAGACACAGGGAGGGAGCCTAACCCTGACAAAGGTCTTTCTACAAAACAGGACAAAAATGATTAGAGAGAGACTCAGCTGAGAGCCTTCAGGAGGCAGTACTAGCGGTCGCCGGGGGGAATGGGTTGTGAGAGGCGGGTGGGCTGGGGAGCGCCCGCGGTGCCCAGCACAGTATGGCCTTTGCATGACCACCACAAAGGACATTTTACTCCATTGAGGGTACAAGCATCTCCGCCACCCAGTGCTGTGAAGGGGAACAGGCTTTCCAACCCCCATCTTCCGCATGACCTCAGTGGACCCTCCAGACCCCACCGTCCTTCCTGTACAACATGTTTCTGTGAGTCACGCAGTCTGATGCTCTGAAGTCAATCAAAGACTGGCTCTCTTTTCCCTAGGACACCCAGGAAATTGTGCGAGCTAACAGTGGGGTCACATTGGTATGTGCTTTGCTGACCGTCTATAAGCAGTCCACTTTCCACACTACATCTGAGAAAAAATATCTACCAAGAAACATCCACTAGAGGCAAGTACGAGGGTTCTTTGCACGATAACTCTAAATTGCTACTGCTATTTGTCCTTGGGAAGTGTGAAAGAAATGACAGCAGGAGAGCTGACTTAAGATTATTCAAAGGCACTTCGATTGGAAAAGTTAGAGTGAGGGCTTCAGAACTTGGAAATTCTGAAGTTGTCCTTGGCAG
The DNA here is from genome assembly GCF_021234435.1 of Artibeus jamaicensis. NCBI lineage: Eukaryota > Metazoa > Chordata > Mammalia > Chiroptera > Phyllostomidae > Artibeus > Artibeus jamaicensis. The sequence goes on along the minus strand of NW_026521764.1, from coordinate 580,841 downwards.
TCATTTTGCTTAGGAAAAAATACTTTAAGCCAGTCAAATTTCTAGCCATCATTAAGAGCTGGAGCTTTCATTTCCAATATTTAACAACTCCCCTCACCCCCACACCACATCACAGCAAACCTTATTTTCATTCCTTCAATTCTGTCATCAGGTTTTTCACATTGGAGCCCGATCTCTGAATAGGACTATTCTGGACTTCCAGGCAAAATGGCTCTCCTGGAAACTCCTACCATTTGGGGGAAGAAATTCCCAGGAAGACTGGTCATAGTACTTTAACAACATCATACTTCTTGTCTTAAAATGGAACTTAGGCCACTGGCCGGAAGATGCGTTTTTTAAGTTCCCAGGCAGAAACGCGCTTCATGTGAGCTTGATTTGGAGAGAGCAGTGGGGGCAAATTAGGTGGGAGGATGAAGCAGAGAACAGAGCCTCAGCGGGTAGGCAACAAGGATCTATGGGAAGATCCAGGGTGGGAGGGGAAAAGGCAGACACAGCTCAGAAGGGGCATGGGCTGAGGTGACTGTAACGCACAGCCCTGAGAAACACAACTGTCCCATTTGATGCAATTACCTGCTCTCCCACAGCACATCGTAGAATAAGAAGGGAAAGACACGCCCAGCCTGGGCCAGTGCAGATGTTGCTCACCCCATTCTCCCAGAAACTCCATGGGAGAGCTGTTGCCAGGCTGCCAACGATCCGGCTCTGAAGCCAGCACCACCACTATGGACTGTGTAAGAGATGAAATGAGGAATCTGGGATGAGAAAGGAGAAAAATAAACAAAACCTTCTAGAGGTACAGCCAGGAATCTCAATGTTCTGGTGGCACCAGAGTGCTGTTAGGAACCCAGCTGCGATGTAGCAGAGCAAGTGAGAGACAGGACCAAGCCCTGTGTGGCCGAACCTGATTCCCTGGTTGCCACAGTGGGCTCTTTCCACTGATAGCAAGTGGACATTTGAAAAGGGCCCAATGCTGGCTTTCCAGCATCTTCACTCCTGAGGGGCCCTGGTAATCTGTGACAAATGAGCTTTAATTGCTTTTTCTGCAAGGGCTAAAAAGCTACCTTTCCATCACTGGAGGGTCCTGGCCAAGCCCATGTCAAGCACTGATAGGTCAGTGGGGCTGAAATAGCGGCTGTGAAATGAACACTTGATACTGTATATAAATTGAATGATCAGCTGGGTGATTTTAGAACTACCTGAGTGGAATTTATGTGTCTTCTGGAGGAGATGATGGTTCTAGGCCCATGGGAGTACCTCCGACATACAGTACAGTAATCAGTGCAAGCCAGGAGAAGAGCCAGGCGGGAAGAGGAGCGTCAGTGGCTTGGCCTTGCCCTTGTTCTTTCTCACCCCTCTCTTCCGGCTCCTCCATTAGCGTGAGTGCTGAAACTAGCAGAGTGGTGGCCTTCTTGCTGTGCGTGAGCTCAGGAGATGGCTCGGCGTCTGCTGGCTCTGACGGCCAGGTGGGTGCTTCATGACCTCTGGGTTTCTGGGAGATTGGGAGATTCTGAGAGTGAGCTTGTGAGTTCACAGCTATTACTTGGAAAAGCAAATCACTGCAGATGATAAAGAAATGTTCCTAACATTCACACACTCAGCTTTAATTTTTAAATTTACATCCTGGATTTGCAGAGAGAAAGAGAGAGAGAGGTGGACTGAGAGCCAACAGACATGGAGAAGCAGACACAGTGGGGGAGTCGGAGAAAGTGAGACGGAGACACATTCAGAAGGAGGGAGGGAGGCAGAAGAAAGAGGAAACAGCACGGAGACAAAGGGGGGCTCGACTAAGGTGCACTTCACGCTCTTACTCAACTGGCAACTTTCACGTTCAAACACTCATGACTTCTTTTATTTCCCAATTGTCTTTTCTTTTTTTTCTAATCAGTGTTCACTTGTCTCTTGAGGAGGATGACATCATTCTTTCCTTGGTTTTGAAGCTATATTTACCACTTATAACAACAATCACAACTGGATTTCTATTAAGGTTAAAAAAATACTTTTAAGGTAGCATTAGGGTAAACAGACGGGGAAAAGAAGAAAGGACAGAACACCCAGGAAACCAAAACCCCAACGTCGGTGTTCACAGCTTTGAGACAGCCTGGAGGTGACTAATCCGATTTCTTCCAGAATGTTTAGATGTTCTTGATCTTAGCATGCAAACATACCCAGTGAAAACAGCTTCTCTTGTAACATCCAACAGGATCATGAGTACAAATGGGGGGAAATGCTAATCAGGGAGGCGGATGAGGACCCAAACTTAACTCAGACTGTGAGGCTTCCAAGTTATTCCCAGAGCAAGGGTGGGAAAGAGCTTTCATTGAGCACTTTCTGTTTTCTGCATCGGTTCTGTATGTTTCACGTAAGTGTGAAACATACTAAATTATGTCACTTCCATCGCCACACTCCCTCTGTGGGCCTGGTGTCTCCTGTTAGCTAATTGAGGAAGACGAAGGCTCATCGATGCGTAAACTGATCGGCTGCCAATCTTTGTCCTACAATGCAGCATGAGCTCCTTGCTCATTTATCAAGTAATTTAACAACTAGAATATATGAACAAAGCATCTATAACCTTTAGTCCAGCCTCAGATAGTTCATTCCATGCATCAGAGAAGAAATTATCGAAGCATATTAATAAGTTGCTAATTTCCAAGCACAGGTAAGAGATACAAAGACAAGTTCGGAAGGGGTCTGCTCTATTTTGGTAGGAGGAGATTCTCAGGCACATCTCAGTAGATTAACCAGAAATGGACTCCAAAACCTAAACTGCAAAATAGCTTCAGACTTGTGGGGAACATTTGCGCTGCCCCAAATTGGCACATGCAAACTGGCATTTGCTGGCATAAAGCTGGTACTCATAAAGCTCATAATTACTTGATTTGCATGAGCTAAAAATATTTCACTGCACCGTCTTACCAGGCACAGGCAAAAGCCGGGGATCTTGGGGAATGAAGATCCCGGTGCTTTGAGCTCAAGGTGGAGCTTTTCTACTCTACAAAAGTAACATCAATTCAACTCTCCTGATGACATAGTTAGATACATTCCCTGGACCCTTTTTCCCCAAAGGAACACTGCATATCAAGATACTGGGTTGCACAGGCAGGCTGCTATGACTCACTTAGAATCTGCAGCAGAGAGGAAATTAGTTCGTTTGTTCATTGTCCATGTTCTGTTGCACCACACTTCCCTAGGTTCAGCATCGAGTACACAAACGGCAACAGCAGTTCTGGGGTTGAGCTTGTTTCCTGCACGTGGTGCAGGTGTCTATACTCCAGTTCCATAGCTGGGACAAACAAGGTGCTTTCACAAGGGCCTGTGGCAGTAAGCAAATGCTGAACAAACAGTTGAAAGAGCAAAATCATGAATCAATTTAAACCCGAAGTGCTATGTCTCTTGGTGTAAAATAGGTAGGACTCAACCCTAAGGTAGTTCTTCCAATTGTCAAATAAGCCGACTTGATGTGTATGTAAGAAAGGGCAAGGAAACACGAGTAACAAGTATGCCAGACTGGGGCTTACATTTTAAAGTTTTTCTTTCTAGAGGACAAAGCCGAATTTCGGCCGAGGCTAACGATGTCACACAATCTCCTGTGTCCTGTTGACAAACGAAAGGGACAAAACGTGGCAGGCCATTCCTTTTTCATCTGGCTTTGATTCCAGCTCACAAACCCGCACTTGGAGCTGCCGCCCAGCTCCCGTGCGCCTCCCCAATACGGTGGCTCCACGCTTGGGAACAAGAAAGAGGAAAAAAAAAATCACTTCCTGTAAAAACAAAATCAGATCATTAATTTCCACAAACGCCGAAATGTCAGCAAGAGGGAAAACGCGCAGCGCAGCGTTTTGCTCCCCCCCCCCCCCCCCGCCCCCGACAGGCCCGCCTCCGACGAGCGGTGCAAAGCTGACCGCGGACAGACGGCCTTCCTCCCGGTCCGTCGGTAATGAACACACAACACGGACAGATCGCACCGCTATACATACCTTTCTCCGAGCAGTTTTAACTTTTCCCATGTCCATTAGGCCTTACTGCCTAATCTTGCTCTGCCAATTGTTCCCATGGTGAGATCATTAAGTAAATTATTTTAAGATCAAACACCCTGCAGTGACAATAGCGTCCCGTGTAAGGTAAATGCTTCAAAGGCCCCCCTTTCAAATTACAGCTCTGCGGAGTTATTCATCGCCTCTCCGGAGGCCTCGCCCCGCCATTCCTTGGCTTTCTGCCGCAGGCGAAGGTAGCACTGCTAATTGGCCTCTGTAACAAAACTGACCTGTGGACAGGATAAAACTTGTTTGGAGCTTAGAGACAAAAATTATTCAAGGTTAAAAACACATGAATGCCCCAGCTACGTCATCAAAAAAAAAAAAAGTGAATGAATGTCTTCCCCTGCGGTTCCTAATGTGAAAGAATGTGCTCCCAGCGCGCCGGGCTCAGACAAAAGCTCCTTCAGGTAGCGCGGGCCTCAGGGTCCTGCTCTCCTCCGGGTTTGCGCCCCTCTCCTCTCTCCTCTTCCTCGTCCTCTTCTTTTAAGCTCCAAGACAAGGCTCTCCATCCTCTGCTTTGGTCCTTGGGCACCCCTCCCCGGAGGGCCTTTGATGTGCCGGAATAATGGCAGATGGAACAGTTTAACCGCTTCGTACAGGTGCGGGGAGTTTACTTGACAGGTTGGGGCTTTTATTTCTAGCACATTACCCGGGCGCATACAAATGGGTTTTTGACAGACTGGAGCAGGTAAAACAGCACCGAGGCTCCGCCGAAGCGCGGTCACACCTGCCGGGATGGCACGATTTGAAATGCTGCATAAATTAAAGGCAGGTAAAACCTCAAAGCGCCCAGCGGGGTGGGTTTTTTTTTTTTTTTAAACAACTCGCAAAGGTGGCGCGGGGGTGGTGCTGAATCTCAAATGAGTAAACAACAACAACAACAACAAACGCCTTGATGTTCTCGAGCTCAAAAGAAACAGGGCTCAGGCACGGCGTTTTCAAATCAGGTCTCCTGGCTTGAGGCCGGTAACAACACCTCATTGATATTCACCGACGCTGAAGCGAAACGGAAAATAAAGAAAGGCGGGTTACAGTATTTCCCCTTTCGCTTCCTCTAAGGGTTCTGCCCCCGCTCCCCCCACCCCACTTGCCTGGTCCCCCTTCTTCCTCTCCAGGTGAGTGAGTGCTATAAAAAAATTGTGCCTACAAATTGTGCTGAAACAGCTTTTCCACTGAGAAAACTTTGGCAAATATCACATTCTAGGGGTAGTCAATATTCCAAGTTACTGACTGTTTCAGAAAGTTACTGGGGAAATTTTAATCATTTTTTTCTATAAAAAGTAATTGTTTGGTGATTGGCAAGCCCTTGTTCAGGTAGTCCTGTTTTCCCAGGGGGAAAAAAAACAAAAAAACATGCGATGTGGGATATTTTTTTCTACTCTTGCAACTTGAGTGCATAAATAATTTTCTTACTGCAAAAGTATTCCGGGCCATTCCTGTGGGGAAATGGCAGGTTGAGGAAATTTAAAAGTTGCATCAAATGGTCTTATTTAATGATAGTTTTTCTTTTATTTTCTTGTTTAACCTATGTCAGTGATGTTTCCTTGCCTCTTTATTATCAAGTTAGACTGTACACCCATGATTTAGAATTAAAGCTTTCTTTCAGTGTTTCTATTTTTTAACAGTTTCCAGCGCTTTGCAATGCTAACTTTTCTCATTTTCAATAATCTTAATAGGCATTGCAATCGAGAATCTGCAGTTTCTTGGGAGAGGAGGGTGATCCCCTCCTCACTGTGCTTCCAGCCCAAGTAAGATGAAACCTTTCTTTTTTTCACCCTGCTGCTCACTCATGTATTGGAAGTGCCTGTGTTTAGAGACAGCATTGACAAAATGGGACAGATCTTGTCTGATCCGTCCCAAAGGTGCTCTCTTGGAAAGTCAGCATTTACTCTGTCTTCCCTGAGCAGATTTTGCACCCAGAACTTTGCCAGTCCCCCCTCCAATGAAATCACAATCTTGACCTAGGATTATCTGAAATCATAAGATTTCAGAGAATGCTGAAGCCATTCCTCAGGTTTTATGGAGGAACTGTGAATAAGGATGAGAAGCTGAGGGCCAGAGATATAAAGCAAAGTATTTTTTACAGGATAGTTTGTATTTGTTTGCCCATTCAATAAATTCCTCCAGCTTTGCTGAGTGCCACTACATAGAAGGCACTAGGGGGCATGCAAGGATGAATAAGGCAATCAGAATGAGGCCCAAGATCCCTCTCTGTAGTAGAGGCATGTGGGCGGGGGGCAGGAGTAAGTGGACACACATACATGTGTGCATGTAGGGATTGTGGGTAAATGAACAATTGACATGATGTATTAAGCACTGAAAGTTTCCCATACAAAGAGTGCTACGGGAGCACATGAGAATGAGTAATTGGCTCCAGCAGGGGAGGTAGAGACAACTTCATGAAGGAAGTGATTTTGAACAAGCAAAGACTCAAATACAAAAAAGAGTTCCAACTGTTTAGAAAAAAAGTGCAAAAAATGTATGGATGAATTTATTAAAGGATATGTTGGAGGAAGTCACAAGAATGAGCCTGGGCATGAAGGTCTACCTGCTATAGTGCAGTCATAGCATGTTGTAGTTGAGGTCAAGTTCAGCATTTGCATTCTCACAAATGGCCAGGTTATACTGCCCTAAAACTGGTAGAAGTATGACTATAAGATAAAAGTCATTCACCATTTGAGCAAGTACACTAGAGCTTTGTAATCCACATAAATGTCTTTGAACACTTTTGGGGGTTGCCTTTAGAGCTGCTTTAACATAGTTTAACAAACTCCTTAAGAATGACCCATCTATATTTTGAAAGTGATTTTGCCTTCAGAAAATCATGCAAACTAATTTGTAACTAACCCTGGTGAATAAGAGAAGTATTAGGAGTTGGTTGGGTGGCATTATTTTTGGAGAAAACAGCTGTAACTATGAAATAGAAAGTCAGATAGACATCCGTATGTGATATATAAATTGTTTCTAAAAGGTAATGACAAAAGGGAACATCCAGAAATATTTGAAACAATAATACTTTCCAAAGAGTAAATACTTCCAAGGGTAACAAGTTTGAAAGTAAACACATTTGTATGTAAAAAACAATCAGTGATATTTCTTTAGAATGTATTTGTCTCACTTTATAGTCACACTTTGGTATGTCCATGGGCATAGGTTATATCACTAAATGGGCTGCTCCATCCTACGTTATGGTGAAGATTGTGAGTAGTCCCCACATTCTTCTCTCCTTTCATGTACTGAAGTAGCAATTGAGTGTTAGAATCTTGTGACTAAGTTCTAGCCAATGAAATAGGAGTGGAATTGATGTGTGCTGTCTCTAGTCTGAGCCTGTATAAAGGAGGGATATGCTGTCTGCTTCCTTTGTCCCCTTCCCACTAACTGGAACACCCACAGGATGGCAATGAGTCATTTGTACTGTGTAGATGGGGCCAGCCATCCAAGGATGAGAGACAAAATAGAGGAACCCTGGGTCTGAAACTGTGGCACCAACATACCATTCCTGGAATCCTAATTCCAAGGAGAAATGAACTTCAGGATTGTTTATGTCCCTGCATTCTAGGGCTCCATTAAGAGTGACTTGGATTGAATCCATGTCTTAACTATTAAGCAGCAGTAGACTGAATAAAAGCACATGAAATACTCAGGACAACCTGTACCAGCACAAGAAATGCATTGAAAAGAACCCAGTCTAGTAAGGGTGGATTGGCGGCATCTTTGTAAACTATTGCAACCACCTGTGACTCCCTTGTCATTCAGGGGAGTCTGAAAGATTGCCTTTAGCCTTTTACTCAAGCTGAGCTTGGTTCTCGTATTTCAAAATGTATCAGCAATATCACAATTTTTTTCAGTAGGCTGAGCATCAGCTGGATCTAAACCCAGAATGTCAGGATAAGTGACACCTTTATGTGAGAAAGGAGAGAGAGGGAGATAGTTCTGCAGACGAAGCCGGACACATGGTGAGAGTGAACTCACACGCCCTAGCTCTCCTTTCCATACGAAGAAGCCACGGCTCAGAGACTGGAACAGCTTGAACAATCCAAAGATTTGAGACAATTTGTTTGAGATAATATGTCTCCAAAGTGGTCAGGCTAGAATTCAAATCTGGTTTGTGTTACACTGAATGTTGGTGACTCCCCAAATTTATGGTAAAGTCCTAACCGTCAGTGGAATGGTATTTAGAGACGAGGCCTTTAGGAGGTGATTAGGTCATGACCTATTTATTTAGAAGTCTCACAGGCACTTCAACCACCAAACCTCCAAAATGAGACTGTAGAATGTCCTCTCACCCTCAATCTGTCCTCTTGCATTTCCTAGCTTGCAGATGACACCTCTTAGTTACTAATGGCTCAAGCCTAGAATCCTGGCTTGTCACTCATTCTGATTCCACAGCAAATACAGTCCAAATACAGTCCAAATCCTGGTTGGAATGTGTTTGTATCTTACCTGCCTCCTTAATCCATCTCTTTATCTCTGCCTATAGTCACCTCCCTGGTCTAATAATGTCATCTATCTGGTAGACCTGGTTATTTCAGGTCGACTACTATAAAATCCTGTTTATTATTCTCCCTGCAAACTCCCTTGTTCTCCTTGAATTCATTCTTTACACTGAATATAGGTTATTTTTCTGAAATGCAGATATCTTTAAGTCATTTCTCTATTTAAATTCTTCAGCTTCCCATTGATCCTAAGATAAAATACAAAAGCCGTAAGCGTGTGCCGACTGCCCTGTGGCTGACACATAAGCCTCACTGAGGGCCACTCTCCTGCCCACTCCGTGAGCAGGTCATGCTGTTCCCTGGGCTCCAGATGTTCTTCTCCTCTTTGTCTAGTTCAATCCTGAGCACCTTCCGAGCTTCAGCTTAAATACTCTTTCTCAGGGGAGCCTAGCCTGACTTAAGACCCTAGGTAAGGCAGGTCTTGTGTGCAGCCTCAGAACATGTCTGGTGAAGGAAAGAATGGACAATGCAAATTATCACAGGCTGAGCCTGGAGTAAGCCAGACCATTGCTATATAATAGTTTTAATGAAAATAACCTCAAATTTGAGGGATAGGTTTATACAAGTTATGGTGTGTGTTGTTATCTGATATAATAGCGGTGTGCTAGTAGATTGGGCCGGGAAAAATCAGTTAGATGAAATAACCATTTAGGAAATATAAATGGGTTTTTTAAAAAGTCCCTACATACACACACGGCAAAGCAAACACTTAGAAATAAATCCAACAAGAAATACAAGTCGACATAAATAATATGTTCAATTTCACTAGTGAACAACTATACACAAATTAAAAACAAGATACCATTTTTTGCCTAACAAATTTGTCAAGATTAAAAAGTGACAATATTTGCAGCATCATGCACTTGTACAATGTCTATAATTCCTGACACATTTCTGAGGAGATTATGCACTGCCTGCTCCTAACACTTAGCCCACTGTTGTTCAATGAAATTTTTTAAAATAAATGAGTACTTTTCAATGACTTTTTGTGTTTCAGGTACTTTAAAAATATCTAGGTTTAATTCCTATGATGTTTCTGAATGGCATTTAAGTAATAACTACCAGATGCCTTAAAAGTTTGTATATATTTTAGATAGTGCAGCCATATATGACTCAATTTGCCAGAAATTGTCCTGATTCCCACACCTGTTACCCTGGTGAGATGAATAATGGTACGCCCATTCACTCTCAGAAGTCCTGATTGGGATGATAAAGTCTGTGGTCATTGTACTCAGCAATAAACGATTATGAATTTGCATTACAAATTCCTTTTGAACTTAATATTTTCCGAGTTAAGTGTAAATTTACAAAAGCAGAAAATGACTTAACTAAGAAAAATTAATAGTATAATTTAAATCCGTGTCTGCCAACACTGTCTGAATACCAGAATGACCTGGGGAGTTAGAAAGGCATCTTTGTCAGACCAACTGAATCAGCAGCTCATGAGCCAAGTGTGGTCCTATGCATTAAATGAGCTTTCCAAGGGATTATGAAGTGCAGCCAGAGTGAGACGCAGTGATTTAAATGACGTAGAGCACACATCCACAAAGCAGAATATTTTATAGCCATGGAGGTTGATGCTCTTGAATTCTATTGATTAACATGTGGAGATAGCTCTAATATATTAGGTCGAAAACAAGGAACAAAGTGGCATGCTCTTTAGAACCTGATTATATTTTAGAAATGTGTATTTTTTACTGTGGTAAAATATACATAAGGTTTACCATTGTAACCACTTTAAAATGCATTAAGTACATGCACGTTGTTGTGCAGCCATCACCACTGTCTAAAGATATATTTTAATTAAATTCAAGCATATTTCATTACACTCAATATGTATCATGTATAATCAATTTGTATGCATAAGTATAAATCTCAAAAGATAGACACTGAAGGGTAGATGTGACTATATTTGCATTTCATCCTTTTGAATGTTCTACTTTGATGCAGGTAACGTTACTTTCATAGTGAAAACAGCTTTATTTTTGAAATTCAGTAGGCTAGAATATATGTTGTCCTTAATATACTTTAACATCTCTACTTCAGCCTTGATTACTCAGAATGTAGCTTAATACAATACAGGCGCTGGGCCTGATCCACCAGTCTCATTTCTGAGCAGAGTAAGAACTTCCAAGTCTCACCCTTCATGTGGTCCCTTGGCCGAATGCTAGGGCAGTTTTTCCAGATGGGAGTCCACTGTGGGGAAAACAAATAAGGAGCCACTTTGCTAAAATTACCATGTTTGGTCAAACACGGAGCTATGCTGATCTGGCAGACTTGCTTTTCAATCCAAATGATTGGGCTAAAAACTTGGGCAAAAAACTTCTTCCTGAGAATTGCACTTTGTTTATCACACTAGTCCTGATCCTAATTTTAACCAGGTACTAGGTTATCTCCCCCACATAAGGTAGAGTGCGAACTGTACGTCTGTTAAAATAACTTCCCTAAGTTCGAACATATGGACTGCTGAAGAATGCGTTCAAGTTTCTATTCATTAGGCTTGCGTGCTGAGGAATAAAATATGCCGCCTCTGGCCATATTTCTGTTATTGCTGCTACAGGTTTATGGGAGTGCTGAAATGGTGCAGCAAGCATGAAAATTAGTGTCACCGTCTTATAAGATTTTTATATATCGCTCTTATTTTTGGAAAACATATGACGGTTATTTGGCACCTCGGATAAGTAGGTTTGTTTTTCAAATTTGAATTCCTGTCAAATCCCCAGCCAATCCACCGGTCCGCTTTTCCACAGCCCCTTTTATAGACGAACACCATTAAGCACTTTAGAAATATCAGATTAACATTAATACCCAGTGGATTAGAAACCAGACAAAAGTGGGCTTAGGAAAACACTGCAAGTGGAGCCTGAAGGTAGGTGTGCATCAGATCTGTTTCCTCCAGCGCTCAGCTCTCAGACCTGTGAGGGGCAGGAGGCCCACTTAAAAATATCTGCCATTTTTGGCGAGCCTGGGGGCAATAGAAACATCTGAGGGGAAATCAAATAGCCTGCCCGGGACAATCTAAGACGCTCTTTACTGAGAGGGGCTCAGGTCCAGGATTCCAAAGGGAAGATTTCCTCTTTTCTTGCCTTTGACCTTCTCAACCCCACTTCCTTTCTCTCTCCCCTCCCTGCACCTGGAATCTGATTATGGAAAGGGCTGCTGCTCTGAATGCAATGGAAAAATCTCGTGGTGAGCACTCCAAAAAATGCTAAAATCATTATACACTGACAGGACAATGACTTTGGCTTATAGTTGTGAGCAAGAAAGAGCCCATCACATCAGTTACTTAACACAAATGGATACGAGGTGAAAAGGCAGACAATTCTGTGAGTTTATGACTTCCAACAGGCCTGAGGCATATGTAGATAATAAAATTGTAACCACAAAAATGGCTGAATACTATTTCCTCGTGTGTAACAATTCCCCTAAGGAGTGTTCATCTTGCCTTCTTTTCAAGTTTCTCTGCTAAGACTTCTCTGAGGCACAAGGGACTCAATTCTCAGCAGGAATGACAGCCTCTTTGCTGCAGAATCTGAATTTGCTTAAAGCACATCTTATCTTCTCAGGCACCTTTTACATGTAGTCATGTTCTTTATTTTATTTTATTTTATTTTTTGAAACACTCTCAGTGACTCTTACTGGAATTTAGATAATTAAAAACCTCTCGGATCATTATTCCTCTATTCTAAAAGACTGCTCAAATCAATGGTACCTTATTTTCATTTCCAATACTTCAGAATCCATGGGCTTTTGGAAATAAAAGGTGCAATTGCTCATGATTCTGAGGCTAAAATTAATGATGTACTTGCTTATTGCCCTAAACACTGATGGCTGAACTGCGGTTATATTTCAGATGAGAGTCTCTAATCCATCCCTATTCTGTAGCTAGGGAAACTGTTCATGAGAAAGTTTGTATAATTGGTCACTCTTTTATTTTCCTTGCCATAAAAAAAGAAAAAATACTTTGTTAATTTCTTGGCACTATTATGCCATTAGTCCTTGCAAAGTATGGCTTCATGGTTTTCTTACTCTGTTTTCCTCCATCATTTTAGTGACTTTCCTCACCAGGGATTTATTATGAGATGATAACATGCATTAATGGCAAAATCGAGAGGGGAGAAGTCAGGATGCTGAATTGCAACTTGCTTTCACTGCAGGAAGGAGCAGATCTTTCATCACTCTGGCTGCCAGTCCCTGCTGCAGCTCTAGCCCGGCTGCCCAGCGCTTGTACCCTGCTCAGTCACCCCATCAGCTGTTCTCGCCCTGCCCCCAAAATCCATGTACTGCAGTGTGGTTGCTTTTCTAAAACATGATTCTTCACTCAAGTGTATTTCTCTGGTTTCCTTTTTCTTAATTTTTAAAAGATTTTATTTATTTATTTTTAGAGAGAAAATAAGGGAGGCAAAAAGAGAGAGAGAGAAACTTCAATGTTAGAAACTGACTGGTTGCCTCTCAAATGCACCCTGACCAGGGACCAAAGCCTCAACCTGGGCCTGTGCCCTGACGGGGAATCAAACCAGCAACCTTTGACCTTGTGGGAGGATGCCCAAGCAACTGAACCACGTCGATCAGAACACAGTTCCCTGTTTTTAAACCCTACTTCGACAAGCTGGATGTCAACTTGACAGTCCTACAGCAGACTCAAAGCCACATAACAGGTGCTCAATAAATGATTGTTGTTTAAAGAATCTGAATTGAGGAGAAAGGAAGGGAGAAGGCTCCTGGCAGTATTGATAATAATAGTAATAGCAACAAGTGGGGGAAAAGAGAAAAACTGTTAAAGAAAGTATAAGAAAAAAACAGAGCTACATGTTTCAAACTCAGTGAAGGTCAGTGGCGTCCTAACCACCCTCCTAACTCTCGAATGCATAATGATCTGCACATAACGATGAACTCCCTCCACCTTTTATCATAAAGCTCTTCTCAGTGAGGGTTTAGCACAAAAGGATCTGTGGTCCTTAGTTACTTGGGAAAGTTAATGACAATCATTATTTTTAACAGGCACCTGTGAGACGTAAAAACGCCCGTGTTAAATATGGAACTGACTCTGAAATCTAAGCGTAAATGAAAGAGCAGCTGGGTGGAGCAGCTCCGCTCTGCTCCTCCTCAGGTCCTGCCTTCTTCACCTATTCGGTTCATGCATTTGCTCGGGCACACCGATTCCGTGCGTACTTACCGAAATCGAACCTGGGCAGTATCCTGGGCTGCGTATTGTGTGGGGCGGGAAGATCCAGAATAAACTTCCTCTGCCCTCAGAAAAACTAGTCTTGTGGAGACGAGGCACACGTACATGATGCTTACAGTACAAAGCCTACCTGAGATGGCAGGGAGAGTGGTTCAAACACAAGGCTGTAGATATTCTGAGCAAGAAGAGATCACCCTCTGAGGCCGAGACAATAGGAGAGGGCTGCTTGACAGAGGCAGTATTTAACTGGGTTCTCAAAGGAAACTGAAGTCAAAGAGATGGCTCTTAATACGTTTAAATCAACACTTATTATGTGCCTCAAACACAAACACACTGCATGGGTACATAGATTCAAAGCCATGATTCATGACCATGCTGGTCGATGACAGAAATGAATCCTATTAAATAAACAGAAGGGTGGAACAACATAAGGACTCTGGCAAACGTCATTCCTAGAAGAAGGAGCAGCAGTAAAAGTGCGCAGGTGAGAAAGCTGAGGCCACTGGAGCCAGGAGTGAACTCAGAATAGCTATTTGGGGCAAACAGTGTCTAGCTGCTACATCTGCCAGCCTGCTCAGAGAAACCAGACTTCAAGGACCCCAGTGATGGCATCAGGTAGACTCTCACCTGGCAGAACTAAGAAGAGGGGGAAGCAGGGCCTAGAGCAAGTGAGAACATATAGGACCAAGGAGAGGAAGAAGGGACAAGAAAGGGCAGGACATTGGTCTATAGCTCCCCCCAGCCTTGAAGAATCTCAGTGCTAGAACTCCAAGGAAGTATGATGTAATAGCCTAATTTCATGTCTGTCTTCTTGACATGTAATGTGGACAGGTTGGTCATGACCTTGAGGATAAGGTCCTTGCCTGTCCTGTTTGCCTTGACCCCTAAACGCAATTCTGTGCTTAGTATATGGTATATGCTGACCAGTGTTTTCTGGGTGAATGAAGAATGAATGAATGAATGAGGTGAATACAGCCCTGCTCCTTAGCATATATATTATATTCCCATGGAATTTGAGGGTCCAGGAAGGTTCCTGACTTCCCCAAAATATTTCCTGGCAAGCTATGCAGTACATTTCCCTTTACTCCCTGGACTGCTTAAAAGTTCTATTTTTAAAAAAACTGAGACATAATTTACATATAACATATTAAATGTTTTAAGATGCAAATGCTTCTAGAAAGCATCCTGATTTTGTCACCCATTTTTCAGTTAGGTCATATCTCTGTTTTCCTGTGGGGAGGTCAGGGGTCACTGATGGAACCAGGTAGCGATGGGTTGTACCAGTGGACAGGAAACGAAAGATGATTTTGGGTCTCAGAGCCCCAACAGGAGGACAAAGCCTCAGGGTAGGACTCTAGCGCAAGGGCGCTGCTGGCCTCACGGAGCGGAGCCTCAGACCAGTGATTTGGGGCAAACAGACTTCTTCTCTGGGTTATGAGATCTCAAAGAGCCCCTACACTTACAACTTGTGAGCGAGAAGCCAGTTTGCAAAATACTACATCTTACTGGCATGTTTTGTTTATCTAATACATCATCCAAAACATGTTTAATTTGTCACTAAGATTTAAAAATGGGAAGAGTCATAAAAAAGATTCCCTTGTACAACTGGAGAGTCTAACTTCACTGGAGTCTCGTTGCCACAGGGCTCAAGGTGAGTTGAGTGGCTCCTCCTTGCAGAAATTCAAAACTACAACTTTACTTCATATCAGGAAAGTTAATTTATTCTCCTATTCTCTTTGTTTCCAGGGATAATACTGATCAAACACAGAACCTTCCTATAGTCTCTAAAGAAGCTGGGCACAGGGTCTACTGGGAGTCCCTGTTCAGGTAAATGAATTCCACAGCTTTGGTACAGTGAGTCCATAGGACAGCAATCTGGCCCTGTTTATTTGTTTGTTTATTTTTTAATTAAATTTTTATTTATTGATTTGAGAGAGAGAGAGAGAGGAAGGGGATTGGAGAGAAAGAGAGAAAGAGAAAAACATCCATTTGTTGTTCCACTTATCTATGCATTCATTGGTTGATTCTGGCCTGTGCTCTGACCAGGGATTGAACCTGCAACCTTGGCATATTAGGATAAGGCTCTAACCAACTAAGCTATCTGGCCAGGGCTGGCCCCTTTATTTTTAGATTCTTCTACAGCTGGTGAAAAAATGTGCTCTGATTTAATTTTGGACGTAAGTTGGGAGTTTGGCTCATAATGTTTTGTAGCTTTCTGGAAAGGACCATACACAAAATAAAGAACAACTGCTGTTACCACAGAACCTGTGTGAAACATTCCAAGAGCATTTGCTAATCCTGCCCAAGGTGCTAAGAGAATTCATGGCTTAATGGTGTGAGCGTGCATACTTCACGCTTAAGTCACCAGCACAAGGAAGCCAGCACGGCCCTGGCTCTGTGGAGGGAATGTGCACCTCCACCCCCACCCCACTGGGAATCCTTGGAGGAGTGATGATAAAGTCTATCCTAGAAAACACTGACTTTCAAACTACTTTTTAAAAAGGGTCTTCTGCACCTTAACCTGGTGGAGATGTACTGGGGAAGGAGAAATAAACATGCCTCTTTCTTTAAGTTAATTATGGGGACTTCTGGTAACTCAAGGGTAGGCATGTTCATACTTCGGACCTCGCAATGTGGAGTCCACAATTTATTTCAGTTCATTTTCCAGAACTTTTCATCTTTATTCTTTCCTAGAGCCTTTGGCCCACCTCCATTATTTAAATTACCACCATTTATATTTTTTAAACATCAACTTTCCTCTAACTGCAGCTTTTCTCTTGCCAATGTCTTATTTTTGTCTTTCCACTTCCTGCCAAATTTCTATATGTTTGCCATTCCTTTACCCTCCCAATTGGTTCTAATCTCTTCTTAATCTTAATCAGCTGCTCCATCTTTTCAGATGCTTTCTGCTCAGACCCAGGGCACTAATGACGTCGGTCAAGCCTGTGTTTGGGTTTCAGGGCTCCTCCTTGTTCCATGATTTTTTTTTGGCTTGCAGAAACATACTATTCTGGTTTCTTTTAGACCCTTATCATCCTGCATTTGTTTCTTTTCTTGTTTTTTCCTGAATTTCCTGCCCCTTAACAATTTCCCACCCCAATTCCATTTGGGAATTTCTTGTGTTTTATTCTATTGACTTACTCATTTCAATGCAGAACACCCCTAAATCTATAGTTCTGCATCATTCTTTTTATTTGAAGTGCAGTCCTGTATTTTCGTCTATCCCCATTTTTTTTTACATCAGTATCTTCCAATCAGCCCAAACTCAAGATTTTCAGAACCAAGCAAACTCTCTTTTCCCTGCCTGATATAAGCATCTTGTCAAAAGCTTTCTTTTTTTACTTCGCCAAGTTCAAAACCCCCAAGTTGCTTTATGATTCTATTGACTATTTAGTTTTCATATCCTGTCAAATCTTCCTTTGAAATGTCTTCCTGTCTCTTCATCCCTGCTAAAGCTTCATCAGCTCGTTCTTAGGTTACAAAAGCAGCCACCTATCTGGACCTGTGACCCCAATGCTTCCTCATCTCCAATCTCACCTTCATGCCACTGCCAGACTAATCTTCCTTAAATGCCACTTTCATCTTGTCACTGTCTGCTCAGATGACTTCAATAGCCCTTTAATCACGTAAGTATGAGCTGAAGGCAACTTCGGAGTTCATCTCAGCCAACCCCTCACCTTCCAGATGAGGAAACTGAGGCTCCACGAGGGTAAGTGGTTTACTCAAGGTCACTGTGAGTAAGTCACAGCAGGAGGATTTAAAGCCAGCCTTCACCCAGGGGCCTGGGCTCTTTCTTCTCTAACTGTGGTTCCCAAACTTCCATTCCTGTACTGCCTTTCATCACATCTGCGTGCTCCTTACATCATTTCTTATTTCCTATGTTGTTAATTGTTCTGTTCTTTAAAAAATGCATTAGTAAAATAAATGTTGTATCACAGTTGTAAAAGGAAAACCAGCATCCCTTAATGGAATTAGAAGATAACCTTAAAACTAATACACTGGAAACACAAAAACGTTATTAATATATAGGTGGATAATTTTGCCAGCCAAAGATTCTGTTCCAGAAGTCTGTTTTCTTTTTCTTTATAAAGGAAAATTAACAAGTGATAGAGAAATGATACAGTCTGACTAGTATAAGTTAAAAAATTGAAAAGGGAACAACTTTCTCATAAAATGATTCAATGTTCCTTAATGCCTTGTCTATGTATATTACATGTCATTAGCTTCTCAGGCTTAGAGAAACACAACAATTCATAATAATTCTTTTCTGCTATCATATAACACAAACTATTTAATTTTTCTGGTGCCCGCATAGCTGATCTCTCCTAACCAAAGTATATTCCCATGAGTTGCTAGCATACGTCTCCCTGCCAATAATGCCATTTTCCCTTCTGTGTGTTCATTCCGTTGCTTAGAAGATGCTGCTGTTCTCTTCCCATTTGATCGAATGTGATTCAGTATTCAAAGTCCAATTCACATTCCAATTACGAAATCCGTAATCACCTCTGAATAATCTACTCTTCATTGACTTTAGCTTTTCCTAAAATCTACAGCATATTCTTCAAACTAATTTTTGAAGTCAATTATTTACTCTCGTGTTCAATTCAGTAGTTATTTTGTGTCTTAATTTTATTTCTCTAACAACAATGTGTGCTACTGGAGGGTAGACATCTTTTCCTGTGTAGCTTCTACATCCTGTTAGACCGGGTTTTGGGCCAGGCACACATCAAGTGCCGTACTGGTTGGCCACTGAGTTACTTAAGACGCTCACGAGTGATGAGTGCTCAGTGTGGGCTCACTGACATTTGCATATTCCAGCATTATCAAGGGCTTTGGGTCTTCTGAATGGGAGAGAGACTAGCTATTATATATATTTTTGCAATAGATAAGAACTTTAATTAAAATAATCATTCTTTGTAAAGCTTAGTAAAGGAAGAAATATTTGAGCTAATCAATAGTTAAGAAGCATTTATAGTAATATATCATGGGTAAAAGAATGGTGACATTAAAATTACTCTCTAGTGTTGGTTCAGAGTGAGATTTTTATAGTTGGAAGCAGGTTTTAAAATTATAGATGATCTCATTTTGTGGGTGAAGAAGAGACCCCAAAACTAAGAGGCAACTTGCCTGAGGTGTCAAAGCAACTTGGTGGCAGAGTTTACAGTCAGTCTCACTAACTCCACAGGGACCCTGTGTCCCACTTCCCCTGGGAGCGTCCTGGCTTATGCCCCTTGTCCCGGCCTCTTAGTAGCAGCGCCTCTCTTCACTATGAATGATCCGTATGTACAGAAATGTGCTCACCTACTTAACTCCTCAGTCCAACATTCTTTCTTCTGCCTTAAAATAATGAACACGTGTATTTCTTTATGCACATTTTTTGTACATAAACGTTCCTCTTAAATATTTTTTATTACTTTGCTTCTAAACCCCAGATAATCAGTCAACATCAGGAAAACAAACATGACTTTTAAAGCAGTCTGAGACAAAACCTGCAGTTTCTCCATTTACGAGGACGTTTTCTATGTGTACAGGTCTCAGCAACTAAATTTACACGAGCACCAAATGAATCTTCGACAACCCCATTTGCGTACTTTAATAAAAAGAGAGGTCTAGTGTGTTATTACTGTTGGCTATAGAAGGTGAATGACCTGTTACAATTAACGAGAGGACCGTCCACCAGAATTTATGGATTTTGTTCTTTTTAACCTAATGAGCACTGCAGCGTACAGTCACTTATATCACTCTAGATTGCCCAATCACCCTGCATAATATTACTTCAATCCATTTTGAAATAGGCTCAAATTGTCATTTTTTTTTTGTTGGAGTAATGATCAAGTATTGATGTTTCCTGAATTCGTACAAATGGCTACAACCTCCTTGCATGCAGGCTGGTCAATAGAGCCTGATGTTCACATTAGGGATTTGGAAATCGATGTAGTTTTCCTTTATTCTTTTATGATTAAATCAATTGAAGTTATTTACTCATAGCAGAAAATACGGGTGATTGCCAACCCCAGGGCTTAGTGAATTGCTTTCTCCCCACTGCTGCCCTGTAATGAGAAGGTACATATTTGCTTCAGGGGTTGACTAAAACCTGTTCATGTATAGCAGCAATTTGAGATGCAGAAAGTGTTTATTATTAAAGGCTAAGAGTGTTGAATGCCAAAGGGCATCTTTATCACTTGGCATTGCGTTAACATTGACAAAGGAGGAAAACACGCCCACGAAATCCCCTAGCATTGGTCAAATGGCTCTCAATTACAGATGCAAAGCCAGGCAGTAGCCAATGGGTGATCTTGCCCCATCCTTCCTGGTATACACTGTTATGCAGAGGCCCTAGTCAAAGACAATGGAAATGCCAATTAAGCTGAATGGACAGGGCCTATTTGTTGATGGGTTTTCTCACTGTAGCATGTGGTGGGTGACCCACAGCGTTCTGATGTGGGAATAAATAATGGCTTGTATAACATGGGTTGCATTTAATGCGCTCAAATGTAAAACAGCGTAAGGGTAAAAGCAAATGGAAACAGCAGTGAGGATGGCTGTAGAGGAGGGAAGGGGCTGCACAGGGAAGAGGCTCAGAAGTAAAATCACTTAGAAGCCAAGAAGAACGTCATTTGCTCTTGTATTCTCTATCTGAAGTGAATAATAAGCAAACAATAGAAGAGTCATTTCATTTTTAGACTAGTTCAGTGCAACCAGCTGCACTGGACCATGGCGATGCCAAGTCCTTTGTAGTTACTTGATCTTTTTTGTCATGTTTGATGAGAACAGTGCAAAAGTGGGAAATGTGGGTTGCTTTGGCCAACTTCTCCTAAATGTCCTGGATTGCCCTTCATTACTTTAACTTCCTTCCTCAATAAAACCTGCTCATAGGGGAAAAAAAGGAATCACTTTGACAAAGCCTCATCAGAAATTTGACTTTAAAGCTTTGCCATCTGCTCTTGGGGAGGAGTAATGAAACAATCCTTATTTTTCTGAGGGAGGTCGTGGTTGGCGGGGGTGGAGATTCAGGTACACCTGGATGGGGGTGGGGCAGACATTTCCCTCCCCTCACGTATATGCACCCACTCATTTCCCAAGAGAACACGGGGCTTCTCTGAAAAGTCCTCAAGCCCTGTCTGCATTTGAGGTCCCAGAGCTCAGGCATGATTTATGGCATGGAGTAGGGTGGAGGGTGGGAAGGAGAAACAGCCCAAATTGCAAAGGAGGCCTCTGAGGCACTTAAGAAAAGAGAGGGAAAGGAGGCAGTCAAGATGCCTGGGAGCTGACCCCGCTCTGTGTTCTGGAAGGCAGCCTACGGGCTTTCGCTGCAACTTCCTCCACTCCAAGCGGCTGGCACGTGCGCCTGTGTGGCAGAACTGTGTGGGGGGTAAGGACACACTTTCTGCTCCAGGCGGCCTGGGTTCCGAGCCTACCTTTCCTCCTTGCTACCTCCATCTACTCTTCACTGGTCTCTGCCTCAGTTTCCTCATCAGTGACACAGGGTGGTAGGAACAGAAGCTACGTCACAGAGTCTTGGTGAAGATGAAATGAGTGGATGCATGCAGAGCTTAGAACACTGCACGGTAAGCTCTCAGTAAGCGTTAGTGATTATTGTTATTACTTTCGAGTTATTACTATTGTAGGTTACAAGTCAATGGGAAGAAGCCTGCTCACACTCTAACCTTCCAGGGTCCTGAGCACCACTGAGACAGGGCTGCCTTCACTTGCGACTGAAGTCATGACAGGTGGGGCCGTGGTGGCAGAGCACTGTCTTGAGGGCACCAGTAGAGGGGATCCCGGGTGGGCCCCTGACAGCAGGGACAGGGGCACAGCCAGCTCTGGCTCCACCAGGGATGGATGGCTCAGAGTCGGCTGGGCGTGGTGGTGACGCGAGAGGGCCATACATGCAAAATTCTTTTTGGAATGTCCCCCCCAAAGAAAAACTTTCAGGGAGGAGGAGTAAAGTCAGAGGGTGGGTTGGCTCATGTTTTAAGTGAGCCAGGTGTGGACTAAAGATCTAGTGAAACAGGGGCTCAACCACACGGCCACACTGGAGGCACCCACTGGGAGACCCGTGCCTGTCTGAGCTCCACACTGTGGTTCCTCTGGGGTTATCTGTGTCTTGGATCATGCACTTCTGCATCAAGGATTGACTCCTGCTCTACGGATGAGAGCTAATTGATTTGTTTGTTAAAGCTGCTCCTTGGGCACACAGAGTGCTTGTCAGAACGTTCCAGACAGAAGAAAATATGAGTGTGGCCTTTTAGAGCTTGCTGCAAATTGTCAATTTTCCTTCACCCCTTAGGAAGATACAGGGAAAGGGGAGGGGTCTCTAGAAAGTGATCCTTAATTCCGCCACATTGGTAGAGAGTTTACAAGGGCAAACTTTTTCCTGGAGGAAGGTGGTGTGGCCGGCAGCAGGTGTGGCTAGAATCCTCCTCTGTCATGACAGACAGCGCCCCTCCACCCAAAGCTTGAACACGACCCCTGACCCACTCGCGTGGTAAAACAATGAGGAAGAATACTCGGCAGATGGAGGAAAAGAAGACCACTAGGGACACAGGGTGGCACGTGTCACACAGAGAGTCCGTGTGCCTGGCTTCAGAAGGGGAAAGAGAAGGAGGTAGGAGGCCTGGTGCCTGCAAAGGTGGACCAAGCAGACAGGAATGAGAAAGGACAGGTTAGCGAGGTGTTCGGAAGTATGGCCAGCCCTGCGGATGTTGTCCTAACACGCAGTGGCAGGCAGGGGTGCGGGTCTCCCCAGGTGCCCTGAGACGGCACCCTGAGAGCCTGCAGTGGGTCTTGCTGCTATCCTCAGTGAACCACTTTGCGGCAGGCTTCTAGTTTCCCACAGGGGCAGGAGGCCACCTTCAATGGCTTTGGAAAGAACTACAAAACTTCTGAAAGTCTCGAAAGCCCCTGCCAGGTCTTCATTGCTGACAGCAGCCACTCTGCCAGTCACAGCACAGTGCAGTGCGGTTAGTGGCCACTCTGATTGGAGGAATCACCTCCCAGACCCAAAAGATGGAATGCTGAGACTCAGTGGAACAGGCCGGGGCCATTTGATTTCGTTGTGTTGAAGTGAGTCATTTCCTTCTGGGCCACGAAATTGCCAAAAATTAGACATAGGGCCCTGGATGGTGTAGCTCAGTGAATTGAGCTCGGGCTGTGAACCAAAGGGTCACCAATTCGATTCCGTCAGGGCACACGCCTGGGTCGCGGGCCAAGTCCCCTGTGGGGGCCACGTGAGAGGCAACCACACACTGATGTTTCTCTAACTCTCTTTCTTCCCACCTCTTCCTCTCTCTAAAAAAATAAATAAATAAAATCTTCTAAAATTTGTTTAAAAAAATTAGCCATAGGGCTTTCTGGGTGAGATGAAGGATACAAATGGATATTTTCTCCCTTGCAAATGGCTCAGGTAAATTCCTGAAGGAGAAACTGAAAAATCCAGAGTGGCCATCAAACCAAAAGAGGAGAGAAGAGCGTGGGAAGGGCTGCGCCCTTGTCAAGGGACTGCCACAGCTTACCACCTACAATGAAACTTGTATTGACTCTTGACACCAACACTCTGCCATCCATAATAAAGAGAGGGGGAGAGAGTGCTCTGAACGGGCAGCGGCCACCACCTCTGGCTCTGTGTCACCCAGAGACCCCACAATGAAGTCCACCGGAAAACGAGGACAGTGCAACTAGCCACAAGGGCTATGGAATCAGCCTGCCGCTTCGGCCAAACCTTAGTCTCTAATCTTCTGCCTTGGGAAAACCGACTGCCAGCCTCAGGTTTGCCAGAGGCATGAAGTAACTCTCTGGAATCGTCAGAAACTTTGCCTAGAACAATGGTCCCCACAGAGCAGGAGAATGTGATCAGGGAGGAGCCCAGGGCAGAGGCAGCCCATGAAAACTGCACCCCCAACCAAGGGACTGAATTCCTGAGGAGAGGGGACCTTGGCTCCGTCCCATTCACAAGCACAGGCAGGACCGCACCAGAGATTCTTGAAAAGGGACCCTCCCCGTGGAAGACTTGGTGCTTGAAGTCCTTCGATTACCAGGTGGGAGGTAACAAGCTGAAATTTGGGCTTTCAGGTAAATTGTGTGAAAGAATAACTACTCATAGGAGAAGCTGTGCAGGGGACCATGGACATATGGAGGCAGGTGAGCTGGCCTTGCAGTGTCTGCCAGCTTCATCCAGTGGGGGCAGACCTCCAAGGAAAGAAGCTTCTGAACCCATGGCGGGGAGCAGCCTGCAGCACATTCAGCAGGATGATTCAAGAAACCATAAACTCATCACAGTCTGATGGCGCTTCCCCACTTAGCCCCATCCAGCCCTCACGGTACCACTCTATCATGTCTGAAGCCACAAACAGAAGAGCCGGGAGCGCAGGCCCCTGCGCCAAATGTCAAGTGTATTTCCTGTCTTATCTATTGTTTACTGTGGGAATGTGTAAGGCAAATAGAAGGGGCTAACCTATTCCCTCCTCCTTCCTTTCCCTCTCTCTCCCTCTCCCAATAAGTACTTAGTAGCTACCCAGCTGTATCTTGATTCTGGATGCTTGCAGACCAGGAGTGCAGATTAGACACATGCAGAAATAAGCCTATTACAAGGGCAAAATGGATAAGAGCAGCACATAATGTGCAAATGGTGCCAAGGGTTTTCAAATCCAGGCCCCCATATGCATTCAGGTCAATTTTCAGCTCTTTTTCAGCTACCTAGGGAATCCATTTAGTATAAAACCAGGTAAAATAATCTAATGGCCCCATTATAGTTTGAAAGAATTGTTGAGTCCCATTTGGTCACTTATAGAATTTGAAAACACACAATGGAGCCATAAAAGTGGCAAGTCCGCTTCTTTTTGAGCATGCTGTGTTTCTGCTTTTGGGGTTCTTTTGTTTGTTTTTGGTGGGCGGTATCCTTGCACGGTTATTTATTTACACGCTCATCTTCTTTTACGTGGATCTCTACTGCTGTGTACGTCTCAGGATGCAGGCGTCAGGGGTGGATGTGCGGGGTCGTTGTCTCAGCCCTGCAGAGGCTCTGGCACCCTGCAGGGGAGCATGGGTGCTGGGGCGAATGCCGTCTTTGTTCACCTGGGGGCCGGCGTTTGGGCCATATAGGGGTATGATTTACTCCACCTCTGTGGTGTTATTGCCAGTGCAATATGCAAAGTTGGGGAAACAGTCTGGGGGGGCCTAAAATCAGTTAGCATAATTTGGAGACCTGTCAACTTTATAATCTGGTCATCTCTGTAGCTGAACACCTAGTCTGTTATCTGGTAACATTATTTGATAAAGCAAGTGAATGAGCAAGATTTTATACCCCAGACAGCCTGTGCATGGTGCTCAGTCAGGAGCTGGGGCATCCGTTCTTGTCATTTTCCTTCTCACACAGATGAACTGAGGACTGGCCACTTTCTCTTGGCTGAAGGAGAGAGTTACAAGCATTAGGCTTCTAAATCTAACACGCACCTGTCCGGAAGGTAGAGTTGAATAGCATTTGCTTAGCCAAATGTGCATTAACAGAAGCAGCTTACTAAAAGGGGGGTGAGAGCTAAAGACCATGGTTTCATATAAGTGTAAAGCCCAAACTTCCCACTGATTACTTAAAAAATGCTTTCCATATGCTCCCAACCAACACAGGAGTCTTCACTTAGCAGTAAGTCAAGTTAAACATCTCAGCAACGTGGTATGCAGACCGGCACCCCTACTTGGGGAGGAAGATCTCAGGTATTTAGTCGAACCATGTTACTCCATTTCTGAACCAGAGTGATTAAATTAGGTTTACCAGTAATGATAACAAGACATCTGAAATGTTGGTCATTGAGAAATAAAAATACTTCAGTAATTTTAAATAAATAACTTTCTCAAAGCATTTCTGAAAGATACTGACAGCTCTTAAAGGTTTGAAAACAATGGCCTTGATTGGTGCTTTTCTTCCCTGCATTTTTAATTTCCTGAAGTATTTGTGTTTGTATCCTATTGCTGCTGAAACAAACGACCACACACTTAGAGGTCCAAAGCTACACAGGTTTATTCTCTTACAGTTCTGGAGGCCAGAGCATTAAAATCAAGGAGTCAGCAGGGCAGCCCTCCTTCCGGAGGCTCTAAGGGAGAAGTCATTTGCTTGACTTTTCCAACTTCTCGGAGCCGT
The DNA here is from genome assembly GCF_021234435.1 of Artibeus jamaicensis. NCBI lineage: Eukaryota > Metazoa > Chordata > Mammalia > Chiroptera > Phyllostomidae > Artibeus > Artibeus jamaicensis. The sequence goes on along the minus strand of NW_026521764.1, from coordinate 554,993 downwards.
CCACACGCGGAACCTCACGACCCCACCTCACCTGGACCTGTGCGGCAGCCTCATCTTCTCTGACTCTGGACTTCCTCCCTCAACCTTGCAAGGGCTCTTGTGGTTACACGGGGTCCATCAGACAATCCAGGATAATCTCCCCATCTCAAGAGCATGAATTTAATCACATCTGCAAAGTCCCTTTAGCCATGAAAGGTAACTATTCACAGGTTTCAGGGTTAGAACATACGGAGATCTTAGCGGGTTTTCTTCAAAACTCAGGTTGTATTATAATATATTTAAGCCATCTGGAAATTTACCCACAAAAGTAGCATCTCCACATGTTGTCTCTTTCTTTCTTTCTCTCCTCTTCTCTCTACTGCTTCCCAACTGAGAAAAACCATGTACATAGTAGGTCACTGAAAATAATTACCTCAAATGTGTTATATTATTTTTAAGGTTATTTATAAACAATTACATGAGCATATAGTTTATAGCATTTAATGTAATCATTACTACTAATTATTGAAAACAGTGTTGGGTTTACAAATCACATTATAAAATTTCTTATGGTACGTAGCATACTTTTATTCCAGTTTATCATATGTGTATTTTTAAACTTAAAAAACAACTAATGACCATTTTGAGGTAAAGAAGTAGCATCTTTGTTCTCTGAATATAAAAGTATGACAAGTAAACTGGAATTCGGGAAGCATAATATAATTTTATGACGTTAATGAAAAGTGTGATCAGACATTGGACTCAGGCATGCCAAGTTTCAGTCAAAAGTAAAACTTATGGCTACATGGTAGGTTTCTTAAACCAGGGGTGTGTAATGGAAATTGTGACCAGCCCTTAATTATAATGATGCCACTCAGTGTGCATGTAGTAGAAATGCTCTGAGCTAGTTCGCAAAACACCCTAATGTTGCCTGGAAACCTGAGTAACATGAAGAGTCACCAAATGGCCACAGCTTCTGAATTCACTTTAGAAACCAGTGGGGAGAGAGAATGTGTCACAGATTCCACTCAGTGCTTCTCCTTGACTCATACGGTCCATGACACAGGCCTTGCATTCCAATGGAAAAGCAACAAGACATCATTTCAGTGGCACAGACCTTAACTGTAGCTTCCTTTGGTCCCAAAGGGAAGTCAGGAACTTGAAAAGAGGCTGATTTGGGAAATCACATGGAAATACTGCCATTTAGGGCAACATGGATGGATCTTGAGATTATGTTAAGTGAAGTAAGTCAGACAGAAAAATCTAAGAACCATATAATTTCACTCACGTGTGGGATATAAAACTGACACTCACAGATGCAGACAGCAGCGTGGTGGTTACCAGAGGGAAGGGAGTCGGGGGGGGGGACCTAATCTATGGTGACAGAGATGGTTGACTTTGGGTGGTAGGCACACATGCAGGTCATAGAAATGGACATCTGAAACCTATGTGACCTGTTACGTCACCCTGATAATTCAACACAAAATTTATAAAAGAAAAAACAAAAATAAAATGACATACTTCAAGTTTTTAATAAGTGCACTAAATGTAAATTTTTAATGTGTAAACTATATAAATGCATAATTAAAAGACAGATATTGGCCGAGTAGATAAAAATGTTGAACACATGTTTAATCCTATACTGTCTACAGCAGACTCGCTTCAAGTACAATGATTTAGGGAGGCTGAGAGACAAAGGATCAAAAAAAGTGTACCATGAAAACCTTAATAAATAAAAACTAAATAAATAGAATAAAAGAGGCCGATGTGGGTGGACATTTGAGCAGGGGACACCATCTGATTAGCAGCAGCCATTGGAATCGGCAAACTGCCGATGGAAGTTTGCAGAGGGCCCATGAGAAGGGAGTCGGAGGTAATCGTGTTAGCAGCAGTAACAGTATGAAAAAGTGACAAAAATACTCAAGTGTAATGGATAAAGCACAGTCTCCATACCTGTCTGTCAGGACCTCAAGAAATGAGATGGCCTTTTGCCGTTAGAGATCTGTGTGTCACATTATGGGTGAAAAAGACAACATTTAGTGAAGCTCTGAACTGGAGGGCTGCAGAAATCGAGAGGTCACACTTATTTAATGGAAATGACATAACTTCCTTAGTCGATAAGAGCGTAAGATTGGGTGTTTAATAAGTAGTCCTGGTGGAATTCGGCAGAACAAACTCTGCTGGACAAGTCCGTGTGCTGAGACAGCCGGAGGGTAGGTTGATAGAATCGTAGAACAATGGGGCTTAGAGAGAACATTTGGAAGCTTACTGCTCAGGCTTCAGTGGGCACACAAATCACAGAGATTCTTGTCAAAATGCGGATTCCGATGCAGTGGTTCTGAGGTTGGGCCTGGGAGTTAGCATTTTGAACAAATTCCTAGGTCATGCTGGCCTGTAGGCCACACTCGGAGGAGTGAGGGTTTAGAGAATGCCCAATATAAAAGGCTCCTTAGGTATTTTGAAGGTAAAAGTGGAAGTAAATTAAGTTGGTTTTGAAAAGCTTAAGTGGCATTGGGTGTTTGGCTATTTATTTTATTCAGAGCAAGATAGTAAGTAAATGAAGATGTTGAATGACTTTTTATCTGGTTGAGAACCCAGCAGGATTCTGGGATTCTGGGCCTCAGACAGTCTCTCATCACTACAGTCTGACTGTGTGTCCTCAGGCAAATTCCAGCACCTCTCTCAGCTTCATTCTTGGCCTCATTCTCTTCATGGCCTCTTTCACCAACCTCCTTTAGGGTTTAGAATCTCACTCACGTCATGCCATGTAGTCATATAGGGCTTCTGCCATTACCATTAGGCTTCCCAGGCCAACCAGCACACTACCTCCAAGCTTCTGGAAGCACAGTTCTGACAATATCCTTACCCTGCTCAAAGTCTTCAGTGACTGTATCAACAAATCCCCAGTGTTTATGGCTATCTTTCGAGAATCCAGTCTGAACCTTTTATTCTAGGTTTACCTTCAACTAATCTATTATATAGACTTAGGCTTCTGCCAAATCCATCTATTACTCATTTTTCTCTAAATTACACTTTCTAACTCTGAACTTAAAAAAAAATTGTGATGAAATACACATAACATGAAATTGACCATCTTAACCATTTTTTAAGTGTACAATTCAGTGGCATTAAGTACATACACAGTGTTGTGCAACCACGACCATCAGTCATTTCCGGAACTCTTTTCATCTTGCAAAACAGAAAATCCACACCCATTAAACACGAACTCCCCACTCCTGTCCCCATTCCCAGCAACCACCATTCGACCTTCTGTCTCTATGAAGTTAACTGCTCTAGGAACTTCATGTAAGTGGAATCACACAGCATATGTCCTTTTGTGACTAAGGTTTGTCTCACTTAGCATGATATCTTCAAAGTTCATTCATATTGTAGCATGTACCAAAATTTCCTTCCTTTTCTTTTTTAAAAGATTTTATTTATGTATTTTTAGACAGAGGGGAAGGGAGAGAAATATCAATGTCTGGTTGTCTCTTGTGTGCCCCCTACTAGGAACCTGGCCTGCAACCCAGGTAGATGGATGCCCTGACTGGGAATCGAATCGGTGGCCCTTTGGTTTGCAGTCTGGTGCTCAATCCACTGAGCCACACCAGCCAGAGATTCCTTCCTTTTTAAAGGTGAATAATATTGCATTGTAAGTATTTGCCACATTTTACTTATCCATTCAACTGTCAGTGGATTCTTGGATTATTTCCACATTTTTGCAGTTGTGAATAATGCTGGTATGAACGTGGGTACACAAACTTCACCTCTAAACTTTCACACATGCCGTCTCCTCCTCTGCAGAAATAGCCTGTCTCACCCACTCCACTAATTAGAGTTCTACGAAAATGTCATGGTCTGGTTAAAACAACTTTGCCTGGAGCTGTCCCAGACACCTCTGATACCATGTATTTTAAGGAATGCTCACGTGGCCCTTATCACATAGATTTTTAAATTCAGTTTATGTTTTCATATAGGAGTGTTTTATAAGCTTTTTAAGGCAAGATATAATGGAAGGTTCTTCTTGCTCTATGATTGGTTGGTTACGATGACTTACCGTTAGGAAACTGGTTTAGTGATTTTCACAGAATAGGTACGTGAATGAGTAAATTGTATGAAGATGACCATGAGGACAAGGATGCAGAGATAAGGGGAGAGAATTAGCAGAGACTTTTTCCCGATTGGTTGCAAGTCAGTATGATCGTTAAATATTCAAGAGTAACAAAACTACTCTCGCTTAGTCTTCCTTAATAATCAGATCATTTTTTGATAGGCATCAACTCAGCATTACCAATGGCAGAAAATGTTGTGTGTAGGGTATTAAATGATAACTCAAAGCTACACAGCTTGCAACTGCTTAATCTAAAATCAGAACCTGGCTGTCTATTCTCTCCCCCACCACCAGTTCTCAGAACACGATGCTGCCACACGCTGACTTCAGAACCTGGGGAGTATTTTACCCATTTGGGTTTGGGGACTTCTTCTTTTCCCATATATTGTCCTTGCCAAATCCTGTTATTAACGGAGAAAACACAGGATCTTCAAATCTAGCTTGAGAACTGAAAATGGTTTTGACAAGCTCATAATGTGGCTTAGAATAAACAGAATGAAAATTCAATATGGATGATCATAGCTCCGCAAATTGTGGAAATAAGCCCCAGAGAATGGCAGAGTATTATGCACAGCAGGAGGGTCTTTAGAAGCTCGTTGACCATGACTGACAGAACATGGCTTAGCAATGTGGGAACATGATACAGTGGTAAACATAGCAAAAAGAAGTATAACATGAATTACCTGTACAGTAATTCTTTTCTTCTCCAAGAAAAAAAAAAGAGCTATTATCAGAGTACATTTTTTTTCCTGATACTAGGGATTTATGATTTGTGGATATAATTTGGGAACAATAACCACTCACTCACTGAAATATTTATTAATACCTATTATGTACCAGACTTTGTGGCAGTTACAGAGTAAAGTACAGTTCTCCTTATAAAAAGAATCTACAGCACAGCTTTAGAGACATACAGAAAAAAGACAAAGGAAACATATATACAAGATCCTCTCATAACCGATGGCAGAAATGTCCAATCCCGAGGGGGCTGCAGGATTTGGTCAGAGAAGGCTTCCTGTCTGAGTTGGGAGTTTATCCGAAAGATAAGGGGTAGGGCGGTCACTTCCCATTAATGAAGCCACTTGAGAGCCATGGCATGAAAGTGAGGGAAAAGGTGACCTGTTCTAGCTGGTAAGTTTGTCAGTCTGAGGGGTGGTGGGAAACAGCTGGTGAGGAAGGTATGCCTTGGCCATAAATGGAGGGCTTAAATTTTTTTCATAAATTTTACTGATTTTGAGGCCCTGGCTGGTGTAGCTCAGTGGATTGAGCATGGGCCTGAGAACCAAAAGATCTTGGTTCAATTCCCAGTCAGGGCACGTGCCTGGGTTGCAGGCCAGTTCCCAGTAGGGGATGCACCAGAAGCAACCATACATTGATATTTCTCTCCTTCTCTTCCCTTCTAAAGATAAATAAATTAAATTTAAAAAAATTTACTGATTTTGAGAGAGAGAGAGAGAGAGATTGATTTGTTGTTCTACCCATCTCTGCATTAACTGGTTGCTTCTTGTATGTGCTCTGACTAGGGGTTGAACCCCCTAACCTGGTGTATCAGGACGACACTCCAACTAAGTGAGCTACCCCCAGGGCAGAGGGCTTGAAGTTTAATTGTAATTTATCTTTGTGTCCCTAGGACAGTACTTGACCCATCACAAACATTGTGTGTTTACTGTTAGGACTAGTAAATGTGAAAGATGAAAGAGACCAAGATATTTGAGCCTGGGAACAGGAAGCCTGTCAATGTTATTTTATGAGGAATGCTTGTGACGTGATTTCTATTTTCCCTGATGACAGCATCACATAGAACGAGGGAAACTGACAGAAAAACACTTAAGTTCTATACAAGAAAGAACCTGCTGACAGTGAACAAGTTACTCACTTGGCAAAGAGCTGGACTGTGCAGACCCAGAACAGTCATGATTCTTCCTTAAAGAGCTCTCACAATAGGATCACCATGCACTGTAGACCGGGGTGCAAGCCTGCCTAACCAAACTGGTGACAGCCTTTCCCATGCTCTGGGGAGCAACCTCACTCTTCCAGCACACCAGCGACAGCGCTACCTGCAAGTTCAGGGTTAACATAACTTATTTCTCCCTGCTGCACCCTGACTGATGTGATTACAGTTTTATTTCGACTACTTTCAAGGTAACCTTTTCTGCCCTTTATGTGTATTCAGGAGAGCTGGCAGGTAGTGGTACCAGAGTCACACACTGGGGCCAGGGGTGGGGTGGGGTTGAGGGTGGGTGGTGGGGTTGAGGTGAGGGGCCGGACAGAGGATGTTTAAAGGAAGAGCAGTTTGCTGTAGTCCCTCCAGAGATGCTCCTGCCGACACCCCTCATTACCTTTATCAACATTCTGCCTTTGCCTCGTAGCTCACTAACCTGCCGCATGGGAAATGGAATGACAGTGGTCCTCCCAGCCCACACCTGGAAGCCCCTCAGAACATTCAACAGTGTTTCCTGCCCACAAAATCTCACCCAGCTCCAGGAAATCCCCCCATTCATAGAGGCTTTGCACTGTTAGCGCCAGCGCACAAAATCGCACAATCTGATTTTCATGATAAAAGACCATTTGCATATGAGAAACATGCTTAAGCTAGTGCCATTTTTGCTGGCCTGGAGGCAGCTCCTTGGGCCCAGTGGCAGCAGAGGGAGTCAGGAAGCGTCTGCCTGAGGGCAAACTGAGCCAGGCTTTGCTAATAAAGACAATACCTTGCCCCGAAGGCAGTTCCCAGCTGCAGCCCTGAAGCACACACGTTGAGAATGTATCACATGGAACTGTCAGTCAGTACTGGGAGCCAGAAAATTGTTGTTTCAAATGTTACAGTACAGGAAAATCGCCTCTCTGCACTTGCTGCCAAAAAAATGACAGCTTAATTTATGCCACACTGAAGCTACATTACAGAGCCATTCAGCTGGGCAGTTAAGTACGCTCCATACCCACACCTTCCCGCGTGCGGGTGTGCTGGGGAGAAATACACAGGGGCTACAATAAGGACAATTGGCCGAGGGATTGGCCATGTCAGTGGAACTAAACACAGGTGAAAAAAACAGTATCAGCAATAAAATACATCAATCACCTCCAGGTCATTTGCAAAACCCACTTCTGTCCAGTGTGGGTTGCACATACTCAGGAAGGCTCTGTGGCAACGTTGTTACGCACAGGACAGGTTAGGAAGAGATGTGCTGGTGTCCACCCCCCAGGTTTTATGTTGAGGGGAGGTGCGGCCACTGTACCCGTGACTTTGAAAATTATGTTGGTAACCTTGATGCAGACCTTCAAACTTGGCGGCATTTACCCTTTCTGAAATTAAAAATCTGACATTATCCTGTAGCCAAGTATCTGTATTTTTCATCTAGATGTATATAGAGTATCAAAGATACACTTAAATAGTCAATTTTTTTAAAAAAAATCCAAACAATGATCACGAAGGCTGCATTTTACACTCATTTCCGTGGTGTCGCACACAAGGAGCCCTCACCCACTCCCTGTGGCAAACAGGGTGCCTGGGCCGCTGCTCTGGGCAGCAGTAACCGAGAATTCGAGATCAGCTAGAGGTGTTCTTTCCCTCACATTCTCTGCTATAAAACTTCCGGAATGTCATCCAAATTCTGCCAAGTAAATAGTCTAATTCATACCGGCATTTCGGATGAGGAGTCCAAGTCTCCTGGGTGTCGTTGTGTCAGAGAGCGCTGCTGCCGTCTGCAGTGAGGGACGCCAGGTTTCGGCCACCTGCACGGGTGTCCCGTTTCCCAGCCTGGCCCTATGGACTGGAACATTAATTGGGCTTCAGAATATTTTGCCAAGAAAAGATTTATAAGTAATTTACAAATATTTATAAGGCAGCCTTGTAAAACATCGCAGCCCAAGAAAGCAGGTTCTCTGCAATTGGCTTCTCTGGGCTCGGTAAGCCATTTGTAATGAAATGAGTGGCCCTCGAAAGAGAGCAAAAGCATTTGCAATGGCTGTTGATGTGCTATAAATCATTCTCAATAAAATGACTTGCAGAGATAAATGATACATATCTAGTTAATAATCCATTATCCAAAATAAATATTCTACCTTAAAATAAAGAAAATGCACCTGCATGGCCGTGGATGTGTTAGGGCTGCTCAAGCTAATGGCGAAATGATTTGTAAAGTGGGCTCTGGTGCTGGGCGTCGTGTCTCAAGTGCTCAGGAGAGATGAATGTCTCTCCAAAACTCGTCAGTAGAAACACCTTAACGTGGGAACCGCAACCCAAAGGTCCCCACCGACCTGGCACTCACTCTGGCTTCTTCACCAGAGCCTTGTTGTGGAGTCGCAGGCTCTGTGGGGGGCTGGCGTGCTCCTAGGAGATGGCAAAGGAGGCCAAATAGATACCCCTCTGATTTCTAGGAGTTAATCATGTAAAACAGGCCATCACTAGTTACAGAAGCAACATTAAACAATGTGAAAAACACATTTTAAACCAGCAGGAGGAGGAGGGGTTATTCTATAAAGTTGAATTTTCCCACCTTTAAAATCCCGCTGACCTCCACATGGTGTACACAACACACACAGCTATTTCCCCTCCTCACACTCTACTCCTGCTCCTTCTTCCGACATCCGGCTTCCGGCATCCGGCTCACTCTCAGCACTGCAGGTCACCTGGTAGAGTGACCTGGGACCAGTCAGCTCTCTGTGATAGCTTGCTGGCCACTTCAACAAGGGCCCTCAACCCAAGGTGATCTGTAGGACTTCCACCAACTTTAAACACCTGTAATGCTCAATATTTACTCTCTTTTTATGTTTGCATCAATATTCACATTTTTTTGCTCTGGTTTTTTTTTTTGGTTCCTTTGTTCTGAATTTTTAAAATTCTAAAATGTAAGGGCCCTTTGTAATTAAGCCTAACATTGTTATTCCTCATATTTAAAATCTTAAAGGGAAAACCATGGTCATGCTTATGGGTATATGTCATATGTAATTCATTGAATTTACCATTCAAATATTGCCATGTATCCATTCGTACAAAACATGGCTCCTGCCTCCTCCCCTCACCATGATGAATCTGCTTGGTCCGTGGCTTTTAGGCAGGTGCTGTTTGCTGTCCTGTTGCTTGTCTACCATTCACCACCATCTCATCTGTAACCATGGCTTTCCTGTCACAGAGCTCTTGCCTAAAGTTGAGTGACAGGGGGAGTCTGACTCTGATTAACTCATAGTTCCATCCACACTTCCCACCCTGCCATGTTCTGCTAGACATGACCAGTTCATATGCTTGAGCTTTGAATACTACTTAATTGGAATATTTCTGTTGCTGTAGTATCTTAATCAGCCTGATTGAAAACACCGCAGGCAACCAGTGCTTGACAGATATACCTCTACTGACGCAGAGGCAATTCTTTTCCAGTAATTTTTTAGGCAGGTGTGTCCAACCAGCGGCCCTACACAAAACCATAAATTTACTGAAACATCGTGAGATTGTTTTGTGATTACATGTTGCAATGTATTTAATGTGTGGCCCATGACAACTCTTCTTCCAGTGTGGCCCAGAGATGCCAAAAGGCTGGACACCCCTGCAGGGTTTTATCCACCTCCTGAAAGGAGGCATAGTTGCAAAAATGAACTACATTATTCAACAGGAATTTATTGAATAACTACTATGGGCCCTGTCTTATGCTAGGTATCAGAACTGACTGGGAGAGAATCTGAAATGTTCCTAATTAAATTATAGTAGCAGCAGAGAGAGAGAGAGAGAGAGAGAGAGAGAGAGAGAGAGAGAGAGACTGACAGTCTATTAATGGCTCTGGACCAACTAACAAAAGACTGCCCACATTCCTTCTGTCTGTTGGAACTTCGCATTAATTTCCAGGTGCCTATTTCAGCAGATGATTTTAGCCAGGCACCATGGATGTCCAGGAGCCTTCGCTTCTTGGTCACATGTGGGCTCTCCTGCCTCCAGTGCACAGCAGCCAATCCACAGGAGTGGGTGTTACTTTTTTGCAGACTCTGTGTCTACTCCCAGCTTGGTCCCCCTTCATTTTCTCCCACCTCTTTGCCTATAGCTAACACCAATCCTTTCTGATGCCTTACATCTCCCCTCTCCCTCCTACTTGTATAAAAAGTCTTGCAAACTTTGAGATGATGGACATGGTATCTCTCCTACCTAGTCATGCTGCTGATGGTTTAGACCCTGTATCCCAAGATGGGTCTTCTTTTTTGCTAGCAATGGCCTACTAAACCCTGACTTTTAAAAAGGATTTTCAGGCATGGAAGTTAATTTTTTTGTTGTTTGTTTAACAGAACAGACATGATCTTTTGCCTGCAGGAATATATAAACAAGTGGCTGAATAGCTAACTTTTTATTTTTAATAAAAGTCTCTCATTACCCTGCGCTTGGATGCATTTCTTTGAAAACAGTATGTAAGCTCTTTCTTTGTGAACAGTGGAGCACTTCTGTCTTCAAGCACCTGCCTTTTGCACGCCTGTGACTCTCCAGGGAAAGAGGCCCAGGAGGCAGCAAAATATGGTTATCACTTGGCCAAAGTTTCAATTCCAGGTTTCTCATTAAATTATCCTAATATGAATGCAGGTTCCCATATCTTTAAGATCAACTGTTCCTGAAACTGTGGAAACAACAGGTGCGATTCCTATCAATTAGCGTGGCAGGTTTGCCGCTCACCCGTGGACTGGGCCACCTGCTTGACTGCCTGAGGCTTCCGCTCCCGCTGTCCTCGGCTTGGCATCCCAGTTTCCCTCTGAAAAAGCACCTTCCTTCTTCCCTGCCTGAACCACTTTTTCTTTTTAACTTGAAAAATTAACTTCTCTTTTCAACCTCTGAAGAGGAAAATAATACCATGATGGTGGCCTAAGGCATATTGTGTCCCGCGATGAATCAATGGAGTTTATACAAAATAATGAGAAACATAGGAAAAGTGACTCTTGACAAACCTAAGTAAGGATTCAGCCAAACCAGCTGACTGGTTAGCAGTGTATATTCAGAGTCATTAGAACCCCTTAGCCCCTAATTGGAGCATAGTTCTATCAGCAGAAGGTTCATAGGGTTTCTGGTACAGGGTTCATATTGTGTATGATTCTGTCTTACTTCTGACCCCCGACCCAGACAGACCAACACTCCAACACCAGCAGAGTGCACTCAGTCCTGATACTATTTTTTTAAATCAAGCAAAGCCTAGGGAGGGAAATTTATAGGCTTAAGCTAAGAGGATTTCAGTTGGGATTTGCTGAGTGGGCCTGATGGGAATATATTATGACACAATAGCTATGGATTGATGGGAAGAGCTAGGAAAGGGTCTTAGAGTAAGTTTTGTTTAGCAAGTTGCTTTGATCAGATCAAAATTTTGTCTTCTAAGAACAAGCCTTTCCTAGTGCAAGTAGCTAAGTTTTGTTTATGCTGGGCCTCAGCATTGCTTAATTCAAGAACAGGGAATTTTGTTTGTCTCAGTTGTCAGCATCTGCATTTGCCTAAATAGTGTTAGAGAAAGAAGTGCCTTGGAAGTTCTCAAACATACTTAGGCTAACATTCATACAACTGCCTTCCATGCCAAACCAACCAACCAACCAACCAACCAAACAAACAAACAAAAGAAATGCCCTTCCTTTCTTAGCTTTTTTGACTCTGTCCTAGATTTGAGGCCAGTAGATCCTTCAGGACAGCCTTACACTGCCACGCACTTGAAACCATATGAACCCATTGAACTTGATCTTTTCCACTGTCATGGCATTATCATACGCAGAAGGCTTGGTGTTAAGTGTTAACCTTTGTTCACTGGGCAGTCCTTCTTTTGGACCAGACCTCAGGTCGACTAGTTTTGAGAGAGATGATTTTTATCTTCCTACTATCTCTTTCCAAGTGCAATTCAACCCTGACCCTTTATAGAAAGCATTCTATCACCTTTTCCTGTTTTCATCTTACTTTATGCCTTCTGGGCAGTTTCTCCATTTACTCAACTCCTCATCTCTGGCCTGTCATTGTCTGATACTCCAAACTGGCAATACATTTGTACTGACCACTTCTGTACATTGGTCATGGTTTTTCATTCATATTCTGGCTGTCAGTTCTCCCAGTAGCTTTGTATTGCCCTATGACTCCTTGTTCCCCCATGAAGCTGTAAGTCCACTCCTTGATTGTGACCTGTCCCTCACCCAACTGAGAGTGAGAATAGACCAGATATTTCTAAATAAGCTGCCTGAATTACTACTTTAAAAAATGTGCTCAATTCTCTCAGAAGTTACCTCTAAAACTTAAAACATCTAAATATATACAAATCCAACAAGGACACTATAAGGTTGTCTGTATTGTCATATTCCAACACCTGTGTTATTTTAATTTATTTTTTAAATTTTTTTTTATTTATAATTTTAATTATATTTTTTTTTTTATTGTATTACAACTGTCACAAATTTTCCCCCTTTGTCCTCCTCCACCCAGCTGCACCCCCAACTCCCTTGGCAATCCCCACACCATTGTGCATGTCCATGAGTCCTGCATGTACATTCTTTGGCTACTCTATTCCCTATGCTGTACTTTACATCCCCATGACTATCCTCTAAGTACCTATTTATATTTTTAACCCCTTCACCTTTTTTAGCCATCCCTTCAATCCCCTTCCCATCTTGCAACCATTAAAACATTCTCTGTATGTATGATTCTGTTCCCGTTCTGCTTGTTTATTTTGTTTTTTAGATTTAATTCTTGATAGGCATGTATTTATTGCCATTTTATTGTTCATATTTTAGATCTTCTTCTTCTTAAAGCAGACCCTTTAACATTTCATATAATACCGGTTTGGTGATGATGTACTCCTCTAGCTTTTTCTCATCTGTGAAGCTCTTTATCTGTCCTTTGATTCTAAATGATAAGTTTGCTGGGTAGAGTAATCTTGGTCATAGGTCCTTCCTTTTCATCACTTTGAATATGTCTTGCCAATCCCTTCTAGCCTGCAAAGTTTCTTTTGAGAAATCAGCTGACAGTTTTATGGAGGATCCCTTGTAGGTAACTAACTACTTTTCTGTTGTTCCTTTTAAGATTCTCTCATTATATTTAACCTTTGGCATTTTAACTATGATATGTCTTGAAGTGAGCCTCTTTGGGTCCATCTTGTTTGGGACTTTCTGTGCTTCTTGGACTCGTATGTTTATGTCCTTCACCAAGCTAGGGAAGTTTTCTTTCATTATTTTTTCAAATGGATTTCCAATTTCTCTCTCTTTCTTTTCTCCTTCTGGCATCCTTATGATGTGAATGTTGGTATGCCTGAAGTTGTCCCAGAGGCTCCTTACTCTATCCTCATTTTTCGGATTCTTTTTTTTTCTTCTTGCAATTGTGATTTTTTTCTTCCTTGTTTTCCAAATTGCTGATTGGTTCTCAGCTTCATCCACTCTACTCTTGATTCCCTGTAAATTGTTGTCTATTTCAATTTGTGTATCTTTTGTTTCTGACTGGATCTTTTTTATGCGGTTGACATCTTCACTAAGTTGTTTGAGCATCCTTATAACCAGTGTTTTGAACTGTGCATCAGATAGATTACTTTTCTCCATTTTGTTTAGTTCTTTTTCTGGAGTTTTGTTCTATTCTTGCATTTGGGCCATGTTTCTTTGTCTCCTTCTGTCGGCAGCCTCTATGTGTTCGGTTTTATGTATTAGGTGGAGCTACTGTGACTCCCTATCTTGTAATAGGTTTCCTGTAGAATCCAGTGGCACAGCCTCCCCAATTACCCCAGCTATGTGCCCAAGGTGCACCCATTGTTTGGGTTGTGTATATACTCCTCTTGTAGTTGAGCCTTGACTGCTGTTGGCATGACCAAGGTTAGCCACCACCAGTGTTCTGTCATACAGGAGTCACACAGCATTAGTTACAAAGTGATCTGTAGATGGCTGCTACTTGTGCTCGGCTTGAAGGTGCCCAGGAGAGGCTAGCCTGTGAACCAAGGCTGGCTGCTGCTAGTGCTGGGCCAGGGGCAACTTAGTGAGTGGCATAGGGCTTGCAGAAGGCACATGCTACTTGTTTGAGAGAATTTAGGAAAATCTGAAGCATGGACTATGTCAAGCCATTCACATGGAAAAACTACTGGAAACAGCTCGGGTGGGCCTGAACGTTTGGTGGGACAGGACCTCAGGGAATCACCAGGTGGGGCAAATAGTGTGAGTCAGGTTGATGGAATCTCAGATATGGCACCTGCCTGCTGGTTTTGTCATGGGGAGGGCACAGCGAAGGAACAATGGCTTTTTCCAGCACTTCTGTCTGGGAGAAATCTGCCCCCCAGGTCTCACTCTGATCCAGGACAATTTAGTTCCTCTCTGCATGTTTCTGATGCCTTTCAATCTGCTGCCCAGCCACTGGAGTTCAGAAGGAGTGAATCTGAGTAAGTCTGTGTGTGGGCTCTTTAAGAGGAACTGCCTGGGATTCCAAAAGTTTCTGTCTCCCACAGCCTCAATCTTCACTGGTTTTTACAGCCAGAATTTATAGAGACTTATCTTCCTGTCACTGAAACCCTGGGCTGGGGGGCCTGGTGTGGGGCTGGAACCCTTCATTCCTGTGGTATCCCTCCAATTTTTTTTTATCTGCCACGCGTAGGTGTGGGACCAGCCCATTCCTCATCTCCACCTCTCCTACCAGTCTCAATGTAGTTTCTTCTTGAATTCCATAGTTGTAGGACTTCGATTCAGCTCAGTTTCTGACAGTTCTGAATGATGGCTGTTCTATAGTTCAGTTGTAGTTTTGATGTGGTTGTGTGAGGAGGCAAGCCGTATTTACCTATGCTGCCATCTTGACCAGAAGTCCCTAATGCCAGTTTTAAAATGGGAAAGGACCAGGATAGGCTGCAGTTAGCAAGAAAGTGAGAAAAGTTGGTCTGCTCTCCAAAAATGAATTCAGGATATTGAACCCAAACAAAGATGTCTGTGGAAATTAGCAGTGGGTACTGAGCATAGAATGAATCGAATGGAAAGACTTAGCAATTATTGCCCTGCCTTAGCTCTAGTTCCAGTTCCACTTTTGGTTGGTGGTGACTGTTGCAAAGTGTTGTTCACACTGGACTGGACTTGCAGAAAGGTGTGTCCTTTTTCCCCAGGAGAGATCCTCCTCTGGTCTGTGGTTTGGCTCAGGGGGCCTCCTAAGTTTGTGCCAACATTTTCAACTTATGTCAGTGAGGAGTGTGTCATTTTCTTCTTGTAAAAATGAGTTTAGATATGTAACTATTCAAGGTACGTAAGTTTATTTGATTGTTCATGTAGCTCCTAAGAACAATGAATTATTATTATTCAAGGAATGAAAGCAGGTGTTGTTTGAAGAGCTTCTTGGTGCTGCTACACTAAGGTGAGCACAGGGTCCCACGATGCTGAATCCACAGTCTGCCCTGTGTTGACTGGTAAGTCATCAAGACTGACATGCATATTCCTTCCATTGAACTCTAAAGCCATCTGTCCTAGGTAAACCCAATTATCAGGTTTATCAGCTATATTAAGTATCTATATCTATATATTATCTATATCAGGTACATGAAATATAATTAACCAATATGTGTGAAGCCCTGCAAGGGAGATAGTACTGTGGTCCCCAACTTACAAATGAGGAAATTGAGATACCAGGAGGTTGACTCTATTGCCCATGGCCATATAACTAATAGGAAATGAGTCAGAATTTGATCCCAGGCAATCTGGCTTCAGAGACTCTATTAACTTTCATACAATGCTGCCTCAACAAGGAATAAGAAACCATTGTGAATGGCTTATGTTATAGCACATTCCAACATGACCCACAATTTATGACTCAGAATTCAGGATAAGGTGAGACTTCGCTAAATACCAACCAGGGAGTTGGCAATTCCCAGAGGGACTCCCCAAATTTGCATCTCCCTATTCCTGCACAATGCCTGAACAGTAGAGGGGATTATCAGTGTCCCTGTGGCATGGAGCTGAGGTGGTGAAAAGAAGGACCTGAGTATGACCTCTGATAGGCCATGACTCTCAGCAAAGCTCAGTGGTTAAATGCCTGGGTTCCAGATTAGCATCTCTTGGACTTAAATTCTGATTGTAGGTCATGATGCTACCAATGGATGCTGTGGACAGGCATGGTGCCTACAGAGCTGAAAACTCTGTTAGCTCTCACCACTCTAGATCGGCCTCTACTCTTCCGCAGAAACAGGACGCTTGCCTGCAAATGCAGCTTTAGGACGACTCTCCTGGCTCCCATGAATCCCCAACATGCCTCCCAACAAAATCGCCTCACCAGGCCCTTTTCATGTCAATGTTCTGCAACCACATTCATCAGTGACGTGGGCGGGCCCATCTCACCCTCAGCTGCTACATTTGAAAAGAGGGAATTTCAGCAAGAATGAAATAATATCAGTATGTAAATAACCTGATACAGTAGTGAACTCATAGTAAGCACTTTGTAAACATTGCTGCAACCTGGTTTCCTCTCTAAGTGTATTATTGGGATTTATAAAAATTCATCAGTATTTCAAAAAAAGTCATTGGAAATTACAGATTTATTTTTAGAAAGTTTCTATAGATTGAAACATTAGGTTTCTTTGCTTTTGATGGTATTATAATATAGTGACATCTGTTACATGTCCCTAAAACTTGAAAAAAACAATTTAAAATGTAGTTTAGTATATAAAAATTCTCTAAGTGTTCTAATTTATGCAAGCTTAATTGTTAAATATTATTAATAGTAATAAAATTACAGTTTTATAGATTTTTAATTTATTAAACTTTTCATTATTAGCCCATAAGAGCACTTATTAGCTACCTATCAATTGAAACTTTAATAAGCCCAGGAACCATATAGAAATAAATATGTTAATGTGGCCTATAGGAATACAAAAACTTCTTTTAATTATGTTTTATTTTTTCATTCTCACCAGATTTCAGAATGTCTGAATTGAAAAGCCTAGTTCACTAGCTCCTTCAGGCTTAAAGTCACATCTTCTAAGAGGGAAGACTAACATATTAAGATACTGATTTGTGTTTTTTCTGACTCTATTTTTTGCCCTCCTCCCCCTTCAAGCAGGTTTTGCGATCCTTTTTCTGGAGGATGGGAATGACACCAGTCTGGGGGAAGGTTGTTGTCATGGGCGGAGAAAACTGAAGTGATGTGGGGTCAAAGCACCTCTGTTCTTCGGTACAAACCTAGAATCACAAATGCCAACACGGTTTGTTCTGAAGGGCAAGAAGAGAGAGGAAGATGTCCCTCTGGTTGCAAAAGGAGAGAAGGGAAGGAGAGGTGTCCTTGAGGCTGGGAAGAGGTGGGAGTTCTGCAGGTTGTTGCAGGAACAGTGTGGACCCTGCACCAGCTGGTGCCTGCGCCCCATGGAAGGCAGCCATTCTCTAGGAAATGGTTGTGCGTTTGCTTCAGGAAACCAGACCCAGGCAGTCAAAGGGAGCTTCCACCTTCTGCAAAGATTCCTGTGTCCCACAAACACAGGAATAGAGAGCAGACTCTCTCTATCCACCAGAATCAAGGACTGCTTTGATTTGGATATGGCTGGTGGCTTGGTGGACCAGAGGTTCCTGGTGTTCTAAATACCATGTGCACCTTCTGGATTTTTAGATGAGCTGAAGAGAGATGGAGACAAAGCCCTAATGCTGCTATTTTTCCTTTTAAAAAATATTTTTCTGGTACAGTTGACATATAATATCTCCAATGCTGCATTTTTCATTAGGAAGTTGAGTCATTTAAGTTTATTTAGATAATCTAAAGAAAGAGACTTGTCTTGCAGACCCTATGGTTCGCAGACTAATGTCCTACGGATGTGCATGCCTCAGCACAGTACTTGGCACAGACTGGGTGTTTCGTGCCTTTCTTTGAATTGGTGTGGAATTGCAGGTAGAAATTTATGGTAGCCATGCTAATTAAGGTTTACACAATCAGCACTTGGCCCAATAGAGATTAGAAATTATCTAGAAAGCCATTGCTTCAGTGATTAATAGCGAGGTGGCCACAAGGCACGGACGTGCTATAGCATATGTAGAAAAGGGCAAACAAGACACTGCCAGTTCAACGTGGCAGTTCCGGTGTCACCTGCCTGCTGAAAGGCTGAGTTATGCCCTTGTTTAATTTGTCAGCGTTTCAATTAGAACATCACAGCTGACCCTCCCTCCTGACACAGGCTATTTGGTTCTGGTGACATACTCGGCCATTGGGCGCATTGCCCGTTATTGATGATGCGAATTTATGTATTGCGGATATAAATGATTTAATTGTATATATAAATGACTTAATTGTAGATTAGATAAATATGATGTAGACAGTCCCAATCACATAATTATTCAAAAGATGATAATAATTTGGTCCCATTTGTCAAGTAATGTTACTGCATTTTAATTTACATTTTCAGAAGATTTAATTAACCAAGTTCTAGGACTTCAGATGGGAACAAGCCATCTTAAATCCTTTCTGGGACAAGGCAGGATATAAATAAATAAATGAATACACAAGAACAGATTGTCCCTTTTCCTTCTGTGATTTCTTTCCTGTAAAATTTTTTTCTCCCAAAGAAGAATATCGTACATTTGAGATGACTTATCAAAATTAAAATTAATAATTAGAAAAAATATATAGCAAGTGTATCCTGATTTAGGACTAACATTTTAAGGTCGACTTTTTTCGAAGCTGGTCTTTGACATCAATTTAGATCAGAGACACTTAACCAAAATTAGGGTCCTGGGAGTTCTTAAGCATGGGTGGGAAAAGAGATTACATCTTTATTTTCCCTGTAACAAAATTCAGCCTGTTATTCAGTTGCAAGTGTAGACAACAGACCGCAGCAGTATCTGTAGTACTTGTAATGTCGCTGATCAAAAGCGCCTTAGATCTTGTTAGACAAGGTGTTAGTAAAGAGCTGCATATCTTCCGTATTGCAATTATGCATTTTTAATATTGATTCGCTTTGTAGTCCTATGTGTTTGACTTTACACATTTAAAAATATTCTGAGAAGGGGCCCAAAGGTGGCACCAAATGGTCGAAGGGGTACATGGCAGCGAAAAAATTAAGAGCCTTGGCTGTACAGTGTTTCAGGAAGAAAGGCTGGGTTCCAAGCCTCATCAGTGAATGGCAGAAACCATCTTTCCTACCTTTGCATTCCCACATCTATACTAAGCGCTTAATAGATACTCGCCATCTATTTTATATACACAGGGTCCAGCAGAAGTAACGCCACTGAGTGTGGCTGGTAGGGTACGTGAGTGTCTCACAGAAGAGGGACAGCAATAGAAACATTTCACCTAAAATGTCGTATAGTGTGCTCGAGTGTGGTATTGTTATGTTACATAATTACATGCTTATGATTTTATAATAAGAGATTTGGTATAGATTACCAGCTCATAAAAAGGGGCATTATTTGTACTGTATCCTGTTTATATATTATGTATATACCTTAGCATATAACAAATATTACAGACTTTATATTCTTCTCTTAAATCAGAAATAAGAAAATATGACTATGTTCTCATCTTTTCAAGAAATAGTTTGTGCTTAACACATTATTTTGGGGGAGGCCAGGTAATGAATTCTTTAAATTCCATTTTTATGACCCCAGTGCATTCTCTGCATGTTTTAATATTTTCAACAAATCATTTGGCTTATATAATATACCTATGAGGGAGTAAGAAGGAAGTAAATGATTTAAAAGTTTTGATGGGATTTTCTGCTAGGCTAACTGCAGTTTAAATATGTGCCACAGCTGTTATACATCAAAACTGAGCATTTGTTTCTTGGCATGAAGGATAGAAGGGGTAAGTTTTTAATGGGAAAAATAGAGAAAGCTTCATTAGAAAGGGTCTATTTTATTCAGGGAGACACAGTGTTGCCAGGAAACCCATTTCCCCCCCACATAAAACCAAAAGGCCAAGGTCAACAGTAGATTTAGCAAAATGCCCCCCTGGGTTGAGGTGTCCCCTTGCCTAGGGAAGCCTTAGAGGTCAGCAGCGATAGAACCAGCAGACGAATGAACAGTGAGCTGTTAACTCACTGCTTCCCAGGGTGGAGAACCTAAAGGGCTCATTTTAATGTTCTATCACTGTCATAATACATTTGCACAAAACTGGTGGCTTTAAACCACCTAAATTTACTGTCTCCCAGTTTTGTGTTTAGAAGTGTGGTAGGAGACTCACCAGGCTAAAATCCAACATGGACAGAACTCTATTCCTTCTGCAGGCTTTGGATAACACCCATCTGCTTGCCTTTTTCTCAGCTGATAGAAGCCACCAGCATTCCTCAGATCTAACCCCTTTCCTCTATCTTCAAGGTGAACAATGGCAAGCCAAGTCCTTTTCACATCGTATCCCTGTGACCTTCTCTTCTACCTTCCTCTCCCACTGAAGGACTCCTGTGATTACATTGGTCTGGACACACCGGGATAACCCAGGATGATCTCCCCATCTCAAGTTTCCTAACTTAATCACACACACAAAGGCCCTTTTGCAGAATAAAGTAACATATTCATGAGTCTTGTGAATTAGCACATGGACACCTTTGGGTGAGGGGCTCATCATGCTGCCCACCACAGTGCTCACATGCACGAGGCCTTGGGGAGACAGATGGCTAAAGGGAAAACTGGTGGCCTCCAGAAATGAATTCAAATTTGGGGCAATGAGTAGCTCACCCTACCATAGCCTAGTGTTTAGCTAGCAATGGGTTCCACAGATGAGTATAAGGGAAAGATATAAGAAATTTATCTTTTTAAAAGTCAAAGAGCATTGCTTGTCTTTCTTCTATGGGGTACAGGGCTTTAAAGGGAGCAAAGGCACAGTGAGGAACAGAAAGATGACAAGAGCAGAAGACTCACCACCACAGGGTCAGGGAGAAGTAACTGAGAAGTCTTGTACGATAGAATTCGAAACTCGAATTGAGTGTGAGAGCCCAGCACAGCTCTCACAGTTCAAGAGGTGTTGCTATCACAGAAGGAGCCACTTATCCTCATGACACAAGTCTGGCATCCAAACTAAGAACTGTGCAAAAGCAACCAGAGATTCTGACCACGGTCCATCTGGGAGAAGAGCAATTTAATACAGCTTATTGGGTAGATGTTATATAATGTAAACTTACTCAACTGCCCAGTCAATATGAATTTACTTAACTAATCTAGTCCTGAATTAAAGTCTTCTCTATGAGGACTCAAGTGAGTTCAGTTGAAAACTTGGCCACAGTATATGGAGCTTGCTAGGTTTCCTTCCTTACCAATACCAGTTTTGTAGCATATGCTTAAACAAGTAGGTTTTCCTGGCTTTGATACTTCCAGGTAATTCATTCTTAAGCTTCTATTTCAGAAAGAGATAGCTTTGGATCAAGGCACTATTTTCTACATAGACTTATTAAATATAATGTTATTACCTCAGTTTGAAAGAAAATTTTAAATAGGTTGTTAATGAACTCTAAAAATTTTATTTTGAGTGAATTCTCCATCTTTATAATCTTCTTTTCATTAGCACCTGAGGAATGTTTCTTTTAATTAACAAAAAGTATTTCAAAAGTGGATCCAATAAACTGTTGGATAATTAGTAAGCTATATTTGGCTTTTTGAATCTAGTGATGTACAATTTTGCCTCAAAAAATCTTACGGAACACTCTTATTCTTTGAAACATTTCTGATAAGGAAGATCCAATACTGATCATTATATTAAACTATATCACAAGCAACTTTATTTATATATTCAATGTCACAAAAGCCCAGTTTACAGTAGAGAAATGACAAGACAGGCTCCGTTAAGATCTTGAATACTCTTTTTTTGAAAATAAGACAAGGGCAGGTGCCTTGGCATAACTAAATGTACAAAAAACCAAGCAGTGGCCAGGAAAATGCTATTTGGGGTAGATTTAATTTGCACAAGTACTTGATCCTTTTAATATCCTGAGTTTATTTCTGACCGTAACAGAAATTTATTTCTTGCCATCTAAATTTTGGTAACAGTTAAATGCATTTTAGTAGCACAGCTTTAAAAACAGGGGCTGCTTGTGGTCCTTTCAAACTTTACAGTGGCATCTCCTGAAAAGGAGACCCAAGAGACAATTTAAAATTTTTTCCCAAACATAAGAGTTTTACAGCAAACAAAAGACATTTCTGGCTGCTAAAGACCTATCTTTAACACAGCTATTCTGCTAAACAAAAGCCTCATGAATCATGGTTTCTAATTTTTGGATATACTTATGATGTACCTTCACTTCTATTTTAAAAATATATCTTCCCATATATACTACTGAACTCCTAATGAATTTGTTATTTAAGTAAGTAAACAAATAAATTTGGGTCAGAACCCTCCTTTCTGAGTCTCAAGAGAAAAAAATAACACAGATGAATTAAAATGCACATAATTACAGTACAGAATTGTTTGTCACTGTCTCCCATACAGAGCCCTTTAAAAACTAAACAAGACCTACCAAGCAGTAAGTTTAAATAGAACAGGCTTTGTACTGACTACCTTGTATTGTCTGTGCTCCTTATCATGTTGAAGAGGGCGTGGCTTCGGGCCAACTATGGAACACCTAAAGACTAGCCTTTAACAACTCAGGTGACGTTATGTCAAGAAAATCAAATGCTTAGCCGAAGGGCATCATCAGTAAATTTGATCTCTCTCTTCAGGGGCTGCCCCTGAACAGGCCCTTAGAAAGCGTCTCTTTAAGTCAGCCCCTTCTGAGAGGAAAGTAATGAAAAGAGCTGCCAAAGCTGACTAGCCTGGAAGGAGAGCGTGGAGCTGGGAGGTCAGGACTGAAACACGGTGCTGTGTCAGCCATCGGGTGGGAGAGACCAGTGGGAAAGTTCTCATGCTTGGACATGAAATGATTCAAAAGAGACACGAAGCCAAGCCAATGAGAATTGATATCATCCTTTTGGTCAGAAGGTAGGAGGTGGGCTAAATAGTGGTGCCATTCCTACCTTTTACTACAACCATTTTATTTGGAGCACTGAGAATTTAGGGCAGTCTGTTGGCGGGCTGTGCACCTCCAATGTGCTGTAGAGCAGATTCATTTTTTCACCTTGGCTTTTGTTTTCCAATCTGTCACAGACTGACACTCTCATAAAATACGGTATAAATGTATTACTAAAATACAAAACAACAAGGCAAGGTACCTTCCATTCACAAGCCTCGATTTATTATTTTATTCAACACGGATAAAGTTACTGCCGAGTTACACTGAAATGTCAAAATGCTGACTCCCGATTCCTAGTCCTGTCTGTTTGCGGACCACACAGGGTGTGCAAGCTTCGTGTGGTGGGCAGACTCTTGTTAAGACAGACTTGTGTCTCGATCCCATTTGTCACTTATTATCTGTGTAACTTAAGAAACTTATTTAACGTGTGAGGATAAAATGCAGAAACAGCACACATTTCCTAACCTTACATTTACAAAATGGATCATGTTCAAGATCCATTTTGTAAATGTGAAAATACTGCAAATTCCTTTATTTGTTCCTGCCGCCTGAATTGTTATCAGAAGACAGACCCCCTCTAGTTGTCCCCACTTCTGTTAAGGTATCATTTTAGTTTATCACAGATGCTAAAAAGGCCAAGGCTTGCTAACAATGCATCCAAGGAGAGGGCAAAAGCTAGGAATAATGGTTTCTGGTTGGGAGATTGGAAGACAGTTTAACCACAACAGCGGTAGCTAAAACGAGAAACTCAAGTTCCTAGATGATGTCTTTGGTGGCTTCGGGCTGATCTGAGGGGAGGGAAATGAGTCTCAATAAATATTTGTAGAATGAATGTTGGGAAGAGTAACTTTCTGAGCTGACAACAGATTTATTCATTGGGTGGAAACATAGGTGGTATGTTATTTCTTGTGCAAGATACCTTTATTACTTTACTATCTCAAGCCTACTCTCTTTGGGTGTACTATTATGCACATTGTCCTACACCCTGGACCAGCACCTTGCCAAATATTATTAGCCACAAAACCTGTCTTCAAATGCAGCCTTCAGTGGAAGCTACCAAGCAGATGAAATCACTGCTGTGCTGTTTGGAGCAGGGGGTGGGAGAATTGGAGCTTTGTATTTGTTGCCTTCCCAACTCAGATGTCTAGAACTCGGCAGAGCACAGTTTGAAAACCTTTGCACTAAAATCCCATTGAATGCCCTGGTAAGTCCAAGTGAACGGTCAGACTGCCGAAAATGGCCCGGTGTCCTTCTCATCTGTGACTGTCACAGGGGTTCCCTTAGCTCTCAGTTTGTTGTAGACGATTGGCGGGTAAATACACACTCTCGGAGTCCCGAACCGAATTGATAAAAATTTTAATGGCCAAAGATTTTCCTGCGCAGGGGCAAACTTCCCCAACTGTGACCGGAGTCACGTAGCTACTCAGAGCTACAAAATGGAAGTCGCGCCTGGCTTACAGACTACTGGGTATTTATATTTTCTAGCAAGCAAGCAAAGGCATACAGAAGCAGAGGTGGCAGTTAGCTATTGGCTTATTTAAAAACGGCGAGGGTCCCTGATTGGTGGGTGCTGCTGCTGGTGGGCACTTTCTGGCGCCGGGTTAGTTACCTTATTTGGCTAGAATTTTAAACCCAGTTGTTCCCGGATGTTTGTTCATTACCCTGTTCCAGGAACTGCAGATTTGGGTTGGGTAATGCCCTAGCTGTAATTTTCCTAGCTGGGTATAACAAGTTCCCCAAGATGCAGCCATTTGCTGACCCTGTCTCATGGCAGACCACTACAATTTCACCCCGAATAAGACCGTCTTCTCTCAGTTTTTTTTGTCTCTTTACTTGTCTCTGTGAATTCTACTTTGGGGGGGCTCCACCCGCAGGGCCCCTCCATCGCGCCCCCCCCCCCACACAGATGAGAATAAGTCTACCAAGACATGATCTGCTTGGGGAGGAAAGGTGGCTGATCTCTCAAAGGAGAAGGGCCAAGAGCCTTTTCCTCAATGAGCTTTTATTAGGTTCGTTTTGCACAGGAATACAGGTAAAGGTCATTAATCATTCTCAGGCAATAAGAATCAAACAATAGATAACAAAGAACTCTGAGGGCCTATTTTGAGTCAGGGTCAGCTAGCTAAAGAGCTACAAAACTTTGAGGAACAAACTCACTTCTTGCTTGCACCCTTATTTAATTGAGAGCATTCTAAACAAAGCAGGTTTCAAAGGATTTTACATATTTTTTCTTAGGTCTAATTGCCCTAGGGAACCTGCCTCTTCCAGCACAGGGTGGTACCCACCACCAGCATTGTTTCAGGCTTAAGGCATTGTCTAAGGCTTAAGTCATTCAGGGGTATTAAGGCAGCCAAGACATTAGGAGACTTTGCAAACAGAATGAGGACACAGGCTATGTCATTGCTCAGGGGCGAGGGTCCATCGCCCCCTTTTGCTTTAGCCCCCCAAGTCCTTCCTTGGGGCCTCCACATGATCATGACTGTTTTAGGTCGTTCCCCACTTGGGGAATCTTACCCTTCATTGGCTAACTGACCAAACACTGGGGACCAGTTATGGATGAAGGAAAAGGAGCAAAAGCTGCACCCCTGCCAGGGAGACAAGCCTTGTCTCCTCAGTGGCTATGGTCCAAAGGTCACTTGCTCAGCCTTAGCCATGGGGGCGGGGGGTTACAGCTTCTGAAACCAAGCAGGGAGGTTCCCAAGACTACCTCAGTGTCTACTCTGCCACAAACTAGCGCACTCTTATTCAAAAACCCGTAGCAAATTCTACCCAAGGGCTCTGCTGTATAATTGGAGCCTGAAGGACATCATGGACCAAAAAAGGTTGGACAAGTGGTACACCCTCTGTCTCTTTTCTGTCTTAGTTTTCATTCTTGTCTGGTTAGAGCATCTGGTGTCACCTTCCTCTTACCAATGATTGTACTTGTGTCGAGGGAATAAATATAATGTTAACATAACTGGACTTGTATCCTTTGGGGGGAGATAAATTCACCATTAAATTCTATGTCTGTGAGGGCAACAGAATGTACATTCCCATTATGGATTTAGTTATGAGGAAAGGCAAGGTTTATAGAGACCTCATACATTTAGAGATTTGACTGGCTTTTTCTTTTTCTTTCTGAGCTTGTGACTCTTAGTATATTACCATAATAGCTCTTGTAACACAATTACCTCCCTAATTCAATGTTAGTAAAATCAAAACACAATAATCATGTGAACATTCCAGAAACATTGTATGCATTCAGGATAAATTGTCTCTTCAGACGAACACCATCAATGAAGTCAGTCCCTCTGTGAGTCACCCCAACCGTGTGCTACAACTTTACAAGACGGTGGGATCTGAGTCAGTCTCACACTCCTGTTTTTCATCGCAAATGTTTAACCTGGCGCATTTACAGTAGCCTGCTCTAGAGGTCCATCTCCAGCAAGACTCATTTCCTTTCCTATACATTATCCTTAAACATTTCTGAACTTGCAGACATATGACAGTTATTACTCAGACTTATATTTTTCTTATATTTATTTACATTAGGCTGCATCTGTAGAACTAAAATACCTAATAAAATATTAGGCACCCCCATGAAAAAAACAACTAAACTGATGCTTTGAAAATATATTTCTTTTCCTTCCATTCAGAATTTGGGAAGACAATTAAAAACAAATTCTATCTAACCTCTGAGGGTTTTCCTTTTTCCTAATATCACTATACATCAAAACCCTTAATGTTTTCCATGGAATATTAATATGTTGCATCAATTATCTAAATCCTATCTTGATAATTAACTAATTATTTGAAAAAAATGTTTGGTCACAAACAAATTTAAAATACAACCAAATACCAAATTGTGAAAGGTTGGGAGTTTTAGAACTGTGCTTTGAATAAACCTGCTTGTAAAGACGCATAACTTATTGGAGATGAGAAAGGCGACTGGCCATGAAACCACAAAAGAACACCCGTACTGCTGAGCAGCACCAAGGACTGTTGTTGTGCAGCCCGTAGGTGCTAAATGAAGAAGCTAATGAGAAAAAGAGTGATTGTGACAGGCAATTATGTCACCTATGTGAACAGCTTAATTTTCTAAATTAGCCACTTTGATAATTATGATATCTCATTTGTCTTTTAATTCCATGAGCCCTGAAGTTTACCTTTGATTTTTTTCCAATCAGATAAGAGGCTTTGATAAGCCAAGGGTCTATTATATGTCTGAAAAATTCAGGTTTCAGGCTGATTGACCTTACTGTTTACTTGAGCTGGAGCAAATTGGTTCTCTCCACAAGAGCTCTCCAAGCCTTGCTCTCCTTGCTTCTGTTTGCAATGGTGATGGAAAAACCAGTGGTTGTGTAGGGGATGGGGGGTGAGGGATGGCAAAGCAAATTAATAGAATCAATAGGACTGAAGAGAAAACTATTCAGCCTACTACAGAGAAAATGCAAACTGTTTTTCAAGTATATCAAAAACCAGTTTTGGCAGCATTCACTATGTATGCATGTCCCCAAATACCAGGCTAATTACAAATTATTCTGAGGTAGTTGCTGAAGCGCTTTCGAGATCTTCAGAAGACTACATGTTCTTGTTTTCATTGTATTCACTTGGGAAGTATGCAAAAAAGTTGGGGTCCATATAGCTAGGTATATTAGAAAGAGGACTTGAAAGAGGAATCCCAATGACCACTGGCGATTGCATTTCTGAAGCTGAGTTATATACAGCCTTGCAGGAACTTTGGTAATCAACTAGGAGTTATAACCTCTCTCACTTGAATGTATGCGTATTTGGCAGAAGGTTGCTAAGAAGTACCAGAGCAGATGAAAAAGTAACTGGTTTACTCCATGACAAGGATATTCACAAGTCCCTTTCCACGTAAGATGAGTGGGGTTTTCCAGTCAGACTGGGATGCCTGCAACACTGAGAGAACTCAGGACATTGACCATCACACAAAGTCAGGGCCATGGGTAGTCTGTGTTAACAGGTAGGGGAGTGACTTAAAGAGCCGGCTCTCGGGAATCAGAGATGCCTTGACTATTGATACACAAACACACACAATCATACACATGCACATATACCATATTTTGCTGTGTATAATGCATACTTCCCAAATTTTTGAGGGAAAAATAAGGATGCATATTATACATGGGTAGTGCTAATTCCATGTCTACATAAGTGTTTTTAATTCTTTTATTTATGCTTATGCATTAAAAGTATAACTCTTAAAAGCAATAACAATATCTGTATGCAAAATAATACCCTGGAATATGATAATCAGTGTTGTTTCTAAACATAAATAAAGCCTTAAATTAAAAAATTAAAATGATGCCCTGGCTGCTGCAGCTCAGTGGATGGAGTACCAGCCTGAGAACCAAAGGGTGACCAGTTCAATTCCCAGTCAAGGGACACTCCTGAGTTTTCAGCAAGGTCCCCAGTAGGGAGCATACAAGAGACAACTACACATTGATGTTTCTCTTTCTCCTTCCCTTTCCCTCACTCCAAAAATAAATAAATAAACTCTTTTAAGATAAAAATTAAAATAAAAATAGTTTTTTTCTGAAATTTTGGGCAAAAAACCATGGTGCACATTATATGTAGGAGTGCATTATAGATGGCAAACTATGGGTGTGTCTTTATATCACATGATGGCCTGACCAGACACCATCACACCATCAGCAAGCGGATGATACATCTCTGACTCTCCACGTGTTCCAAGGCGTTGTGCTATCTTTCTCTTTCTTTCCTATTAAGGGATGCCCTTTGGTTTTAACCTGATCTCACCTAGAAAAAGAAAGCTGTGCATATCCAGGGGCCTCTCATATTTCAGGATAAGTATTAAATTAATGGATTAGAGCCAGTGGTTCCCAAACCAGAGTGATCAGATTCATTGCCCATCCACCCACCCCTCTTCCTTCCAAAGACACCCGGGCATAGTCAGCCCGAAATGGGGAATCCTGGGCAACCCAGCAGTGGTCTGAAGCCCTTCCGAGTCTTTGGGACTGTGCCTAGATATTCTTGGGGTTTTGCAGAATGCCGTGCCTGTGACTATGCAGAATCCAGGGTGTCTTGGTGGCTAAATCCCTGACAATCTGTGGCAGGCCAGGATACTGCCATCACTCAGCAGGCAGGTACTTAGAGTCTGAATCATGATTTTTTTTAAAGAATCCATTCTATCCCTTTTTAATATATTCAAAGTATCTATAAAGCCTCCTTAAAAATATATTTTCAAACTTATCCTTAGTTTATCATTTTATTTTTAATGGAGTGAGTTCTTAATATTTTTTGTGAAGATATAATTTACATATAGTAACAGTCATATTTTTCAGTGCATAGTTCTGCAAGATTTGACAACTGCATACAACTATATAATATCACTACAATCTAGATAAAGAACAGTTCCACCACCCACACGCCCCTTTGTAGTCAATCCCTTCCCTCACCCCCAGCCACTGACAGCCACTGATCTGTTTTCTGTTCTTGGAGATTTGTTTTTTTGCAGAATGCCATATAAGTGGAATTATACGGTATACAGCCTTTTGACTTGGCGTAATGCATTTGAAATTCATCTATGTTGTTGTATGTATCAGTAGTTCATTCTTTTCTATTAGTATTATTCTGTTGTATTGCTCACATGGGCTGAAGACTGAAGGACATTTATGCGCCAAAGGATGTTTGGGTGGTTTGCAGTTGGGAGATTACAAAAAAGCCTTTATAAGCATTCACATATTGGCATTGGGATTCATCAGAGAGATTCAGTTTCCAGATGCCAGGATTAGTGCTCCACAGTCTCACAGGGGCTCTTACCACAGAATGAATCATCCCTGCCCTGACCTCAACTTTCCTGGACACAGGATCCTCCAGGTCTCCAGGAAAGACCTCCTTTATTTCTTGCACAAAACTTTAAAAATTTACAATAAAGTCTTGATAGCCATTACTTTCTTGGTACTTTGTCTCTACACACTTACTCATAAAGAAATATGAGCAAGTCTGCAATATGTACCCATTGCTTTAGCTACATTTTTAAAAGAAACCTTTCTTACTTGTCAAGGGTCCCCACAGTATGAGTTCGTCTTTCCTCCTTTTTACATTTGGCATAGCGTGAAGTATGCTCTTGACATTTAAATGGATGGCCCCAGAGAGAGACATTAGTTCTTTCTTTGGTTAAGTATACTTCCAATTTCCAGGTAGGATGGACATTGTGTGCTGTTGGAAATCATATAAATGACAGCTGGGTAAGAAAAAATGTCTAGCAAGAGAGCTCATGGATAAACAGAGGGTTTTTTTAAAAAAATATTTTATTTATTTATTTTCAGAGAGAGGGGAAGGGAAGGAGAAAGAGAGGGAGAGAAACATCAGTGTGTGGTTGCCTCTCATGTGTCCCCCACTGGGACCTGGCTCCCAACCCAGGCATGTGCCCTGACTGGGAATTGAACCTCAATCGCATGGTTCACAGGCCCGCGCTCAATTAACTGAGCTACACCAGCCAGGGCAACAGAGGGGTTTTGAAGTCACAGGATGTGACCAGCCCTTTCAGAGGTGATCCCAGCTTCAAGGAAAGGCAGGAAGAAGAAATTCCAAATTAATAAACCACCCATATCAGGTTCTGGATGGTCACGTCCACAGTCATTTCTTTCAGAGAGCATTCACCACGGGTTTCCATCTGGAAAGCAAACTCTCAGGTCCTTCCAGTGAATTTAAAGTGTCCCTCTCTCAGCAGCACATCTATTGCATCAAAGAAGGTAAGGCATGGTTTTATTTTTAGTGCTCATTTTATTTCATTGGAGGGCCATGACCACCTGTCCCCTGTGAATTTGGGGGTGGGGGGCTATGAGGGGGCCAGTGGAAAACAGTGAGGCCTGTTAATTTTTGCATGAGATCATTTTCCCCTTGACATGCAATGTGATGCTTAACAATTTTTCTGAAAGTCAAAAGAAGGACTACGTTCCCTAATTTCACAGTGCTATAAATAGCCCCTCGCAAAGCATAATTGTATAAAAGAGATGACACTTATTTATGAAAGAATTTCCCCTGGAAAGATAAAAGGAGGTCAGAACTCTTGTGTGAGACATGTATTTTCAAGTATTCATAAAAATAGACATCATCTGCAATGGGAAAATTCTCCACCATAGGCAGTCACACAGAAGCCAGCAGAGCCAAAGCCATTTTCACAGGCGCCAACTGTAGCTTGAATGGAAACCAGCCAAGAAGTGGCTGCCGGGCATTTAGCTCAAGCGCCAGTAAAAGGAAAGAACACACACACACACACACACACACACACACACACACACACACCCCCCAGCTTGTAGAGCTATTTGCCAGGAACATTGCCGGGCTTCTGCCATCTGGGTCCTGCAGCCATCAATCAGGTCCTGCGGCGAGTCCAGCTGCTGAGTGTGGCTCTTCACACTGGGATGACATGAGGAAAGTGGAGGAGGAAAAATGGGGGCGCGTCTACCACGCAGCTGGAAGGAGCAGCTAGTCCAGACCCCAGTTCATTTGTCACGGCGTAGGTGCTATGAAGACTTGAAGATGGCTACTTGGCTTGAAGGTGACACAAACATTTTTATTGTTTTTATTATTTATAAATCACCAGAGATAGAGATGTGTAGGTCAATTTACAAAACATTAAAAAAAGACCAGGATCCTTTCCCACTGGATTCATGGACTGCAAAAAAAATGTGGA
Source organism: Artibeus jamaicensis (assembly GCF_021234435.1). Taxonomy (NCBI): domain Eukaryota; kingdom Metazoa; phylum Chordata; class Mammalia; order Chiroptera; family Phyllostomidae; genus Artibeus; species Artibeus jamaicensis. The sequence continues at coordinate 523,387 of NW_026521764.1, read as the reverse complement.
CAACATAGGATTAAATACTCTAAAAATCATGTGTGGTCATGCCACTGAGCCGCTAGGTATTGTTAGGTCCTCACCATGCGTTAGGCACCAAGTGAGCAAACTGATCTTACAGGGGTTAAGCGCCTCGCTCAATACCCCACACTTGTCTGAGGCAGAGGTGGGATCTGAACCCAGGTTGTGTCATATTTATAACCTACGCTCTCCACCTCTGCTGCTCCACCATCCACATGTGGGGCAGTCTGTCCTTCATAGCCTGAAAAAGTCCCAGTAACCTGCCAACATTTTGAATTTACAACAAGGGGCTGATAGAACAGCAGAGCATAGACAGTTGTTCTTCTGGCCTTTCTCAGGTAAGTGAGTGTCTTCCACCAATTCCACATGGGACTGTTCTATTACACAGCCTCCTGGAGGGTGCACAGAAGTCAGACACCTTCCCTGGATAATGGTGATGAAGTTGCCCCAGCACCCCACCTCCGCAGGGCCACGTGTCGGGCCATGGGGCAGCGCAGTTCTCATGGAGAGAGTGAAGCCTGGCTGGTCACTTCTTGCATCCTTACGAGGGTGAGTGTTAGGGCTGGAATGAAAGCTGAACGGGAAGATTACTTCCTGGCAGCAAATGTTGTTCTTGCTTTGCTTCAAGTATCTGTGCCTTCTCTGTTGACGACTTCCTGCCACACTCTCGGTTATTACACATAACACAGAGGGGGGTGGGAGGAAGGAAACACTATGTAGGGTCAGATTCTCGTTCACCTCATCACTTGGTTCATTTCTTCCTTGCCAAGAACTCCCTTTGTCATCAGGCCGAAAGGGAACCTGGGGGAAGAGTGGAAAGGGAACTCGGCCTGAAGTAATTTATAACCACAGGCAACTAGATCATTTTATACCAAAACGGTACTTTCTCAAAATCTCATCATTCATACCAGAAGTATTTCTCATGGAGTAATATTCCTGTGCTTATGAAAACATTGTGTGCAGCTGAACTTGCTTAATCTGTGATCATTTTGTCTCTGAAGATTTGAGGCAAGGGTATTATGCCATTATAGTGTTAAAACGCATCGGTGACTTGATCATTTGAAATGCTTTAATAAAAATGAATTCTGTTAGCTGATTCTGATTATCCAGTGTCAGACTTTATAGGCTTTTAAAACATTTTCCAGTTGTCAGATTTTTCTGTGAAGCATTTAAATATTTAGATTCCATTTCTTCTGAGTATTCCAAATATAAGAAACAGATCTCTTAATAGCAGAAATATTAATAGGATTACTCTGACTGTCTTCTCTAATGGCCTTTGGAAATCAAATCATGTTCCATGATTATGTATCAAGCCTTTTTGTTTGAAGTGAGGTAGTAGGTAGAGACCCAGAATTTAGCTCTGTTAAGGTTAGGTGTTTCTTAAAGAAATACTTTATTATGACCAACTAGAGGGGGCAGAATGTGGCTCCTGGGATTTTTCAGTGAACCTCCCCAACAGCAGTAGCGATCAATAAGGGACACTGGGTGACATTAAAGCCTGCACTTACATATGTCTTTATCATGGGTTCCTTGATCATAAGCAAAACTCTTCCTTTGCTCCTTATTGTAAGCATTTCTTTTTTACCCTGGGTTTTTCTCCTGATAGACTCTGAAGAATCTATTTCCTCAGGGGGAGGAGCCTTGGCACAGTAAAGTAGATGAAAGGCATCTGATGATCCAAAAAAATAAGGCTCAGGCGTGAGTTGGAGGAAGCCTTTCCACCAAAGGCAAATAAAATTCATCGGACAGAGGGACAAGGAGGGTTTGGACCCTGAGGGTCCATAAAGAGAAGACCAGAATCAGGATGGACAGCATCCCCCCATCTCCTTACCCAGTGCTCAGCCTCAGCAGAACCCCAAAGTTTAGATGGGTGGTGGTGGTATGGAAAGAAAAAAGCTCCCCTTATACCCAACCCATTCTTTGGAGTGGCAGAAACTAACCAAATCACCATACAATGTGACTAAAATACAGCCGGACATCCCTCTAAGCCAAAACACGGCACGCAGGCTCTCCCAGCAGCTCAGCGTATCCCTTCGTGCTCCGTTCTAGAGCAGTAAGCGTTGTTGAAAAGCATTTTATTTCCTGGCAACTTTTTTATTTCTTTAAGGACAAGACCGGATATGACTTGTCCCCTACTTACCTAAAACAAATGTGGAGAAAATTAGTGAGATCTCAAAAGCCCCAAGTCCAGCACCTGAAGGATAGTCTGAAGGTGATTGATGAATCAATCGAGATGTTTAATTCTTGAGCACCTCTGATGCACTTGGCACCCCAGGAGAGAACAGAGGGGGAAGGATTGGACATGTACGGTATACTAGTTTCCTATTGCCGCGTAACGGATTATCACAAGTCTGCACCTTCACACAAACTACATACATCAGCTCACAGTGTTTGTGGGTCAGGGGTCTGAGCACAGATTATTTGGGTTCCCTGCTCAGAGTCTCACAAGGCCACAGTCAGGATGATGGCTGAGCTGTGTTCTCATGCGGGGGTTTGACTGGGGAAAGACCTGTTTCTAAGATCCCACATTGGTTGGCAGAATTCATCCTTCTGTAATTGTAAGGCTGAGATCCCTGTGTTTTGCCAGCTGGGAGTCGGCTGGGGACTGCTTTCGGCAACTGAAGGCGGCTGCAGTTCTCTGCCAATGGTCCTCTCTCTAGGCATAGCTGTCTGCTTGTTCAAGGCCAGAAGAAGAATCCCATCCCCTCTGCCACATTGTATTGGCTAGAAGCAAGTCATAGGTCCCACCCACACTCAAGTAGAGGGAATAAGGATTATACTGGTGTGACCGAGGGAACAGAGATGACAGGCCACCTTAGATTGTGCCAACCACATCTGGGATGTAGTTCCTTTCTTCTGGGAACTTGCACTGTGGCTGGAGAGATAAGACTAACACTTCTGAATCATGGGGACATGAAGCTAAATGATTCTATGGCTTCCAGAAAGAAATTCCTCCTCTCCTACGCCCCACCACTCATACTCGCCACCCTATCTCTTTTAATAACTCTGATAAGGATAAACCAAGGAGTGATTATAAAGCCCTGGGTCAGTTTGGAGGTCAAGGGTAAGTAAGTAACTTAGTCATTTGTGCCCCTGGATGGCTTTTGATAAATTACCTCTGCTGGTGCAATAGATTGTTTTATTTTTATCGTTTCTTCTTGCTTATGCCCAGGCCCATGGAACCCTCCAAAGGAAGCTAGGTAACACTAGTCTTCTCTGCTTCCGATCTGCAGCTGCTCCTCTCAGTACCACTAGGTAGAGTGAAGGTAGAAAGAGTCCTCCGGCTCCATGACACCCAGCGGGGCCTGGGAGGCACCCGTCAGCACTTGACAGAGGCAGGTTTGGGACGGGATCAGAAGTCCTGTGCTGGGCCAGGGAGACAGCAGCATTTCTGAGAGGTCAAGTCAAGTGCCCAGAAAAAATCCTGAGTGGGAAAGATGGGTGTGAATGACTTGCCAAGGGGAAGAGAGGGAGCAGGGACATACAAGGAAGGAGAAGTTCACATTGAAGTTCTCAGACTTTCCATCACAATCTAAGCCAGAGCCCTAGAAAGACTAGACTGCTTCCTGGCAAGGTCAATGTGCTTCTGAGGTGGAGGAGCTTGGCCACCCTGAACCACAGCTCACTGCACAGAGAGGGCTTTCCTAAAGGAAAATCCCGTGGTACCAATTATTGCACTGTAATAATAAAAAAAGTATTCTCAACTAGAAAATGCATGCTGATTAATCCAATAGGATTTTGAAAGTTATTTAAGTCAGAAACTTACTGTTTAAGCAAAAATTGGAACATCACTTAGCTTTCCAGAGAGCCTTCTCTTTCTATTGATTAGTTAGTAACTTATTCAAGATTCACTCCATGGTTGGTAACTTGTACACAGAATCTTGGAATATGTTATTGGAAATTTATTTAAAAATACATGATGTAGCTATAATTTATCTCCTGCCGCAGGGGAGAATGCTAGACAGACTCTAAAATAATACCCAGTGGGAAAGAATGCTATGCATTAGGCAGGTTATTTTGTAGCATAAGAGGGTTTAAGCGGACTTCTCTGTCTTGTGAAGACAGAAGACTACCCACAGGACAGCACTGCAGTGACACCAACCTGAACTGGCACCCTCTGGAATTCTTAACCTCGCTCCCTGCACCATTTGGGTAAAACCTTCATTCAGCAGGCCTCTGGGGGACTTTTCTTCTAGCACAGACTAGACCTTATTCCTCATTTGCACTCAGCAATTGCTGTGAGTTACGTAATGGAGAAAGATAAATGATAAATGATAAATGTGAACAGAACTCCCTGCCTCCTTGCAACTTATATTCTAGACAAGAGCAGGTTTTGCTTGGTGTGACGGAATGTTTCAGCCATGAACATACACCTCTCCATTCAGGAGTTTGCAGAATGATTTTTCCGATTTTTTCTGAGGTCAACTATTAAATTTGAACACATACCGATCTTGTTGTATGTCACTGTGATTTCCCTTACCAGCCCTTCCATTGCCTTTTGCAGGGCTAAATCAAGCATGATGGTCTTTTTATTTGTATTTTTGTTTCATTGTTACCCTCTTAATATAAACCTCTTTGATTGCTGCCAACTGTAAGAAGTGTTCCTGGCCGAGTACAATAGGTGTATCTCCGAGGCATTACATGCAAATCGAATTTTTGTGAGTCGATGCCATTTATACTCAGGGTATAATTTCAGAAGTGTAGTACAAAAGAATGTACATTGCTTCAAGAAATGGCCAAATAATTTCTGATGCCCACTTGACATTATTAAATGAATGAGCCTGCATCTTTTTACTTTGTATGTAAGATAAGATCAATAATGTGGGACATAGAACAAATCCATTCTCTAACATTTTACCTGAATGTTGAACACATTTTTTTTCCTGGAAACCCTACCTGAATTTCAAACTGAGGATGCTGAGCACAAGCTGGTGCTTCTTCTGGCTGTGGTTGATTCAGGTACTTCACTCACAGGGGCCAGGCTTAGAGCCCAGTTCTCTGCAATTTACATCTTCTCATCAGGTTATTTTGACAGTTTGGGATTATCATGGAATGTTTAGTCCACTGCTGACCTTGTCTGACAACTTGGAAGTGTTTCCATTTTCTCTCTTCAACGTGAGTCAATATAGTTCAGGCTATAAATCCTACTAAAAAAATCACAGGGGAGAGGGACATGGGAGTAGAATGGAACTGACTTTTGATGAGTGCCCTCTGGCTGTGTCCAGTGCAAAGCCAGGTACTACAGATTATATTATTTCTTGTACCATCCTACATCAATGGCAGGAAGAATGTTAATGTATCCATTTGACAGTTGAGGAAACTGGTTTTGAGACTGTAAGTAACTTGCCTGGAGACATAATAATGAGGGCAGCGTGGTATAAGGGAAGAATGGGGATTTGGAAATCACTCAGACACTGGATTTGAACACCTCACAACAGGAGAAACAATGTTTAAACGCCCCAAGCCTCCACTTCTCCATCTATAGAGGAGGATTAATGATACCTCCTGCCAGATTCATTGTGAAGGTAAAAATAACAGCTGTGCAATATCTAGCATACAGAAGGTGCGCAATAAATGACAGCGATGGTTAGATGCTGAACTCAAGCCTAAGTCCAAATTCACGGCCAGTGTTCTCTCCAGGACCCGTTTAAAATGGTGGCCTAGCTAAGGAAGCTATAATCCCCCGTAAAACGGTATGCTTGGAAAAAGTCCATGAAAAACTAGGGCATCTATCTCTTTTTTTCTCCTACATTGCCCTAAAAACCATTAGAAAGAAAAAAAAAGTCAGCAAAGCAAGAGCCCTGAACAAGCTGAATTCTAATCCCGGCTCCAGTTTGAGCTGCATGAACTTGGGTGAGTAATGAGTCCTCTGCATATCAGTCCCCTCACATTAAAATGGCAAAGCTGGACGAGATCACCTCCCAGGGACCTCCCAGCTCTTGAAGACTGTGATGCTCCCTTCACCAGGAACAGGGAGGCAAATCCCAAGTCTGCTTCGTGAGACTCTTTACCAAGTCTGTCAGGCAGAAACTAAACATACAGAAGTGAGTGATCCGGTGACCATTTAAAAGCCCATTTCCTCATTTTCTGTTCCAGTTTATCAGGGATCTTGTCACCGAACCACACCTGTAAGCCAGAGCCAGAAAAAGGACCTACAATAGAGCTGCTTTCAGCCAGGACGGGCTGAGGCCAACCAAAGAGGCTGATGCGGGGAGATAACCAGGTCTGCACGTGTTGCAGACCGTGTCACCCTCCAGGTCGAATTAGAAATTGAAAGGCTCTTTGAACAACAAGAGCGGCTTTTCTGTGGCTTCACTATCTGCCATCAGCAAACAAAATTAACCATCAGAGGGCCATTCAGTAAATGACTCGCCCTGCTGTTGCGTTGTGTCAGGCCCACCAACCTGAGCGGCAGTGATTTAAGGGGCCTCGGCCCCGGCCACGCGTTAAAAGACCTGGCCCGGCGCTCTCCTCCAAGGGGCCCTTCAAGTGGTTATTCGCTAAACCAAAAAGCTAAAACGTATCATTGGTTAAAATTATCTGGACTCCAGATTACTCCTCCTGGTTTACATATTTTTAATCTATATCTTTAAGAAAGCGTGATTCAATAACTCCAGTCGATAAATACTAACCAAGTATTTGCTATTGCCAGGGTCAGAGGTAGGTATGGAGATAAAGCAAAGACAAATGGCTTTTAAATGAACGGAACATGGTTCCGTTCATTTAAAAGAGGCTATTAGTTTAATAACATCCCTAACTATATTTCTGAGATCTAAAACGTAAACATGGGAACATGGCTAAAAGTGTTTTTTAAAAGAATTGAAATAAATTTTCCCTGCAGTTATTGGAAGGAAGCCCGGCCTACTGGCAGCGATGTGGAGAGGTGTGAGGGAAGGGAGCGTGGCCAGTCAGTCCCTCCTTATTCTCTGTACCCATCTGTGAAGATTGATGATTTTTCCTACACTTCTTTGGGTTTTGTCAGGACATGGAGCAACTAGGATGGAGCAAAGTTGGCAGTTAGTAACGTTGTCATGTGAAGTGCCTTTTACCTCGTTCTAATTTATATGTATGAGAATAAGTAAAAGATTAAGAGAGTCTTGTTCAGCCCCATGCAACTAACAATACAGCTGTTGGCATCAGCAGGAGATGAGAGAAGCCAAGTATGGGAGGTGGGGAATCACTTTCCTCTCCTTAGTCTCTCTCTCAGTCATAAGTAGAGAATTAGGCTATGACATTTTATGATCTGATTTGGTGACGAAAATTTAATTTAAAGGCTGGTATCTGTACATTGAGATTTGTGATGTGGGAGATTCTGCTCCAAGCATGTTATCTTAGTGATTCATACAGTTTATAATCAGAAACCCTGATTAAATTTTAGATGTGATTTCTTTACACATCATTATTGATGCGCGCAAACCAGATGCAGGGCGCATATTTTACTTCCCTGTATCACACACAGAGAGGAGAAATGGGTGCTGGTTCACACTGAATATAACTCATAAGCTTTTAATTTTTCTCCGCAAAAGGTTTTTAAAGAACCAGAACCCTGCTGAGTTCCGCATTTTGACCTCGCTAATTTTTTCCGATGAAATGCAGTGAGGAACTACGAAACTTTTGATGCGTCTCCGCAGGAGAACCACTTGGTTGTCAGCGTCTCACTGCCCTCCTTCCTGCCCCCTCCCACCACACCACTATGGTCCTGCTACAGGACGCTGCGGCCCCTGCAGCCACTCCCTGCCCTCCCCCTTCAATCCCTCCACCCTCGCCTGCCAGATTTATAGTCATAAAATTCCAATTCCTCATAATGCTCACCTGGGCAGTCTTCAGTGCCTCCTCAGCGTTTGTGAGACACAACCTAAACGCCTGAATTTCACGCTCAGAGCTAAACTGACTGGTTTCAGCATGCCAGTTCAGGCTGCCTTGGTCAGGGAAGCTGGGACGTCACCATGGAAGCTTCATCCACATTCTCCTGCTCTGCCTGGAGCACCCTTTATCTCATCTGTCATTCTGTGCACCCCACCCATGCTTTAAGGTCCTGCCATGACCCCCTCCTGATCCCGCCAGCCAACAGGAGTCTCAAGGCACGCATTCCTCCGTCCTGTGAAAGGCTACTTTCTCCTGCCTCCTTGGGCCTCTGACATTTCTATCTAACTTTCTTCATCTGGTGTGAGTCTGGCTTCCCATGGAGTCTGAGACTATAAATTATACTCCTTTCTATCTTCGTACATCAAGAAAATAGAAGCTTTTTTTGAGTTTGTGTTTTTTTAAATTTTTAAAATCTAGATAATTATTTGCAGGAACTGGTTGATCATTGTTAAAGACTAAGAATGCTTAGTCAAGTAGAAGAGTAATAGCGACAATCCGCAGAAAGGCACAGCGGGCCGTTTGCCTGTGGTGCTGGTCATCAGTTGGGATCATTCTGGTCAGTTATTCACCTCATAGAGCAGGTGTTGGAAAGATTTACATATTATTAATATTTGCCCTTATTGGAGACATTGCAGAGTGGTGCTGGCTCCCTACGTTATTGCTTTTTCTGAGGACATTAAATTTCCACTGGTCTCCAAAGGAGAACTGTCCTGTTGGAGGGAAATGAGAAAAATTCTGGGAGGTCACCCATGTGGGTAAAGTGTAAACAGGACCCTCAGAGTCTCTTAATAACAAACAACATTGCCCCTGTTGGCAATGGAGGGGGAAATGGCGAGTAGGGAGGGGCCAGTGCACTCTGCCTTCCTGACACTCAGAGAGCCCTCATTCCTGTGGGAAACGTCTTTAATGATTATTGCTTCCATCAATGGAATCGCCTCAGGGGGTGTTGCTTCCCCTTTAAAGTTCCAGTGTAAGCAAAGATAAACCACTCCTACCTCAATCAATCACGAGATTTTCTGTAACTCCAAAGGGTGAATCTCCACGTGGGCAGACACCACTAACCCACGCCTGAGAATTCTGGCCTTAGAGGTTTTTCTTCCCTTTGATGGTCATTTCTGGTTCTCCTATGAGTAAAGGAAGGCACCCACTTCCTTCCAATAGCTGTCCAGGAATGCCGAGAGGTGTCCAGAGACAGAAACACCTTGAAGGACAGACAGTGTGGCTCCTGCCATTTGGGGAAATTGGCCCCTCACATCTGGGATTGGAGTTAACTTTCATATAATGAATTGGGGTAATCAACTCAAGTCATACTTGTACAGGGAAAGCGGAATAGACTTTTCCTCATTCTTCCCACGTGAAGCTCTTGATATTCCCTAATAAAGTGGACCATGAAGTTTGGTCTGGAAAGGGATAACAACGTGATTTTGCTAAAGGGAGTCCTGGCTTCTATACCTTTGAGATAAACTACGTTTGAGTAAAGTTATCATAAGACTGGAAAAGGGGGAGTTTTAGATTTTTTAAAGAAAGATTTCAAAAATAGAGGTATGTGTATACCTGTTTGCAACACATACTGAATATTTTCCTTATGAAAGACACTGGTGGGCGATAAAAGTGTTATCAAGCACAGGTGCCTAGGACCATACCTGGCAATGTGGTAGGTGCTCAGTAATTGCTTGTTGACTACACGGGAATATTTGATGGACACAAGTGATGTAAAGTCAAGATCATCAGAATGGCTATCATTTTTGGACTTAGCCCCTCTATTGACTACATTATCAGTAATCCTTTCAAGATTAGAGACAATAGGATTGTTGTTTTTTTTTTTTTTTTTGCAGGTGAGGAAATGGACGTTTAGTGAGGCCAAGTAACTTGCTTAGTCATACAGCTAATGAAAGGTGGAGTCAGTGTTTGATTTTAGTGTTCATACTAAAAAAAAATTTTTTTCCTACCACACTAATGCTTAAGAAAAAAAATAACACCTCCAGCAAAAAAGAGTCAGACTTTTTTCCCCAACAAATTTCTCCTACTAATTTATTTGATTCCTGCCATGTCAGCCTTCACTGCTCCACCCCTTTCCACAAGATCACCACTGCCAGGCTCCTGAAAGGAATCTGAGCTTGATCAGCTCAACTGCAGACAGTCTCCAAGGAGCTTCTAGATTTGAAGGGGCTCAGTGGCTAAAATTCTAGCTACAGAAGTATTGAGAGATCAGTGCTGAAGCTGCTAAGGGCCTAAATCAAACTTGCAGGGAAGTGTTCAATTTAGAATTGAAGGTCGTAGGTTTTTACTAGTCAGGATGCTTTTGGCTGCTAGTAATGGGATACCAATATGGATGTTTGCCTCCCAACACAGGAAATTCAAAGGTAAAGTAAGTTCCAGGCACATTACAATCAGCTCTCCGATGCTGCCACAAACAACCTAGTTCTTCTTCTCTCCCATGTGCTATTCTCAGGCTTTGTACTCGGCTGATGCAAGAGCACAAAGATGATGTACTTCCCTTGAGATGATGCAAGAAGGTGGCCAAGGGCATGTGAGGCTGAAAAGTTTTCCTCCACCTCAAGGAAGACAGAGAGAGAGAAATTCGGGGAAGGAACCATGGAATATAATTTCTTTCCTTCAATTTAATTAGGGTGACTGAAGTCACATGCCTATTCCTGAACTAACAATGATAGCTGGGGGAACACTGTCCTGATTTAGGGGTGACTATCTGAGAGAACAGGAAGTCCTGTGGGACAGATACATGCCTGTGGCCTCTGGGTGGGCAACATGAACGTGCTAACACTGAGCAAAGTGGCTCGTGAGAAAAAGTTAGGGAGATGCCAATGGTCGAATGGTGGCCGAGTGAACTGTGGCCTTCGGGGAGAGCCTCACAGCCCAACACACAACTGCACTTTGAGGGAAGTATGTAACATACATATGTACATAGTTGTAGCTTTTTAAAGGACTTACAATATGTTGTAGTCATTTCCTTGGCAAAACTCTGATTAAAGGGGATGCTGTCAGAGGTTATGAAGAAAAAAAAAAAAACCTTTTATATAAGTTACTACCTGTTCAGGGAGATAATGCTGTTCACTTTGAATAATCTAGGTAACTTGCACAAAATGATGATTTTGTTGTTGTTTTATGGGAATTTTGGATGACATCCCATTTAACACCCCTATGTTCTTATTAAAAGTCCTCCACACTGCCACTTAATGGCTAAAGCATCCTTAGTCAGTTGTTTAACTTCCCGTGACTCAGTTTCCTCCTCTACGTGTAAAATGGCAGTGATAAGAAGCACAATGATGAGGTCACTCTGAGAATTAAGTGAGTTAATAAATGTAAAGTACTTAGAACAGTGATTGGCCTATAGGTGCTGTAGGTACAACAGGTAAAAGAAGCTCCCAAGCGTTTACAAAGCAATGGTCCACCCAGCCTTCGCTCACACCCCGTGTGGTTATTACACATTTCCCCACACGTCCCTGGCCCTTGAGGGCTTACTCCGTGCAGTGTGCAGGGAGACTCTCTCAAGGCTCTGGTTTTATTCTTTACTCCTGCTTAAATCAATGATCCGAAATCTGCTAGCATCTGACTTCACAGGTCAGCTTTTCTTATTTCACAGGAAACCAAATGGAGGATTGGAATTGCCAGCTGTCTGCTGTTTAATGGGGACTCTCTCCCCTCTCCCTCCCCACCATTTTTTTTATAGTTCACCTATCATATTCGCGTGCAATTGAGTGCCTCTCCCGTATCCTATACTTGCCAACTCTATCTCCAGTAATTATTCTGTTTTAGTCCACTGCAACGTACCTGCCAGCAATCTGAAATGTGCAGGTGGTGGCTGCTTGGCGCTGCCGACCTCGCTCCCTGCATTTGCATGCACCCTGCGGTGGCAACCTAATGTGACGGCTCTGACACCGCTCACAATGAAGACAATGACAGGAGGCCAGGGCTGCACAAGTGCCTCTTCTATTTACCATCTAGATGATTGGTTTGTGTTCTTTCTTTTTTTTTTTTTCTTTCCTCTTTTTTTCTTTTCCTCAAAGAAAGACAAGGTAAGAGCCTGCACACACTATACTTTAGGCTGGTGAGAAACACTTGTGAGATACAGGAAAATAAAGTGCTCCCGAGAAATAGCACCCCTTCACCCCCAGCCCCCATCCACTTCACATCTCCTCTGAACAATTAACGCAATTCATTGGTGACTCCTTTTGACTCTTGAGAGCACATTTTTTTTTGACTTTTGTCAACAGAGATACCTTTTAAAAATGTCTTCTGTGTTCCTTTAGGACTGTGAGAGATAACAGCTAAAAATGATGGTTTTTGCTCTAACACATCATTTTTGCTCATCGATTCCTTTTTTCTCTATTTTCTCAAAAAAATCCTTTGGGGCTTGAATGTTCTAAGATTGAGCTGAACTTAATCATCATCTAAAAAATTCATTATTTCAAAATCGTTGAACTATGTTCAATTATTTTTTGAATTCTGGAAAAAGTACAGTTTTCCCACTGACAATGGACTCCAGCCATTTACTGGTCTGACTCAAAAACAGTGATCGACTCCAATCTGACTAGACTCATCTCTCATGAGGAGTGAAAAGGAATCCAAATTTGAAGTAGCCTGTTTGGAGCCCTTAACATCATGAATTTCTGAAATTACAAGCCTGAGTGTGCATTTATTACATTTTTGTCTCAATCTTCCTTAAAGTGCTCCTGTTAAAACACTGGTTTGAAGCAGCTCCAATGAAGTGGTTACTGACAAAAAGGCAAGACGCTTCAGACGTCTTCTGAATTGATGAGTAAACGTATAGATCCCATGCCTCTCACAGCCTCCCTCTATTTTCAGAGCCGTATCCTCGACCACAAATTCTCTTCTTTTAGACATAACTTAGACCCACTCTTCTCTCCAGTTGCTTCTGACCCTTTTCTTCCCCTCCACCGTGGCCCATTTTCCTTTTCTAAATGCTAGCCTTCTTGTGCTTCTTTCTGTCATTAATATATTTTTCAATGGCAAAATGAAATACACGGACATACAGCGAGCTTTGATCTCTCCTGGGACCTTAAGGGCTATGTCCACTTCTTTTTCCTTCCCCAGGGGCTCACTCTCAGACTGAGTTACTCAGCTACTTGTTAGATGTCTCAATACTCAAACTCAAGACCAAAAATTTGCATGGTTTCTAGCTAAGAAAATGTTTTAAGGACTGATTGTTTTATGATCTAAAAAGCCCTTAGTTGCCTTGTGTGCAAGAATCAAAGAAGGAAATTTGGGATCAGCCGATTCACTTTTTTTACATTATAAATGAAAGCGAGGCCAGAAAAGGTAAAGCGATAAGGGATTTTATTCATGTTTTTATTCAACCTGTTTTTATTGAGCACAAACTATGTGCCAACTCCTGCACAGGGCACAGGAAGCTGACTTGGAGGGAGGAGGCACATAAAGTAATCTTTGTTGTTTTTTTTTAACCTTTTTAAAAAATTGATTATGCTATTACATTCGTTCTATTTCCCCTCCTTCATTCCCCTCCACCCTGCACACCCCTCTGCCACCACTCCCCCCTTTAGTTCATGAACAAGAGTCTCAAGTTCTTTAGATTCTATATTTCCCCTACCATTTTTACCCTCCCCCCTATCTATTTTCTATCTACTGTCTATGCTACTTATTCTCTGTACCTTCTCCCCCCTTCTCCTTCTCCCACTCCCCTGTTGCTAACCCTCCACGTTGTAACCCACAACGTAAACGCAATGAAAGAGACCCTGGAGGTAAAGAGCTGGGGCATGGAAGCCAGGCTTTGCCTTTGCAGAGTGGTGCTCTGCAGAGGGACAGAACCAGGCATGGGCAGCGTGAGCAGCTGAGGAGATACAGGTTGAAACTTCCTTTCCTGGTGACCACAACTCCTCCTCTGGGGCCAGTTTAAAAAGTCAGTAGCATGCTTTTCTCCCTTTTTGCTTTGTTTCCAGACATATTTCCCCTCTGGCCACCACCTAAACTTGGGAAACAAATTCCAAATCATCCTAGACCAAACTGGATGGGCACGGTGCATACCCATCAACTGAAAGCTTCCTGCATTTCCTATGGCAACACTCACAGGGCTGCGTTCCCTGTTTCGGTTTTCAGATGGTGGTTTTTAACAGTAGTAATTCTGAAAGAAAGGAAATATACAAGAATACAATGTTCTGTCTTGCCATCTTTTGTTTCTAAACATTATAATGTCTAAATTATGTCTGAAGTAAATAATGTCTGAAATTCTTTCTCTTTTATTGGTTTATTTATTTGTATACTGACTCACTTCTCAAAGGATGTAGTTGACATACAGAAATCCACACAATGTAATAAGATTAAGTAAATAAAGCAATCACCAAAGTGGAAAAACAGAGGATAATAAGATCTAAGTGTGCTCATTTAAATGATATTAATAGATGCGTTGAGAATATATTGTACATGCAACAGCCAAGCAAAAGAAAGGGAACTTTAGATGGAAAGCTGACTTCTTCAGGCTTAACTCAGCAGGTGCTGTCAAAATAGCAGCCACACTGCAAAGGTCAGGAGTTGTGGCCTTGCCTCTTCCAGCCCGGAATGTCCCTTAGTGCACCGCTTCTCCAATGGCAGGTTGATTTCCTTGTGCTGGTTTGTTTTCTGGTGCTTTCAGTTTTCAAAAAAAGTTTTTCTTCAGATTAAAATGTCCTATCTTTTCTTATCAGTACAAAGCTGCTCTTTTTATTTTTAACATTTCCTGGTTTTACTAAGATATAATTAACATACAATACTGTAAGGTTAGAGTGTACAACATAATCATTTGATAGACATATATTGCAGAATGATTTCATAGCAGGATTAGTTAACACCTCCATTGTCTCACTTCATGTAGTTATTATTTTTGTGTGTGCACGCATGTGTGTGTGTGAGAACACTCAAGGTTTACTCTTCTGGCAACTTTCAAATGAATGATACAGTATTGTTAACTATGGTCACCATGCTGTACACAACATTGCCAGAATTTATTTATCTTAAAACTGAGAGTCTGAGCCCTTTGACCAACATCTCCCCACTCCCTGCTGCCCCGCTTCGCAAACACCATTCTACTCTCTGTTCCATTGGAACACGAGGAAGTGCTGCCCCAGAGCACGTTCCTTTCTCTGTCGGACATGTCACTTAGCGGACGCTGCAGTTTCATCCACGTCACAGGTGACAGGGTTTCCTTCTTTCTCATGGCTGAACAATATTTATATTGTGTATGTGTTTGCATGCACGCACACACACATACATATAAATCTCACATCATCTTCATCAAGTCTCTGTGGGGAGGTTTTGGTTACTGATTGAATCTCTTTACTCCTTATCGGTCTGTTCAGACTTCCTGTTTCTTCATGATTCAGTCTTGGTAGGCTGTATGTTTCTAGGAATTCATCCATTTTTTTCTAGGTTGTCTAATTTGTTGGTGTATAATCATCCATACTAGTTTCTTATGATTCCTGTACTTCTGTGGTGTCAATCATAACGTCCCTTTCATTTCTGATCTTACTTATCTGCATCTTCTCCCGTGTTCTTAGTTACTGTAGCTAAGGGTTTGTCAATTTCTTTTATCTTTTCAAAGAACCATTGATATTTTACATTGCTTTTGTGATAGCCATTTTATTTAGTTCTTCTCTGATATTTGTTATTTCCTTCTTTGTGCTAACTTTGGGCTTTGTTTGTTCCTTTTCCAGTTCTTTGAGGTGTAAAGTTATGTTGCTTACCTGAGTTCATTATTTTTCCTAATGTAGGTACTGATTGCTACAAACTTCTGTTTTAGAACCACTTTTGTCTCATAGCATAGGCTTTGTTATATGATGTCAACATTTTTATTTGTTTCAATTTTTTTTATTTTTCTTTTGATTATTTCTTTATTGACCTAATGGTTGTTCAAAAATGTGTAGTTTAATTTCCATGTATTTGTGAGTTTTCCACTTTTCCTCTTGTTACTGATTTCTAGTTTCATAGACTTATTGTCAGAAAAGATACTTGGTCCCTGTCTGGTGTGAGTCGTTTGTTTGGGCATCATCCCACAAAACTAAAGGTCAGGTCAGGGCACGTGCCTGGGTTGCAGGAAGCTCCCCAGCTGGGGCGTGTGAGAGGCAACCAATCAATGTTTCTTTTGCACATCGATGTTTCTACCCCTCTCTTTTCCCTCCCCTCCCCCTCTCCAAAAATAAACAAATAAAATCTTTAAAGAAAAAAGATACTTGGTATTATTTCACTGTTTTAAAATTTGTTAAGATTTGTTTTGTGACCTATCATATGATCTACTCTGGAGAATGTACTGTGTGCCCTTGAGAGAAATGTGTATTCTACTGCTATTGGATGGAATGTTCTGGTATCTGTTTGGTACTATTTGGTATAAAGTGTATTTCAAGGCTAACATCTCCATATCTTTTTTCTGCCTAGATGAGCTGTCCATTGTTGAAAGTGGGATGTTGAAGTCCCTCACTCTTACTGTAACATTGTCTATTTCTCCCTTCCTTAGTATTTTTCAATACATTTATGTGTCTGATGTGTGCATATGTACTTATGATGGTTATATCCTCGTGATTTAATGACCCCTTTGTTATTATATAATGATTTTCTTATGCAGCCTTTGAATTAAAGTCTGCGTTGTCTGACACAGGTACAGCCAACCCATGGAATATATTTTCCCACCCCATTCACTTTCAGCCTACGTGTATCCTTAAAGCTGAAGTGAATCTCCTCATGATTTTCTCTATACTCAAAGAAGATGAAAACTTCTCAGAGGAACTGTTCACTTTTTGAACAGTATTTAGAAGAAATAGAGAGGGTCCAGGATTGTCTCTCAAGATAGCAAAAGATTCTCTTTTGTAAGACCCAAAGTAAGAAGTGGCCTTGGGTCAAGGATCAAATGCAGGGTAGTAAAATGCTCCAGTGTAAAACTGAAGTCAAGGGTGAAATTACTAAACTGTTAATATTTTAGAAAGATGAGATTTGTGGACACTTTTAGCTAGAGAAAAGGCCTTCTTAAGATTGTAAGAATGTTCTTGCAAGGCTCCCTTGATTAAATGACAGGCATCTAAGATCAGAGCAGCTGTGTCCCTCAGCTGCTTCTCAGAGAGCCCATGGTGGAGGAGGACCTACCTGGAAGGGCTTTAGGAAGTGGAATATAATTTGATGTACAGGAATTCCACAAAGCTTTTAACAGAACTATGTCAGCTGTGCTCAAAATGGAAAGAGTACCCTTGCTATTACAGTCCTGAACTACCATGGAAGAAGTCTGAATACCAGACCAGGAAGACCATGTACAGAGGTCCTGAAATTCTATGGAGAGAGAGAGAGTGGTCCAACTTAGTGCAGCCTTCTTTCTGGCAGTCCTGGCTCAGACCCCAAACACATGAGTGAAGACTTCGGGGCCCCTCTAGACCAGACTAGTCACCAACTGAATATTACCAAGCAACCCCAGTTGATGCCCCATAATGCATCAGACTCTCCCAACTGAACCCTACTCAAAATCCTGATCGATAGATTGTCAGCATAATGAAATGAATAGTAACTTTAAACTATTAATTATGTGGCAATTGTAGTAGATAACTGGCAAAAAATCACTGCCAGAATATCTTAACAACAACAATAGCAGTACAGCCCCCACATTTGTCTAGGCTCTAGACCTTCCAACGCTTTCTCTCCTGATGGGTAGCTCACAATCCCAGTAATGATACGTACAGACAGGGAGAATCTAAAGCCTGTCTAAATGTTTGTAATGTTTTCTTTACATCAGTCTGTGCTTTCAATGACCCATGACAATTCATCCCTTGAGCAGCTATGAAATTGACCTTAATAAATGCAAATCTGATCTTGCCAATCCCATGCCTAAGCTCTTTAGTGGTTGTCCTTGATATGAAGCCCATATTCTGAACCATTTATGCCTTTTGTCTTCTCTTTTCCATTCTCCTAGCACTTTGTAGCTTCAAATCATCTAATAAACTGTGCAAACTCTCACTTCTAGGATCTGGCACATGCTATCCCCTGTGCCCAGAACAGGCTGTTTCCCAGTTCTCTTGATGAACTCCTAATCATTCAAATCTTAGTTTAGTATTTACCTCTTTAATGAGACTCTTCTTGAGCCTTTGCTCTATGCTTCTATATCTTGTGCTTCCAGAAGCTTAATGCTTATAGCCCTTGCTTGGATTACATCTTACTCAAAAAAGTGTATACAACTGTGAGCAAACTAAATCTAATGAGCTTATATTTTTATACATCTAAAAAATGACTGAATAATTTTTTTGCATTTAATACACATTTTTTACTACAAAATAAAGAAAAAAAGAGCCCACATGTTGCTGAAATAGTGGCTCACAGCCACCATATTAATATTGATGTCCTCATGACATTCTGTAGAAATGGAAATGAAGACACCCAAAGTATTTTTTAAAAGGTTAAAAGTCTCATTTGTCTTTCTTATAACTGAGTAAATTAAAAAGTCCTATGTCTGTTCTATATGTTATAATCCTTTCTAACTTAGTTTTTATTGAAAGGCTACTTTTTCTTTTTTAATAATAGCTTTTAAAGTAAAGGATTTTGTAATAATGGGTTAAAAAAAATCAACCCTGTATTTTCTTCAATTATAATTATGTGGTAAACTTAATGAAATAACTTTGAAAGTACCAGGTTACAATCTCTACCAAAGAAGTCAACTTTTTACTTAAAGATTCCTTCTCCCAGAGTTACTGGAGCAATTGGGCCAACTGGACCTTGAAGATTTGGGGACAATTTAGCTCCTTCTGGGATGACACAAGATAAGTTGAATGATCATTTTTCTTTCTTTTGCCGAGGATGGTACATATCCAGTAAATTCTGAGTGATTCAAAGGGAAGTTAATTCATTATATGCGTTGGATGTCTGAGGGGATTTCACTAAGAATTTTGGGACACCCTTTATGTAAAGTCATGGGGTATCATGGTAATTCTTGACTTAGAGTTGTTTTTTCATGATAATAATTTAAAATATTACCAATTTAAAAAATTCATCTCAGAACAAGCACTGGCCCTCAAGCAAATTCACCAATATAGGTGCTACTTAAGTTTTTTGAAACAAAGATTTGCTTTGCCCTACAACAGCTTCCCTTTAATTTAAACCCCATAAAGCAAAATCACAAGAAAACAATGGAGCTTTGTTAAAGAGTAAAGAATGCCCTACATCTCCTTTTGTAGATGGGGGAGTGTCCAGATTACTCTGTTCTCTGCATTTAAGTTATAATTGTTTAGAAAAGGATCATGGTTTTATTTTGAAAGTGTGATTTCCCATGAACTCTTGACATTTGGTTTATTTTGCAGACTGGGTTCCCTCTGCCTTGTGGAGCTTCACACCTAGCATACTGGCACCCATCAGGCCTGCGTTCTGGAAGACCACTTCCCAGTGGGGCCACCCATCTTCTTCCAGGGAAGGGCAGGACACTGTCTGGGCTTGAGGAAAGTCACAGGCTCTCCAAGTAGACTTGGAACAGGCAGATTACCTGTCTCACAACTACGGAGGTGATCCTGGGGTGCATGATTTGGCTTGTGCCAAAGCTATGTCTTCTGGGTCTGCATTCAGACAATCCCTGACACTAGTATTCTACTTTATGCTTATTGCCAATGGCATTGGTACCACAAAAGGCTTCTTCATTGCCACTGACAATATTTTTTTCTCTGTATCTTTATTTCATATGGTTTATTTAAGGAGATAAAATCTTATTAAAAAGAAGCCCTCCTTACCCTTGTGCCTACTAGGAATATCATGGTGGGGCGTCATTCATCACATCTATGATAAACCTTTTTCCTGTTATTGTGTTGTAATTTGACCATAAATTCTTTTTTTCTTACCAGACATGATACCTCCCAGCTTGGGAACACTTTAATTTTTTGAGTAAAAAGTGACTCCACTGGGCAGTTTCTAATGAGCTTAAATAAGTGGAAATTTTTCTTTGCCCCTGTGCTGTTCTCTATCATTTCACTGCTGCCTTTGGTAACAAAAGTACCAATTTTCAATGCCTCAGAACCCAATAATTAAAAGTAATTTACTTTTACTACTCATACTACAAAGTGGACAACATCAAGTCACACAGAGACATGTTTGGGTTCATATGGGAAAAAAGTTCTAGTAAGTTCCATCCTCTGTAGCATCCAGAGGTACAGCCGTGTCTCCAATGGCTCTTCAGACCTTTGGGACACCACACCTTTACTATACATGAATGTACTAGGTGTTTAACAGCCAGTTATTGATGCAGTTAGATTATTTTTATGAAAAAAGTTCTTCCCTCCAGCAGAGAATATCAGAAAACAGCCACTTGTCACCTTTTTGTAGATACAAGTTTGAGCAAAATCCAATAAAGGGACTGCAGTGTTAGGGAGAGAAAGTAGACCCAGACAAAGATCCATTCGCCGATCTGCAGAGCACATTTGTACTGCAGGAACTCAATTATTAATGCAAACTATGAATGAAAAGAATATTCTGGTCTAGTTCACTAGGGCAGAAGGATCAACCTACATGCATTGATTGGCAAGATTAATTTTAAACATAGGAAAAAAATAAGGGCTCTGGAATTTTCTGTTTAGGCTTTCTAACTACAAGCTCACCATAGAAACCAGTATTTCCCGAACACTTTGAATGTACTTCAGGTCTGCTCCTGGCACTGTGCCTAGACCTGAAATGCTTCTTAGCACCCTGAAACTACTGGATGAGGACCCCCTAGGTTGTTAGAGGTCTTGCTTCAAACTCGCCAAGGTTTCTAACTTTAAGCATGGCCACCGCTTCAAACCTCCTGTACCTGTCTCCCGTCCACCACCAGGCCCATGATGAAGCAACGGGTCCAGAGCAAAATCTTTGAGGGGGATTGTTGGGCACAGACCTAAGCTCCCTGTCCATCTCAGGCTATGCTTTTCTCCCTCCCCAAGATGCCAAGACATCCTACTGCAGAGATCCCAAGGAGCCTTTCTTCCAAAATTTCATTGCCCTGACTTCTCCTCTGAAGCTCCTGTAGACAGTAATCATACAGGCATCATAGTGATTTGGAGTATAACCTGACCCCTCCAGTGAGCCCCACATGGGCAAGAGCTGTACTTGTTGACAATCATATGCCTAGTGTCTGGCACAAGCTAAATAGATGTTGGGTCTATAAATGAATGAATGGAGTGGCTAATTAGGAATTGGCTTAAATTAAACATGATGTCTAAATGTAAGTTACTCGGTTGTAGATTAGGCTTAACAGTGTAAGCGAGGCAGTTGTGCCACCTCATTGTAAATGTTGACTTGCTCTGGAATGTTGCTGATTGGCTAGCAAGAAAGAGCTGAAAATCAGGCCAGCTTGACGACAGACTGACATTGGGCAAATTACTGACTCTAAGTTCATCTCCTCACTTGTAAAATTTTTAAAAATTAAACAATCTTAAATGTACTTAAGTGGATGTTTCCCATAGTAACCTTCAGAAATGAGCCCACATATATACTCCTCCTCCCAACATTAGAAAGAGACGGGAGAGAGAGAAGAAAGAAAAATACAGTGGGCACAGGCATTGTTTCTAAGCATTTTCCCTGCAAGGAGTTGGTCCCTTGCCCTCTCACTCCATCAAGCCCATGAAGTATAGCTCAATGAATAACTAACAGATGATTACATTTATGAGGAAAGAGTACTCACAGCAGACAGCTACTTCCTACAGGTGACAAGCAATCTTCCGCAGGGGCTTCACCTGACGAGTCATTTTGGGACGTGATCACAAGGGTTGGAGACTGATGAAATTATCCTGTCCAACATCAAACACAAAGTGGTTGTAAATCAGCAAAGGCTGTGGCAGAAGTAGAGAAGCTCATTCTTTATACTTTGCAGACAGTATTCCACCTGGGGCTGCATCAAGCATCCTAACCATCATTAAGTGACCCTATAAAGAGATTTAATTAAAAAAAAACACATTAGAGTATCTACTGACTGGAATCCTTCAGCTGTCTTGAGGCAGTTGATTTGGAAGCAAGTTATATGATTTAAAAACTTGAACATGTTGAGCCTAACTCAGCACAGCACAACAACATGTATAAATAAATAGGTGCCTGTCTGTTATAACTCTCCATTTGACCTTGCCAGACGATTGTGTAGTGAACTTAAGACTATCATCGTGTTTCCTGAGGATCACTTAGGGAAAGGCAAAGCAAAATAAAAATGCAAGCCAGCTAGAGCTTAACCTGGTCAAGCGGGTTCTTCAGAACCAGGAATTGATCTTGCACATACATTCTATAAAAAGAAAAGGAATAAAATCAGGATGATTTATTCATGGTATCTGCTGAACAGCCCTTGATTTACACGTGACCTAAAGAAATGTGGAGAAACCATTTTGAAGTTGCCCTGTGGATGGATCATATTTTAAGAGTAAAAAATTGGCAGGTTTCATTGAATAGGGAAGGAGCTCTCTATGGGTCCCATTTCCCTGTTGCTGTGAAAGGGATTTATATGCATTGTTCCCTTTAGTGGTGTTAGAAGTTCCGATGTAAATCCTTTAGGTTTCTCTATAGGAACCAGCCACTCAGAGGTTCCCAATGCTAGATGATTTGCACAAAATTGTGGTTTAAAAAAAATGAATGGAAAAACTATTTTTTTAAATGGTTATGCTAGAAAGGTAAGCAAGCTTACCTGGGGTCATGTGTAGTCTTATACAATCCCAACTCCTTCCTACTTCACTTGCAAAACCTGCGACACAGGGGCATTTGAGTGGCTCTGTGTGAGTGGCCTGTGCATATTTAAATAGGCTGTTTGAATAGGAATTGTGACTGATGTAAAAATACCCCCTGCATTTTATTTAGTTCTCAGTTCTCCATTTGTAATTGAAATGAAGCTTCTAAAACGCCGAGTTTCCCTTACATTTTATAAAATCATATGCGTTTGATCTCCTAACAGTGTTCTTCAAGTAATTTCACATAAATGATTGAAGGGGGGTATTCATTTAATTAAAAAAAATAATTTAGAACTTCTCACAAAATAGGCAATAGGTGGGAGGAAAAAGAAAATACCTCTAATGCACTGCATTTGAAAAGAGAAGGAGAGCACATGCAGCAGTGAGCTCCCGAAGTCCCTGAGGAGCCTGCTCCCCAGCACTTCACTGATGGCTATTTTTGTGAGGGCTCCGCGGTGCTCTCCCCGCAGTTGCACTTTAATTACCGTGCACTTTGTTCGGGGAAGGTATGTATTGGCTCCTGGCCAAAGGGGGCTAGGACTCTTCTTGTCACCAGTGTCTAACAGCATGTACAGAACAAAACCCCAATTAGATCTTTAAGTGTTGGAAACATGATACGCCAGTGCGTTTTTTGCAGAGGCCAATCAGTGGGAAGTTTCGAAAACACACAGAAGGTAAGCTTCATTCTAATCCTTTCGACATTAGCCCAAGAAGGCAGCCAAAGAGGCTGACAATATAACAAAATATGTTGTATCTCTTCGGCTTATAATTGTGTTTACCTGAAAGACGACTCATAGGTCAGAATGATCAAACCACCATTTTCAAAGAACATTCCTTTTGTTATTTATTGTCGCCTCCTAAGATAGGACTTCATTTGTTTGATAGCAAAGGGAATTTGGGTGCCCTCTCCATTCACAATGGTTTATTGCCAAGTGGAGATTTCTGGATAAATTAATATGACAGATGCATTAGGCAACTATATAAGCCTTCCTAAGTTACTTCTTCAAACTAATAAAATGAAATGTATCTCTTTCTCCCTCCCTCCTTTCTTCCCTCTCTTCCTTCCTCTTCACTCCCCACCTTCACCCCTACATATGTCAGAGATGGTAAGAAAAAAAAATCTGTGGCAAAGTAAGGTTCTTTTATTCTTTTAACCTGTTGAGAAAATAATTGTGTAAAATATCTGAATTAAGTTAAAACAGCCAAAGATAGCCATTAATTTACACCCTGCAATGGGTTAAGGGTCCAGTCACTCTTTTCCTCTGGTTCTATCAGCCTCTCTCTTTATAACAATTGAACTAAGTTACTTTAAATGGTAAAGTAGTTAAAGTCTTCCTATTGGCTCTGCAATCAAACACCACATGGATCATCAGCTCCATGGATTATTAACTCAGTTTTAAGAGTAGAGGCTTAAGACACACCTGTGCTGATGATAAGGCTTAGAGGAGAGTAGGTGTGGACCAGGGCACCCAGCCAAAGGACAACAACTGTCACAGTTCTGGGGTTGCTGGAGAAGAAGGGAGGAGTAAGTTCAGATTTTCACATGTCCACATGTGGTCCCTCTTCCTCTCCCTCTCTTACACACACACACACACACACACACACACACACACAACTAGACTTTCTTCCCTGCTATTAGCACAACAGATACCTTAATAGTGATTATTCGGTATAATATTTCACCTCTCAAAAGACTAAAATATGTCTGCTTTCTATTGTTTATCACTCATAATAATGTACTCCTTTAAAAAATACCCCATTGATGCCCCCAAACACTGGGCACTGTTCTTCTGTTAATATATTGGCTAACATTTGAAGAAAAATGAGTGCCAAGATTCTAAAGGGAATTACCATGGCAGGCTGAAGGATAAAATAATTATTGAGCAGGGGATTTAAATGAAATTTCAAGGTACCCATATCAGGGTAAAATCTGATTAATGTTAGAGTTGCCAGTTAGAGAAGTCTGACATGAATGTGAGACGTAATACTGCTGCCTTCATGCATGTTTTTTTCTATGGGCTTTACTCCGAAACTGCCCAGCAATGACTGATATCTTTCATTCCCTTCCTTAGTTTTGGTTCCACCTGGATCCCCACTGGAAGGGACTGTCCGGATTGTTTTGTGGGAGCTACCATTCTGAAAACAATGTATCATCTAATGTCACATCATATTTTACGAATCAAAGCAAGCACATTGTTTCCTCAAGGCATAGAATTGATGAATTTAGAAGTCTTCTATGGATCCTCAGAACAGATATAATCTTAGCAGGGATGGAACAGAGTTTACTAATGGCCCCCACTTGAGTTCAGGGCCTCTCTGGTGTCCAGATTAAAGGATGGGAATGCTTACCCAATAAAATATTTTCATTAGGAGAATAAACAAAATAATTAATAATTCAGATTAACCTCAAATCAATTCAATTCAATGACCATGTCATCCATTTCAATATAGAGGTCTTTCATTGATATGAAAGGTTCCAGATATACCACAAAACCTTTATTTTTCTCCAATATCCTGTTATAGATCAGTTAACTGCCATGAAGAGAGTCGAGTGACTTGCCCAAAGTCACATGGCTGGTAGACTAGCTCTAGAACCTGTGAATCATCTCCTCCATAGACTTCTCTGTTATGCTACCAAGTGAAGCTTTATAGCATTAGCATGTGATAAATTCATGATTCCAGAGGATACCCAGCTTGTCAGAGTGGAATGACTGCAGTTACAAAGACAGTAATTGGTGGGTGATGTCACCAACATGGTGAAATAAGTTGTTACTGGCTTCACTGTCCAGTATAAGAAGAATAACTAACAATTATTCAAGAACAAGATACCACTGAGAGAATCCATAAAGCACAGGGTTGACACTAAAGCAAGCCCTTGCATCAAAGAGACCAAAGTGGCTGCAGTAGAAGCGTAGAGAAGTGGCTACAAATGGACCCCATTGCCCCTCTCCCAGGCCAGTGCAGCACCACACAGATAGGTCTCCCCAGAGCCTCTGGCTCTTCCAGTGGGAAAACAGAACCCAGAGGAACAACAAGACTCCAGCCTCTGCATTGTGGGTTGCTTTGTGGGAGCTACCACTTTGACCTTGCTCAGGGGACATTGCAGGGGAATCTGCAGGGTTCAACCACTGGGAATCTGACCTCCATGAAAAACTGGGGAGGGTCTTACAACCATCACATGGGTCTTAGCAGATCTTGTTCATACCTGCAGCACCTGAGGAGTAATACCAACCAGCAGTTTTGCTCATCTGCAGAACCAAGTCAATGGCACATTCTGACCAGGAAACTTGGTGTGGTGCAGATCTGCTAGATTCAAATCCTGGAATAAGGAGTTTTGCCAGTCCTAGAGCCAGGTTTGTACATGCCAAGCCAGGGAACTAAGTCACAGCCCCACCCAATGTGGAGAGTGTCTCCAGGCCACATATGACCAGAAGGATTGGCAGGAACACCTGGAAGCTGTGTAGCCCAGCCACGTTCAAGAGGAGAGTTGGGTGGGCAGTGCTGACCACTCCCAGAGCAAAGCCAGTCCCCATCTAGTAAGCCTGACCAGAGTATCAGGAAACCACGGAGCCCACCCTACGGCCTCACTTGGGTAGGGAACAAAGCCAGCAGTCCTATCCAGCTGTTCTCCACAAATGTCACAACGCCCCCACCCAGTCCCAATCTCAGAGCTCAGACGGTTGCCTTGGCCAAACATAGATTATAATAGCTGACCCCACCCACCCAAAGGCATTACCAGCAGGCATATCCCAAAACCCACACTGAGCTTCCTGGTAAAAATCTATCTCTGCCCAAGCAAACCTCTGAAGTCTAGAAAAGACACTCAGTTACTCAAATGCACAGGTATTGACATAAAGAATTGAGGGTGACAAAAATAAAAACAAACAAACAGATAAATATCATACCACCAAAGGAAACTAATAAGTCCTAATAACTGATCTTAAAGAAAGAAATGGAGTGCCATAAACTATCAGACAAAAAATTATTTAGAGTAATTCTCTTAATGAATTAATGAAGTACAAGAATAGATATAAAAAAAATCCAAACAGAAATCCAAAAGGTAAAAAATACAATAACTGAACTGAAAAATTCAACAGAGAGTTTCAAAGTCAACTGACCATGCAGAAGAAAGAATCAGTAACATGGAAGATAGGACATTAGAAGTTAATCAGAAAAGCAAAAAGTAAAAAATAATAATAATAAAAGAGTAAAGGAAGCCTACAAGATGTATGGGACAGAATTAAAACTTTACATTATGGGAATTCCAGGAGAAGAAGAGAAAGAGAAAGAAAAAAAGGGCAGAAAGAAAGAAAACTTCCCAACCCTGGAGAGACAAACATATCCAGATTCAGGAGGCCCAAAAGACTCCCAATAATTTGAACTAGAATAGGGCTTCACCAAGACACAGTACATATAATTAAATTGTCAAAAGAAAGAATTTTAAAAGCAGTGAGAGAAAAACAAGAAGTTACATACAAGAGAACCCTCAAAAGACTAGAGATAAATTTCTTAACAGAAACATCTCGGGCCAGGAGCAAATGGGATGGCATATTCAAAACACTGGGGGGGAAATACCCCGTCAATCCAAAGTATTAATACTATATACCCAGCAAAGGTTCCATTCAAAAATGAAAAGGGGCGTTCATTACCACTAGCCCTGCATTATAAGAAATGCTAAGTGGAGTTCTTTGAATGGAAGTAAAAAGACACTAATTAACATCATAAAAACATAAAAAGGTAGCATAAAACTCACTAGTAATGGTAAATCTATGCAAAGTCAGATACTGTAATTTGGTAATAGTGGTGTGTAATTCATTTACAATTCTAGTACAAAAGGTAAAAAATGACCACATTGGAGCAAAAAAAAAATCAATAATACCAAACTTGCCTTTACTTAAAGTATTGACATTTTTACTCATCATGGATTATTGCAATAATTTCAATTCTTAAAAATGTCCTTAAAACATTATTTATTATGATGACTGAGCTTTTGGGCACTCCTCACCCCTGCCTTAAATTTTGTACCCAATCACTTGCCTCATCTAATCACTGGTACTTTACCTGTGACCAGAAAATCCTATCTAATTGCTCCCAGTCAAGTACTGTAGAGAGGCAGATTGTAGCTGAGAAAGTAGAAGAAGGAAGCAAATACCTTTGTTTTGCTATTGAGTCCTTTCTTGACTCAGGGCTGCTGTGCAGGTGTACGAACCCCCAGATGGAGGGTTTGTTCTTAGATGCCCAGGAAGAAGGAGGTGAAATGGGAATCTTTGTTGCTGAGTCACACACTGGAGAAGCTATTGTGCACCTACATTGTCTCCATTGCTCATTGATACTGTGTATAAAGCTAGTGTCCATTTGGGGGGATGTGGAGGAAGAGTGACTCTCCAGGGTGTCCTGTAGGGTTATATCCCAGAGAATGTGGAGATGGGAGCCTCCCAGCTCCTTAAAACACACACCTGTGTTAAGTATACTTGTGGAAATACAGCATTTATTCAATGCATACTCACTACGGTTTTATTTTAAGTGGCTGCAAACACATTTTGCAAGTTATTTCTTATTGCAGACAACTGGATGGGGGAAAGAAGGTGCAAAATAAAAACAAAAAAAAAGGAACTTGGGATAGTATATTTTACTGAATTCTTGCAATCAAATGTAAATTCAGTTATAGTTGTGGCAACAACCACACAATCATTATTCTCATAATTACCTTGGCATTTAGCAGGTATTTCTTCATGTACCTGTTCTTGTACACAGTCCTGATGACACATTCAATAAGATAGAGTTTGTAAAAAAAAAAAAAAAAAAAAAGACAGAAAACTCACTGAGTAGGCGGTTGACAGCTATTAGATACTCCTCCTGCTCTTCTGTGAAAAGAACACAGGCCCCAGCCAGTGTGGCTTGGGCTCGGTTGGTTTTTGTTGTGGATTCCACCCCCGGTCAAGGCACGTGCTCAGGGTGCTGGTTCCATCCCTGGTCTGGATGTGTAGGATCCCCAGTCAGAGTGAGGAGAGGAGGCAACCCATTGATGCTTCTCTCTCGAATCGCTGTTTCTCTCTCTCCCTTCCTCTCTCTGAAAGCAATGAAAAAAAAAATCCTTGGGTGAGGAATTAAAAAAACCAAAACATTCTGGGCAAAATTCTAGTCTGCAACAGAATCTGCTTTTCCATTAGTGGTACTGCCTCAGTGGAGCACACATTACCTACCTGAGTGGAGCAGTTAACTGTAAAAATTAAAATGTTTATAGATTTCAAAGACATTTCCAAAAAAAGCTGCAGCTGCACAGGAGGAGAAAAAATTGATATTCTTTGTGTCTCATGGTCTTTAAGTTACGTCTGTCTTTATGGATTTTGATAGCTTACGTTTTGCCAGATTTTCATTTTATCTTAGCTCACACCCCAAACAGAAAACACAGCGAGTAGGTAAAAAAATCATCTGTGAACCATAATAAATGGATTTCTGCCAATGACAGGTCATGATACAGAAAAAAATCTGTGATGACCCTCTTTCCTCTGCACTCATTTATCTCTTGCTGGTGTCCACTGATAGATTCTTGCTCTATGATTTATTGCAGAAAAACACCACCTAGAAATGGGCTTTTGATAAAATTGTTCAAGGATTCCTGGACAATAAATCCTAATCTTAACATGCAATGCTGCAGAATGTTTCACCTTTCTTATGCTATAAATAAAATATGCCAAATGTGATAATAAATCTATACATTTAAGCACTATATATGTAGTTTAGGATATAAAGTCATAGTATGTATGCCTGATATTAATAGCAGCTCTAAGCCCGAGGATATTGATGGCAGTTTTTGTGCATTTGCCATCCAAATTTTTAGCACTTTGCAGTACGTATGAAATTTCATGGCTTTTATCTGCCTGGGAAGCCTTGCTCTGCAAAGAGCATCTGTGGGTTCAACATAATCAGTTTCTGGGGGCTTGAATCAAAAGAGATGTTTCTTGAACTCAGACAGCTTGCTCTGGGCAATAGCTGGAATTGTGAGTTCATGCAGAGATCTTTCTTCATAATTAATCATCTACTGGAAGAAGTGATGAGGAGCTCAGTCAGGTTACTGTGACCCTCCTTGGTGGCATAGGGTGTTAAGCGTACAGGACCCTAGAACTTAGGCTTCTTCTCATAAGGTCAAGGACAGGCATCTGACCTCCACACATGGTAGAAGGTTGAGAGAACTCTACTGATCTGCTTTGAGCTTATTTGCTGACCACCGGGTGGAAACCTAAAATAAAGACATACTAATTACCAAGTGCTTCTAAAGCTTATAAACTATTGCAAGCATCCATCTACTAAAAAAGATGGAGGCCAGGTCTTCATGTGACTCAGGGTTCCTTGCATTTGGCACTGTTGCCATTTGCAGCGGGGTAATCTTCTGTTGTGGGCGATTGTCCTGTGCATCCCAGGATGTTGATCAGCATCCCTAGTGTCTTCCCCCTAGATGCCAGTGTCGCCCTCCACATCTCTCCAACGTTGTGACAACCAAAAATGTCTGCAGACCGTTTGCTCCTGCTGGGCAAAATCCTCACTGGTTGAAAGCTACTGATCAGGCCTAAAAGAAATATGTCAGTAAGCCATGACATTAAAGAGGACAAAAGTGGTATTTTAATTTCAGTAAAAGGACTCGATTCAAAAGTAAGAGATGCTGAGTTTAGGAGTGTGAGTTGGCTTTTATCGTAACGAGGGTTGAAAATATTTATGGAATCACTTCTTTATGCCATGTACAGAGAAAAGGAAAAGTCCCCTGAAATGCTAATAGTTTGGCCAGGGGCTAAGAAATCATGGGTTAAATAGTACATTTGTGTATTCATTTACATCGAAGTTGACAGAATTAGGATAAAGATATAAAAATAGTGTGGATGTGAAAAGGGTAACTTCACCAAAAATAAATAAATGGAAATAAATATAAAAAGAACCCAAGGGAAGGATTTTTTCCCCCTCCAACAAATTGGAAGTGGAGAAATCCATTATATCATGTGTAGCTTTCTTTGTGTCCTCAGATATTTATTGAAGGTCAAAGACAGAGATGCCTAATGGGTTATGATTATGTGAAATGAAGTGAGAAACGATGCTTTGTAACAGCAAACACTTTTTATAGTGACAGTGTATTACGTTCACTGAAATGTCTTACAGCTGCCTTTCCCTGGTCTCCATGGCTCAAAGCAGGGAAATAATACGTTATTCAAGAAATACATAGAAATTGGGGGTGTGGCTTGCTCAGAACCAGGGCTCTTGCCTCGAGACCCAGGAAAATGTCCACTGTTCTGTGTCCAGCTTGAATAACTATTTACTGTAAAAAAAATATTTATATTGCTTCCTTCACATCATTTTCTCCCTCCGAGTTCTGAAAAAAATGTTACATTTTATGACAAGGAATTTACAACACCAAAAAAATTTTCAAGGTCTTCCAAATGATGAGTTATGTTTTTCATAGTCCCAGTCGCTAAAATAATATTAAAAAGCTGTTATTAATTCAATAGCACTTTTTAAATGGACTTGCCTTTAATCAACCACAACAGCATCTATGTAAATGCTAAAAATACAGGGAACGTATGCGGGGATATCATTTACGAAAGGCAGAGCTTGTCAGCTGAGGATCCTTCCCAACAATTCTTCAACTCCTACCCTCCAGGTCTGAGACACAGAACATTTTCTTGAAGTGCTTCCTGTATTAACATATTTAACATTTCCATGGAAAACTATAGCAGACATTCCCGGGCTCTGCCCTTGGGTCCCTTTGCCTTTTAGAGCATGCTGACTCCCTACAGATGATAACTTGTCTCTGTGTCTGAAGACTGACCTCACTTCCTGTCAGGTGGCAAAACAGAGGTTTCCAAAATGTTGTATCCTCTTGGGATTGCCCGGTGTCAGTGCCCCAGCTCCCTGATCCCGGATAAGGACACTTCTGAGATGTGATCTCCCTGCCTCCGAGTCTCCCCTGCAGGACCAAGCCAGAGTTACCCTCTCCGGGATTCTACTTCATCTTGCACCTTTGCTGGGTTTCCTACCCTTCCACATTCTCCTGCTGCTCCTCTCCACGCTGCCAGAAACATTCCTACTAAATTGCTCTCACATGAACTGCCATCCCAGGATCTGCTTCTGTGGGATTGACCTTAAGGTAGATGCCATATAGACAATAATAGTCTCATTCATTCACTTAGCTCTTCACTGATTTGACCAATAGTTACCGGGTGCCTCGTAAGTGCCAGGGCCTAGGAATATTGGGGCGAGAAAACAAGGAATCCCTGCCTGTGAAGAGGAGGCAGTCTGATGGGAAATGCCCGTTGACAGCTTCATCTTAGCACTGAACACAGGGCCCAGCCCAAAGTACATGGGCCCCAAGCACTTGTAGAAGTTTAACACATGTAGACATGTATGACAAAGTCTAGACTTATGTTGGCTTGTGGGGCACTGCAGCATCCGGCTGCTGCCTCGCTGACCTTACCTCTTAGCCTCCTTCAACCTCACTTCCCTTGCTCCAGCCATACTGATCTTTAAGTTAGATCAGAAACTTACTCTAATTCTGTTTCCCCAGTTATGCCCAGCTCCACCCCCTCGACTCCCACTCCACACACAGCCCATGGGCTTTTCTCCTTTGATGAAAATCTCTCCTTCCACATCTTTATTTGGCTGTCTCCTTATAATTTAGTGTTCTGCTCAAACGTCACCTCTTCACTGAGGCCTTCCTGGTGTGTCTCTCACAGGCCCATTTTAGTTTCTTGCTAAGCACTAGGAAGTAGCTAATATTTTCTTGTTCATTGTCTGTGTTTCCTGAAAGAACATGGGCTCTATGCAGATAGAAGCATGTCAGTCATGTTGTCAATTAACCCTAGTTTCTAGAACACACCTGGATCAGAGTAGACACTCAAATATTGATGGAGGGCTGGAGAAAACGAGTACATAGGTTAATTATGAGATGCAAAGTGCTACTAATGAAATAGAGAATTTCAAGAGGACCTCTACGAGGTACAGTTAGCAAGAAGCTCACCGAGAAAGGTACAGTTGGGCCAGACAAATGCGGTTAGGAGCGGGATGCACACAGGCCGCGAGGGACTGCAAAGTTCCTGTCTCAGGGGCTGAGGAAAAGCTGTGTGATGTAAGCTCAGCGGGCAGGTGAGGGGGAGAAGGAGGCCACGGGAAGCGTGTCTTGCACGCCTGTGGGCCAAATCAGGCATGCCACATGTGTTGTGAATAAAATTTGATTGAAGGACATGTGCCCTTTCCTTTACGTATCACCTGTAGCTGTTTTCTCCCTGCAACAACAGAGTAGCTACAACTGAGACAGTCATTTCACCCTCCTAACCTAAACTATCTACTATCTGGTTTTTACAGAAATTTTACTAATCCTCCACGAGCCAAAGCAGTTCGTGGAACCACCGCTCCAGCCCAGTGGAGACTTTGTTTCAGGTCGATCACTGTCACGTGTAGGTCCATGGCCATCCCGGGTCGGGGATTGGAGGGTGGAGGCCAGAACTCTGAAACTCAGAGCAAGGGAGAGAGAAAGACAGGGCTGCAGGCCCACGCAAACGCTGTCAGAAAAGGCTCGTAACTAAAACACACAGTTCGTAACCATACAATGGAGGGCACTCTACAGAGGTGCTGGATATAACAAAACTCTGGGAATGGATTCAAAATGTCTTAAAGAGAAGACTGAGCAAGTTCACAGAGCCAGCATCTCAGAGCAATGTCTTAAGAACACTGCCTCTTTGAAGACCATCCTCAGTGTTTAATGCCTAGTGGGAACAATGGTTTCACAATGTTCAATTAATTGTTAAGCATATATATTACCTTTATTCTTTTGTATATATTAAACATATTTAATGTCTACAATACATGGTATATATTAAATATTGCATAACACAAAACTGCCTTTGAATTCTAGTTTAATTACTGTGTTATTTTGAATACATTACTTAAATGTTTGGTACCTCAGCATCCATAAAATGTGAAAAAGTATAAATCTACAAACAACCTCCTTTGTGTTTTTCCAGGTGAAATGAGGCAGCGGTACACGGGAGGCACTTGGCACAGAGGTGCGTTATTTTTAAAGCTGAGGACAAGGATCCAGGGCCCAGAAGATGCTGCCGCGGCCGGAGAGGCTGCAATGGAACAAGAGGAGCCCTGTGCCCGCACGAGGGGGTCAGCATAACTGGGAAGGTTCTGGACTGAACGAGAAGTAGAACCAAGGCTGTTCACTCACCTTGTTAAGAGGTTTCTATTAAATTCTTAGTACTGACACAGGAAATTCCACCTAATAGCTTTTGTAGCTCGTTGAATAAAACTACGGTTTTGTTAAAGGTATAGAAAATGAAGACAACCTTTATTCCATAGTGTGGGTTCAGTCATTCTCAACATTTCTGAGAGAATATCCCTTTACAAATTTATTCACCTTTATCAGAGGGATAAATGTAAGGCTGAAATGTAGAGGTCATTTCCTAGAGCAGGGGTGTCAAACTCATTGTCACCGGGGGCCACATCAGCCTCACGGTTGCCTTCAAAGGGCTGAATGTCATTTCAACCCTAACAGTTAAGGAGTAGTTACATTTATACAGTCTTAAAATTATATTTGGCTCTTTGAAGGCAACTGTGAGGCTGATGTGGCCCCTGGTGAAAATGAATTTGACACCCCTGTCCTAGAGGTTGCTGAGGTTCAGAACATCCCTGGCCTTCCAAATACGGCAGCAGAGAAAACTGGGAACGGAGAAGGGGCAGTGGGGGCAGGCTTCCTCCCCCCGCAACCCAGCAGCCTCCCTTCACCTCTGGGTGAAGCCATGCGAAAGGAGAAGGAAGGGCTAACTCCCAAGAAAGAGGAAGGAAGAGTAGGTGATAAAATATAAAAGGTAAGCACTACAGATGTCCCCAATTGCTGAGAGCAAGCCTCTGTGTCATTGTCCCATGTTTCAATAACAGGTCTTCAAGGTCACAGCCCCTTTCCACTGACTGTGAGGTCATTATCCAGATAACCCATGTTCCAAATCAAACAACCCAGAGTTCTAACTCTAGAGTCCTTTACAATGACTCAGTCTGCTAGAGTAACCTATAAAATTAGTGTAGACTTGAATTAGAATATATTTTTCCGTGATGAGACATTCAAATTAGGTCATTGGAATGCAAGTGTTTAATGGTTGCAATGTAAACTAATGAATTACAAAGACCCACCCAGAAGTCCACACCTTATGGTGAAAATAAGGAACGAACCAGAGATAAGGGCTAGAGCACATTTGTACCTGGGGAGCAATAAATGCAGGAAGCGGAAATGAGGTGAGAAGTCATGGCCAAGTCTCTCCCATGGTCAGGAAAGAAAAATAAGAGCGGATGGGTTGCATACACGCAGTCTCATAAGAACCACACGTTTCCTCACGAGAAAATACACTGAAGTCGAAATCAAATCTTACACATGGATTCTAGGACATCTTGTCATTTTATATCTACCAGAAGGACTTCCACATCCTCCAATCCAGCAGTCTCCAAACTTGGCTGCTTATCAGAATCTACTGAGCACACTTTTGAAACTCAAGATTTAGAGGACTAATGATCAAAATCTCTTAGGAGGGACTCTGGAACCCGCAGGCTGGAGAATCTAGCTTCTGGTGCAGTGTCTTCATGTAACGGCTGCTGGTTTGTCTTCGAAACATCAACAGTGAGAAGTACAAAGGATGTGACAGCAAGCACCACACACCTGCCAGCCCTTATAAGGCTTTCCACTCTCTCTGTGGAAAGGAATACTTCCACAGAGAGAGTGTATGGAAATGTCCCTTTGAGAAAAAAATAATGTCTTGAAGTTAAACAGCATTTGAAAATTGAAATGTTTTCATCAGTCTCATACAGCCTGCACTGACGTCTTGGTTTAGCCATACCGTCGATTGAACAGTTCTTGACTCAGTTTAAACAATGAGATGGAACAAAAAGCAAAATGTTTGTTGCATTACACCTACATCTCCCCCGGGAGCTAATGACAAAATGTCTCTTTCCCAAAGCATTGTTCTCAACATTTTAAACTTTATATGTTAAAATAATTAGTAATTCACAGGAAATTGCAAAAATGGTACAGAGAGGTCCCGTGTACCCTTCACCCAGTTTCCCCCAAAGGTAACATCTTTTCAGAACTATGGTACAGTACCAAAACCAGAAAATTGACACTAGTACAGACAACAGACATTATTAAGATGTCACCAGGTTCACGTGCACTTATTCGAGTGTGTATGCCTGTGTGTGCAATTTCAGCAGATGGTAGGTTCACGTGACCGTCCGTCACAATTGGACTTTACACGGAACTCGTCCATTACCTTCTTCGTCTGCTCTTTCAGTTACCCCCAGCCCTCTCCAACCTCCCTAACCTCTGACAACCACTGATCTCTTCCACATTTTGTGAATGTCATGTAAATGGAATAATATATTATATGGCCTTCTGAGGTTGTTTTTTTCACTCTGTATAATTTCTTTGAGATACATCCAAGTTTTTTCAAGTATCAATAGTTTGTTTAGGGTTTGTTTCTTTTTACTGCCGAGTGGGGTTCAATCCCATGCATGTATCACAGAGTGTTTAATCATTTGGGTTACTTAAAATTTTTGGCAACTTTTAATAAAGCTGCTATAGCCCTGGCTGGTATAGCTCAGTGGATTGAGTGTGGGCCTGCAAACCAAAGGATCACGGTTTGATTCCCAGTCAGGGCACATGCCTGGGTTGCAGGCCAGTTCCCAGCAGGGGACACATGAGAGGCAACCATACATTGATGTTTCTCTCCCTCTCTCCTTCCCTTCCCCTCTAAAGATAAATAAATAAAATATTTAAAAAATACGTTAAAAAAAGCTGCTACAAATATTCATGTACGAGTTTTTCATGTGAACATAAGTTTATATTTTCTGGGGTAAATGCTCAGGAATACAATTTTTAAAAATATTTTATTTATTTATTTATCTTTAGAGAGAGGGTTTGTGAGGGAGAAAGAGAGGGAGAGAAACATCAATGTGTGGTTGCCTCTCATGTGTCCCCTATTGGGAACTTGGCCTGCAACCCAGGCAATGTGTCCTGACTGGGAATCGAACCAGTGACCCTTTGGTTCACAGGCCCATGCTCAATCCACTGAGCTACACCAGCCAGGGCTAGGAATACAATTGTTTGGTTGTATATTAAGTATATGTTTAGATTTTTAAGAAACTGCCAAACTGTTTTTCAGAGCGGCTGTAGCAGTTTACATTCCCATAAACCATATAGGAGTGATTGAGTTTATTTACATCTTCACCAACATTTGGTATTGTCGGTATTTTTTATTTTAGCTATTTTGATAGGTGTGCAGTGATATCATATCAGGTCTTAATCAGTGTCTCCTAATGGTCAGGATGCTCTATTTTCATCTGCTCATTTGCCATCTGTACAGTCTCTTTGGTGAAATATCCATTCATGTCTTTGGCTCACTTTTCCAATTAAACCTTTTTTTTTTACTGTTGAAGTTTTGAGAATTTTTTTACATAGTCTAGATATGAGTTTTTTGTCAATTAGATAGTTTGCAAATATTCCTCCAGTCTGTAGCTTATTTTGTGCAGAGCTTTTTTCAAAACATAAGATTATATTAAAAGAAAGAAAGAACATAATTTTACAAACACATAAATCTTATGGGCAAGTAAGATTTGATTGTAAATAAACAAAATTAAAAATATCTCTAATTCAGTTAGAAAGTTCTTTAAAATTCTATTCAATAATTGCTAGAACTTCTTAATAAAAGTAGAAACTCAAGTAGCTTTATTTTCTAAGGAAGTGTTACATTCTTAATATTAATTTTTGTATGGGGTATGGGGAATAAAACTTGTATACAGATGTTAATGGGTGATTCATGGAATAAGAAATAATAAAAGTCCCCATTGCACAGGAGTTAGTTTCTGTTGGATGTAGAATATTTGCCCACCAACGTTATTCCCTGAAAACTCTCAGTCCATCTATCTTTTGCTACCTACATCTTATATGAAGATTTCTTCAGGTTTAATGGTTTCTTCCTTTGTATTTATTTCTATACTTCCACAATTCATTGCTGTATCTTCTTTTTTAACATGTAACCATTGTCTTCTTTGCATTTCAGTTGTTTGTTGACTGGGCCCCTGGTCCCTCGTCACTCAGATTCATCCCCTGAACTGTCTCTAGCCCCTTCCCCAGGCCCCAGCTCAGTGCCTGCCACATGCAAAGAACTCGATGAACACTGTACCTATTTAAAATAATGCCACAGCAAGGGTCATCTCAGACTATCATTGGTTTAACATTTATCCATACAATTTATTTTTGCTTCAAATTTGCCTCGTTAGCCTCATTCTCTGGCCAATACTAAAATCAGCTCAAGTCCTTTGATCCTATCAGTTGGGCCAGGGACATGCCAACTAAATAGTTGCATGTAACTGGGAAATGCTTCTGCACGGACTCAGTGCAGGCAGTTAGCTATCTCCAAGTTCTGTCTGTCTGTGCCTTGCTCTACCTTCTCACTGATGCATGGCTCTGTTTAATTGGGAAACAGGAGGATTTTGGGGGGCTTCTGGCAGGGAGCAGAGCCAACCATTCCTACTATCCCAACCACACAGGGAAGAACAATTTTCCATTAATGTTGAAGGACTAAAAAAGTGTAGCCTCTTCTCCCTTGGCTTAATGTTCCACCTCCTTTCCAGCATAAAGTTTTAGTTGTGGCCTTTCTGTGTGACCTGGGACTGCGTTCATGACCTGGCCAAACGTACAATGGTCTCACCCTCTGCAGTGTTCTAGGCTGTCTGGATGTCCCTCACCCTGCACCTTTAGGCCTCCTTGGTCTCATCAGCTAAGCCGTGGGTCCCACTGGTTTAGGAGCCACACTGGAGCCCTTTTCCAACACTGGCCTCTTCATCTAGTCCCCTTGCCCTGTTCTTAACTGGAACCAGCACTCGCCTGCACCCAACCCCAACTCCCATGCTCTGGTCTCAGAGCCCTTATCCTATCATTCCTCTGAGCCTGACATTTAGAGTTTGACTAGTTTTTTCCCAGGATTCTAAACTGTAGTTTCGGAGTGCACCCTTGGCTTTCTTCTCTGTCTCTTAGCATCTTTCTAGACTCAGGTGGGAATTTTCACTTATCGCAAGTCCTCGGGATCTCCATAGTAACCGTGAGTCTGGCTTGCTCTGGCTAGGCCGCCTCGTCCCTTCCGTCCCCAGACCACGTGAGGGTGCAGGCTGGGGTGGGAGAATCCAGGCCCACCCTCTGACCTCTCTACAACAGAAACGTGGGCTTCACTCCCTCTCGGTAACTCATGCCTGAAATCGTTGTTCATCAAGCTTCTCTTATGGTGCAGTCACTGTACCATTTTTAGCTTATTTAGTACAAAATATTTAATCCTGAGTTCTGTGTTTTAGAGGGAGGTTATATTGTACAATTGCCCAAATCACAAGAAGAGTTGTGTCAGCTGGAAAGGTGGAATCAAGATTTCTGAAAATCATTTTTGGCATAAAAGCAATGAAATGCTTGCAAAAGTTGTCAGAATACACTTTTTCAGAACTTGAAATTAGCCAAAGTCTAAATTTCAGGTTGGAGAGCAAAGGTTTGAGGAAAAAATAGCGAAATCTTGGTAAGAACAGGGAGCTTTGCAACCTGTACTCTTCTCCCCCCTCCCCCCTTCAGCTGTGGGGCAGCCTTGAAAATCAACAGCCTGCAATCACTGTTTAAACCAGCAGCCTAGAAGCCACAGGTGGGAGCAGAACAGGGTTGAAGTTCCTCTAAGTCCCATTCATACTGACTGTCATCATTTGACTGTCTGGCAATTCCACTCACAGGGCCCGTCTGCATCGGACCTGACTCAGAGCTCATCCAGGGCACACAGACCTTTCTCTGGAGACATTTGTGGAAGACAATCAGTGGTAATGATTTAATATCACAGCAGCCTGAGGTAGCAATAACAATGGAGGCAAATGATGAGCTAGCCACACTTAGAAGGAAAATCTCACGAATGAGAGGACTATAGGGACCCTAAAGAGATCTCATGTATACCTAGGAACCTGAGAGATCATGCATATGTACAGGACTGGGAACATCCCCAGAGCTGTTCAAATGCTCCAAAAAGACCTGAGAAGACCCTACACTGTCACCCCTGGATGATTTTGAGGCTCTGCACAAGCAGGAAGGGAAGGCTAAGGCAGAGTTAACCTTCTTGTCTAAGTATTTAAGGTGTACCCCAACACTCCCATCAAAACCCTTGGCCAAAGCTGGGAGACTTAACTCAGTCCAAATTCTTAAGGAAACCTCTTCCAACCATTAAATGACCTCTAAACTAACCAAGCAGAGACTTCAAAAGCAACACATGACAAAGAATACAGACTTAACAGAATTAGTTCAAGAAAGTCACAAAACACTCAGCAACAGCAGCAATAACAATAGCAAATAGCAAAAACACACCCAGGGGAATCTGAAGAATCTGATTTCCAGAGTTGCTACATTGTATTATTTTAAATATCTAGTTTTGATATAAAATAACAAGACATGTAAAGGAATGCAAAAGAATGCCCGGTTAAGTACAAACTGTTCCTGGGGAAGTCCAAACATTGAACTCAGTAGACAAAGACCTTACATCCTCTACCTTAAATGCATTCAATGAAATAAGGAGAAAAACATACTGGGAAAACTAAAGGAAGATATGACAACTGACTGGTGGCAGAGATGGCAGCCCATAGCTTTGCCATCATTCAGGTCACTCTCTAGAAGTGGCCAACCCTTTGCATTTTGTTGCAATGCACCAGCAGAGCATGCAACAGCTGCAGAAGCCATACTTGCCGCTGCTCCGAGCAGCTAGCCCTGGCTGCCCCCAGCTCGGCTCTTTTGTCTAATGTCCACTTTGGCCACTTATTTAATCAGGTCTCCTGACTTCTCAGCCATTTCAGTGCTATACCTCGGTTTCTTCTTTCCATCTCGACTTTGTGGCTTTAAGCCCCCGATCCCTTTAAAACTCGACTGGTAGAATTGGCCTCAGTTGTACACACCACAGTCACAAGGCTAGAGGTATTCAAAATCTACTCTGCAGGATCCAGCCCCAACTGGGCTGCGCTGGGAGACCTCTGGGTGCCGCTTTTTAGGGAATAGACTTCTACTTCAAGAAAATAGAGGCAGTTAGGTGGAAACCCCAAACTTATCTTCCCTCCATTTTCTTAGTAATCTTCATCCAGCATTATTTATTTTCATGTTATGACAGAAGAATGCACCTCCTCTTGCCTCAGTCCCCACACACTCACACCCAGGACCTCGGTAGTCTCTCTTCTCTTGTATCTTCCTTTGTGTTTCCTGCCCACTGGGTTGCTGCACCCAGTGTGTAACACGACGCAGTCATTCCGGTCATCTGCCCCCACTGCCCACATGCAAATATTCCTTGATCTCTACTTTGATTTGCCTTCTAAATCCTTGAAAGAGGAAGTCATACTCACTGCTTCTATTCCAGTCATTTTCCCCAAAATTCTATCCTCAGTTCTCCTCACTTTTTTTATTCTCCCAAATATCTGTATATAGTTGTTAAAAAAAAAAACTCCCATGGCTTCAGCTTTGCCTGCAACCTCTAGATATCCCTGAACTTCACCTCCAGACCTGAGTGTCCAATCTCCCATTAGCACATTCTGCTAACTTCCGTCTGCACATTCTGCAGGGACTTAAAAAATGACTATTTCCTGAAGAAATTCACTATCTTCCCTTCCAAAGATGCTGCTCCTCTTTTCCTTTTCTGCCTCCCTAAGGAGCAACATCACCCACTTATAGACTAAGCTGGAAGCCCCTAAGCAAACCTGGATTACTTGTCCACTACATGCTGACAACTGCTTACTTATCCACCATGACTTTAAATGAAGCTCATTTTGGTTCAAATCACAGCTCTGCCTCCTATTAGCTTTGTTATTTGTGTCACTAACTTCACCTCATTGCTAAGACTCTGTAGAATGGTAACAGTTATGCTATCACGCTGTGCTGTTCTGAAGAGTAAATAAACTGAGGCGTAAAGAAAAGATCTCTCATGGGAATTGAAAGATGTGGTTACTGTTGTAATCTTTGTCCTCTCGCTCCCAGTGTGACCGGGGCCAAGCCATTACCCTCTCTGCCCTGGACAAATGTGATGCTCCTCCTGCTCAGTCTCAGAGGGACCTTTTAAAACCCGGATCTGATCCCCTCCCACGCCACTTAACGAGAAGGTCCCACCATTGTCCTGAAACACAGGGACTGAGTGTGAAGAGCCTTTGACAACAACATGGGTTCCTTGGAGGGCCCCTGATAGACGTGAGCAGCAGCGTCATTCTTTGACAAAGAAAATAGGTGTTTTCTTTGCCTTTATGTGAAGTGTTACGTGAATGCTTCTTCCAGTTCTCCGCTCAGCTTCCATTCAGAGTGCTGCCACAGTCCCTTTGGTGCTGGAATTCTGGGGCCACTGCTGCCAGCCGAGAAAGTTTCCCTGCCGCCCCTCTCTCCATCATTACAGAACTTCACAAGCAACTCTACAGGAGAAATTCTAGAGGCCAGAAGAGGTCCAACTTTGTTTAGCACAAGCTGATCCCACTCCAGAAAGGAAGGAACCATGGCTGCTCTGGTAGATTTTTTTTTCTTTTTCTTACTATTCACATGCATCTCTAATAACAGCTGCCTCGTGGTTGGTGTGACAGGCAGAAGCAGGGCAAATGTCAAACTACCAATGATAGTGACAATTCAGTGGGTCCTCCATTCACTAAGTACTTAAAATTCTTTTGCATAATTGCGCACGTCTCTCTTTAAAAATATGTACATATTAGTTGTAGCACAACTAATGATAGCTTTTGTGACACAGGATGTCTTTAGTTTTTCTCAATAAATTGCTATTTTTTATTTTTTTATTATGGGTTTTGGAATGAAGATTGATTTTTGAACCGTTTTGGGAGAATAATAGCTGACTCTTGTGCTACCGTGCCATTGCTCAGTTCACGTTTCAATAATTAAATGTAAACATGCTCCCTCAGAGAGCAGAGTCACTTAAAATATGGCAGTGCTTCATTAATAATCGATTTACAGAGTCTCTCGCGGTGGGACGACAGCCTCTTGAAGCTGTCATGACACTGTCAGTCTTGCTAAAGCAGGTAAGAATCACTTCTTGAGTTACAAACAGAGTCACAAATAGCAGTGGTTTCCTTGGAGACAGGGCAGTGAAGCTAAAGTGCGGTACCTACGGGACGGGGGTTTCCATTGGGAAGAGAGTGTCTCTCCAGAGATTCATCAGCTTTTCCAAACTGAGTGACTTTTGTCCCAGCCTTGGAGAAGAACCTATAAATGAATACTGACGAGGATTGGCGGGGCTGGCTGGGAGTCAGGGAAAGTGAGGGCCTGGGTTGGGTCCCAGCCAGAGCCCAGGGCCCCTGGCAGCCCAGCTTGTAATGCTAAGGAGGCTGAGAGCTGCAGGTCTCGCTCATCAGTCACCCCAGGTGAAAATCCCCCTGTCTCTGCTCAACATGTCAGCGCCAAGTCACAAGGCAGAAGGGACCCTGGGTAAAGGAAACTAGATAATGCAAGTCCTATTTTTTTTAAAGGGGGCAAATAGAAATTCTGGTCCTTCACTCTTCTCTTATTTGTAGATCCAAATGAGTTGGCGCTCTTTTGATAGTATGTGAGTTCTGGGTGCTCTTCTTGGGGTGCTATAGATGAAATTGGACATTTCTCCCATATTCTTTTTAGCATTCTTTCCAGGAAAGGTACAGATTTACAGGGGCTATTTTCTCAATTACACTTGACTTCAATATTAAATTAGTTTCAGGCATACAGGATAGAGTTAGACATTTATATAACTTACAAAGTAGACCGCCCCCCCCCAACCCCGACACCATACATAGTCCTTACGATATTACTGACTACGCTCTCTATGCTGTACTTTACATTCTCTGGGGGAGACTGAATGGAGATTGTGGTATAAACTTCTTATGCTCCTTCTGCCAGTTCCTTCACCTACCACTTGCCAGAAGCAGGGAGCCAGGGTCTCAGGGTTGGAAGTGGAGACAGAGAATTCAGATTTGATGCAGAGTTTGAGGGGTCAAGAAGCAATAGGACTTATATGCATGAAGAAACTGCATATATCAATAATACCCTGCTTATATGAGAAGACAGAGCCACTTTAAAAACCTGCATGTCCTTTAGAAAAACGCATTTGCCTAAAAGGCATAGCAGCTACTGAATTGCTAGCCTGCATTTTTCACTAACTGTACCTTTTAACGTTACCTACTTATAGCTTCAAGTACTGAGTAACAAAACACGGGAAATAAGGATTTTTAATACTTTGCCTTTATGTAAACTACAGTTTATACAACACATTGCATCTGGAAATTGTTACCACACACAACTCTTTACCAGAAGGATTCATCTTCATTCACTACCCATGATACCTTATTTTGTGTAGCAAATGAGGCATACTATGTGCTTGATTTTCTCTGATTATGCTCATTTCTTTATGAAAGATGATTCAATTGTACTCCATGATATCAACT
The DNA here is from genome assembly GCF_021234435.1 of Artibeus jamaicensis. Taxonomy (NCBI): domain Eukaryota; kingdom Metazoa; phylum Chordata; class Mammalia; order Chiroptera; family Phyllostomidae; genus Artibeus; species Artibeus jamaicensis. Next base: position 479,363 of record NW_026521764.1, on the reverse strand, counting down.
CCCTTAAACAAATAAAAGCAGCTCAGTGCTACGAGTCCCTGTCTCCACTGACTTCCATTCGTTGGTGTTTATTTCCTGCTCTTTGAGGGTATCATGGTTAAGCTCATGAGCATCGGAGCCAGGTAGATGTGGAGTTCAAATGACAGCTTCAGTTGCGTGGCCAGAGGCAGGTCTCTGAGGCTCATTCTTCCTAAAAATGGGGGTAATCACTGCCGCTTCAAAGGACTGACGTGGGAATCGAATGAAATGTCACTGATTGAAAACTGAGCATACACCCAGCACGTAATGAGAACCTTTAGCGTTTAGCAGACCGCATTTTGTATTCATGATTTACTTATGCTTACTATTTATGCTATTTATGTAATCAGTTTTTTATGACTTTTTACTTTCTGTTGATAATATATTAATTTCCATTGCTTGTATTCATTATATTGAATTTTAACCTAATTACACTATTTTAATTCAATCAGACTTTAAATATTGCAACCATCTTTTCCAAATGTGTCCAAAAAATCAATATATTCTAAGGTCCAGTTTGCCCTAAGTGTGTCAATGTATAGTTTATTGAATGCTAAGTAGACCAACTCATCTTAATAGTTTACTGAATATCTTTTTTTGGTCAACACAACAAATATTTATGGCCCCAGGAGTGAGACACCAGGCCTCCGTGCTGGCTGTCCTGACCCTTTTACAACACGTACTTGCTATCACAAGATCACCATTACTATCATCATTACAGAATTACACTAAAACAAAATTAAAGTTACATATGAATTAAAAAATTTCCCCTAAATATATGTATCAATATTTTTCCTTGTATATTTATATTAAATTGAGTTTGGGGCAAGTTTGATTCATGATACTCCATTTTGCCAATGCCACTATAATGACTGGAATACATTAATTTCTTAAATATATGTATTTTGCTTTTATGGCTATATATCTGTGTATATTTGTTTCCAAGGTGGCTGAGCCATCTTTCCCAGAGTTTGAAGTTCACTGGGGTAGTCAACAGTCAACTTTCTAAGATATTGATGTGTTTTGTAGGATCACTTTTGGTAATATTTTGGTTTTACTTAAATGGACAGATAATCTAACATGTTCCAGTAAGTTTTATGTAGCTCAGCAATACATCTTTTTTGGTAATCTTTCATAGTCTATTATTATTTGTAATTTATCATTATTCTGCATTATTCTGAATATTCTATTTATTGTGTATATTCTGAATATGCACAATATTCTGCATATTTTGTATGTTGTTCTTTGCATTGTACTATCTTTCTTGGAGGATTAAAGTGGTGGATCAAGGGAGTCAAAATTCCCCATGAACTTAGTCTTAAGTTACTGAAAATCAAGCTCCACGGCCAGCTGTTTGAGGACAGGGTCCTGACCTGCCTAGGTGTGATCAGTATCAAAGGGGGGAGTATCTTTAGGGACCAAAAAGGTGTTTTTTCTCAGCTGGTGCTGAAGAAGACCTTCTGTTTACCATCAACAACCCTTCACTTGTCATCGCCACAGGAAATACAACCTGAATCCAGCTCTCACGATGGATCACTGTACCAAGGCTGCATTTTTGGGAAATTTCTCTTTTCCTAACTGTATAACTATCAGACAGGAGATGGAAAACTTTGGACTGCAGGGCTATGAAATGAAAAAAATTTAGAGCTAAAAAGGACCAAAGGAATTTCTAGCACCTCTCATCTTTTCATGGATAAGAGACTTAAGGTCGCTCAAAACTAAATGACTCCCCCAAGACCAGGTGGAACAGGATCTGGGGATTCCTACTCGCTGATACAGAATTCCTTTTTACCTCAAAATCTTGGAATCCAGAGGATATGGGGCATGCAGTGAGAGGTGGAGTCAAAGACATGTTTTGCGAAGTTAGAGTTCTGTGTTAACAAGACAATATTTAGCAACATCTTGAAAGCGCAGTGCAGAAAGAAGGAAGATCCATACTAAATACTGATAAAAATATTTGTTTCAAAGTTTTTATCTGCTAGTGTTCTACATCCACTATTCTTTTTTTACTCTTAATTTTTCTTGACTTCTCTGCAGAATGACTCTTTAGTTATTGCTAATTCTATAAGGAAATTCTTTGTATCTATAACCTTTAGGTGGTTTGAATGGTTTGTTTGGGAAAATTTCCCAATATTCCTAGGTCAACATGTATGAATATTTGAGGAGAGGCATCAAATACTGAGGTTCCAAAACAAAATACAGCTTTTCAGAAGTACTATGACCTTGGTCATGATGCCCTTTCCACCCTTGGAGATAGGAACCCGCCATCTCCATTCTCTGCCTGCCTATTCTTCCTCTTATTCCTGGAATAAAAGCTCTTGGCCAAGTCTCTGTCATTTTTCTTCTACATCTCTCTGGAGGAACTCAGAGTGACAATGATCAGCTTCGCACAGGTGACTTGCAAATCTGTGTCATTACTTAGATGTTTCTAAATCCCAGAGTCACATCTTCAACAATGTCTGGCAATTTCCAGATACCTCTGACCCCTTATAATTTAATATATCTAACATCAAAGATTACCTTTTCTCCCCCAAATAAGCTTTTCCTCCCACCTTACCCATTTCTGATAGTGACTCATTCAAGCATTCGTTCATCTAACATTTTTTGAATTCCTATAAAATACAGGATCTGAATTGGGTGCTATGGATACAAGGGGAACAATTCAGTTCTAGTCTTTGTTCTCAGGATGGATAGAAGCAAATAAGCAGCAGTAATGTCACACTGAATAGACACCAAACACCTGCAAGAGCAGGTGATGAGATAGCACCTCTTCTCCCTGATAATCAGGCTTAAGATCTTTAGTGATCTTCAGCCCTACCCTCTGCTTAAGTCCTCCCCTCCACTTAATGAGCAAGACACTTCCAGGTAGAGTCTGTTTCCCACATTCACACTCATTGTGGCAAATTAAGTATGGTCCAAAATTCTCTGACAATCCTCCAATGAGCAATGAGGTCTAATTCCCCTCTCCTTGAATCTGGGCAGATTTCAACATCAGCACCATTCTGGAACTGCTGAAGCCAGGTCATGGGGAGCTTCACAACTCTCTCTGAGTCCTGCTGCCACTCTGTGAGAAGCCCAGGCCATGTAGAGGAGCCAGGGGATGGGGCTCCAGGCAAAATAAGCCTCTAGATGACATGTGGCACCAACTGGAAGTCGTGTGAGTGGACCATTTTTAAGGTCTCGCTCAGTCAGCCTCTAGATGGCTGCAGCCCTGGCCAGCATGCCTTGTAACTGCCTCAGTGATCCCAAGAAAAAATGGTTCAGCTGAGCCCAGTCTGCCTACAAACAAAATAATAATAATAATAATAATAATAATAATAATAATAATAATAATATAATAACTTGCTACTTTTAAACTATTACATTTTGGATGGTTTGTTATCCAGGAATAGACAACAGCAACAGCCAGCACCATAAATCAGGAACTTAGCATGTCAGTGTTGCATATGTGATGTCCCTTCTAGTCCCCACTTCTGTCCTTTTTGCCTTCTGTTATGAGAGTATTCTCCCCAAACTATTTTTAACATACCCCTTTATTAATCAGTTCCTTAGCCTGGCAGTCAGGAGCTCCACGGTCAGCTATGTTCCTGTGTTTCCACACTCCCAGGCCCCCACTTCCAGACCCTCAGCCACGTCTCTGTACAAACTGAGCTCCAGTCCCGCTTCCAGTCCTCACTTGACTAGTACTTGCTTCCCTGTTTCATACTTTTTCTTACATCATTCCCACCCAGCAGAGCAGACTTTATTCCTGTCTACATTTCTGAATCCTATCCCCCTTCACATCCCAATTCAAATGGTACTTCCGGGGCTGATCACCCAGCAGAAGGCACTTTCCTTTCTCTTGAACACTTAAAGATATGTATGGATTTGGGGATACCTGCTTTACAAGAGCACTCTAATGTGAAATATAGACTGTACACTGCCACATATTCTATCCAAATGTTATTCACTGTTATTCACGTTGTTGCTACGTTGTTGTTTTCTGAGCTAAATCTCTCTCCTGGCCTGCTTCTCATGGGTCCCGTTAGAGACTCCCTTACAAGAGCACAAACTCCTGAAGAGCAGGATCCAGGACATAAACACCTGTATGCTTCCTTCTGATCCTTCCACCCCACAGTGCCACGTCCAGAATATTCTTCAATGAGACTTGTTGAATGGGTCAATGAATAATGAATGAGCACTGTAGCTTAGCTTTGGTGTTTCATCTTAACTCAATGATTGATTAAATGTATTAGAAGATAATTCAACTAGGCTATAGACCATAACCACAAGTCTGGTGTGGCCAGCTGTGGAGACAAAATTAAAGCTCTGGCCTTTACAGTACATTAATTAACACATGGAAGAAAAGATCCAACATGCTCCAAGTCTCGTAGGAGATTAGTGTTTGGTACCCCTAAAAAGTCTCCCCAATAATGCAGTCTGTTGGGAAAAACTGCAGTAGGAAACTTAAGATGGCAACAGATGTCTTCAGGCCAATGGCTGAAGGCCAATGTCCTGATAGTGAGGATCGACTAAGCTGGTGAAAAATCAAGTAATGAGAGAAAAGTAAGGTCTGCCAAGAGATTTGAGAATCTGCAAATTTCTCAGTATTTCTACTTAGAGATTGTGGTTAAACAGTCAAATCCAATTCCTTGATCATTTTAGTGGTTGCCTTAAATATCACTGAGTGTTGTACCAAAATTTACTTAATTAATTTTGTATTACTGAATAATTAGGCTATTTCTAAATTTTTATAGTGCTATTCAATTTTATACACCTATCATTGAGAATTTTTCTCAGTTAAATTCTAAGATGTGAAGTTAATGAGTCAAAGAAAATGTGCATTTTTAAGACTTTGTAAAGGTACGGCAAAATCAGGGCTGGTATGACTGAAGATAGATAGAATTCAGCTTCGGGGGAGAGAGGAGCAAAGAAAACCCAGAGTCTTAGCTTCTGCCTCAGTTCAGACCCTCCACATCTCCTGTCTGGATGAGTACAAATGGCACCTAAGTGTTGTTCTTTGCACAAATCTTGATGCCAGAGTGTTCTTTCTAACTGTGATATGATTTAACATATCATATATGTCTCCTTGGTAGAGCACACAAGCCCCTCCACGATCTGAGTCCTGATTACCCTCCCAGCTCCAGGTTCCTTCTTTCTCAAAGCTTCTCCCACCTGCACCTCAAGCTGAAGCTGAATCTCACTACCTGGAGTTTCCTCAAGCATTCCAAACCCTCCTAGGTCTCCATGTCAGCCCTTATACTGTTCCTTCATTATTTTTTAAAATTTTATTTATTCATTTTTAGGGAGAGGGAAGGGGGGAGAAAGAGAAGGAGAGAAATATCGATGTATGAGAGAGAAACATCAATCTGCTGTTTCTCACATGCCAACTGGGAACCTGGCCTACAACCTAGGCATATACCCTGACCAAGGATCAAACCAGTGACCTTTTGGCTCACAGGCCAATGCTCAGTCCACTGAGCCACACCAGCCAGTGCTGCTCCTTTGCTCTTACATCCTACTTGTCTTTTAAGACCCAAGCATCACATTCTCAGGGAAACTGCCTGTTCATCTTTTCTGCAGGAGCTGGTACATGCCTCCAGCATGGCCCTTGCCATGCCATCTTAGCTTTGTTCAGTTAGTAGACTACCTTTCCGTTCTATGTGGCACTCAATTCAAAGGCATCTGTACTCATCAACCAACAGAAGAGATGTGAGGGTCTTGGGGCTCCAGCCTCATGCAGGCAGATGCTTTTATTTTTTTCTTTCTTTTCTCTATTAGGAACATGTGGGGGTAACTGGCATGGAGACAGACTTGCTCACAAACCCATCTTTTTGTGTAGTCAGCAATTCCTCACATTCACACAGCACTTTACAGTTCTCAAAACCCTTATCCATCCATCATCTGTTTGACCCTCAGAAACCTCCTGTGAAATTTGGGACAGACCTTATTATCATTGGTTTATAAAAATGGTTACATTGTGAAATGGATCAATGCCTACCTTCCTGGGTGGCTGTGAAAATTAAGTAAAATTGTATTTTATTTTTTCTTCCTTGACCCATCTTTTAGACTCCCCCCTTCTGTACTTCTATACAAATTCGTATTACTAAAAATACACCTTGGTCTTTCATGAATATCAAGGGATATGAAATCTTTGTGGACATTTTCCTACACCTTGGTGAGGTAAGTATGGGAAATTGTAAAACCTTTCTCAATGCTTTAAATTCTACTATGGATTAATTTTCCCCTGGGGATTGCCAAGGAAAGCCTACATGTTATTCATTCATTAAAATCCCTTTCAATGATACCTAAATTGCTAATTCTCTACCTAAGTACAAGGGAAATAAAAATCTCCAAATTTGATCAAAATTAATCAAAACAGAGGTGTGTGGCTCATTCAGAAGACAAAGCATGCATATTAAAAATGTTCCAAAAGAAGGAACACGGATAGAGCTGCTGGAGGCCACTCTAACTTGTGTTATGATCACTTGAAAGGGATTTTAAATGACTATTTACATTAGTATTCAATCAAAGAGAGCTTCCCTGACAGCCCCTGAATTACATGGAATATTTATCTGGTGCCTGAATGCAGGGCACCTATGCACCTTCCAGCCTATCCTGCATTTGACCTTTCATTTAATGGCAAGTCTATAATCTTATTTTGTCACTTTGTTTTTACAAACTATGAAAAGAAGTAGGATGCAAGCCACAGATTAACAAATAAGAAATATTCAAAGGTAAGGACAACTTGATTATATATGGTTTGGGACTTTCGATTATGTTACATTTACTTTTTAATTTTCAATGAAGCAAAATTATGCCTAGTAACTTTGTAACCCTTAATTCACATTTTAAATGTATGACTTTTTTTAAACCAATGAGGTCACATACTAAATATGCCTAGTCTTTTAAAATTTAGTTTTTTCAAAACTTTCCATTTATATAGCTACAGTCTTACCTCTAAAGATCTAGTTAAACCTAAAGTAATTCCTCAAAGATGACAATCACAAAACTACTATCACAATATATAGGAAAGTGGCCTCAAAAGCAACAAGCTTCTTGATCAGTTTTGGCTGCAGTATCATAGGAGAAAGGAATTAATTCAACTTTATCTCTGGCCTTTGAATACAACAATGCTACGTGACTGTTATGTACAGCAAATCAAACTATTTTTAAAGCTTCTCTATGCCCATGGGACTACTCTGCTTCTAATTCTCTTCCTGTCAGCCATCCTTTGTGTTTAAAATTTTTTTTAATTTTTCAATTACAGTTGACATACAATATTATGTTAGTTTCAGCTGTGCAATATAGTCATGAAACTTATGAAGGGAGAAGTCTAGTATCCATCTTGTCAGCCACTTTTAATGCTTACTTTTAACTCATCATAGAATGCTCCTTCCAGGTAGGTGTTTTTACTTACCAGCTATGTCTGATTTGGTAGGAATATGGCGAACTTCTTGTTATAAATAGTAAAGGCTTTTTGAAGGGAAAAAAGATCCAAACTAGTATATTCTGTGATACACCTGCAGATTGAAGTCTTTTCAATTAAATCTAGTTTCTCTTCCCCATCTTCTGTTAATATTTCCTCCATAATTTCAGGGCCAGAGAGACCCAACAAAGCTAAGCTAGATTTATAAGAATTTTAAGATTCTAGTTTATGAAGTCATTATATAGTGTTGATATTCACATTATCATTTTACTTACAAGATGTATTTTTCTAGGTGAACCTCTTTGGGAAAACTCTCCTTAGGTCTTACCAGTGGCTACTTTTTCCATTTTACAATCAGTTAAGCCCAAAACCTGAGAGGATGGCCAACCAACATTTAATACAGAAGGTGGGATGGGAGTAGAAGGCCCAAATTAAATTATGGTTTGCTGGGGGCAACTGGAACTCCCAGCTGGTTTGTCGAGCTGCCCATTAGTCAGTCAACACCGATCACCTGTACAAAAGAGGCATTTCATCCGCGAGCACACACATAGACAATCGTATCGCTTGGAAAACACGTTAAAATAATGGGTCGGTAGGGCACTGCCTTTAGGGCACCTCTTCAGTGCAGTCCAAGAATAATAGCTATGAAAACATGAACATTCATTTTGAATATCTTCATGTAAGAAGACCTAAAGCCACGTTAATTTAATCTCCTTTCCTAAATGTTAACTGCGATGTAGAAATGGACGCTCTCATCCCTGTAATCAGTTGCACAGTGCATGAGGGCAGCGGTCTCTGGTGCCTCATCTGTGAGCTAATCTTTCATTTCATAGCAGATCTTTCCATATCAAACAACACAAATGACTTAATTTGCATGACAGGATTTGTAACGGGGCAAATCTAGTGTCAAAGTCGATTAAAGATTACACCAGAGAACTATCATAATCAGTCCTCTAATGAGCCTAAATAGTACATGTAAAGTCTCCCCTTTTTGCCATTCCAGTCATGTATAAAAGGGAATGTGTTTCTTTTCACCGATGAGCCAGTCCTTTGGTTTGCACATTATGCCCTACGTTGAGCTAAAGTCATGTCAGTCTGGTTTCAGAGGGAGAGAAAGGGAAATAATAAAGCAAACATCACTTCACAAATGACATTGCTTGGTATAAGCCAACGTTTGAAGCCCTTAATTCTTCTAATCTGCAAAATAGTCAATGCTAATGGGTTTTTGCCTTTGTGAAAGCTGATGCATAGAAAGAAAAACTTTAATGAGCTGCCTGGGCCGTATGCTTACAGATACCTGTCAAATGTCTGTCATCTTAGCTATCGCGGAGGCATTATAAAGAAAGTAAGAAGGAAGGAGCGACAGTATTTGTACAAGCATTTTCATGCTAAAATGGCACAATTTTCTTCCTGTCATAATTTCATTGTATCTGAGAGTCAGGGAAGCTTAACCCTTTCCCTAGCATGCCCTGCGTGGTGGTATCACACGATCTTGCAGCGAGTGATGTAAAAACAGCACTGTAATTTTGTAAACAGCATCTTCTGTTAAATTTGGTTTTTTTGAAAATGGAATTACCTACATTTAAAAAAAATGTGACAACAAACTCTTTGAATCAATTGCTTCGCCCTGGGGAGATCAGGAGTTTATTAAATGCAAAACCTCTGTAATGTGAGAGGCTGTCATTTGAATCAATTCTTTCTGTGTTCTTAATTTAATATTTCATTATATCTTTGTGTGCTTAATACACATGCCAGGGCAATGAGGTCAACAAACTCCCCTAGTCTCACCTCTTTTATTAAAAAAAAAAGCAACCCCAAACAGGGAATGTAAGTATACCTTATTACACTAGCACCTACCAATTCTGCTGTAGGAAGGTTGTATTAACCTTATTTTCTGGGATTTATAAGAACACAATCATAAACATGACTGTGAGTTGAAAGGTAGAAGGGCAGAAAAGTCTCTGTCCAGGTGTGACTTGTTTTCCCTTTTCCAAATTTGAAAAGAACTGTAAGTGCAAACACACACACAGACAAGACCTTTCATGTTTTGGGTCCAACTGTGTAGTTTTAAAGAAAAAGAATGGACTTTAACTCTTAGGATTCCTTGGTGCTTAGAGTTATAATAGAAGTGTGCCATCCTCTGACCGCTTTTGTTTGCCCTCCATCCACCGCCCCAAAAAGATGGAAAGAAAAGAAAATGAAGTGCTTTCTAGAGAGGAAGGAGCTCTTTCTTGTGGAGCACTGACCTGATAAGGGACTTACTGTGCATACTAGAAAAGCTTCTGTATTTTCACTTCTCTATATTTAGAAAACCATAGGCTAGGATAATACTAAACACTTATAATGAAACAACGGGGACAGATGATATTGTGAATCAAGCAATGCCAGGTGTTTCATACTTGTGAATTTTGTAAATAACATTGACCTGTATAATAGAAACCCAGGATGTCCACTCAACACCAACTACCCCAAATTAGCGCATGAGCGCAAACCCTCTAGCACGTTCCAGGCATCGGCGATGATGCTAGTAATGTGGTGGTCATCCCCTCGAATGCTTCATGACTAGGAGACCCTAGGAGGTTTGTGCAACCTGAATGTCAGTCCCTTCCAAGAAGACACATCAAAGTTTAGCAAAGCAGAACCTTTTCAATTTGCCTCAAAGTGTTGTAACATTCATGGCTTTGACTCATTTGCTTTTCCTCCCCTCTTACAACCTAAAGGGACCACACTGAATGAGCTCATTGGGCTGTATTGTTTCCAAAAAAACTATTGTGACTTGAGGGAGAAAGTATATTCCATGTTGATGCCGCAGGTAAAATCTGCAAGCCCTGAATCAGGCCCCCAGCTCCTGTGATTCCTTTCCCCAGTGCATGGTAAGTCAAAACAAACTCAAGTAGAGTGCGAATTTTAGTCAAGTGAAATTAAAATTTCAAATTAGAAAAACCGAGCCAAAAGCATTAGAATAAGGATGCCTCCAGCATTCGATGCCTAGATGGAGCCAAAATCCGGGTCTCCAATTAGACCGTTCTTAAGGCCAGGTTTATTGAAAAGAAATTAGGCCAACATTAATTTGGAAGTAGACTGTTTTAACATCCTTGGGTAGAGATGTTCAGCTCTTTGGAAAAGAAACAAGTTCACTTCACCAATATAAAAAGCATCCTCCATGGGCCTTATTCTGATTTACAAACAAGTAGACCTCCCCAGCTAAAAACGAGCAATGGAGCCAATTTCTGTGGCTGTGGGGTCCTCCCTTATTTAACAAATATTTACCGTAGACCCTCAGCTGGCCAGGCCCCGAGCCATAGGCTCATGCTTCGTGACAACACCCACCTCCGTGACACCAACGGATAAAGTGTTCCACAGAGTTTTAAGCTCTCTTTCTACAAGAAATCTGGCCTCTCTGTAAAAGACATGTTTCACCTGTGAAGCCTCATTTATCTAGTTAAATATAAAACTCTATGGAAGAGATCAGATGTCTAGAATTGATTCGACGTTACTATTGTTGTTATTGCTTTTTCTTGCTCTTAATTTAAAAAAATAAATTGGAAGCCTGGGTCTCTTTCCATGCCACACCCTGTGCCATGGTCCGTGGTGAAGCCCACCTACTCTATCTGGAAATGCACACGTATCAGTCACTCTCCTCAAATTCCAGCCTGCTATTTATCAAGGGGCCCCCAGCCTTCGCCCCTGACCTTTGTGTGAGTTCTTGAGTTTTCTGCCCCGTGGAAAATAGAACTCTTAGACATTAACCTACAAACTTTAATACACACCAGCCCTACGTGTACGGTTTTGACTCAGATTTCCACCACTTTCCAATATGAATAATTCAACGCCCTTGCTCAATTGTTCCTGTAAGTATACCACATGAATTAAAAGGCTATGAGCCGTGTTGCTAAACAATGCTTTGCGTTTTCCCGCAGCAGCAGTGCTGTGCAGAGAGAGACATGGCCATTTGTGTTTCCGAGTTCGTTCTTCCTGCAGGCCTAAACTCTGCTTCCCCTCGAACACTGCTTCTGTGACCCACTTGCTATACCTCTGATCCGCTGCACCCGGAGGCTGTCACAAGTCTCCCTCCTTCCCAGGAGTTGAACACACAATAGAGAAAAGGCCCTGGCTGGGAGGTTCAGCCGCCATTAACCCTTACCAGCTGTGCCTGTGGGGAGCCTTCTGGCCTGAATGTCCTTTCTCTGCGGCCGCCTTCATGCCACTAATCTAGCCATTGTTAAGGAGGAATGCTGACAGGAGAAAAGAAATTTTTCTTGTGTCCATGCAAGTGTGTGTATCCATGTGTAAGTGAAGGAAGAGTGAAGGCTAATTTCTATAGTTGGCATGAATGGAGGGATTGGGAAAAAAACCTAGTTAAAATGTGTTTACTTGCTTAAAAGGCTCAGTCAATTTAAATAATTTCAGTAGTGTGCTCTATTTTTTTTAAGGGAGGGGGGAAACACTAGTTACTATTATAATTTTCTTTAAAATCCCCTGAGATGTTTGGGCATGTTTAAGACTTTTAAAATTCACTGCCAGCAGATAAAAAAAAAATTGAATTGAATTTCTTAAAAATACTGGCATAAAGTTACAGACACACAAAATTACTCACTTCTAATGGACCTTAAAAAATGAGAGAAAGAGAAGTGGTTATACGGGTCACATTTCCTTCAGCAAAAAGCCATTCACATCGGATGCTCAGGAAAGTTTTAAAAAATCTTTTAGAATTGAAAGGGGAAAGGACTTAACTTTATTGCCACTTTTAGAGGAGGTAATTAATCTACGGAGCTCACTCTGTTTTTTAAACCAAATTTTGCTTCCAATGAACTTGAAGTTTCGTAAAGGAACGTGATTTTCTCTCTACCGTTAAAGAATATGCATGCAGACACAAGAGGGACTATCTAAAGTAGTAACTTTGAATCCTAGCTAAGCAGGTGACGGAGATGACTCCAGTTCTATGGTCAAACACATAGCCTACCTATTTGAAAAGTTTACAGAATTTTCATCTTTGAGGACTGTATTTGCTTTTTCAAAAGCACTGGTGTTGAAGGGAAACTATTCTCAAATTTAATACTCCGTGTTATCACTTGCTAAAGTTTGGTAAAATACAACAGTTGGCCTATTTCACATCAAATTAAGAATAATTCATGGAGAAATGCATTTTCTGGACAATTAGACTGTATCGTGGTGGGAAGAGTGTCCGATACAATAAAGCCCTACTTTGCATCTGTTCCTGCGTCTAGGCTGCTGCAATTATTGGTCCTTACAACAGCAGCAGCAAGATAATGCTCCGCTCACAGGTTTCGGCCATTAAAACTGGGCATTATCTTCCTCTGTCCCTTTATTACCTTGACCATTTGATTGGGATAAAATAGATTTAATGTAATGAAGTTATATTTTTCTAAATGTGCATGCATACATTTACATAAGTGGTGAGTGTGGAGTCAGGTACATTGTTTTCCAAAACATTAGAGGTGAATACCATGGAACTCTTCTCATTAGCTGCAGTTCGATTGTTAAAACAAAACAACAGTACAGAAAAACTCATGTCTTCAAACAGTGTGCCTTGTCTCTTAGCCATTCCCTGGGAAATGGACCTGTAGAGGAAGTGAATGTGATAGCATATGGACTGATAGAATAGGTGAGAATAACAATGTAGTTTGGATCCCATTCCTTGGCTTCATCCTTCAATCGTCCATTCAACAAATATTTTGGGGGTTGCTCCAATATGCAAGGCACAGTGTCAAGTTGCTTAGGAGGCACAAAAAAATGAATCCTATACTCAAGAAGTATCATATCTAATATGGGAATTGCTGTGTTCTATAAATAACCATATCATTAAATATAAACATAATAATGCTGTCTATGAGTGTTCAGTTAAGTCATTGCAAAAGAAAAACTCAAATCCTACCCTCCCATGGTTACTATAGTGATAATTTTCCAGCTCTACCCCACTCCTGTTTACATCAGAAGTTCTCAGAAGCAAAAGAATATAACTGCAGTCAAATTATCCTTAGAGTTTCTCTAAATTACCTCAGCTACCTGCATATAAACTCTGCTCCTAGACTTTCTTATTTTTGAAGGGCTTGAAAAAACACTATTGGTATTTGAAAGACTTCATAGCAGAGAAATCACTGCAGGGTCTCAGTGTGTCTACTGAAGTCCCTAGCAAACACCAAGGGACTTTCTCCCTCGTCCAAGAGCTACAAGAACAAGCACATGATCTCAACATCTAGAGTATTTGCTTCAATCCCATTCATCTCACTCTATAAAAAATACACCCACTTAATCCTAAACATAGTAAAATAACAAGATATTGTTTCAGAAATGCTCTTGGCCTCCATAAATAAATAGCCTTAGGGGAAATCAATATTCTTCAGAAACTTGTAATATCACAGAAACCAAGGAAGTAAAGTTGTTTTAATTTTTGCTGATACAAAGGGCACATTAGTACTACACTTTGTAGGTAATAACAATTTTTTAAAATCCTGAGTTTTGTTTTGGATGGCTAGCAGAAATTTAAAATAGAACAAAACAGCATCATTTCAAAACCAATATGATGGTTATAGTCAGCAGAAAAGTGATTAATGTCTTTGGTATTTTTTGTGCTCCCAAAATAAAAGCTGATTTAATCTATCATGGCACCAGGTACAACAGAAAAAGCCTTCATGTGTTCCCACACTCTGAAGAAGCTAAGACTCATCAGTTAAGCATGCTTCCCAGCCTCCCCTCCCTCACCCCGACTCAGATGTCAACTCTCCTTGTGAGAGTGGCTGTGGTCTTCACTGCCTCTGTTCCTCATGCTGTTCCTACAGCCACCCTTCATTTTCCCAACTCTGCCCATAAAAATCCCACTGATCCCTCCAGGCCCACATCAAACAAACTCTCCTCTGCTTCCTCCCCAACCAGACCCACCCATTCTGTACAGCTTCATGGTCTTTAGTGCAGGGTAGTTTGTTGGTCTGTAGGGAAACCTTTTTAATCACAATAACATAGCAATTTCACTTCGAAAACCTTTCCCATAAAAATACACATAGAGATAAAGGAATGTCCATGGATGTTCACTGTGGCACTGTTGGTATTTGCAAAAAAAAAAAAAAAAAAAAAAGGAAGTAATAAATACTCATCAATAAAGAAATGTTCAAAATATCATACTGCAGCTATATATTAAAAGATTTTACAGACAACACAAAGAACTATAGATCATTGTATCATGCCAAGGAAAAATATTGAACATATAAATACAGAAAAAGTAAAAAGTAAGTTGCAGAATACTGAGTATAGTATAATCTCATTTTTGTGGAAGGAAGGGAAGAAGGAACACAAAAAAATAGAAAAAGGCTGTTTTAGGTATATATGGACATACTTGTAAATGCATTTTGAAAAGTTCTAGAAGGACAACTACACTGGATAGTGGTATTGATCATTAAAAGTGATAATGGGATAGGATAAGGAGGGTGTCTAATTTTTTTAATGTTTTGGACATTTGACTGTTTACAACAAACTTTCACTGACTTTTCAATGAAGAAAAGTACACAGTTTCACACTCGTTGCAGTGCAGGTGTGACTATTTCTGCCTCTTTTACAACACTGTAAGGATCTCGCTAGGAGGAATCCAGTCTTGTTCATCCTGGCATAGCCTGAGGTATCCATCATGGTTGTTCTTTGTAAAGGTCTGAGGAGTCATTGACTGAATCGGAGTGAGGCCCGTAAGTGTCCTGTGGTTGGAATTTCTGTGGGTATCGTCCACATCAAGGACAAGGCCTAAATCAAACCTAAATGAAGAAGTGCTTCTTCCAGGAGCCAGAGGAGCCTCAAAAAAGGAGGAGTGACAGTCTCCAAACCGATTTTCCTCCCTGCCCAGCAGCTGGACACTTCTGTCCCCCTTTCCAGACCTGACTGAACATGTGCTGAAGAAATGACTATGTGAGAGGATGAAAAATAAACAGAAAATTTGTCTTTAAAAAGTCTAGCCCAGAGGCCCACTGTAGAAGAGACGAGATAACAAGCCTTGGTGAGAGTGTAGAGAAAACAGATCACACACACATTGTTGGTGGGAATGCAATGGTTTCCCACTGTGAAAACCAGGATGGGGTTTCCTCAAAAACTTAAAAATGGAACTGCCATGTGATCCGCTAATCCTACTCCTGGGCAGGCGCCCAAAGGAAATGAAGTCAGTATCTCAGAAATACCTGTATTCCCATGCTCACTGTAACATTATCCACAATAGCCAAGACACGGACACATAGGAGTGTCTGTCAATAGATGAATGGATTTTTAAAATGGGCCTATGTATACAATTAAATGCTATCCAGCCATAAAGAGGGAAACCCTTCCATTTACAACTATATGGATGAACTTACAGGGACTTGTGCTAAGTGAAATAAGCCAGACAGAGGAAGACAAACACTCTACGATCTCAGTGATACGTAGAACCTGAAAAAGGAGAACTCGCAGAAGCAAAGTGGAGTGGCAGTTGCCAGGGACTGAGAGCTGAGGGACTTGGGGACATGTTGGTCTAAAGGTACAAACACTCAGTTACTAGATGAATAAGTTCCAGAGATCTGATGTATAACAGGGGGACGATAGTTAATAATGCAGTTTTGTATACTTGAAATGTGCTGAGAGAGATTTTCACTCTTCTTACCACACACACACACACACACACACACACAGAGTAACTGTGAGTTGTGGGTGCGTTAATTTGTTTGTGGAAATCATTTCACAGTATATATATATATATATATATATATATATCAGATCATCACATGGTTCATTTTGGATAGAATTTTTATGTGTTAATTAGACCTTAATAAAGCTGGAAAACAACCAAGCAAAGAGACAACAATCATAAAATGGAACAAATATAAAATGTCTAACTGGCTCTCAAAACAACAAGACTTTGCTGTACTGCTGTTTATTTTAGCCTCTAATTCTGTGCATCCCACTCTTTTAGAGGGAAGAGTGTGAGTCATGAAGCGGTTAAGAGACCACATGTTGCAGAACTGAGAGACCTGGTTTCAAATCCAGCTCTGCCACTGACTGGCAAACTTGGGCCTATGATTCAACTTCTCTGATCTCCAGCTTCCGCATCAGAAAAATGGATGAAAATATAACTGCCCAAAACTACGATTTTCAAAATGAAATGAAGTAGCATGTACAAAATACTTGGAAAATGCTTAAAATACAATTGTGCCTAATGGTGGTGTCCTTTGTCTCCTGATCCTGCTTGAGGATCCCATAGCCTCTACCGCCAGCAGGCCCGCCTCCCGGCACAGCCCTCCTGCAGCACCCGGCCCCACTACCATCCCCAGAGAGGGGGCTCCAGAACTCCAGCTTGGCCCGAACTGCTACAAGAACACTGCTCCTGCCCCTTTCCTCCCCTGATGCTGGCAATTCTTTCCTCTGCCCCTGTTCAAGCCCCCAAACCTCCAACCAGCCACCAGTTCTCCTCTCTTCAA
This sequence comes from Artibeus jamaicensis, assembly GCF_021234435.1. Lineage (NCBI taxonomy): Eukaryota > Metazoa > Chordata > Mammalia > Chiroptera > Phyllostomidae > Artibeus > Artibeus jamaicensis. The sequence continues at coordinate 462,491 of NW_026521764.1, read as the reverse complement.
TCTCTATTCCTTCCAAAGCTGAGAGAACCCCTAAAACCTGACGGAATTAAAGGCTGAGGGAACTCAGGGTTCAGGCCTCAGAGCCACCTCTGGTCCAGAAACAACTCAGACTCAGCAACCTGGACTCAGGTAGGGACTTGGGGCTCAAGAATACTGTCAGTGATTATTCTGCTCATTCCAGGTAAGAAGACCATGCCGGTTGCCCACAGAACCACCTTAAAACAGTGGTTTCATGGGAAAGTTCTTTGAATCTTGAGCAACTGACCTAGAAATGGTCTTCTAGAAACCACTTGCAAGTGTGGGGCCACCTTGCTAATAGGAGCTAATATTGTTTAAGAGTATTGCTAATTTCACAAATTTGACCTGTAAAACTTTATCAGAAACCTCAAAAATGTCATAAACCTTAAACTCAAATTCACTAATTTGAAATATTATTGAGTACATTTCAGGCACTGGGGACACCTGCCCTCAGGAAGCTTCTCATCTGGTTGGGCAGTGAGACGAGTCAATGCCTGAAAAAGCAGTTCGGAGAAGACATTGATCAGAGACTGGAAATGGGGAAAGAGAGCTCCCTTGGGGAGGCGTTCAGGAAAGGCATCATCAAGGAGTTGACATTTGAAGACCTGAATGGTAAGAAGCCATAGGAAGACCTGGGAATGACATGCTCTGGGCAGAATGGCTAGAACCTCGAGGAAGAACAAGCCAGTTACAACCAAGCCATATGATACCCAGTTAGTTTAAGAAACAAACTCGTAACCAATTAATTTCTTGCTAAAAATGTTATTCCATGTTTCCTCTTGTCAACAGATATTATTTCTCTCTCTCTGATATCTCCAGAGAGAGCAAGGAGGAGACCAAACAAAGAAATAGCATCAATCAGTGTTTTTCTCTATGAAAAATAATGGTAATGTCTTCCTAAACAGGTGGTACAAAAAATAAACCAGGTAACTGGTTTATTGAGAAAATAACTAAAGCCAGTAACATGAACCTTTTCTGATATTTTAATTCAGATCCAAAATGTCTAGCTAGGCCATCAAGTCTAATAAGAATTTGAAAATATTTAAATGTTTTTATATCACTAGAGATAAAAAGATATTCAGTTCAGCCCTGGCTGGTGTAGCACAGTGGATTGAGCTTGGGCCTGCGAACCACAGGATCGTGGTTCGATTCCCAGTCAGGGCATATGCCTGGGTTGCAGGCTGGTTCCCTACAGGCCAGTTCCCAGCAGGGGACGCAGGAGAGGCAACCATACATTGATGTTTCTCTCCCTCTCTTTCCCTTCCCCTCTAAAGATAAATAAATAAAATCTTAAAAAAAAAGATATTTAGTTCATAATCTAGTTTTAACTTATACTTCTGTTTTTAACTTTAAATTATATTGATTAGTAATTCTAATCAACATTGTCTCCCAAAAGAAGGGTATGGACTGAAAATGGCAAACCTCAGACCCAAATGTGAGACCGATACAGAGGCAGGCTGGTGCGGGAATGTCTTTCCTTTACTTCAGTGTCGTGCGTATTTCACAGCTCTCCAGGGCTCTCACAATCTCGGTTTACTCAGCGGTGGAAAGATGGGAGGAAGTGAAACCAGCAGGGGGGTTTCTGGCCTTGCCTAGGACACTATTTACCAAACCTCAGGCAAGCCCTTAGCTTCCCAGCCCTTCTCTGGCTTCATGTGAAAAACAAGACAACATATTTATTTAGTGTTTCAGTCAACTTGGTGGTTGATCTTACCTAATAGTTTTCAGGCCTCTTCTTTTTTTAAAAAAAGATTTTTAAAAATTTATTTTTGATAGAGGAGAAGGAAAGGAGAAAAGGAGAGAAACATTGATGTGTGAAAGAAATATTGATTGGTTGTTTCTTGCATGGCCATAACCTAGGCATGTAGCCTGACCAACAAGGAATTGAAGTAGCAACATTTTGGTTCGAAGGCTGGTGCTCAATCCACTGAGTCCCACCATCCGTGACCTGGCCTCTTCTTTTTTAATAATGGAATCTTTTTCCTGGTGATCCTTTATTGCAGGTTGCCTTTCCCCCCCGAAGCCATCTGTGACACACAGCTGCAGAGCCCAGATCAGTATGTGCAGTCCAAAGCGTGTGACCTTCAATAGGCCACAGCCAGTAGTTTTTTCATGAAATACAACAGGATAAAAAATATCAGTTACGCCACACATAGTAAGGATAAATATATTTTTGTGAAAAAAATTGTTATATTAAAAAGTATTCAATGCCTTTTTAGTGGACACTAAAATCAGGTGAACAAACAGGTAAAAACTCTTGTCAATATGAAACTTATATTTTGGTATGATATATTACATATATACACATATGACACATACATATATGACACAGAGAGGAGTTTGAGATAATCTCAAATGTATTCTGAAGTTCATGGTTTAAATCAGAGCTGTTTTAACACTACTTGAACATTTCATAGCTCTAAAATATATTCATGTGTCTGTAAGCTTGATATACACCATTCACACTTGAGTGGCATTTTAAAACATAGCTAAGAGCTGGAAGCAACCTAGGTGCCCATCGGTAAATGAATGGATCAAAAAATTATGGTACAAGCCCTGGCTGGTGTAGCTCAGTGGATTGAGCGTGGGCCTGTGGACCAGACCATCGCGGTTTGATTCCCAGTCAGGGCACATGCCTGGGTTGCAGGCCAGTTCCCTGCAGGCTAGTTCCCAGCAGGGGACACATGAAAGGCAACCATACATTGATGTTTCTCTCTCTCTCTCCTTCTCTTCCCCTCTAAAGATAAATAAATAAAATCTTTAAAAAATAAAATAAAATGAAAATCTTAAAAAAAATTGTGGTACATATACACAATGGAATTCTATGCAGAAGAAAGAAAGGAAGAGCTCCTACCCTTTGCAACAACATGGAAGGAACTGGAAAGCCTTATGCTGAGTGGAATAAGTCAAGTGTTGAGAGACAAGTACCATATGATCTCACCTTTAACAGGAAGCTAAACAAGAAAACAAACAAGCAAGCAAGCAAAATAAAAACAAAAACACTGAAATGGAGAACAGGGGGACAGCGACCAGAGGGGAAAGGGGAGGGAATTTCAGGGGGAAAAGGGGAGGGATTTAGAGGAACTAGGACACATGGACAACTAAGGGGGGTGGAATTAGGGGGGAGGTGGGGAGCACAGGGGGAGGGCTGGGAAGGGAGTAAAAGGCAGAAAACTGTACTTGAAAAATAATTAAATAAAAAAATTAAAACATAAAAAAACATTTAATGATGTTATCAACAGATGAGCTAATTTGATTGAGTTAGTAATATGCCAACTAGTTTCCCCCCAAATGAGTTGCCAATAGTTAAAAATTAGCTGACTTCACATAAAAATTAATTCAGATATCTGACTCCTCTTGAAAAATCAGAAAACCTTGGACTGCTGGGTTCTGTAGTCTTCATTGAGCCTGAAGAAACTGTAACTGTTAGATAACACATGCATTTTTTTACTGATGTTTCTGTCCTACTTTCATAGTCTGGGGGTTGGCAAATTCTACATTACATAGTAAGGTCTCTTTGTGTACTTACATTATGATTTGAATTATTTAAATTCATCAAATATATATCTTTCCCAGAATATTGTTATTGCTTAAAAATATGTTGGTGGGACTTCTGTGAAGATGGAGGCATAGGTGGAAGCACTGCGCCTTCTCGCACAACCAAGTTTAAAAACAACAAAGTTTTAGCAACAAAAACATAGCCAAACCATAGAAAATTGAACTATATGGAAGTCTGACAACAACGAACCCTTCAGCCAAACCAGTAAGAGGGGCAGAGCCAGCAGCAGAGCAGGATCGGGCAGGAAAGATCCACCAGACCAACCCAGGCGCGAGACCCAGGTGTGCTGGCAGCCGTGGGCGGATCCCAGGTGTGGAGTAGCGGGCGGACCCACTGAGGGCTCACCACGGTCAGACATTCGAGAGCAGATAAACCGGTGAAGGAGCGAGTGGTGAAACAGACCGTGCAAGCCCCAGTGGCTGGGAGCTGCAGAGGGAACCACCATTGCTCCCTCTCAGACCCTGCCCCCACATACAGCATCACAAAGCAGCGACCTGGGTGGCCCCACCTTGGTGAACATCTAAGGCTCCGCTCCTCATATGTAACAGGCACAAACAGATCTAAACATGGCTCAAGAACAACTCAGAGCCCCAGAGCCCATAAATCTAAGCAACCAAGAAATAGCCATACTCTCAGATGCACAGTTCAAAACACTGGTGATCAGGATGCTCACAGAACTGCTTGATTTTAGTCAGAAATTAGAGGAACATACGAAGGCTAAACTAAATGAAATGAATGGAAATGCACAGGAAACCAATAGTAATGAAAAGGAAACTGGGACTCAAATCAAAGGAGTGGACCAGAAGGAGGGAAAAAATGACCAAACAGAAAAGGATGAAGAAACAAGAATTCAAAAAAAGAAGGAGAGGCTTAGGAACCTCCAGGATATCTTTAAATGTTCCAACATCTGAATTATAGGGGTACCAGAAGGGGAAGAGGAACAGCAACAAGTGGAAAACTTATTTGAACAAATAATAAAGGAGAATTTCCTTAATCTGGCAAAGGCAATAGACTTCCAGAAAATCCAGGAAGCTCAGAGAGTCCCAAAGAAGGTGGACCCAAGAAGGAACACACCAAGGCACACCATCATTACATTAGCCAAGATTAAAATGAAGGAGAGAATCCTAGAAGCAGCAAGAGATAAGGGGACAGTCACCTACAAAGGAGTTCCCATCAGACTGTCAGCTGATTTCTCAAGAGACCTGACAGGCAAGAAGGGGCTGGAAAGAAGTATTCCAAGTCATGAAATCTAAAGACCTACATCCAAGATTGCTCTATCCAGCAAAGCTTTCATTTAGAATGGAAGGGCAGATAAGGTGCTTCTCAGATAAGATCAAATTCAAGGAGTTCATCATCACCAAGCCCTTATTATATGAAATGTTAAAGGGACTTACCTAAGAAAAAGAAGATAACAAAGATGAACAGTGAAAGGACAGCAAACTCACAGTTATTAAGAACCACACCTAAAACAAAATCAAACTAAGAGGACAGCTAGATCAGGAGCAGAACCATAGAAATGAAGATCACATGGAGGGTTAGCAACAGGGGAGTGGGAGGAGGAGAAGGGGGAGAAGGTACAGAAAATAAGTAGCATAGACAGTAGGTAGAAAATAGATAGGGGGGAGGGCAAGAATAGTATGGGAAATATAGAATCTAAAGAACTTGAGACATGTGGTCATAAACTAAAGGGGGGAATGATGGGGGAGGGGGTATGCAGGGTGGAGGGGAATGAAGGTGGGAAATAGAACAACTGTAATGGCATAATCAATAAAATATATTTAAAAATATGTTGGGATACTTTATTTGACCATTCTTAAAGACCCTCTCATGTATCATCTATCAGCAATCAGGTTAGTAATTTCCTTCATATCTGACTTCTCTTAATTGGTTAGTCTCTTCTTTCTCCCTTTAAAAATGCATAGAGGGAGGGATTTTGAGGAACAAGTATGAAAGACACAGAGATGAAGACTGTGGGGGGGGGAATGGGAGGGAGGGGGGAGACCGGGCGGGGGGGTGGGGTGGGATGGGAGAAATAGATAAAAAAAAATGTACTTGAAAAGTAACTAAATAAAATTTAATTTAAAAAAATGCATAGAGATATTCTATGACAGATGAACTTGTATTAAATGAACAAAACAGTTAACAGAAGCAAATGATCACTTAGAGACTCATTAGAAAATTGGTGGTGAAAGTTTTATTATTCAGTATTAGAAAGATTACAAAGCTTCATCACGTTTTTCCAACACAAATGATTCCATTGTAGACCCTGGATATCACTGGTCCAGAATACATTTGTATAAAAATGATTTCCACCAATGACTAGGCTATACCCATGGTACATGTGTTTTGGAAAAAATAAGATGATATTACCCCAACATGTATTACATTATGCTGGGTACAGCTACATTTTTTTTTTAGGTAGAATGATTGGATCTTATTAAACATAATACTTATTCTTTCAAAAATCCCATTCTACATAAAAATCATGGCTTATCATATATGTATACATTTTATTTATTTATTACTTTAAAATGACTTTATTGTTGTTCAATTATAGTTGCCTGCATTTTGTCCCCCTCCCCAATAGATACAGCTATACTTAGCTTACCTAGAAAACCATATGCCATCCTTACTGCTCTCAGAGTGCTCCAAGCACACTCCCCAGGACATTTGCACTTGCCATTCTCTGGTCCTGACATGCTCTTTGCTGAGAGAGTCACATGGCTTCCTTCCTTACTTTTTTCAGTCTCTATTTAAATGTCCTTTCTTTAGAAAGACCCTTCTGGATCATCATAAAATAGCAGATTGACCACCAGCCTCCAACTGACCCTGCTTTATTTTTCCCAATACCATTTATTACTACCTGGCCCATACTTACTAATATCTGTTTCTACTTCCATGTCCCCTTCCAAATGTAATCCCCATGAGGAGAGGGGCTTGTTTTCTCCCAGTGCCTTGAAGAGTACCTGGAACATTGTAGGAAACATCTGATGAATGAATGAACCTGTATGTCTCTGAAACATTGCAATTCTGTTATTTCTTGTTCCAACATTTGGCATTTGAAAGAGTCAATAATCATTAAGACATATACATACCTGTTATGCTTCCCTAAATCAGTTTAGGTATCTCTGAAGATGAAAGCAGAATAATCTACAAAGTGGATATTTTCTCCTATTTCCTGTTACCTTTTTTGAAAATAGTGCATTTCCTTTACATCACGTGTGAACTGCTATTCTCTGAGCACCTTGTTCTCAAATATTTTAAACGATGCTTGGTAAAGAAGACGTCAGTGTGTCATTCGAATATCCTCTTTGCAAACATTTGAACAAAAATGAAAGAATCCCAACCCCCAAACTCCCCCCATCATCCCACACCCCACCTTCACCTTTGGAAGGATGGCTGGCTTCCCTCTTATCAGAACATCAGGCAAGGAAAGCCAGGTGGTGAAAAAGAATGCCAAGAGCATTTCGATTCTTTTTCTGAAATATTTAAACATATCTGCTTGTGTTATGAACATTTCCAATTCCACTAAGGCAAAATATCAAGGATTCAATGACTAACTTCTCAGAAAAATGCTGGCATGATGGCTACATCCTGAGAAATCAAGAGCCTGCTTCTAAAGAGCATATCAAAGAGTGTATTCGAAAGCATGTTCAGTAAAATGACCAACCTCCTTACCCTCCCCTGGAGCCCTTTCAGAGCAACTCAGCTTATCAGTGAGCTCAGCTGCCAGGAACATGTATACAAAGGGCAAAACAGACGACTCATTTTCATTCTAAAGTGGAGATAGTGCAAAAGTGACTCTTGCACTCACTCAACTCATTCTGTCATCCTTAACTTGAGAAAATAACTTATTTTTCCCTCAAAGATAATACTCTGCATGTGACATGTTACAAGCAGGCAGCCTTCTGAAGTGCTTTAGAAAAGTAGTATTCTGGGAATATTCAGTGCACAGAGTCCTTAAACAGCTTACTATAGGTACAGATTAGCAGAAGATTTAGCATATCGCCACGATATACCATTCCTTTGGGACAGGACTCATGAAGCCTGTACTTTTCTGCAAAGACATACAATTTCCCAGATATGTTCTTCTAGATGAGCACAGATAAATGTATAATTAAACAGAGTAAAAGTTTTAGAAATCCTTTTAGAAAAGAGAGGAGGCATTTGTCAACCAAGGAACAGGAGTTTGTATGATGTGTTGTGAATTGTCAGTGAGTCCTCGGCGAAAAGGAACGTTCACCCATCCTGTTCCACGTGGAATTCCCTGGGAATGTGAGCACACAGAGTGAACTGTCCTCTGAAATCTACACTTGGTACCTTAAAGTCCATTCTGGATGGCACCATCTGAAAGAAAGTAGCCTTATGTCAAAGCATTGCCCTGTTAGAATTTTCAAAAACAATTCTCCCCCTACCCTGGATTGTCTTTTGAAAAGTTCTAATAATAAGAGTGTCTCCAGAAAGAAAATCATCAGAAGGTTGAAAACTTATGAAATGATCACCGTTGCTTATGGTGAAAATGGAATTATTGCCTTACTTATTATTTCTCCAGGCCGACAGTTTGTGTTCTGGGAACCCTGGGGTATACGCTATTGCCTAAATGCTCACCTGACAACAGATACTTGGGGTCCATTTCCGCATGCATTTAATAGATGAGAACTTATAGATTATGTACACATTCTACCCCAAGAACTGTGTAGAGAGATACAGCATTTTTTTAAAGTAAGCTTAGCTGTCAGTTTTCAAAGGAAAGGTTTTAAAACCTTCTGCTTGGGATAAGAGTGTAAACCTTTGTAAGACTGGTATCTTTTAGAATCCATCAAGTCTAAGACAGAAAAAAAAAACACAACTATTAAAACGCACATACACTGCTGGCTGGCGCTGTTGTGACAGCCAGCAGTATCGGCGTCAGTCAATTATCTTCACAAATGCCTCTTGTGCTAATGAGCACTCACAGAAATCAGCAGACTTTTCTGGCAGGGAGAAAAGATCAGTTTCATTGCTTGCAGAACTAATTCAGGGTACAAAAGTGAAGGCTCCACCATCGCTGCCTCTTTTACTGCTCCTTTTGTAAAGGCTTTTGATGTGTGCTGAAGAGCCGGGCCTGCGTTGGGGCCTCTTCATCTCCAGTTCATTGCCTACCATTAACATACATATCCATATGAAAAGTTCGGTAAGTCACTAGCAGCTGTCCCCAAGGAGTAGGAGAAGGAAGGGGAACGAGGACCTATTCCTTCTCCAAGTGCTGACAATACTATTTAGCTCCTTTTTGGCAATGATATACCTAACTTTTTAAAGCCGCCTTTCACTCAAAAAGGGACTAGGCATAATACAACATTGAAACACATAGTGGTTTTTCATTTCGAAACAGTCATTTGCTGTATTCAGGGCGGGGGGAAGTCTATAGTTAAGATGCAAAGGAAATCCATCATTCATGATACATATGTACAGGGCACACACACACACACGCACACACTCGCTCTATGTTGTTTTTGCAGGATGCTAACTAACCTCCCAGCTTCCATTGAGCCCAGAGGAAAAGCCCCTGCAGCAGATGCTCATGAGGGGCTCTGTGCCCACTGCCTTCTGCGATTTATGACACCAACAGTTATCTATGGTCCACTTGTTATCAATGGACGCTGTGGCAGAAAAAGAAAGTGCTGAAAGTACTACCCAAATGGTGCCATAATGTTTTTTTTTTTTTTGCAGATTTAATAATTTTTCTCTAGATGAGTTGGTGAAAACTTTTAAGCCGAGAACAAGACAAGTCAGAAGAAATTTATGGGTCACAGTTTTGAACATGAGAAATGCATACTACACATTTTCAAGTTTGATAAGATCATTTAAGATAGTGGCACAATTATTTTGTGGAATCATCCATGGTAGACAATTACTAAAGAAAGTGATAAAGGTCAGCTAATATACATTTCACAAAACAGAAATAGTTAGCTTTCCTTGAAGAAGAGGGCCTGAAGGCCAGAAGGGGAACAAATAGATTTTAAATTAATATAAAAGAGTACTTCTGAATTGTTTGGCTGGGGGGCTTAGTTTTGCCAAACTGAGAAAGAAAACATGTGCTGAAGAAATCTACCCCACCCCACCCCCCTGGAGTTCATGACCCTGGGGGGCCATCTCCAGGCACACGTTGTACCCTCCGTTTGCTGGGCTTGAGCTGGAAAATGAGGGTAGGCCAATCTGTGTCAATTACCAAGGTTCTGACATAGTTTATAAGAAGGATTTCCTTTTTCTTTCTTTCTCTTCCCTTCCTTCTTCCTTCTAAATCACAATCAAAATGCTAGGGAAAACTACTAGCTCCCAATTCTGTGAAGATTTTCTTCCTGTAAGGATCCTCCCACCTCGCAGAAAGAGCTTGTGCTGTATAAAAACCAAGATTTTAATCCCACTTGTTGCTCCCCCCACCTTCTTTTTTTTCCCTCCCAGTTTCTATTCTCTTTTCGGCCGCATCTCCCCCAGATCAGTCTCTAAAAATCTTTAACTTTGCCTATTTTAATCTGAAAATTAAATCTTATTTATTATGCATCCTGTTTGTTGTCCTTGAAGAACCCCAGCACTCATTTAAAGGGGTCCAGAATGACTTCTTAAACACATTTCTCTCTTTGCTGCAATTAAACAAAGTGGAGCTGTGATTAGTCCGCCACAGGGGGGAAAGAAAAAGACACCCTTGAATCAAAATGGGGGGACCTGGCTGGGCATTATGGCCTCACAATGCAGGAGTTTATTGCTGAAACCTGCTTATCCCCCGGCTCCGTACTCCATGGGAACTTCAGTCAGGTGGAAAGTTAATCTCTTCTCTGCCAGGCTGCTTCAAGTATCTGTAAGACCCGCTAAAGCCCCTAAAGCTCTTCCTCGTAACTGAGACATTTAGGATAATCTTTACGGGAGTTTTGCATGAGCTTCTGCTTTTTGTTGCACTTAGAAGGAGAGTTAATGATGAGCTTTCACTGGCTTCTGCTTTAAAAAAAAAATCTAAGCCAAAAGCGCCTGTTTAAGTGAAGTACCACCTCCCTCCAGCCCTTGGGAAACCACTCAAGAGGGCTTTGCTTGGCTCTGTGTTCACGACACATAATGAAAACAATTTTACGCTGTGGAGGGAAGTATTGGGCAATTACTGATGTAACAGCCACCTGCAGTAGCGAGCCCTGGCTGCGGCACTGCGCGGTTCATGAATATTTGATGGTGTGATGTTATTCTGAATGGCTGGGGCAGGTGAAGGGGGCCGAGGGTGTAATAAGTAACTCTGCTGGAGGCTGTGTAGCTGCTCTGTTTCCCTGCAGAGCCCACATGTAATGCCAAGAAGCATCCTGACCCTGCCTGGATCGACGCGAGGGCAGCTGAGGCTGAGGTTGAGATGCTATGACAAGTCACGGTGGGCACCCTTTACAAACCCTTGTCTGCCGATTTTACACTCAATGTCCAGCGTAAAAAGCCCCGGCATCAATCTTGTCTGATTTAATTTGATACATTAAGTGTGGATAAGGATTAAATGAGAATTTTGTAATGGAGAAAACTTGTCTTCACTCTTTAATCCAGTTGAGATAGTAGGTGAGAAACTCTATGAAATATAAAGCAATGGCTAAAGAAAGCAAAATAAAAACAAAATGAGAGAGGCTTGTTTTTTTACTTTAGTGACAGTTTACATCCATACAGAAGTTAGATGAAAATGCTACTTTTGATTACTGTTTTCTGCATGTGAAGTACACATAAACTTTGTACACATATGTAAGTTCTATATTTTACAGAGACCCTAGAAATACAGGAGAGAAATAGGGATTGCAACTTTTTACATAATAAAAATATAGTTACTGAGAATTGTTCATGAATACGTGGAGTATTTTGAGTGTCATTTCCTTTTTCAAATGTTATTTTCCTAACAGGAAATGTCAAGATTTAAATGGAATGGCATAGCATAAAGCATGTATTTCCAGCATTTCGGACTTTATGGTTCTTCCCACAGGAATATTTAAGATTTTAGAGACAAAAATCATACTGTCTATGAACAAGATATGACCAAGACATATATAGTATATGATCAATGAAGTGGTATGAACATGCACTAGTTATCTAGACAGTTGACATAAATTCATAAAATGCTATCTGAGGCTCTATAAAAATTAAAAAAAATTTTTTTGTGTGCGTTTAGAATGGTAGGATATGCTTTTGAGGAAGAGCCTGGGAGGCTTGTCCATTGAACTTTAGCCTGAATAGCAGCATTATGGAGAACATGCTCAGAAAAAGGTGCGAAAGATTTGCAAAATCACGGGACACAAATTGACATAGAGAACAGAATCCTGAACAGAGCACAGAAAGAAAATGTAGCAGACTAGACATCATGAGAATAATGTGGGGCAACAGAGGAATTACCAGGGGGACAATTTAAAGATTATAAAAGATACTCTTTAATTTCTGTAAGTGGTAGTTTCATGGGTATGCTCATAACATTTCATGACATTAATTTAGAGCTTGCACCAGAACGAAATAATGTGGTGATACGTTAAATTTTTCACTTTAACATTCACTTTGCAGTGGAATATTGAAGTACCATTGCTTACAATGGTTGGCAATCCCATTTGCACTTCAAAAACTACAAAATCAAAGTAACACAAAAAAATGTGTTTATACAATCTGGGCAGGAGCTTTATCAAATGGCAGTATATTACCTAAATTCTGATATTATTTGGCATTGGCAATACTATTTCATGTGTCCATTGGAAGAGTTGTCTCAGTTTGCTTGACTATGCCGTCTCTCATCTACACATAAGATACAATGGCAGCCCTTTTTAAAATACTGTTATGTTTCATTAACGAAGAGGAAACGATGACAGATGATCCTGATAAATCATGTCACTGTGAGCCACCTCTCTCCACGAACAGGTTGAACTGAAGAGAAATACTATAAAATGCCAAATAGCGTTAATATAGTAATATTAATAGAAATTAACACATATTCATGAAATTCCAAAATATTTAATTTTGCCTCACTAGGTATATTTTTTCTGCTTCATAACCTATGTTAAAGGTGCCTGATTTAGCAATTTTAGAAAGATGAAATAATAAACATGCAGTAAATTTCAGATTCTTATAATTAGGTTGTTAGCTTCAGAGATGTTAAACTCTGTATGTAAACGACATGACTTAAAAGCCTGTCTTCTAAAAGAAAATTGCTGTTTGACAATTCTATAGACTATCCAAGAAAGGTAATTATACTGCTCTGGTTGTTAAAGATGCAGGTGTTGACTCAAGTCGCTGCTTCAGCTTTTTCAGGGAACTCCGATGAGGAAGAGAAGGGAGGACACCCGAGGACTCCACTGTCAACGCCTGTCAGAAGGCCTCCTCCACCTCTTCACTCCGAATATCAGAACACGGGTTCACGTTGTCTCCCTCTCCCCTCGTAGGCAACACATACAAGTGATACAGGGTGCAGCGAGGGGAGGGGGGGGCCCAAAAAAGAGAGGATTTGGAAGGGTGTCCAGAGTTCAAGGTGTGTGGGGGTGTTGGAGAGACATATAAGATGTCCTCATTGCCCCCCCCCCCAGGGGGAGGGGATGAATGGAGCCAGGCCATTGGGAGCTGTTTTGCATGGCAACAGTTTTGGAGCTAACCTCTGGAGGAATGGTTATTTAACATGTCTATAACCTTTGACTGGTTTCATAGATATGTTAAATAACGGTGGCCAAGTTTAGAGCCAGGGACTCAGGATGGAACTAGGGGGGACTCAAGATGGAAACTAGGAGCTGCACTCCTGAAGGAGAAGGGAGTAGCAGGGGACTCAGGAGAATGTAACTAGGGGCGGCGCTCCTGAGTGAGAAGGGCTTAGGGACTCAGGAGAATGAGAACTAGGGGCTGCTCTCCTGAGTGAGAAAGGCTTGGACTCAGGAGGATGTAACTAAAGTCTGCACTCCTGAGTGAGCAGGACTGGGACTCAGGATGAAAACTAGGGGCTGTGCTCCTGAGTGAGAAGGCCTGGGTGGGAGCTTGGAAAAGACTGGCTCCGAGACATGAAGGGTCCCCGCTTGGCCAGATGGGGAGAGAGCCACGCGGTTTCAGCAGAGTGAGGACCCCCCTCTTGGTGAGGTGAAAGAGGGAGCCACGTGGTTTTGGCAGGGTGCAGACCCCCTCTTTCCCAGGTGAAAGGGAAAAACCACGCAGCTTTGCCAGAATGGAGATCCCTGCAGCCAGGTGAAGAAGACAGCCACATGCTTTTGGTGGAGTGCGGACTCCTGCAGCTTTGGAAAGAGGGGGTGCCCCCCTTTGGCTGCGGGGCCTGAAAAAGCAAGAGAGACTTTGACTGGAACTGGGTACAAAGGACTCTTGCCAGTGGACCGTGAGAGGGTACCACAGTACTTTGGATTAACTCGAGATCCTGCCTGCACGGTGACACAGCTGACGGTGCCAGCGGCCTGCAACACAGACGTGTGCTCTTTTCCTGATTTACGGTACCCGGAGTTGGGACAGTGGGAGAAGGGAGCGCTGTGTGGGTGTAGGTGTATACCCTAAAGGACTTTGATATTTTAGTGGTGGCATTAGGCCTGAATAGCATTAAATAAACATTTTGTTTCCTTTTCACAAATCTCTGGCATTAAGAGATGTCTTTCCAATTGGCGGCGGACAGAAGAGCCCAGTAGATTTTAGTATTCTGTTTTTGGGAGGGGCCCCTGTTGTATAGCAGTTTTGGGCATCCCTAGGTGGGCCAAATATTGTACTGCCCCTCCCTCGGACCTCTTGTTGTTCGGTAACACAAGGATCCAAAGAAAAAATGCCCAGCCATTCCACAAGTGCAGAGAAAGCAAACTTCTCTGTCAAACTCATGTGGACATTGCTATTTTAAAATCAGATTTTGAAGTAAAACTTCAACCACAAAACAAGAGGTCACTGTTTAAAATAAACCAAAGGCCATATAATAAAATAGGGACCACAGTGAAAATGTTTCTTGATGGACCCAGTTTTGCAGAAATGCTTAGGGCTTTGTTATTCATTTATTTACTGAAATATGAGCAACACTCCTAGAAGCAAATTTAATTTTGAGAATTACAAATTTAATTAAAATCTTAACTAAAAAATTATTTAATTCTATTTAATGTCTTGTAACATTAAGAAAAGCTGGGCTTGGGGATGCCCTAGTTGTTTTTTTATCAAAGAGTAACATTTTTCATGTTAGGCTGTAAGGCACAAAGGCGCATGCTCATAAATGCGCACAAACACGCACAACGTTCTGCGTGGTCAATGTTATTGAAGCCCTAGTTCAGCTGCAACCACACAATTTCTTGAGAGCTTGAACACGTGAAAGACTCCAAAGACGTTTCTATCATCCTTTCATAATGGATGAGGGACAGAAATTAACAGATTATGGGGCAAAAGACAAGGTGAAAAAAGACAAGGAGAATACACAGTCTGGGTGTTGGCCACTTTGTTCTCCCCTTGGCCTTTCTCGGTGCTTCCAGAACAGATACTTAGAGTTGTGTTTGAACTGGAAATATAAAGGTAGACGCCTCAATCCATATTTTGAAGTCCCTAAACTATTCCCCCATTTTAAAAGAAATTTAAGGAAACAACAAAGTCACGCCATTTTCTCTTAATCCTGCTGAAAGCATTCCCCAGCACCGGTCTCTGGTGTTGATTTTACTGAAGGTCTTTTGTCTCTATTCTCTTTCCCATCAGAATGTTTCCTCTTCTACCAAAAACCTGAAGGCCCATCCCTTCTACTCATCTATTTTCAATGTCTCCAGCCGCTGAGCTCTTATAGTTACCGGTTATCTCTTAATTGATACAGATTTATCATTATTTCACCTAATACGACTTTTTAACTTTATCATAAAGTATACGCATAGAACACAAAGAAAATGGCACCCGTAGAGTTGTGCAGTACAGTGACCCCTAATTGCAGAGATTGTGTCTTCTGTAGGATATATAGTTCCAAGTTTCTTAATGGCACAGGGTGTATTTTTCACACTCCTACCCCCTCGCTGTGCTTTCTCTGTGCTCTTCGCACAGCTGATGGCCAATTGAAACAAACTCCCTAACTTGACACTACTCCAATTTCCCGTCTTTCTACTTTTATACAGCAGCCCAGGTTCACAAAGCCCTTTCTGCAGATAGCAGCTACTGACTGCCAGCACAGACTTGTCAGAGTGGCAGGAGAAAGACTTTTACCCTGATTGCACCCATTGGGGAATTGAGGCTCTGAACGTGGCAGCATCTAAATTTGAACGCTGTTCTCTTGGGCTCAAAACCCAATGCTCTTGGGACTTGCTCATACTGCCCCTTTCTCTGACGCCTGTTTTCGTGTGGTTGAGTCATCAGAATTTCACTTAAAGAAGTGAGGAGTGCCTACCTATTGGCCAAGGCATGATTTAGGATGTGGCTTCTCCTAAGCTAGGGCAAGGAGTCCGAGGCAAGGGCAGCGACAAAAATGGCTGCTGTTATATTGTCTTTCTGGAAAACTGGCTCGAATCTGGGCTGGGCAGGGTGGGAGAGAAGGAGGCAGTAGAGCACCATCATGGTTGATAGACTGGATGATTCAAGGGGCCTTTTGAGGCAAGTGGCTCTTAGAGTTCCCCGACTACCTCTTAGTGACTGACACCTATTACTGAGAAAGGAAAAGTGCTCTGGGAATGTAGACATAATGGTGATAACTTTAAACACTGGGTACTTTGCTTTCTCATGAATACAAGTGCTGTCTGAGGAACTGGGTGGGAAGAAATGTTGAAGCTTCTTCTATGGTCCTTGCACAAAGAAAACTGGCGGCTGGCTAATGATGAAAAGATGTTGGTTATGATTTCTCCTTTGAAGTCTAGCTTCCTCATAAGGAGACTTCAGGAAATAGCAAGCAGGTGTCATGAAGTTTTTATTAACCTGGATAGTGCAGTTGGCCCCCAGGGTTTACTTGAAATCTTTTTTAGGACAGAGCAGCTGTACCGCTTTGTGTGAACAACATCATTGGTCTACCCTACCCTAAAATTCTAGAACATTCTGTGGCTCTCTGGAGAATGCAAGTCGTACTTCTCTGAACTGATCTCACCCCACTTTGCCACAGATTATTTCTGTTCCTTACACAGGTGAAATCAGTCCCCATCTTTAGGGTCTTCATACCCAGTGTTCCCGTGGAGGGGAATACTTTCCCTGGGTGATCTGGATGGCATAGTCTGTTCATCCAGGTCTCGGATGGAACATCCTACTGTAGAGAGAGGGCCATTCACAGCTGTCCCTGAGTTGTCACCACGTCTTCATCTTTGTGGTGACACTCATGACCACCTGAAATCTTGCTGACCTTTTCAATGTCTTTCTTCCTGCTGCTCCATGGGAATCTTGCCTGCCTTTTTAAAATAGATTTCATTTTTTAGAACAGTTTTAGATTTACAAAAAAACTCAGCAGATAGTAAAGAGAGTTCCCTTGTATCCTCTTCCTCCCTTCTCCTTCCCTCATATATAATTTCCCTTATTACCACCAACTTACATTAGCATAACACATTTGTTACAATGAATGAAACTCACATTCAATTTATTCTTACATGCTTTAAATGTAAATTCAACAATGCCCAGAAGTCTTACCATGTGATGCCATTATAGAAAATAGGCCCATGCTCACCAAGTTGTCCAAGACAGAATCCTAAAAATCATATTTGATTTCTACATTGAATTCCTCATCTCTAATTTATCAGTACATCTACTTGATTATTCTTCCAAAATTTGTAATGAATCACTATTGATACATAATTAGTAAGTAAAGTGCATAATTTATAGAGATTTCCTCAGTGTTTACCTGATGTCCTTTTCTGTCTAGGACCCCGCCCACGACAGCACGTCACAGTTAGTCCCCGAGTTTGTAGGCTTTCCCTAGGCAAAGCTCTATGCTCTAACCAACCAAGCCTCCTGGCCCAAACTAGTCTCATGTTTACATAGGTGTCCTTCTGCTGCGACAGTTTCTCAGACTTTACTTACTGTCTGTCTTTCTGATTGAAGAGTGACTGCCAAATACCAGGTACTCAAAAATATTTGCTGAGTGTGTGAGAATGAATTAGTAGCTTAAGTGAAGAATTCACGATTATTATTATATTACTGTGCATTTGTTTAATATTATATAATTTATAAAATGCACTCACTTTTCATATTCATTTTCCCGATAATCCTGTGAGGTGGGACAGGGAATGGATATTATGTCTCTTAAGACCTAAGATTCAGAGAAGTTAGTGAATTGCCTTTGGTGTGGAAAAGCTGAGATGGCACTCCGGGTTCCATGATGATTTTATTCTTTCTACTAGGCCAGTGGAAAGGAAGGACTTAAAAAGAAAATAACAGTGGAGTGCATTTTGTCTCTGGTGGTGGAAAAATCCAGCCAAAAGCCTCTGTAATCTTCACCAAAAAAAACCAATATAACAGGACTTGAATAAACAGACAAAAGATAGATGCATAGATAAATAGATACATAGATAGATGGACACACTCATGCATGACTCTGAAATTTAAGTCAAATCAACCTCAACTTATATTTGTTGATTCTTAATTGTATGTACATGTTAAGGTTTAATTGGAAGATATAACTTATTAGCCTAGTTTGACGTTTTAAGAAGAGGCACCATAGCAGAACTGGCAAAATATGTTATACATACTAATCCCAGTAAAGGTAATAGTGAGATATCAGTTATAAAATTACTTAATTTCTGGTATTATAGAATAATTGAATGTTTAAGAGATGAAAATCTGAAATCTAATATCTTTAAAGGAACTACTTCTTTATTTTAAATAATGGTATGGCGTCTTACAGCTGGAAGGGACTTCTGTAATTTAACCTTTTCATTTTACAAGCGAGGATGCAAAACTGAAAGAGGTTGAGTGACTTCTCAAAGTCAACACCAGTTTGATGGTAAAAAGTGAATCTTGGTCTCATGTATTTTGGCTTCCATTCTAGTATTCTTTTGCTTTATCAAACTGTGTCTCCAATTCCTGAATCAAAGGAGTTTGAATTGAGTTGTTATTCTAATAATAAACCTTGACTCTCTGACGTAAATGTAACCATTTCTTTCTAAATAGTGGTAGATCAATGCTTAATGATGGACAAATTCTTTTACTTTTACTTACTAAAACTGTGTTGGATGAAAAAGGACATGATTCCCAATTTTTTATGAAAAACTGTAGGGGGGAGTACCATACCTATGTCAATCAACCCTTCTATTGAATTTTCCTTCTAGTCCTTATCAAGATTAAATTAGCAATCTTTGAGCCCTGGCTGGTGTAGCTCAGTGGATTGAGCGCGGGCCTGCGAACCACACGATCGCGGTTCGATTCCCAGTCAGGGCACATGCCTGGGTTGCAGGCCGGTTCCCTGCAGGCCAGTTCCCAGCAGGGGACGCACAAAAGGCAACCATACATGGATGTTTCTCTCCCTCTCTCCTTCCCCCCCTTCCCCTCTAAAGATAAATAAATAATAAAATATTTTAAAAAAAAATTAGCAATCTTTGTGTATGCTTCTGAAATAGAAAAAAATACTCTTGAATAATGAAGTATTTTAGATACCAAATCAGTACTTGCCATATTTGAGTGACACAATAATTAAAAACACCATTTAAAATGAGCAAGACACATGAAGGGTTCTCTAGATGTTACCATTCTTCTACTGGGTTGGCCAAAAAAATCCATTTAGTTTTTTTGCCTAAAAGACACATTTTTTATTTTCACCAATAACTTTAATGATTTGGTATTTTGAGCATGTCAGCTATCTTCCATGTGGTATAACATTGGTTATTCTCAATTGTCTTGATTTGATCACTATCAACTTCAACTGGTGTACCTGACCACAGAGCATAGTCCAGTGAGAAATCTCCAGCATGAAACTTCGCAAACCACTTTTGACACTTGCAGTCAGTCACATCATGTTCTCCATATACTGCACAAATTGTTTTTTCCATTTTTTTCTTTTCAGTCCCATGTTTACCTTTCTTGAAATAATAAAGCATTATGCCAGAAATGTTGCATATTTTCTTCCATCTCCAATATTAAAATGGCTACACAAAGATTCACCAATTTTGATAAGTCTTTTTTAAGAGCACACCGCTATGACAGCTGTCACAGTACAATCTAACAAAATTGTTTCAAATGAAATTAAAGACAACTAAGTGCTACTAGAGCCATCTTACAGAAAAAAACAAACATTTTGGCCAACCCAAGGTATTGTAGGAATGTATAATGCAGTAGCAAAGCCTCTGGAGAGCTGGTGAATGTTATCTTTCAGCTCCATGTGAAATGCATAATGTCTCCTGACCTGATTTTAAAACTTACTTAAAGGCAAATGCTATAGCTCAAAATGTTATATGGCATTTGGTGAGGGTGAAAAAGTTTATGTCATAAAAATAGGAAAACCCTATTTATTCAGGGGAAAAAGATAGAGGGAAGATTTTAGTTGTTGTTAACAAATTAAGTTAGTTCAGACTTCTGACTAAGAAGGTTATTGAAGACCAATATGTCCAACAGAGATGAAAACCTGGACAGAATATTAAAAAAAAACAACCCAACAACATGGAGAAGAACTGTGATAAGACTTCTGGGGCAATAACCCAGCTTTCTTATATCCAATCAGCTAAGGTGAACATGAAGAATTATCAAGAGAGCCCAGGTCATGATTAGGGGAGAGCAAACCCTCAATTACATAAGGAAGTGGCAGCTATTGGGAGACTTATGCTGTGACCTGCCTTCCTATTTAATGAGATGATTTATTTATAGGTAAAGTATGTTGTTTTTTTCACCCTAACTCACAAGCACAGTCATAGATTTGTTAATTTTTATTAAGAACTAAAAGATGCCAGCAGTGTTAGGGTATTTGTTTGAGGACAACATTTGAGTTGTCTGCAGCCAGGATTTTGCAGAACCACTGTGGTCAGATAAATTAGTCAGTTGGTTTGGGAATCAGCATTCATTGAGCTTCTTCTAGGTCTGTGGTGTGGAAAGTAGAAAGTCAGGGGCATATTTACTACTGATGAGAAGTTTACAATTAAATCTTAGATTATAAAGCAGGGAGCCATCATTCATGAGACTTTAGGTAGAGCACTTAACTTTCAATCTTCGCTCATTGCAAAAATAAAATAAGAAAAGAGATTTGTCTTTAGAAAAGTCATAGCATAATATTCAGACCAAAGAACACTTGATTCTTGGTTAGCGTTTACTAGTTATGTGATATTGGGTAAGGGATTTAACCTTTCCCTGGTGCTTGATATGTCTAAGTGATCCAAATGGTAGTTATTAATAAGGACAGATGAGTTTGATCAGACATAAAGTAATCATAGTTGTATGTAAGCACTAAGAAAGTGATGAGGTTGTTACTACAAAGAAAAGTTTTCAAGGATGATTCATGAAATTTTATAGGAGAAAGAAGGAAATGTGTTATTATCTATGGAAAATGTAAATGTGCAGGTCTAAAAACAGAGCTGAGAAATACCGTGACGATGATAGTATGCTATATCACAATAGTACAGGAAGGCTCATGGCTGCTCATTGGAAATAGCAGGTTTAGGGAAAAACTTGAATTTTTGTAATAAAAGTTATAATTACTAGTTTACAAGTATTAACCATATTTCAAGTACTGTTAATAAGTTTTTAAAAATCAATCATTTATCATAAAATCCCTAAGGGAGTAGGTACCATTATCATCCCTACTTAACATATAGCCATACCAAAGAATTGTGTATATTTATATGTACTATCTTGAAATGTTGTTCCAGAAAAATAAGTATGATTTAAAGCTCCATTGTACGCAACACACACATAAATATTGTAAGATTGGATTTTTAAAAAATAACCCCAAAATAGATTTCTTATAAGAAACTTAGTTGAAATATAAGACCATAGGAGAGCTAAAAGAGAAGAGAAAAACATATAACATTCAGACACTGCATACAAAAATCAATTGTGTCTCTGTATACCAATAATAAAGATATAGAAAATGAAATATTAAAAATGATATCACCTATAGGAGAATAAAGTATATCGAGCACTTGGTAGAAAATCAAACAAAATATATTTAGAAGTTCTATGCTGAATACTACAAAATGTTATTTTATTATTTAAAATATATATTGTATTGATTATGCTATTACAGTTGTCTCATTAATTTTATCCCCTTTATTTTCCTCTGCCCTGCACGTCCCCCACCAGCCTTTCCCCCCACCCTTTAGTTCATATCCATGGGTCGTACATATAAATTCTTTGGCTTCTCCATTTCTTATACTATTCTTAACACCCCTGTCTATTTTGTACCTAAAATTTATGCTTCTTATACCCTGTACCCTTTCCTCCATTTCCCCTCCCCCTCCCCACTGATAACCCTCCTTCTGATCTCCATTTCTGTGATTCTATTCCTGTTCTAGTTGATTGCTTAGTTTGTTTTTGTTTTTGTTTTAGCTTCAGTTGTTGATGGTTGTGAGTTTGTTGTCATTTTACTGTTCATATTTTTTATCTTCTTCTTAGATAAGTCTCTTTAACATTTCATGTAATAAGGGCTTGGTGATGATGAACTCCTGTAACTTGACCTTATCTGGGAAGCACTTTATCTGCCCTTCCATTATAAATAATAGAGTTGCTGGATGGAGTAATCTTGGATGTAAGTCCTTGCCTTTCATGACTTGGAATACTTCTTTCCAGTCCCTACTTGCCTGTAAGCTTTCTTTTGAGAAATCAGCTGATAGTCTTATGGGAACTCCTTTGTAGGTAACTGTCTCCTTTTCTCTTGCTGCTTTTAAGATTCTCTCCTTATCTTTCATCTTGGGTGATATAATTATGATGTGCCTTGGTATGAGCTTTCTTGGGTCCAAACTCTTTGGTACTCTCTGAGTTTCCTGGACTTCCTAGAAGTCTATTTCCTTTGACAGATTGGGGAAGTTTTCTTTCATTATGTGTTCAAGTAAATTTTCAATTTCTTGCTCTTCCTCTTCTCCTCTGGCACCCCTATGATTTGGATGTTGGAACATTTAAAGTTGTCCTAGAGGTTCCTAAGCCTCTCCTCATTTTTGGAATTCTTGTTTCTTCATTCTGTTCTGGGTGAATGTTTATTTATTACTTCGGCTCCAAATTGTTGAGTTGAATCCCAGTTTCCTTCCCTTCACTGTTGATTCCCTGTATATTTTCCTTTATTTCACTTTGCATAGCCTTCACTTTTTCCTCTATTTTGCAACCATACTGAACCATTTTTGTGAGCATGCTGAATACCAGTGTTTTGAACTCTGCATCTGATAGGTTGGCTATCTCTTCATTGCTTAGTTCTATTTTGGGAGCTTCGATCTGTTCTTTCATTTGTGCCATATTTTTTTGTCTTGACATGCCTGTTACATAGTAAGGGGCAGAGACTCAGGTGTTCACCAAGGTGGGGCAACACAAAGTGTTGCCTTGTGGTGCTGTATGTGGGAGAAAGGTCTGAGAACAGTGTCACTTGCTCAGCTCTCCACCAAATTTCAGTCACTTCTCCCACTACCGACAAGCAAATTGGGCCCTTCTGGTACTGATTTTCAGATGGGGGGTCTGTGTTCATTCTAGGATCCCATTCTAGGGTCTTTCCAGTGAACTCTCCCGTGAGGCGAGGAGTTTCTTCTACCACCTCAAGCCCCACAGGTGTTTTAAGTCAGAAGTTCTGAGGCTTTACTTCTCTGCACTGGAGCCCTGGGTTGTACAGTCTGTCTCACTCCCTAGTTCTTCCTTCCAGTTTATCCACATGCAAATGCTGGACTGCTGGGACCACCAGCCGCTGCCTTGCCTGTCTCAGTCCTGCAGCTGTTGCCTAGCCATGTGTCCTCTCCGCCACTCCTACCAGTCTGAATGAATGTTTCTTCTTTAACTTCTTGGTTGTTGGACTTCCATACAGTTCAATTTTCTGGCACTTCTGCTTTTTTTTTAAATTTATTGTTGTCTTTCTTTCAGTTATGTCAGGAGGAAAGTATATCTACCTATGCCTCCATCTTGGCTGGAAGTCCTACAAAACATTATTAAGATCAACTAAAGAATACCTAAATACATGGAGGTTATATACCATGCTGATGAGTTAGAAGACTGAATAATAGTATAGGGCAGTCAATTCTACCAAATTGACTTATAACATAAGAATAACCAATGCAATCCTAAAGAAAAATAATATAACTTGAAGAACTTAACTGCTAGTCATAGTAATGATGAATAAATTAGAGTTTGTGCAAGGATAGAGAACAAACCAATGAACGATGTCAGATTTAGAAACAGATTCAAATACATAGGGTCACCTGATGTTTGACAAAGCTGACAATACAGTGTAATGAGAACAGGATAACAATTATTTTTTCCAATAAATGGTGCTGGGTCAAGTGGATATGCATTTGAAGACAACAGAGTGTTGAACCTTTTATCTCATATCATCCAAAAAATTCAAGTCCAGTTGGACTGTAAATCTAAATGTGAAAGGTAAAAATAAAGCTTTTAGGAGAAAACTTAGGAGTATATGTCATGCATGACCTTGGAACAAGCAACTATTTCTTAAACAGGGCACCAAAAATACTAACCATGAAAGAGAAAAAAAGAGTAAATTGGATTAAATTAAAATTAAGAACTTTTGGTCATGAAAAGACACTATTAAGGGAGGAAAAAGGCAAGCCACAGTTGAGGAAATTATTAACACTACATATATCAGACAAAGAATTTATACCTGGAATATAAGGTACTTTTACAGAGTAACAACTAAATGCAAACACCTAATATAAAAATTGATAATACTGCATAACACTAAGCAAAAACTAACCAAGGAGACACAGGAAAACAGAAGAACGTGAATACAAACTGCAGCGAGACCAAAATGCTCACCAACTTGGCTAAACTATTTATCAGCTAAATCTAAACACATACATTTCTGTAAAGGCATAGCTAACACTTTGTCCTGCTACCATATTAAAAAGCATATGCATCACACAGACAACAAAATACTTTGCACCCTGAGGTATTTTAAGAAAAATAGGCCCACCTGTGCAGTTCTGAGGCTCAAAAGAAATTAAACTTTGAACAGTTCCTATAAGCCTTCCCTACTGGCAAAAACAACTTGATCTCTGACTTTTGCAATGCTGATATCTGAAAATAGGTCATGACCTTTGGGGATATGATAATTATGAGAGAAAGTTGGTCTTTCCAACCATGAATGAGTCCATTGACTAATGTGAACTTGGAAGTGTTGAAGTTTCTCACTGTTTAACTGAACTCTTAGTTTGTTTGTTTTATGGTGAGCCCCATGGCACCACCAGTGTCTGGCAGTGCCATGGACTGGGACCCCCGAGCCAGAAGCCAGTGTGCTAGGGTCCAGCCAAGGGGCAGGTGGCTTGCACTCATGGCTTCCTGGTGTGCTGCCGGTGGCAGGAGCTGCAGGGGGCACAGCAGGAGGACAGCCCAGGGGGCTCAGAGAGACCCCTCCCCTTAAGCCCTAGGCTGGTTTCTCTGTAGGTAGCTGGACATGGGGTTTAGAGCTGGGAATCTATTTTTTGTATTACTATGTTTTGTGCTACTGTAGTTTTTGTGTGGCACTACTGTAATTGAAATAAAGTACTTGTACTGAGAAAAGAAAAAAGAAAAAAAGTCTGAATCTCTTCTACCATTTTGCAAATCAACTTTTCTTTTTGAAAGTCTGCAAGTCTTTTTTTGACAATCTTAATACATAGTAATTCTGCTCCTGGTTATACACCCAGCACAATGACTTCACATGTTTAACAGACATATGTGACTGTTCACAGCAGAACACACATAAGTAAATGAAGCATGGTTTCTATAGTCACTGGAACACTATACAACATCAGAATGACCAACCTAGTACTGCATACAACTACACAAATCCATCTCACAGACATAATTGTGAGCATATGAGTCCAGATATGCAAAATACTTTATGTTTCTGTTTAGATAAAATTTTAAAACAGGAAAATTACCTTTAGTGCTAGATGTCAGGATCGTCACCTTTAGAGGTGGATAGTGACCAGCTTGAGGAGTGATTCCTGTGAGCTGGTAATATTCTTTCTTGACCCACATGCTAGTTACATTTCTTTATGAAAACTCATCAAAGCCTAAGATCTGTGCTTTTTTTGTAAGTATGTCATAGTTTAAGATGTAAGTTTATTTTAACATGGAAAGGATATGGATTGATGATGGAAACACACAACATGTGACGTGACATGGTTGGGGTGAAGAGCAGCTCAGGGTCCACAGGATGACTGCTGGGAGGGAGGTGGGTCTGGCTTCTGTGGAGAACAGAAGCTGTGTGTGTGAAAAAAAAATAAGCTGAACACATTTCTTATAATCCTCCTTTGATTTCAGGAAGGGGGTGGCAGTGGCCTAAAATAGTCACGGGAAATAGAGAATTGAATTTCAAGAAGAATGAGAAGAGACTTCAGTCCACAGTGGGAGGAAGGCAAAGCAGAGTCAATGTGTTCAGTTATGGTTCTAGTCTTGCCAAGGGCTAGATGAACAATAAATGTTCTGCTGCACTCTTGTCTCTTTAATCTGGTCTGTGATTAAATTGATTAGCTTAATACATCTAACCATTTTATGTATGTGGTATCCTAAATGATGGGTTACACAGCTGTGGGATTACTTGCTAGAGCTGCCTGACCGTCACATGCTAATGCATGAATCACCAAATACTATCCAGTATTTAAAGGTCAGCTCCTATATATTCAGGCCCTGGGAAATAGAATAAAAAAATAAGAGGTTGAGTCCTCAGAAGAGCTAACAACATACATGGAGACATATGCTACCACATATGAAACCACTGAGTAGGTATGAGAATTACCTTGTGTGAAGGCTAACACCCAAGCATCCATCAAAGTTCCTCAGCTGTGTGAAGGGACCATGGGGTACACCACCAGGAAACATCAGGGAGAATTTTCTTGACAACATCATTGGAACTACATGCCTCTATGTCACAGTCATATTAAGACCATTCACAGTATCAAATGTAAGTTTTTTTACAGGTACAGGGACAGATTTTTATTTTCCAACATATACATATAGAATATCAGCAATGATACCCTTAAGCAAAACAAAACAACAACAACAAAAACTATGGATCATGTAACATGAACGTTTCTAGACCGTGTAACCTCTCTGGATCCAGTTCTGGCAGTTTTTAAATGAAATAGAAGCTCAGTAACACTTTGGATCCCTGTAAGGAACCCCTTGCTGATGATACAACAGGAAGAAGATGTGCCCACTCTCTTCCTTTAAAAGGAACAACTGAGCTGGCACAAGCTGTAAGAATCACAATAATTCTAGAAGCTGTAAAATCTCCACTCACCACCAGTAAAGCAACTATCAGATGCAGAGTCCAGCTCTGAGGTGAGCATCTGGGTTTCAGTGCCCTGCATGCAGCAAAGATTATGAAGATAGGTTCATTAGCAGATATAAGAAGCCTTAGAGATTTCCAGATATATTTGGGAAAAGTCACCATTGGAAAAGACTGGGCTGCCTTTTGGTTGAGGGGCTCAGAGAATAAAAATTGAAGGCATTCAGGTAAATGTCACCTCATCCATTCCCTCGAAGGATACTTATTGTGGATCTGTTCCCATGCCAGGCATGATCTAGTCCTTGGGGGAAGGACAGTGAATAATAGAGAGAAGGGGCCTTCTTTCAAAGAGATTATATTCTAGTAGAGAAAGTAAGACTATAGACTTGAAAACAAATATGTAAAGTAAAGAGCTCTAAAGAAAAAATAAAATGGCACAAGGAGTAGTACCTGAATAGGGTGGATCCTTCAGCCAGAATCGCTGGCCAGGCCCCTCTGTGGACCCAAATGATGACAAGGAGGCAGCAGTGAGATGGGTGGCAGTAGCACAGCTTTGAAAAGCCTTGGATGTGCTGGTTACAGTGGCACCAGGGAATTTACTTGACTTCTAGGTTGAACATATAAATAATTGTCTCCAAAGGTTCTCAGAGAAGTCCTGTAACCTCTGATATATGCCAATGGATGCACTGGAGTTGAAGGAGAAAGACAATTAAAGAAACTGTGCAGAGTCATCATTGCCCTTCAACTGATGGCATATCTGAGGACCACCTGTGCAAAGACACTTCCCAGCTCCAACCCAATAGGCACCTTCAGAGCTAAAATAATCTTGGAATCGCCCATGATTCTGCAGCTCTAACAGTGCACTGAAACACCCTTACTAATGCAACTGCATTGAATGCCACTACATAGGCCTCGTGTTCTGGTGGAAAGAGTTCAAACTCAGAGTTTGAAGGCCTGAGTTCACATGTGGACTCTGCCTGTCAAAACTGCCACCAAAGACAAGCCACCAGAATCTTTCAGAATTGCAGATTCTTCATCTGTACCAGGAAGGATGGTACTAAGACCACAGAATTATTGTATTGATGGCATGAAATCAATATGCATAAAGAATCCAAAACAGAATGCAAATATTTGTCATCAGAATTTACTCATCCTGAACCAAATCCAGCACCAATGTAGATGGACTAGCCTTTTAAATACCTGCTATAATGGATACATCCTTTATAGCCTCTCATTCTCTATGAATTGCCAACCAAGAAGAGCTGACTGATATCTTTAGATGAAGCATCTGCCTCTGGCTTCTCTCCATAAGGACAAATAAATCTTCATTTTCTTGGTTAAGGAAATTCATCCCTAAGCAACTCAAGACATTAGAGATATTCAAGCCATACCTGTGCTCATTCACCTGTTTCCAGTGGAGCCTGAGGCTGTTCTTGACTCATCATTAAGTGTGTTTAAGGAAGAAGAACTGTGGCAGGAATGTTCATTGTGATGGTGGCCAAAGACCACAGCAATTCAATGTACTCACTGATAAATAGATCTACCATGGGGCATACCTTTCTGGTTGTCTATATCTCCTCCCCTCCCCTCCTCTTCCCTCCCCTCCCCTCCTCTCCACTCCCCTGCCCTCTTCTTTTCTCTTCTCTTCTCCTCTCTCCATGCCTCCTCACTCCCTCCTACCCTCTCTCTCTCCCTGTCTCTCTTTTTGAGAGTATATGAGTTACTATGCTTCAAAAAATGAATCAAAGGCTACTCACTTCTGAAAGCAAGGCACATAGGGATAGCACACTTTTATAATGAACCTTGCCCCTTTTGGTAAGAAACAATTGGAATGCAAAGAATGGAACTACTGCAGAAGGTTTAATCCAAGTATGAGTGATCAGAGATTGCCAGGCTACATGTGGCCTGCCGAGATTTATAATAAGACTCATGATCCAATGGCAAAGCAAAAAGACTCAGAGGGAAATGGTTCCCATGGATTTCATCTCATTTATAAGGAAGCTAGATATGTGCCTGTCAGCCAGGTGGTCGCAGGGCTACTTCACCACACACGAGGTTGAGTTGTGACATCTGGCTCTTAGGTGAAGTTATGGCATTTTGGCTCATGATTCACCTGGTTTATTAGTTTCATATTGCTGTTGTAACAAATTACCGCATACTTAGAGGCTTAAAACAACACAAATTTATTCTCTACAGTTCTGAAGTTCAGAAGTTTAAAATGAGTCTTAAAAGGCTAAAATCAAGATGTTGGCAAGGCTGGTTCTTTATAGAGGATCCAGGGAAAATCAATTCCACGGCTCTTCCAGCTTCTGAATTGAAGGCGGCCAGCATCCCTTGGCTTGTGGCACACCACTACAATTCCTGCTTCGCGGCCACATTACCTTCCCCTATCACCCACTCTTGTCTCCTGCCTCTCTTATCAGGACCCTTGTGGTTTCCTTGAGCCCACCCAGGTAATTCAGGGTAATCTTCCCACCTGAAGATCCTTAATTTAATCACATCTGCAAAGTCCTTTTTGTCACGTATTCACAGATTCTTGAGATTAGGATGTGGACATTTTGGGGCACCATTACTCCCAGCATTGGTTGCCTGGGTCAAGCTGCCCTGCCTGACTGAGGATGAGAGGAATCTTGCAACCAGAGGAGAAGAAAGCTCAAACTAGTTTAAATTGACAGGAGGTAACCACATTTTCTTGTCTCTATTCCAATACCTCAACTCATTCTTGACATACAATGGGTACTCAAAATGACAAAGATTGCAGGTGTCCCCAATATGTATTTCATTCTTTGTCCTATATCAATAGAAAGTCTGCTTGTCATTAAGTGTTTTCACTGACTAATGAAAGCAGAAGAAATAGGAGGAGGCATTTCCAACCTCCAGACTTACTTCCTACAGTGAAAGAGCAAGCCTTTCTCTTTCTCCTTCTCTTCCTGCTGGCTGTAATTAAGATGTGATCATGGGAACTGAAATCATTGGATTGTTCCATGAGATGGAAACCATGAGCTGAGGACCAATAAGGTAGAAAGAGCCTTGGACCTAGACATGGTGGAACTGTCCTCTCTGCTTGAGACTGTTGGTGCTCAAACTATTTAGAGACAATCTGAGAGCAATAACCTTCTCTCTTGTTTAGGCCAAATTTGTTTGCTACAGGAGCCAAATTTGTGTCCTGACATAGTTTTCAATGTGTGAATTTGATATTGGAACAAACTGATTCCCTCCATAGCTTTGCAACTAAATGGATATTTGATCTTAGATAGATCAGTTTGCCTCTCTGAACCTCAGTTCCTTTAGCTGAAAAATAGAAATGATAATATGTAGCTCATGTGTTGCAAATATTAAATGAGAGTGGACATGTGGCCATCATTTGTGAACTCTGAGGCACTTTATAAATATAAGGGTTGAAAGATTAAAATGTAATTTATGATTCTTCCTCACACATGCTTGGCTTTTTAACATTTTATTGTCTAAAAGGCTCTAACAATTTTCTCATTGACTTTCATTTATTTAATGAGGTCACCAATATAATTCATAGAATAAACATAAACTTTTTTCTTCCAGGATTAAATAAAACTATTTTTATTTTGAATAGAAAAAATGAGACCCATTAATTTTTATCTTTCTGAATTACCCTCTGTGAATATGTTTTGCACCACTAACCTTTCCTTCTGCCCCTTTACATTCTTGGCTGGGGCTTCTGTAACAAAAAAACAAATTAAAAGGTGAAAAACATACAAATTTATTTAATGTATGTTGTATATTAAAATAAATATAAGAAAACGAAGACCCAAAGACCTGGCTGGAATTGAACATTTATATACTGAATTGGACAAAAGTAGTAATTTAGGAAAATTAGATAAAACAAAGGGCTCAGGCAGGTGATGGTGGGAACGTAAGGGTGAGCTTGTTTATACAGATTTCTCTGTACTCTGACTTCCCATCTTTGGTGATAAAAATGAAAGTCTTCCATGGTGGGGTTTTACAAGGGTGGACCCAAATTACACTATAATTATATTCTGGAGGGTGAGCCACCTGTAGTACAGGTTTTCCCCACTTGGTGAGTGTTCTTGGAACCCATCTGCATCAGCATACCAGCTGGCATTGTTGTGAAATACTGGTATCATGACTTCAGTGAATTTTTTTGAAAGATTCTTTTAATACATTTGCCCATTTCATGATGGGTGATTTACGAGTGCACCTGTCCACACTGCACTGAGTTTTCAGCAGTTTTTGACCAATAATGGCATGGCCCCCATGCCCTACCCTCCCTATTCAACTGATCACCCTGAGTGACTTTTTTGTTTCCTGGATGAAAAAAATCCTCATCCAGGGAAGCATTTTGCTGATGTGGAAGAGGTGAAACACAAAAGCACAGAATCACAGAAAGACATCAAAATCAATGAGTTCAAAACCTGTTTTCGACAGTGGAAAAAAGTCTCCATGGGTGTATTGCATCAAATGGAGAGTACTTTGAAGGTGACTGAAATTTAAACATGTAAGAACAAATACCCAACTTTTTATAAATAAATTCCAGGTTTTGGGGTCCCTCCTTCTTTCTCCTTCTTTCAGGAAGAAAGAAGAAGGCAGGAGGGCAGAGCACCCACCTCACACCTGCTGTTTAAGTGCCTTTAGCTCAAAATAATCTTTATGCTAAAGCGGCATATTTTGGAGTGCATATTCTGTCACCCGTCACCAGGCTTAAACTATACCTATCCTTCTGTCAGTGGTTATGTGCAAGAGAACATGGTTACCCAAGTTTATATTTAAATGAAAAACTGGAATAAGGGAATGTGAAAGGTTGTGTGCTGGGTGGGATAAGGGGCAAAGCAGAAAAGTGGTAAATTACCAACCCTCTCCAACAAGAAGAAAGTCTATTGCACCCTGCCCCGGAGGCAGGGAGACAACAGGCTCTGATGTTCTCAGTGATGCATTTTGTCTCCCAGCTTCAGGTCTCTGAGCTCGGATTAAGCCAGGGCTTACATTCCACATTCAGAATGTGTTTATAGTAGAGTTTGCAGGGCACCAATGGAGTAGGTGCAGTATGACTGCTAAACATGTTCTTCTAGGGTTCCAGCGCCATTGGGTTTGGGTCAAGGACTGGCCCTAGCCAAGCAGGGCTATCTTAGGTTGGCTTTTTGATTACTCTTTATCCTTCATATTTATTCTTTACCATTCTATCCTCTATGGAACCAGAGATGTAGCATAATAAAATGAGCATTTTGAAACCAAAGAAAGAGGGTAATATTGACCTCTCATAGTTTGGCATTGGCAGTACTTAAGTAAATGCTTCATCAATGTTTATCATGATGGGAGAGTGAAGTAAACACATGGTTCCTTCTGTTATCCTTTGGTCCACACATAAGACTCACACTTGTATTTTTTCTTAGCAGAAATTCTCCGCTGACAAATTTTATAATGTTTTGTGCAAATTTTACAATAATCCTTAATAAGTGATTGAATTTCAAATTTTCAATTCAGTGGTCACACAGAGCTTTCTACTGTTCCCTTTGTGTTGGGTATACATTGGGCACCTTTGGGGAGCTGTTACACATGCATGCAAAGGGCTGTTCTTTGGGATGAATAACAAACTGGTGCATGCTCGGCCATCCAGGACACTGTAATTACAAACTGGAAGCTCATAATAGGTGCATGAACCACTTCCTTTATGAGTTGCTCAGCTTTATTTACAACTTTTCTCATTGGAAGGGCCATGTCTTCTGGCTCTACCTTTAATAATGGTGATAATCATAATAACTGTAATAATGCAGCATTACTTTCTAATTACAAAGAGAATTTCTTCTAGGGAGCTCAAAGCACCTCACAGACATTATCTCATTCATTCTCATAGCCTCTCTGTGCTGCTTGTTGGTCACTAGCACGCTCATAGTAACAAGATGGCCATGTTCCATGTCTCATCGTGCTCATGAGGCCAACATGGCAAGGGGAGCGTTGGCCCTTGCCAACTCTCATAGAAACTTACAACTACTTTTCAATAGTCTTTATTATTCAACTTGAGATATCAGTAATGAGATATGAAACATTACCTGCCAGCCACATCTTGATAGAAGAGAGACTTCTCATGGTTGTGGAATACCATAGAAGGTGCGCCTTCTAAGGATACAATGCTCTATATTCTATGTGAATGGAAAACCACCGAATACACAAATCTCCTGGTTGCTAATGACATGCCGTTGCTGCTCTTTCACATAGTGGAGCCCGCGTATTGACCAGCCCTCCAAAACTGGGCTCAACTGGCCTTCAGCGGACTGCCTCTTAAGCCAAATCCGAATCTGGCTAAGAATGTTTTTTATGTTTTTAAATGGTTGCATCTATAAAATGGTTATGTAAGTCCCTATATAATATCTTTGATTTTGCCTCTTAGTATTAGTGTCTAAAATGTGTAGTCTGTTGCTCTTTATTTTAAAAGTCTGCCAATCCATGCTCCAGAGCACAGGATTGAAATGCAGAGGCCGGTGCAGTAGGAGGTGGGCAGAAAGGGCGGATCCTGCGGAGTGCCGTCAGCAGCCAACCTGACAGAGAAAGGCAAGACCTGGCTGTGATTTGCTGGTGCTCCATATGCCTGTTTAATTTCTCAGGGGAACTAGTTCTTGGGTCTTAACTGCATTGTTTCCAGAAGTTATTCTTTCTGTCTCCAGTAGGGCTACCCCAAGTGGTATTTCTTTGTTTCCTCTTGAGGTTCAGATATTCAAGCCACTGTACTGTCACACAATTCATAGGATAATCATGTCTGTGTGTATTTTTAACTGTATGTATTGTTTATGTATTTTAGTTTGACCAGAAAAAAAAAGGATGAAAAGAATAGTTATGACGTGACTTGGAGATGTTTACTAGTTGTCTAGTCAGTGAATAAGCAATGGGTGTGGTAGTTTTGACTTATTCGTGGTGTTTTTACTTTTCTGATCTCTTAGCTTTGGATCAAGCTACAGCATAAATTTTAAGGCATTTAATATTCAGAACCTGCTCAAAAACAGTTTGATAAGAATCCACAAGGAAGGCACAGGTTGGTTGATGGGCCTGGTTCTCTAGGGTCACAAAAGACTGTTCTGTTTCTGAGGCTTGTGCTGACTTCTCTGGTCTCCGAGATCATGTACCACTCAGATTGACATTTTGATTGCCTTTCCACCTTCCTGTTCATTTCTTCCAATTATTCCCCCCCTTAGACCACAAATTTGACAGAATAAAATGGCAACCTTCTAGCAGGTGACATTGGACACTACTTCTTCTGTTGACTGTACCGTAAGTAGTAAACGGAGTTATCTCTAACAGTGAGGAAGCAAAGGCAAGGTCGAGCAAGCCTGAGCGTGTTTCCTGGGCATCCTGGGCACAGTGTTCTTAGAATGTGCTTATGTCACCACATCACACCCAGCCCTACTTGACAGCCTGCGTATGAAACATCACGGACAGCCCTGACTGGTGTGGCTCTGTGGGTTGGGCATTGCCCCTTAAACCAAAAGGTTTCCAGTTCCATTATGGGTCAGGACACATGTCCCAGGTTGAGGGCATGTGAGAGGCAACCAATTAATGTTTCTAAGATTGATGTTTCTCTCCCTCTCGATCCATCTCTCTAAAAATAAATAAATAAAATCTCTAAATATAATGAACAGACTTTACCTTGTCTTTTCCCCTTTTGTGATAGAGAAGAAAGGACGAGATGACATGAGCAATTGCTATAGGAGCAGTCAACAGAACAAACCTATTGTATGTGACTTTGAGAATCACACAGGCATAAAAGAGATTAGTCACCATTCACAATAGTCTGTAACCAAGAAAACATATTTGATGGTCCCAGATAACAGAAGGCAAGAGTCAAGGTATAAAAACAATTATCGGAAGTCAATGTTAAAGTTCTATTTGAAACATTAAAAAGTCACCTCTGGTGTGACAACAAAAGCACAGGCAACAAAACAAAAAACAGATAAACTGGAATGAATAAAAATGACAAGTTGTTGAGCAGTGAAGGACACTATTAAGAAAGTAAAAAGACAATCTACAGAATAGGAGAAAATATTTGTAAAACATATCTGAAATGGGATTAATATCCAGAATGTATAAAGAACTCCTATGACTCAATAACAAAAAGAAGAACAAAGAACCCAGTTTTTTAAAAAAATAAGCAAAGGACTAAGTAGATATTTCTCCAAAGAAGATATAGAAATGACCCCTAAGCACATAAAAAAGATGCTCAACACTATTAGTCATTAGGGAAATGCAAATCAAAACCACGATGAGATACTACTTCATACCTACAAGGATGGCTATAATAATAATAATAACAACAACAACAACTAGAAAATAACAAGTACTGGTAAGGATGTGAAAAACTTGGAATGCTACTGCTGGTAAGAATGTCAAACAGTGTAGCCACTGTGAAAAACATTTTGGTGGTTCCTCAAATAGTTCAACACAGAACTACAGTAGGGCCCAGCAATTCCACTCCTATATATCTAAAAGAACTGTAAGCAGGGACTAAAACAGATATTTGTACACCAGTGTTCATAGCTGTGTTATTCACAATATTTGAAAAGGTAGAAACAACCCATATATTCATTAACAGATAAAGGGATAGACAAAATGAAGGTTCTACATGCCATGGAATACTGTCTAGCCACGAAAAGACATTAAATTTTGATATATAATACAACCCGGATGAATCTTCAAAACATTCTGTTTAATGAAATAAGCCAGACACAGAAGAACAAATATGATTTCACTTATGTGGGGTACATAGAATAAGAAAATTCTTACAGACAGAAGTAGAGGTTACCAGGAACAGAGGGTGAAGGGGAAGAAGAGGTTGTTGGTTATTGAGTACACAGTTTATGTTGAGGACAGTGAAAAGTATAAACAGTGGTGATGGTTACAAGACACTGTGCTTTTATTTAACGCCACTGAACTGCATACTTCCTCACAAATGGTTAATAGGAAAATATTGCTGTGGGCTGGGATGGGAGTAAAAGACAGAAAAGTACTTGAACAATAATTAAATAGTTTTTAAAAAGTAAATATTGCTATATACTTTTATATTTTACAATTCTAACAATAATCTGTGGTATTCACTTACATCCTTGATTTTTACTGAAGAGCTAGCTGTTTTGTTCATATTTTGGGCTTTTCTTTCCATCATTAGGAAGACGGTTTACTAACTTGGAGCTGCCGGCAGAGCTCCCTGAACGCACAGCTGTGATTCAGCATTCCTCTCCAGGAACGGGAGTCATGTCTGCAGTGGGGATGTCAGCACACGTGGGCTGAGCTTCTAATATGTGTATTATAGAGCAGAGCTACAATTCATCTTAATGATGGTATGTGAGAGAACATCTCAGCAGGGCACCTTAATGAAATGACAATTCGTTGAAGACTTAGAAGATTAAAAATACCCAAGACTTTCAGAAGCCATATCTATTCTCATTTGGATCCTTTAAGGGACAGTGTACAATGTTCTCTGCTAAATAACAAGAAAGATTATAACCCAGAGAGTAAAAATCTTTTAAATATATTTTTCGAGGATGCATCCATTAAAAATATCTAATCAGAAAATATGAACCTAAAAATATGAACCAAATTCTCAAGTTAAAGTATATCATATAGATACTTTCTGGCAGAATCTTCCTAATGAATAACATAAAATACTGCAAAAATATTCAGATTTTCTTAAAAGGAAACACTTATAATCCCCTCTATGGAGCAGATATTCTTGGTCAAGCCCTATGTAAGACAGAATAAATACATTGCACTTAACTAAGAGCAGTCTTTTGAAGCACATAGTAGTAAATCCACTATACCGATGAGAAAACTGAGGCTCAGAGATGTTAAGTAAATTAACTGAAGCTCATATTAGATAAGGTGTCATTGTTATTAATGCATGACTATCACTTAATAGCAAAAGCATGGCTAATATTGTCCCAAATGTCCCATTTTATAATCACATAGATCAATACCACAAACAGAAAAAAGTATAGTCAGGTAAACCCTCCTTGTCTAGGTTCAATATATCCAAAAAAATGGGGTGGGGCAACATACTCTATGGAAAGAATTCTAATTTTTTTCCCTGGCTCCAGAATGGCCCACTTTAGTCCCTGGAACGCTCCAATTTAACACATTCCATAAGTGTAGCATTACTGCAGGGTCTGTGTGGTCCTCTGAGTGGAATCTAGATGTGCTCAATGTAACTAGGATGTTATTAGGCCAGAGTTACCCTAAAGCCAGCAACAGAAATTAAACAATTTATTATAAATCAGATAGTAACTGTCCAAAAATCTTCCAGAGAGGACAAATCATTTCTTAAAGTTTTTTAAAAATGTGTTTACTGATTTGAGAGAGACAGACTAGAAGACAGAGAAACAGAGAGAGAAACATTGATGATTTGGATGGTTCCCATATAAACCTGCAACCTAGGTATGTGCCCTGACCTGGAAAGGAACCCCCAGCCTTTTTATGTACGGGACAACGCTCCCACCAACTGAACCACACTGGCCAGGGTGAGAACTAATCATTTTTTGTAACATATTAGGTTACTTCATCAATATGCATACACACATATACACAGTGACAGATGAAGTAGACAACTGGATTTTAATGGCCACCATTTTGTCTGGTAGACCAGCTGAACATAACAATTTCTCTTTCTCTACATTTTTAAAAATATATCTTATTGATTATCCATTACAGTTGTCCCATTTACCCCCTTCATTTCCCTCCACCCTGCACAGCCCCTCCCAGACCATCCCCACCTTTAGTTTATGACCATGTGTCTCAAGTTCTTTAGATTCTACATTTTCCATACTACTCTTGCCCTCCCTCATCTATTTTCTACCTACTGTCTATGCTACTTATTTTCTGTACCTTCTCCCCCCTTCTCCTCCTCCCACTCCCCTGTTGCTAACCCTCCATGTGATCTCCATTTCTGTGGTTCCACTCCTGATCTAGCTGTCCTCTTAGTTTGCTTTTGTTTTAGGTGTGGTTGTTAATAACTGTGAGTTTGCTGTCCTTTCACTGTTCATCTTTGTTATTCTTTTTCTTAGGTAAGTCCCTTTAACATTTTATATAATAAGGGCTTGGTGATGATGAACTCCTTGAATTTGATCTTATCTGAGAAGCACTTTATCTGTCCTTCCATTCTAAATGAAAGCTTTGCTGGATAGAGCAATCTTGGATGTAGGTCTTTAGATTTCATGACTTGGAATACTTCTTTCCAGCCCCTTTTTGCCTGTAAGGTCTCTTTTGAGAAATCAGCTGACAGCCTGATGGGAACTCCTTTGTAGGTGACTGTCCCCTTATCTCTTGCTGCTTCTAGGATTCTCTCCTTCATTTTAATCTTGGCTAATATAATGATGATGTACCTTGGTGTGTTCCTCCTTGGGTCCACCATCTTCGGGACTCTCTGAGCTTCCTGTACTTCCTGGAAGTTTATTTCCTTTGCCAGATTGGGGAAGTTCTCTTTTATTATTTGTTCAGATAAGTTTTCCACTTGTTGCTGTTCCTCTTCCCCTTCTGGTACCCCTATAATTCAGATGTTGGAATGTTTAAGATGTCCTGGAGGTTCCTAAGCGTCTCATTTTTTTGAATTCTCATTTATTTTTTTCTGTTTGGTTGTTTCTTTCTTCCTTCTGGTCCACTCCATTGATTTGAGTACCAGTTTTCTTCCCATTGCTATTGGTTCCCTGTGCATTTTCCTTCATTTCACTTAGTGTAGCCTTCATTTTTTTTTACCTAATTTGTGATCATATTCAACCAATTTTGTGAGCATCCTGGTCACCAGTGTGTTGAACTGTGCATCTCATATTTTGGCCATCTCCCGGTCATTTACATGTATTGGCTCTGGGGTTTTGATTTGTTCTTCCATTTGAGCCATTTTTTTGTCTTGTCCTGCCTGTTACATAGTGAGGGGTGGACCCTTAGGTGTTCGTCTGGGCAGGGCAACCCAGTTGATGGGTTGTAGGGGTTGGGTCAGAGAGGGAACAATGGCACTTGCTATGCTCTCTGCTGGATTTCAGTCCTGTCTGCTGCTCCCCCAAGCAAACTGGGCCCTTCTGGAGCTGGTTCCCAGGTGGGTGGTCTTGTGTACATTCTAGGACCCTGTAGGTCCCTCCAACGAACTCTCCTGTGAGGCTGGGAGTCTTTCCTGGCACCTCAACCCCCACAAGTGTTTTCAATCAGTTCTTTTAGGCTTTATTTCCTGGTACTGGGGCCCTGGGCTGCGCAGTCTGTCTTGCTGCCTGTTTTCGCCTGGTTTATCTGTGCACAAATGTGTGACCGCAGTCAGCCAACTGCTTTGTGTGCCTCACTGGGTCTACTCATTACCACCCCATGTTCAGGGTCTGCCAGCTGCTGCCTGAGTGCCTGGGTCACCAGCCACCACTTTTTCCTGCTGAGACCCCTCTCCACCGGCTGCCAACACCACCCCTCTTACCAGTGTAGATGAATGGCTGTTGGACTTCTGTACAGTTCAATTTTCTGTCAGTTCTGGTTGTCTTTTGTTTCTAAATTTTTTGTTGTCCTTAATTTTTGTTGTGTGAGGAAGCACAGTGTGTCTACCTATGCCTCCATCTTGGCTGGAAGTCTCTCTTTCTCTGTATTTAAAATTTTTTCCTATGTACTTAAAAAACAACAAATACAGAAATACCATTCCTCAATCTGAAGAACTTACCTACTCCATAGATAAAAATTTGTGAAGCATTTATGCATGCAAAATAAATAATGGGCACTATTTCTGTCCATCTCAGGTAGGTTAATGGGAAGCAAAGCAACTTCATAATTTTGACTGAAATCCATATAGGTGTAAGTGATTTCAGAGAATAGCAGGTCAAATTTCATATTCTTGTGAGCTCAAGACCACTAATGTACATGTTTCCTCAAAAGGAGAAAAGGACCACTACCAAAAAAATAAAAAGTAGGTTGTATAAATCCATACAAAGCAAAACTAATGAGTTTCCCACAGTTCTAGAAATGACTACTTCATTTTATTTTCTTTTAATGTTTATGAGAATCACAAGGCCAAAGTCAATCAAAGTATCCTGAAAATGTACTTCTTTGAAAATAATAATTCAAACTTATTATTAACTCTTGTTATAGGACTATAATTGTGTAAAACAGTAACCTAGGGTTTATATTAACAGCAACAGAGATGAAAACGTTATGTAAAAAGGATTACATAGACTAGCAACAAAGAAAAAATAAATAATATAGAAGAAAAAAGATAGTCCTGATTTCTATTAGTAATACCGTAACTAGCATCCAATAATTTGGGATTTCTGCAGCACACTCTGGGATGTGTAACCCTTCCACTCACTTTGGCTGTTGCTCTCCACCTGTTTTCTAGTCTTTGCATTTTACTCATTTGTGGCTTCTTTCCCCAATCTTCCCTTTATACATTTTCCTTTCATTTCTTGCTTCAGCTAGCCCTGTTTTGTATTTCTGCTCATTCAAATCCAATCATGTAGTCAAAACACACACAGCAGACACACACACCAGACACACAAACAAACACTCCAAAGAGTTTCTACCATGCTCAAGATCACTCATTCGGTCTCAGTGCAAATTTTAGTATTCTTGCTTAGCAGTAAGGAGCTGATTTTTTGTGAAGGTCAGACAAGGATTTCAGTCCATGAAAAAAATATGCAAAAGGAACACCTGCTCAGATAGACTGAAAAAAATACAATTTTCAAATGAGGTAATGAAGAGACATATCAGAAGCATATTCTCTCCTTATAAAAATTATATTCTTGTTGCCCTGGCTGGTGTAGCTCAGTGGATTGAGCGCGGGCCTGCGAACCACGCAATCACGGTTCGATTCCCAGTCAGGGCACATGCCTGGGTTGCAGGCCAGTTCCCAGCAGGGGACTCACGAGAAGCAACCATACATTGATGTTTCTCTCCTTCTCTCCTTCCCTTTCTCTCTAAAAATTAATAAATAAAAATCTTTTAAAAAATTATATTCTTGTTAAAAAATTAGGAAATCTAGAGAAATATAAAGAAGCAAATTAAAGTCACCTATAATCTTAACACAAGTGATAAAATCATTGCTCAGCCTTTGTTATATTTCCTTCTGACATTTTTTCTTTGTTTATATACATGCATGAACACATTAACAATATAAAATTGGAAGTTTACTCTGTGTATGTATATACATACATATATACATAGACATATTTAATTATACATTTAAATAGGTAGTTAAAATGCTATAGTCTGAGCAAGTTTTAAACATTCTAGGATAGTTTGTCTTAACAGATGAGATTTCTTTTTAAAGAATAGCAAAATAAGCACCCTTCCCACGGGATTTGTTACACATTCCCAAAGTAAAGATGCGTCACTGTGATTGGTTGGGAAGGTAGAATGTGGATCTAGACCAGTGTTGCGAATGCAATCAAGACCGTCAGTTCAAGTTCTGAATGGATGAGGTTGGCATCACATGTACAAAAGCTCCATTCCATGGCCCCAGAACACCCCAAAACTCCAAGTGACTTCATGCATATGCACCATTGCTCAGAGATGGGCATCCCAAGAAATTCAACTTCCATAAACCTACTTGGGCACCATAGTTCTTAATTTAGATTAATAGCTTTTCACATCCTGAAGAATTACTGTCCCATTGGATGGACGTAATACTTAAGCTTCACGGTGTATCTTATATGAGGAAATTTGTGATCTGGCTCACATAACTTTGAAGACATATGAGAAAACACCTGGGCTCTGGAATCAGAAAAATTTGAGTTTGAATCCTTAACCTTTTTTTAAAAGATTTTTAAAATTTTATTTATTTTTAGTGAGAGGGTAAAGGAGGGAGAAAGAGAGAGAGAGAAATATCAGTGTGTGGTTGCCTCTCATGCACCCCCTACTGGGGAGCTGGCCCACAACTCAGGCATATGCCCTGACTGGGAACTGAACCAGCAACCCTTTGGTTTGCAGGCTGTTGCTCAATCCACTGAGCCACACCATCCAGGGCTGAATCCTTAATCTTTGTAAGCCTAATTTTAATCATCTATTAAAGACATTAATACTACCAATTTGCATATAGTTGTGAGGATTAGAAATAATGTGAATAAAGATTTATCCATTAGCTTCTTCATGAGCGGTGGGTCTTCACTGTTATTGTTACTGACTTTTTCACCACATCTACTCTATTCTCCCAGACAAACCCTCTCTTCAAGCCCAGTGGTTCCCAACAGGCACCCTGCTGACCATCTGCAAGATATTCCACCAAGTTGTGACAAATGTGCAATGTTTGTTGTTGCTACAATTGAATGTACACTGTGTTTTGCCATCATCTGTCAGATGGAACCTTCAGCTGAGAGGATGTGGGGTGTCCAGGAAGAGATAGAAGTGAGCATAATTCTAAAGTGAGATTTACAGAAATATGCAACAAAAACTTCTGCTCCATGAGTACAGATGACCAGGGGGGTAAACTACTCAAATACAATCACATTGTATTTGAAGTGCTGAAGAGTGACCACTGGGGCTGTGTAATCACTGGGGTACATTTTATGTCCTGGGAAAGTATTCTTACAGTATAGTACCAATTGGGTATGAGTGTTATGGATTCACCTAGTGTTATCTTAAATCTCTTCATACCTTAAAAAGTGCTGCTCACTATTTTGGAGTGTCATGAAAAAAAAACATTTAGGAATCACTTTCTTAGTCACATCAAAGTGCTTATGGTCCCCTGACATACAAAACTCTTCTTTTGCCTTGGCTCACCACACACACACACACACACACACACACACACACACGCACGCGCGCGCGCAAAGCAAAATAGACTCTTCTTGTCAGTCTGGTAAACTCTGCTTTCGGCACACTGTTTAAATATTTTTTTACCACCTAAAATCCAGGGTGGGGGTAAATTATAAATAGTAGTCTGGAAGTTAGGAGACAAAAGTGCTATAGGAAACTTAGAAATTATAGGGAACTCAGTGTGTTCAAGAATAGCTTTCCAAAACTATGAGCACTCAGAGCCACTGCATGGTTCCCTGTGACTGAATTTGTCCACAGTGCTGGTGCTGAGGGGGGAACAGCAACTCTCCCCCTGTGCTACTGTTGTGGGTGTTCAATGACACGGTGCATAGGAAGTTGCCCAGGACTTCTGCTCATGTCCCAAAAGGGATGGGCTCCTCTTCAGTGGCCAAGGAACA
This sequence comes from Artibeus jamaicensis, assembly GCF_021234435.1. Taxonomy (NCBI): domain Eukaryota; kingdom Metazoa; phylum Chordata; class Mammalia; order Chiroptera; family Phyllostomidae; genus Artibeus; species Artibeus jamaicensis. The sequence continues at coordinate 419,488 of NW_026521764.1, read as the reverse complement.
CAACCCTGACCTGGAGAACGTGAACCCAGGCCAAGTGTTTTAATTATTGCAACTTAAAATTCTCAGGGGAAACTCAAACTCTGCATTCTGTATTAGGCCACAATTGATTCTGATATAGGATCCACAAACCCCACTCTGAGAAAAAAAAATGTAAGTCATTTTCTAGTCAATAAAAACATGTAACTGAATCAAAACCCACAATTTTAAAAGTTGAAGGAACACCCCTATGTTTCTAACATTGATTAGAATGTTAGATTCCTAACCAGCACGTTGATTCCTAAACACTCAAACCCACTGAGCGTCCTTCCTCCAGTTACGGCAATGAAATCTACTGTTAGGAACAGCATTGTATCTCCCCCAAGTTCACGCATTGGAGGTAAAGCCTCTGAGAAAGCAGTGAATCCAATACGACTGATATTCTTACCAAAAAAGCGGCCGACACGACCTGCACACAGAGGAAAGGCTGTGTGAGGACACCATGAGAAGGCCGTCACCTGCCAGCCAGGAGAAAAGTCCTTACCAGACACCAACCCTGCTGGCCCCTCAATCTTGGATTTCCAACCTCCAGAACGGTGAAAAAATAAATTTCTTTTGCTTAAGCCACCCAGCCTGTGGCATTGTTAGGGCAGCCTGAGCTGAGCTGAGAAACACATCACCATTCTAAAACATAAGAAGGTATCTGTGGCCTGGGGGTATTTTCTATTGACAGGAATTGCTGATGTGGACACAACCATTTGCACCTGAAAGAAAATATCCAAGAAAAAGATATTTCCACGGGTTTTTACACATGCAGACATTTAAAAAAAGATTTTTATTTATTTATTTTTAGAGAAAGGAGAAGGGAGAGAGAAAAAGGGAAAGAAACATCAATGTGTGGTTGCTTCTCATGTGCCCCCCAACTGTGGACCTGGCCTGCAACCCAGGCAAGCACCCTGACTGGGGATCGAACTGGTGACCCTTTGGTTTGCAAGCCCACACTCAGTCCACTGAGCCACACCAGCCAGGGCACATGGAGACATTTTTTAACATCATAATGTTTTGGTGTCAGCATGGTACTTATATATATTACAACTTCTGAATAAAATGTGCAGTTTTTTAAAAAACTGAACAGACTGAAAAGTAAACCATTTTTATGAGATCCATCAAAGAAGTGAAGTCACAGGGTAAACCACTACCCCAAACACTGGAGAGACAGATGGGTGGAGACAGAGAATCGAGACTCACTGGAGAAGAAACCTGTAAGCAAAAGCCACTATTAAAACCAGTGCCTGGCAAACCTGACTGATAACTGAAGAATTACTGGAGGCTCACTGTGAACAAGTCTGAGAGTTCAAAACTCAGTAGGGGCCCAGCCATAAGGTGGCGTCTACACTTCTGCAGTTTTTACCTCCAGAATCGCTACTGAGTTCTCCCTTGAGTACTTGCTTCTGGTAGGAGGAGGGGGAAAGCGACCATTTTGATATATGTCAGAACATTCTCTTCTTAACAAGTCCTCCCCAGATCATTCTCTTCAAGAGAGACTATTTTACCAGAGCCTAACCTCTCAAAGGTTTATCGAAGCCCCACTGACCTGAGAGATGGGATATCCAACTCCACACCCCTTTTGCCATCCTGTCCCATGTTAGGAGTGGGGACTGAGAAGCACTTGTGAAGGTCACAGCCCAGAGGCACAGACTCACTAAAAGACTGAGACCTAACCATAGGACCACAGAACGTCTCCTCCCCTCCCTACCTCATCACCATACCACTATTTAGTGCTCTTATGCAATATGTCATACCTGGCTTTAAGTAAAATATTACAAGGTATTCTAACAGGCAAAAAAAATGTACTTTATAGAGACAGAGTAACCATTAAGAACTAGATTTGAATGTGGCAAGGATGTTGGGATTATTAGACTGGGAATTTAAAACAATTATGATTAATATGCTAAATGCTCTACTGGATAAAGCAGACAGAATATAAGAACAAGTGGGCAATGTAAGCAAAGAGATGAAAATTCTAAGAAAGAATTAAAAATAGATGCTAGAGATAAAAACACTGTAACAGAAAAGAAGAATGCCTTTGATGGGCTCAATAGCAGATTGGACATGGCTGAGGAAAAAATCTCTAAGCATTAGGATACATCAGTGGAAACTTCCAAAACTAAAAAGGAAAAAAGAGCCCCCTCCCCAGAAAGGAACAGAATATCTAAGAACTGTGGGACAACTACAAAAGGCATAACGTATGTATGATGGTAATACCATAAAGAGAAGAAGGAGACAAAAACAGAAAAAAATATTTGAAGCAATAATGACTGACAATTTCTGTAAATTAATGTCAGACACCAACCCACAGGTCTAGGAAACTCAAACACTGAGAAGGATAAATGCAAACAAACAAATAATGCAAACCCAACAAACAAACAAGTAAAACAACCTGCAGAAATCTGTACCACAGGTTTATTAGCTTTAAAAATGTTAGAAATAACTTTCTGTCGGTGGTGTTGGTGTTGAAATGAGTGGTTGAGGTGGGTGGTAGGCTAATGATCAGAAAAAACCGTCAAGCCCAAAAGGCCAAACACCGACCTGTCCTCCAAGACCAGAGTTCCATCTGGCCCACTGCCCTTCCCGCCAACCCAATCAAAGAACCATGTGCAAAACTCACCCAGGGCATATTCCCGTCTCCATCTTGGAGTCAATCATCCATGCAAGATGTATTTGTTAGGGTGTTTGAAGACAGGAAGTAGGAATGTGATCATCTTATACTAACAAGGTTTTTAAACCGTTTTTGTACCTTCTTGCTAACAATGGATACATTTTGGGCATTGGATTAAGACCTGCTTTCATTGCAGTACACCATCTGGTAACAATGGTATGAGGGAGACATGTTCTTCGAGTAGCTGTTAAAACAATCTGATCATTTCTGACAGCCATTTTGACCGAGGTCAGTTTGTGATGGAAGTGAATGGACTTGAGAAGACATTTGGGGAGTCAACCCTGTATTCATGGGTTGCTGCCAAGTTGCCCCCAGAGATCTCTGTTTTCATGATGCCTGGTTTTACTGACCTTACATATCACCTTATGATTAATCTTGCTATTAATGAATCATGTTATTCCTCTAACTCTAAAATTGTCTATGATATTCTATTCAGCAAAAGAAACAATTAAATCTCTTAATCATATTTTCAAACTCACTGACAATCCAGTCCAAATCTAAATTCCTAATTTAGCGGCTCACTACTCCCTTCGTTCTAGTTAGACTGCTTTACACAGTCTCAGAAACATACTCTTGGCTGTTCTTTGTGAGTGACGTGCTGTTTTTAGAAAGTCCCACCTCAGTGACTCAACATACTGTCCCAAGATTGCCAGGCCCACCCCAGACCTACAGCCAGAGCATGGCCCCAGGAACCTGAGTTTTTGACAAGCCCTCCAGAATATTCTGATGTGCGTCTTGAGAACCATTGACCTGTTCTGCATATTCTTTCATGGAACATCCGTTGAGTCCATTTGCTTTTAGGCTTTAAGATCCAGATCAAACCCAGTCCCCCTGTGAAGGTTTCTTTCAACTACCCCAACCAAAGTTAAAGTCTCTTTCTTCTGAAAAATCTGAAGTGGTAATTGTTTGAACCACAATATTTGTCTTTTAGTTATGTTCTTTCTAAATTTTTAAGACATTTACTTCCTTTCTAGACTGCAAATAACAAAACAGAAGGAACTTCTTTGTATCTCCCCAAGCTCCTAGCAAGGTTTCTATTGTTGAGTTAGAAAATAATGGACTTTGATGAGATTTCCATTATTAGTCATTATCCCGATATCCCTGGAAGGAAAGTGTAATGGATGCTGGGGTGCACCACCCAGATCTTCCCTACAAGGCTGGGACAGTCCTTCCCCAGCTGCAAGGGCATGCTGCTTGCCGAAGGCTCACAGGTGAGCCTGTCTCCAGGAATTTCCCATAGCCAAAGAGCACCAGCATGTCCAGGGACACACCATTCCTTCAGGAGAAGCCCAATGCCCATAAAAATGTAGAAGGCCAGGTTCCCTTTAAGTAAAATAATTCTGCAGGGCTACCCCAGATGCAGAGCTCCCATAGGATAGGCTGAGCCCTGTCGCAATTCTGAAATTCCACCATTCCTCCATTAAATATTTTCTCCTGAAATAATAGAATGAATATGGAACTTCCTGTACAAGATGGGCACTCAAAAGATGTTGGTTGAATTCAAATTTAACTTATTGAATTTTAAAAATAATATACGTTTTTCTACCAAGATTTCCTACTGAGCTTCAAATACCTGATGAGCTTCTTATCTGAAACTCCTCCCGGAGCGCGTTGTAAGATTAATCCAAGATGTGGCCAACCGAGTACATGGCCATATGGCCGTGGTGGGACGGATGCAGATCTGAAACATGAAGGCAAGAGAGGGGAGAAAGGATGCTTAAAAGAGAGGCAGGACCAACCCAAAGGAAAATTTCTGCCCTTCACAACCTTTCTGCTTTATGAAGGTAACATTGAACTTTTCATATGAAATTCACATTAGGAGGAAACTATTGTACATAAATTCTTAATGCTATGGAACCCATTATGAACAGTCATCTAGAATATATGTGCCAATAAAAATGTTATGTAATTACAGCTGATCCTCATTATCCACAGGTTCTGTATTTGTGAATTCACCTACTCTAGGATTTATTTGCAACACCAAAATCAATGTTCCTGCTGCTTTGGGGGTCATTCACAGACACCTGCATGTGCAGAGAAGTGGAAAATTCAGTCCCCTAAAGTGCACACTCCCAGGTGAGCTTGAGCAAGGCAGAGCTTCTGCTTCCCTGTCCCAGCTTTCCCACTCCTAAAGACTTGTATTCTTGACCTCTTCAGTGCCACCCGTGTTTGCATTCTTGTCAGTGATGTCACTGCCTAAAACAGCCCCCAGGCACGAAGACAAAGTGCTGTCTCATGTTCCTAAGCACAAGGTTATGCTGTTGCCTTCTGGAGAAAATACGTGTGTTAGATATGCTTCATTCAGACCTGGGTTACAGTGCTATTGGCTGTGAGTTCAGTGTTAATGAATTAACAGTAATATGTTAAATATGAGCGTAAGGTACCTTTAAACAGAAACATACATTTAACAAGGCTATATATTGACAGGGTGACAAAAAGGTTGTGACCAGTAGTTTTCAGGAAACTAACCTTGTATTTCCCCTAGGAGCAAAAGTTCAGTGTTTATTTGTTTTTAAATTTTTTTATTGTTGTTCAAAAAGTTCAGTGTTTGTTGACTCCATGTTCCTGGTGAGTTTATTGAACATAACTCCCACAAACAATGAGTATTGACTGTATTTCCACAGACAGCCTCTCCCTGTCCCCACAAAGATCACAAAAACAATCACATTGAACGTTCCTCAGGGCCCACAGGCCCTTTGACGGTCTACTAGGCACAGAGTCTTACATTTTTGGTTTTGGGCAGCTGCTCTGGACTGAATGGTATCCCTGCAAAATTCATATATTGAAGCTCGTCCCCCTGACCCCATGGGCTGGTTGTTTGGAGATGGGGCCTTTGCGAGGTGATTGGGTTGGGATGAGGTATAAATTCCTCAGGGTGGGATCAATGCCTTTACAGGAAGGGACGCCAGGAAGCTTGCTTCCTGTCTCTTCATCAGCATGCAGGCACCAGGGAAGGCTTGTGAGGAGGACACAGCGAGAAGGCAGCCTTCTGAAATCCGAGGAGAAGCTCTCACAGACATCAACCCTGCTGGCACCTTGACTTTGGACACCCAGTCTCCAGAACTGCGAGAAATAAATTCCCATTGTTTAAGCCACCCAGCCTGTGGCATTTTCCCCACAGAGCTGATCGCCACAGAGTACCCGAACAAGATATGAATGCACTTGAGTATTAATCTATTATTTTACTAAAAATGTGGAAATCCTTCTCTTGCTCCTTTCTTGGTCAGAGCCTAGGTGGGGTCACAAGAGTGACAATCCAAGCCTACCTAATGTTAACTATGTCAAGGGCTCGTGACAGGTCACGGTGAAGTGTGAAGTGAAAGCCCCAAAGCATAAGGCAAGAAAGCCAGGCTAGAAAGAGTAGTAGGTGAATAAGCAAAAAACAGTCCAGAGCTTGAATAGAACTGGACATTCCAGTTTGTCTTCCAGTGGAGGATGGTGAGGTGGCTTAAAGGTACAGAAAACCAGGTTTAAATGCTGGGCTAGAATCGAAAAAAGAGAGGATTGGGGTGTATTACCCTTCTCTTTATCTCAGAGAAAATTCTCTTTCCATTTCCACTGACCCAGATTAAAATGATCCACTAAACAAGACAAAGTACAGCTTTCATTTCTAAAATGATAAAATTATTTTTTTCTAATTATAAAAATTACATTCAATCATGTTGAAAATTTGAATCGTACAGGGAATCACAGGCTACCCCTCCCAATTCCATCCATGAGAGAGAACTATTGTTTGCACATTAGTGGTCACCCTACAAATAATCTTAACAATGTGTGCTGGGCATCAGTAATTATAGAGCAAGATGAACATTTTAAACATGGGAATAAGATTTAGTGGCATTTACAAATCATAACTTATTTTTAATCACCTATGAAAAAACAAGTAGACTTTTTCCATAAGCAAGACTGTGTAGTAAAGCCCTGGCTGGCGTAGCTCAGTTGGTTGGAGCATCATCCTGTGACCAAAAAGTTGTGGGTTTGATTCACGGTCAGGGCGCACACCTGGTCTGGGCGAGGACAGGAGGCGACCAAATGATGCTCCCCTCTCACATAGATGTTTCTCCCTTTCCTTTCCTCTCTCTCTGAAAGCAATTCAAAAATGTCCTCTGGTGAGGATTAAAAATTGTTTTTAAAGACTGCAGTGAATAACCACATTTGTGCATCTATGCACACTTGTTGAATTATCATTTCTATTTAAATTCCAAAAAGAATTAATTCTGAGGCAATGTGAATAATTTTAGAGAGGCACTGAGAAAAACAGTACTTTCATGAACCTGTCAGATGGCATTTAGAAAATTTCATCTGGCACAGATACTGAGTTTGAATTAACAGGTTTTCCACACTCTTCACCTCTTTGGGTTTTCTGGCCAATATAAAGCCTATTATGTTGGCTGTGGCATTAAATTGACTGCCATTTGCACTGCAAGTAAATTTCTCTCTACAGTGAATGTATTGATATTCCAAAAGTCCTGACCTCACACCAAGGGCTTATTTGATCATTAGTCAAGTTAATGCAGAAGCTGTAAATGCAGAAGTATCAGTAGCAATATGAAAATAGCCTCGCATGAGATCCTTCTAAATACATCTCATCTCTACTCATAATTGCTTGTGAAAATAATAGTGTTTCAGCTTGAGCTGCTATAACAAGATCCCATACACCAGATGGCTTACACAACAAATTATTTCTTGTGTTTCTGGAACCTGTGGAGTCTAAGATCTCCCCAGCAGATCCAGCGTCCGGTGAATCCAACATCGAGCCACCATTGGACTGGCTGTTCTTCTGCACATGGCCACCATCACACTGTGTCCTCGCATGACAGAGAGAAGGCTCGTCTCCTCCTCTTCTTATAAGGACACTAATCCCATCACGGGGGCTCCATTCTCACGGTCTAATTAATTCCCAGTGGCCCTGCCTCCCAATAATGTCACATTAGGGCTTCAACATATGAATGGGGAGGGGGGGCCACAAACATACAGTCATAACAATATGTTCCAAATATTTACTTTATGCAATTAAAGTTTTCAAATTTCTGAATTGCTCTAATCTTCTATTTTCAGCATCTTACTAAACATCTCCCCTTGAATACTCTCTAGACTCTCTGGACCCAATCAAAAATAGGAATAATAATAAGTAATACCGAGGGTCTGGTATTTATCAGGTGCTGCCACAAAAAGACATTATCACTCATCATGGCATGATAACAATTATTACTTCATTTGTACAGATGAGAGGTCTGAGGCTCTTCAATAAGTGATTTGCCTAAAGCTACCACCTGACCAATAAATGAAGGAAAGAGGAACTATCATTATTAAAACCTGACTATATTCTAGTTACTTTATATACATTTTTTTCATGTAATCTTCATAGCAACGCTGTGAGGTAGGTGTTATCTGTAATGTAGATAAATGGAGAAATAGGCTTAGACCGTTTCTACTCATTTCCTGTTTTTTTAAAAAAATATTTTACTCATTTATTTTTAGAGAGATGGGAAGGGAAAGAGAAAGACAGGGAGAGAAACATCAATGTGTTGTTGCCTCTCATGCGCCCCCTTCTGGGGACCTGTCCCACAACCTAGGCACATCCCTAACTGGGAATTGAACTGGCGAACCTTAGGTTTGCAGGCCCATGATCAATCCACTGAGCTGCACCAGCCAGGGCTCATGCCCTGTTTTTTTAGCACATATGACAGAGTGTCAGGTACACAGATGTGTGAGCTAATGACTGACTACACAAGTAACAGTTCTCAGCACACCATGGGCTTCCATGTGGACAAAAAATAGCTATTTAATTGTCTCACCAAACTTCTTATTTCCTGCTAGAAAAATTTCTAAGTCTAAGAAACAAAAGGAAAATAAAATACAAGTGATGACGGTCGTTTTCAGATGTCCGTCATCAGCTCTCTGAAAGCAGTCTTCTTGGTACAGAATTACAGTGGCAGGTACGGGGGACACACTCAGCAAATGCAGTACCTTAGCACATATTTTTCTCTCATAGTTAACCCCCAAATAATTGCATATCATTTACAAATTTTCAATGTTATCTCACTGTATTGTGGTCTCCATAAGGAATAAAGACTAATGTTTAAAAGAAGATGAATAAGACATAATTTCAAGGCCAAATATGTGTCACTTGTAGATTAAATTTGCAAACCTATTCATTTACTATGCTCACTTGGGAAGATGGGAGATACAGACTTAGTCCCCTAAGTGACCTTTTCCTGAGAAATAATTAATTGGCATGTGCTGCGCTTTGTTAAAGAAAGCAAACACCCTTCATGAATATAAATTTAATGTCTTTTGAAGCAAATAAACCTAGATTAAAAAAAAACAAAACGACCTCTACCTTCTTTCTGAATTCTGCATTTCTGAGAAATGTAAAATTCTATATTGTCTATTTAAGTTTTCACAAACAAATAAAAAGCTTCTGGAACCAGTCTTCTGTTAATGGGTTTCCATGAACCACGGTTGGAGATGTAACCACAGTATGTAACTCATGAGCAAAGCATTCAGAATGTGTCAGACATGAGCAATGTCTGAAGAACGTTTGATTCACCTCTGCCATTCACAGAAGCCAAAGGCACAGGTACAGAAAACACTAATGTTTGGTCTCTACAGCAGACTGAAAAAGACAGTGTTACAATGTTGATATTTAATGCAGGATACCAATAAGGGGAAGGGACACCCCACCTGCCATGTCTTCCTCTTCCTGGGAAGCAAAATGAAAAAGTCAAGGACACTTTGGGAGCTGCTGATGGCAAACATAACAAACAACCATGAAATCTCTCTTAGAGTCTGTGTGCACATGCATGTGTGAGCATGTTTTATTAGAATACTGAGAAGAGGTATTATTTCTGTAGACACTAAGGGAAAACTCTTGATGTATATGAAGTTTTAAAGCCGAGAGACTCTACAGGAACAACTTCTAAAATGTTCAAGGCTTAAGGGAGAGAGAGAGTGAGAAGGAAATTAATTTTCAGAGTTTATTATATAAGGTAAAATGTTTGATAGTTATTATTTGCCCAAACTATTTAAGACAAATGAGTCTATTTACTGAGGGGGAGGGGGCAGAGACAGAGAGGAGAGAAGAGGAGAGGAGAGGAGAGGAGAGGAGAGGAGAGGAGAGGAGAGGAGAGGAGAGGAGAGGAGAGGAGAGGAGAGGAGGAAGAGAATTGCTCCATCCATTTTAAAGTTAATCAGTATCCATGGTGATGTATTTCTCCAAAATAATATAATGGATTAAGCAGGGGCTGAGGGAGGAAAGAGGGCAGCATTGTGTACCCCCGCACCCAGCCCCCCATTTCAGATGAAATATACATAACACAAGAAAGGGCCGCTGGCAAGTAGCCACAGGAAGAGCACCTGGAAGATTAAAGCTGGGCCGTAACATTAACAAAGTACAGACCACACTGAATTAATGAGCACTGGAGATAGACATTCAGTGGAGTCTTAATTTATTTTCCTTTTCTAGCTCATCCTTTAAGAAAATGACAGTGTCTTCTTATCGATTTTACACTCAGAGATCAATCAGAATTGCCCTGACTCAGACAAAATTTACAGCAGTCTCTGACACTGCCCCGAGCGTGTGGGCCCAAACAGACACCACAAGGAAGCAATAGATCATGTTTGTATGTAGAGCTTGACGTGCTTAAAAATAAGCTAATCTGTAGTGGAATTTCCTTCTTTTTGACAAGTAGCTCTGCCCAGCTCTTCGGCCCCTTGTTATGAATTTCTCTCCCGGCTCCACTATTAATTATAACATGCGAAAAGGATTCATGGGTTTGGGCCCTGAGGGAGGTCATCTGATCTGTAGTTTTAGATAAAATATAAACTAACAGATCACTCCTAGTTAAACAATATGAAATGTCACTCTGAGGGACTCCATTAAAAAAAATAAAAGCTAGAGGTGTTCCGTCAAGAACTATGATCAATTCTGACAACCCAACAATATCAGGGCTAAATGATGGCCCTGCACATTCCTAAACAGTCCCCGGTGGAAATTGCTGTATCCGGAAGCTCTTTTGTGCAAGTAACTAGCTGTATTAAATGCAATAATTACAGAAAAGACACTGACTGGCGCTCAGGCAGTTAGTTGTTGGCGAAGCTGACTTGTTTCCACACCACCATTTATCTTGTAACTGGGCTGCATGTGCCCCGACTTGACACACTGGAGAGAAAGTCTATGGGGCTTCCACTCCCAAGCCCACAAGAGTCTCTGGCTCACAGTGTGCCAGTAGAGAGAATTATTCCAGAGGCGTTTGCTCAACAGGGACTGAGGAAAAACATGAAAACAGTTGTGTGGGGGGAAATGCATTTGTGGATTTGGCTGGGATGGGGCTGTATCTGCCAACAGCTCAGCTACAGGGAAACCCCTTGTTGGATGAATGAGAGATCTGCTTCCTTCCAAAGCTGTGCTATCTCAACCTCCAGCAGACAGATGTACACACTGAATAAAGGATAGTGGAATAGGCCCAGTGATACAGTTTTCTCACAGCTAATTGACCAGTAACATGTAAGAAGACAATGTTCCTCTACGTTGCTGCCTGGAAAGAAATGAAACAATTTACGTATCAAGATATCAGAATAACAAACTGATTTGAAGCAGTTTGGGAGACCTCTCTTAAGTCACTGGTGGATGCATTTAAACGTATTACAAAAGAATTAAAGGTAAATTAAAAATGCATGTGGAAGGCAACGCAGCTTTTCTCTGTGGAGAGGATTGTCCCAATTCTCAGAGGTTGATATTTAAAGTTATCTTTTTTTAAAAAAAGATATCTACCTACTAAAATATACCAATATTTGAAATTTGAATTGTCGACAAGGTCAAGTTCATAAAGGGCTTCTCTAATGAACTATAAAAGAAAACACCATTACATCGATGGTATTTCACAGATAAGTTTTTTTATTTTTACTTGTTGTTGTTTTGCTATAAAACACCCACACATGGACCCTGGCATTTTATTTTGCCAGGAGATAGTAAATATCCATAAAATCATATCCAACAGCAGCAAATGTAACTTAAAATTATTTACTGAGAAACTCCTCTGTGCCAGGTTCTGATGGACCCTGGGGATACAGACGAGGAAGTTATGGCCGTTTCCTAAGCTGAATCTAGTAAGAATAAGAGGCATGTCGACATCAATGCAATGTGATATGTTCCATAGAAGTGTACAGTTGAGAGAGATCAAAACTGCCTAGGGAAGGAAGAAGCATTTAGGAAAAATAATAAAGAGGAATAGAATTTCATTTGGATTTTGAAGGATGAGCAGAGATTTTCCAAGGTGACCTGGGAAGAATGGCGATGAGAAGCATCCCTGCCCGTGGGAACAGCGAGAGCAGAGAGAGATGGAGGTGTGAAAGTGTGTGCCAAGGTCCTGCAAAGGCAGGTAAGTGGAGAGACTAACGCAAAGAGGTTTAGTAGAGGGGCAGCTAGAATGGAGGCTTAGCTTGGCTCAGAGTTCTCACAGAATGCAGGCAGTAGAGAGCCTCTGCTTGTGTGCGTGCAAGTACCTGAACCTGTTTAGCAGGAACTTAGCATGGCTGTTCCCTGTAATGAGAACTCTGGCAAAAGTGTCAGAGCTGAATGCAATAGGCAACTTATTGCAGAGGCAGTGAGGATATGGCTGTGATAGTTCAGCCATGAATGATCACGCTTTCCATCTAAGTGTGTTTATTATATATATATATTATATTATATATAATGTATATATATAATATATATATATTCTTTTTCTCAACAAAATTAACTTGGGCAGATTAGTTTCTCCTGCTCAATATGTTATGAATACTCATTTTCTCCCTGTGAGTAATGGGGTTGTGCTTGTTCTAGATGGAGATAACAGACCCAATCGCTGGGAGAGGACAGTGAGTGCGGTGGTTGAGTGCCCAGACTGCAGAACCATAGTGATCCATTCAGTGCTGAGCTCCCCCTCCTATTTGTGGTTTAACTTTGGGCAAGTTACTTACTCAGCTCTGCTGGGCTACAGTGGCAGGAGTCCACTGGACATGGTGGTAATAATAGCACCCAGCCTTTAGGCTTGTTGTGGGTTAAAATTAGTTAATGCCTTAAGTGCTTCAGAATAGTCTCTAGCCCTGGCTGGGTGGCTCCACTTGTTGGAGTGTTGTTCCATGCACTGAAGAAAGGCTGTGGTTTGATTCCTGGTCAGGGCACGTGCCCAGGTGGTGGGTTAGATCCCTGGGCTTGGCAGTGCAGGAGGTAACTAATTGATGTCTCTCTCTGTCTCCTTCTCTCCCTCTCTCTCACTTCCCCTCTCTCTAAAATTTAAAATAAAAATAAGAAGAATAGCCCCTAAATTCTCAGATTTCTTTTGTCAAATTTGAAGAGGGATTTCAAAACTAGCATAATGGAAAAACTGTATAGATCTAAATATTGTAATGCGGTCAAATGTATTGATCAGTGAGTGATTTTGGGTGGGAGGGTGGTGTCTCTCAAACTATCCCAAATAATTTTCTTTCTTCGAATGAAATTATTCCCAAACAATGATATACTAAAAAGAAAGAAAATTATAGACCAATACCCCAATGAACATAGATGCTAAAATCCTCAATAAAATATCAGCAGACTGAACACAGCAATGCATCAAAAAGATCATACACCATGACCAAGTGGGATTTATTCTGGGAATGCAAGGTTGGTACAATATTTGCAAATCAATACATGTTATTCACCACATAAACAAAATGAAGGATTAAAACCACATCATCATATTAATAGATGCAGCAAAAGCTTTTCATAAAATCCAGCACCATTTATGATCAAAACTCTCAACAAAGTGCGAATAGAGGGAACATACCTAAACATAATAAAGGCCATACCTGACAAACTCATTGCCAGCATCATACTCCATGGGCAAAAACTACAAGCATTCCCTTTAAGATTAGGAATGAGACAGGGATGCCTGCTTTTACCTCTTTTATTTAACAGCACTGGGGGCACTAGCTACAGCACCTGACAAGAAGAAACAAAATGCATTCGAACTGGAAAGGAAGAAGTAAAACTGTATTTGTAGATGACATGATACTGTACATAGAGAATCCCAAAGATTCCACAAGGAAGCTACTAGGTCTGATAATGAATTTGGCTAAGCAGCAGGTTACAAAATCAATGTCCAGAAATCAGTTGCATTTTTATATGCCAATAATGAGCAAACAGGAAGGAAAATTAAGAAAATAACTGTATTTATAATTGCTTCAAAAAGAGTAAAATGCCTAGGAATAAACCTAACCAAGAATGTAAAAGACCTGTACATGGAAAATTGTAAGACACTGAAGAAAAAAATTGAAGAAGACACAAATAAGTAGAAGCGCATACCATGTTCATGGATAGGAATAATTAACATCATTAGAATGCCTATAAACCCAAAGCAATCCATAGATTCAATATAATTCCTCTCAAGATTACAATGATGTATTTCAAAGAACTAGATCAAATATTTCAAGTATTTATATGGAACCACAAAAGGCCCTGCATAGCAATAGGAAAAATAAACAAATGGGACTACACCCATCTGAAAAGTTTTTGCACAACAAAGGAAATCATCAACAAAATAAAAAGACAACACACAGAATGAGAGAACATATTTGCCTATACATCTAAAAAGGGTCAATATCCAAAATTTATAAAGTACTTACAAAACTCAACACCAAAAAAAACCCTTCACAATACAAAAAAATAACCTAATTTAAAAATGGGCAAAAGACTTGAATAGACACTTCTCCAAATAGGACATACATATGGCCAATAGATATATGAAAAGATACTCAATGTCACTAATCATCAGAGAAATGCAAATTAAAACCACAATGAAATACCATCTCACACCTATCAGTATGGCTGTCATCAATAAGTCAACAAAGAACAAGTGCTGGTGAGGATGCGGAGAAAGGAGGTGCTTTTGCACTGTTGGTGGGAATGCAGACTAGTGCAACCAGTGTGGAAGGCAGAATGGAGATACCTCAAAAAATTAAAAGTGGATCTGCCTTTTGACCCAATGATCCCACTTCTAGGAATATCTGAAAGAATCCAAAACACTAATTTGAAAGATTGTAAGCACCCCTATGTTCATTGCAGTGTTATTTGCGATCACCAATATATAGAAGCAGCCCATATATAAAATAAATGAACAGATAAAACAACTATGGGACATTTACACATTGGAATTGTCTTTGCTATAAAAATGAAAAAAATTTTACCATTTGCAACAGTGTGGATGGACCTGGAGAATATTATGTAAGTGAAATAAGCCAGTCAGAAAAGGACAAATACCATATGATTTCACTCATACATGCAATCTAATGAACAGCCTGAACTAACAAGCAAAGCAAAGACAGACTCATGGATGGAGAGCAAATGACAGCTAGTGGGGGGAGGGTGGGAGGAGGTGGAGAGATTGAGCCAAAAAGAGAAAGGACTCATGGACATGGACAACAGCGTGGTGACTCCTAAGGGGAAAAGGGGTATAAGGGGACTAAATGGTAATGGAAAAAAATACAATAAAGATTAAATTCAAAATGTTTTAAAATTTAAATAAGTAAATAAGAAAAATAGAAAGCTGCATTTTCTTTGTCAGAACCAATTCATACTATATTAGTGAAAACTACGTAGTCTGTGGTGAATACTCAAAATAATAATTGACAGTTTTTCTTTTATTGTAACTTAATGGCTTTTTGGTTTTATCTTATATATTTATGTACACTATAGCATATATGTGTTTTTTGTTAACTTCTGACTAAAATATTATGAAGTTGCATAGAAAAAGGAAAGAACTATTTAACCAATAAATTGACATCCAAAAGTGAGCATAACTTGGTACCAATCACAAACTGAATAATTTTTTGCTATGTAGCATGGACCATACCTACTTTGACTCAGTGCTACTGTGTATAAATCTTAAGGATTCATAAAGTGATGACAAGATATTATATTAATTCTTTCTTTTTAAAAATAATTTAACCCACAAATGTATATTGAGAACTCTGTGTGTTCTCAATTTGACTCAGCCACTGAAGCATACTGTCATTTTTATCCTAAGAGATATTTCCATATGCTCTCACCTTTCCCATAAAATCCTATTTCCATTCATTTGTCCCATTATGTTCATTTATCTTATGAAATCATTATTTCATCAAGTTGATCTATATATCATCTTTTCAGAATGAACTCCTAACATTTTATCTGCCCCCTGGCCATTAAAGCATTCTTTTCGTAGCAAGGGAGAACCAAAGGAATAAAGTTTCTAAAATATTTCCTAAATTAAGTTCAACTAATCCAATAAAATTTTCTCTTCTGTCAAAATATTTCCTGTTGACCAATTAAGTTTATTTGTCTTCTTTAGAAACCTAATTGCTATGCACTGGTATAAGGTAAAAAACCCAAACAGGTAGATTTAAAAGGTACAAGGGATACAGAAAATTATTTAAATTCACCAGTTTGCTGTAGGTGCCTTCCCAGAGGTTTGCTTTCCATCTTTCTGCTTCCCTTTCGTTTGCTCTGTGGTGATTCAGACTCTTCTGGAATTCTCAGGGAAACTCCCACAAGGACACTGGTCCATTTTACTGGTCTGTGCTGATGGTTTTCCATGACACAAATACTCAAGAATTACCTTAACTTATGAATCAGATGTTTTTAAAAAATGAGTGGGATAATAAATTCTAAATATTCTTGGTATTATTTTATTTTACTTTTTTCTATCATATAATTAATACATATTTATTGTAGAAAATATAAAAAGAGAAAAATAAGGACTTAAAATTCTTATCTTTTATGCATTGTTTACATATTTAAATATATTTATCTTTGCATATATCTATGATCCTGTTTTCTTTTTAAATTTTCATCAGAGTATATGAATACTGCTTTTAGAGAGAGACACCTACATGAGAGAGAAACATCAATTGGTTGCCTTCTGTTCATACCCCAACTAAGGATTAACCTGCAACATAGATATGTGCCCTGACCGGGAACTGAATTTTCAAACTTTTGGTGTACAGAGGATGCTCAAACCAATTGAGATAATAATATAAAGCTATTTTGGCACATCCAGCCAACATGGAGGTATAGGTAGATACACTCTGCCTCCTCCTTTGTCCTATACTTTGAAGGACAACAAATTAAAAAAAAACCTCCAACTGTCAAAAAATCAAACCGTATGGAACTCAGACAATGAAGGAGTTAAAGCAGAAACATTAATCCTGACTGGTAGGAGGGGCAGAGATGAGCAGCTGGGATGGAGAGGATGCCCAGCAACGCATTAGATAGCGGACCAGACAGGTGAGGCAGTGGCTGGTGGACCAGGTGGTCCCACATTCACATACAGAAAAACCAGATAAATCTAGAGGAACAACTGGAGAGCAAGACAGACCACACAACCTAGGGTTGTAGCTCAGGGAAATAAAGCTTCAAAACCTCTGGCTATAAAAACCTGTGGGGGTTGTAGTGGTGGGAGAAATTCTCAGCCTCACAGGAGAGTTTGTTGGAGAAACCTGCAGGGCCCTAGAACATACAGAAAACTACCCACCCAGAAATCAGTACCAGAAGGGTCCAATTTGCTTGTGGGTAGTGGGCAAAGTGACTGAAAACCAGCAGAGAGCAGAGCAAGTGCCATTGTTCCCTCTCAACACCCCCCCCATAACAGCACCACAATGCAGTAAAATGGGTTGCCCAGCCCTGATGAATATCTAAGGCTCTTAGGTATTCATCTAAGAATACCCCTTACTACAGTGCTCCAAGACAAAAAACTATGGCTCAAGTGAAAGAACAGATCAAAGCTCCCAAAATAGAACTAAGCAATGAAGAGATAGCCAACCTATCAGATGCAGAGTTCAAAACACTGGTATTCAGCATGCTCACAAAAATGGTTCAGTATGGTTGCAAAATAGAGGAAAAAGTGAAGGCTATGCAAAGTGAAATAAAGAAAAATATATAGAAAACCAACAGTGAAGGGAAGAAAACCTGGACACAAATCAACAGTTTGGAACAGAAGGAAGAAATAAACATTCAACTATAACAGAAAAAAGAAACAAGAATTCAAAAAAAAAAAGGAGGAGAGGCTTAGGAACCTCCAGGACAACTTTAAATGTTCCAACATCCACATCATAAAGGTGCCAGAACGAGAAGGGGAAGAGCAAGAAATCAAAAACTTATTTGAACACATAATGAATGAAAACTCCCCCAATCTGGCGAAGAAAATAGACTTCTAGGAAGTCCAGGAAACTCAGAGAGTACCAAAGAATTTGGACTCAAGGAAGCTCACACCAAGGCACATCATAATTATATCACCCAAGATGAAAGATAAGGAGAGAATATTAAAAGCAGCAAGAGAAAGAAAGACAGTTACCTACAAAGGACTTCCCATAAGTCTTATCAGCTGATTTCTCAAAAGAAAGCTTACAGGCAAGTAGGGACTGGAAAGAAGTATTCAAAGTCATGAAAGGCAAGAACCTACATCCAAGATTGCTCTATCCAGCAAAGCTTTCATTTAGAATGGAAGGGCAGATAAAGTGCTTCCCAGATAAGGTCAAGTTACAGGAGTTCATCATCATCAAGCCCTTGTTACATGAAATGTTAAAGGGACTTATCTAAGAAGAAGAATATTAAAAATATGAACAGTAAAATGACAACAAATTCACGACTATCAATGACTGAACCTAAAACAAAAACAAAAACAAAAAACAAACAAAGCAATCAACTAGAACAGGAACAGAAGCACAGAAATGGAGATCACATAGAGGGTTAACTGTGGAGAGGGGAGAAAGTGAGGTAAAGGTACAGGGAATAAGAAGTATAAATGGTAGGTAGAAAATAAACAGGGGGAGTTAAGAATAGTATAGGAAATGGAGAATTCAAAGAACTTACATGGAAGACCCATGGACAAGAACTAAGGTGGGGGAATGCTGGTGAGGGGGTGCACGGCAGAGGAGAATAAAGGGGAGAAAAAAGGGACAACTGTAATAGCATAATCAATAAAATATACTTAAAAAAAACAAAGCTTTTTTATCTTTTTTTAAAAAGATAAATACTTGTCATTAACACCTTTCCTATTTGATGAATACCTTTTCTTCTTCTTTTAATTATGAAAGGGCTACGATTTATTCAACCAAATTCCTATGACCAATCTTGGAGGTTAAAGTCTCTGATACTATAAACTGTTAATATTGTAGACTTAGTTTTGCACTTAATTTTTATTATTTTCCAAGTGTATTTTTCTAGAAAATAAAAATATTCGGTGAAAGAAATTGTCGGTGATTTTTTTCAGGGGAACCTCTCCACATTTTTTTTCAAGAATAACTAACGAACTGATAAACTGATCCACTAAGTATTTTTTTTAGTATTCTGCCTTCCTGTGAAGGCATAGTAAACCCCACCGAGAACTTTATGACTCTGTTTTCTTCCCACTCAGGCCAGCCCAATTTTCTTTTTCTTAGGAGATCAAAATGGCAGAGCGAGCAACATGTGCCTCGAAATACAGATTGAACTATTTAAAATTGGTCAAAAATGGTTGGAAATTGACAATTTCATGGTGTTCAATGTCACTTTATTCATTAGTGCAAATGATCTTTTCTCTGGCCCACCTTACTTGGAGTATTTGGCTATCCTGACGCATTTTGGTGCCCTGAGCAATTTTTATTTGGAGGCTTGTGATAAAAAATAGTGTTTGTCACATCAGGAGTAGTAAACTGGCTTTTGAACAGTGCATGCATTAAGTAAAATAAAATGCACGCCCCCCAATTTAAATAGCTTCTGGACACATTCTGCAAGACCCTAAGTTGTGTCAAAGGAGAATAATAAGAGTGCTCAAACTTAGTTTAAAGACATGCATGTTAGTTGAGAGGATGTTCTGATTTCATTTTAAGGAAAAAACTATTTCAAAGTGTCTGGGTGTTCAGAGTCACCTAAATAACTAGATGCCAGTGGTTATATCCTTGGTTCAGAATTTAGAATTATGGAAATTCTACATTGGCATGCTGTACAGGCCAGTGTAAGGTACAGTAACATATGCCTATGAGGGAAAATATAGAACTTTCATGCATCAAATGAGCAAGGTTTGACAGGCAGTTCCATTTGGAGATGGGTCATGCTGCTGATAACTACCACACTTTTTAAAGGTTACATTTTAAAGGTTACATTGATGCTGAAGTTGTGCATGAAGATGAGTACCCTGTGTAACCATAAGCTTTATATTTCATTCATCTCTTGTCATCTTAAAAATACAGTTCATGATACAAATGGGACATAACATTTTGAAGAGCTCACTTGGTATGATAAGGACTTATCCAACCAAAGCACCAGCTTTTTCTGAGTAGTAATTCCATTAAGGGGGAAATCCATATGACCTTCTTTCTTTCTTATCTGCTTTCAATCATACTACAATATTATGAAACAAATTGCTACTAATAGTGAGGCTGTCATATTCAGGAATGAAATGGCAGAGCCCATAAAGGTGAGTGATTGGCACAGTACAAGTTTCTTCTTACCAATTATACTGCTCAACAAAATACCAATGTTTTAAAGGGCTCCACAAAGTCATGAACTAAGATGTACCCCGTTCATTCACTGAACACTGGGATGTCCTCATGGAGATTCCCTCTAGAGCTCACAAAAAAACAGATCAGAAAGGCAGTTGTTACTGATCATAATTCCTGCCTGCAAAAAGCTCGGTCACTTTCAAGAAGACATTGAATTTCATAGGGTCCTGGTAGTCTTCTTTTAAAATATAGATAAAATGTTCAATTTCACTAAAAAAAAATATGTATTACTAAAATCAACCTGATGAGGCACAAACCTGGGCCCTTAAAGTCTGTATCTTAATAAGTTAGAATTTTCATAAATCTCCTCCTTTCTTTTTACTTTGATAAGATTTTAAAATGACTCATTTATTCAATAAGTATGCTTGGAGCATCTATTGTATACCACGCACTATGTTAGCTTTTGAACATAAAGCAGGGAATGGGACATAGTCTCATTCAAATGAGCTTTCATTCTGGTGAAGATAACAGAGTAAAACATTGATCAAAAGAGAAAAACATTGAGTCTTCAGTTTCATTTCTGAAGCCCATTGCTCACCGGTAGTCCTCAGATCAAAGTTTAAGATTTTGTTGGGTTGAGTGTTTTTCAAACTCTGTTCACTGGGGTCTTACCACTCTTCAGGTGGGAGTTGGAGGGGAAGACCAGAGAGTGATACGCAGAGTACATAACACCTCTGACCACCCACCTCAGATTCCACCATAGCAGTCCACTTTCAGCAACTTCATGTACCGAAAATATTTTATTTGCGGGATAATAGTATTTTGCTTTTTGTTAGAAAAAGGAAGAAATTCTCTGGATTAAACAAAGTCTTTCAGATAGAGCTACTGAGAAAGAAAGTAATAAAAAGACTTATAGAAGGTGTTGAAATAGCACACCAAGGGTTCAAGCCGGGTCTCCTAAGAATTATTCTAGGGCTCTTTGTACTTCACCATTCAATTGCTTAGGCATATACTCAGCTGCCTGTGGAGTAACTTGCAATTTTTGCCTTTTGAAAATCATAATGTTAGAGCTATAAAAATGTTAAGAGTTATCTAATGCAACCTTGCCTGCTATATAACAGAGTTTTTCAAACTGTGAACTATAAACCATTAGTTGGTCTAGAAATTGATTTAGTGGGTGGCAACCAGCTTTCTTTTTTAATGAAAGAGATAAAAACAGAAACCATCACAATGCATACCATGTGGGATAAGGATAAGAGTTATTTCATGAAAGTCATGTACGATGTGCAAAAAAGATACATGTAATATGTGTATACACGGTCATAAATAAGTGTGGTTCTTATTGTCGGTCATGAACACAAAGTTCAAATACCACAGATACATAGGAATGTGTTCACCATTATTCTAAGAAAAAGACTCCAACAACAGAGCCACAGAACTCTCATCTCATCCCTAGGCAACCACCCCTTGCCCTGCTATGCTGAGATGTAACCATAAAGCATTATGCCTTGGTCACATCTTATTTTTGTTTTTAAGTCATTCCTCATTTCTTCAACAGATTCCACTGTGATAATATCCAGACCCCTATTCCATCCTTGATATTGTCAATGGCTTTCTTAAAATGAAATGGCCTTAATTCAAAATAAACCTTCTATTAGGACCAGTTGCATAATTAAAATGAGGAGCCTCCTGTTCAAATAATATTCAGAACTTTGGAACAGTGACTGCAGAACATTAAGCCAAGCATGGAGTCCTTTGAAGCCTCCAGCCCTGTGTCACTACACAGGTTTGTGCCCATGAAGCACCGCCCCCCCCCATTCCTTGAGGACCAGGCTGACTGCTACCCTGGTACCCTGGGTCTTTTGCTGCTGGTATTTCAGGGACCACTCTTCTATCATGGCAGCTCTAACCACAGGAGCTTGTTATTTTCAGGGTGAGCAGTGACTGCAAAGGTCCCTCGCCTGCAGAAACTCCATCTGGTTTCCTAACACACCAGGGAGAACTCAGCATGCTTTGTACACTCTCTTCAGCCCAGGGCCGCACCACCCCCTTGCATCTCTGCTCCTCAGGCGTGGAGGTCTTTGATGTGAAATTTCATGGTCAATGTCATGGCAGCCAGATCCATGAGTTATGCTCAGGGATCCAGAGGCAACGGTGCGCAGCTTGCCTGGCTACCAAGTTAGTTTAAAAAATGCTCTGCTTAAATAGTGAGTTGCTCATTGACCTGGCTATAAATTGGTAAGATACTATTAAAATAAAATTTTAAAAACATCTCAGTAAGTCTGTGAAAACCCAGTACCACATGAAAACTAAATATATTATTCAGAAAGAGTGCTGTAAAAAGACTATTGCTCATTTATAAATAAACCAAAATAAGATAAGTTCACCCTAAAATAATAAAAACATTCAGATCTTTATCTTGAAAGGATATCATGAGTAAGAGTCTCAATCATTTATTTTAGAAATATTAATCTAAATTACAAATGCTTCAAAACACAGGTCAGTTGAAATTTTAGGTTAAATATTCACTGATTATCAAAATGCAATTTAGGGACCAAAGTCAAGTTCACTATAGTCTTTAAAAAATCATTATGATAAAATTTCTCTTATATCTATTACAATGATAAGTATAAAATATTGGCAAATAAAAGTTAATAAATGCATTGGTACACTTTCTGTAATGCATTATTTTAGGTACAGTAAGGCACCGTTTAATGAAAAATTCTATTCTTGGGTCTGCAATTCTTTTTCTTGTTTTCCATTATCATTTAAACACAGATTGCTCTCAGATTGACTTATTCATTTAAAAGAAAATTCTTTCTTCTAAATAGTGCTGCATTCTAAAACATATCTCGGTGGTGGCTGACCCCAATAGATGCCACCAGACCCTGAGACTCTTCGAAAGAAGCTCTCTCGCTGCGTGCCCCCACAGTGCTGGGCTCCTAAACAGTGCTCAGCAAAGAGTTACCACATGACTGAACGAACTCCTCCACCCAGGCCTGCAGCATGGAAGATTCTCCTGGCTGAAATTCATCCCTCTGGCTCACACACATTTAATTGTTCATTTTGGTTTTGTAATGGCTTGCCAAATTACTAAACATGAGTGGATGGCATCTCAAAAATGTCTCTCCTTGAAGATCCTCTTGCACAGTACATGTTAGACCAAATGATTTTCTGTATCATTCAGGACCTTGGGCAAAAGCAGTTAAGTTAAATTGTCTTAGGGTCCAGCTCCCTAGATTTCAACACCATTTTCTCTTCTGGCTCTTGCCATTTCTCTCTCGACTGTTCAGCCAATTTAAAATGAGCCCCTGAAAAATCTACCTTGAGAGAGAGGAAGCAGGTGTTTCTACATAGGGGTCTCCATCAATAGCTTTTCATTGGGTGGAAAGTTGCTCACATTGAGATATGATACTGTCTTCTACATCATTATTGACATAACATTTGCCACCCAGAAGCCTAAATGTAAGGAATCCTTCACTGACCATCAAGAGTGAAGGAACTGAAAAGAAATAACTGCAAAGAGAAGCTTTATACTGATTCCAAGGCAGTGACCTCACCGAAATCTCTGGAGAGGTCCAAATCTTGGTGTACATGATCAGTCAGGCAATTGGGAACCTGTTAATGACAATGCAGCTCCTTGTTGGTTTTAATTTATAAATCCTCTCCTGTCCCCCACCTTTCCTCTTTTTATTCTTCCTCCTCTTCCTTCTTCTTGTCCACTTTGAAGTCAATAATGATTTCCAGACTATACCAGTTAGAATCCCAGGTCCACCAGTTACAAACTATCTGATCTTAGAAATTTTGCTTAATTTCTTTGAATTATAGATTCCTCACTTATTAAACATGGGTGATAAGAGTATCTTCCTTATACAGTTATTATGTCTATTAATTGGATTAATAAATGTCAAAAATGTAGCACAGTGCCTGGCTCATAATAAATCCTCAATAAACATTAAATATTTATTATTATTACTACTGTATCAAATAGTTCCATTCCCCTAAAATATGCAGAGCCAATGAACTAACTCTTTAACTTAGAATTGTGGATGCCTTTTCACAAATTTATAATGTTAAATTATAAGAACAAATATTTTTCTGAGGGTGCACCACAAAAAAAAATCACTCATTAATTGGAAGTAAGGATGTCAGTTATTTGTTTCTGGACATGTCTCATAGTTTATCTTCTTGCAGAGAAGCAATGAAGGCCAAGCAACCTTAGAGAATGTCTGTCTCCTTAGCGGCCATCATTATTATCAATGATGAGATCACATCGCATCATACAGGTTTAAAAAACAAGTTTAATATCCATAAGGAGTACGCATGATCGATCTTGTTCCTGTTTTGGGTAAATGGGTGCTGTTGGTTACAAGGAGAAGGTGATGAGAGAGAATCCACAGGCTTCACAGTACGAGGAGGAGCAGGAGGAGTAGAGCACAGGAGGGCGGCCACATCACAAGAGATAGGTTCTTAAAAGTGTGGCCAGCCCGAAGACTTTAAAGACATCATTTCTGTTCATAAATGAAATAATGTTTCAAATCCACTCAGGATATGTACTAAATAAAGATGTCATAAATTCTTAAATAAATAATCTTTTTTCTGAGAGAATACTGCTCCCTACCATCCCCCCAGCCCTGGATTAATCTTCGTGTTAAATCCAGATATTGGTATGTGAGTCTATGTAAAGGGGAACATAAGGTGCCCTCTAGCTTCTTGCTTTTTCCCAAGTGCTCCCCACATTTGATTACCGGGCCTCATATATGACCCTCTGGGATAGAACCTGTGGTTAACTGCCATTTAAAAGATTAGGAAAAAATGCACATGGAAGAGAGATTTGAATACCCCTGAGTTTTTGGTTAAATCAGGGTGACTAATGTCTCACATACAATCTCAAAGAACATTTCATTCATGCAGTAATTTACTTGCATATCCCTTGAAATGGAGCCAACAACTCCCATTTCCCCAATCTTCACTTAGGTGCCCTCCACACCCCACCCTGCAAATGACCTCTGCTCATTACAGACAGAAACTTGTTAATAATTCTTAGTGCAGTTACTTTGAAAGACCTCTGCACATCAACAAGCAAACTCCAACAAACTCCAAAGTATATTATATAACAAAGGTGATAAGAAGGACTGAACATTTACTATGTCTACAGTATTCAAAAAACTCTCTTTCCACAGGAAGGAGAAGTAGCTGCGGAACTCTCTGTGAGGACTGGCATTGGTAAGACTTCTTCCTGCATGCAGAAGTTGAGTCTAAACATCTGAATTACTTAAAAGTGGGGCAAGTAAAATATGAATATCAGCACCAAATCCATACCACATGTAAAGAGATGAAAAGAGTGAAAGATTAAATGACTACTGGGTACACTATTCCTCAGCAACTACTTAAAATATGCTGGGAAGTCAGATGTTGAGATTCTATGCAAGTGTTTGTTAGCCAACCAGTTTCCCTTCCTTAGTTCAGTAAAGAGATATTAGAAGCTGGGAAATCAAATTCAAATGCTTCAGGCATTTGAATGCAGGATCCGAAAGCAAACTGTCCAGGGTCAAATCCCAGATGCATCACTTATTAGCTGCATGCCCTTGTGTCAGCCTCCACTACTCCTGAATCTCAGTTGCCTCATCTACAAAATGGGAATAATAGTAGTACCTTCCCAACAGACTTGTCAGGAGGATTAAGTGAGATGAGCTAGTTTAAAGTGCTTAGTACAGTGCCTGGCATGTCATAAGCGCAGGCTATGTTGTTAGCTATTGTTATCATTGTCCGTTTCACCATCATGGGCTCAGTACTGGTCTAGAAAGACTGACGATGAGAGAGGTAGCTCATGAGCAACCTCTAACAATAACATCAGCAGTAATAACTCTAGTCTGTGCTAACCCACACATTTTCCCCTTCTGTAACCCCCCTTTGCCCCTTCCAACAAAAATAAAATTGTCTTAAAAGTCTTTCCACAAAAGCTACTCAATAAAGTCCCTCCAAAAAGTGAGAGTTTTTCTGGATCATGCTCTCAATTAACAAGACACTTACTTTCAAATCTCTTATTCTAACAAATTAAACACTCAAACAAATATCATCCTCTCATCTATAAATACATGACTATGTTTCAAGTTGGATAATTGAATCGTGGGTCTAATTGTTCCAAAAGAATATGTGTTGCTGATACAAAAATAATAACTATATTAGACCTCAAAATCATAGTGAAGTTGGTTGTTATGAACAGTTTCATAAGCAGCAGATAATAAACATTGCTTTCAAAGAGTAAGATGCTGTTCTGTAAATAAATCATTAGATTACATCAAATGTACTAAAATCAACAATCACCTGATCAACGTTGGCAAGCCTCGTCTGAACTCCATTTTTTCCCTAATTAAATGAGAGAAGAGAGTGAAAAAAATCTTTGCAAAATGTCCCTCATACAATAGAGTCTCTAACTGTAGGGGGTAGAATGATGCATCCATTTCCACTTACTGTATTAGGGAATGACTAAATTACTTATAGCTCCTTTTCTGCATGTACACTCATGAGTAATGATATAATTTTCTAAATCATGTAAAAATACATAAACAGGATTCAGGACCCTTCTATGAGCCATCTTTATGAGAATTCATGTGGATGTTAATTTTATAGAATATTGCTAAGAATATCTTTAAAAGAGCCTATCGTAGTCCCTTTACAATTCAGGCTGCATATCTATGACACATATTTCAGCTTTGAACATACAGAATAATCACGTTTGGCTGTATTTTGGCACCTATATTCAGAACCTGAGGTCTTAAAAAGTCACTATTTCTCAGCTTGCTCACAACTTTCTACTGTAAAAATTAAGCTTGCATTCCAGGTCTTAACGTTGGAGTCATTTAAGGCTCCTTTTTAAAATGTCGTGCGACCATAAAACCAGCAACGTGAATTTTATTTAAATTGATTTTGTATCTTCATCACTACTCCTTAAAAAGAACCTCGTCCTATTACTTGAGATAATGCATGTGTCAAAAAAGAAGCCTCCAATGTACTTCCTGTGCACTTGACAGGGTGACAAAATATTTCTCCTATCCTTTCCTAATTGAGCTTCGGTACAAAGGAGGACATTATAATAATATTAATAATAGTTACATGGATATTTGTAGGTACTGTGTAACCCTTCAGTCCATTTTCCCAGACAATAGTGGCGACAAAGAGGCTTCAAAATAGAACATCGCACAATATGAATGCCACTTTTTTTCTATCTTACATTTTAAAAACATCATTGAAATCAGAAAGTTCATTTACAAAGGACTGGCAGTTGCAATCACAGCAATAATGTAGTGCTGAGAAAAAAAGGGTAATTGGTTTGGTAAAGATCGCTTTCCATTACACCATAAAGCACTACACAATAGGAAAGGTCGCCAATTAAGCAATCATGAATACCAAGTACTGAAGCTGATGAAAATAGGGCAGTGGTTTAAATAGATTTGCAAGCAATTTACCTTTTCACAATGTTGGCAATCTGATGCAATTTGCTTGCAATTTTGTCTGCTTTCAGTAGCACTCGAAGCTGACACTACACAGACCAAATGGCAAAGAGGCCCTGCATAGAAAATGTAAAACTATCTTGGCTGCATCAGGGAACCAGAATGGTGGTTCATCAGGAAAATTACAACAATTAACATAAGTGCTGCAAAAATCAACATTTTAAATGTCACACTCACTAGTCTGTCCAAAGACTGTAAAAGTACCATCCCCGTTGCTGGGCTAACAGTAAATATGAAGCAATCACCACCAAACCTTGGGGCTGATGGCTTTACAATTGATGTGACATTCTCTGAGTGATAAAATAGCCTCTCATTTTACAAAAGTAAGTATTTTTCCTTTTCAGACTTAACTTGGATTATGTCAACACAAAATTTACGTTTAGGTTTTTTTTTTCCCCCCAACTTTTTCTACAAAGCTATTTCATGCCAGTGTGGGCATAGTTGGTCTTGACAGTTAAAAAATAACTTTATATTTCAGAGAATTAGAGCCAAGTTGATAAAAAATAATCCCTCCTCAAATATTGATCTGGCGCTTTTAAATGTAAATCATGTTCTAGATTTATGTCAGAAGCCGTTCCACTGTGGTGAGGTACAGTGTGGCTGACCAGAGCCTATTTTATTATCTTAGAGAGGGTTCCAAAAATGCATCCGTGGATATATTCCCTTGAGGACTGGCTGGAATTACAGATGCCATCACATATCTCTATCAATGCATTTCCAGCTAAAAGTTAGACACCTTGAAAATAATGGATAACTTCTGCTTTGGCGTTCATGTTTTGAGAAGCTATAAATTTGTCAGGCTTCGAGGAGAATTGGCTTATAGTGTAAACTTAATGATTTCTCAGTGAACTGGGAGGATCTAGTGGTGAGGGAACAAGAGTGGCGTGTCAGAAAATCTAAGTTTAATTTTCATCTCTGCATTGGCTGACTGCGAGAGTTATGGTAGGGCTGTGTCCACAGAGGGCCCATCTTCCCGTTTGGAGTGAATTGACTGATCTTCAGCTTAAGAACAAAGTTTGATTCTTTCCCCCTCCTGAACATCCCTGCTTTGCTCAAGTTTAAACACCATGATTTCCACACCAGCAAAAGAGCGAGACAGACAGACAGACAGAGAGAGTATCAGACATGCATGTATGGGACATGCTAACAGTTAAGAGTAAACAATTCCATTATGAGCTTAGCAAAAAGATCCACTGTGGTTAACAGCCACTTCCTATCAGCTTTCACTGCATAATGGGCCTCATCTCTTACTCCTTCCGAATCTGTAGAAAATCATTTCTTAAAGGGGAATTCAGAGTAAGTCAGTAAAGTCTAGATTCGTCCAAAAGGATGGGACCTGTTGCATTGTGGTGACACACAACTCTGGGATTCTTCCCGAGATAACCCCTCATGTCATTGCTAAGGAGTCATTTCATTCTGCTGAGAGTCATTTCCCCCAGGTACCTTACTTTCTACGACTCTGTACTAATAATAATCATGTTAACTCCAGGGAAAAGTTCTATCAGCTGCCCCTCACCGTGATCATTGTAGTGAACATCGGTAGGTGGTACGCTGCAGACAGCCTCTCCAGACCTCCATCCAAAGGCTCTGAGCATCCTGTCCAGGGGACTGGACTGCAATGCTGGCCACGCTAGCTCTTCAGGAAGCCATTGGTTGTTCAGGGTGAGCCTCCATGGAGCCGCACAATCCTCTTAGAGGGGTTTACATTCCTGCAACGGAGGAAGCTTGCAGAAGGAGGTCAACAGGACTCCCTCCCTGGTTTTAGGTAGCCTGCGTGCAAACGTTTCCTTGAAGGAATGTGTGCATTTGACATGTGTTCTCTGACAGACTCAAAGAACGAGCCACTCTGGGAAGGGAGTGGCCTTCTGCCGCCACCCACAATGCAACAAGGATGATTCTAGAGAAGGATGGCACCAGCAGTCTCAGAAGTAAATTACAGGCTAGGAGTAGCAATGAGACATTTGCTACCTCTCCAATACAGAGTACTCAAAACTTTGTAAGATTGTTTCCAGAGAAACAAACACAGAGAACAATTAGCTTTTTTACAGTGTGTGTGTGTGTGTGTGTGATGCAGCATGATCAAGGAGAGGTAAACAGGAAGGTGAGGAGAAACCGTAGTAAATTTCGGTAAAGTACAATGACCTGTGGGTTTTTTCTCAGTCGTTGATCGGTACCACCGAAAACAATTATTACTGGTTAATTTAGTTGCTGGCATAGTGCACAGTAAATATTTTTGTTGTATTATTCTTTATTAACTGCAGAAAAAGCCTCTGCATTTTATCAAGTTAGTCAAAAATCACACACAGCAACAATGTGACCACAAAGCAGAGAGTGTCAGAATCGTCAAAACTAAAGTTCACTGTCACTACCGAGTTCTCATGGTCTATCTCACAGAAGGACTGGAATTCAGTGGGATCCAGGCCTCACAGACCTGGATCTAAAAGATAAAATTTCCCGAACAGGAAGTTTCTGAATCTTTACTAGTTTGGATTGAACTACATATACATGTATACAATGGTTAGACTTGCCCAATCAAAGGTGAGGACAGGAATAACATATCATGTAAATTCTTCTAAAACTACTCGATTCGACTTGCCACTGTCAAGTAAACAAAGTGCATTAAAAACCATAGCTCTTTTGAGAAACAATGCCATTTATCCAAATAACTATTTTTAGTCCTCAAAATAGTTTAAGAAGAAACAGAAATAAAAATATTTATAAATAAAATATGTGTTTAAAAAATGAAAAAGAAGTTTCCTGGAGTGGCTGCTGTACAAACACGTTGAGGTGAGATATGGGTTGAATTTTGGCTCTTTACTAGCTGTACGGCCTTAGGCAAATCATGTAATTTCTCTGAATCCAAATTGTGTCATCTGTAAAATGGAGATAATAAATCTTACAGAGTCTGTGAACAGTAAGAATATTGCCTGGGAAGTGGCATGTACTAGATGTTTAAATAAAGATCTTCGGCTGTTACAGTTGCTGTTTTTGTTGTGAATGATTAAGATGATGATGGTTGGGAATCTAACCTAGCAAGTATTCACAAGCTTCTATTTTAGTGTTTTTCCAATGTGTTTGAAATGCAGAGAGCATGTTCATGAATAAAAATGGAAAATAGCCGCCACATTCAAATGAGGCAACCTGGATTAAAATATACTTAATGTGCAATAAAATTTAAGAAGCTTTCACTATTTCTTTTTCCAAAAGAAAAGAAGCTCTTCAAAAAGTACTTTTTCAAGTCAAAGTGAAATCACATTGCAATTCTTTGTCTTTTGGTGAATTACTACAAAGTAGTTTTCAAGATAGAATGGACAAAATTCCCAAATCATGGTACATGTTGAAAAATGTAAATCGCCTAGTATCTCTAAAATTCACAAAATTAAGCAGAAAATTTGTGTTCTTATGATATTTTCTAGAAACCAGTATGGAAGGCTATGGAGAACAGCACTGGAAAACGATGTGGGAAAGAGAATGGGAAGTCGGACCCAAAACCCCACATGCTCCAAAGCAGCTCTCAGTCTCCACGCAAGGCTCCAGCACAAATCCAAACCCAGAACAAGCGGGGACCAGGCCAAGGACAGCGGGACACACAGTGTCCTTTGGGGACAACTGCTCTAGGGCCACTGGACAATTCTGAATGCTTTGGGAATTCTGGTGGCTCTGTTAGGAGGGGCTCACCCATTCTTTACTCTAGCGAAATGCTGGTTGTTGTTTCCAAGACAATCCCATACCCACACGACACCATAAATCTCTGACGACAGGCCCTTGCAGCTCCCAACTGGCCTTTGGCAGCTGCCTTGAAGCAGCTGGAGATACCGGTGGGGTCTCGTGGTTCATAGAGCTTAGTTCTAGTGGACACACTCACCCAGAGACCCATCATTGCTTTTCAATGTTTCTGATCTGAATCAAATTATATTAACTCAACAAACATTTATTGAGCCACTATTATGAACTACACTTTATGGGATAGATAAGTTATTCATTGCCTCTGTCTCCAAAGAGCTTGCAGACTAGTATAAAATAAGAGTACTCTATGCCATAGGGTCTATGGTACACAAATATTTAAATAAAAGATTAGAAATGGCAAGTAAAATAAATGAAAAATACCTTCTGTTAAGAAGAGGTAGATAATGCAAGTAAAACCATAGTACAGAATGTATTAATTTTAATATATTTTGCTCTTTGCTTTAAACTAGTTTACAGAAAAGCTGGTATTGAAGACCATACTAAAATGCTTTATTAGGTAAGCTTTAGATGAATAGGGAAGGTATTTTAAGGTGAAAGACAGAGTACAAGGAAGAAAGGAAAAAAGGAAGGATGGAAGGAAAGGGGGAAGGAAGAAAGGCAAGGCAAGGCAAGGAAAGGAAAAACAAAGGGACCCAACATAGGCCAGCAAATTCAAGTCCAGTTTGGCTATAGTGCTATAATAAGAGCAGTCAGAATTCTACATCTGATCCTGTTTGAGTTCACCTAAAATCCTGAATGCTCTGGGTGACCAAGTTTCCCCATTTGTAACTTCACATATCAAGCATTTCATAAAGCGTGTCCTGAATTTCTGAATTTTAGCATACATTGTAATTATACCTCATGTATGCTTGGAAATAATAATCCTGTACATAAATTATTTTGAAAAGATGATACAAAAGTCAGAAAAAAGGCTGATTTTTCATTCTTCCCAGATCAAATCACACTCTAATAACATCTGATGTTGTACTCATACATTCTCAGTCTGCCAGGTTGAATCTGAACTTGGCCCTAGGCAATCCACCTCTCCTATAAAAGGCTGTAACAGAGCAAATGAGATGTCACTAGCTCAAACACTGCAAACAGCACTTTCCAGTTCATGCTAGTTTGAACAGGAAGTTATGATTTGTGCCTGTCCACAGGTCAATGAAAATATTATTGACATTGGAAAACCCTGTGTACACTGGACTAATAAACCAGGTAAAACTGGACCTTTTGGTCTCAATGGCCTCCTGTAGCTGTCTATAGCCACAGGATAGTCAGGTATGAAAATTCTACTTGCGGAACACTCAGTTCCTTTTTCTTTTTGCCCTTTTTAATATCTGATCATACAGTACCATGTCACTGCCATGGTACACTGCCATGTTTCAAAATCAGCTGAGCGTTACCCCTTATTTAAAACAAACAAAATAGAGGTCTGTTCTTCAGAAGCTATAGATGACCCTTCAGTCACCACAGATGGTGACTTGGTGACTTGAGGACTCTCAGTCTTTCAAATGAAGACCTTGAGGCCAGGATTACCAAGTGCCATAGACCTGGCAGGTCTAACAGCCTCACTGCTATTGAACTACTTTCTCTCTCAGCTCCCCAGTTTGGTGGGAATAAAAATACTGCACAGATGGGTCTAAAACTGACCGTAGCCTGCTCCATTGTATGTCCAACCATCTCTAATTACAGCAACACATGAGAGAAAGAGATTGGAAAGGGCAGGTGATGGGAGAGGAGAGGAACCTGGTTTGACTTAAACAGCACAGGATCCCTCACCATCAGGCCTGATGTACATCAGCCTGACAGCTAATTAGGGTAGACATGAATTTTTCCAATGTAACAGATGTTCGCTAATCAGGCCAGATTTGGAGCCCTTGCGTCAGCAACATTTCATGCACAATTTAACTATCTAAAAGGAATAAACTACTTAATGCATTGTACTGAAGGCACAGCTGTTTCACAATCAGAAAATTTGCTGTCAAAGATGTACTCTTTAAAACTGACATGTTTTTATATAACTCTGATGGGGTGTTTATAATGTATTAATAGTTGTCAGCAAGAGCTGCTGTCATCATCAAGAAGTAAAATATTTCTGAAGGTATATTAAAATGAACAGACTCCTTTCTCTTCCCCCCAAACCCATGCAGAGTATTTAACTAGGTTGAATGTGGTCTGTTGGGTTCCAAAATCTATTTGAAACAAAGAACATCAATGTATTATTTCAATTTATTCTCAATTTAAGACGAAAACCGTGCTTGTGCCTTGCTTTTGGTTTAAAGGTTTAAAATAATCAGAGGTCCACATTTGTTTACAAGCTGGATTTTTTAATCATTCTAGTTTTATGGAAATACACTGGGGGGAACACCATTCCCACTCCCAAAATGCATTATTGGGTAAAATGAAGGGTTGACATCTTCATAAGCACAAACTAATTTGGTTAAGAATCCAGTGGGATTTCTCCCTCTCTTTCTCCCTCTTTGGATCTCATGTACCAATGGACTCTGTTGTAAGAAAAGACTCCTGAATATCAACTTGAAACTTTATTTTCTTTCTTTTTGGCAGTTTAGTTTTTGCAATTTCTTATTCATATTTTTTACATGGTAAAGGAAAACAGCATTTAATATTGAAAAGTTCCCACTATTTAAAATATGGATTTGAAAGTCTTAAAAGTCTGTATTTGAAGTAATTATTAAATATATGCTGGTAACTTCAAATTCTACAACAAAGACAGGCTTTAGGGCTCTAGTAATCTGTATTGTTTATATGATTTAGCAATTTATTTTAGTAACATTGTAGCAGTTTTTTCCACCATTTTATGGTTCACGATTCGTGGACATCATTTTCAACCAATAATGTTAGCAGCACCGTGAATTATGCTTTACCTGGCAAGACAGCTACAATAGGTAATGTGGTTTCTATGGTGACTAGGTTACTATTGACGCTCCTTTTCATGTGCTGGCCAAATGGATTTGTGCTTCCTCAAAGGCCCTATATTGAATTAATAGCATAGTAGCTCAAATCACCTGGAAAATTCTAGAATAATATCTTTATATCTGTTTGCAATTAAAGAACTGTTTTCAGGATTGATAAGGGAGTCTAGAGTTTTCTGTTACTGAGTGTCCCATTTTTATGATATGTGTTTGTGATGTGATGAATTATCCACAGGAAAATGGCTACAGACCAACTGTTTAGAGAGTCGCATTTCCAAAAGATGCCAAATCATGACACACCCAGAAAAGAGAGTTTTCTTAACTGGGTTGCAAAGCAAAGTAGCCCTGAGAGATCTTACAAATTAGCTTCACAAACAAGTAAAAATGAAACGGCGTGATTCTATCACTCTCCTTGGATACTCTGTGTAAGTGGGTTGTTTGCCATCTTCAATTCCTGAGAACACAAATCTCTGAATCTTTGACACTTTCATAACCACCAGCAGTTTTCTAACATGGGCACATTTTGAACTAAATTGTAGATAAAGCTTTTAAAAATAATAAACTCCATAGTATCACCCACTTCATTTTTTTAATAATTCAATTTTGCACAGAAGTATTTTATGGGATCATTTAATTTCTTAAAAGATTACCTATAGACTTAGATTTCATTTAGAATAAAATCCATACTCTTTACCGCACCCTACAAAACTCTACACTATCTGCTCACTCCTACCGCCCAACACCACTGCATGTCGCCTGCTCCTTGCTATGATCTAACCAGCATCAATCTGCTTTCTGAAGCTTGAACATACAAGTCTTTCTCTCCACAAGGCTTTTTAACTTGTTCATTTCAGTCTAAAATGTTGTTCCCACTATGCTCTAGGCATGTCTGACTCCTTGCCTTCACTTGGGAATCAGTTTAAAACCTATTAAACTGAATAAAACCTATTCAGCCATGACTGGTGTGGCTCAGTGGGTTGGGCGTCATCCTGTGGACCAAAAGGTCACTGGTTAGATTCCTGGTCAGGGAATGTGCCTGAGTTGTGGGCCAGGTTCCTGGTTGGGGGTGTGTATGAGGCAACAATGTTTTTTCCCTCTTCTTCTCCCTCCCTTCCCCTCTAAAAATAAATAAAATCTTTAAAATAATTAATTCAAAGAAAACTTTCCTGAAAACCCTAATTAATGTTGCCTTTCCCCTAACCTTCACCATATCACCCTGCTTATTTTCTCCATAAAATTCATCAAAATAGAAAATTAATTTACTGCCCTGGCTCAGTGGACTGAGTGCTGGCCTGCAAACCAAAGGGTTGCCAGTTCACTACCCAGTCAGAGCACATGCCTGGGTTGCAAGCCAGCTCCCCAGTAGGGAGCATGGGGGAGGCAACCACACATTGATGCTTCCTCTCCTTCTCTTTCTCTCTCCCTTCCCCTCTCTAAAAATAAATAAATAAAATCTTTCAAAAATTAATTTACTTATTTATTTCCTGTTTCCCTACCTCTTTAAGACCTCTAGAACTGTGATGCCCAATACAGTAACTACTAGTCCTATGTGGGTATTTAAGTTCAAATTAATTAAAATTAAATAAATGTACAAATACCATTCCTCCATTGGTGTCAATAGCACAGGTAAAGAACATTTTTGTCTCAAAAAGTTCTATTGGACAATGGTGATCCTAGAATCTTTGAGAGCAAAAAAGCTTCTACCAGTGTCTAGAACAGCAACTGATTCTATAATAATCCTCAATTAGTTAAATGGATGATGGATGAATGGATGGATGGATGTTGGGAACCACCTTGCCTGGTTTCAGGAGCTATAAACCCCCATGGCTAAGGCTGAGTGAGTGACCTTTGGACCATAAACCACTAAGGAGACAAAGCGTATCTCCCTGGCAGGAGCACTGCTGCTGCTCCTTTTTCCATAACTGGCCCCCAGTGCTTGGTTGGTTAGCCAATTACAGGTTAGATTCCCCAAGGGGGGAACAACCTAAGACAGGCATGATCACGTGGAGGTCCCAGTGAAGGACTTGGGGGGGGAGTATGGAGAAAGGGGGTAATGAACCCTCACCCCTAGGCTTTGATGAAGCCTGACTCCCCTGAGTCCAGGGAGACTTCTCTCCTCTGAGAAGTCTTCGAAAATTTCTCGGCTATCTGCCTCCTCTGCCTGACTTAAGCCTAACACAATGACTGAGGGTGGTGCAGCCCTGTGCTGGAAAGGGTGGGCTCCCTGGGTAATTAGGCCTGAGAAAGAATATGTGAAATCCTGTGAAGCCTCCTTTGCTAAGAATGCTCTTAGTTAAATGATAAAGGTCCGAGCAGGAAATGAGTTTGTTTCCCAAAGTTTTGTAGCGTTTTAGCTGATAGACCCTGACTCAGAAGCCCTAATAGTTCCTTGTATGCTATCTACTATTTGATCCTTACTGCCTGACAATGATTAATGAGCTGTACCTGTATTCCTGTGCAAGTTGAACCCAATAAAAGCCTGTCCAGGAAAGGGTAAGCACGCTCTCCCCTTGCAAGAGTGGCCAAGCCGCTCTGAGGTTCTCCCCCCTTGAGGGAGTAGCCATGCCACCCCTTCTCCTTCACAGGACTTGGTAGTCCATGTGAATTTGTCTCATGTTTCATCCATAATGCTACAGGCACTGCAAGCCAGTGTCTGCGTCAGATCGAAGGATGGAACAGTCTTTGAGAAGTATGCTATTCTCCCTAATTTAACACTATGAGTTCCATTCAGTCTTCTATTTCTAATATTATTTTAATAGGTGAGATAAATATTTTGAGAGTAAAGTATGTCTAATATAATTTCATCTTTTTTGACAATATTTAAGAAAGAAATTTCCATGTCGACTATACTAGAAACACAGGGCCGTAAAGGTCCCTTGAGGATAAAGGAGCCTTACCTTGGGCTTTATTTAGATCACAGCTATAGTAGAGAGAGCGGGAGTTTGGACTTTGGTAAAGACAAGCTCGAATTCTCTCATATTTACAAGTACTGTGCTTGCTTTTTTGTTTGCTTGGAGAATTTACCTAGTCTCTCCAAACCTCGTGTGTAAAATGGAAACAGAGTACCAAATTTACAGGATTATTCTGAGATTAGATGTCTTGTGAATGCTTGGTTTATAGTAGGCTCACACTAAATGGCAGCTATTGTTATACACTTCCTTGAATGAGTGGCATTATGGCAATTACATCTTGGGAAATCCTGGTCTACCTGTATCACTCCTTCTCTGGCATTGTTCTTTGACTTGGAGGTTTTAGAACTGAAGCCCCACCCACAAACCCTTTCTTAAACCCTTCTGGGGATGGAGGTTGCGGTCAGAGCGAACAGGCTAAACAAAGAAGCAGCCGATTATCAGACAGATCCTAGAACAGATTGTCTTTGAAAAAATTTCTTTTAATTCCTGAAAGCATGAAAGATTTTTAAGGCTTGATAAGTACATAATTTATACACAGCACACACTTCATCATTTAACTGAGAGAACTAGGTAACTTCTGTAAAGCTTAGGAAGCAGAAAAGATGAATTCTAAGAGACCAAGTAGGAGGAGGACCTAGTTGTATGTTGTTCTTTCTGTTGGTAAAAAAAAAAAAAAAAAAGTACGGTAATGATATAATGTCATCAGAGACAATAAAATTCCAACACACTCATTAAAGTTTCCTCTAGGGAGAGAGATTGTGGAGGTCAGTCTGCAGTTAAAAGAATCAATTGTCCTCTTAACCCTGTTTTCTAAAAAACCTGGTAGATGGCACAAACTTGGAAAAAGCTAAATTTTAAATCAGACTATGAGCCTGAAATGAGAAATTTTCTTACAGCATATTTAACTAATTTTCTACATTTCCAAAAGCTCTGCCTTTTTTTAAAAAATTTCTTTCTTTATAATTCCCATGTTATCTTAGAGTTTGATCTCCCAGGGATGGAGCAGGAGTAAATTCTGCCTTCAAGCCCTAAAAATGATCACTCCTAAGTACGCCTGTTCTTGGGGCTATTTGCAAGTTATTTAGTTTAGAACAGAAATATAGAATGTTAAATATTTTCTTGAATGGCAAATGGAATTCCCTTTCTTCCTGTAGGGAAGGTCACTGTTTTGTGTTTGTTCACGTTAGTGCTGTTTCTGAGGTTTTAACCACAAATAAACGGAATGATCTGCGGTCCAACTATTTGGAACTGGTCAGTGTCACTTGGGACTCGATTTTACTGTTAAATCCCATTCTCAGGTTGGGAATATCTTTAGTGAGAACCTTTGTGCAATGTGGGTACAGGAACTGGGATAGAAAGCATATTTTTTTACTAGCTGTCAGGAGGAAAGAGTTTATAAATTTGTGTGACGTTCTTCTATTTCTGGAGTAAAACTTCAAACACTTTCTAGTCCACATAGAGAAAAATGTATGTGAAGAATGAATCAATTAAACAGCAGATGGGGAGGGGAGAACTCGTCCTTAAAAAATATATTGAGGAACATTTGGGGAAAGTGTCTTGTAAGACACCGACAAGAGAGTATATATAATATAGCTAAAAACCCTGAACAGGAAACTCCTTTTCTTATGGTTTATAAACAATAAGAGAAAAAAAATTTTTTTGGTCTGTCCTTTGGACAAACCTCCCCTGCCACCCCACTCCTAGGCAATGGCACCAGTTTTTACTTTACAGCGTGTCAGTCAACTGTCTTCCAGTGCTCAGTGTGACCCCCATAACCTAGACTTTTGTCACGTCTCGGACTTCCTCTTTTCCTGATCTTCCCCTACGGGACTGCTTTCCCCGCCCACACTGTCCTCCTGGCAGTTCCTCTGACCCCGTGGAGGTGCTCCTGTTGTACGGCCTTTGCATTTGCCTGCTTCTGCCTGGAACGTTCTTTCCACCGATAGCTCCATGACCTCCCTAACCTGGTTTAAGCCACAGAGGGCACTTTCCCTCCCTCCATTTATTTTATTTTACCCATTAATTGGATTTCCATTTATTTATTTAAATGAAGGCCTTCACTAAAAACAGATAGATGACCCAATAATGATAATAATACTCATAGAAGACCAACTGATAACCAACCATATTAAACAAAGCTATAAACACTTTTAACTTAAAATAGGTTAAAGTTGAGAAGCAGGCTGCCCTGAAGCTCTGCTCAGGCATTTCCCATCTACTTTCCTTGTTTTATTTTTCTTCATGGTGTATATCAGCTTCTAATAGACTACGTAAGGTGCCAGATGATTTTACCTATCTCTACCAGGAGTTAAGGTCATGAAGGAAGGGGTGCCCACAAAAATTTGGTCTCCAGTAAAACTGACCTTGCAAGAACACACTAGATTTACCCTTTGTTTTGCAAACTCCTGGCCCACCCACATTTATCGCCAAAGAATGTGTCCTGAGATCCAGGGGTTTGGGCCACAGTCTTCTCACATTCTTACTTGTTAGTGTTATCTACTGCCATGATTCAATTTCCATCCATAATGTGAAGTCTGTACTTGAACGATACTCAAATGGAACTCTAGCCCAGAGCTGGCTTCTGAACCCTAGACCTACACATCCAAATACTTCCCATGGCTGCTCTAATGATTTACAGGCATCTCAAGTTCACTGTGCTCAATACCAAACCCATCCTCTTTTCCTCTCACCCCACTCCTCCAGGCCCCTTTCTCAGAGCACAACATGGCATTCTGGCCAGTTTCCCCAGTCATCAGTACAGACTTAACTCCCCTCTTTCTCACCCACATTCACCCAATTGGCCACAAAGGGTTACCCGTGTCAGTTTCTCAGTATCTTTTGAACGATTCCCTTCTGCCAACACCCATCGCCACCTCCTCCTTCTAGGCCATTACTTTGTCCCATCTGAATATTAAAACAGCTGCCTCACTTTTCTCTCTAGTCACTCAAATCTGATAATAGTGAGCTCTACTGGGCGTATGCTAAGCATGTTACATCCATTTAAACTCCACAATAATCTTACACAATACAGAGGAGTATAAAGAAAAAAATCAGTCTCTCCTCTCCCCAATTACTTCTCTTGGGGTAAACAAAGTTTCCTATTTGGTGCATGAAATCTCAGACTCCTCTGCAAGCAACACCCACATGGCTGACGATTGTGTTCTGTGGCCTCTCTAACCCAACCTTCTTTCTAGGATAGCAAACTACCTCCAAAGGGAGGGGGAAATGAGCAAGGGAAAGTTTAGAAATGGCATGCTAAATCGCAGCATTTGCTCATGTTAGACAGACATTTCACTAAGTTCACTAACCCCCCCTGAAGAGGAGATGCTCATCCACAGGGATGCACACTCTTCCGGTCAGATTTACTCCGATGAGTACGTGTAATTAAATTGAAATGGGAAGTCTGTGAATAGGGCTGGACTAGGGAAATCCCAGTCCAGCCTTACTTGGTCCCAATAACGAACAATTGTTTCTTATATGAGAGCCAGATTTGGATGCTAAGTTTCACTCTGGAAAACAAATGATCGTGGACCACCGAAGGAAACTCTCAAAATAGGTCTTTTCTCGTGGGGAGTCTCGGGGGCCTTAGCTAAAGTAGTGCACAGTGTACAGCTCTCTTTCATCCTATTAAGAAGCAACCTGCCTCTTCTACTTTTCAGGGAAAACAAGTTTCCATTTGTCATGGGACACTGTATTTAAATACCTGTTTCTCCTTTGAAGGAGTGACAGATTGAAAAGGAAGGAATTAGTTCATTCTGTATAATCCGTTTAGAAAATAGTGCACAATATAATCCCACAAATAAAAACATATTTACCCAGTGTCTTTCCTACCTTGATGTCTCACCCCACATTGCTTTTCAAATCTGCAGTAAAAGTGGTCACAGAATTACTCTGACTACAGAGTACAATTCCTCCAAATTGTGCTGTTTCCAATCTTTTCAGGTAAAAAGTTTTTCTGTAAAACTGAATAATGTCTCCCTTCACCATTTCCAACAGCTTAACCGCAGATCAAAATATCCGCTAAATGTGAGCATATTGAGATGCATCTAAAATAGAAACATGTTTCTGGCATCTAAAAATAAACTGCAACTATTTCAGTTTGTGGAACCAATAAATGCATCCGGATGGGAGAGGTTGTAGCACTGCCTACAGTGTGACTGGCTATGCCTTTCATTTCTTCCTCGTAAAGTTAAGAACGCAAATTTAGCAGCGGTTTTGCCTAAAGGTTGCCAGTGTAGGCACCAACTTTCTTGAAGAAGTAGGCTGATTAGAAAATAATTGTACTTTTGTCTCGTTGCTGCTGCCACACCTGCACTCTTCATTTCCTATCGGGCACAGCGGCAAAACTGCATCTTTCAACTCTGCCTCTTTTATCTGATGTAGTGGATGACAGGTAATCTGGCTGAAAGTTCCGACAATTGCACCACCAGAAAAACACTAGCTGATGAAATCTGAGCAGTTATCACACTAACCATCACCTGTCAAGCCTCTTGCTTCAATTTAAGGGCGCATCAATTTTCTGAAGAGGAAATCAAGGGCAAAGAATAAAAGCGCTTCAGATAAACACTGACAAAGGCCCTTTCTGCCTCTTTTTTTTTTTTAAATTTATGATGGGATGTACTATCACAGGTTGCTCCGTGAGGTTTTATCAACTGTCCTGATACATCCCAGATAGCTCGGAATTCTTTGGCCATTGATGAAGTGCTATACTTGCACTTACTGAAAGGGCAGAAGATTTCCAAATGAAAATTACTTTCACTAAATACCACAAAGATATTGAAGGCAGAGAGAGCCAGGAGATGGAACAAATGACAGCTGCATATAACAATGAACCTCTCAGTTCTCCAGGCTGGCAGACAAGACTGATTAGAGGAGGAACATGAAATCGTGTTTTCTTAAAGCCAGGGAGCATATTGTGTAAAGTGTCAGGCGCACAGAGTTCGGATGTTCTTTGTGGTGAGATGGGGACACAGGGCTGCCGGCTACACTTACAGTGAGTTGCATCGGAGCTTCCAGACCAAGGTTTTTTCTACGTGCACCTGGCTACCACGTTCAAAACACACGTGCAAACAATGTACTTGGTGAGAGAGAAGATAAGGGTTGGGGGAGTAAAAGACGTGGCGAAATAGGTTTTGTGAGGTACTTGGAACTCGGCCCTTAGCAAAACAGACTTGTTTTCCTTTGGGTATGAAAGTCATAGGATCGAGGTTCTGGGCCTTCTCCCCAGTTCTTTGGGGATATCACTAAAGAACCATTTCAAGTGGGAAACATGTAGAACAAATATCAGTTTTGATGGCTCTCAGGACAAAAGATTTGACGTGAGGCTAGTTTTGTGACATTTTCTCACTGCTCATATCTCTGGTAACTCTTTGGCCCTGTGAAAAGTATACGCTTGGTGTGTCCTGGATGCTGTTGGAGTTCTTTAAGGGAATGCCAATTACTCGATCTTTAGGTTTCTTTGAGGTGTGAACCATTTGGAAAATAGACAAAGCAGCCAGAGATGAAAATAGTCCTATTAGCATTGCAGTGAGACTGGAGAACCCAAGTCGGACTCACCTGCCCCCGCATCAGGCTTGTCTGCCAAGGAGAGAAGATAGGCCCAGCCTGCTGGCAGCAAATTCTGAGTAAAGGAGCCACCTGTGTGCCACCTGTGTGCCACCGAACCTCTGGTCAGTGCTCCTAATCAAGTGAGGGGGCTCTCCTTCAGGGTTGAGTGACAATGAGGGCAGGGTACAAAATGAGGATAGTATATTCTGACAGAACTGTGTGGACCAAAGCCATATACTCTCCAGTGGGTGTGTTTGTTTATTGATTTGTTGGTGGGCTTGTCTGGGGTGGAGAGTATTTGCCAGCTTATTTGGACTTTGAGTGCAGACCACATTCTCCAACCCAGTGTCATGGGTAGTAAAGACAATACTTAGATCTCTACCCAACACCTGCATTTCTGCTGTCAAATCTCAGAGTAG
The DNA here is from genome assembly GCF_021234435.1 of Artibeus jamaicensis. Taxonomy (NCBI): domain Eukaryota; kingdom Metazoa; phylum Chordata; class Mammalia; order Chiroptera; family Phyllostomidae; genus Artibeus; species Artibeus jamaicensis. Next base: position 376,258 of record NW_026521764.1, on the reverse strand, counting down.
AAAGCTGTGGCATTAATTGGCCCAGTAGTTCAGACTTCTGCAGATATCAACTGGACATCTTTCCAGTGGCCTATTCAAGGGAGTCTCTACAGTGGAGGTTGACTCTACTAATGGGAAACATTTGTCTTGGAACAGTTCTGTTTCGAGTCTGGTTCAGCTATTTATAACAGTCACCATACCATTGATAAGTGATGTACAACTGACTAATGATGAATAAAATAATAGACATCGCCTCATTTCTGGGTATGACCCATGAGAGGCAGTACTACTATTTTCTGTTATCCTAGAGAAATATTTCTGGGTAAAGATGGAAGAAAGGGAGGTAGGGGAAGCAAAAGATGTACAAAGGCCAGCCTTTCCCATTTCCTACTAACTTATTGCAGAATGAAAAACGGAGCACAGTGGTGAAGAGCAGAGTTTCCAGAATCAGGCAGGTCTGGGGCCAAACGCTCTCCGTGATTGACTAGCTGTGTGGCCTTGGCAAGTCAGCGAGCTGCATGTACCTCAACTTCTTTTTTCCAAAATGGAGATAATAACAATTCCCAGCCTGTAGGGCTGTTTTGAGAATTAAATTTTGATACTGTGTTCTAAAATACCCTGCGTGACATAGGCCTATAGCAAACATCAGCTCTTAGTTCCCTGTAATGTGCTGAGGGCCATCTGACCCTGACCTCATTTCTCCTCTAATGGAAATAATTCCTTTCCACTTTTTGAAACTTGCAGTTTGTCCCCCCAAATATACAGTTCTCCCTGGACAAAAGAACTTAAAAGGGGTGCATTCTAAACTCCAGTTTACCAGGAGAAAAAATGATTGCTTGTTTTCGACCCATTTCTATAACAAATCTCTCATTTACATTTTTCATGAGTCTGAATCCAAACCATAAATATGTTTTGCTGTATTCTCCCAAACAATGACATTGCTTCATTATTATTCAAATACAAAGGAAAAGCATAGATTGCTTTGGATGTCATGGTTATAAACTTATAGCATCCTTTCTTCTTTCTCTTTCCTTCCCAATGTAGAGTTCTGTCCCAAGGGGCTACTTCTGTCATTATCTCTTTCTTCTAAGAACTTGAAGCAAAGCCCTCTCAGTTTGCTCACTATCCCTGTGACTAATAAATGAGATAGTATGAATAAAGTTGGAAAGCAAAAAAGGTGAGGAGATGGGTGACAGAGCCCCAGCTACTCAGTGAAGTCCTGCTGAGGTGGGTCAGCTGCCCGGTGCAGTCAGCCGAGCCCACCTTTGCTGTGATTTCCACGTGTGCCCAGCCAAGATGGCTCCCTGGTTTCGGTATTCCTTGCAGTCCTTGTGAAAGAATTCTTCCTGCCTGTGCTTGTCAACCTCATCATACTGATATTAAGCAATTCATTGTACTTGTTATTTCCCCTAACCCACCATTAGATTGGCTAGAAAGGTGTGTTTTATCCCTTTGTGCATGATAAAGAAAGCAAACTCACAAAGGTGCAAATTATTGGACAGACTTCATCATCTCTGTGAAGATTAATCCTTAAGATTCTTGCCTGTTCATTTTTTCCAAAAGATGGGAAGGGGGAGTTTTTGGAAAAAATATTTGTTGTCATTTTCTAAATATCTTTCATATGGCAATCTTGCATTTTCTGCTTATTTCCATTCTCCTCGTTCCAGAGCTATTAGACAAGAACAAAAGGAGGAGGCAATTATATTTAGACTCAACTGCTACATCCTTGGACAACATTCTCGATAGTGGTACCATTTGGCTTCTTGTCTGAAATTTCCTAAGTGTGTTGGGGTGACTGAATACTGTGATATGATGCAAGTGCACCCCTCGAAATCACTCTTGAATGTTCCCTTCAAATGTTCATTTTCCCTTCTCTAGTCAAATACCAGTGCGTACTCCAATCATACAACACTTACGCTGGCGTGCGTCCATCTGAAGGCAACATTTCCAATTTTGTGTTTGTTTTGTAAGGTGATACTTTCATTTTTTGAAGTGGCATTGTTTTTCTACAAAAGTCATACCGAGGACCAGGAACCCAGGGGTGAAACCTGTAAAAGGGAAATATTTATTTTGGACCAGTGACCCCTTTAGTATGATTTGAGCCCAGGCAGTCCTTTACAAGTCATCGTAGGGCTTTTTAAAATTGATTTTAAAATCTATATAGAAAGTGACTCTTCTGCCAAAGGAGAAGCCAAATGGCATAAAACAGACCAAAGATGAGGGTGGGGGTGAGGGAAGGGGCCAGGAATCCACTCAGAAAAGCTGATAATTATGGACCTGAAACTGGCAGGAAAAGGGGAAGGGTGGTGTATGAAAGAGGGAGAATTCCCCAAAATGTTGAAATGCTGAAGGGAGAGAACTCCCCCAAAGACCCTGAAGGACATAAAAGGTGAGCAGACAGCAATTCTTTCCTTTCTAGCAGATGAGGGAGGAGCCCCAACCCAGCTGCAAATTCTGGAGATTCAGGCTGGGGGCAGAGATTGGGGGCTCCCCACAGAGCATCACAAGAAGGTGTTGCCCCACTCTCCAAGGCACCTGAGGAAGTGCCAGGACTGCTTGCCATTGGTGCCATGTGGCCTTGAGCTATTTTTGGAAGGGGCCTTCATCTTTCTTTAGCACCAGAAACTGGCCAAGGACCACATAGGCCTTGTCAGAGCCCCTTTCCTCCAGCTTCCTGCCCAGCACTCCCCTCTGCCTTCTCCCCCAGGGCTCTGCCAGGAAGTCTCCTGGATATGGGGAGGTTGTCATCTCCATCAGCATTAACAATTAGTTCCCATAAGGGCTCCCCGCACCCGGCCATACTCAACCCACTAGAATTATCTTGGTCACTGTACTACTAATTTTGCCATATTTGTTGACAGAAAATAGGAATCATCTCCTTGATGTTCATGAGCCACCAGAGGCAATGCTATTCTTTTCTGTCCTAGAGGCATATTTTCAGGGTGGTAAACTAAGGACAGGGTGGCAGAAGGTCTTTTATCCTGTTGGGTTTACAGATTAACAAAGATTTGGGAATCATTGTATCATAGCAGTAAACACTCTTGGTCAGAGCTGGCAAGAATGAAAAATCCAGTACTTCAGTTTCTCTGTGTAAGAAAGCAAATTGACTAACTTCTCTTTTCCTTAGCAGTCTTAAAACAAGGAAGGGACATTGTTCTTTTTCAATAGTAGACATCAAAAATAAGACAGCTTTCCTCTGTGACTTTGCAGGACATTCTTTCTATCCAGCAAAAGTGGAAAGCAGAAATATATATATATATATATTTTTTTTTTACATTGCATGTCCAGCTATGTCAAGAGAATTGAAAATAGAAAAACCCAAGGTATTTCTTCCTATTATTTCAAATTTCTAGGTATGCACGCCAAGAAAGAAATCAATCTGCATTTCCATTTTTAAGGTGCCTTTAGTTTAATGTAGTTAATTCCTCCATTTTTGGAACCACAATATTCCCATTGTTATTCAGGCAATTTCATTTTTACCTCCTACAAATCATTTGGAGCTTAAAAATGGGGTGCAGACATATGCTGGGCCTCCTTTCCTCAATCAGAGGAACTGCTGTCCTGGAAATGTGACATGTAGGACTTCTTCTTCCTGAATCACACAGAGACTCGAGTTGTGTTTGCACATGTGCCCGGTCCCTCCTGAGCCCATATTACACCTGCTTGCTCCTTATTTTTCTCCCCAGGTTGCATAATTCTTTTTTATTATTCAGGGAAATTATTATATTTTTGTTTTCTAAAGTCCCATGTCAAATAAGAGATGCTAATGGTGTCCAGAATTGCCCAAGCTGAGCTCTCAAGCACTCCAACACGAGCAGCATAAAATGTGTATACGAAAGGGGTTTTGGGCTACAGGTACTGTCTGAGTAATCTTTACCAAATCATTATGCTGAGTGCTATGAAACTGCATTAACAACTATCAAACATCTTCAATATCTCATACCAATATATTAAACCAATATACTAATACTTGTTTAGAAACTTAAAGATAATGTTTTAAAATTTCACACATTTTTATCACATCATTGATCAAAAGTTTCATTTGTGTTTCCCCATAAAACTAAATGATTGTTTTATGAAGAGAATCTGAAATGAAATTAGTTACCTACAAATACAGGCTGCAATTCATCATTGGAAAATCATTTTTCTAAGCCCTCAATTAAAGACTCAGAAAGTTAGAGACAAGATTCTTTCAATACTAATTTTTGGTTGAGTTATATTTCATTTAGTATCACAACTTTGCTGTTCAGCTGGTGGAAACCATCCACCGACTTAAACGTACAATGTTCTATGATGGAGTCTAATTATCTGTGATTTAATTAAATCCCAAAGCTAGTGCATTCCATGCAAAGTAAATTATTAAAATTTATCTTAAGGCAAAGATTATTATAAAACATAAACATCTTTTTTTTAAACTTTTAAGGGCAGAGAGTTTGTCCTCTACCGTGTTATCTTCTACATACTCCATGGCATACAGCAGACACAATAAATGCTTGAAAAAATGAAATCAGAAACTGTGATAGTTCCTGATTCCATTATACAAAAATCTAAGGAATTGGTATTTTGAAAAAAACAGCATTAAACTATATGCTTATGACTTTTTACTCATCTGAGTGGGAGAAATAATACAACTTCCCTTTAAAATACCAAGTTAGTGAATTGTCTTCTTCTGGTTGAATGGAATGATACATCTGAGTTTTGATACTGATTTTATCATAAAAATCATTTCTACTATTAAGACCAAAATGTTTTCCTAACACATAGAGGTTATTATGTATAAGTTAATAACAATAATTTTGAATTCCAATATTCTACTTTCAACTTATAAAATTCCTCTTCAAAGAGCAACTAGACACACAGAAAGTAGTACTGAGTGGGATTATGGTAGATATGAAATTAAAGAAAAAATAGCTGAAGCACCCTGCATAAAAAGAAGAGAGGTCTGGTTTTAATTTACATTAGTTTGTTTTTTGTTTGAACTAATTTCATGTTAGTCCACCTTCCACACACACACTCACCAAATTCATAGACGATGAGAAAGCAGTTGGTCATTTAACAGGAATTACTAACTAGTGTACTTTTTTTCTGTGCTGCTAGTTGTACGTGTTGAGTTGGGTGACATGAGTTATGAACAAGAAACTGCCTAGAAAGCACAAGAACCTTGGCAAATATTCAGAGTCAAGCACAAAGCTTTAATGCAACCAAATGACTTTGCGACAAGCAGGGAATTGCTGTGAAATAGAATGTGGGCGAAAGGCAGTGAAGGGCGCCCACTGGCTAGGCCTAGAAATCCAAAATGGATTCCAGGACGAGAGTACAATGCCTGGCTGCTGCGGTGGCAGCCTGTTCCTCCTATACTGTTATTACTGTGCAACAGACCTGATCTGAATGACAGTGGTCTGAGCCCTTTCAAACAACAGAAAGAAGGTCAATTTTTGTAATGAGGAAATGGAAGTGGTGGCGCCAAAGATCACTGACCCTTACAGTTTCTTGTGCGATGAAGGAGCAATGAAGTGCATCAGGAAATTATGGTGTAGGAAAACAGTGACACCACCGTCATCCAACACAGAACGAAGGAACGAGTAACAAGTGCACTAAGATGTGCATAAATCAAATACACGCTATCAACTCTGGGTTCGTTCCAGTTCTCGAACTGTGGGATTTGGGCCCAACAGTTGTATGAAGAAAGGAAAAGGCAAAGGGCCAACAATTAAATTCAAGGGTCTAAAAATGACACTTTTCACAGAGGAAAATATTTTTAAAATGTAGTCACTGGATAGTCTAAGTACTGACCAATCAGAACAGAGGCTGGTCAAGGTGTCAGAATAGGATCCACAAGGCCCGCTGCCTTGCCAAGGGCTACCTTGTCAATCCCCAGATCCTGGCTGGGCCAAGGGGTCCAGAGAGAAGCAAAGAGGTGGAGGATGTTTATCCACAGGTGCAAAGTGATTACAATATTTACCATCTACTACAGCCTACTAGTACATGAGCACTAGCCTTAGCCCTGCTTCAATCTACCTCCACGCCTGTTCACCTGGCACCTTGTGGTATAGAGCAAGGGAAGAGTAGCTTGTTAGCGGGGTGAACTGAAAATTTCTTTATATCTGATGGCCCTTTTTTATTTCCTGTCCTTTGGCATTTTATTACCATATCATCCTCACATTCACAATCCAGGAGTTTCTGAATAAGGCAGGAGATGGGCCAAACTCAAGAGTGTAATCAATGAAGTTTATTCACTGGATAATAATGAAGCTTGGTTATTCGACAGTTCAAGGAGCTCAAAGATTTTTATGAGGGCATCTTAGGCTTCGCTTTGGCAATAAGGCAGAAGGCAATAAGTCAGACTGCAATTCTGACCAGGTTAGACCAGGCCTAGTAACAATACTTATGGATTTGACAGCTTTGCATTTTTACTTAATTTTTATCTATTTAGTAATCATGCTTATTTTAAAGGACAAAATGAGAAATGTTAGCAAAGAAGATATGGAATGAAGATTTGGAACTATTAAGACTTGAGAGGGACATAAGACCAAAGGTTAGTTATTTTCTAACATGGCATAAATGTGAACCTGCCCACAGAGGCTAAGATCTTAAGAGGCACCTGGGAGAACAATGAAGCTTTAACAAAACTAGTGACTTCTCTGGATTTTTCCCTCACATGTGACAATGGAGGAAATGCCCAGCTTAGTAAAAAAAAGGAGACACCCTGTCACCAAGAAGAAGCCAGGAGGCACGGTGGCAGAAGAACCTGATGTGCTCCATTCGCACAGCACACAGGGCTGGAATGTCATTTGTAAACATCAGAAAAATATTTAATGACACAAGCTGAGCTTCCAGGAAGGTAAGTTATCACAGAAAAAGGTTTTCAGGCCAGAAACAGATGAGTATTTGAGACAAGTTTTCCCCATCACCCCAGAGTTGGCATCATCAAACTGGACACAGTTTTTGACCTCATGTGTAGCAGGAAGCCAACAGCAAATGCAGAATGACAGGAGTCGGTGGTGGAAACTGGTGAGGAAATGGTTATCATTATTCTACTTTGCAATGTACCAAAAATGGAATTTTTTAATAGTCAAAAGAAGACAAACTGAAGTCTAAACGGATTCTTGTCTAAAGTATTAGCCTTCAAGGAGTATCTTCTTTGAGTTCATACATGTAAGGAGGCAGGAGAAAATGCTCATAAATTTGAAAAACTATATACTCTTCATACATATCAAGTCTACATCTTGAATTAATCATAAGTGAAAATATTTGTAGAGGAGTCAACATTGACGTTTTAAAATACAACTGTACCTCACTCTTACCAATGACTTCAATGGGACATAAGCGCCATAGTGATTTTACACCCACTGTCGTCCATTGAGAAATAGATTTAATTGTGTCTTCTTAAATAATTGCAAATTTTACATGATTCTTTCTTTGCCATTGCAATGGTGTTTCCATTCTTTTTTCCCCATGTAGTTTTAATAAGTGTTTAATATTTAAGAGCCCTTTCTTGATTAAGTTATCATAATTCTCTGCAACAACAAAAAAAAGCATAGCAATTATATTTTGAACTTAAAGTTTTTTCACTTAAAAAATTTCCAGTTATCATGAGGTTCTAAGCACTAAAAAACATTCTTTTGGATAGAGTTTTTTTAAAGTACTAGTACACAATTAACAAAGCAACATAAATATTTTAAAATATCTGATAACGATAATTAAATATAAAAAGGAAAATTTTGTTGGAAATGCATTTCTCAAGGGGATGGGAGTGATAACATAGCATCTTAACTAGAAGAGGCCTCTTCCACTCACCAGCTGATGAACTGTCCCTTAGTGCTGCACCCTGGGAGTTTTTAAACCCTGAAGCAGTTGGGGACCCTGTGCTCATTTTCTAACTTGTCTGTGTAATGTAACCCCAGCGCTGCATGACTGGGCCTTCCACTTTTCAGCACAGTTCCCAGCACCCAACAGGTGCTCAATGAATGCAGTTTTCTTGGTCTTCTTTCTCATCCTTTTGGTCCTCAACCTTGCTGGGTAACTACTAGCTTAACAACTGAAGCTCCTCCACCTCTAAGAGCTTCTGTTGTAACAGGGATTTTCTCAGAGACATAGGCACATTAAAAACTTTCTTGATGCCACAACATTTCCTTCACAGCAGGAAATAAAAATTTTTGTCAAAAACAGGCTTATAGCTGTAGATGCACATTTCATTAAGTGGCTTAATGCAATATATACATATAAATCTCTAAGCCCAATGTCACTGAGAAATGATCAAGTTCTATGTAAGGGCAATAAACAATACCATTTACTGCAAAAATACACTAACTTTAAAAGCTATACTTATTTTCCAATGTTAAGTGCTTACAGCATGTCAAGCAGGTAGCAACTGCTTTGGATATACAATACCTGGAACGCTTCAGTCATTTTAAGAAACACAGATGGTGTTTTAGAAAGAGTCTACCTTCCTATTAGGCAGTGTTTTTTTCACATGTAATGACTTCTGCCTCTGCCCCCTGCCCGAGGGCACTGCCTACTGCCAAACAGCCTGACTCCACTTCCCCACTGGCCTCCCACGTTCTTCTCACACGGAGAAAAACACTCTCTCCAGTGGGTCTTTTTTTCCTTTTTTTTACGCAGGATATTTCTGCTACTCATTCAAAGAAATGTGCAAAGTATTTAAAACATCTTTTAAAAATAAATATAATCTTGTTTCAAAATAAAGATTTTAGAAGTTCTTGCCAAAAGCAAACCATTTCATTTTAAATGTCTTTTTTTGTTAGCAAGCCCAAATGTAGCAACTCAGAAGTAATTGCTATTTTAGAGTCTCCTGAATGTTGAACTATTTATTATGCAAATTAATACTCATCAGAATATGTCCACCCCAGCCACAGAGTTCTTTTTCTGCTCACATATTTTACTCTTGCAGCTTTTGCCAGTCAGTGTGTAAAGGCATCTTGGTGTTTACTGATTCCAAGCATAAACAGATTTCTGCCAGACACGTGGTACCTACAGGTTGTGTCTTTGTTTTTAAATTAAAGAGAGACTGTGTGGCAGATTTGCAGAACTAGAGGAAAAATATTTTCTTACGCATAGCTAAAGTTTGCTGCAGAAGAATTTTCTTCCCATCCTGACCCAGGACCGTGCTAGGACTCCATAATGCACAGCAGAAGGTGGCAGCACATGAAGACGTGTTGGGTTGAACCACACGAAATTGTCATTTTGTGCATCAAGAAATGGTCAGATAGTGCAATTTCACATGCTTCAGCCTCACAGTTGCTGCAGAACTTCATAGTCTCTCTTCTCAAGGAAAGCAGCTCCACAACACAGAACCTCCTGGGAAAATGCCACAGAGATGTCCCCCACCCCCTACCTTCAAGGAACCATTTCCTAAATCTGGTAAAACTTCATCATATGGTACTTGATATAGTTTGAATATATTTTCCCAGATTATTTCATGCAGCACAACTTGATGAGCACATGTTCTGCGGTGATTCAACCCTGCACAGCCCTTCTTCTCTGGGGAAAAGTTGGCCCTTTCGCGAACCCAGACGCCTTGGTGAGGGCTGAGGGATGCCCAGCCAGGCCAAAGTTTGAGGGAGTCAGTTGACAAAGGACAACACAGGCTGAATGTGCAAAAATATTTTGGCCATCTTCCAGATTGGGTCATGATCACTATACTGGCCCCAAATAATTCTGCCTTAAACTTATATGAATACAGCCACAAGGTGAGCAGGGTGTATTACCAATCCCATTTTACAAGTTAGGAAATGAAAGCTTCAATTAGAAATGACATATCTAGATTAGATCCAGTTCTCTCTCATACTCTCATTTTTTTGGAAGGCAGTATTTGAACATTCAGGGTATTAAACAGAATGTCTTTCCAGTCTCTGTCCCTGGTCCCCATTCCCTTCTCTCCTCTACTTACTCCCCTGCCCACATGCCAATGAGGTAGGATGAGCTGGGATGCAGGATGGATGTGACCCCACAAAGAGGCAAGCACTGCTCCACTGCTGTGATAAGGCAAGGGATAAAAACGGTGAAAAAGACATACTGCTTAAGAGTGAAGAGAGGGCAAAATAGGCAGTAAGCATTTCATAGAACTCAGGAGAACAGTGTAAAATCCCTGTGTCAGCAGGACACGCAAAGAGAGGGAGGAGGAAAGACGCCTTTTCCAGGGCAGAAAGAGCTATCAGGCAGTTTCTGCTTTTTGTTTTCACCACAGCAACATGAGTTAAGCATACACTGTGGACAAAGCCCAATGACATAAAAGAAATCACACACACATATACTCATTGACCTTAAGAAACTTACAATCTGAAACAAGCTGGGGCATACACATGAAACAAATGCACATCAAAGAAACATCCAAGCATAAATTTAGATGTTCAAATGCTGGCAATGATAGAGTTGTAAGACATTAGCTTTAAAAACCTCAAGTAAAAATTGACATTCCAGAAGCTTGGAATTCTAAAGAGATGCTTAAAACTTCATATAATTGCCAAACACTGGAGCAGAGTAAGATCAATACAGCACACTTCTCTTTGAGAAAAAGTGCTTACCTGTTTTGAGGTGCCAAGTGGCCTGGAAATACCTAGTAATACTTTGCTGCAAATTATATTCATCTACTTCCACTGTAACATCACAGTCAATAAAAATAATTTGAATTTGTGTAGTGACTTTCTTCTGTGGACACAAAGAAAAATGCCTGAGAAAGAGGAAGAATGTATTTTTAAAAATAAAATCTATTATGTATGATAAACATCTCCACCCCAAGTGACTTTTTATTTTTGCAGTGGTGTATAAAATTTTTGTCATATATCATAGTTAATCAAGTTGATTTTTAAAGCTAAATCCTAGACCTGACTGATGTGGCTCAGTAGATTGAACACCGGCTTGCAAACCAAATAGTCACTGGTTCGATTCCCAGTCAGGGCACATGCCTCGGTTGTGGGCCAGGTCTCTGATTGTGGGCCTGGTCTCTGATTGTGGGCCTGTGAGAGTCAACAAGTTGATATATATCTCCCATACCAATGTTTCTCTTCCACTTTTCTCCCTCCCTTCCCCTCTCTTTAAAAATAAATAAATATATTTTTATAAAAAGCCAAATCCTAAAAGCAAAAGGCACTTCATAATGTGTAATTTTCTGTAGATATGTTTTTGTTAGAAACCTCATTTACCCCCAAACTTTATGTCCCTGACTACATTAAATCAGCTTGGCTTTGGACACTGAATGTGAATCCTACAGAAAAGTAACATGGGAAAGCTTAAGGCATGTTGAGAAATTTGTTTAGTATATGGCTTATCCTGTCTGTAAAATCTCAGAAATCGAACCACTTAAGTCTGCGGAGAGAAAGCCTCCTTTGACCTTTCCTAACTGGTCAGTTCGTGAGTCCAGGGATTTCATGTAGATTTCCTTTTGTAACATGATGTATAAACAGCAGGAAAGATAAATATTGAAATCTGCCAACCAATATTAGGCCCACTTCAGAGCTTGATAAACACAGGATAATCAGCAACTAAAAATCTTAAATGTGAGAAAACTGGAAATGTATTTACACTTCAAATGTTTTTAAATGGTTCGGGTGCCACTTCTAATTTTCATTGAGTCTGTAACCACACTATTCCTTGCCCAGAGTATTTTGGGGACCCTACATCAGAGGTGAATTAATAAATTAATATTGATCCTAATAGGTTTAACACAAAAGGCAAGGAGATTAAGCTTATACGTCATCTCACATATTAGTCCTTTTCTCTCCTCAATCACTGGATCCTTCCAAAGCCCCTCTTCCGGGCACCCCTCTACCCATTTGTGTGCGTCTTTGTCAATGCACACACACTGCATTTTCCTGAGTCATGCCTATCTCCTAGCATACGATATCATTGAATAGTTTCCTAGGGCTGCTGTAACAAGGTACCACAAACGGGTATCTGAAAGCAATGGACATTTATTGCCTGGTAGTTCTGGAGACCAGACGTCTGAAATCAAGGTGTGGGCAAGGCTGCGCTCCCTCCACCAGGGGTGTTCAACCTGCGACCTGCAGGCCACATGCATCCCAGGATGGCTATGAATGCAACCCATCACAGAACTGTAAGTTTACCTAAAACATTATGAAGTTTTTTGGTGATTACATATTGCAATGTATTTAATGTGTGGGCCAAGACAACTCTTCTTCCAGGGTTTAGGCTAAACCCTGTATGGAATCCTCCTTTGCCTCTTCCTGGCTTCTCATGGTTTGCTGATGATTTTTGGCAATCTTAGCCTATTAGTTGCATTACTCGAATCCTCTCTCTTCACATGGTGTTCTCTCTGTGAACGTGTCTATGTCCAAATGTCCCCTTTTTATATGGATACAAGCCATATTGGATTAGGGCCCATCCTAATGACCTCACCTTAACCTGATTAAATTTCCAAATAAAGTCACATTCTGAGGTACTGGGGGTTAGGACTTTAACATACATATTTTCAGGGACACAATTCAAATCCTAACATTTAGAATTAAGTACTCCATTGAAGAAGTAACTCACTAACTAAATAACCCACATGAGACATACTGGAAGAATTAAAGACAGCTTCTTCCATGGCATAGTTAGTATCTCCTTGACTCCCCCATGCCTAGTACAGTAGTTAGCTCAAAGTTGGTGCATTAGAAAAGTTTGCAGATTTCATTAAGAATGAGTTAAGGGAGGAAGAAATCATTGCAACGTTGAGATGCTAATCTCAAACCCCACAGGACGCCTCCACCTTCCTGAGTTCAGTACCAGTTTTCAAAGAGGTCAGAGCACAGAAGGGCTGTGGGGGCAGAGAGTCTCTGTCCTGGGTGCCACTCAGTGTAACCGAGGTTGCTGATGGGGGCACCAGCGGTGAGTCTCCCTTGGTCACAATAGCCACCCTTCATCATGCACTCACTGTGGGCCAGATGTTTGTTAGGGTGTCTATTCATGACGTTCTCATTTCATCCTTACAATAACCCTAGATGGAAGAGATTATTACTATTATTATTCCCATTCTTCTGATGAAGAAACTAAAGCCATGCACTTCACTGCTAGTGCCGGTGGAGCCAGAATGCAAACATGGGTCTGCTCGCCTGTGCTCCAGCCCACTGGGTGCCTTGCCTACCGTATGGGAACAGCCCGGGTTCCTGAGACCCAGGGCTCTATCAGGGCCCTTCTTGAAGAGGCTGCTGCTGGGGGTAACTGAGGCCTTGTGGAACCTCCAAGGCAGAAATCTGGTGTGCAGCAACCACATTTTCAAAGCAGAAACTCTGCCCCTTGCCGCTCCCTTCGGAACACTGACCTGAGTTGATCTGTTGTTATTTTTTACCTCGAGCTCAGGCCTTGAAACCTCTTTAAATCTTCAGCTGCCAGCATGTCAGTGATCTGTGTCCAGTGTTGACCCAGATTCGTAGATGACATAAGCCCCTACCAAGAGCGACAGGCTGGAAACACTAGCTTCCGTCTTCTTCCCTATGGTCACCACATGACTCAGGAACTCTAATATCAACTGTTAGAACTTCACTATGTCATTGAATGAGAGAGTGGTTGTGGTGAAAGAGACACACCCAGTTCTCTTTTCCTTTAAAAAGAAGGAAAGCAAGGTTTGGAGAACTAAGTAACAGGACTAAAGCTGGCAGTGCCACGGCTGGAATGTAGTGCCCTGAGTGTCACGCTACTTCTCCCCACAGATGGAATGTCAGGATGTCTTGTTTAACTTGATCCACAAACAGAATCAGAGGAGCTAGAATTGCTACACCAGGCCTGCTTCCCCTCAGTGAGTCCGTCAGTCAGCGAATCGATACCTCTTGATTGCATGTTATGTGTAAGGCGCTCTGTCAGATATTGCAAAAGACACCAAGATCAGTTAGACATTTTCATCCCTGGAAACTGACTCTCTAGTTACAATCCTAGATTGGAGTTTGGAGCAGTTCCCCAGGATCAAATATAACCCATCGTCACAGTCCAGAGTCATATAATCCAGAGTCTTTTGAGAGGACTACATAAACCTAGACTATGACGCAGTGGGCATGCCCCTACTCTGCTGAATCGGGGGCTGCATGAATGAGAATAACACAGGCTTTGGAGCTGGGGCTGGATATAAATGAGAGAATCTTCACTTGCCCAAAGTTAAGTTATTTTCCTGTGTGACAGTCACTTTTCTCACCTATGAAAGTGGAGAAATAAACATCGACCATGCAGGATGACAGGGGCACTGAGATACTCGTATGGAATGCCTAGCACTGAGTAGGTATTCAGTACAGGGCAGTTACGGTGTCATTCTTGTTATCATCAGGAGTGTGTGGAATGTGTCAGAAGATATTAAGCAGTTAAACACCATGCAGTAGAGAAAACTGGATTTAAATGCCATGGTTGCCAGAAGAAAGAGACCTAACAGCAGGGTGATTAAGCGCTGCAACCAGATCACAAGGTGGATGTAAGGCCCGGATCTGACAGAAGTCGGAGAACTGGTTGAGTAGTCATTTTTCTTGAAACGGGGGGAGAAGTTCTTGCCTGGAGGTAAAATTTGGGCTGAACAAATCCATGAATCTCCTTCTAATACCAAGACAGGTTTATTTGACCATGTTGAAGTCCAGAAGAACTTCTAGACAGATTTAAGTGGGATTTAATAAAAGCAAAAGAAGGAAGCACTCATAAATAAAAATCCAGGAATTGGACAAATTGAGAGTTCATTTTCCTGGAGCTGAAGTCCAATCACAAATTGATTTACCATATACTTGACAATTTTAAAAATTCGCTGTTTGTGTCTTGTGCTTCACTTTTAGGGATCTAAATTCTCATAGAGGCAAAGAATTTATACTGAATTACCATTCCTTGTGGAGAGGCAGGGTTGGTATTCCCCTTGGGTCTTCTAGAATGTTCCCATAAACTGACTAGGCTGAGGATAAGAAATACCCTTGGCGCAGCAATCTCCAATTTCTTATTGTAGGACAGTAGGGTTGTATTTTAAATTTTTCTAATAGACTAGCTCTCCTAACCACCTTTGTCCATTATTCTATTCATGCAATCCATCATCAATGAATAAATGAATATTTATGTGCAGCTCTAATATGTATGGCACTTTAGCAGGCAATTCCCTCAAAGACTACTGCTGTGTTCTGTGAACAAATATCATGGGTTCCCATGACCTTCTTCTAGGCCAACCTTTACCCTGATTAACAGAAATTATTAATTTCAGGCATGTGATAGTGGGGAAACAAAATATAAGGCAGGCCACTAAGACAGTGAGTTAGAGACCCAAGTATGTCCCAGAATCCCCAAGTGCTACAACTAAGAGCGAGGTTTGCAGACTCTGCTCAGTGGAGGGGAGGGAAACGAAAGGGAGAGGGTACAGCAAACTCCTCCTTGGCATTGACTGCTCATCCTAGGAAATTCTCAGGACTTCGTTTTAATTTCTATCTTAATGAGCATTTATAAACTTGACATTCCTACAACCAAAAGCCTAAGGTTCGTGATTCCCAACATTTTACTTATAGACTTTTATTAGGTTTCCAACAATTCTGTGTCTTATCAAGAGTTATTTGGAGATATCAGGAGGGGTTATATGTGTGCATTTTGATCTTACCTCCCCTCTCGAATGCTAGAGAACAAAACACAAGTCCAAGGGAATGAATGAAGGCAGTACACTTGCTAAGGGAAGAGGATCAGTGAGTTATTCCCCGTCCATATCCCAGGTCAGAACTAAATAACAGGTAGATAGGTCTACCTGGCAGATAAAGAGTAACTTGTCAGCTTCATAACTGATCGCGCTTTGGAGAACAATGCTAAGATGTGTGAATACAACTGGATTCCTGTAGTGCCATCTAGAATTTGGCTAGCCTCACCACCAAGCCCCAGAACAGAGGATGACTGCTTCCCTGCACCTCGGAGAAGAGCTGACAGTACACAGCCTGCAGAAGAGAGAAGTCACAGAGGGCTTAGCAGAGATGGAAACACACAGTCCTGCTCCTCCCCGACAGCTCACCAATCCCTTTGTCCTGGTCAGCTGTGCTTCCTCCTCTCGGTCAGCAGAGGTGAAAGGCAAGAGAGGCCAGGTGCACGTCTCCAAACTAGTGTCCCAAAGTGGGGGATTTTGTGAGACACACACATTCTCAGACCCCAACCCTAACCTACTGAATCGGGAACACTGGAGCCTAGCGATCTGTGTTTACAAGCCTTCCAGATGGTTCTGCTATTGATTCAGCACCGCTATGCCACAGAGCAATTCTCAACCTAGAATCAGTTTTTAAATGCCAGCTGTCCAGGCCTACGCCCAGACCGCTTAAACCAGAATGTCTGTGGTGGGGCCAGTTACCAGTATTTTTAATACCTGTGGTAGTGACTGAATAAGAGTGCTTTCTGGACATTGCAGAATTTTTAAAGTAACTCTTTCGTGGACACATTTATGACTCTGGAGGGGGACTCTGCCCCCCTCCCCCACCCACATTGCTAAGGATCTTCTTCCCACAGTTACCTAGAATAGTAGTTCTCAACTCAGGGCAATTTTGTCCCCCAGGGGACCTTTGACAATGTCTGGAGACAGTTTTGTTTGGTACAACTGAGTAGAGGGCATGTAAGTGGCATCTAGTGGGAAGAAGCCAGAGATGCTGCTAAGCATCCCTACGATACACAACCCATTCCCCACAACAAAGAATTGCCCATACCAAAGGTTAACAGAGCTGAGGCAGAGACACTGCCCTCCACAGCACGTACCTGTGAACCTACTGTGTACTTGCACATACCGAAGTTGGGCTGCAGTGGAACTGCATTTTTAAACGATTTACAAAACCCTTTCTTATTGATTAGACTAACTTTTCTCCTCCTTATGTAGAGGGAATGGAGGAGGTTATAGATCCTTAATCAACATTTTTTTAGTTGCCCTATTTATGATTCCATTTCCAGGCAGATGTCTAGATTACAGGCTGACAAAGGCTATCAACCATATCTGTTTTCTTGCTTTATAAACCCTCTTGCTTAGTCTCCCATGTACATAGGCATGTTTTTTTTTTGTTTGTTTGTCTTACTATTTGATGATGACTGAATTGGATTTTCCTAGTTGGGGAAAGCAACTCTTTTAAATACAAGGGTCACCTTAGTCCTTCTTATTATGACTTCATAAGCATTAGTTATATGCAGCGTTTGTGTGACACAGTTCCATAACCCCACAGCTAAGATTTCTTGTCATATTGTGCAATTTGTCAGGTGTGCTCAGATGATCTCAGTGTAAGCAAACCCTTCTCCTCTCTCTCGTTTAACATTTTTAGTGGGATACTTATACATTTTCTGCTAAATGTATTTTATTTGGGGTTGCCAGAAAAATAAATACAGGGCTCCCAGTTAAATTTGAATACAACATACATAATAAATAATGTTTTAGAAAAAGTTTGTCCCAAATATTTCTTGGGGTATAATTATACTAAAATTTTTATTTGTTATTTAGCTGATAATCAAATTTCATGGACATTGGAAATCTCATGACTTTTCCTTTTATATGTACCATCTTCTTGAGGAAATTTACATTCTTTTTCAGTAAATTTACTAGATAACTTTCTATTAGAATGTGAGCGAATATTTAGATGGTATACACAAGACAGCCACAGTGCTTCCTAAGTTAGTATCTTCCATATGGATTAGAAAATGGGCCAATGGGTACTGCTCTGAGCCTCAGAAGTGGCCTTCCATCCTCCCCCACTTTCTCCTGAGTCAGCAACTAAAGGGTTAACACTTGGGTGGGGTCACCAAGCCCTGGCTCAGGTACCTCTGCCTGACATCTGTCTGACTGGTCAGTGTGTGGACACACTGCTGTTGAATATTCTTCATATCAGCCCTAAGTAGGACACCCATTTTAAAGCATGCAAATGATTCCCCAAAGAATCAAAATACAGATATAATTACATTTGTGTATATACTCGAATAAACATATTTTAAAGCAAAGCACATCTCATCTCATTTCACCATCGTGCCTTCTCTCCATCTTTCTCCTTCCTAAGTAAACAGCGATGGTGCCTCTTTTTCTGAGGTTGCTTTTGCTACCATAACAATTCTCCAGCTCTCCCAAGGGATTAGCCATGGTGCGATTTACTTTTCAAGGAGGGCCCATTTATCTTCCCCCTGACAAATTTCGACACATGCACAGCTCTAGCATGAACGTTTCTGCAGATTAATCCCTCACCCTTCTCAAAGAGAAGAATTATTCTTAAACAATCTATTTCAATACGAAGTTCCTGGTGTGAAGTTAATTTCCACCAACCCTGTGAGCGTGCAACCAAAACACCATCTCAGTTATTCACTGAGAACAACAGAAGCCCTCTGGCTTGTAGTTTTTCATCCTTATTGTTTAAATGTAAACAGGAAAGAAAGACAGGCCAAAGCTTGCTTTTTAAAAAATCAGTGTTTCCTGTAAGCTCTTGGAATGGTTTCTGTGTACAATAATCTGTGGTCATTAACTATTGATAAATATTTATTCAGCATTTACTATACAATCACTACATATACATAACATGCTATTTTATGCATACATGTAATCAGATATTATGTGGTTTTGAAAAAGAGCAATGCAAGATCATCTATGTGTTCAGATCAGTATGCTAATGACCTAAAGAGACAATGGTTACCAAACATGCCCATATTTCGCTGCAAGGATAAATGAACACTTAATTATTAGGAACAGCTAAGAAATATTTAATAGGGCAAGTACAGAGTGATATACCTTGGAAAAATCACGTGGCGCCACCAGTCACGATGGGGAAAAGCAAG
The DNA here is from genome assembly GCF_021234435.1 of Artibeus jamaicensis. Taxonomy (NCBI): domain Eukaryota; kingdom Metazoa; phylum Chordata; class Mammalia; order Chiroptera; family Phyllostomidae; genus Artibeus; species Artibeus jamaicensis. The sequence goes on along the minus strand of NW_026521764.1, from coordinate 357,547 downwards.
TGTGAACAAATAAAACAGGAGGAGAGCTGGCGATGGCCACAGCTGAATATGAATCAGCAACTCAGTGCTATTGTGATAAAAGTCGATATGATACCAGCACAAATCAATAGAAGCAGAGTAGACAGGCTGAAACATGATTCTTCTTCCCTTCTCCCCATTAGTCAGAGGGAGGAAAGTGTCCTGGTTTGGATAGCACACTGAAGAAAGCTGTGCGGGAACCCAACTGCAGTCAAGGAAGACACGGTAAAGAGGTAGAAAAAAGCCTGATGAGGAAAGGTGAAAACATTTTCAAAGTGGCTCCAGGGTGACTTAAAGGCCGTTTTAAGTATCAACAGCTTTAGAAGGTAATTCTGGCCTGTGACTCTGATCATGGACGTTCAAATAAGAAAAAATAGTCTAATATAAACCTTATAGACATTTCTGCTAGACATAAGGAAACTTGCAACAGCACAGTAAAACAATAGTGGCTGTTGCCCTACTGTTACCAGTAGACAGTCTGTCTGGAACCATGGGGAGTCTCTCCCATTGGCCAACATGGCAGCAGGGAGAGGTTCTTACACTGAGCATGAGGAAAGCTAGAAATAACAATGGATAGGGCCCAAGTGCATGAAAAGCTAGCAAGATAATTGGATAGAGAAAAAGCCCTTCACCTACTCTTACCTGATCTGGGGATGGGGAGGGCGCAGGGAAAGGCAGGTGCATGCACCATAGAAGTCAAAATGGTGCAGGGGAGGTGCTGGATCAAAGAGGCCTCTCAGTCTACCACACAGGAAGAAGGGATTTGTTGGGAGGTGGACCCATCCAAAGCACACAAATTTGGGAAGCTGATTGCTCATTTTGAGAGAGTACCTAGTCCATCCCACACCCAAGCTAATAGAATCCCAGGGAAACAAAGAAGCACTTTCTTTCTTCTCTCTCTCTCTCTTTCTCTCTGTTGCTCATGACTGGCAATTACACAATGCACTCACCTGTTCTCTTCATGGGCCATGTGGACTCCAGGAGGGAGACTCTTGGTCTCTCTTGCCCACCTGGTGATGAACTCTCAGGTGCATACGCGGGCTCTCTCCTGGGAGTACACCATCTTGCAGCCCTAGCAACCGGATGGCCCATGACTCTGCAGTCTCCACACATGGGCTCCAGGAGGGAACCTGAAATGAACAGCAGCCAGGAACAAGCTAAGTTAACTGGATGGGGACTGAGCCATTTAGCAGCTACCTGTGGGCTCGCGAAAGGACTGCACTTTAAAATGGAGCGGAAACTCTGGATGCTGGCTTTTGTCTTGGCCTTGCTGTGTGCACGGTTGGACTTTTCCCATGGCAGAAAAAGAGGAGTCCACCCTTCTCCCAGATTGCATGGCACCTGAATAAATCCTCTTTCGTTTTGCACCAGCATCTGCTTCATTAGTTTGGCTTTTGTGGTGACAGGCAGCCGAATCTCTATTTTTTTATTTGGTTACACTGAAGCAAAGATTGCCAGCTGTCTATATCTTAATTTTTTTTTATTTTACATTTTTAAAGGTAACCTTCATAGGTTAATCATTCCTGACAAGGCTATGTGAAATTTCATAGTAATGTTCAACTATGTCATAATTACAAATAGACTACAAGACTCACACATATGTACATGTTAAATGAACATTTTTTTATGAACTGTGTGGAGTCTAGTGCAACGAGGGAGAGCTGGGAAAAGTTGTAATGTTATATTATACAGCTATTTCTCAATCAACATACATCTTTAATGTAACAGTAGGCCATATCCCTTTCTCATGGATACCTATGTATATACCAGTTCCCCATTTCTGTTCTAGACTCAGGCACACAGCTATAAATAATTGTAAAAGACCTAGATATACTCTACATTCCAAATCATTACATATTTTTCTGATGATCAAGGAGATTATGTGGGATAAATATTGATATGTGGCATGCACATTTTTGTTATTGGATAATAGAAACATCATCCTTATTAATTTAGCTAACTTGCTAGCTAACTATTTTGTACAGCTCAATTTTAGTGTCATGGATACCATGACCACATTGAATAGGGTAGCAAGCAGCAAGGAGGGGGTCTGTTATGATCTGGCTACAACTTTTTTCTTCCAAAGTCTCTTATAAAAATTTTTTTCAATAGTAAAAAGGTAACAGCACATTCATCTTCAGTTTCACTTTTCACTCTTTCCTGGAATTGTCTAACTTTCATACATTAATCTTATGCTCATCTGAATATTAAGATACCTGTAGAATAAAGTTCCTGTGGTTTGGATTCTATCTCTAGGATGAGAAGGAGGGTTACTTCAGTACAGAAGCTTATAATGCTATTTATGCACATCACTGCTTACTAGAACCCTAAAAAGTTTTAACGAGAACATACCTCACATTAAAATTTATTTTGTGTTTGAGAACTGTTCCTAGTCTTAGTTAGATACAATGATTATTCATATTTCTCAAATTTTAGCTGTGCTACTACTTCAGCACATACATGCTCAGTTATCTTGTCACATAAGGCCTGTCTTGGCACCAGTCTCATGTGTACTTGTTAGATGACCCAAGCAACAACCCCTCACTGACGCACCTCCAGCGTGACACAGAACTGTTACGTGTGAAAGGGCAGAGGAGAAACGTCCCGCTCTCTCCCATCTATATTCCCACGTTTGTTTTCCTGGGACTTCCTAAGGCAACACCGTGGCAGCTCCCATAAGTCAGATACTCATGAATATTGAAGAGGACTCAGAATTACAACAGCTTATGGAAGACTTTGTGGCTGCATGTACCACATATCGAGCAGATACTGAGTGCTCACCAACGTTCAGACACTGTATTAGATGCTCTGTGGGGAAGCAAAGATGCATCAGAAACAGATTCTACATGAAACATCCAAATTCTGAGATTTGGAAAATGGATTTTCAAAATTAGCTTTATATTTTCAACCATAATTTCTATAGAATATTTGAGACTTGAGATAGCTTCAATTCTTCTAACATGCAGATTTTCATATATTCAAATTCAAAACCTACATTCATAAAAATTTTATCCTGGGGAAAATTCTCTGAATATTTAGCCCACCTTAAATAAATCCCTTTAAAGTTAGATTTTGAAAGAAGGTTCTTTAGACTTTAAAAAGTTCTTAACATGTTAAAAAGTATAGCAAACTTTTTTTACATGAGACATCCGCAATTGTACAAAACAATAATAAAAGTCATAAAGTTAAGCAGAATTACCTAAGACAAATTAGGTTGTGTTTGTCTGTTTTCAATTCTAAGAATGCTGTAGAGATGAACAAAGGAAAGAGACAAGGTGGGGGAGGGGGAGAACGCACAAACAATTACATAGCCCTTCAACAAGGGATGGTGTCTTACACAAACTGTTTAACAGAGAATTGATCATAAGGTAAACTTGTTTTAGAGAAATGGTTGTTGGTAAATGGATACAGTTGTTCTAGGCAGAGGACTCTGTCACATCTCTTTCCATATTAACTTTTATCTCAGCTTATTTTTTAAAAACTAAATTTGCACCATGAAGCTGGGCTGGAATTGATGTGGGTCTGGCTTACCTTTCTATGGAATGTGCCACTTTCTTCATCAAACACAATAGATATTTGGGAACCCCTCACAAGAAGATGATTAATAAGAGAATTAATTTGAAATATTTTGCTTTTCTTTGTTGTATATATCTGGCAATCATTACCTAATAATATTTCAGACAAATCAGGGAACTTCTGTAAAACTTAATTTGACTACAGCAGTGTTAGAAATACATGATTACCACCCACAGAGGCACATTAACTTTCTCAGTACCCAGCATCATAAAACAACTGACCAAGTATCTATGCTGTTCAATGATTCTGGCTCTGTCATTTTGAAATTGCATTGAGTACTAATGTTGAAACATGATTGACCACTAGAGACTTTGAGACCTAAAAATATGTAATGCAACTGATCATAAATCTGAGGCTGCTAATTGGGTAATATTGTGCCTGACTGTGAATTGACTATCATAATGTTGAATAAGGCACCTTAGGATAGTACATGGATTCTTTCACCCATAAAGTACATTTCATTAATTTGGACCCTGCCTGGCACATTATGTATATTATAATTTAAACAAAACTATTATACTATGACCAAAGGGTTTTTTAGTTACTTAATAAGCCACTACAAAATCCATGGACACAAAACAGAAGTCATTACAATAAGAAATTAAAGAACAAATTTAAATGCTACAGTTGTATGTCAAATTGGTTTTCCTCCCTAATGGCAATATTAGAGACCTAACATAAATTTTCCTTATTTGCTTCAAAAGATTTTTTAAAATGATTTCCTTATCTACTCTGGCATAAGGGAAAATCATTTATAAATAACATGCAGAAGTTACATAGAAATTTAAAAGGATATTCTAGCCCTGATCGGGTAGCTTAGCTTGTTAGAGGATCGTCCTAAAACACCGTCAGTCAGGGCATATATGAGGTCTGTCCAGAAGGCATCCAGCCATGTAATGTGAAAATAGAGACATTTATTGAAGAAGATACAAGATACAAGAAACACTGTACATAAGACAATGACACCTCATTCCCCTTCAAAGTAGGCACCTTGGGACCTCACACAGTTCTCCCAATTGCCATTAGCTGCCCTGCTGTATTTTCCTGAATCTCACTATGGTCTGAAATCTCTTCCCTTTCAGAGGTGATTTTAGTTTTAGGAAAAGCCAGAAGTTGCAGGCTATCAAATCTGGGCTGTAGGGGGACTGAGTCACCTGGCTGATTTGATGTTTCACCAAAAGACTACAGGAGATGAGATGCATGAGTGGGTGCATTGTTGTAATGAAGCTGCCAATCACCAGTTGCCCATAGCTGCGACCTTCTGAATCATCCAAATAGTTTCCATGAAAGAATGTTTAGGCTTAACGCAAAATCTGATGTAGATTCATTGCTCTACTCGCTCAGTCAGTTTGAATGCCATGGCCACACAGGACACATGTTTACTCAGTGGTATCTATCACCCCTCTGAGCAGTACAGTGAAGTCATCATTGTTCACGTATGCGCATTCCTATCTACTCTCCTGGCTGTCAGGTTATATTGATGTCATGCAAACTGTTCCGCTTATATTAACAATGGCTGGACTTTTTCCAGATAGGCCTCATACAAGAAGCAACCAATGAATGCATAAATAAGGGGAACAACAAACCAAAGTTTCTCTCTCTCCCTTCCTCCCTCCCCGTCCCTCTCTCTCTTTCTCACTAAAGAAACAGTAAATAAAAAAATGAAAATAAATAGAATGTTCTATCCTCTCTGTTCCCTTCATTAAGTATTGGCTTGCACATTAACTTATTCTTTTGTGCCAAAGGAACCTAGGTAAAGATATGGCATTTCCATGTTACCAATTCATTTTCATATTTAGTGACTGTTCAAAACTAGGCACTTCTAAATAAGGAACACAATTATTAGAATACAAATAATTTAATGTAAAACACAAGAACAGACAATATAAACCCATTACACTCTCAGATGCTTGAGGGCAAAGACTGAGCTTCCTCGGCCATGCTCAGCATAGTGCCTTCCATGCACTGGACCAGTAATAATGCACGTAGTAGTAACAACTGATGCAATGTACAGGTGCATCACAGAAAAGACAGCTCTTTAAAGTTCACTACGTGCATGCACATTCACACTCATGCACACGCATGCCCCTTTTGAAGAGGAAATAAGATTGGATACAGGTATTTAAAAAACTGTCTCCCTGCCTCCCTTTATTATAGCCTTGGGTAACTAAACTGAGACTGAGGAATATCTCAGCAATTTCTAAAGCTGCAAACACTGCATATTCGTCTTTCAGAAAGTGAGTCTACAATTCTTTTTTAAAATTTTAATAGTATATTTTCCATTATCATATAGTCTCCTTATACCCCCCACCATGCCCTGCAATCACCGCACTGTTGTCCATGTCCCTAAGTCTTTCTTCCTTTTTGCTCAGTTTCTCCACCCACCAACCTTCCCCACCCCTCCTTAGCTGTCATCCTGCTCTCCGTCTATGACTCTGTCTCTATTTTGTTTGTTAGTTTAGTTTTAGCAATAAATCCCCATTAAAATAGCCTGAGTGCCGCAAAAATCTTGATGTGATAAGAGGTGAATGGTGTCCACCTCCTAGTGAACAGGACGGCTCTTTTTGCAGCAGCACCTGTAGCTGCCCCATGTTTTAACTCCGTGCCTTTTTATCCGGGGAGGGGTACGCCAGGGTGACCACAGCCACATGTCTAGGGACAAATTGGCATGCTATTTCTTCCTCACAGAAGACTCAGTCATGAAAGATTTTAGAATAGTGTTGTGCGAACTACTTTGAAAATGAAAGAATGTTTATTGAAGCTTCAATATGATAATTATGTTTTTTTTTCTAGCAGCTCCTCAACAGTGAGGAAGCGAGTATCACTTAAATTCAATGCTTGTGTCCAAATGACTCATGAGTCTGGAGACAAGAATATCAGTATCTTAAGAACCACTTTTTGAAAGTCTCCCTGAGGCTACCCAAGTGTATTAATAGCCAAGACATGTGCTGGGATACTGTCAAATGAGAATTTAAGGTGAAAGGGACCCTATTTATCTTACCTGAAAAATGATGGTAGAAGACTAGTATTTAGCTTCATTTATTGACTTTTTGAACTTTCTAACAGCTGGTAGACTTCTTGGGTCTAGTTTTGTAATCTTCCGCTCTTTCTTCCAACCTTCTATACACTATATTTTTGTAAGGTTATTATTTCTCTGAGCTGAGATTGGAAAATGTTTTATTGAGAAACATTTTCAGTAGCCTACAACTTGGTGAAAAAATACTTATTCTTGTTGAAATTTTGCACTGTTATGGTATTTGAAGAAATATTGATTAATATGAGCATATTTTAAAGCTGCCTAAGACTCGCCAGTCAAGTTCTAACCTTTCTTTAGTTTTCTATTTCATGGCAAGATGCACTAAGGAGTAATTTTTTGCTACGACTTCCCCATCTTTTCCTCTGTCTTAAAAAAAAAAAAAACTTTTCTAAGTTTTTTCACTTACATAAAAGTTTTAAATTTTACATTGAAAGGCCTCAAGAAATCGGAAACAACCACAATCAGAACCAAAACCACAGAAAAATGACAAGATGCATGGGTAGGTATGAATGTAGTCCAACCAACTCAAGCACACTTGCCAGTGGTGAACAAATATGCACAGTGAAGAACACATATACAAGTGTGGAAACTGAGATGCATCAGTCTTGGGTATGGAATCCCTGGAAATGCTAAGCACCATTATTGTCATTCATCAACTGGTTTAATTTTCATAATTCCCAAAGAAAATACTTTAAATTTCAACCGCTAAAACAATACATTGTACAAAAAACATTTGCATAAACAAAATGTATAAAGTTTAATCTTGTCATTTGCTTTTTACACTTAAATACTGTACTAATTTAAATATCTGTCATTCACTGCTAAGTGATTTGTGTCACTCTCTATATCAGGAAATGCATAGGATCTGGACATTAATGGTGCACCCCTGTATTTTATCTTTCTATACGCTATCTCGGCGATCTCACTTGAGAAGCTGTCTCCTCAGGGTCTCAGTTACCCTTTGATGCACAAAAACCACTACTAAAAATTTGGTGAATTAAAACAATTCCAGTTTTGCTGCTTTCATTTAGATTCACTCATGTGACTGTATCAGCTGGAAAATCAGGGGCTGGAAGGTCCCTGACCTCACTTGCATGTCTGACCCTTGGTTCTGGTCATCACCTAAGAAATCTCAGTTCACTAAATGGCTTTCCATCCCCTAGTAAGGTTCTTCATGTGGAGTCTCAAGTAGCATTCCAGGAATGCAAAAGCAGATGTTGCAAGCCTCTTAAATCCTTCCCCCTAGAATGCACACGGTATTACTTCTGGCACATTCTGTTGGTCAAACAAATTACATGATCAGCCCAGGTTTAAGGTATAGAAGAAAAGACTCCAGTTCTAGATGGAAGGAAAAGCAAAGTCAGACTTCCGCCAAGATGGAGGCGTAGGTGGAAGCACTGCGCCTTCTCCCACAATTAAGTTTAAAAACAACAAAGTTTTAGCAACAAAAACACAGCCAAACCACAGAAAATTGAACTACACAGAAGTCCGACTACAAACCCTTCAGCCAAACCGATAAACCGGTGAAAGAGCTAGCAGTGACACAGACCGTGCAGGCCCCAGTGGCAGGAAGCAGCAGAGAGAGCCGCCATTGTCCCTCTCTGACCCCGCCCCCACATACAGCATCACAACCCAGCGACCTGGGTGGCCCCACCCTGGTAAACAACTAAGGCTCCGCTCCTCATACCTAACAGGTGAGAACAGATCAAAACATGGCTCAAGAACAACTCAGAGCCCCAGAGCCCATAAATCTAAGTGATGAAGAAATAGCCAAACTTTCAGATGCACACTTCAAAACACTGGTGGTCAGGATGCTCACAGAACTGGTTGATTTTACTCACAAATTAGAGGAACATATGAAAGCTAAACTAATTGAAATGAAGGGAAATGCACAGGAAACTAATAGTGATGGAAAGGAAACTGGCACTCAAATTAAAGGAGTGGACCAGAAAGAGGAAAAAAATGACCAAACAGAAAAGGATGAAGAAACAAGAATTCAAAAAAATGAAGAGAGGCTTAGGAACCTCCAGGACATCTTTAAACGTTCCAACATCGAATTATAGGGGTACCAGAAGGGGAGGAGGAACAGCCACGGGTGGAAACCTTATTTGAACATATAATAAAAGAGAACTTCCCTGTACTGGCAAAGGCAATAGACTTCCAGGAAATCCAGGAAGCTCAGAGAGTCCCAAAGAAGTTGGACCCAAGAAGGAACACACCAAGGCACATCATCATTATATTAGCCAAGATTAAAATGAAGGAGAGAATCCTAGAAGCAGCAAGAGCTAAGGGGACAGTCACCTACAAAGGAGTTCCCATCAAAATGTCAGCTGATTTCTCAAAAGAGACCTTACAGGCAAGAAGGGGCTGGAAAGAAGTATTCCAAGTCACGAAAATGAAAGACCTACAACCAAGATTGCTGTATCCAGCAAAGTTTTCATTTAGAATGGAAGGACAGAGAAAGTGCTTCTCAGATAAGATCAAATTCAAGGAGTTCATCATTACCAAGCCCTTATTATATGAAATGTTAAAGGGACTTACCTAAGAAAAAGAAGATAAAAAAGATGAACAGTGAAAGGACAGCAAACTCTCAGTTATTAAGAACCACACCTAAAACAAAAGCAAACTAAGAGGACAGCTAGATCAGGAGCAGGACCATAGAAATGAAGATCACATGGAGGGTTAGCAACAAGGGAGTGGGAGAAGGAGAAGGGGGGAGAAGGTACAGAAAATAAGTAGCATAGACAGTAGACAGAAAATAGATGGGGGGAGGGCAAGAATAGTAGGGGAAATATAGAATCTAAAGAACTTGAGACACATGGTCATAAACTAAAGGTGGGGATGGTAGGGGAGGGGCTGTGCTAGGTGGAGGGGAATGAAGGGGGAAATAGAACTGTAATGGCATAATTAATAAAATATATTTAAAACAAGAAAGAAAAGCAAAGTCATATTGCAAAGGGGCCAGGAACAGATTGGAGAAGTTTGTGGCCATTTAACAATCAAGCACAAAGGCCAACTTTTCAGCTTGTCAGTTCACAAGACAGGTAGACGTCTCATTCCAGGCATTTGACAGGGCAAATGTCCAGTGTCTCTGTGTGTCAAGTATTTGAAAAACACCTTCTGTGATCCTACAAATATTAAATATCTCACACAATTTTTAAGAACAAAGAGTTATCTAAAACTATGGTAAACAATTTTTTTTCTGATCAACCCAAGGACTCGATGTCATTAGCTCCAAACTCCATGGTTCAGTCCATTATTCCCTATTATGGGGCTGCGAACTTGGTGCCTTGGAAGTAATTTCAGTGGTTCAGAATTCAGCAAGAACTCACCCTGGGCCTACTGGGCCACTATTTTAAAACAGTATTTAAACACTCTTTGAACAAGTACTACATGCCAAGAACTATGATACAGGCCTTGGGTGAAAAATATAGATAAGGGTACACTGAAATGATAGTGATTTGCCCCAGTTGCTTTAAGAGAAGAGAGGAAAAGAATCTCATCCACCCTAATCTGGAAGGCAACAGCGATAATGATTTAACCACCACAAAAACCTATCTTCTTTCTCTGTTACCACCCTTTTTACTCTATTTTTTCAAATGTCAGATCAGACCCTAGAGAAACTCTAATAAGTGAAAGCATATATTTTCTTTTCAAAACAATATAAACAGAGAAGGTTGGGTAAAATTCAGATGTACTTTATGTTATTAAAATTCCAGTGACAACATTATGTTTTATAGCCCAGTAAACTTTCACTAGCTATGCCTTGATGTATGTAAGGGTAGATAAATAACAGAATTAATAGCATTTATTTTATCTAACTCAAAGATCTCCGTTATTTGTGCTATAAATAGCACTGGTCATTAATACTTGTCTACAAACTCTAAGTACCTTTTAATTATAACTCATTGGGGCAAACATCTACACAGCATAGCTTCCTGTCCCTTCTCTTTTAGCTAGAGAATCTTTAAATTGCAGAGAGGTTTGTTTCCTACACATATGCATATATCTTTGTGCACTGAAAGTGGAAGATTCCTTTCAATTTTAAATGTTTCCCTTGGACAATGATCAATTTTTTGTGTGCGTGGTACTTTATCTTTTAATTTATTTTAACTGCTTGAAATGGACCAGTTGCAGAGTGGGGAGTGTGTTGACATTTATCTAAAGTCTTATCTTTATTAAATCACTTGTATTATTGCACTATATCAACAACTTAATAAACACAGCAAGTACTTATCTAACTGCAGTCAGTAAGTCTATTGAGCGAGCCAATTTACCGTTAATTTTCTGAAAAGATAAGACCTCCTGTATCAGTTGAGTCACTGGGGAAATTAAGTCTTCATTTATCAAATCTGTTACCTAAACCAAAGCACCCCCCATGAGTACTCAGAGAGCTTTTGATTCTTCCTTTTCTATTGACACCCAATGGAACTGGATGGTGACCTTTCTACTCATTCCACTTGACAAATGAAACACAGTCAGAAAGATGTTTTTTTCCACTCTCCCCCCACACCCCAGTAACTTTCAGTTGTCCTTTGCCATACTTGATATTATCAAGAGATTATTGTGTTTTCTTCAATATTCACAGTCACATTCATAATGAAACAGCAATGAGATGGTGTCTTCCTCAAATGAAGTCAAATGAAAGGTTCAGAATGTTCTTTGTGGTCTAAATTTGTGCTGTCAAATATGGTAGACACTGGCCACATTAAAATTAAAATTAATATTTAGATGAACATAAATTATATCAAATTTAAAATTCTGCTTCTCAGTCACACTAGCCACATCTAGGTGTGCAGTAGCCACATGTAGTTAGTGGCTACCTGATTGGGTATTACAGAGACAGACTATTTACATTATCACGCAAAGTTCTGTGGGGCAATGTTGGTCTCGATAGCATGGAAAATGACAGATAGTCTCGATTAAACACGTGTTTTTAATTATTATTATCCTTAGGGCTACCACTTCTAATCCTATTTTAAAGTATTTTTTAAATTAAAATAAAGTACTTTTTATTATATTTTTAATGCAAAAAAGTATATTAAAGTCTCCTTCCTCCATATAGTTAGTTTCCTTCATCCTAAGGGAACCACTACCCTGAAGTTGATGAGCATCCTTCCCCCCTGTTTTTGAAAATATATATTTCCCAAAACAAAGTCTAATAACATTGTAAATTTTCTACTCATAAAAAGTCTGATTAGTGGACTTCCGCCAAGATGGAGGTGTAGGTGGAAACATCTTGCATCTGCGCACAACCAAATCTAAAAACAATAAAGTTTTAACAACAATAAATGCAACCAAACCACACACAAAATTGACAATACGGAGTCTGAAAACAACAAAATGCTCAGCTAAACCGGTTATTTGTTATTTGAACAAATAACAAAAGAGAACTTCCCCATTCTGGAAAAGGCAATAGACTTCCAGGAAATCCAGGAAGCTCAGAGAGTCCCAAAGAAGTCGGACCCAAGAAGGAACACACCAAGGTACATCATCATTATATTAGCCAAGATTAAAATGAAGGAGAGAATCCTAGAAGCAGCAAGAGATAAGGGGACAGTCACCTACAAAGGAGTTCCCATCAGACTGTCAGCTGATTTCTCAAAAGAGACCTTACAGTCAAGAAGGGATTGGAAAGAGGTATTCCAAGTCATGAAAACCAAAGACCTACAGCCAAGATTGCTCTATCCAGCAAAGCTTTCATTTAGAATGGAAGGGCAGATAAAGTGCTTCTCAGATAAGATCAAATTCAAGGAGTTCATCATCACCAAGCCCTTATTATATGAAATGTTAAAGGGACTTACCTAAGAAAAATAAGATAAAAAAAGATGAACAGTGAAAGGACAGCAAACTCACAGTTATCAACAATCACACCTAAAATGAAAGCAAATTAAGAGGACAGCTAGATCAGGAGTGAAACATAGAAATGAAGATCACGTGGAGGATTAGCAACAGGGGAGTGGGAGGAGGAGAAGGGGGGAGAAGGTACAGAAAATAAGTAGCATAGACAGTAGATAGAAAATAGGGGGGAGGGTAAGAATGGTAGGGGAAATACAGAATCTAAAGAACTTGAGACACGTGTTCATGAACTAAAGGGGGGGAATGGTGAGGAAGGGTTGTGCAGGGTGGAGGGGAACAAAGGGGGGGAATAGAACAAATGTAATGGCATAATCAATTTAAAAAATGTTAAAAAATAAAATAAAATTGCAACCTGTAAAAAGAAGTCTGATTAAAATTTTTCACTCAACATTTTAATTTAGAAATGTATGCACGTTACTAGTTAAGTGTTGCATTGCAGGTAGGAGTCAGGTCACTTTGCATTCCACCACATGAATGTGCCCCATTTGTTTAGGTACATTTGACCTCATACATATATTTTAAATTTTTTTCTTCTCAGAAATAGTCATTTGATGTGGTTAGGTGATCAGTATAGAAAAAAATAACGGAATAAATATTACTATTTCATTTGACAAATATATTCTTCTCTCTTATTTCTCACAGTCAAATCTCCACTATTAAATAAAAGCATGGGTAGTCAGGTGCTATTAAATATTAAGGCTTTTGTGCTTCTCTTCCCTGATATGGTCTGTTTAAAAGACAGCAAACAATTGCAGAAATTAAAGGAGTAAGATAATGAAAACTTGCATTGAAAAGGAAGTATTGATAATGTTATCTTTCCATAGTGTTAAGTGCTTCTTACACTTACTTTTCGCCCTTCTAAAGGACAAGAATATAATCTCTGCCATGTGGTGAAAGGTGGTTTAATGAACCACAGACAGCAGGCTTCAGGAGTAATCATTCTGTAACCAGTATGATCCAATTCATCCACTTAGAGAACAAACAGCAACAACAAAAAATCCACATATTAATTTTAATATTCAAATTAGTCACTTGAGTTCTTATAGTATCCAAGTTAGACTTACCTCCCCACTGTGATATTTCAAAATCAGATGAGCTTTCTTAGTTTGAAGATGGAAGTACTGTTTCCTCTGCCTCTCTGAGAGTGATGGAGAACACACTGAGCCCACCCGCCTAGGGTCCTTGTTCACCTCATCACGGTTTCTCTCTCTGGTATTTAGCAGCCATATTAGACATAGGCCATTTATACAGTCAGGAGCTGCTTGAATTATCATATGCCAGATGCATTACATATCATATTTTATTTAATCCTCATAGAAACTCTCAGAAAAATATACTATTTTAATCCTCAGTTCACCTATGACTAAACCAAGAGTTGATAAATCATGAAAATGGCAAAGATTGTGCATCTAGGAAATAACAGAGCCTGAATTCAAGATACCTGTTTGAAGTCAAAGCTCTTTATCTGACACTAATTTTTTAATAAATGTTATTGGATATAATATTGTATTAAATAACCCAGAAAAACTAGATTCGAGGTCCAGTTTTGACCAAACTAGCTATGTGAACATGGCAACAATATTAATAATCACAACTCTTTCTAATATTGTATTTTAAAAAATTTTTATCATCTACTTCCTCCATTGTGTCATCGGTACTATTGGAAGATGAAATTAAGGCATCTTCCATGGCTAGAAGTACATGAGGCTAAATGACAAAATCATTATCAAGTGTTGATTATGATACATTTATTATTACATGGCCTCTACCAAAGGAAAGACAGAAAAAGACTTCCCTATTCTCAAGGGTCCAATAATCTAAAACAAATACCAGTAAGTCACAAATGTAAAAGACTAAACAAATGTGTGATACACCTTTAAAGTCTAGTGAATATTGTATGTTCAAAATAAATACAAAGTATAATTCAAAATTATAATAGTAACACACAAAACTTAACTTACAATTCAACTTTCAATTATACATTGATAAATTGACTAGTTTTTCATAATTGAGACTATAAACTCTGTGAGGGCAAGAGACTTTTGTTCGTTTGTTTGCTCCTCACAATTATACACCTCACATCAGATGGTCATTCAAAAAATACTTGTTGGCTGGTCAAATGAATGAATGAGCAAATGGGCGTTATTAAATGAATTGGGCCTCGGGTGGAGCAGTAGCCACCAGACAGGCCAGCTTTGCTGGGTGCCCAGCACAGGCCCTCCCGACCACCCAGATGCCCAGGAGGAAGAAGGTCGGCTCAGCCAAAGGGGGAGCTCAAAAGGAAATGGGGGCCAGGGGCTGTCAGCTAAACCTGCTTCTGCCAAGAGTGGAAAAAAAGTCAAAAAAATCAAAACAAAATGGCAGGAGGAAAGGTTAAACCTTCAGAGAAAAGAATGAAACAAAAGGAAAGAGAAGAGCAAAGAGAATACAGGCCAAAGTGCTTAACCAAGAAACTAAAGATGAACCTGCAGAAAATGGAGAGTCCCGCTGCTGACGAAGCAGGAGAGAAGGAAGCCAAGTCCCATTACTATCACATGCCAAGTTTTGTCAGTGGTTTCTAGCTCCCTTTTTGTACAACCCAGAGGAATATTTTTACCAACTATTTTGTAAATAGGAGTTTTTAATAAAAGGCTTTTAACAAGGAAGGAATCCTACCTCATCCCATTTTTCAAGTTTGAATGCTTTTTTAAAAAGAGGTGAAATCATTTCCTTGCATGTTTTTGCTACAACCAGAAAATAGGGAAATTGTGAATTATGAGAGGCTTTGACTATCTTGAGTGTCAGCTTATTGTTCCATAGATTTGGGGGAAATAATTTTTATACCCTACAATAAAAGCATACTAAGAGGCAATTTGGGGTCACAGTTGGATGTGTGTGTTTGAACATTTTAAGTTAATTCCACCCCCATGTCATTTCTTCAGTAGACCTGTTCCCTAAAGAACACCACTCCTGGATTTGGCTCTCCCAGTCAGAATCGTGTCCTCTGTCACATGGTCGTCCAGTTTTCCCAATAATGGTGTTAATCTGTTGTGAAAGATTGGAATTTTTGTATGTATTATACGTGAAACTATATCATGGATTCATGGGATTTACAATGAACAGCTTATTAATATTTGAAGATATTATTACTTGATATTCTCATGAGGGAAATCTGCCTCCAAATTCTGAGCTGGAAAGACACTAGAATAATTGTTTAGAAAAGAAGCACAACACAGGGCTCTTTAGATTTTTCAGTACACACATTAATAATTGTATATAAAATTGAAATGTCTATGTAGTGATCCTCACAATAACCAACAAAATATCAGTTATGGGAGAAAGAAAGGAAACAAACAAGATCCTTTATATCTCACTTCAGGGCTCCTTAGGGCCCAAGGCAAGTTCAGGAAAAAAGAGTCAATAAAAGTATGAATTGTTGCCCTGGCTGGTGTAGCTCAGTAGATTGAGTGTGGCCTACGAACCAAAGGGTCGCTGGTTCAATTCCCAGTCAGGGCACATGCCTGGGTTGTGGGCCATCGCCCCAGTGGAGGGCATACGACAGGCAACCGCACATTGATGTTTCTCACCCTCTCTTTCTCCTTCCCTTCCCTTCTGTCTAAAAATAAATAAATAAAATCTTTTAAAAAATCTGCAAAAAGGCAAAATATATCTTTAAAAAAGTCTGAATTGTTGATGTCAGTACACAGAGGTTAAGAGACTGAGTTTTTCCTCTGTTCATTTATGTACGCGAGGGTGATAAGAATACCTGCTTAGGCAGGTGGGGCTTCTGTGACAAAATTATCCCAGATTGGGTGGCCTGAATGACACACGCACACACTTCTCATGGTGCTGGAGGCTGGGAAGCCCAAGATCAAGGCGCTGGCAAGCTGGGCCCTGGATTAATGCCCTCACTTAAACTGAAACCTACCCTTCTCTTCCTTCAGAGTACACTTAGACATTTTAGACATTTTAAAATATGAAAAACCCTTCAGAACTAAGCAAATGGATATAGGCTTTTCAGACTCTTAGTTTCTCACTGACTCACAAGGGATTATTTGCTTGCAAAGATCAGGTTCAATTTGGAATTTCATAAATTGGGATTTCTTAAAGCAGGTGACCTGTGCACAGCAGGTGTAAGGAGAATAGATGCAATGTGCCTGTCCGATTCTTTATGCTCATTAACAGAAAACACATGGATTTCATTAAAAATATGCAGAATGCACTGGGGGCCAGTTGTTAAGTCTTTAGTGCCCCACTTTTCACAATTTACTATTATACAGCCAGTAACATCAGGTAAGCGGATTAAGTCAGGTTTGAATGCAGTGTTTCAAAAAGGTACCAATCAGCTTCGTTAGGCAGTTAACAAGACTGAAACTACCACATGGTCCCAAGGAAAATGGCGAGTAAGGAATTCAACATTATTCCCAACTCATTCTGTAAAAATCTGAGACTGCTTGAAAACTGCTAAAACACCTCTTGACTGACATCTCTCCTGCAAAGGAGGTGAAAATCCCATTCACAGCAGCACATTCCCTCCTACCTCTGGAGGTGGGGGAGACATAGTTCTAGAAAAGTACCTCAGCGGGATGCTTTTGGGCAGAACAGGAACACCGAAAGGATTGGGATAGTAATCTACATTCATCCCAATCCCTCCTCATTCCATCACCCCCACAAGGAAACCTGCATTTATCTCACATGCAGAATGCCCTTTATCCTAAAGGGAATTCCACCTTTTCCAAGAATAATAAGGCAGAAGGCAATGAGGCGCAGTTGTGATGAAAAACAGTCCTAGAGACATGATGTCGTACCCAGAAGTGATGCAAACTTGATAGCTTGGGTTCATGCATTTCCATTTTAGGTCAGAACACCGGGATGAAGTTCTAATACTGTTCCAATTCATTTCAACCTGAAATAGATTAGCAATTGGATTTTGAAAAATGTGTGCCGTGCCCCATTGTTAAATCACTGTAAATCAAGGGATGATGAACCAACCTGATGCTAATTGTGAATATTGCTTCCAGTACTCATTTCTTTAACAGTGTAGAACTATGCTTCATTTTCAATAGCTTTTCCAATATGCTTAATTGCATATTATAACTGAAAGCTCTTTGTAAAATTCTAAAGCCTTATTTATTAAACATTCTTTCATTATTATCTACATTCAATTCGCACACAGAAAATCTTCCCATTTACTACCCTCAAATATAACTTTAGTAATTGTCAGTTTTCCTACTATAAAGATCTTTACAAAGCCCAATAAACTCCTCTTTCTTTCCCCTTTCATTCCTAGAGATTTTAATTGGATAATACAACTCAGCAGGTATCCACTTTAATAAATACTGAATGTAAAACACAGAAACATTTATTGTTAGAATGTTCCTAAATCTTTTGATTGAATAGATCCTAATACTGAAAGCATTTTCAAAGGAAAAGGAGAAAGACACAATCCCATTATTACATTATTTCCTTGGCATTGAAAAAAAAAGTTCCATGACCCACTTTATTAGCAGTTTTCCAAGTCAAGCTTATAATGATTTCTGGCCTCTGCCCTTGGGTGCTTTCCAAGGTATTTAGAGAAATATATCACCTTGACTGATATGCGATATAACTATTTAGTACAGCTATGAAATTAACTGTTCACCCCTTAGCCTGGGGCTTAATGGGATCTGGGCTTGATATCATGGGCATTATTTAATAACTCAACCCTCAACCCTCTGCTTTATGAAGTTCAACACTTTAACAAATGCTGACCATTGGTTGTTTTTGCTAATCCTTTTTTTTTAGCTTCACAAAGAACATTCTTTCTATTCATTCAAAAAATATTTCTTGGTATCTACTGTGTGTGCCAGGTGATAAGTGCTAGAATACAACGGTGAACCACATAAGCCCACTCTTCATGGGGCTTATGGTGAGAACCTTCCCAGAAAACTGCCTAGTATTCATGTTCTTTTAAAGTTTCTCTCTCTCTCTCTATATATATATATATATATATATATATATATATATATATACTCACTACTACATTTAGCTAGTTTTTATTCATCTAAAATTCTGGGCTTTTATTTTTTAATAGCCATCTCAATTTGCTATGTTTATAGTACAGTTTATATTTCCACTGGAGAAAGACTGAAGAAGTCCAAATAATTCAGTTGTTGCAAAGATACTGTATTATATGTGAACCCATATTTCTAGATCATGCTTTTCCCAGACAAACCAAACTTATGAGATAGCACTGGATTCTGTGTGAATACTATAGTGTTTTAGAATCATCATTTTGTTGCATGACTTTGCCTCATTGTTTTCTGTGAATTGGGGGTGGAAGGGAGGCAGGAAAAATTAAATTAGCAACTCTGTTTTAAGGTATCACAAGCATTTTTTGCTATGTGTCCCCACAGTACCCAACATATAAATCTATATATTGCATATTATTTTCTATAACCTTCCTTTTCCTTCCCAATTTCTAATTCCTACCCTGTAATTTCTAAGTACACATAATTACTACTTCAGGTGTTAGAGTCTACATTCAAAAGTATCTACACCCCAGCCCTCCTAAACAAAAGACACCAACTAGCTAAATATAATTACCATATTATAAAATGTGCAAATTTTAGCAGTCATTGTGGTCTAAGAATGTTAAAACATAGACTCTCTTCCTGGAGGAACCAAATTAAAAGAGCTAATGGTTAAATCTAGCTTTTGCTTCAATGGTTTTGACTTCAGGGTGCATCTTTAATAAGTTCCCAATCCCCAAATTTTAGGAAACACAAAATAGATATAACAAAAAAAAATAAGTGTTACTATGTGGATAATCACAATCACCATCCTTGCAGGAAAAATTTTCTACCTTCCTGAATATTTGACCTTCTCAGGTCACTATTCATTTATTTAATCATTAGGGAAATGCATTCTTTGAACTCCAACTACCACCAGGCACTTTTCTGGGTATTGCCGATATTATTGTAGGAAATAAAAATAACTTCCTGCCCCCATGAAGGTTACCTTCTAAAGGAGGAGGCAGAGAAGCCCTCTTCTCTAATCATCTACTCAGTCACATGGGCAGGGACTCCTGCACAGTGTTAATGGCCATGGGCAATGCTGAATTTCTCTTTGTTAGGAATAGTATACTACATTTAATATATAGTCTGATACAACACATTTTTTACCACTGTATTCTACTAGGTAACATTTTATTGACAATAATGGTCATGCAAAAATCACTGAGATTTAGCAAACTTTGTAAATGGAAGTAATAATAGAAGAGATGGTATCTATTCTCATAAAAATTATTTAAAGAAAACCAGTAATTACATCTTTGGAGGGAAAATTGCCAGTGTTCTCATTTGATATCCAGCCTTTACCAGTTGTCTGAGTGGGCATCCATTGTGACTAATTGGTTTCTGTGCTGTACCAATTGTTAAATATTCAAATGTCACCCTGGAAATGCTTGTAAAATTTTGGGTAAACATGCCCTTTGATCCAACAAGTCCACTCATGAGTATAACCTACAGATATAATACTTGTACCTGTAAGAAATAATATATGTAAAAGGATATTCATTATATTATTCAATATAGCAAGGGACTGGAAATGACCTAAATATCAGTAGAGGTCAGGTTGAATGAATTATGGTACATCCATAGACTGGATTATTATGCAGTTTTTTAAAAGTATGAGACAACTCTGTATGTAAGAGTATGGAAAACTCTTTTAAAAACATTGTTAAATAAAAAAATCGAGGTGGAGAACACTGTGCAGTGTGCTACCATTTGCGCATACACGTACACGTACTAGTATACACATATAATGGTAAGTGCTTTGAATGTGTCTGTGGGCATACACAAATGGAATATAGGTTGCCTGCAGAAAGGGGACTAGGTAGTAGTTATCTGATGGAGAGATAATTTACAGAACAATTTACAGGGAAACAACTATATAGCGGATGAAGCTGAGAATTAAATCAATGATTTGGAACACAAGGAAGCAAAAAACAACCAATTAGAACAACAAGAAGAAAAATAATTTAAAAAAATGAGGATAGTGTAAGCAGCATATGGGACAACTTTAAGAATTCCAACATTTGCATTGTAGGGGTGTCAGAAGAAGATGAGAAAGAACAAGAAACTGAAAGTCTTTTTGAAAAAATAGTGAAAGAAAAGTTCCCTAATTTGGTGAAGGAAATAGACATGTAAGTCCAAGAACCACAGAGAGTCCCAATAAGATGAATGCAAAGGGGCCCACACCAAGACACACCATTATTAAAGTGCCAAAGATTAAAGATAAGGAAATAATCTTAAAAGAAGCAAGAAAAAAGAAGTTAGTTACCTACAAGGGAGTTCCCATGAGACTGTCAGCTGATTTTTAAAAGAAACTTTTAGGGTTAGAAGGGATTGACAAAAAATATGCAAAGTCATGAAAAGCAGGGACCTACAGACAAGATTACTCTACTCAGAAAGATATCATTTAGAATGGGAGGGCAGATAAAGAGCTTCCCAGACAAGAAAAAGCTAAAGTAGTTCATCATCACAAAACTATTACTATATGAAATGTTAAAGGGACTTATTTAAGAAAAAGAAGATCAAAACTACAAACTACACAATGGCAAAAAATACATACCTATCAACAATTGAATCTAAAAAATAAACTAAGCAAACAAGAAAAGCTGAGACAGAATCACGAATACAGAGAAAATTTTGATGGTTGTCAGATGGGAGGGGAGTGAGGAGGAATGGGTGAATTAGTGAAGGGAATAAGAAGTACAAATAGGTAGTTACAGAATAGCCATGGGGATGTAAAGTACACTATAGGAACCAGAGTAGGCAAAGAACTTATATGCATGACCCATGGACATGAACATGGTTGCCTGAGGGGGTGGGGGCTGATGGATAGAAGGGGGCAATGGGAGAAAAATTGGGACAACTGTAATAACATAATCAGTAAACATAATTTAAAAAAATTTAAATTCAATTAGTTTACATTTAATATTATTTTGCATTAGTTTTAGGTATACAGCATAGTGGTTAGACAACCATATACTTTACAAAGTGTTCCTGCCCCTTATTTTCTTTACATCATAGAAGAATTTAACTTGACTATAAACATTAAAATGAAAGGCATAAAAATCAAACATTCTCAAGCAACTCTACTATAATCACTAAGCATACCATGCCCATATAAGCCATAGGTATTTTTCCTCCTTTGTCTTATAATTCTAATAAAATGTACTAACAGGTATACTTTACATTTTCCCCTTATGTGTAATTCAGAAGACTGATAAGCAGTCCAGATGTAGTTTAGGATCAGTTTTCATTTTTCCTCCCTTTAGGCTTAATGTTGTTAAAAAGGAAGGAAAGCTGCTTGCAAATGCAAGCATGTCCCATGATAAAAGCTGGTTCTAAGTGCTCTGGCTGAGTCAAGATCAGGCCCATTATTTGTTTTTTGGCACATCACTTGTCGGTTCCTACTCACTCACGGGCATACAAACAATACTCAAACCTGTTGAACTTGACCTTTTGTTTTCAAAAATCCAGAATCTCTTTAGAAGGCACCAACACAGATACTTGCAATTTTTTAAAGAGAAACTTAGTTCAACTATTTTAAGAAAATGTCTAATTTTTCACTTACTGTCAACTGTTGATGCCTATTGACATAAGTACAAATAGATTATTTTCAAAGACTGTCAGGGAAGATTTTTAATCTACAATAAACAAAAGAAAAGTTTGCATGTTTGTGTCTCTGGAAAAGTAATGAAACTTTGTGTCAAGATAAATTTAGCATTTAACATTTGCTGGAGATTTAAATCAATGCAGATAGGACTAAATAAAACAAAACAAATGCAAGGGAAGATTCAGAAACATTGATCATGGCCAAAATACGCCCCATCACTGTTCAGAGGTTTACTTCGGTAATATCTGTGGTCATTGACTAGATCAATGAAACTCATTCTTTCAAGAGCATCCAATTATAGTTTATTGTAGATTGAGCATTCTAATAAATCAGCATACTTTACATAGAATTAGACAAAGCCAACACGCAAGTTAATAACAGCATAAAAAATCTCAGATCAACTCCAAGTAGCAGAAAAATAGTCTTGTGATAAATTATTTCATTTAAGTTTGATTCATAGATGCAAACATTTCAAAGCGATGCCTTTGTGATAGATAGTTTATGGCAGCAGTATTAATAGAGTTTGATTAAGCATTTAAGAGAAGAGATCAATATACCTCTGTCATATTTATACAATAAAAAAATGGCATGTTCAGTGAGTGCAAATCAACATGAATTGAGGCACTATATTATTCAGAAAGTTAGCTGCAATATTTTTCACAACCACTGTGGCCATTTGGAAAACAGGCCTTTACAACAGAATTCAACGGCTTAGATGCAGTGGACTGAAACATGAGCAAAGTAAGAGAAATATCAGAAGCAAAATAAATCAAGTGTGTTAATATTGGTTTGAGAATTTTTTCCTTAAGAAGCATACACTGATTATGAATAAAGAATATTTGGTTGACAGCTAAGCAAAATACTAAAAATAATAAATGTATTGGAGTTTGGGGGCCACTGGTGGTGAAAAAAGAAATTCAGACTCTGAACCAAATTTGCCCAAGAACAAAATGAGCTCTTCCAAGGTGCAATAACAATCACAGTTCATTACAAACAATGTTTTGTTAAAATTGAAATCTGATTTTTACCCAGTCAGACTGTTGAATGTAGACTGCCAATATGGATCTCTAAGTAGACTGAGACACAATGTGCTGATAAATTTAATTGCTGATGATTTACAGCAAACCTTTCCAAAAGTGAAAAGCAGCTTCTAACTATGCATATCAAGAAGCTCCTGTAGCCCTGCTGGTGTGGCTCAGTGGATTGAGAGTTAGCCTGTGAACCAAAAGGTCACCAGTTTGATTCGCAGTCAAGGCACAGGCCTGGGTTGTGGGCCAGGTCCCCAGTTGGGGGTGTGTGAGAGGCAACTGATCAATGTATTTCATGCATTGATGTTTTTCTCCCTATCTCCCTTCCTCCCTCTCTAAAAATAAATTAATTTTAAAAAATAAGCTCATAACCCTGGCTGGTGTAGCTCAGTGGACTGAACACAGGCCTGTGAACCAAAGGATCGTGGTTCAATTCCCAGTCAGGGCATATGCCTGGGTTGCAGGCCAGTTCCCAGCAGGGGAAGCACAAGAGACAACCAAACATTGATATTCTCTCCTTCTCTCTTTCCCTTCCCCTCTAAAGACAAATAAATAAAATCTTAAAAAAAAAAGAAGCTCATGGAAATCTCTGTTGTTTGTCCAGGATTGGATGCACTGGAATACTCCTAGGAGCTGAAGTGTTTGGGGCTTGAGAGCCTGGACTGACACATATGTTGTTGATCCCTAAACCCAAAAGGAGTCCGACAAGGCTGAGTCGTTACTAGTCTGAGTCTTAAATGTAGGCACAGGAACATTTGACAGAGGGTCAGAAATGCCAAGTTACACTCTGGACTTTGCCCTGGATGATCAGTTAGGTGGAACCAGCTACTAGCTTAAAAAGAAAAAAGTACTGCAGTGCAGTACAGAGATTACGAACTTTGGCATTTGGAGCCCAAGAAATCTGGGTTTCACTCTGTGAACTATACATCCCTAACTAGCCTCAATATTCTCCTGTATGAAATGGGAATACTCACCATACTTCCCTGTAGCATTATAAGAATATAATGAAAGTGTACAATCTCTACAACAATGCTCAAAAATAGCTATTACCTAGAAAGGGCCACATGTTTTCTGATACGATAACTCAGAGGTACAGGGGAAATGGAATTTCATTATTTTGTCTTAAATATTCTTATAATGAGAAGTGTGTCGACCACTTTGTTTTAAAATTTGGTGATTTCAAAATTTTAAACCAGTGATTCCCATCCATAGCTGATTTTGAGCTTTCACAAATGCCAGCGCTCTCTCTCATTCTATGCCAATGAGATGGGTGTTTAGGAGATAGATTGTAGGCTTCAGGGTTTGTTTGTTTGTTTGTTTGTTTGTTTGTTTAGTTACTCAGTTGAATGTGATATGTCACCAAGATGGAGAACCACTGATTTACACAATCTTTTGGGGGCACCTTTTAGTCATTTTGGATCACTATGATTTACCTAAACACTCAAGGTTTAGCCCCTGGGGCTGGGCACAGTGGGTACCCCAAAGTCTGGATTCTGCAAACAAGGCTAAAAAGGAGGCAATAACTGTTGGGTAGGCAACCAACACTGTCTGCCATCTTTGTGAGAGGTATTTCCAGGGCCCTCTAGTCCCCAAACCTGGTTTTCAAGGCTATTCCTAATTCTGTTCTCTACTGCTTTGGAACAATTAACTTCATAGTCTTGGAGGTAAATATTTGCAAACATGAATTAAGAAAGAAGTTAAAGTTCATCCATTTCATATTCACAAGATACATTTTCTACACGGTATTTTAATATCAGGGAAGGACATCTTGGCCAAAACCATGGCAGCTGGAGCCACGTGCTTGTGTGTACGTGCATGTAAGTTAACACATGTAAGCACGTGTCATGTGCTTAATTTTGTCACGTTTCTTCTCTATTCCTCTGTCACACATCCTCTGACAAAAGGACCAGCGTACTGTCAGTGGTGCAATAGTTTCTACAGAGTAATGTGCACGTCGAATGGGCGTTAAAATCACAGGGCATCAGACTCTAGTTGCTATTCTGTCACGCATTAGGGAAGAATGCCAATTATTTAAAAAACCTGAACAATCAATTAAAATTGATCCTGGTTTGCTCTCCATTGATTCTCTGGCTGAAACTTGGACAAGAGGGAGTGCCCCCAGGAGACAATAACTATGAAGTAGAGTTCCTGCTGTCCATAACCCTGGGTGCTGCGGTATATCGAACCCCCTCTGTAAGTGGCAGGTACTTCAAGATGCAGATCATTTAGATGTGCAAGTTTCTTGTGTGGAAAAAAGAGCAGGACAAAACAATGTTTCCTCTGAGCCAATATTTCACAACAGCCCACTCTTTTAGTAATCTATCACTATTATTCACATTTTCAGAGAAAACTAGAGGTAGCATTTCCAGTTGAGAAATGTATAAATTGATAGGAGCTGATATTTGACTGGATTAATGTGTAACTGACATTCGGATTGTTTTTCCAACAAGAACCTATTGCTGCTGCCAGTCTAGCCTTTTACCCTGATGGCTGCTTCTCTTAGACGTAGCCCTTTCACCTCTGGCAGCCACATTCCATGAGGACCACTTTCAGATATTCTGCTGTACCTTCGCTCCTGCACTATGCTTTGACTCTCCGTGGGTTAGTCTCTGTAGAGTATCCACTGCAGGCCCTACCTAGAGCTGCCACCCTGCCCCTCTCCTTATAAAAGCTTCTTAACGTCTCGTTGCTAGCTCACCTTCCATTCACATGGAAGGCATCACTTGTGATTACAGTGAAGAGTGCTTCAAATCTAGCAGGCTGGTGATTCTTAAAGTGTGGTCTTTGGACCAGCACTATCAGCACATCTGGGAATTTGATAGAAATGCAAATTTTCTGTCTCATCTTAGACCTACTGAATCGGAACACTACGGATAGCCCTGGCTGGTGTGACTCAGTGGATTGATTAAGCACTGTCCTGCAGACCAACGGGTTGTCAGTTCGATTCCCATTCAGGGCACAGGTCTGGATTGTGGGTCTGGTCCCTTGTTGGGAATGTGTAAAAGACAACCGATTGCTGTTTCTCCCACACATGGATGCTTCTCTCCCGCTCTCTAAAAATAAGCAAAATCTTAAAAGAGAGAAATATTAACGATCGGCCCAGCAATCTGTGATTTAACACAGGATCTGACAAATGCTGACAAAAGAAACCCAAGCAGGCACATCGTTGGACAGTAGCCTTGGACTTGCAGATGCCACCTTAAACTTCTAAACATAGCAGAGACCTTAGGAACTAGAAGGACTCTTAGTAAATATAATACAATTCCCTTATTTCATAGACTAGGAAATTAAGGCACAGAGATGTTAATGTTGGTAAGGTCTTACACGGAGATGGTGGCAAATCTGAGATTTCGAACCCGAGCATGCTGTCATCAACTCAGTGTCCTTGCTCTACTCCATGCTGAGCCATTGGAGACCCGCCGGGGCTCGAATCTACTCTGCTGAGGGATGCTCTTACTAAGGAATGACTGCTGTTCTTGAAGGCAGCCTAGGTATCATCACTGAAACTAAGACAACCGTAGCCAGATGGCTCAGTTGGTTGGAGTATTGTCCTGTACACCGTAAGCTGTGGGTTCGACCCCTGGTGAGAGCGTGTATGAGAGGGAACTGATCAATGATTCTCTCTCACATCAACGTTTCTCTCTCTCTCTAAAAATCAATAAACATATCCTCAGGTGAGGATGAAAAAAAGGAAAAAGAAATTAAGACAGGAATCTTTTTTAAAATTATTTATTGATGAGAGAGAGAGAAAGGTGGAGAGGGGATGAGGGAGGGAGAAAGGAAGTATGGGGAAGAGAGAGAGAGAGAGAGACGATTTGTTGTTCATTCATTGGTTGCTTCTTGTATGTGCCCTGACTGGGGATCGGGTATTGACAACCTTGGTGTATCACGAGGACACTCTAACCAATTGAGCTACCAGGCCAGGTATGTTGGATTATGTTGGATGTGATCATGATTTGTGGGTTTTTTAAAAAAAGTCCTCTAAAATTGATAAATCAAGTTATGAGGGTACACTTATATCTACTCACCTGCAGAGGTCTTATTCTAGCTGGGGTGAAGCCCAGATGGCTGGGAATGCAGCCCAACACAAAATTGTAGAATTACTTAAAACATTATGAGATCTTTTAGTGATTACATGTCATAGTGTATTTAATGTGTGGCCCAAGACAACTCCTCTTTTTCAAGTGTGGGGCAGAGATGCCAAAAGGTTGGACACCCCGGTCTCTCCATAGGCTGGCAAAGTACATTTGCACATTAAATGGGATGCACTGGATATGGAAGGGAGATGGGCCCCGGGGATCCCAAAGTCACCAGGTTGTCAAAATTATACCAGTGGCGAATCTGGCTGTGAGTCTAGGAAGCCTTCTGTCTGGGTTTGCCCTGGGCCAACCATCATCATGATTTTGATCTAGTCACAAATACAGACACCTGGGAATCTATTGAGTTTGACTCTTTGACCCTGAGATTAGGCCCCTGAGGAACTGCTTCCTGCCCAAGGATTGTCGATGTTCTTCCACAAACTTTAGAAACCATGGGCAGTGGGCACAGACAGGGCAGGTGGAGAGCAGCTCCTACCTCAGGGCCTGCAGCAGGACTTACTAACTGTGGCTGCACATTAGAATCACAGGGGCACCTGTGAACAGTGTCCATGCCTGGGTCTCACCACTCAGAGGTTATCTGGGTATTTTCCCAAATCCTCCCCAAGTGACTCTCAAGAGAAGCCAGGATTGAGAACCACTGAATGAAGACAAGGGAATAAAAATATCAGCCAGTCCCTTTCAGACACCATGGCTGAGCGCAGCTTTGTAGCCTGATCACTTCAGCCTGAACACCCAGCTCCATTGCTAAATAGTCACCTAATCTTGGGCAAATTAGAGAGTCTCAAGGCCTCAGTTTCCTCGTCTTTAAAGTGGGGATAAATAAATTTTTGTTCTTCATATGCTTGTTGGGAAGATTAATTGTTTTAAGATGTAAAGCATCAAGAACCATTGTGGCATAAAGGGCAACTATTGTATCTCACAGCATCTTCTAAAGAGAACTGCCTTTGAGGTCTCTTGCACACGTTTAGGTACTTACCTCAGGGATGCAATTTACTTGTGCTTATTGAATTCTCCGATGCAAGTAGGGAGACTACTCCTAGACTTTCTGGGATTGTTTTAACTGATCCTCAGACTGGATAAAAGTCTTTGCTCTCTGAACTCTGTAATCTGTCATTTGCATTTCTTGCAATATGCCCGACTATTTGTTTTCCTATCTAAATCTCCCCACTATACTCAGCTCTTACAGCACTCTACAGCAAACAAAATTACTGGTAAAAATCCAGAAGGGGCAATGATGTGGGGAGATGAGCAGTTTAAAACCATCCATGGACTCCTGAGCTACTTTGTTATTCTGGAAAACAGAATGAGAGATTGAGGGATAAATTATAGAACATGGCCCTTTCAATGACAGAGAAAGAAAATGAAGTGGGAGGAGAGAATGACTGAAAAAAAACACTAGTACAGGCTAGATTAGTACAGCACCAGAGAGGTGTGTGATGGCGGGGGCAGGTAGGGACCACAGAATGAATGAAGTGGGTGACGGGGATCCAAAAATAAACCTATTGTTCTTCCCAGTACTACAAAGGATGCATAGACTCCACTCTTTATAATTCTTAGCCAGAGGTCATTTAAAACCTGAATCCTGTACAAAATGCAGTAGCCTGAATACATTAAAATAAAGCATTAAAACACTCAACCAATAAATGAATACCCATCTTCGATTATCTTAACCAGGAATACTGTCATTGTACTGTGATACTCAGAGGAAGAAGCAGTCCCTAAGCAGAAACCACAAAGACACTCTGCACATAAAATGCACTTCATATCGCATGCTTTTCAACTACCAAGCATATCTCTGAAGTTTTTATTTACCCAATCAGCATGGATCCTGTATAGAAAGTAGCATGTTTGCATGTGATTGGTACCCTAAGTTTTACTATGTGCTCAAATAGAATATTTAGGGAGCTGCGTAAAAGTTCTATTTTTCTTTTTAATCATATTTAGTCCTCACTTCATCTTATACATGAAAATATTATGTGGAATCTATGAGTTCATTGCATATACATATTTTTATTTGAACAAATTTAACTTAAATTAGAGTGAAACTGTACTATTCTTATATGAAAGAGGTAATAGCCATTAATACAAGTAACTGCCTGATATATAGTATGCCATTGATTATCGTTGACTTTTTTCCTGTGGTTTGTTTTATATAATACTCTGTAGCACGTTAGGAAATGATCTTGTTTTAAATAACACTCTCTAGCATGTTAGGCAACGAGGTAAGCAGTATCAATTTCTTACAAGGAAGGCTAGCTACACCAAATGAAGGCATATAGCACCTTGGTAGTTCCCTGTGCATCATTAGCAGGAAGCAGTACTCTGTAGAAGGATAACTAGGAAGAAAAAAATCAGATTAAATAATTAGTGTCAATTAGCTCCAGCAAAATCATTCTATAAACAATTGGTCTCCAGTGCCCTGCTTAATTATGTGAGACTGCCATGTTCCTTAGCAAGCCTGCTTTGATTCATGTTGACTCTTGAGCTTCCCAGAGGTATAATTAATTATTGTCTTGTAAATAAACCCTTGGCAATTAATGGAGGCAGAAAACAATCAGTACCTTTAAAAAAATGGAGTATTCCAGGAGAAAACCTTGACTGTGTAAATAACCTTTGCAGTATCTTTCAGGAGAGACCCATCATGCACTTACAACAAAGGGCTGGGAGTTGAGACTGAGAGCTGACAAATGAAAAAACATCCTCTCTTCTTTACATATCAGGAAAGAAAACACTTTCTATTGTGTTGCTTTTGAAAATGTTTGGTATTCACTAGACACCATTCTAATTTGGTCTTGGACCTAATTAAAATACATTATCAAACATCCAATTTAAATAATCAAACAGATTTTTTAGAGTATTATAGATAGTGTTTCACAATGGACCCCAAAAAAAGAAAGACTGAAATGAAAATAGCGTTGCATTATTCATTTAAAAGGTATGCCTTTGAAAGCTAGCACCTGCTTCCGCCAGCTCCTAAATGGTATTATAATCTCCTCCCAAGAATGGTAGATGCCAACAAGGTTATCACCCTTCAAAAATGTAGCTCAATATTTTGCACATCAGTTTCTTTCATATGTGTATTTAGGTCCTATACATTCTTTATGTGGTATTTTGTGTCCATAAAAGCATTGTAATATCATATGGGTGTTCATTCTTAAAAGAAGCCTTAAAACTTCAACTTAATAGGACATTAGTCATACAAAGCCAAATACTGGGAAATTCTAAACCATAATCATTAATATACAATTGTCATACTGAAATATTTTAGGAAGTTTCAGGGCCCTGTCTCTATAACCGAATAGAATGTGCACTTTCAAGTGTGACGTAAGATCTGTTCTCCAAATCCTACAGCCAAATTTTTTCTTTTTAAACATTTTATTTTTACATAGAGAGGAAGGGAAGGAGGAGGAAGAATGAAAACATCAGTATGAGAGAGGGACATCGATTGGCAGCCTCTCCCATACGCCCCAACAGGAGACAGAATCCGCAACTCGGGACCAAATCCGCAACTCAGGTATGTGCCCTGACTGGGAATCAAACTGGTAACCTTTTGCTTTGCAGGATAACACCCACCCAACTGAGCCTCACTAGCCAGGGCCTACAGCCAACAATTTTAATATTAGCATTGCATGCAACATAGTCATATTTCCCTTGCCATGTCTTTCCTTGCAACAACCGCTGACGTTGTGGCTGAGATCTTGGCCTCTAGTTCATTGTATCCTGTAAATCTTTAGTGACTGGGAGGCCCTACTTTTAAGTGAGAGTGATAAAGCATGACTATACCGAATTCCAGGCACTAGGTAACCAACGAATA
This sequence comes from Artibeus jamaicensis, assembly GCF_021234435.1. Classification (NCBI taxonomy): domain Eukaryota; kingdom Metazoa; phylum Chordata; class Mammalia; order Chiroptera; family Phyllostomidae; genus Artibeus; species Artibeus jamaicensis. The sequence continues at coordinate 326,473 of NW_026521764.1, read as the reverse complement.
CGTAACGTGAAATGATAAATCATAGTTTTCAGTCTTTTGCATAAGAATATTTTGTTTAATAAGCTGTCAAACTATAATCAATACTAATAGCACTAGCAAATTTAATTTTGTAAATAAAATTAATGAAAAATAAGTAAAATTTGAAAGCAAAATCATAGTTGCTATACTTTTACATAAAGTGTTAATCATATCTAGAAAAATTAAGATCACAAAAAAATAAATCTGAGACATATAAGTGATATTTTAAATACAACACATAAATTAAAAAAGAATGGATTAAAAATTAGCCATGAATTGAGTTAATGATTTCAATAGCTTTTTCCATGTCACATCGGATTTGAAAACATATGATTAGAGGGTAAAAAATTCCAAAAAAGAGGCTTCCTAATAAGCCTTATTGTATATAGTGCTAGGAGAACCATTCAAATGCCAAGATACATTTCTGTCTCAAAACATTATTTAATGTCCCAAAACATTATATAAATTATTTAAATATTTGATAATTATTATTTTATTAAATAATAATTAAATAATTATTTTAATATTTAATGTAAATTATTTAAATATTTAATACTTAAATAATTTATATGAAATGCTCAATATGTCTAGAGAAATGAGCATGCATGATGGAAAATGTACAGCAAAGAAGTAAGGGGGATACTTCTGTGTAGAATTCGGTGGCATCAGAGGCACGACTGAAACTCGGGGCTGTGCACAGTCGAAGCAGACAGCAGGCACAACGATGTGTTAAATTACCCACATGATGTAGAGCTTAATGAACCCCCTTGTGTTGATCACGCTTGGCATTAATCAAGAGCCATGAACAGATTCCCTTATTTTCTCGATGCTGCTCTGATAAACTGCAATTTCATTTAACCTTGGACAGCACTTTTAACAGCTTCCACAGGACAACTGTCGATACCTTCCTGGGTATACAGTGATTAAACTGCAACCCAAGACGCATGTCATGAATTTTCTTCCTTTGAAATTAGAATTTTTATTCTTAACAACTATTTGCATAAAATATGCTGAAGACAGTGAGATGTGTAAAGATTTGCATTTATCCAAGTCTAGATTTGCCATGCTATGTGATAAAATATTAATTAATATCATAACTGTGAGCATGTTTACTGGTATATTTGTTTTACTTCTTTCAAATAACCCTTGCCCTGGACAGAGGCAACAGAAAGAAATTCATAGTCAAATTTAACTTTGACACCAACCACCCAACTGTCCCAAGACATACCCTCCAGGTACCTGGGAACCAGTGGGCAGGTCTTCTCACCAGATCCAACTGGGGAATAAAAGATGCCTGCCCTTCATTAAAACTGTACATATAATGGCCACATAATCGGACTAAATCGGACTAAAGATGGACTGCTAGATAAAGCAAACCACCCAGTTTCCATTTCCTTCCTTGATCTTAAAGGTATTTGCCAAACAGATCTGTGACTGATCCGATTTCCTAAATTTTAAAGACAATAACTGGATGAAAACTACATTTAGGCCATTTTCTTTACACATAACGACCCATAATGCTCAGACACTTCCACCCAGCTCATTCTCTTGAAAGCAGATTGTGTGGAGTTTTCAGATGGGGGTTTCACTTCAAAAATTCAAAGTATCTCTAACAGCAGTAGAGGGTTGAATTAAGAGTAAGAGATCAAGGTTCATCATAAAATAAATAATGCTAGAATTTCTTTCCCTCTGAAAGGAGAAAATGAGCCCACGGGCACATGGAATGAACAGAGTGAGGGGCTACTGTGGGGGCAGGGTGCACAGAAAAGGTACAGATCTGGTCACAGAGCACATGCCATCCTCTACTTCGTGGGAACATACTCGTGGTAATGGGTGCAACGTGGCCAGTACTTTCGAAATTCGGGAAGTGGCACCAGTGTCTACAAATTGCACTGTTCACAAAGATAAAATTTTAATAAGGTACCTCAGACTATGTATAATTTTATGACTCATTCTGAGATTAATATTTTTTTATGTTTTAACTTGATATAAGAATTTGGTGCCTTGGCCAGGTAGCTCAGCTGGTTAGAGCATCGTCCCAATATGCCAATGTTGCAGGTTCAATCCCTGGTCAGGGCACATACAAGAATCAACCAATAAATGCATAAATAAGTGGAACGACAAACCCATGTGTCTTCCCCCACCTTCCTCTCTCTAAAGTCAATCAATACATTTTTTAAAAATTTAAGAGTTTGGCCCCGGCTGGTGTAGCTCAGGGGATTGAGCTTGGGCCTGTGAAGCAAAGGATCCTGGTTTGATTCCCAGTCAGGGCACATGCCTGGGTTGCAGGCTGGTTCCCTGCAGGCCAGTTCCCAGCAGGAGGCACACGAGAGGCAACCATACATTGATGTTTCTCTCCCTCTCTCCCTCCCTTTCCCTCTAAAGATAAACAAATACAATTTTTTTAAAAAATTAAGAGTTTGGTTCTTTGGGGGTTAGTAAGGCTTAGTGGAAAAGAAATTGCATGAGAAGTTAGGGCACTAGGGTATAAACCTGGGTCACCTCTGACTACCTGTGTGACCTTAAGGAAGTCATTTAATCTCTATCCATAATCACTTGACCTCTTTGGGGCTCTATCTACAAAATAAAGGAATTTGATTGTTATCTGTGAACTTCCTTCTGGGACCCATAGTCTATGATGTATGATTAACTTCTATGAAAGTGTTTGGTTTTTAGTTTGGAGTTGCATTTCCTTACTGTGAAAGAGATAAAAGCCTTGTGATAGAATTCTAACTTCTCACTGAGGGCACATGTGAGTTCCACTGTTCCGCTTTCGTTTTCACACACGTGCTCCCATCGTTTGTGCCTCTGCTTAAGGTGGTGGATGGTTGGTTGGCAACATACAGAAGCCTGTAAAGAACTGCATTTGATACACATTTCCTCTAAAGCTCAACTGCGATCCTAATTAGAATTCTTTTGTTTCCTGTCATTTCTTTATGCAAAAGGAAGGAAGCCTAGAGCTGCATCAATGGCCTCTTCACAGTTCTTTTGCTAATTTCTCATTGTGCCACTAAGAAGAAAATGCAGCACTGGCAGAGCCCAGGGACTGTATAGAAGGGTAACGGAGTCATTCTGTTGGGATGTGACCAGCACACATGCCGGTCGGACTCCCTAAGAGCAGAGATCCCTGAGTCCAATGCGATGAAACACAGCCTACACAAAGTGGCAGAGGAAGGGTCCTGTGCTTGGGCAACAGACAGGGCTACAGAGAGGCCAAATCGTGGCTATTCAGAGCACAGGCAAATAGCCTGTCACGGACTAGGCGGGTCTGTGCATCGGCCTGGTTGAAGAGTCCTGAGTTCCTGGCCTTCATCCATACCCTTGAATGTGCCAAGCTTTTCCAGCCTTGGGGTCCTTGCACATGCTATTCTCTCTGCCTGAACTGCTCTTTTCCTCCTTCTGAGATTAATTAATTTCTTCTCAACTTTCATGTCTCAGCCTAAATGTCACGTCTCCTAAGAGGCCTCCTCTTGAAAGCCTCTCCCCTCCCTCCACCAATCAAATCTGAATTAAGTTACCAAACACATAGGTGTATTTTTAAGAAACAAACCAGTGGAATGTCTTCCTAGAGCCCATATAATGATTTGAACAGGGTATAAAGACTGGTATCTGTAAAATAAGGTCATCCATTTACAAAGGAATGATATTAAACCAAGCCCACAAACACTCACTGAGGTCGTAGTCAATGATGAACACTTGAATTACTCCTGCCTTGAGGTAACATATTATTATAAATAGATCATTAATATGTTTTGGGGTACAGGAATGTGCTCTGTTCCCAACATAAAAAACAAAAAAACAAAACATGAGTGGGGATTAAAATTAGGACATCAGTTTTTGTCACTTAGACCAAGATGAAAAGTTACAAATCTGTTTTAATTAAAAAGAAATTTTAAAATTCCTTTTCTATCTCTTTGTGTCCAGAAATGACAGTTAAACGCATATTTACATTATTTAAGCCAAAGTTTAAATACCTATTGCTGGAGAGACTATATCCATAGAACAACAAAAAAATTACCTTCTAGCTTAATAAGAATTGATCTTTAATGGGCATTTTCACTGTGTCAGGAACTGTACTCCACAGCAGTGGTCCCCAGCCTTTTGGGCAGCAGGGACCAGTTTCATGGAAGACAATTCTTCCACGGACCTGCGGGTGGGGAGCAGTGGTTTGGGCTGGTTCAAGTGCACCTCCTGCTGTGTGGCCCCCATACTGGTCCATGGCCCAGAGGTTGGGGACCCCTACTCTACAGATATTTTATAATTGATATTTGGTTTTAGCTCTGTAAAAACTCTATTGCAGTTATTATAGGATGTAGCTAGCTCTTTTCTTTTTCCTTTACAGATTTAGGTGAATTAATTAACCTTCTCAAGATTATGCTCTTAATAAGTGCAGCCAGTATCAATGTCTCCAAAACCAGGCCTCTTAATCATTCCACCATTGGGAGGAGGGACAGAGGAAAGAAAACCAAACAGAATTTGAGGGCTACCGAAGTGGTCATACATTGTGATTTAATGAGGTACAAATCACGCCAATTTGATACATAACTAAATTCAACAAGGCAAAATTTAGAAGATCCCAAAAGTCCAAACAGTATCTCTGTTCTCACCACTACTGATTTATGAACTAAACTCAAAGAGCTTGGGTCTCAGTTTGTGCATATGTTTTTGCGTTCATCTAATAGGTGTTGCGAAAAATCTCTCCCACTTGCCTTGCAGGAGAGTTCTGGAAATCGGTCATGTCTGAAAAGCTTCCAATACTCGACAAATATGCCATGAAAAACTGTTTTCTTTTTTATCCCAAACAACTAAAATGAGTACCAGTGAAAACTCATTTTAAAGGATTAGAATTGTCACTGCCGTATAGCATGTGAAGTTGAGAATTAAAAATTAGAGGATGAAATTCGTAACCTATCAATAAGAGATGTTCAGTGGGGGCTACCAAAGTTTAAATATCAACCCCACCCATAAAAAAATCTGAAAGAAAATCTTTCTAAAAGCTGTCTATTGGTACAATTAAATATCTTTGATATACAATTTTTTCTAGTGTGATATTTGTCCATGATATATGTATTTAATTATTAGGTGTCTTAACTTTTATTTTATCCTTTCTTACTTTTGATTCCATGGAGATTTTAGCATTACCTGAACTCTGTTAACAAAGGAAAAATATTGTTTGAATACTTATATTTATATTTGTGCATTAATTATAAGAATCCATCTATTCTTTCATGCTTTATTGTAAAAATAATTTGAAAATAATAATTTTAACTTATTTTCCCTTCTGTGGTCTTAAATCTTCTCATTCAAAATCTCTAATAAGGGACTTCCGCCAAGATGGAGACGTAGGTGGAGGAAACACCTCGCCTCTGTGCACAACCAAATCTAAGAACAACTATTTTTAACAGTAGTCACAACCAAGCCACATGGAAAATCAACAATACGGAGTCCAAAGGACAACTAGATACTCAGCTGGACCCGAGCGAGGCCAGCAGCGGAGCAGATTAGCAAGAAAAAATTCCCGGGGCGGTGCGCGGTGCGCGCAGGCAACCTAGGGCGTTGATCGCGAGCGAGCTGGCTGCTGGAGCGCACAGGGAAGAGGCGCGGTGGGTCGGTCTGTCGGTTGCGTGCATTTACGTGTGGAGAAACTAGTGAGAAGGGAAGCCGGCGCGGAGCAGCAGGCTCGCACAATTCCGATCGGATAAACAAGCCCGAGGTGACCGCCATTGCTCCCTCTCTGACCACGCCCCCACACACAGCGTCACAAACCAGCGACCTGGGTCTCCCCGTCCTGGTAAACAACTAAGGCTTCACTCCACTCACTTAACAGCACAAATAGACCAAAAATGGCTCTAGGACAACTCAGAGCCCCAGAACCGATAGACCTAAGTGATGAAGAAATAGCCAGTCTTTCAGATGCACAGTTCAAAACACTGGTTATCAGGATCCTTACAGAACTGGTTGATTTTAGTCACAAATTAGAGAAACATATGGAAGCTAAACTAATTGAAATAAATGGTGATACAAAGGATGCCAATAGTAATGGAAAGAAAATTGGGACTCAAATCAAGGGAGTGGACCAGAAGGAAGAAAAAAATGATCAAACAGAAAGGAATGAAGAAATAAGAATTCAGAAAAATGAGGAGAAGCTTAGGAACCTCCAGGACATCTTTAAACGTTCCAACATCCGAATTATAGGGGTACCAGAAGGGGGGAAAGGCACAGCCACCAGTGGAAAACTTATTTGAACAAATAATAAAGGAGAATTTCCCCAAGATGGCAAAGGAAATAGACTTCCAAGAAATCCAGGAAGCTCAGAGAGTCCCAAAGAAGTTGGACCCAAGAAGGAACACACCAAGGCACATCATAATTACATTAGCCAAGATTAAAATGAAGGAGAGAATCCTAGAAGCAGCAAGAGCTAAGGGGACAGTCACCTACAAAGGAGTTCCCATCAGACTGTCAGCTGATTTCTCAAAAGAGACCTTACAGGCAAGAAGGGGCTGGAAAGAGGTATTCCAAGTCATGAAAACCAAAGATCTACAACCAAGATTGCTCTACCCAGCAAAACTTTCATTTAGAATGGAAGGACAGATAAAGTGCTTCTCAGATAAGACCAAATTCAAGGAGTTCATCAGCACCAAGCCCTTATTATATGAAATGTTAAAGGGACTTATCTAAGAAAAAGAAGATAAAAAAGATGAACAGTGAAAGGACAGCAAACTCACAGTTATTAAGAACCACACCTAAAACAAAAGCAAACTAAGAGGACAGCTAGATCAGGAGCAGAACCATAGAAATGAAGATCACATGGAGGGTAAGCAACAGGGGAGTGGGAGGAGGGGAAGGGGGGAGAAGGTACAGAAAATAAGTAGCATAGACAGTAGATAGAAATTAGATATGGGGGAGGGTAAGAATAGTAGGGGAAATACAGAATCTAAAGAATTTGAGACACGGGTTCATGAACTAAAGGGGGAAATGGTGGGGGAGGGGTATGCAGGGTGGAGGGGAATGGAGGGGGGAATAGAGCAAATGTAATGGCATAATCAATAAAAAAAAGTTAAAAAAAATCTCTAATAATTTAGGAATTATAAAAAAGGAATCCTATACCTAGACAATGGAATATAATTCAGCACTAAAAAAAAAGATCTATCAGGCCATTATGAGACATGGTGGAACTTTAAATGGATATGGCTAAGTAAAGAAGCCAATCTAAAAAGGCTACCTACCATGTGATTCCAACTATCTGACATTCTAAAGAAGGCAATATCATGGAGACAGCATCAGGGATTACAGAGGGGGAAGATATGAACAGGCAGTGGTGAGAAGGGTTTAGGGCACACTATCATGATGGACACATGTCATTGACAGTTACCAAGACCCATAGAATGTCCAACTCCAAGAGTGAACCCGAGTGTAAACTGTGGACTCAGAGTGACAATGATGAGTCACCATGGGTTCATCAATGATAACAAAGGGACTCCTCTGGTATTCAGAGTGGAGTCGTCTGTGGGAGGGGACGGAGGGAGCACATGGGAAATCTCTTTTCTTCAATTTTGCTGCAAACTTAAAACTTCTCTATAAAGTCTATTTAAAAAATTTAAGGGGTCGGGGAGGTGGAGGAGGGTAAAGGGGGGATAAATAGTAATGGGAGAAGACTTGACTTGGGGTGGTAAACACACAATTCAATATGTAGTTGATGAATTATAGAATTGTACACCTGAAACCTATATAATTTTACAACCAAAGCCACCCCCAATAAATCCAATTAAATTTTTTAAGTTATATGAAACAAGTCCTCTATTTTTTTAGAGGATTTATCTTATTTTTCACCACTATATCATATTATTTTATTGAAAGTGAACCTTTCATAGGTACTACAATATTTTCAGCAGAGGTATAAAGAAAATGGATTCTTCAAATTCATTATATATTTAGTAGAAAATAAAATAAAGGAAAGGAAAGGAAAGAAAACTTACTATCCATCAAAGTGAATGTGTTACTCAGCTTTTAAGGTGCAATACTGTGTCCTGGTCTCTAGGGATACACTTACTGTCCTGGAAGAAGTAATCAAATAAATGGCTCCTGTGGCCCGAAGAAACTAATATGCTGACTTTTCAATAATAAAACATACCATTTCATCCTGACAACACAGCGGCTAATTTGTAATCTGAAAACTAGGAGCTGCCGGGCTTGGCTGTGCTCTTCCTTTCAGATATGCTGTTGTTGACTCAGAATTACAGTTTTTTAGCCAACTTACCTGTATCCAATTCTAAACTCTTCACTGAATTTAGATGAAATGGAAAATGAGAAGATGCAAGCGATCTGTTTTCCTAAGCTTCCAATTCCATTCTCTTAATGTCCCACATGATGATTTTCTGCTTATCTATTTCCGCATATTTAACCGACTCCAGTTTTAGCGGCAGCTGCCATCATGGTGTTCTGGTCTCAGCTAATGCAACTTTGGCCAAAAAACTTGAGCTTTTGGGTCTCAGGCATACTAGATGAGTTTTTTGGTTATTTTCAGATTTATAATAATCATAAACATCATACTAAATTCTCAGGATTGTTTCTGGAACAATGTTTCTTGCCTTTTCACGTGACTGATTTCTTCTCATTCTTAAGGTGTATACCACATCCTCCAGAGAGGCCTTCCCTGGCTGCCAGTCTGTAGTAGCACATACATAAATACGTATACACATGCACACAACGAGCACATACACACCAAGCACATACAAATACACACATGGGGGGCCCAAGAACACTCACTCATTTAGTTGCCAACACCAATCACTGTAGGCACTTTTTCTTCATGACACTCATAAAAATATCTACAGTGATTATGTGTGTTTACTTATTTCATTTGCTTCTTCTACAAAAATACAAGTTTTCTGAAGGCTGAGAATCCACCTGTCTTTCCCACAGATGTATTACTGATACAATGCCTGGCTCATGAAAGTCCCTGAACTATGCATTAAATAGATGAAATAAACATAAAACCATACTGCATATATTACATAAGCAAAATTCAAATCTCAATCTATGAGAAATCTATGTAAGCAATATGTATTTGTGAATATGTATAGATATGTATAAAACATTAAAATCATTAAATCACTATTTATTGAACAATTTTTATGTATCAATGAATGAATGACTCCTAGAATTCCAGGGAACCACTGTGATCAGGGGAACCAAAACAATGGCAAAGACTGAGCTGTAATTAGATCATGTTGCCTTAATTTAACCTTACGTTTCTTATCATAAACTCATGGATTATTACCTTTGTTTCCTTTCATGTACACTATGGTATAAATATGAACAAAAATGTCCAAGATTCCTTAATTAATGCCTTATGTTAACTCCAGTGTAAATGAGCTGTTCTCTTTGGTTCCATAATTTTAAGTCTAAAAAATTCATACTCATAACATTTTAAAATTATAGTTTTTAAAAAATGTACAATGTACTCATAAATGTGCAAACCAAAAATGTCATGAGGCAAAATATAATCTCAGAAATTATATGGAAACAATTACTATAAAATCATCAACATTACAAACTTTATATTCTGGGTTTATTCTCATGCAGATGCAAATGAAAAAAACATAACAGAGAAATGACAAATAAAGCAGAGGGCACTCATTAATTCCCCGACTTTTCAGCCCATCACTAAACTGATCAGTAGCTGAACACACAGATTCACTGGTTACTTTAGGTGCAGTTTTAAAAAATCATTAAAAATATTTTTATTGCCTTATATATCAGCACCATTTTGTAGAGTGAAGAGAAGACACCTGGGTTCTCATATTTTTCCTACCACCCTTCACAGAAACAAATCTCTTTCTTTCCTATTTGTGCTTCCAATGAGAACACAGCTGTCTTTTATTAGAGATGTTTAACTTACTGACTATATGTGGAGTTTTACATGCTTAACAGAAGATTTTAATACAGTTTTAGCTCCTGCTTGAGATAAATCAAACTCAAACTGACAAATGAGCAACTGTGTCTGCAAGAAGTGGGGGGGTGCCTGATTTAAAGCCCCAAGAAGCTTAGAAAGCCTTCAATCTCAGGTTGCATGAAATGCACATTTTATGCAGCAAGACATGATAAATACTTTATTGCAGGGTCATTCTTTTTTAAGTTCACTAGATGCAAGTGAGTATAATCTAAAGCTATAGTATATTAATAAAATTAGCCAGAAATGGCAAATGAAAAACTAGTAATGTAAGTAGTATAAATTATCAATTTCTTCAGAAATTTTGCCTGAACATTTTCCAACCTTAAATGCTTTACCTGGTTCCCTTGTTTTCATGTTTGTCTTCTATTATACTTGGTACCAAGCTCTTTTTTTAATGCAGTCCAAACATTTCCCTGATTACTATTACTGTGTATGATTGTATATAAATGCAAAGCAATTTAAGATTATGCAGGGAAAATGGTTGATGCATGCATTTAACTTCATAGACCTAACAATGCCATCCTGCTGCTTGATGAAAAATTCAGAGTATTTGTTGCAATAGCTTTGTTCTTCAATGAGGTTATTACTATTGCTTTTCCGGATTAACTAACTGTAATAATACTGTGCCCTTCTAGTTGTCTACAGATGTATCAATCCTCTGATATAACCTGTTTCACCCTCCTAAAAAAATCACTGGTAAAAATTTCTGCTTGATCAAAAATTTAAAAAATGTTTGGTAGGTAAGTAACATAGTAATAACTTCTTCAGGCAAAAATTTTCAGGTACTATTACAACCTCCAGGCAAAAGTTAGTTGGGGAACTGGAACTAAGTATCTCCCCTTGGTTTGCATATTAATTACCAAAGGGAACGATGTCTCTAAATAAAGAAGCAGGCAGCTCCTTAAGAAAGTAGTCACACTAGCATCCGCAATAATGAGATAAACTGACACCGTGTGACCTGCCTGGAGTGACGAGCTTGAGGACACCAGCACCATGTAGTTTAGTCCCCGTGACAAACATGCACAACCTGAATGCAATGATGAGGAAACAAATACAAATTTGGGGATGTTACACAAAATAACTGGCCTGTTCCTTTGAAGATATCTTTAAAAAGCACAAAGATCGACTTCCGCCAAGATGGAGGCGTAGGTGGAAGCACTGGGCCTCCTCCCACAACCAAGTTTAAAAACGACAAAGTTTTAGCAACAAAAACGCACCCAAAACCACAGAAAATTGAACTTCACAGAAGTCTGACAATAACGAACCCTTCAGCCAAACCGGTAAGAGAAGCAGAGCCAGCAACAGAGGGGGTCGGGCAGGAAAGATCCACTGTACCTACACGGGCGCGTGACACAGGCAGCCGTAGGCGGATCCCAGGTGTGGAAAAGCGGGTGGACTCACTAAGGCTCCAGGCAGCGAACTCACTGAGGGCTGACCACAGTCACACATTTGCGCACAGATAAACCGGTGAGGGAGCGAAGGGGTGAGACAGACCATGCAGGCCCCAGTGGCTGGAAGCGGCAGAAGGAACCGCCATTGCTCCCTCTCTGACCCCGCCCCCACATACAGCATCACAAACCAGCAACCTGGGTGGCCCCGCCCTGATACACAACTAAGGCTCCGCTCCTCATACATAACACGTGAGAACAGAGCAAAACATGGCTCAAGAACACCTCAGAGCCCCAGAGCCCATAAATCTAAGTGATGAAGAAATAGCCAAACTTTCAGATGCACAGTTCAAAACACTGGTGGTCAGGATCCTCACAGAACTGGTTGATTTTACTCACAAATTAGAGGAACATATGAAGGCTAAACTAATTGAAATGAATGAAAATGCACAGGAAACCAATAGTAATGGAAAGGAAACTGGGACTTAAATCAAAGGAGTGGACCAGAAGGAGGAAAAAAATGACCAAACAGAAAAGGATGAAGAAACAAGAATTCAAAAAAATGAGGAGAGGCTTAGAAACCTCCAGGACATCTTTAAATGCTCCAACATCCGAATTATAGGGGTACCAGAAGGGGGAAAGGCACAGCCACAATTGGAAAACTTATTTGAACAAATAATAAATGAGAATTTCCCCAATCTGGCAAAGGCAATAGACTTCCAGGAAATCCAGGAAGCTCAGAGAGTCCCAAAAAACTTGGACCCAAGAAGGAACACACCAAGGCACATCATCATTACATTAGCCAAGATTAAAATGAAGGAGAGAATCCTGGAAGCAGCAAGAGATAAGGGGACAGTCACCTACAAAGGAGTCCCCATCAGACTGTCAGCTGATTTCTCAAAAGAGACCTTCCAGGCAAGAAGGGGCTGGAAAGAGGTATTCCAAGTCATGAAATCCAAAGACCTACATCCAAGATTGCTCTATCCAGCAAAGCTTTCATTTAGAATGGAAGGACAGATAAAGTGCTTCTCAGATAAGATCAAATTCAAGGAGTTCATCATCATCAAGCCCTTATTATATGAAATGTTAAAGGGACTTATCTAAGAAAAAGAAGTTAAAAAAACATGAACAGTGAAAGGACAGCAAACTCACAGTTATTAAGAACCACACCTAAAACAAAAGCAAACTAAGAGGATAGCTAGATCAGGAGCAGAACCATAGAAATGAAGATCACATGGAGGGTTAGCAACAGGGGAGTGGGAGAAGGAGAAGGGGGGAGAAGGTACAGAAAATAAGTAGCATAGACAGTAGGTAGAAAATAGATAGGGGGAGGGCAAGAATAGTAGGGGAGACATAGAATCTAAAGAACTTGAGACAGGTGGTCATAAACTAAAGGGGGGAACAATGGGGGAGGGGTGTGCAGGGTGAAGGGGAATGAAGGGGGGGAATAGAACAACTTTAATGGCATAATCAGTAAAATATATTTTTTTTAATGTTCACAAAAAATAAAATAAAATAAAAAGCACAAAGATGACGGACTGGCCCAGATCAAAGGAGACGTAAGTAAGACACACGGTATCTAAGCACAATATGTAATTCTGGATTGATGCCTAATTAACAAAAGAAGGTTTTAGGTTTTGTTTTTCTTTGAAGGACATTATTAGGACAACTGGAAAAATTGGAATATGACCTGCATCTTAGGTGATGTGCATTGTATTAATGTCATGTTTCCTGATTTTGATCATTGAAGTGTATTAAACTAAATTAATGCTTTGGATTATAAGGACATATATGTTATAAGTATGTAGGAGTAAAAAGTCATGACAGCTGCAACTTCTTCTCTAGAATTCAGCCTGACAGACAGGTAAATTGGTAGATAGACAGACAGACAAACAGATAGATGATAAATGATTATGTATACTATCATGAAGAGATAAAGCAAATGTGAAAACAGAGTGATAAATAAGACTCTACATAGAATGTATATAGATGTTCTAAAATTCTATAAAGTTTTCTGTATCTTTTCTGAAGGTTTTTAATTTTCTTTTTAAAAATATTTTTTAATTTATTTTTAGAGAGAGGGGAAGGGAAGGAGAAAGGGTTGGAGAGAAACATCAATGTGTTTTTGCCTCTCATGTGTTCCCCACTGGGGCCCTGGCCTGCAACCCAGGCATGTGCCCTGACTGGGAATTGAACTGGTGACCCTTTGCTTCACAGGCCCATGCTTAATCCACTGAGCTACACCAGCCAGGGCTAATTTTTCAACATTGAAAACTAAGAAGAATTTCTGCAAATCATATCACAGTGACAAATCTATCAATATTCTTGAAGAAAAGGAAAAATCAAGGTTAAAGAAACTTAAGCATTCTACAGTTGAGTGGACATGTTACCCATCCTTCAGTATTGAACTATATTGTCAATTGTGAATATTTTTACTGTTCTTACTCTTCTGTAAGGGCTGTGGAATTTTCCATTTATTCAGTAGGGTACCTATGTCTACCAGTGCAAATTAAGGTAGCTTTTAACTGCAACGGTCCCCATTCACTTTTGCCATAGTCAGCCAGCTATAGATTGTACCTTAGAAGCACAACTTTGAACATGAGACGCTTTTTAAATTTTCTTTTCTCACAACTCAGTTTAAACTTTAAAAAAAAAAACCACACCTTTTTCCTTCACAGAGATATCACTTCCAAAATAATAAATTTAAATATAAATATAAAGTTTTGTGATCAATTTTATATCTTTACAGAATCTTCTGTCACCACCCCACCCCATGCACCTCTCAATCTCAGTTGTGTGTGTCGGAGAACTTTCACACGGTTATATTCCATCTACTTAGGGCAGGGGTGTCGCGCTCATTTTCTCCAGGGGCCACATCAGCCTCGCGGTTGCCTTAGAAGGACCGAATGTGATTTTAGGACTATATAAATGTAACTACTCCTTAACTAGGGGCAGGGAGCTTGGCACTACTGCCAGGTAGAAACAAGGTGCTGGACTGGATAAAATAAGGTGGAGAGCCAGATTCAGCCCGTGGCTTAGCGTTTGTCACCTGTGACTTAGAGGGAAGCCAATGACTATTCCTGGTCTGCTTCGTTCTTCTTTCCTTAATCTTCACTTTGACATAAGATTTAAAAAAAAACACCCTTAATCATTCTATTTCTTCAGTCTTTGCCTCAAGTCTAACTATTTCTACTTCTTTGCTAACTTTGCTGTTAATTCCCATAAGTTACCTTAATTATGAAGAATAAATATTTATTCTAGGAAAATCTCTCATTTTCTTCTTCTGCACTTTAGAGTCAATAAAGAACAGATGAGAAATATTCAAAGGGAACTAGAATATCCTATCTCTTCCCAAGAGCCAATTATTATACTATGATCTTTTACATGGTAAAAGCAAAGAGAAAGGACTTCAGTTTCAGCTGATTTTGTTATAAAGATGAAAACTTCCCCAAACAGTAATAATTATGCCAATTAGAAGACTCAGTAAATGACCAGTAGACCCCAAAGTAACCTACACCTTCCTACACCACACCTCCAACAACTGATGTTTGAAGAGATCCCCTAAACCTTAGCAACGATGTAGCATAAAAACTTTTCTATTAAACACTAAGTAGTCCATGCTCCATAGATCTTATTAAAAATGAATGCTTTTAATGCTCTTATTGATAATTTTTCTGTTTTTAAAAGAAATAAATCCAAGAAAAGCTGTGAACATAGTGTCTGGCACACGATCCCTTTTGATGTGAGATACTAATTTTTGTTATTTTTCACTCTATATTTGCCTACCCTAAGAAGCATTTTTCTTTCCATCTCCTTGCATTTTCAATAGCTCCAATTCCAAACATACATTATAAACATCTATGTAACCCTGAAGTTCCATTTACCAAATTTAGAGTCCCACCTTGGATTTTCCATGTTCACATAAGCTAGCTGTACAACCAATCACTCAAACTTTGTAATTTGAGCAACCAGTAACCTTTCTGGCCAGCTGGAAGCTCTTTTGCTAGTATAACTCCTCTACAAACTTGGCGGGCCTTCTATGTGTCATATTACAGTCTATTCTATTTAGCATAGGACTAGCAGGTTGTCCTAGTAATAGTCCCAGTGTGTTCACACCTTTCTGAATTCATCACCTCCCTCAACATAAGCTCTTGGATAATTCTTTCCCACACTCACTCTGGTTGGGACTTGGCCATGTGGTTTGCTTTAATCAATGTGACAACAATAAATGTGACATAGTAGGGACTTGAAAGTGCTTGAACACTGGGACTTGCCCTCTCTGGCTCATCTTGGAACCTTGCCGCCATCACCGTGTGAGCAAGCTCGGGCTAGCCAGCTCAATCATAGAAGGCACGCAGCCCCATCCCCTTGTTGCCCCTCTGCAGCAAGCCAACGCCTGACACTGAGCCTCTTGTCAAAGACCACAGCTGCGTGGGTGAGTCCAGCATAGATGAGTGAAGTTCTGCCTGATGGAGCTTAGCTCAAGTTTTCCATTACACATGTCCTGTGTCATAAGTGACACCAATG
Organism: Artibeus jamaicensis; assembly: GCF_021234435.1. Lineage (NCBI taxonomy): Eukaryota > Metazoa > Chordata > Mammalia > Chiroptera > Phyllostomidae > Artibeus > Artibeus jamaicensis. The sequence goes on along the minus strand of NW_026521764.1, from coordinate 310,585 downwards.
ACTGTTTTAAGCCACTGAGTTTTGGGGTGCTTTGTTTTGCAGCAACAATAAGTGATAAAGAAATTGGTGCCTAGAAGTGTGGTGATTCTGTAACAAAACCCAAATCAAGTAGCACTGGCTTTGGAATAGGTGACTGCCAAGAGGCTGGAAGAGTTGAAAAAAACTTCCTGAGAACTGGGGAAATGGTGAGCACACAGTTAGCAGAGGCTATGATGTGATTAGAAAATTGCTATAGCAGGTTAGAAAAATAGTGACCTGAGTTAGATAACTTCGGAATATTTAGTCGAAATGTTGCCCATAGTAACAGATAAACTTCAATCTGTGTAGGGAGATCACCTCACACAAAATTTAACTTGTCAACTGACTTCTTTTAGCTGCCTATGATAAGGTGCCAGAAAGGTGAGATGAACTCAAGGAAATGCTGTTTGTAAGCAGAACTCAGTGGGAATTCAGAGCAGCCAGGACATACTGGGGAAAAAGTAAACTCTTCCTTATCTCCAATCTCCTCAGTCAGGGAAAATTGTCAAATTAATAACCAGCTTCAGGGTAAAGAGCAAATTGAAGTGTGAGTATAAGTCCCTTTGCTAAGAACTCTAAAAATGTTAAGGATGTGTATAGGAGACACTCCGTTAGACAAAAGACAGCTTTAAAAAATCTTAAGGGTGTTTTCCCCAGCAGCCTGACACACCCAAGTAAAAAGAAGCCTGTCTCAACTAGGACTGTGGATGTAACTTTTGGACTCGAATCAGATTCATAGGAAGCTCTTAAAATGTTGGAGTCAATTGTGCATCCTGACAAAAGCACCGCCATCTTGGGTGGAAATAGACCACGTCAGCTCAAAACAAAAAGAGGCCTCTGGGCCCCGACCCTCTATGGTAATGAAGACTGAGGAAGATATCCATCTGCATACACAAGCCATTTCTTAGAAATAAGAAATGACATGTCAGAAGACAGAGCCAAGAACGGTGAAGAACAATGGGCTAGGGAGCCACTCCCAGAGAGCTGCAGAAAATAATAGGCTGAAGAAACACTCCCAGGAAGCAGAGTCTCAGGCCAATCAAGGAAAATGTCCTGACCCTGGAGTATGGGGACCAGGCCACACATGTCTGGCTGGATTTTTGTGATTTCTGTGGGCTTACTTCAGTGTGCCCTGAACTCCACTTTCAAGTGGTTCTCTCTATTGTAGTTACCATGTTCTTGTCTTATCACTCACTGTATATTATAATTTATCTTTTTAGTGAAACTGCATCAAAAGGAGTCACTTGCAGACATGGTCATATATCCAAAACTCTTGGGCTTTGAGCCTGATGATGCTGTGACTGGATGAAATTTAGGGTGTCTTAGAAAGGAAGACGTGTTTTTTTGCATGTGGGAGCAATACCAACATCAGGGCAGAGGCCTTCTATGGTAAGTTGTGGCAGTAACAAACTTTTATTGTTCATACTTGCCTGTATTCATACCTTAGTTAATCCTCCCACACTCAGGATGTCGCCATGTGACTTGTTTCAGCCAATGAGAGATTAGCAAAAGGGAACCAGCAGAACCTTGAGAGTACTCACACATGAGGGCTTGCCTGTTTTGGCTGCTGTTTGAACCACCATGTGAACAAGCACAGGCTAGCCCACTGCAGGATGAAAGACACATGACCCAGTCACCTCCATTGCTCCAGTTGATAACCAGTAACCTCTAGGAGCAGAGCCAGCTAGATGACCAACAGCTGACCATAGATATATGAGTGAAACTAGTCAAGAACCACTCAGTGAAGCCCATCCCAGTTGCCAACCTAAATAAATGACTGTTGTCTGAAAATTCTAAATTTGTAGTTCATAATAAAGTGGCAGAGAATGATGCTCTAGGTCATATCAAGCAAATCATAGCCTGCAGGCCAACTTGAGGTCTCCCCCTGTTTTTGGACAGCCTATAAACTAAAAATGGTTTTTACATTTGTAAATGGTTTAAAAAATCCCCCCCAAAATATTCTATGACATTAGAGAGTTTTATGACATTCAGACATCATTGTTCATAAATAAATTTTATTGGAACACAGCCACACCCACTTGTTTGCATATTCTCTATGGCTGCTCTGGCACTTTAGTGGCAGCATTGAATAGTGAGGATAGAGACTACATTGCCCACAAAACCTAAATTATTTACTCTCTGGCCCATTATGGAAACAGTTTGATGCCCTCAATTCTAGCTATAGTTCACAGTTGTTTACATGTGATCAAAAATAGCACAGACAAAGTTTGGCATTGAGAGAGAAAGTGGGCGTTCCATGTCTCGGCAGCCCAGGCACAAACTTTGGGCTCCCGTCCTCGCCAGTGGGATGACAAGAGGAAGGGTGACCACTATGTTACACATCGGATCAGAAACTAATACAGAATAATGCTGGAACTGTAACTGAAAAAATATATATTTACCCCCAAAAAAGAAGAACAAGGGCACACCATGAACAACCAGAACCCAGCAGCAGTGAGTGAAAAACTGGGAAGAGAGAAGGAAACAAGGCAGAAATGACCTAAGCGTTCAAGAGAAAAATCTGTTTGCTGTCACTTGCTCTTTCCCCCTTTTTACAATATTGCAACTGGAGCAACTAAAGTAGCAGCAGAACTGCAACTTCCACAATTCAACAGTTACCTGCTAAAGAGGAAATCTGAGTTTATATCAAAATAAGCAAGCAACTAAGATAGATGTCTAATCTCATTATAAATATTCTGCAAGTATAAGCATGGGGAAAGAGCAGACAGAGAACTGGAAACAAGTGACTGATGTAATTTTTATGGCCTCACTCTCATTATTTCCATGGTAGTGTCTTTGCTCACCCATTTTTCCTGACTCTTCCTTTTGATTGCCCCAGGAAAACAAAACCTATGGTTGAAACTCATTAAATTTGCATTTGACCAGAAATGAAAAAAAGAAACCAAAATACTTACTAGTGGGTGCTCTAACTATGCCCCTTCATCCTTTCACTGGTCTCTAACAATCCAGTATTTAAGGTATAAAAATGAGAGTCCACAAGAAAGGGTAGGTAAACATAAAATAAGAGAAAGAGAAAGAGGAGGAAGATGAGAAAGAACAAAAACCAAACCAAAACAAACAAAAAAAACCCCTAAAAACAAACAAACCCCCTCCCCCAAACAAGAATCACCTGTTCTGACCCCTGTACACATGATCAGAAATTATACAGAGGAATGTCAGCACTGAGAGGCAGGGTGGGAATATTATTCTTTATATTCTCCATTTTGGGAATGGCCTCCAATCTATAAGCACAACAGAAAGGCTACAAATCAGGACCAAAGTCACCAGTGACCTGGAAGTGCATTGGCCACTTAGGTATCTGTGATGTCTTTTAAATTTGTACAGAATATCTGGAAAAAAGAGTCATAAGTTTCTGACTGAGATTCAAATTGGAGCTGTTTGCTTATTTCTAATGACAGACACAAGTGGGAAAGTGGGAGAAGTATGCCTAGATTCCTGCAATCAGGGGGCACATTTGTAGCAAATGTAAAAACATGATAAAGACCAGTCTGCTTTCTAGTCTCACCATGCACAGAAAATTTTAAATGATGTCCATGATAAAATATTCCTTCCTACCTAAGAACCAACCACCTGACCACATTCATCCTCTTACTACACCACTGCTTATTGTAACCAAAATGCTAAAAGGTCTCCACTGTTTTCATGTCATTGACACTTTACAGCCAGCCTAACATACATCCAGAATCATACACAAATATAAATACTTCAAAAGCATGGACTAATAACTGAATTTTAGTTCCGGTTTTGTGGGGTGGTTCTAAGAGGAGTTACCTAATAGATGACCCAATGAAGCTTTAAGATTCTTCCCCTCCTACCTCTGATCCCTTCCGGGTTTCTCTGAAACCCCTCAGATTCTCTTCCCTCTTCCTGTCACCTAAATCTTCCTTCTGACCCCTTTTTCAGTGTCTCCATCCCTTTCTTATTTGAAGAAATTTCTCCAATTTGTATCTTCACGCATTAACTGCACCACAAAACAGATAATTAACATGTTCTTAAAAAGGCCTGAACAGGAGAAGGTGTAAATAACTACTATTGATTTAATACAGCTAGTTGATAGCATGATAATAATATGGGAAGGCTACATTTTAATATATGTATAGGGTGAACTGTAACACCTATTTAAATGTATTATTAAAACACAATTGTTGCCCTGGCTGGTGTGGTTCAGTGGACTGAGCGGCAGCTTGTGAACCAAAGAGTCACCAGTTCAATTCCCAGTCTGGGCACATGTCTGGGTTTTGGGCCAGGTCCCCAGTAGGGGGCGCATGAGAGGCAACCACACACTGATGTTTCTCTCCCTCTTTTTCTCCCTCTTTTCCCCTGTCTAAAAATAAATAAAATCTTTTTTAAAAATCACAGTGTAATTAAGTATGAATGGAAAGTATTTTCTAAGGGTATTTCTTTTTACTGACATTACACCTACTACGAAGATAACATATTTCACCTATATTAGGTTAGCGTTTGTGGTTTTCAACTTTATAATGTCCATTATATCAAGGGAAAGTGATACATTTAAAAAGGTCTGCATCTCAAAACTATATAAGTCACGTAAAGAGCTTACCACAGAGTGTTTTTCTAAAGAATTCCTCTTCGTAAAGTTGCTTATAGAGAAATTCTCCAATAGTGAAGTGGAATAAAAGGCCTAAATTGCTTCAGCACAATTGAGCAAGGTTTCGTTCCACTTACTGAAGTGTACTCTTACCTGCAAGCAAGTGCCACTGTTAAGTGATGCACTTACCACACACCACCTGGTGGAAAGTGCTTACTCTGAAATGCTCCCCACGTGCTTCCCAGGAGAGCGAGAGGGAGAAACAAAAGTAGGTTCTGTCCCCAAAGGCTAAAGTGACTGGGGAACTGCTGGATGAAGCTGAGCTTCTCCTTGATAATTTAGCCCAACATCAGGCTGAAAAAAATGTAAAATTAAAAAAAGAGTCCGTTTTGTCAGGTTTTTACTGTCCTTTGGTCTATTTTCAAGATAGAGAATGAAACATCAATTCTAGTCAACAGAATAGGTAGCTGACCTATTCAAAAATGTGTTATTGTATGTAGTACATGTTAAATAGAATTCTCATAAGGTCTCACAGATGCCTGTTATTTCAGAATAGACTCTAGAAGTGTCGAATGCAAGTGTTCGGCCAGAAGATGAATCTGAGCCAGGACCGCACTCTCTTATCTATGAAAGACCTAAAATTACACTCCTGTTCTGTAGACTTTTCATCAATGGACAATCAGAAATACATTAGTTCCCACAAATAACATGCATGGAAGGTACAATGGAATATCCTTAATATCCCAAAACTTTGGTTTCCAAACTTTTTTTGGATAGCACATTCCATCAGTAAAAAATGTTCAAGTGTAAACTGCAAATAATCATATATTTATTTACTTTAAAATTATATACATGTACTATCATATTATATACATCTAAAACATAAAAATAGCAAATTTTACAAAATAAGATAATGAAAACAAAAATATTTTATTGGTCAGTACTGTTTTTGAAAACAAGATTCTCACTAAAGGCATAATATTAATTAAATTATTAGCATAGCCCTGGCTGGGTGGCTCAGTTGGTTGGAGCATTGTCCCATACCCAAGGTTCCAGGTTCGATCCCCCGTCAGGACTGTGGGTTGCAGGTTCCATCCCTGCCAGGGGCACAGAGGAGAGGCAACTGATTGGTGTTTCTCTCTCATACCGACATCTGTCTGTCTGTTTCTCTCTTTCTTTCTCTCTCTCTAAAATCAGTAAACATATATTTTGGTGAGGATTTCAAAAAATTATTAAAATAGTAATATGCTTCAACCTTTCAAATCCTTGTGACAGAATTTGAAAGTCTGCTTCTAAGTTCAGTTTCCTTTCATACACAGTTTTTATAATGAAAGATTCCTCGTGAACATATGTAGATCCCAAATGAGAGAAGCGCATCATTTGGCTACACTTACTAAATCAGGATGTTCATTTTTCAATCCCACTCAAAAATTATATAAGATTTTGGCAAAATTCAGCTAGTAAATTCCCATCTTCTCCAATTTCCAGCAGTTGTTGAAAACCAGTCACAAGTGTGTTCAAAGACATGGAAACTCTGAAGTTGATTTTAAAAGAGATTTTTCAGTTCAGTTTCCGATTTTCTTAAGTCTGCCAAAATAAGGAATTTCTTAGGTAACACACCATTTTACGCAATATCATATAACAATGGAAACATTTCCCAATATTTGTTATTAAAATACTCTTTAAGAAAAAGAATTTTTTCACTAATTGTGAAAACTGCCTCTATTTTCTTAGTACAGAATAAGTGAATGTGTGTTCGATGATTTTCTACTGGGTAGCATTCTAGTTACAGTTACTTATCACAGAAAGGTCAACAGACTTGGAACCTTGTATTTATAACAGAAAAAGGCATTATTTATCTTCAGTTTGACAACTCCTCCAAGTGTTTCATCTCCAAACAACTACTGAACTTCTGGAAGGCATGCACTGTCCACGGCCACTTCCCATCTCAGCATTACAGTTGAGAAGATTCTATTATTTTGCACAGCACACTATAAATCTGCTTAGGAGGAACGCAGGCAAACTGCAATGCTCTGAAGGAAATGGAGGAAGACCATGGACACTCCTCCCTGTGTTAGAAGTCCCCCTTTTTTGGAAGAATAGTATGTTCTGTGAGTCATGAGACTATGCAATATACAGGATGTGAATAGTCAAGCTTAATTTCTCTATAATTTTTAGACCATGAAAATATATAACCACGAATTCTAAAATGTTCTGAATACTTGACTACAAATTTCCTGAGCAATCCATGGGTGTGCTTCAAAGTAACGGCCCTGAGCAGTGGTTCTGAAAGCACTACCCGGCATTTGAGCAACTCCAGGGTCTTGTTAAAATAGCAGATTCCTGGGGCTCATCTAAACCCACTGAGTCACAAAGTCTGTGAAAGATGACAAGGTATTAGCATTAGTAACAAGCAGGTTGTCTGAGTTATTTATCTGTATAACTAGCTATCTCAAAACATTGTGGTTTTTTAAAAAAATACTTGGTTGTTTTCTTACAATTCTGTGGATTGGCTAGACTCGTGCTCCACGTGCTGTCAGCGGGCTTGACTGATGGAGCTGCATTCAGCTGGGAGCTCTACCAGGCTCAATTATCCACGGAGATCTCACACAGCCTGGGGCCTTGGTGCTGACTATGGAGGGGGCACCCCAGTCCTTCTCCATGTGGCATCTCTCCCTCTTGTGGTCCCTCACCCCTCAGCAAGCTAACCTAAGCTTCTCGGTATGGCAACTGGTTTCCAAGACCACGGAAGCAGAAACTTCTGCGTCCCTTAATCAGAGACCCTTGGGCTGTATTCTATTGGTCAACACAAATCACATGGACTGCCCAGATTCAAGGGGAAGGGAAACAAGACTCCACCTTCTGATGTAAGAAACAGCACGTGTGTATAGGGATAGCACTGTTGGCAGCCACCACTGGAGACAAGCTTTTACACAAATGATCTTACAGTTGAAATTTGAGAACAGCTCTTATAAGGTGTAAATCCACCAGAACTGCTGGATTTAAGCTAAGTACAGTTCTCAGCATTCGTAATAAATTGTCCCATAGCTTTTGCAATGCTGATAAGAGCACAGCCCTAAATAGAAATATTTCTACTGTATGTACACAAACATGATAAGAATTTTCTGGAAGGGGAATTTCTTTCTCATGTTGCTAAGTCATATTGTAATAAATAGTTTTTTAACCATTCTTTCCCAAGATATTGGTTTTATCCTTGCAGAAAAATCAATTGTAAGTAAAGTAGTTGGGTTAAAAAATGTTCAGTAATGAAAGAAAATGCAAACTATTTCAAGGCCGTAGTTCTACCTTCACCAAATCAGCCACATGTATTGGTGAGTTAGCAGTGGCTGCCCTCCCTCTGTGCAAAACCCTCCCATTTATGGCCAAATAGCAGTTGAAATGCCACCATGGGAGGATTCATCTCTTTGATTGTTTTTTCAGAGAGGCCATGGGCACTGGGTAGGACTAAAAGAGACCAGAGAAGATGCTCCGAATCAACAAAGGTTAATCCAGATTCCAAATACAGGAGATACTTGGCTTCAAGAATTTCATTCAAAGTTTGCATTAGAGATCTTGAGATCCATGCCAATGACTGTGAATCATGTAGTTATGGAGAGGAGTGTTATAGACTAAGGCTGGCTGATTGATTGTGTAGCATCCACTCTCAATTGGCTTTTGTTGCCCTCTACTTATCTCAAATAAATTTTATAGAAGGAAATTAAATGCTTCAAATCAGATGTCAAAAACTGAAGCCCCATCAGCCAGTACAATGACGGGCATATGTAGTGTGATCTGAACATTTTTTTCTTAAGTAGAATTAATGGCAATTTTTAAAAATAAAAACACTTGCCCTGGCTGGTGTAGCTCAGTGGATTGAGCGCGGGCCTGCGAACCATACAATTGCGGTTCGATTCCCAGTCAGGGCACATGCCAGGGTTGCAGGCTGGTTCCCTGCAGGGGACACACGAGAGGCAACCATACATTGATGTTTCTCTCCCTCTCTCCTTCCCTTCCCCTCTAAAGATAAATAAATTAAAAATCTTTAAAAAATAAAAAAATAAAAAACAAAAATAAAAACACTTCACTTCAAATTCTTCTTTTAAGAAGTCATGAACTTGCAGTACTGTGCTCACACTCCCACAGGGCAACACCGGACTGGAACTGATTGCAGACCACCCCTGCAGACAGGGGCTGTGCTTTCCAGTTCGCCACTGTCCTCACTGCTCCGTATTACTCACTCCAAAATGCTTCCCTCACTTGCATTATTTACTTGGCCTTTGGAAGTAACTTAGTTTTTTATCCCAATAGTGGTTTTTAAGAACTCAGGGATTTGAAAGTGACTAGCAGATACCATTTAAAAATTTTATAAATATAAAACATCTACTCTGTCCATTCTCATGTGCCCTACAAATGGAAACTTTTTATTTGTTCTTATCACCAAAATAGCTAATATCATTATTAAGAATAATCAAATTTTAGATTAAAAAATCAAGCTAAGGAACATTTTATGCAAAGGGGAAAAGATAGGAATGCAAAATATATGAATTTTTTTCTATAAAATAACTATCCTACCTGGAGGTGGTTATCATCATTATGACACGTAAAACAAAAACTCAGGAATTTATCTCCACTTCTATGATGGTTAATTTAAATATACCTGGATGTCCAAATATTTAGTTAAGCATTATTCTGAGTGTGTGTATGAGAATGTTTCTGGATGAGATTAGCATTTGAATTGGTAAACTGAGTAAAGCAGATTGCCCTCTCCAGTGTGGAGGGGGCGTGGCTTGGCAGTGTTGTGGGAAGGCCCTGGGTAGGGTGGGGACAGGGGAGACTCATCCAATCCACTGCTCAATAGACCAGAAGGTGAAATAAGAATTTGCTCTCTCTGCTTGTCTTCAAACTTGGGCTTCCAGGTCTTCTCCTGCCTTCAGACTCAGACTTGGACTAGTTCTCCTGGTTCTTGGGCCCTTGAACTTGGGATGAAACTAAACCTTCAGCTCTCCTGGCTCTCCAGCTTGCTGACTGCAGATCCTGGGTCTTCTCAGCCTCCATAACTGTGTGAGCCAATTCCTTATAATACATCCCTCTTTATATATATATATAATCTGTCTCTTATTTTTCTTACTAACACAACTTCTTAATATTTAATACTGCTCCTGCTGGCATAATTTCTGTGCTTACTAGAACTGTCTTACCAACACATTGTACAATTAAGAATTTTATGTAAGGGATAGTAATAGCAGAAGAGCACTCAAACTGAAGTACCCAGAGACCTTGGATTCAAACTGTAGCTCTACTCATTACCAGCTGCAAGACCTTAGGCAAATCAGTTAGTGGCAGGACACAGCTGGAGACTCAATAGTCAATGTCAAAATCATTTTTATGTTTTAAGATTTATAATGTATTATTATAAACAGAAAATTTCTCCCAGTCTAATTTGTATGTGAATCTCCAAAACACAGTTTCACCCACACCTTTGAGGAATTCAATGCAGTTACTAATCTCTTCTGATTTCCTCAAAAGAGTTCTCTCTGTAAGTTAGTGTTTATATTGAAAAGGGGTATGATATTAAAGATAGGGCATTGGGGAGCAAAGCATTGGCATTAGCATAAAATAATGTTAATCTCTAGCATAAGATTTGGAAAGTATAGTCTGAACAGAGAGTCCAGTGACCCTCTGCTGGAACAACCAGTCTTCAGCACTGTCAAATCTGTACTGACTAAAAGTCATTTGGCTGTATGTGATTTTTATACATCTGTCAACTACATCAGAGCTCCAGATGAAAAATCTGACACCTGGAAACATTATGGGGATTCGTGAGTCCCCCTGGAGAATCTGGGGTTCATAAACCAATGAAAGATTACTGTGACAGGTAAAGAGAGTATTTTCATCTGTGACAGATATAATCTTGCTCGGGTACTCTTGGTGGCATGTAGAAAACTATACTCAGTGTCCTCAAACCAGCTTTAGAAAATGTTAAAAGATAAGCCACAAAATTATATATGGAACAAATCTACAGGATGAAGCCCTGAACCATACCGGGGCAGACCAAAACGCGATCTCTGGCAGTATCACTAGCTTCCCTCTTAGAGTTGGTCCTAATGTGATTCATTTACATTGCAAATCATTTCAATGGTTAAGATCTCATTCATCCTTCCAGAAACCTCTGAGGCAGTAGAGTGTACTGGTAAGAAAACCAAGACTTACCGAGTTTGCAACTTACCTAAAGTTGCACAGATGAGAAAGATACCTCTATGCAAATGAAGGTATTGTTCCACTAAGTCATCCCTTTAACCTGTAAAATAAGAACATGGCAACTCTTAAGTTTCAGATTGTTTATTCATTTATAAACTATGTTATTTATAACTTGGGTGGATCAAAACATGAGAATATAAAAAAGAGGAATTTACGTGTCACTAGAAGACAAGGTAAAGACTGCAAAAGAAACATGCAATATCTGACATATTTTGGAAAGCGTATTGGTATCAGGCACTGCAGAAGCATTCCAATGTGGCGGTACAGGCAAAGCAGGCACGCCATCTATGGGAACAAGTTTTAGGGAAATTTCTGAGGTCTTTCTAAAAATTGTCAAGGAACTTCTTACATGATAATAGCATATAAAGTGCCTAAAATGCTATCACAAATTTCTTATGTATTTTCTTATATTGAAATATTACATTAGCCTTTTGGAAAGTACTGCATATTTAGATTCTAAGGTTTAGTGAAACTAGACTGGTGTCTCCCCTTTGAATTCATGAGATATTTGAAGTATTGTCCACCTTTTATCTTATTCAAACCCCGGATCTGACTTGAAAGCCCAGCCTCCTGGATCTATAACCAAAGAGAGAAACTCGGAACCTAGAACGAGATGAAATTGGCAGCAGCTACAGTCCCCTCATACCCCTCACCGCTCAGTCTGTGTGTGCACCGCTCCTGGGCACCAGTCCTCACAGTGAATTCGTAGCTGCTGTGGTTTAGGCCCTCACAGAGAAATAGCAGAGTCGGCAACCACGGCTGCCCTGATCTAACACAAGTTTACAAGTGAGTGGAGAGAGTCAGTTTCCTAGTGTCTTAGCCCTGATTTCACCGTGCAGAGGGTGCTGAGCTGAAAACAGTGATACCGTTAGTAACCCGGAAGCGTGCCCAGGGTTCCTTGAAGATGGGCGAAGTCTCTGCACAAGTTTAAATATTGTGAAGGAGCAAATAACTAGTATTCTAAAGTAGAAATTTTACATTTGTAGAGTGAGAAATTTTTCAATAGATTTTTATATTCTTCCTTTGATATGCTTCCACAAAGAGGTAATGTATGAAAAATCCATTTTGTAAAAGTTTAAGCTTTTAAGTTAAACAACAATTGAAAATAAAATATTCCCTTTGGGAATATTGGGATCTTGATCTTTTTGCCAACTGAACAATTACTGACACAGCTTAGCAGTGAAGGACACACAGCTGACAGCCGAGTAAGTGGTCATGGCATCACCCTCCTCTCCCCCCTCTCACACCAAGGACTAGAACAACACATTTACCAAGCTAATGGTCCCAGTGTTGAGTGGCTTTTTTATACTTGTGTTTTTAAACAATTATAGAAACGCAGGACATGGCGAAAATAATACAGTGAGGTTTCACATACCTTTCACCCATTTTCCCTCAAAGGTAATGCTTACATAACTATAATCAATATTAATATGAGGAAATTGACATTGGTACAACACACAACCTTATCAAGATTTCCATTTTTGACAGGTACTCCTGTGGGTGGTGGGGGGGCACGGTAGGAGAGACTACAGAATTTTAGATTTGCATAACTACCACTACAATCAAGGTAGAAACTCCCCTTGTACCTTTTACAATCACACCCATCTCTCTCCAGCCTCTATCCCTAACCCCTGGCAACCACTACCCTCTTGTCCATCTCTATAATTTTGTTATTCTGGGATTATATAAATGGATTAATTCAGTATATAACCTTGCATTTGTAACTTTTTTTCATTCACTGAAACTGTCTTGAGATCCACCCAAATTATGCATGTATTTCAACAGCTGGTCATTGTGGTTGTGGTGGTGGTTGCTGGGCAGTATTCCTCCACATGGATACAACCGTTTATTTAACCATTTATTTGTCCACAGGAAAACATATGGGTCATTTCAAACTCTGGGCTGTTACACATAAAGCTGCCAGGAGCATTCACATAGATATTGTGGTATGGGCGTGCGTTTTCTCTGAGATAAATGCCTAAGAGTGTCATTTCTAGATTGCATGGTAAGATTATGTTTAGATTTGTAAGGAAATGCCAAAATATTTCCCAGAGTGGCTGTACCATTTTTCATTTCCACCACCAATGTGTGACTGATTCAGTTTATACACATCCTTGCCCACATTTGGTGTTACTGCACTCTTTTTTTATTTTCGTCATTCTAACTGGATTGTTTGCTTTTTTACTACTGAGTTTTGAGAGTTTTTTTATCAGATATATGGTTTGCAAATAGTCTACAAATGTTTTTGTGCCATTCGTAGCTAGCCTGTTCATCCTCTCAACAGAATCTTTCACTGAACAAAAGTTTTTGAGAAAGCCAAATTTATTAATTTTTTTTCTTACATGGATTGTGCTTTTGGCATCATGTCTGAGAACACTTCATCTAGTCCTAGGTCCTGAATATTTTCTCCTATTTTCTTCTATATGTTTGCACATATAGAATACCCAATACTCTGACTTTTATGCTAATTCATATACCATATAACTAGGGTCTCAGCAAAATGCACTTGAACCAGTGCATTCATTGAGGAAAACTTAATGGAAAAACTTAATGGAAGTGACAATTCACAAAGTGCAGGAAACAGAAAAAAACAAACCAATGGATGATGCAGTCCTGAGTGTGGCTACAACAGGGTACTCTGACCACCCCTGGGCCCGGAGGAAAGAGACGGTACTGGGGGGCCCAGAAGGAGCAGCTGCAGCTGTGGAGATCCTGGAGGCAGAAGCTGTGACCTGGCTGGTCACCCAGCAGGGAGGGAGACAGAGCATCTACCTGAATGCCACTGTCTTCCCTCTCACCTGCTGGCGCCAGAGGCCAAAGAAGCTTGGTTCATGTAGTCCAGAAAGGGCATGGCATAGACACAAGCTGGATTTTAAGAAAGTATCAGAATTCCTAAGTTTAGATTCTTAAGATGCAAGCATAAATAAAAAGCAAAAGGGAAAAGAGAAAAAAATGAGAAATTAGAAATTCCAATGTCAATTTGTTAGACTTTTCTAGTTAGATTACTGCTGCATGTATTCACTGCATTTAAAATAAAATACACGCAATACAAGAAATGCTTACTCCAAAAGCAAAGCAGGAAATACAAGCTTTGCTGAAGCTATTTACTATCTGCTGTTTTTCTTCTCTCCAAAGGCAAGCAAGTCTGAGCAGTCTTGAGTAATGGCATTGCTTTGCCCAGCCAATGGGCACTTTCTGGATTGGAAAGCAGTAATTAACCTGGGCAGGGGTGGGAGTGAACATCAGAGATTGCTAGGAAGGAGAGAGAACCGGCAGATGGCAGATGGTTGTCAACTAGGCATTTTGCCCACCTCGAACTGGATCCTTGCTGAGGTCAGGGCTTTAGAGACATTGTCATGGTGGCAGGGGGTGAGGTGGAGGTGGTTAGAAAACAAGCAGACAATAGTCCCCAAAACTAGGACCAATGGAGGAGGGCACAATTGTGACCTGGGACCAGTGAAGAGTCTCAAGGTCATTTGGGGATACAAAATTCCAGATTCCCAAGCAGCCTACAAGATTATCTCTCTATCCTGACCCAAAAAGGGTCCTACAGAACCAAGGAGCTGGTAACCACTGCACTCCCCATCTGGGAATCTGAGCCTGCTTACATCAAACCTGTTTAAATTTAGATTTAGTTCTGACAAATGAATGACTTGAGCATGTAGGATCCAGTACGACAGCTGTGAAAAGTAAAGATGGGGCACTGGCCCAGAGATAGAGAGGGTTACCCTGGGTGAGAATTCTTTTTATTCATTCATCAAACACACATTTATCCAGCTCCTACCAAGTGCCAGGTAATGTATTGGGTGCTAGGGCTATAGTGTTAAGAAAGTAAGGCCTGGCACTCATGGAGCTTACGTTCCACTATGGAACGCCATCAAAGAAAACAAAAGGGGGGAAAGATAATAGAGATAAATTCCAGAAAGTGATAAATACTATGAAAAAATTAAAGAGTGATTTGATCATAACTGGAGATAAGAGATGGGAGAACTGCCATGCTAGTTGTAGAAAGGCTTTCTGAGCCCTGGCTGGTGTGGCTCAGTGGATTGAGTACCAGCCTGTGAACTGAAAGGTGGCCAGTTTGATTCCTGGTCAGGGCACGTGCCTGAGTTTCAGGCCAGGTCCCCAGATGGGGGAGTGTGAGAGGCAACCAATGTTTCTCTACATGTGGATGCTTTTCTCCCTCTCTTCTGTCCTGCCTTCCTGTGTCTCTAAAAATAAATAAGTATAGCCTTTTTAAAAGTCTTTAAAAAAAAGAAAAAGAAAAAAAGGTGACTTTACTGTTTAGACTTATTGATGGGCTGAGTTATACGCAGGAAAATCTGGGAGAACTGCAAACAGCTGATGCAAAGAAACTTGCCCATTTAAGTGATGGAAAGAAGATGGTGAGACCAGAGCAGAGGGAGCCTCTAAATAAAAGAGCTGGCACCGGATCTTACCATCGGGAGGACCGGAAGAGCTCCTAGCTGCATCTCAAACTTCGGCTGGAACAGTCAGCCTGCGTGCTGATCAAGTACAACTCACTGCTAATAATGTCCTACGGCTTCTGATACTCACTGCACCAGAGCGGATGACTTTGTAGTCAAGGGCCTACCTGAATGAATTCCATCACACCTTCTTGCCTTTACACGAATCAAAATACACGTATAGTGCAGACTGTTATGCATGAGTCGATACAGGTTTGCCAGATGACCACTCGAGAAGATTCGCCAGCCCCTTGTGCGGACCATGTTCCTCTGTGTCCACCCACAGGAGCCTGTCCCTTTTAATAATTACAGGGACTCCAAAGTTTTCCTTCATCCTAATCATCTTTGTCCAGAGGCAGGACTCAGTAAGAATACACTCTGCATGCTGCTCTTAAGAAATTCTACCTTAAGACTTAACTTTTGCTGGGAAGTTCTCTGTGGTTGAACAGTGTGAGACTTGCCGGCTGCAGAGAGCAGATGTGCCAGCATTGAGTTGCCGTGTTAATCCCCTCAAAGGCGTTCATTCTGCGGAGACACGGCAACTCTGAGCCACCTGATGCACTCACTACCTCTTGAGTTTTCTGGCGTTTTTTGACCGGACTTCCTGAGGACTGCACAGAGGCCGACTGTGAAGGAAGAAATATACCTTCCTTTACCACCTGTACTGTTTAATGAAGTCGCAGGAGTTTCACAACCACAGGCCAATTCCTCAAATACAGACTCTTCTAATTGGCTAAAATGTCTCTGAGAGCTCTGGTTCCACGTGTAAAGAACTTGGAAGTTGCCACAACTCTTCCTGGATCCATAAGAGAAGGGAGGACACAGGTCAGACCCCAGCCCCTAAGAATGGAGAGACAGCCAGGCAGATGCTGGGAGCTAACAGCTCCCCTGAGCAGAGACTCCCAGGCAGAAAGCATGGCAGGAACGGGGCTGGGGAAGGAGACGCTGAACTGTAACTGATGAATTGCTGGAGGCTCAGTATGGAAAAGCCTGAGATTTAAAAACTCCAGGGAAACTCAAGTCACAAAAAGGGTCTCCCAAAATATTGCAAGACTTACCTCCAGGAGTTCCATTGGGTTCTCACAGTACGTACTGGAGAAAACCCCCTCATGCTTCTGCCATGGGGAGGGGAAAAGAAACCAGTTTGAAATATGGCAGAGCCCTCTGTTCCTCTTAACAAGGCCGTGCACAGGGGAAACTAGTTAACCAGAGCCTAACCTGCTAGAGTATTATCAGAGCACAAATAACCCAGGAGAAGGAAAATACTCAAGGCCAGTCTACTACGGCCATCTTGTCCCACTTCAAGGGATAGAAAAAACTGAAAAACGTACGAAGTTCAGAGTCCAGAGGCACAAGCTCACTAACAGACCGAGACCCAAGCACGGGATCACAGAATCCTTCCTCTGCTCCCCCACCTCACCCTCACATTTCTAAACACCCACCTAGACCTTTTTCTTAGTATGCCATGTCCATTGTAAAGAAAAAATGACAAGGTGTACCAAAAGGCAAAAACATAACTTGAAGAGATAGAACACGCATCAGAACCAGACACGGCAGGGATGTTGGGATTGTCAGACAAGGAACTGAAAACAGCTGTGATGTTCTAAGGGCTCTAATGGATAAAGGAGACAGCATGCAAGAACAGATAGGCTATGTGAGAGGGGGGAGAAGAATCACAGAAAGATCTGTCTTGTTGGAGATTAAAAACAAAACAAAACAACACATTGTACCAGAAATGAAGAATGCCTTTGATGCGCTTATTAGTAGACTGGACACAGCTGAACAAAGAATCTCTGAGCTAGAGGATATATCAGTAGAATTCCCCAAAACTGAAACAAGGAAAACAAACACTAAAAAAAAAAAAAGAAAAAAGAATAACCCAAGACTATGAACTAACTAGAAATGGTGTACCACATGTGAAATGGGAACATCAGAAGAAGAGAGAAGTTAACAGAAGAAATATTTGAGACAATAACAACTGATAATTTCCACAGATTCATGTCAGACTCCGGGAAGCTCAGAGAATACCAAACAGGATAAATGCAAAAACAAACAAACAAAAACTTTTACCTAGTCATATCATTTTCAAACTACAGAAAATCAAAGATAAAGAGAAAATCCTGAAAGAAGCCAGAGCATTACCTGAAAAGAAATAAAGATAATAATTACAGCCAACTTCTCAGAACCTCGCAAGCAAGAAAAAAAGCAATGTGAATTATTTAGTGTTAAGAGAAAAAAAACACCAACCCAGAATTCTGTACCCTGTGAAATTATCCTTCAGAAGTAAAAAAAAGAGATAACCTCTTAGTTGAACAAAAATTAAAGGAATTTGTTGCCAGTAGACCTGCCCTGCAAGAAGTGTTCAAAGAATATCTTCAGAGAGAAAGAAAAATATATAGGTCACCAATGGGATCTATATAAACAAAGAAAGAGCATCAAAAATCAGGAAAGATTGCCCTGGCTGGTAGAGCTCAGTGGATTGAGCACAAGTCTGCGAACCAAAGGATTGTGGTTCGATTCCCAGTCAGGGCGCATGCCTGAGTTGCAAGCCAGTTCTTAGCAGGGGCCATTTTCCAACAGGGGACACATGAGAAGCAACCATACATTGACATTTCTCTCCCTCTCTCTTTCCCTTCCCTTCTAAAGATAAATAAAATCTAAAAAATAAATAAATAAAATTTAAAAAAATGAAAGATAAAATAAAAATGTTCTTATTCTTAACTGATAACAGGTAACAGTCTGTTCACAATAACAATACCAACAATGTACTCAATGATATACCCTACGTATACATCTACATGCAAAAAAATGAATCTTGACCTTATGCCCTTTGCAAATATTAACTCAAAATGGATCACAGGCCTAAAACTATAAACTCCTATACTATAAACTATAAACAGATGCAGAATTCTAAAACTCCTAGAAGATTACATAGGAGAAAATGTAGATGGCCCTGGGGATAGTGATGATATTTTAGATATACTACCAAAGGTACAACCCATGAAAGAAACAATTGATAAGCAAACATCATTAAAATTAAAAACTTCTCTGCAGAAGGCACTATCAAGAGAAGACAACAATCACAGGCCATAAGAAGTATTTGCAAAAGACACAATTGTTAAATGATTGTTACTCAAAAAAAACATACAGACTTCCACAATAAGGAAACAAACAACCCAATTTAAAAAATGGGCCAAAGACCTTAATAGACACCTAACCTAAGATGATACACACATAGCAAATAAACATATGAAAACATAATGCTCCATATGTCATCAGGGAAATGCAAATTAAAACAGCCAGACACCACTCCATTCCTATTAAAATGGCTGGAATTCAGAAAACTGACAAAAACAAATGCTGATGAGGACGTAAAGCAGAGAGACTGGAGGAATACAAAATGGTATAGCTACTTTGGAACACAGTTTGATGTTTGCTTACAAAACTAAACCTATTCTTACTACACAGTCCAGCCATTGTGCTCCTTCGTATTTACCCAAAGGAGGTGAGAACTTATGTCCACATAACAACCTGCGTGTGAATGTTTATAGCAGCTTTATTTATAGTTGCCAAAACTTGGAAGCAACCACGATGTCCTTCTATAGGTGAACGGATAAATCAACCGTGGCACTCAATACATCCAGACAATGGAACATTATTCAGCACTAAAAAGAAAGGAGCCATCAGAGCCATGAAAATGCATGGAGAAACTTTAAACGCATACTACTAAATGAAAAAAGTCAGCCTGAAAAGGCTACATATTGTATGATTCCAACAATTTGACATTATTGAAAAGTACAAACTATGGAGCCAGAGAAGTTCAGTGGTTGCCAGGGGTGGGGGTGGGGGAGAGAAGGAAGGATGAACAAGGGGAGTACAGGGGATTTTTGCACAGTGCAAATATTCTGTGTGATACCATAATGATGGGTCCGTGTGCATAGATTTGTCCACATGCGTAGACTACCAAGAGTGAATCGGACCCCAAAGCTGAGCTGTTACTGAAGGACTGTGTTTAAAAGTTACCTTTTGCTACATTAAAATACTGTAGATGTTCATGAATTGGCTTCCCTTAAAGTACTTAGCACCATTCTTAAACAAATTCTAAGTAAATTTCTCCTATTACTTAAAAAAAGAATTGGAGGTGGGGCATAAAAAATAAGAAAAATAGAGGTCTTACCTCCACAATCAGCAATTATACATATTTAGAATTTTGAATATTTTTGCCAATTTATCTAAATTATAGGCACTATAAATAGACTCATGAGAGAAAATTATGTGATCAGTAACAAGTCTAGTAATTTTTTTAAATTCAAAACTACAAGCCCGGGCTGGGTAGTTTAGTTGGTTAGAGCATCATCCCGGTAGGCCAAGGTGGAGGGTTCAATCCCCAGTCAGGGCACATACAAGAATCAACCAATGAAGTCATAAATAAGTAAAACAACAAATTGATGTTTCTCTCTCACTCTCTCAAAATCAATAAATCAAAATTTAAAAATAATTTTGCTAGATAAATTCAAAAATTATCTAGCACTAAGTATTTGCAACATGTTCATGGAAGAAAAAAAAAAGACCTATACAATCTAATATGGTCAAAACACACCTCGAGATTAAAATCTTCATTTAAAGGATCTACGCTGCCTGACCTTCCTTCAGAAAGTTCAAGGCGTTTTGTGGAAAAGCTCTTCTTAAGATGCCCTAAGTTGAATAGCCGCAGTTGATTGAATAGCAATTTTCTACTTTCCACGCAGTTATGTTGGCCGGCCTTTTTCAGATGTCATCAGCTTGTCTGGCTGAAGCTCACGCCTCCCCTGATCGCCCTTCCTTGCCCAGGAAAATGTAAAGTTGAAGCCACCTTTCCCAGGAAGCTTCTTTATTTGGAGGAGTTGGCCCAGTCCTTTCCCTCCAGACCTGGGAGGCCATCACCTCTCAGGAAACAAGATAGAAGGGGATATGAGAGGGCAACAAATTCCCTGCCCACATGTAGACGAGGGAAATTTCTCCTTTCTTAGCAATTCAGAGATCCTGACTGGCATCACCTCCCAGGACTCCAAATGCTTCCTTTCTTGTCATAATCCTCTTAAGTTCTTTTTTTTTCCCCATTCCCCTGTGATTCTGTCAGTGTTTCTCACTCACTCTCCGCTGGGCTGGGGGCCCCTCCTCCACCCTGCAAGTCTCGCTCAGGCATAAGGGAAGAGGCCTAGAAGGCTTTCAAGTTTATGGCCCATTATAGGTGAGTGCCGGGAGGTGTTCAGCAGGACTGCGGAACTAATCAGTTATCTTCACACTAAGGACAGTAGGGCCGGGGTTTGCAGATAGCTAAATGTCACCGCTTATTTTAATGGTGAGGAAAAAAGAAAATCAGTTTTATGAATCCCTGGTCAGTGCTTTGAAACCCCCCCCCCCAAAAACACAAGCTACAAAATCACCCACCAAGGGCAGACCAATTAAGAAAGAAAGGGAGGCAAAACTCAAAAGAATATTCTTTGCTTAGTAAAAAAACCCGAAAGGCGAGGTAAATCGATGCCACTGCAGAAATTTTAAAAGAAACAAATAGTTGTGCTTTATGTTCGGATGAGGCTCATGAAACTGACACGAAGGTTCTACGCTCAGAGTTAATCACAAAACCGTGGAATGTGGATTAAGCTCCTGTGAGAGGTAAAATACAAAGCAACGGGGACGGAGAAATTTTAATCAGGAACAAAGATTACCATAATCCCCAAATGGGCTTACTTTTGAAAGAAGAGACACTCATAGAGAACAAACATTCTTAAAACAATAGGAGTGGTGTATAAAATTAACCCAAGCAAAATCGAGGCTAATGTCTGGTGAGTCGGGATAGGTACTTTGTAAAAGGAATACAAGTATGTTTTTTTTATTGTGAACACTTTTTATTTTATTTCTATTTTAATTATGTTTTATAGATTATCCTATTACAGTTGTCCTGATTTTTTTCCCTTACCCCCACAACCAGCACCCCCACTCCCTCAAGCAAGCCCCCCACCATTGTTTCTGTCCATGGGTCATGCGTGTAAGTTCCTTGGCTACTCCATTCCCTATACTGTACTTTACATCCCCATGGCTATTCTGTAATCACCTATTTGTACTTCTTTTTTTGAAAAATATATTTTATCGATCATACTATTAGAGTTGTCCCATTTTTTTCCTCCCCTTTATTCCCCTGCACCCGATACCCCTCCTCCCACCAGCATTCCCCCACCTTAGTTCATGGCATATGAGTATGTTTTAATATGAGGGACAAAACTAATTTTTTGGTATTCATCTGTTCAGCATGGTCCAATTTTTCTAAAAGTAGAATGTTAGCCTTTTGAAGGCAAGGGTTTCTTCATGCTTCAGGGCTTCCAATATGTGGGGGTTATCTAATTAATAAAATATTAATTTACTCTCCTGATCTTTTCTTGGGCACTCTTAAGGTATAATTATTACTGTAAAGTTCCTTTTTCATTAATTTTTTTTGAAAATTGGGAGAAAATTCCACATAAAGAGCAGAAGAAATGAAAGCGCAGGCAATTACAGTAATTGTTTGACAACAATCACACCATTCAACAATGATAATAGAGCATGTTAAAAGAAAATAATAAATTGGTTATTTTTAAAATACAGGGTTGTTTTTTTCCCTTTTTCTAAGAAGAAGCCAAGATGTTTACAGGCTTCTTCTCATCTGCTGGAATAGGCACCCAGCCACGGGACAAAGAAGCTGCTTTTGTTGGGAGAATTGTCCATGGAGTTGTGGGAAAATTAAGGGTTACTTTTCCAAGGAACATTCCAAACAATTATGAGAGTCTTGGGTGGAAAAAAAGCCAGCAAACAAAAGTAAATTTTAATAAAGCTTTTTTGAGAGAAGTAAGAGCAAACTACAGGAAATCAGTGGTGAGAAACTAGAATATTACCAAATAGAAAATTTTATGAGTTTGGACAATAAGGTAATATTGCATAAATATGTAGGTTATAATAATAAAAACACAGGGTTTTGCTATGTTATTCTTTTTTGTGACAAAGTCTGCTCTATTCAGCATCACATTTCAGTTACCTTTGCAGAGGACACTCAAGTCTAGGGTAGATGGAAAAGTGAACTGGAAAGGTAAAGAACAAAGTGTCTTTAAACAGAGCTCTGCTGCGTGTTGAGCCAATACACCTAACATGCTATAAAGCATAGAGCACTGATACTTCTGTGGTAATAATGCCATAATAATAACAATCTTGCTTTATACAAGGCTTTCCACTTTCCCAAATGGTTTTACATTTATTACAGTTTCTTTGATATCCCCAAGTAGTAAGTATTCATCTTTGGCCCCTGAGGAAAATATATTCTTCATTCAAAAGATTCCTGGGCTATCTGGCTTCTGTCCAAGAAACAGCCCAAGTCAGTGACTACTTGACCCCCAACCATGAGTTTTGCTCTCCACTAGCATGTTAAAATAGCAGTCCAACAGAATGGGAAAGCAGGTTTGAATCGCTATGAATCCAGGAAAGAAAAATTTTACTGAAATAAATTCTCTTGGTGAAATAATTCTGCAAATCAACAAAAGAATATATTTAGTGGAAACTGCTAGCAGTCTACCAAAATCCATTTTCCTTCTTTTTCTGGGCACATGGCTACTGACCTAGACCACAGTCCCAGCATCCCTTGTGTTAGGTGTAGCCATAGAACGTGGGGAGAAGTGATTAATGCTGCTACTCGGCCTGAGCCTGAGGACACTTGGCAGGCTTAATGTCTGCTTTTCTGTTCCCACCGAAGGAAACTGGAGAGGGGGCAATCTATCCAGTCCTATACTTGACCGAGGCAGTGGCAATAATGCTCTACGGTGGGGACGTCCAACCTTTTGGCATCTCTGGGCCACACCAGAAGAGTTGTCTTGGGCCACACATTAAATACAAAAACACTAACAAAAACTGATGAGCAAAAATAAAAAAGGTTTCAAGTAAATTTATGATTTTGTATTGGGCCACATTCGTGGTCGCCCTGGGCCACATTTAGCCCATGGGTTGGACACCCCTGCTAGCGGACGCTTGCGCAAACCGCGGGAAAGGACAGCAGCTAGGTCCCTGAATGGTCCTCATGGAGCCAAGCTGCCCTGCACTGTTCTCCAGGTTGTAACAGAAACACAAACCTCTGTGTTCTTTAAGCGATTGTATTTAGCAACTGTTTACTATATTACCTTATCTTTACTGTAACTAACATATTTGCCTTGAAGAGGTACCTTTTTCTCATGATAATAGATGTCATGTATTTGTGGGGACATAGGTAATGGATAGGGGTTTAGGTCATCACTGTTATATGGGGCAAAGTTCGCACATCCATAATAGTATCCAATCGTGATTAATGTTCACCAATTAAGTTAGCCATCCATGAATGCTTATAAATTTTAGTAATATTGATAAATAAGTTTTAGACATCATGAGCAATTAAACACAGTTTACTCAAAGGAACTAAGAAACAAAGGGAATAAATGTCATCGGTGTTTCACATACTGAAGACATTTGGAATCTTATCTGAAAATTATTAACATTTAGTAAGTATTGTCCCAGTTAAATATTCAGTCCCGACCTCCATGTTTATCTAGAAAGTAGCTTGGTAAGATGTAAAATGCATTTCATATCTCTTGTTAGACACTCACAGGCTTATGAAGGTAATTTTAAGCCTCGTTCATTTATGAATGGGTCTGCAGCAAGTGACAACCCTGACTTTTGTGACATGGCAAGACTTTGAGGCTCCTCATGTACTAGAAATGTTTGTATTTACTTGTGAAATCTGCTTCCAGTTACGGGGGAAGGGGAAAATGTGTTACGCGCAGAGGGGTCTTGTATAAAAGTAATAGAGATTTAAAAGAGAAACATTCTACTAAACTGAATCCTCAGTCTCACGAGGTAGAAACTATTCTGTTTCACAGATTAGAAATATTTGAAGAATTCCATCACCTGCCCAATGTTACATGACAAGAAATTGGCACTAAGAGCAAAGAATTTGAATGTTAAGTTTCTGACCCTAGCTCATTGTTGTTTTTTTTTATTTCAACAATGAGAATTTTGCCAACAATATAAACCAGGTCTGTTTGTTGTTCTTTTTTCCTGATGCATTCCCAGCACATAGCACAATGGTTGGCACATAGTAGGGATTGAATAAGTGTTTATTAACTGAATGCACAAATAAACCAAGTGGGCCTTGAAGGTTGAGTAGACTTTTGGCTTAACCTGCAGGTTTGGCTCAGGGTCTCAGGGCAATAACCCACAGAACTAATAGAAGGGCTTTAGCTTGTGTGTGTGGAGGCTGTTTGTCTTCTGAGCATCTGCAGGGGCCAGTGGGTAGGGGGTGGGAAGTTCTGGGTATATGCCCAAATGAATTGAAAACCTATGCCCTTACAAAAACATGTACCTGAATGTTCAGGACAGCATTATGCACAATAGCCAAAAGGTGGAAATAACCCAAATGTCCACCAACTGATGTGTGGATAAACACAATGCCATCTATCCATGAGTAATACTGTGAAATATTACTCATTCATAAGAAGAAGCAAGGTACTGGTATATGCTACAACATGGGTAAACCCTGAAAGCACTATGCTATGTAGTGAAAGCCAGTCACAAAGGCTACATTGTGTACAGTCCCAATAGGAAATGTCCAGAATAGGCAAATCTGCAGAGACGGAAAGCAGATTAGTGGCTGCCTTGGACTGGGAGAGAGGGGAGATGAGGTTTTGGAGGTGACAGCTAAAGGGCATTGGGTTTCTTTGCGGGGTAATAAAAATGTTCCAAAATGGACTGTGGTGAGGGCTGCACAACCCTATTAATGTGCTATAAACCACTGGATCATACACTTAATTTATTTAGTTTTTTTTTCCTAAAGATTTTATTTATTTGTCTTTAGAGGGTAAGAGGAGAGAGGGAGAGAAATATCAATGTATGGTTGCCTCTCATGTGTCCCCTGCTGGGAACTGGCCTGCAACCCAGGCATGTGCCTGACTGGGAATCGAAGCACAATCCTTTGGTTCGCAGGCCCGTTCTCATTCCATTGAGTTACACCAGCCAGGGCTGGATTATATACTTTAAATAGGTGAATGTTATGGTATATGAGTTATATCCCAATAAAACTAGTTTTTAAAAGTTAGAATTGCTTAAGAAAGTCCTGGAAAATAATCCTTTTCTGTCTTTCTTTCTATTTTAATATTTTTCACTTTTATTCTTTACCATTTAATCTTTTATACCCCCTCCCCCCAGCAATCCCCACACTGTCATCCATGTCCATGAGTCCTTTGTCCTTTTTCCTCAATCCCTCCATCCACTCACCTCCCTTCCCACCACCACTAGCTGTCATCTGCTCTCCATCTATGAGTCTGTCCCCACTTTCCTTGTTAGTTCAGTTTGTTCATTAGATTCTACATATAAATGAAATCATATGGTATTTGTCTTTCCCTGACTGGCTTATTTCATTTAGCATAATGATCCAGCTGTCTCCAGGTCCATCCATAGCATTGCAAAGGATAAAATTCTCTTCTTTTTTACAGCCACAAAGTATTACATTGTGTAAATGCCCCATAGTTGTTTTATCCACTCATCAAGATGTGGAAGCAGCCCAGATGCACACTTGGTCTGTTTCCATATCTTGGTGATTATAAATAGCACTCTAATGAACATAGCGGTGCTTATGTTCTTTCTAATCAGTGTTTTGGGTTCCTTCAGCTATATTCCCAGAAGTGGGATTGCTAGGTTAAAAGGTAAATCTATTTTTAATTTTTTGAAGTATCTCCATACTGCTTTCCACAGTGGCTGCACCAATCTGCATTCCCTCCAACAGTGCAAAATGGTTCCCCTTTCTCCACGTTCTCACCAGCACTTGTTTGTTGATTTATTGAGGATAGCCATTCTGACAGGTATGAGATGGTATCTCATTGTGGTCTTAATTTGCATTTCTCTGATGATTAGTGACATTGAGCATCTTCTCATGTGTCTATTGGCCATCTGCATGTCCTCCTTGGAGAAGGGTCTGTTCGGGTCCTTTGCCCATTTTAAAATTAAATTGTTTGGTATTCAGGTTTATAGGTTATTTATAAATTTTGGATCTCTCTTCTGAAAAAATGCCTGATTTAGTATGTTTTCCTTTATTTTACACACTCTTGTAAATCTGGTTTCCTGGACCTCTCTTGGACAGCTTTTAAATCCCAGGGAGTTAATTTCCTTGGTGGACTGATTTTTAATGGAATGTTCTCCACTGATACTGAATGGGCCCTTTAGTAGTTGACAATGAAGTCTGATAGTTTTGGCACTGGCCAAATTCTTTCTCCCAGGTATTGACCATACAGGGTCTGTTTCTTTCACAAAATAATATTCTTCCTATTTACACACAACTCTTTAGGGAAAAAACTTACTGCATGTAATCCAGTAAGTAGAAAAAACTCCAGTCCTTTCTGTGTCCTCTGGAGTCATTTAAACACTTATTTTAAGGATCAATTCACTGTAAGAACATGAATCAAGGGTAGATTATGTGTCATCCACTGCTTTATACACTAAGATTATACAGATGAGGTCTGTTCCATAAGGATATCTTAATTCAGGAAGGAAAGTAATCATGAACTAACTCTACGTGCGGTATAACACCCCAGAGGTAGTTCCCAGGCAAGGGGAGGGCAGGATGGGAGAAGGAAGAGAAAGTCTGAGGAGGGCCTTACATGATGTGCAGAGTCCACCAGCCAAGAGCAGAAGCAAGATGTTCCCACACGAGAAGAGCACAGGGTAGGCCCTGGTGGTGCTGCCGTGTTCCACTACAAAGTAACACAAGTTACCAATGGTTGAGTGACCTCAACTACCCCTTCCATGGGTATTCACCCTGTTCGTATTCTTCTCCTCTCAGCCTCGTCCAGGTTGTCAAGGCCTTGCCCTTCACCCCTTTACGAACAACTCAAAAAGAGAACTCCGTAAGTGGCTCCGTGCTCTGCTTCGTGTGCTCATTTTCATGCACCCACAATTCCATTTAAGAGGAAGTCCATCCTTACCACCTGTCCAGCTCCAGAGTAGGGGAATCAGAGAGGCAAAACTTAACCATCAGTGATGCTTTGCCAATCAGCTCGTAGGTTCTATAAGGGCCCCATAAAAACTCATTATGAGAAAGGTATTTGGTATGCGGAACAAGTCAACCTATGACGGCTACGAGAAACCTGTAAAGGCAAGGCTGAGGCAGCTCCAGGCTCAGGCTGGAGTCAGCGGAATAGGGCCGCTGCCTGTGTTCACCCCCCAGTTTACTATTCAGGTAGTGATGGCATATGTTGGCCCTGATTCTACAGTGACCATGCTCTCCACAAACATCCCTCAACATCGGAGCTATGATACTGGGTTACCTAAGGCCTCCAGGCCTCCATCTTTGATTCTTTGGTAAACCTTCTAGCACTAATTCCATGTACACTCCCAGAAAGATCTTCATCCTCGCTTAAGAAAAACCACTTTCCTGGTCACTTTGTTTGGTGAGGTTGGGATGCCTGATTTAGACCCTGTGTCCAAACATCTCTTATCAGCTACACCAATGGATCAGATAGTAGACCCTTAACTAGTAATTAGCCTGATGCATTTGCGATTCTTAAAATGTAACAACAATTGAATATAATACAAAACCAATAAATATAACTATTGATATTAAATCAACAATCTTGGTAGATTCTTCAATCTATTAATTTTTTCTTACACTCTCTAAAAATTAACTTCATTCAAAAATATAGTCCTGACTGGTGTGGCTCAGTGGATTGAGCATGGGCCTGTGGACCAGATGGTTGCTGGTTTGGTTCCCAGTCAGGCCACATGCCTGGGTTGTGGGCCAGGTCCCCAGTGGGGGGTGTGCGAGAGGCAAACACACACTGATGTTTCTCTCCCTCTCTTTCTCCTTCCCTTCTCCCTTATCTGGAAAAAAATAAATAAAATCTTAAAAAGTGTATATAAAATAGCATTTTCCAATCACACCCCAATCTGGTTATTAGGTATTACTCCTTCTGTAGCATCATGTACAGAAGTCAAAGATTTATGGAATCTCTTTAAAAAATAGATAATTTATTGAACACATTACCTAAAGGATTGTAAACTTCATGAGAATCAGCTATACCAATACTTCCTCTTGCTCATAAGATTTGAGATGCTTTTAGTACTTCCAGTTTCTTCATCAGTGGAGGAGGTAAAGGGTCAAAAATGAAAGATACAAAAAGGTATGTGAAGAGGAAAAGGGCGTGACATAATAATGTGCTAAATTGATAGAGATATATTTTTTAAATGATGTTTATTGAAAGATAAATGAATAAATTTATTACTTTAAATGTTTACATGAACAACTGCAGAATAAATCATGCTGTTTTTAAATGCTCTCATTTGTCTTTTCAAGATATTTCAAGTTCAGTGATAAGAGCATCAAAGTCAACAGCCATTTACCTGACCACATAAACTGACTTTCTGCTGCTTTGAGGGCATAAAAGGGTTAAAGTGGATTGTGATAAACTTGTACATTCCATTTGAAATGACAACATTGTGGTTAATGTGAAACCACAATGTTCATTGACTTCTTTGGGTCACTTTATAAATTCAAACTATTGGTCTCTCAGCAAAAGATGGATGGTACAGTGAAAACAGATCAACAATCCCTGTGTCATTGGAGAAGGCAGAAAGTTCCGACATTCTCCTCTAAACGTCTTATGAATTATTTGGCTGGGATTGCGAAATCATAGCCAGAGATCTGGCAGTAATTCAAAATAGCTTTAAGAAGGATTATATATTGGGACCAGGCTGAATTTTTTGAGAGATTGTTTTTTGATCCTGAGATATGCTCAGTCACTTTAATCTAGTATCTACGTCTTAGAATTTGATTGTGGTGGTTGTTGCCACTTCATTACAAGTGAGAAGAGTATTCAGTCATGCTGAATGAGGACATTTATATGTAAATAGAAGATGTTTTGCTTTGGCAATACTACTATTCCTGGGATTAAAGTGTATATGATTTTACAAGTTACAGGAGCCACTTAAAAAAAAGAAACAAAATCATGATTTGAAAAGAACCAAAGACACTGTGCATTTTGAATATTAATTTCTTCCTATTTTATGTCCAATATTTGGTGTCCTGAAAGAAACAAAATAATTAGAAGCAGTCTGCCTTGCATGAATAATTCCATATGGTCCTCCAAATCATTATTTTACAGTGATTATTAAAGAAAAAAAATCTTCAGCTCTGGCCAGTGTGGCTCAGTTGGTTGGAGCATGATCCCATAAACCAAAGGTTGCAGGTTCAATTACCAGTCGGGGCATGTACCTAGCTAGGTTCAGTCCCTGGTGGCAGCTAGTGCAAGAGGCAACCAATCAATGTTTCTCTCACACTGATGTTTCTATCTCTCTCTCTCTCTCCCTTCCTTCTCCTCTCTCTAAAAACAACAATCATATCCTCAGGTGAGAATTAAAAAAATCTTCATCAATCTTTTATTAGGTTGGTTTCTAAACAGCATGATAAATCCTATCTAATGTTGCACATTAACGCAAAGCCTGGTCTTCTAACAACCTACCTAGAAGTAATAGAGGTTAAAAGTGGCGTGGATAAGAATTATTAGAGCTCAATGAAAATTTAAATTAGAGTTCATTCCATGAACTTCAGATCTCAAGTTCATCTTGTTTGATGTGGATTTATTTTATCTGACTATTCATTTAGCATTTCCTATGGAAGGAAGATAAAGGGGCCTAAGATTACTCTCAAAGGACTTTCAGTCTAGTGGGGTAGATGGGTACAGTTCTAAGAGGCAATTCACTTTAGCCTCCTAGTAATCCTGCAAACACCATCTTCGACTCACACTTGCATTTGTCATTTAGACTTTAGGGTGGTTCCAGATCTACTTCCAAGGGATGCAAATATTTCATTTTTAAGAGTTGTCTCATGATAGATTCTGTTTAGAAATTCTTAAAGTTGAAAACCACAATGAGATATGTATCACCTCATGCCTGTTAGAATTGCCATCATCAAAAAGACAAGAGATGACAAATGCTGGCATGAATGTGGAGAAAAGGGAGCCCACATACACACACGCAACACACACATACAATAGACAATTATTCTGCCATAAAAAGGAAGTCCTACCATTTGTGACAACTTGGATGAACCTTGAAGGCATTATGCTAAGTGAAATAAGTCAGGCAAAGAAAGATAAGTGCTATATGATCTCACTTATATGTGGAATCTAAAAAAATCAAAATAAATAAACAAACAAAAAAACTCCCCACCAAACTCATAGAAAAAGAGATAAGATTTGTGGTTACCAGAGGTGGTAATGGGGGATAGATTAGATAAAGGTAGTCAATAGTATAAACTTCCACTTATGAGATAAGTAAGTACCAAGGTTGTAATGCAAACACAATGACTATATTACAGAATATTTTATGATACTCTATAGGAAAGTAGCTCCTAAGAGTTCTCATCACAAGAATTTTTTTCTTTTCTTTTTATTGTATTTATATAAGATGATGGATGTTAAGTAAACCTACTGTGGCAATCACTTCACCATACACGCATTTCAAACCATCATGCTGTACACTGTCGCCCTACACCATGATGTGTGTCAGTTATTTCTCAATAAAACTGGGGGGGGGGGACCACTAAGCAGACATTTAGAAAATTCCACTTGCTGATTAAGACTTTAATAAAATTACATAATAAAAAACAAATTTGAGAAAAATTCTCAAAGCAATGCAAACTATTATCAAAATACAAGTATTCAAATGTTGATCTGTTGTAGCTGAAAT
This sequence comes from Artibeus jamaicensis, assembly GCF_021234435.1. Taxonomy (NCBI): domain Eukaryota; kingdom Metazoa; phylum Chordata; class Mammalia; order Chiroptera; family Phyllostomidae; genus Artibeus; species Artibeus jamaicensis. Next base: position 279,508 of record NW_026521764.1, on the reverse strand, counting down.
TTTAGAGTTAAAATGTTGGGGCTCTTATGGAGTCTGTGATTAAGATATACATTATGATTCAATTAAAATATTCCCCATTCTACATCCTTACTTGCCCCCCCAAAAAAAGTTTCTTATTTTCTAAGTCACAATAATCCATTACTCTGTTTCTAAAATAAAGAAAAAGTAACTGTTTGTCACACACTTAATTATTAGGTGCCCCACACTAATAAAAATGACACTGAGATACACACTTTTGGGAATGATGTTACTAACTTATTCACAATTTTTGAGCCTCTGTGTAAATTTTTGCTTATTGCTACCATATATTTGTGGGTACAAGTTGAAATAAAAATATAAAAGGATTCCTGGGAGATAACCACCAGGCAAGTGAATCTCAGCCAGTTCCCAATGTCCCAATTAATACATTCCCTAGACTTACTTGCAAAAGCTCACAGTAGCTGCAGTTTCAGCAGTGGAAGGATAGTAGGAAAATCGCCATTTGCAGACAGTCTTTGGAATTGAGGCAGATACCAAAGTGAGCCGTGCTGGAGCAATACGCATGTGTAGTGCAATCCTCTGGAGACCATACTAGAGCTACAGGCAGAAAAAGTGCTGGCAGCCTCTGCCTGCTGGAATCTGTGCAAAAATGAAGGCCCAGTGTGAACTGAGTAAACAGTAAAGCCAGCCTGCCTTAGGTACTTCTGATAGTTTATTCCTCTCAACCACTGCATTAAATTGATACTGCTATATTCTCCTTTTATAGGTGAGCAAACTGAGCATTAGAGAGTTAAGTAACTCACCCAGGATGACCGTGAAGAGAACCAACATTCAAATCTCTGTACTCTTGGCCAGTCCCCTCCACCTGAAACTTTTCAGGGATGTATTAGCCTCTGTGGTCACACTATTCCCCTCGCTGGCATTCTAGTACCAGGAATTCACAAGAACAATGGACAGAGCAGGGCAACACAAATATGGGATCATTATGCAGATCCTATATGCCTCCTGTTTACAGAGATACTAAACGTGTGGGGTCAGAGGTAGTATAGTATAGCGAGGCATGGAATTTGTAGTCATGTTTCTCAAGTGCCTCTGGGAACTTGACCTGGGAAAAGGAACCCCAGTCTGCTACTCACTTAAAATAGGCATGCAAAGCCAATAAACCAAGCCTAGCAAGCAGAGGTCCATTCATTAAGATTAAGATTGATATTAGAATATTTATTGTCCCACGTGGTAGAGGAGCCATGAGACAGTGAGTGGTCTCAAAATGGCTACTGCCAGAAATGGTGGGGACATGTCACTGTGAGAAAGTTTTGTAAAAAGGTAATGCCACAGCAATCTGTGTGGGGTCACCCCTCAAGGACAGGAGGGCAAGTTCCAGATGAGGTCCTCTGCTCCTGCGTAGCCTAGTAGAGCCTGGCCTAAACAGGACTGACACTCTGTGCTTACTCCTGGGTGCTTTTTCTTCTGAGAGCCTCGTTCACATTTGCCTCATGTCCTTCACAGCACTGTGCTATAACTGTGTACAGACAGAGCTTCCGCTAGACTGCTGGACAACACCAACCGTACCTTTTCCTGTGTGGATGTCCAGCACCAAGCAGGGTGCCTGTCACACAGGGGCACACTGTAGCTATTGAATGCATAAATACACAAATAAACGAATCACAGCAATAAATGGGGAAGCTCTACTGACCCTTAGTGACCAGGGGTAGCCCTACAGTTATTTAGGATTAAAAAATGCCATCCAATAGGTGGCATAAAGTAATTACTGACTATATATTTAAGTTTTAAAACATTGTTTTATTACCTATTCAGCAACACTTACAATAGTGCTAAAATGATGAAATGAAAATGAATTAGGAGATACAATGTATTATACTAGAACAGAATAAAATATCTTTTAGAGACATAAACTATATAGCCTATAACAAATTATATACCATCTTCAAAACTCAGTTGTCTCATCTGCCAAATCAGTATAATAAATTATCTGCACTTCATCAAAGGTTTAATCGGATTTTATGCATATAGCAATTTAAACTTGACAAATGCAAGTCCTACATAATTATAATTATTATTAAATTTACTCCCTCAGAACATTAGAAACTAGTTACCTGTTATTGCATAATATATAATAAAGACACATTAAGAAATTAGTTCAGTTGTAGAGCATATAATGGCCCATAATTTATTTGTTTATACAAATAAATGTAGCTAGAGATAATGAGATAATTATTTTATGGAACAAGTTTAAGAAAAGCCTAGTTACTCAGTGATAGAAGACAAAACATATTAACAGAGCTAAATATCTTTTTATCTAGGAAGAAGAAAAAGTAAGGGGAAAGGAAAAAAATAGTAGTTAGCATTTAATAAATATCTGTGACATTGCAAACATTTTCTAAGTAATATATTTTATTTCACTTAATACTCACAACTATCCTGATATGAGATGGACACTCTTATCATCTGATTTTAGAGAAGAAACTGGTGCTTAGAGAAGTTAAGCTACTGGCCCAAGGTCACATAGGAGTAAGTGATGGAGTTTATTCAAACCCAGGTACATTGCCTCTGTTACACTTTGTCCCTAAGAAATCAAAGAGAGAAAAATAAATGTAGCTAGAGATAATGAAAAGTAGAGACAGAGAAGTGAGAAATGTAGCTAGAGAAATAAATCCTGAAACATGTAAAGTATTTCCTTTATTGTTATAACCTATTTTATGTTTTCTTCATAGCTTGATTAGAATTCTGAGCCCACAGAAATGAGTTTTTGATAAGTTTAGTGTTAGAATTCCCAAAAGTAACAACTTGAATACAATATTTATATTTAGGAAGCCTTTTTTTAAAAGATCACATGTGTACCTATTAGCTTCTTTAGAAGTGAAATAACAATTTTTGGGTGTTTCCTCAAAATCACATATCGGGGTTTTTATGGTATTTTTTCAAATTAATTTTTAGCTATGTCATGTATACATGACATAAAAATCAAATACTGTTAGAAAGCTTCCTCCTTCCACCTCACTATCCCCTGACCAAGTACTATAGCTCAAAGCAATCATTTTTAGTAATTAAGTACACATAAGTAATTAAGTACAAATTGTAAATATATAATTTTTATATTACTTACTGATTTCCTATTATGGATGATATGAGTGATTAAGCTATCTTATACCACCTCACTTCTCTTCCAAAAACATACATGTGTTTCCCTCATCTATATCAAAATATTTACTTAGATCAATAATTGGTAAATATTGTTTACTATTGAGGCAGGTGTTATATTCTGATTATATTTCCCCTCTCACTAACCTTTTTGTTTTTCCTAGAGTTATTAATTTCATTGATTTCACATTGGTTTAATTTTCTATGTAGTTTTGGCTATGTTTTCCCCAAAAGCTATAATAAATTTGTCAAAAACTTATCAGTTTTCCTAAAGGTTTATGCACATCAAATAATCCATTACTTCTGCCTTTTTTTTGAAGTTCTCCCTCCCACAGTTTCTTTCAGCCATTATTTTTTTCAAATAGGTCCTCAATTCCTTGCTCAGTCTTCCTTCAAGTACCCTATGATTCAGATGTTGTGCTTGATGTTGTTCCAAAGGTCACTTAGACTCATTTTTTAAAAAGATTTTGTTTATTTATCTTTAGAGAGGAGAGGAAGGAGAGAAGGAGAGAAATATCAATGTATGGTTGCCTCTCGTGAGTCCCCTACTGGAAACTGGCCTGCAACCCAGGCATGTGCCCTGACTGGGAATCGAACCGCGATTGTGTGGTTCTCAGGCCCGTGCTCAATCCACTGAGCTACACCAGCCAGGGTTTCATTTTTTATTATTGTTTCTTTTCACTACTCTGATTGGGTGTTTTCTGCTACATGGTGTTCCAAATTGCTGATTCAGTCCTCTGCTTCATCTAGCCTGATGTTGATTCCTTCTAGTGTATTCATTTCAGATATTGTACTCTTCATTTCTGAATGCTTCTTTTTATGGTTTCTATGTACTTTTTAAATTTTTTCTAAAAATATATTTATTAATTATGCCATTACCGTTGTTCTATTTCCTACCTTCATTCCCCTCCACCCTGCACACCCCCTCCCCCACCATTCCCCCCTTTAGTTTATGACCACGTCTCAAGTTCTTCAGATTCTATATTTTCCCTACTATTCTTGCCCTCCCCCTATCTATTTTTTACCTACCGTCTATGCTACTTATTTTCTGTACCTTCTCCCCCCTTCTCCTCCTCCCACTCCCCTGTTGCTAACCCTCCATGTAATCTTCATTTCTATGGTTCTGCTCCTGATCTAGCTGCCCTCTTAGTTTGCTTTTGTCTTAGGTGTGGTTCTTAATAACTGAGTTTTCTGTCCTTTCACTGTTCATCTTTTTTATCTTATTTTTCTTAGGTAAGTCCCTTTAACATTTCATATAATAAGGGCTTGGTGATGATGAACTCCTTGAATTTGAACTTATCTGAGAAGCACTTTATCTGTCCTTCCATTCTAAATGAAAGCTTTGCTGGATAGAGCAATCTTGGATGTAGGTCTTTGGATTTCATGACTTGGAATACTTCTTTCCAGCCTCTTCTTGCCTGCAAGGTCTCTTTTGAGAAATCAGCTGACAGTCTGATGGGAACTCTTTTGTAGGTGACAGTCCCCTTATCTCTTGCTGCTTCTAGGATTCTCTCCTTCATTTTAATCTTGGCTAATGTAATTATGATGTGCCTTGGTGTGTTCCTTCTTGGGTCCAACTTCTTTGGGACTCTCTGAGCTTCCTGGATTTCCTGGAAGTTTATTTCCTTTGCCAGATTAGGGAAGTTCTCCTTTATTATTTGTTCAAATAACTTTTCCACTTGTTCCTCTTCCTCTTCCCCTTCTGGTATCCCTATAATTCGAATGCTGCAATGTTTAAAGATGTCCTGGAGGTTCGTAAGCCTCTCCTCATTTTTTGAATTCTTGTTTCTTCATCCTTTTCTGTTTGGTCATTTTTTTTCCTCCTTCTGGTCCACTCCTTTGATTTGAGTCCCAGTTTCCTTTCCATTACTATTGGTTTCCTGTGTATTTCCCTTCATAGTTTAGACTTCATATGTTCCTCTAATTTGTGAGTAAAATCAACCAGTTCTGTGAGCATCCTGATCACCAGTGTTTTGAACTGTGCATCTGAAAGTTTGGCCATTTCTTCATGGCTTAGATTTATGGGCTCTGGGGCTCTGAGTTGTTCTTGAGCCATGTTTTGATCTGTTCATGCCTGTTATGTATGAGGAGAGAAGGCTTAGTTGTTCACCAGGGCAGGGCCACCCAGGTGGCTGGTTTGTGATGCTGTATGTGGTGGTGGGGTCAGAGGGGGACAATGGCAGTTCTCTCTGCCACTTTCCACCGCTGGGGCCTGCGCGATTTGTCTCACTACTGCTAGCTCCTTCACCGGTTTATCTGCACAAGAATGTGTGACCACAGTCCACCTTCAGTGGGTCCGCCTGCTACTCCACACCTGGGATCCGCCCATGGCTGCTGGCGCACCTGGGTCGCGCACCCAGGTCGGTCCAGCGGATCTTTCCTGCTCCACCCTGCTCTGCTGCTGGCTCTGCCCCTCTTACGGGTTTGGCTGAAAGGTTCGTTATTGTCAGACTTCTGTGTAGTTCAATTTTCTGTGGTTTGGCTGCATTTTTGTTGCTAAAACTTTGTTGTTTTTAAACTTGGTTGTGTGAGAAGGCGCAGTGCTTCCACCTACGCCTCCATCTTGGCGGTAGTCTCTTCTATGTACTTTTTTATACTTGTTTTCTCTTTGTTGAAGTTCTCACTAAGTTCCCCGAGCATTCTTACAACCATTGTTTTGAACTCTGTATCATGTAGCTTCCTTGCCTCCATTTCATTTAAGAGAAAGTTCTCTCTCTGCTCCCTCCTGTAGCTTCTTGTTTTGATCTGGATTGGTTGCTCTCTCTAAACCTAACACCCATTTGTCATGCCTTCACCTCTTCTCTTCAGTTGTTTTGTTTCCTGGTTTCCAGAACTACTGTTTCTTAGTTTACCTTCTGGTTCTATTTTCTCATATTCTTTCCTTATGATTTTGATAGATTTCTGGAGAGAGGACAGAAAAGCACACACATTCAATCTCCTATATTTAACTGGCATCCCTAAATCACATTTTCTTCAAAGATTATTTACATTAAGATAGCTTTTGACAGTAGAATTTTGTCTTTATTCATTTAAAAAAACATAATGAGTATAACTGGAACTTAAAATAATCACCACCAGCAGTTAACATATCACTGAATAGATTATGTATATAATTTCATCATCATGGCACCTGCTATTCAGTTATATAACTTCCCAGTGGTCTGTAGTTAGCTGAAATAAAGACAAAATATTCAATGCTACTTTTCAGAGTTTATACAAGGAATTTAAATATGTCTGAGTAAAAGTGAGCTGTAGTCAACTTTATACTTTCCAATACAACTTTTTTCCCTTCAACACATAAAGCTTTTGTTGTAATCAGTGGCTGTTTCCTCCATGGAAGAAATATGGCAAAATCAACCTCACCATTACTAAAAGTAGCCAAATCAACTTTATAATCACTAAAAAAGAACTTAATGCCATATACATGCATTAGATTTTTCATCAAAAAATTAAATAGGAAGTTAGACATTAAAAAATGACCATAAAGAGGCAAAAAACTGAATACATCAAGATAAAGCAATAAAAACATTCCACATTCCTTTTTTTTTACTCTGGAATTAAATGTATTACAGAATTTAGAATTTCTCATATTTTAGATAAGTTAATTTATTATATATCATGTCATAACAGAAACTGATTCAACATTCTATAATCAATAGTATTTCTATATTAAAAAGAATGAATATTAGCCCTGGCTGGTGTAGCTCAGTGGATTGAGCGCGGGCTTGTGAACCAGACGATCCAATTCATGGTTCAATTCCCAGTCAGGGCACATGCCTGGGTTGCAGGGAAGTTCCCAGCAGGGGACTCACAAGAGGCAACCGTACATTGATATTTTTCTCCTTCTCTCCTTCCCTTCCCCTCTAAAGATAAATAAATAAAATCTTAAAAAAAAAAAAACCAAAAACAGAACACCTTTTAAGAGTTTAAAATCTATGACAGCAATGGTGGCATTTAATACAGGATATTGAGCTAATTGAGAAAAGACAGTCTACAGGGCCCTGAATTTTATTACTTTTGTCACATTCAGGATTTATATAAACTACCCTACCTGCTTCTCCCCTGTGAATATTTGATTGAGACTGTCACCCCTTACTGAAGACCTGGAGGGAAAACCTGGAGAGGAGCTGCTAACCTGTGAAATCGTGAGCACTCTCCAAACCCTTGAGTCAATGGCACACTCCCGCAGCTACAGGCTAGAATCATTTCTTGAAGTTGCTAGAATCATTTCTCAAAGTTTCTCGAATCTAGCTATCGAAATCCAAATGCCCAAGTCACATCCTAGGCCAATGAAATCATTTTCTGAAAGTTGGGCCCAGATATCAGGATTTCTGAAAACTTCTGAACAGAGTGTAAAAGTATAGCCAAGGTTAAGAACAATGGGGACTCAAAGGGGACGATGCCAAAGGATGTGACAGCCGTGTATCAACATTACGCACTTACCTTCACAGCACCTGGGCAAGGACTACCACCCTTAGAGATGCCTCATTACACTGCTCCCTGGGCATCTGGGTAGAACATAATGGAGTAATCAAGGCATTTTTCTGATTCTCTCTACTGTTGAACATTTGACAGTTTAGAATAGAAACAAAGCTGAAATAAAAAGTGTGGGGAAATCAAAGGGGTTCTTGAAGCTACAGTTCTTATGTAGACACAGCTAGATTTAGGTGGGGTTTTTTTTGTTTTAGTAAGAAGGTGTTTTTTTAAATTTATTTATCTTTGCAGGAGAAGGGAAGGAGAGGGGGAGAGAAAGATCAGTGTATGGTTGCCTTTCATGGGTCCCCTGCTGGGAACTGGCTGGCAACCCAGGCATGTGCCCTGACTGGAAATCAAACCGTGATCCTTTGGTTTGCAGGCCCGTGTTCAATCCACTGAGCTACACCAGCCAGGGCTAGATTTAGGTTTAATGATTCCCATCTTGCTAAAATGTACAGGACAGTACCAATAATTTACAGACAAATCTTTCAAATGACAAAGGGACTTCTAAATTTTTCCCAATAATTAAAAAGTAATAAAAAGCCTTCAGTTCTTTTTCTTATTCAGTGATTTATTTAGTTTTAATTCCAGTTATTCCACTTGCCAGTCTTCAATTCTTTTTCTTATTCAGTGATTTATTTAGTTTTAATTCCAGTTAATCCACACTGTGTATTAGTGTGTAGAAATCTTACAGTCTTGATTATTTATGTCACTAAGTTTCCTAAGGTAAGTTTAGTTGGGCATGGGTTTCTTTGGCAAAATACTCTCAGATCTAAAAACTAAGTAGGTTTCAATTTCCAAACAGAAACTATCATCAGAATTCATCTGTCTCACCCACAATTTGGAATATCTTCCTCGGAACTTGGTTTGCTGTTTGTTGGCTCTAAAGTCTGTTCCTTTGGAACCGTCCAAAACCACCTGTGGAATGATTGAAATTTCTGTAGAGAGAAATTAGAATTAGCATTTTTTTTCTATCAGGATTATTGGGATGATTAAAGATAAATTCAAACACACACACACACAGTCTCTCTCTCTCTCTCTCTCTCTCTCTCAACAGCCAGTGAAAAGAAAGCCCAAATGAACTTTAACCTTGTCTCTGCCAACTCCATCCAATTCAAAGCTGCAGGGCTCAGCCAGAACCAGCCCCCTGCCAACCAATAGGAAAACCGTTTATTTGATTCTCGACATTCTGGTTCTTGCGACAGATCCAAGCCATTAATACCAAATTAGTAGAATTTGCTACTTCCAAACACAAAAGTCTCTTTGCTATGTCCACATGTCTTATTTGGAAAGTCAACAGATTAGTCCTGATTTGGAAAGAAACCTAACCCAAACCTTCCAACTGGATTCGCCTTCCCTTTTCCATTCACTGACTACCTCTGTCTATGCAAATGTCCACATGTGCCCAGCAGAACAAAATTTATGGCTAACAGTTTGACACCATTGTTTTATTAGCAAGTACAATTCATAGCAAAATAATTAAATGGGGACACACAGTAAAATAAACACTCCAATGACCTTTCAAAGGGAAAAGTTCTGCTCTCCGAATAAAGGGAAGAACATGACAATTACACGATAGAGCTCGTACAGACTTGCTGAATATGAGATGAAGCCTTGACCAGCCAGCCGGTTGTCTCATCCCCCCCCCACCCCAGAAAAGGGTGAAAAGAGCAGGGCAGCTGTGGTGTCCCGACTCTGAGACTCGTGGGTGAAAGGGATGACAGATGTACAGACAGAGCCCCAAAGTGGGCAGTGCCTCGTCCCTGACACACAAAGGGGGGTGACAGACTCAGAGTCCCATTTACTTCAATAAAAAAAAAAATTGAAGCCAGCTGTCTTTTTTTTTTGTATATTAGATACTGGTACAAGGCAGTATTTACTGATTAGGTCTCAGAACAGCATTTTATCTAATAATCCAAGCAAAATACCAATTTGTTCTTCCCTAACTCAGTATTATCACCTGTTATTTCTATTGATATTTTCCTAGAAATATACGGTGTGCTACTGCTCCATTTTTAGCTTTATCAAATGTGTCCAAGAATAAGGGCTGCTCTAGGTTTGTCTCTGGGTTTACCCACCAAAAATCGGAAAAGTATTTTAGTCCTCAAAATGTTCCCCATCTGTTCCATGTATCTTCTTATAATGTACCAAAGACCCCTAAGTGTTTGTTCTTGCAGCTCCCTACTGACCCAAAGTAATGATTTGTACAACTCACTGAATACATACCCAATTTTCTCCTATATAGTGTATTGCTGACTTCCTGCACCTTCGCTCTCCTGCTCAGAGACAACCAGTATCTTGAAATTAGCATCTGTCGCTTATGTTTGTATGAGTAGGTGTGTGATAAGTAGGATAATTCACATGCCTTATCTCACTGGCTCCTCAAAGCCGTCTTCTGGAGTTGGCAGGGCAGGTAATATCCCTGTTTTATAAATGAACAAACTGAGGCTCCAGTAGTTTATGTGATCAAAATGTTGTCTAACCTCATACAGAGAATCAGTCTAAGGGAAAACAGAAACCAGTTTTCTTAATTTGTAATTCAGCATTCATCATACTTACAGCTTCTCCAGATGTATGGGAATGCATATCAATTACAGAAATATTTTTATTCTCCATTACTTTGTTATCAGTAATAACAAATGTGACATGGACACACACAATAACAATGGGTAGCTGTCAAAAAACATGGATTATAATTTAAGCCATACTTTTCTGAAGCTTAAATTCTGCCAACTATTCATACTGTAGTTCTTTAATAGAATTAACACACCTACCAACACTTTTGCTTTGCCTTGACAAATAGCTTTAGAAAATGAAGACTTTATTGAAATACTGTAGAAAGACATGTTTAAAAATGTGAACTACATAAGAATAAAACACTCAATTACATTTATCTAGTCAAAGTAACAGTGATTCTGGCCCAAGGAGGCAATTGTGTGCGTGAAATTTAATGTTCCTGTTAATTTTTGCATAAAGCTGTATGAATTTCACACCTAAAAATCTGAAAAATTATCCACATTTATTTGTAAAATGGCTTTAAGCTCCAGGAATTTCATATATTTATAGTTGACTTTCTACAGAAGAGATAATAATGCTAATGAGTGAATATTAAGTGTAAGGCACTAACACTACAGAGGTAAATATGTAATTATATACATTTCTAAAAGTGGGATAAATCACACATTAAGTTATGTCATGATTCAAGGACTTGTAAGAGGCAAGAAGATGTACTTGATAGTCTTTGGATAATTACTTTTAATTAACATGCCTATTAAAAATATGAGAATATTTTAAATTAGGAATGTAAAAATATTCAATACAGGCAAAATATATGAATCTTTAAAGCTGGAGGAAGGCAACCACTGGAAAAAGGAGAGGTCTTAGTTCTTCTGTCTACCCATAAAAGCTAAGTCTAGACATTCATAATTACACCAATTAATTGGCCATTTTGGCTAAATTATGTAAATTGTCTACATACACTTCTCAAAGTACATAACTGCCGATGCTATTTTCACTTTGGTCAAGTCTATACTGACTACCAAAATGAAGTGGATAATTAAGACAATTATCCTGATAATTTAGATCAAACATTAATTAAGGTAAAAGTAGATTAATGGTGGGGAGGGGGTTTGAACTGGAATAGAAATGTTTGTCTTGTGCTCCATAAGCTTGTCAAAAAGGCTTTCTCTTTCTTGTACTATTTTTGAAATGACTTCAAACCATTTAGTATATGTTATTTCTATAGCAATTTCTTCAATCAGAGTCTCCGATTCTTAACATTCCCAAAATGCCTAGGCAAATAGAATAGCATTTGAAAACTGTTTTATACCAGCGTTGGCTTAAATCTCATTTTCTAAGTTCACAGAAAATACTGATAAAATTTATGGACATTCCAAACTCAAAAAAAGTCTTTGAAATGCTTTTTTAAAATAAACAACAAGAACGTTTTCTCTATATTGGCATTATAGGTAGGTAGAAGCATACACTTCAGCCAGAAGTGTGCTGAAGCATTGGAGGGAAGTGAAATGGTGTTTGCCATTTCCTTTGGAAGGCAGCTATGCTCACCACTACGCCACCAATGCCCACTACCATTTACTTTGAATGAGTGGGTAGAACAGCACGCGCATGTGTGTGACTTAACGAACAAGCAAACAGGGAAGGCTATAGTGTGCATCTACCTGCCTAGTTAGATATTCTGTGTTGATATCTGTCTACCATCTATCTGTTTATCTACTTATCTGTCTCTCTACCTATCTGCCTACCTATCTAAAGAAAGTGAATATAAGCAATTGTCACAAAATGGTAACAATGTGAACATAGATAAAAGGAATGTGGGTGTTCACGGAAATTAAATGTTTCGTTGTACTATTATTTCAAGTTTTCTGTAGTTTGAAAATTTTCAAAATCAATACCTGGGGTAAAATATACACTTCAAGCTTTACATAGAATAACTAATAAATATTCAGTACCCATCAAGTGCCCATGAATTTGATACCCCTGAGACTAAAAGTTCTGCAATACACCATTTCTTAAAACCACACTGTGAAATCTATACGAAAGATTCTTTCCAATGGGCCTTAAGTGAGCACTTTAAAATATTCCCAAGGTTTCCCATGCAGGGTATAGTTAAAGAGCATTCCACTTGAGATCCTTGTCTGAAAGGCCCTATAGAATTGCAAAGTATCATTATTAAGCAAATGTTCCTGGGCCCTTGGGTGGTTCGCTTAAAACACGTTTCACTGTATTGAATATTCAGTGCCAAAAGCATACTGTTCTGTGTTAAGATTTGCAATTTAAACCCAATTGGGGAAAGTAAAAGGTTCTTGTAATTTGCCTATACTGTATTGCATTGATGTAGTAGCTTTCATTGATAATTAAGTTCCAAAAATATGAGTTAGATTGTGTGAACGATGGGGGAAAGCTAACCTTTCTATTATAGCCTTAGCTCTTGACTTCTTGTATTTAAGATTACAGATGCTCCATTAAATCGATTTTGTGTTTAATCTCCTCTTGAAAAACAGTGAATGCAAGTCTCCAATTTTCTTCCCTTTGAGAGAATCCAACTATTTGACAATGAAAACTACAAGGCTCAAACCAGATGATTAATACCACCCACTGAGGATAAGAAAAGTTTAGCGGGTCTCTTTTTGGGTACTTTGCCTCAACTCTCAACTTTCTTCAACTTAACTGGATTGGAGTGTTAAAATGTATTTCACACTAGATTTTCAAATACTTTTTGTTTAAGGAACCAGATTTGAGAGGGCAGGGGGTGTATTTAAATTGGTAATATTACTTGTGTTCCCTTTAAATAAATAGATATGCTTTTTAAAAAACATCAGAGGAATTTTTCAACAGCAACGTGGCTTTTAAAAATAGCTTCATTCAAATTTCTTCTCTGTTCAAATGTAGGTTTTTGCCCTGCTTTAAAATTGTTTACATCCCTCAGTAAAATATAAAACATGCAAAAATAATCGGAACGTTGAACTGAACCAAAAAAAAAAAACAAAAACCCACCCAAAACCAGAAACTTATAAAGACGGTAAGACAGGAAACTGTCATTACATCAAAAGGGAAGGCCTCCCTTTCGAACCTGCTGGAGCGGGGAGGCCCGTCCCCCTAGTTCGGCTCTGAATGCGAGGCCTCCTCCAGTCCAGCTCTGTGCGGCCTCACTTTCTCAGGCACCAGCGTCACTGGAATCGCACTCCGGGGTTCGGTCAGTTTCAAAGGTAGAGCTTCTGGCCATACCCGGCCCGGCATAGAGCTTACCTTCGAAAGAGGCAAAACTACCATGGCAATGAAAGCAAAGCTTTCACTTAGGATCCCTGCGGTGACCCTCCCCCCACATCAAAGGCGCGCGGAGGTGGGATGGAGTGGTGCCCGCAACTTCGGCCTCACGTGAGAACCAGCTAGAAATGCAAATGATCGGTTCTCACCCCGCAGACCTACTGAAAGCAGAAACTCTGGGGCTAGGGCCCAGCAATCTGCGTTTTAAACCGCTCTTTGGGTAATTCTATGTATCATCACCAACAGAAAACCACAATATAAATTTTCTAAAGACGCTTTAACAGTCCAGTCCTGTCCAGTCAAAACCTGGAGCGGGAGCCCAGCAAAGCAGGAGATTCGGCTGCGGCCCGGGTGGGGTGGTGCCAGGCCGCCGGACCGGTCCGCGACCCCCTCCCGCCCGCCCGCCCGGCGCTCGCAGCCCCCGCCTCCCTCCGCGCCCGCCGCCCGGAGGGAGTCAGGTCGGCGGCCCGGGGGCGCGGCAGGCCCCCCGCGCGGCCGCAGCCCCCTCCCAGCGGGCCTGCCCCGAGGGCGGCACCTCCCCGCCCGCGGGGTGTGTGAGCCCTCGGGGGGTGGGAGAGGAGGAGGGACGGGGAGGGAAGGGGAGGAGCGGGGCGGGCGGCTGAGCGCGGGGGTGGGGAGCTGCCGCCGCGCACCGACCACCGTCCCGCCCGGTCGGCGGGAAGGGGCTCCTACGCCCGCCGGGAATCCAAGCGAAACCTCCGCCCCGGGGCGGTGTGGCGCCTCCTCGCCCTTGGCGGGGCCGACGTAGCCTTCCGGGCCCCGGAGCCGCGGAGGCCTGCGGGGTCCGAGCCGGCCCGGGAGCAGACCGGCCGCAGCGCTCGGCGGGAGAGCGCGGCTAAGCGGAGGGGAGGGCCGGGGGGTGGGGCGGGGCGGGGCCGGGCCGCCGCCGAGCCCCGCGCCTCCGCCTCCGCCTCCCGCCGCAGCCCGGGCCGCGCGGACGGGCGGGGACGCGTGTGCCCCCGGCGGGTGGCCTGCGCCCGGGGCCCGGGGTGCGAGGCCGTGCGGGCCTGCGTCGGGCCAGCGGGGGCGCCGGAGCGGGACCAGGGGCCGTGGCGGTCGCGGGTGGAGGCGAGGAGGAGGACCAAGGAAAGGGAGTGGCGGGCCGGGGAGAGAGGGGAGGGCAGGTGTCGTGACCGCCGGGCGCGGACCCTCCCCGCGGATCCGTGGGAGAGCGCACTGCGGGCTCCGGCGAGGCGGGACGCCCCACCGCCCCTGGCCCGGGAGGCCCTCCCGAGTGCGACGGGCCAGCGTCGCTGTGTCCTCCGCGCCCTGCGCACCCACCTTTCATTCCGGAGTCCCCCGGGACACGGTGGTTAGCAAGCTGACTTCTTGGGAAGCTTCCGCTCCGGACGGCGCAGAGTATTCGCCGCCTCCGGAGACGCGTGTCAGGGCGCCTCTCCCTCCGGTTCCTCCTCTGCCCCCATCCCGCCTTCAGCGCCTGCCTCGCGGCGCTCCTGGCCTGTGTCCTGACCGGACCCCTTACACGGCCTTAGCAGAGCAAAGGGACGCAAGATCTTGGGTAAACTCCTAGTGCGAAACCCCGGGGCGACGCGAAAGCGGGAGCACCTCTGGCGGTGCCGGGACAGCTAAGGTGCGGATCTTCGCGGCAACCCGCGCCAACGGCGACCTCGGCCAGCCGCTCCCGCGCGGGCGTGGGGGCTGCCGACGCGTTGAGGGTTGTGGGACACTCGGCCCCCCGCTTCTCCCTCCGAGTTACGAGCTGGGACGTACCAGAGCTTTTTCAAGTGAACGGCGGGTGGTAGCTTCCTCCCGCAGACTTCTAAACCCACAACTTCCCCACCCGTTCCTAACAGTTTTTGGAATTCTGTTCTTAAATCTTAGGTAGTTAAGAGGTAGGAAATTCCAAACACCGACGCTTAATTTTAAGAAATCGTTTTGACTTGGTAAATCAACAGCAAATCACCTAATAAAACTAGTTGAAAATTTCTACCCAAAGCTTATTGTAAAACTTTACCTTGGTTGGCCTGAAAATGTTAAATCAGCTAAAATCTATTAAAAGGCTGAAATTGAGTTAAACGCTCTTTTTAATGACCTAATACCAGGCAATCAATAACATCAGTAGGGCAGGTGCCTTTTAGCAACAGCAACAAAATGCTTCTTTTGGTTTGACTTTGCCTCTCGTAATAGTTTGCTACACCCCTCTTCTTAGGGTTTTATTTGATAGGCCAAAATTGTAGAAATCATTTTCGTCTTTTTGTTCTCTAAGTTTACAGGACTTCTTGAACCAAAGAAGAAAAGGTTTTGGAGTGGATTCATTAGTCCCAACATTTTTATCTACAAAGCTTCCAATAGACTGACCTTGGGTCCCACCGTCAAATCGTTTCAGGCCGCAGCAACTGCTTTTTCCAGTTTCACGAGGGGAGGAGGAATTGGCCAGGTTAAAGTAGGCATAATCTAGCAAAGTACTTGAAGCACCATCCACAGAAAAGTGAGAACTTCTGTCCTTAGTAGTTGCCCTTTTGAAGGTAACAGGCATTCCATTTCTGGGCTGTAAATGCTCAGTGTAGACTCCAGAGTAGTGGGCTTTGGTGCTTCCACTGTTTGCTTTCTTCAGTGTTGATCAAAGTCCTATGTGTTAGCTTTACGACGCCCCATTGGAAGATGTTTTTAGAGCAGTTACAGACGACAATAATCAGTTCATCTTACTTCCTTCACCTTAAGGAACATTGCAAAAAAATTTAAAAGGACTCCTTTAAATAAAGACAAAGAGAGGGAAAGGGGCACTGCATTGCTATTGCCGGTTAAGTGCAGACACTTCCAGGGGAAAAGGTTTGATCCTCATTTTCCCCCTTCCAAAGTCCTGCAACCCTGGCCCTTGTTTTGAATTAAAATGGGGCAGCCTTCTTTCATGGCCAGCAGGGTCCTTGTTACTTAAGATTAGGGAATCCTCACAGCAACTTTGGGGGAGGGGTGATGCTAAGGATTGGGTAGAAGGAGCTGCGGAAACAATTCAGCAAGTCGGAATGTTCGGTAAGGCGATTGTGGGAAATTGCCTTCTAAGTATCTGTAGACATTTGTTACTTTTCCAGAACCCATAAGCAAGAATCAAGATTTTATTTCATCAAGAGGTTACATTAAAAAAGTAACCTCTACTGAGTATTGGAGTTGATAGTTGTCAATCCTTAAATTAAAACGTGTCCCCTATTTCGACTAGATAGGCGTTTCTGTCAGGACTTGGAAGAGGGACTTCCCACAAGATAAGGTAGATGCCCTTGAACTCAGTGATTAGTGCATCACATCACAAATTTCCTAGAGCTGATGTAGATGTTTTATTTACAACACCTTCTGAAGTGGGGGGGTGGCAACTGTTAAGGGCTCCTCTCTCTGTGGGCTTATATCCTGTTCCCTATCCCAGCAGCCCCCGGGGCCCCGGAAAGAGCCTAAGGTGGCCAGTGCAGGTCTATTTAAAGGGGCAGGAGGACCGCATGGACGTGACGCCATAAACAGCAGTAATCCAATTTGTAGTCTGGGTTGACCAAATTAATCACTGATTCCTTCTGTTTCCATCCAGACTCTTCAGTCACCAGGAAAATCCTCTCCATCTTCTCCAGAGAAGGAAACATAGTATTTGGCCAGTTGGGCCAGGACCATTGCGAAGTCTTGCACAACTCACTGAATTCAGTTGTAGGAGATGTTAGTACATGAACCGGCAGAAGCTTTCAATGTGTAGAGATGAGTGGGTTTTGGGGGGGCTAACTCTAAACGAGGAGGGCTGCAGCGGCGGGACTCACCCCCACGGCTGTGCTAGACCAAAGCACATCCTGGGTTCACACGACACGTTTTGCTGTGACCAACACAGATGCCCAGTCTGATGACCAAGGAAACTCTCCAGGTTGATTCACCGTGACCCAAATATGGGACCCTCCTCATTTACTGGGAGGAATGACTCCCTGAACTTGGGAGGCACTGGAAAATATGGCACCGTGGGCAAGAGCGTGCGTGTGTACATGTGGAGGCACACACACATGTGTGCAGGTGTTGGAGCACAGGTGAATTTCCAAACATCTTTTGAAGTTCTCTTCTCATTTGTAATTTACAAACACAGTCAATTACAAAGAGCTTGACAGTGTTATCAGATACCTTACATGCACTGTCAATTTTCCTCCAAAATTAGGTTTTCGTTCTACTCTTAAAATTCTTCGCCAAGAATTGTGTGAACTGGCCTTCCAAATTCCCCTCTAGGAAACACTAAGTCAAGAGAACCGGCTTCCATAGATAATATGAGCCAGGTAGGTTTTTAAATAAAAAGTTACTGTGAAGCACACAACAATATTCCAATATACTTTGCAACCTCTTTCAAGAAAACATATCCTTCACATCCCCATGAGAGTTCTTTGCTCTAATGTCCTCCGTGTAGCTTCTGATAGTCCCACTTCTTAAGAAAAGGGGGAAAAAAGCTTAGCGAAAGCCTGCACCCAAGTTTTGGTTGGGATTCAATATTCTAAGCAAAATATGCTCAACAGATGATAGTAGTGATGAAGCCAGAAAACAACTCCAGCTATTTAAACTGCCAAATGAGACATAAAGCTGCATTGTAAAAATCATCTGGAAAACAGGTTTTCCCATTGAAGTCGCTATGTGTTAATTACTGTGAGCTGGAAGGCTGGAGACCCAGCGCCTGGAAGCCGACTTTCACCCCGCATACGTAAGCCGAGAAGTGCTGAACCGCAGCCAGGGGGCTCCTGCGCGGACTCATTGTCATGCATGCCTAGACATTAATATGTGTTCGTGGAGGGCTCGTGCAGTACGAGGTGTTATTTCCTTATAAAGAAACACCAGGTCTCGCTTTCCCTTCTTCTTACAAAATTATTCGCATTATTTATGCTACATTGAGCGATCTAATTTCTTCGTGATAGTCAACTAATTGCTCTGGCAGGTAATTAGAAACGGTTTACAACGCAAAGGGCTTTTGCATTGCCCCTCGGATTATTAAATTGCGCTGTAAATTATACCATATTTGCTGGAGAAAAATTCTTTTGAGCAAGTTCTCTTCCTGCGATCCGAGATGAAATCGGCTCCCCACCCCACCCCCCACACACGTACCCCTCCCTAGCCGCCCCCACTGCCA
This sequence comes from Artibeus jamaicensis, assembly GCF_021234435.1. Lineage (NCBI taxonomy): Eukaryota > Metazoa > Chordata > Mammalia > Chiroptera > Phyllostomidae > Artibeus > Artibeus jamaicensis. Next base: position 261,000 of record NW_026521764.1, on the reverse strand, counting down.
CCACACCCCCTGCTTTTCCTGGACTCAGAGTCGAATGATTCTAAAGCACGCGATTTTGTTCGTGTTCACTGGGCCGAAATAACGTGGCCATTATGGCCTGAAATGGGCCAGGTTTGAAGCGAGCTTCCTGCGCGCCTGCAATATCCAGCAGGCATGTGGGAAAAGAGCGGCTTAAATGGGGACATCTGTTCAGTGCTGCTCATCTTACTCTTTACAGCCAGGTCAGGTTAAGAGAATAACCTGTTCGCCACCTTTTTTCTTGTTAATAAGACTATTAGAAAAAAAAAAAGCAAGCACACACATACAAACAACACTAATTGAGCTGCCATATAAGCAAAGAATGAGACACACAAAGGTGGCAGCTGAGTTACAAGAGGAACTGTAAAAAATCATAATTTGGCTATTTCAGGGGAAATCTATGGAACTCCTGTAAGAAAAAAAATAAGAATATGTGAGATCAAAAGTGCTCTCTATGAAAAATGGGTTTATATAAGGGATTTTAAGACCTCCTCAGAAGATGGTTTGTTATTAGGTTTTTGTTTTAATAAAATTGACCTGATGGTAAATGCCAGTGGAATTTTTTTTCTTAAGCTTTAAAGTACTCAGAGGCCTCCGTCGCTTCTGTTGTTGGTCCTATTTTTGTCTGTGTTACATCTGAGGGTCCCTTGACAAACCCCAAGTGGGAGCACCCTAGTTTGTCCCCCGATTTTAGAAGAGAACTGTGTCCTCTTTCAAAAATATCACCCATTTGTAAACCTTGTACGATGCCTTGAACACATGCGTGGTTAAAGCCAGAGACCCGGTGCAGCTCCTAGATTATTTGTAATTAAACACAATTCCCAAAGTAACATTTATCTTCCGAAACTGCGATTGCAATTGTCAGCCGTCTGGAGGGGACGGTGAGGTAATCCGGGAGCACTGCCTCTTCCAGTAACAGAACGGAATGAAAAGAAATCAATAGTGTTGAGGTTAAGAATTTAGTAGTTTTTAACTCTGCGTGTTAGCTGTGAGAAAGTGATATGTAATACCAGAGAGAAAACAGCCAAAGCAAATCCATTCTAGGAAACAAATCGGGGAGGAACTCATCTGAATGTCGAAGTCTCCTTTTCTCTCTTGCCTCGAACAGCAAGAACACACACCAGACACACACACACCATTCTCCCAAAATGAGGGAACCCTCCTTTCCTCGCGGTTCCTGCATTTACATGAGGAAGGAGGAATACGAAGTGCTGTAGCATTCATTGTGGATTTCCTCTGTGGGCCGGTGGAGATGAATATGAAATATACCACGGAGTGCACGCCTGCCTGTAGAACTAGCCCTGGATCTTGTCAACCTACCAGGAGCACGTGAACATTATGCATGTAGACAACAAATAAGGAGATATACATGTTTGTTCCTTGAATAGAGGAAGGTAGACCAATTTTGCTAAATATCTTCATATTTCTCCTATGTATACCTATGAATTTACCTACATAATCACATGATTGACACATGGAGAAAGTCCCTCTTGTCTCCTGAAAGTATGCAGCGTGAATGAATGCCCTAGCTAACGTGACTCAAAGCACAGGACATCCTAAGTTAGATAACATCTCTTAATGAAACAAACCATCTCTAACTTTTGAATGCTTTGAAGTGGCAGAGAAGAAAAAATAAATATTAAGCAGTAGGACACGGAAGGAAAATATAGGGTCGATTAAGAAAAAACAAAACAAAACTATGAAATGCTTTTCCAAGGGGTCCCATGTATTCAAAGAGCCAACGAGGCCGAGCTTCGCCTCCACCGGGAGAGCCTGTGCGAGCAGAGCGAGTCACTATGGCTTCGCTGTGGTCAACAAACGCATCCAATTAAGCAGGGCCAGGAAAGTAAGGACGCGGCTGTAAAAGTGGCCGGACAGTTTGAAACCGAATAACCTCACTAATAGGGGCCATTGTTCAGCATGGAAGTTCTTATTTTCCAATCAGGAAAATGCAGCCCTCTGCGGGTTCTGGCCGACTGATCCCTTCCCACCTACGGCTCCACAATCTGCCACCAGCGAGGGGCTTTTATTACCTCCCTTCCCAGGAAATGTTAGGCAACTTCCTAGAAAAGCCGCCCGAAAGCAGGAGTGGCCAGCAAAAGGGCACCCCCTCCGGAATCCACAGGTGCACGGCTGGCCAGGGTTTCTTTTCAGCGGGAAAAAAACTTGGACCAGAGAACTTCGGACCGAACCGGGAGACACCCCCACCTGGCCCAGCCCTCTCCTCCCTCCCCGCGGCCGCGGGCGGCGCCCGGCTGCTTCTCTACCCCCATCACGCTTGATTTTCGGAGCCAAGGCATCCGCGCGCGCGAGGCCCCGGCCCAGTGGCCGGGGATCGGAGGCCGTCTCTCCTTTTCGCCCGCCAGGGATGCGTGGCAGCACCGCGTCCACGGGGTCCGCAGCGGACACCCGCCCGCCTGCTTCGGAGGCGAAGGAGGCCCTGCCGACGCTCGGGAAACGGAGAGCCCGCGAGCCCCGTTCACCCCGTACCCAGCTGAGGTGCGCGCCTGTGTAGTTCACGTGCATCGCCCCCACCCCCTTTCCCCTTTCGGCTTTTTCAGTGCTGTGTATACATCGGGCCACACTTAGGCTGAAAACCGTATTTGGTGTAGATGTGACGACGGCCGCTTGAAAGCCTGGATAACTTTGATGTTTTCGACTATAAATCCCTAATTGTACTTAATGGTTACAAATGGCTTTATTTACTTGTCGCTGTATCTACGCATTTTAATCTATTTGACCAAACAGTAGAGGCATGTTTCACTCCCCACTCCCTGAAAAGGAAAAGCAGGGATCGAGGCCTCTAATTTGCTTTTAGGACCTTCTATTTCTTTAGTCCATAGAGCTGAAGGCGCAAGAGCTCCAAATCACAGCATTGATTAGTCTTCGAACCCGCCTGAGGCGGGGGTGGGGGGGTGGTGGAAAAAAAAAACACACCTCTCCTTTTCTGCTCTAAGGAGATGTTGATGTAGATTGTAGATGCAAGGTGTTAGATATACTTGAGCAAGTTGTCCCAGGATGTAAATTAGGTCCCAAAAGCTGTTGTCCAAATCGAAGAAACAGAGAAATTAATCTGGGAGACTATCCATCATCACCGGTAATAAAGAGAGCGACATGGATGAGACAGATGATATGATTAAGGGGCTGTGGTCGTTTTAATTAACTTTTTGCTGTCCTGTAATGATCAAACTGGTCACCAGACCCGGTCAATAAGCATGTTAATATCAAACAAATAAAACCAGGGATGATTAAAAACCTCCTGGTTTATTAAATTTGAAATTCAAATGAAATTTATGCTGCAGATGCATACTGAATGCTAATAGATTTTAGCTTTATTGAAAGTGGATCCCACAGGTTTGCAAGGAACAGCAAAATATCCATCTACCCCCTCCTTGCCAGAACATTAAACTTCATTTGGAGTGGGGAAGACTTTTAATTGTTAGAAAGCCAGTACTTCCTATCTCTCTTCCCCTTCCCCTTCCAAACCTCTGTTACCACCATATAATACTTAGGTAATAATGATCAAATGATCAATATCACAAAAGACAAACTGAACTCTATGCAATGTGCAATGCTTTGCTAGTCAGGCTGTGTCTACAGTGAATTACAGATGTTCCCTCGAGTGGGGGATTAAAAAATGATGGAGTCACTTCTCAAAAGTGGAGAAAGGTGCCATTAAGACTAGTTACACTGAAACCTGAAGCAACATTATTGCTGTTTTAATGTTTGGTCAATCATATAAGTTTCTTTGTCTTTCCTTTTTAACTCTGCTGTCTTATGGATTAGGACAAATACTAACCACTTATTGGGGGATAGGGGTGAAGGGAGAGTAGTATAAGAAAAAAAATGCACTTTGACCAATATTAGCATTATGAAATAAATACCCAACTTTTTAAATGGGAGTAACTGGAATGCATATACATTTATGTATTATTCTAGTGAAGATCCACATACAAACTCCTGTGCAAATCCTCAAATGCTGCAAGCCAACCTTACATAAATGGAAGGATACAAAGTAGTCATTAAATCCACACACGAATTGTGACCCATTGTCCTGGGAAGAATTCATATGATTCTAAAGTGAATTTAGACAAATGAAAAAAATCTTAAAATTAGGTACCTCAAAATAGTCATCATATGATGCTGAGTTTTTCTAATTCCTGGCATATTTTAAAGAAATGGTGGTGAAGGGCTCTTTACTCTCAGAATTAGGATTTAACTTTTAATAGTCCTGCCTCACTTTCTTCCAAAAGATAAGAAGATAAAAAGATTAAACATTCACAGAAGGGAGTCTTCTCTCAAAGTATTTTTTTTCACCCTCCTTGAAGGGTGCCGGTATTGATTAGAATTAAACCCCAAACTTGAACAACTGTATATTAGGTCCTTAAAATGAATATCATTATAGAAGGAGACCAAAGCAATGAAGTTAATTCTCTTTTATTTGTTAAACGGAGTTCCCTCCTTCCCCCACCCCTTCCTCCTTCTGGGCTGGCCTGTCACGCCTTCTCAACATGCTAAAATCATTCAGAGTGGCTTGCAGGGAGAAACACGACATTTATGGTGAACGTCAGCCTTCACAGAAAGCAAGCAGTTCATTAATTTACTTCACACTTACTTCAAAGTATAAGAGTGTACCTTGCTCCCTTAATCAATAGATATGATGTACAGTCAATATCCCAACAATGTTAGGAAGGGGTTGGAAACACACACCCTCACACCACATCAGCCTCCTCAGGGAAACTTACACAAATGATGCTGCCTGACTGGATTTCAGTAAGCCCCAGGAGGACCTTTTTTGTTTGTTTGTTTTGTACTACATCTCTGGAAGCTGTGTTACACTTGGGGAGTGTTCCAAAATGATTAAAAATTTTTTTACGCAGTCAAAAGAAAACAAGTCTCCCAGCTAAAAACATTTTATTCAATCCAGCCTTAAAAAATAGATTTCTGGGAGCATTCGTAGCTGCTTAAAATATGAATTACTTTTTTTAAAAACATGAATATTCAGTAGGGCTGCAAGGGCTGTGGACTTTCTGCTACACTGGTGTGGTGCTCTCTGTGGTTTATGATGTTCCCTTGTGGTGGCAGTGAAATTGTAATAACATTTCTGAAGGCAACTAGTAACATGAATGGCAAGCCAGTGACTAAAACCCAGTGAATCTGAACTGAGTGTACCTATTAACATGCACACACATTCACAGATATCTGACCCAAACACTGTCAGATGCAGACGCCTCCATACATGTGCTCCAAAATTTGTCAAAACCTTGTCTCTATTCTCAGATAAATAAACCCCACACATATCCATTAACATTCTAATTTTTCTCTCAGAAAGAGGCAGTGGGGATTTCCCGTGAAAACTTCTAAATTCCACAAAACGCTCCTCAATTTTTCACCCAAAGAGAATACAATCCTCTCTCGTCCCCTTCTCTATCTAATCCTTTTGTATTGAAATTTACTCATCGCCACGGGACAAACACACCCCTTCCCGTAGACTGAGACTGGCACTTCCAAAGACGAATCCCTCCTCAGGAGGAAGGGGAAAAAAAAAAAAAAAAAAGAAAGGAAAAGAAAGCCACCGCAGCAAAGTAACGACTGGTGAAGGAAGGCGCACACACGCCCTAATCACCCCTAAAAATACCCTCAGCCTCCCCACCTTTCTACCCTGCCTCTGTGGAGTTGGAAAAGGCAAGGTAGGTATTAGTACGGTTTTCCTTTAAAAATGTAGTAACAATGTCCAAGAAGTTAAAAAGAAGATCACTGAAGATTTTAGGTCCAAGGAACCAGGGAGCTGGCGACAGGGATGGTGTTTGCGCGTGTTTACTGACTCAGCCTCCCCCCGCCTCGCAGCTCCTTCTGCAAACCGCCGGTCTCCCCGCTGCCTCCCGTCGCGCACTTCACCGCGCTGCTCCTTTCCCCACCGCAGCTTTGTCTCACACTCACGCGCACACACACGCCCCGCGCTCACGCCCGTCGCCCTCTCCCACACACACGCACACCGCCTCCCCGCACCCCGCCTGGAGCGCGCGCACGCACGCACCCTGCCCCCTGCTCCACGCGCACAGACAGACCCACACTCCTCCTCGCCCCTCCCGGGGCTCGTCACTCGCGGTCGCACTGTAGTACACTCACTCACACCTTTCCCCCCAACACTTTCCTGGTCTGCCCCCCTACCCGCCTTTGTCACCCGCAGCCCCGCTGTCACCCCCCTTCTCTGCACTGCCCCTCCCCTCCCCTCTGCTCTTCCCCACAGTCACTGTCACGCCGTCACACTCCGTCCCTACCCCACTCCCCGGGCTGCACTGTCTCCCAGCTCGGACACACGCGCGCAGCTACACGGTCTCCCCGCCAGACACCCGCTCCGCGCCCCGCGCGCCCCGCCCGCCGGCCCGCCGCGCACCCCCGGCCCCCCCAGCGCGGCCAGCGGCTGCGCCGATGACCTCACGGCGCGCGCGGCGCGGCCCGGCGAGGCCGCAGATTGGCTGGCGGCGCCTCCGCGGCACTTCAAAGCCGGAGAGGGAGCTACAATTGTGGTGGAATGGGCGGAACTGATCATTGTATTGCACACCTCTAAAAAAAACACTGCCTCTGATTTATCAATATAAAAAAGATCCTCTGAGAGGAGGAGGGCACTTTTGTGTGATGGCAACTTCACTTCTAGGGGTGAGTCTCAGGATTTTCTCTTGCTGGTTTAATTAGTTTCCTTTTATTGCCGATCGGAGGGGGTTAAAGTCGCCCCGGCCAGGCCACGGGCTATCAGTCTCTATTGAGAGCTTTTTTTTTTTTCCCCTTTAAATACAAGTGAGTTTGGAGAAAAGAAAGAGGGGGAGAGGGGAGGCAGAGTCACTTTTTTTCAGCGCAGGAAAAGGTTCGGAGGGCAGTTAGACCAGCCACCGCGCAGCGCCCGGCCGCTCCCTGCCCGGGAGACGCGCGCCCTGCCCATTTCGCAGGCGACGATTTCGGGGTAAGGAGAGCAAGTTTTTCCTCCTGGGCAAACTGCAGATTTTCCCTCTTCCCCTTAAAAAATTCCGCAGCCCGCCTGGTCTTGCAGGTACGTTGAACCCGTCTCATTTTTTTTAAAAACTATTGTAGACTTTTTTTTTTTAAAGTAAAGTGAAAGAAAGGCAAGAAGAGCGAGTGAGCCAGCCTTATAGTTTGACCTCTTTTGGCCTGGGAGACACATCCCGGGACAGGTTTCTGGGGATCGGAACAGAATTTTCGAAGCTCTTTCTGGATTACACAGGACGCGTTTTTAGGAGCAATCCAGTGGTATTCCCCGAGGCTTCTCGGCAAAGGAAACTTCCTTTCTCCCTAATCTGGACTTTTTGCTTGCTTGTTTGTTTCTAAGTGCCTGGGGCCTTGTGTGCACGAGAGTGTTGTTTTAGGTGAGAATATTTGTCAAACTCTTCTTTAGCATGGCGCTTTGCTCCCGAATCAGACGCCAGCAGCCAAACTTGTCCCCTCACGTAGAGTAGGAAGCAGCCGGGCGCCGGGGCTGTTGGGGGAGCCAGGTGAGTTGGCGGCGCACGCCGCAGCGAGAGATGGGGTGCCAACGGGGCGTTTTGAGGGCTACCAGAGATCTGATGCAGCTTTCTTTCCTCCCTCCCCCACCGGCCCTTTGCCCACCGCCCCTCCCCCACCCCTTCTCCTCTCCCCCTTCCCGCAGGAAGAACCGAGGTTGGGATCCACTCCTCTGGCCATGCTCGCTGCTACCTGTAACAAGATCGGCAGCCCCAGCCCGTCTCCCTCCTCCCTCTCGGACAGCTCCTCTTCCTTCGGCAAAGGCTTCCATCCCTGGAAACGATCCTCGTCGTCCTCCTCCGGCAGTTGCAATGTAGTGGGTTCCAGCCTCTCTGGCTTCGGTGTGACGGGGGCCTCCAGGACCGGCGGCTCGTCCTCTGCGGCCGCGGCGGCCGCGGCGGCGGCGGCGGCGGCGGCCGCCCTGGTGTCCGACTCGTTCGGCTGCGGCGGCTCCCCGGGCTCCAGCGCCTTCTCCCTCACCTCCAGCAGCGCCGCCGCCGCAGCGGCCGCGGCGGCCGCCGCTTCCACCTCGCCCTTCGCCAACGACTACTCCGTGTTCCAGACCCCCGGCGTCTCCGGGGGCAGCGGCGGTGGAGGCGGGGGCGGCGGCGGTGGGTCCTCCGCGCACTCGCAGGACGGCTCGCACCAGCCGGTGTTCATCTCCAAGGTGCACACCTCAGTGGACGGGCTGCAGGGCATCTACCCGCGCGTGGGCATGGCGCACCCGTACGAGTCGTGGTTCAAGCCCTCGCATCCCGGCCTGGGCGCCGCTGGCGACGTGGGGTCGGCCGGCGCTTCCAGCTGGTGGGACGTGGGCGCGGGCTGGATCGACGTGCAGAACCCGAACGGCGCCGCGGCGTTGCCCGGCTCGCTGCACCCCGCCGCCGGGGGGCTCCAAACCTCGCTGCATTCGCCGCTCGGAGGCTACAACTCGGATTACTCGGGCCTGAGCCACTCAGCCTTCAGCAGCGGCGCCTCCTCGCACCTGCTCAGCCCCGCTGGGCAGCACCTCATGGACGGCTTCAAGCCGGTGCTGCCCGGCTCCTATCCGGACTCGGCCCCGTCGCCGCTGGCCGGCGCCGGGGGCTCCATGCTGAGCGCGGGGCCGTCGGCGCCGCTGGGGGGCTCCCCGCGCTCTTCCGCGCGCCGCTACTCGGGCCGCGCCACCTGCGACTGCCCCAACTGCCAGGAGGCGGAGCGGCTGGGCCCGGCGGGGGCGAGTCTGCGGCGCAAGGGCCTGCACAGCTGCCACATCCCGGGCTGCGGTAAGGTGTACGGCAAGACGTCGCACCTCAAGGCGCACCTGCGCTGGCACACGGGTGAGCGGCCCTTCGTGTGCAACTGGCTCTTCTGCGGCAAGCGTTTCACGCGATCCGACGAGTTGCAGCGGCACCTGCGGACCCACACCGGTGAGAAGCGCTTCGCCTGTCCGGTCTGCAACAAGCGTTTCATGCGCAGCGACCACCTCAGCAAGCACGTGAAGACGCACAGCGGCGGCGGAGGAGGCTCGGCTGGCTCAGGCAGTGGTGGCAAGAAGGGCAGCGACACCGACAGCGAGCACAGCGCTGCGGGCAGCCCGCCCTGCCACTCCCCGGAGCTGCTGCAGCCCCCTGAGCCCGGGCACCGCAATGGCCTGGAGTGACTTGCACCCCTCGCCTGTCCCTCCCCTTGACCTCCTCCCACCCCGCTCCGTTTGGTCCCCGCCTGTCCTGGTCTCAGCTCCGGCCTCTACACTGCATACTGCTCTCTCTGTGTCTCTGTCTCTCTTCTAACTCCTTGTGTGACTTAAGTTTGTAAAGGGGATATGAACATGTAAGTAACACGCATTGCAATTCCGGGCCCTGGCTTTCCCCTCCACCCCGTGACGCCGTCCGACACAACCCGAACACACGCCCTTCTGGGCCTTTAATTCTCGCCTCCCCTCGTCCTCTGTCCGCCATCCCAGGGTATGACAGGCCTATTTTAGAGGGAAGCAGCCCTGGAGGTAGAGCTGCATGATTCCAGAGCCTGGGAGATTGGCCTGCACTCGGGCGGGAGCAATTCAGCTGAGCAAGGTTGAGCACCGCTGTGGGGAGAGCGGGGCGGGCGGCCTGCGCAGGGTGTTCTGCCGGGGACAGCTGCGTACGTGGTTCCAGAACCGCGGGGCTCGTGCCCGGCCTGCGCCCAGCCGTCGGAGCTTGGTGCTTGTGCCCGGCATCTGTGCTCAGAGATCCGGAGTTTGCAGAGTTTCGCTCTCCCAGCTTCAGCTCAGTCTCTTTTTCTTTGTTCCCTGAGGTGGAACCGATGCAAGTTTCAGCTAAGGGCAGTCTTAGTGAATCGCTACAGTAGCCTTCTTTCAACTTTATAACATTTTTTTAAAAACTAAAAACCTACAGGGAAAAAAAAAAAGGCATCCTTCCACTCGGTTTCTAGCTAGTTTTTCCTCTAGCAGTGAGCAAGTCTTTCTCTTCAAACTGTGCTAATATTGATCCCAAAGTTATTTTGATCGCATTAGCTTATGGGGTGGGGGTGGGTAAGTGTAGGTGTCTTTCTTATGCAAAATACCCCTTTCCGGTGAGAACAGATTCACTATCTCCGTGTTTGTCCTTTTTCTACCTCGTTTTTTCACCACTCCCGAGCCCAGTCTCCTTTTTTTTCATGCTAGTCCAGACATCAATTTGTATAGTACTCATTTCTGTAAATTCTTGCAGTTCATTGACTATTCTTAGGGTGAAACTTTTTTTTGTGTGTGATTTAAACTAACAAACAAGTGAGGAAGCTATCGTTTATTCCAGACGAGGCTGTAGTTTAAATGCCAAAAGAGGGAACATGGGGGGCGGGAAACTTTGTAAAATATATCTGAACCTAATGGTTTGTACAACTGGAGAATCGTTCTAGATTAGTTACCAATTAACTATAACTCCACCAGTGTATGGATGCGAGGTGCAGTTGTCCAGGAGACGATTTTGTATAGTATTTTTCTTGTACATTACTCCCAGTAAATATTTGAAAATATATTGAAGTAAACTTGATTTTTTTTTTTGGTTACCAGAAAATATTAAGAGTTATTGTTGCAGTTCTGAGGAGCTGCAGGTTTTTTGAACTCACTTCTGGAGGTGCAGAGCCACAGACGCACTTTCGGGGCCTAGTTTTGCTCGAATATTAATTTAGATAGGTATCAAACTGTAACTAAGACAATATTTGATAAATGTGGGATGACATTTAATTTAATGGAGCATGTACTTATTTGCATTTGCTGGCAGTTCAGGCATAGTTAAAGTGAGAGTTATCCTATATTTCATAACTGGGTTTGTCAAAACCCATGTATTCAATAAATTGTCCAATTGAAACTCAACTAACTTTGGCCTTTGTGTATTTCCTGAAGGTAATATTGTTAGCTGTTAATCAACACTCCTGATAGTACATTTAAATGTTTGCAAATTCTGCAAACTAATTGCTCATTGTAATGTTGAAATAATTTGGATATTTCACATTGAAATGAAAAGCCTTTCTCTGGAACATTTTAGACTTGCATTTTAAATGCATGAAATGTAATTGATTTATTTGTAATATTTTAAATGGTATTAATAAACACAGATAAAAGACTAGGCCAGTTAATTTGTTTTTGTTTTCCTTTTTAAACTGTAGACATTTGCATTTTTTCAGTTAAATATCTAATTTAAACAAAATATAATTCTGTTTTCTGATAATATTTAAATAATTGCCTTTAATATGAGGTAGAATGATCTATTTGGCAAAACTGTTTTCTCCATTTACAAAGAAAAAGATTAGTGTCTAAGAAATATAATTAATTACTTACCAGTAGATTTAGCTCAAAGCATCAGGACTTACTGACCTCTTAAAATCTGGACTAAGTCACCAAACAATTCAAAGAAATTTCCTGTGTTGCTTCCTTCTCATTCTCCAGGAGGAGTCCGGTTGATTGCATTTGGTATTTAAGAGGGCAAGACTTACACTGGAAGATCAATACATCTAAAATAAAAACATGAGTTCGGGGATAACTTTTGTTGTTAGGGGGTGGAGGAGGTCAAGCTAACAAAGGCTTGTTTTTGGCATTCCATGTCTTAGCTAAAGATTATGTAGAGGTAAATATCAGTAGTAGATGCCTGTTGAAATGAGTTATCTGTTCTTTTAAAGTCTCTAAACAGCCACCAAAGAAAAGGAAGGTTAAACCTTAATCTATTTACTAGGCTTTTGTTCATAGGTGTCAATGATGCCAATAAAAAATATTGTCTTGTTATGTCTAAGTGCATTTAAGCAATGAGTTCCTTGAGCCATACTTTTGAAGGTAAAAAAAAAAACCACTTTAAATGTTGATTGTTGTTATATCAAACTATTTCACTATTAGATTAATATTTTGAATCAAATTGAATAAAAAGTTAGTGTTCAGATTATTTTAAGTTTAGCTTACTTCTTTCGGTTTGCCTTCTCTCCGCCCCAAGTTCAGTCTGGGTGTGTATCTCAAACTGAAAACCTTCTATTGAAATGTATATAAAGTCATTATTACCTGTAAAAACAAGTGAGACTATAGAGTGCTATGAATACTGTAAATTTAGAAGAAACAATCGATTAGTGATTAAAGTGTTTCAGGATAAGGTAGTGTATGCTTCAGTAGCTGAGTGCCTGAGTCCTGCCGTCTCTGCAGATACTCGAGACCTCTAGTCCCTAGGGTTTGAGGGAAGCAAGTTAGTTCTGAGTCTTTGGTATACTGTAGCTCCAAATAATGGTTTGAAAAAGTAAAAGTCTCTCTTTCTGTCACTCTTTCCTAGGAATAACACGCAGAACACAGTTTAAGTGTTGTTTCTTTTTTATTGAAAGTTGCAGTGCTGAGGAGGAACCGGTTCTGAAGGAGTTAAATGTAGTGCCAGGTAAGGAGAGCTGCTTGGTGCGTGTATAATATCAGTTGCATTACATACAGGTCGCATTCATTTTAAGAGGTGGATGGTGACATATTGTCTAGGAGAAGATTTCTGTGGGGCAGTTGAAGGGGGACAGATATTTCTGAAGTGTAAAATTCAAACTTTCACTTTCTTCTTTTGGCGTCTCCTTCCGTTTGTAGCTTTGGTGTATTTTGTTGTGATAATTGTTGAACAGTATTTCTAGGCTCCTGTTCCGCAGGGTGGGCAGGGTTCCCTTTTGGAGATGGACATCCTCTTTTCAGAGGACCGTGTGGATGAAGTACAAAATTGTGATTTCTCCCTGCCTCGTCCGTGATAAAGCACCTCTAACAGTGCCTTAGAGGCTCTCTCAAATGAAATCAAAGGCCGGGGTTCACTGGCGACCAAGGAACAAGCTTCCAGTCTTGCAGATCAAGGTAGAGTTAAACTAGTTGTTGACCCAGAGGTCAGGCCAGCATGTATCAGCCCAACCTCAGTCCAGCCTTTCTGTTTACCTGCCTTATTTCTTCCCCAAACTTCAGTGTTTCTTCCTTCTACTGCTTTCTCCTTCTCTGGCTCCACTCTTGCTTAAGGACATACATGACTGTGATTTGTTGAGGTTGGACTATCAACAAAAATATTTTATGATAGAAGCTTAATTTAAACAGATGCAGTGAGTGACTTACTGTTTGGTTATCAGCTGATCTTGGAAAAAGTTCCTGGATGCATTCGCCCTCCTTCCACTGTCCTCATACTTCAGTTTTGTTATAACTTCTCAGCTGGGCTTCCCCTGGGGAGAGAATGCTGAAATTAAAAATAAAAGACAAGCAGGTGGTGAGATGAGACTCCTGAGTGGGCAGATCAATAATCCTGCCATTAACATTTTCATCCCCCCTCAGATCTTTTGGTGAGATTATTGAATGTAATGTTACAGCAGGCCTGTAGAGGAATTTCTTTAAAATAAATATTTTATCTTAGAGGATTAGATAAAAGGTCAGATGGAGGTTGAGGTTGGTACATCAAGGAAGAAAATTTAGAGGAAAAGAGTATGGATTTAATTGTCCTTCACTCACCTAATATGGTAGAGATAAATATTATAATGAAAGAAGTTCTGCATTTTGCTCAGTTTTTCATACAAATAGCTTCAAAGGGGGATTGATTTAATGCAGATATTTTGAATAAATTGGGGTTTTTAGTTTCCTGCTGATTTTTTTGCTGCTTCTGTCCAAACTGGCATTATTTTTTCCTACACCCCTATGAAAAACTCAGGTATGATCAAGTCTCTTCCTTTTTAAAAATATGATTTCTACCGTTGTCTGCTTTTTCTTAAAACATAGCCCCGTGGATTAATTTTATCGTTGCACTTAAAAGAAAATCGTGTTGAGAAGCAAAAGGAGTGAGGTGTAGACTAATGCGGTACTCATTTTTAAGTTAAGACTATCTGTGTGGCATCTTTTGAAGACTTTGCTCGATACACAATTGTTGCCGTTGTTTAAAAAATAAGATTCAGTATTTGCCAGTGCCCCTGTTTGTTCCCTGCTTCCGGATTAGAGGAAAGCCGGTAATTCCTTGCTATCCCGAAGCTCGGGCCGCTTTGGTTTAAGGTGATGCGCGTCAGTGGGCGTCGCTTTTGGTCCGCTGCTCTCCCCCTGCACACAAGTGTTGATCTGCTAGAGTAGCGGGGAGGGGGATCTATTTTCTTTGGTCCCTGGGCGCGTGTTTAATTTAATTTGATTTTCTGCGGAGTCTCCTGGCGGTGAGGGAGGAAGCAGCCTTCTGCATTTTGCTTTGGCTCCTGACCACAGCCAGGCTTCAAGAGCTCTAGGGCAGCAGAGAGCTTAGGGGTGACTGAGAAACCAGACTTAAGCGCCTGCTCCAAGTTGTCACTTTTCACTGTTGTTCGAAGGACATTCTTTCAAGTCCATCTACTGGGGCTTCTTATAAGCCCACTCCCTGATTTTGCTTCTCAGGCAAGCACTTTGCTGTGAAGGAGGGGACCGTGGAGGCGCCCTCTGCTTCTCTTGCAGGGCTGTTGGCTGAGGTCTGTCTGGACTACCCGAAGTTTCCTTCATTTGCCTTTTCAATGAATTCGGGGGGAGATTTTGAGCCGGGGATAAGTTCCCTGCCTTTCGGAATGCTGCGTCTTCTTTTCTCGGGATGTACCCGTGCGGGCTGCTCGCAGACGGACCCCCAACCCCGCGGCGGCCCGCCCCCATTCTGCCTGTTACAGGGAAGCGGGGGCAGCGGGGCGGGGGTCGGGGGTCTTCTCTAGCAGCCCCCGCCCACAGTCCCTCCCGTGCTGCCGGGCCCGCCGCCGGCGCACACACAGAGGTGCCGCAGATAGCGAGCGCCACCCTGCGCCCCACGCCCGCTCTGCAGCATGCCAGGGGCGGGCAGTGCCGGCCCTCCGGCCCTGTGCGCACCCACCCTGGGAATAACGGTGGTGAGCCTCCTCCAGGTGCACCTTCTGCCTTTCAAAAGACAAAGGGGCGGGACCCGGGTGGAGGATTCCCTTCCCTTCCCGGGCTCTCCAAACATCCTGGCTGCTCTCAGTCATCCAAGTCAGCGCCCGGACCTTGGGGACTCCGTCTCACTCTACCCAGGGTGGCAGGCCCCACATTGCGTCCTGCCGGTTCCATTGTGGACTGGCCAAGGTTGTTTTCACCAAACTTGTTTGGACTTCCCTCTTGACCTTAGTGGTCACTGCCTGCCCGCCTTCACCTACTGTGGTCTTTTCTTGTCCAAACTGTGGTGTTCACTGCCATCTGCCTCCCCTCCCGCGGAGGTCTTCAGGGAAGTGCAGCGTTCTCTATCGGTGGGAAGTTTTATTCTTGTCATTTTATTATGGCTTTGCCAGTCTCGAAGGAACTTGCGCACCTTTTCCCACGCTGTTATTTTAAAGGAAGGAAAATTAAGGCTAATTAGCTGTGAAACTCTGCCCTTTTTGATTTCACTAATCAAAGAACAGGTTAGCCACATTGGTGACTACCTAGGGGAGCATTTTATATAGACATATAATCCACTGTACCTGTTGAACAGAACTTTTTTTTTAATCGTGTAGTACCTACACCCCAATAACTTCTCCAGGGCTTTCTTCCTCTTCTCCTCCTTGCCTTTCAGTCCTTTGGGAGTTGGGAGTGCCAGCGGCATTCCCCGGCCCCGTATATTGGCAACATCTGAAGAGAGGTGAGGGTGGATAGCCCTGCCCGAAGTGCGTCCCATACTCCCTTGAAAGGTTTTAGAGAATGTACCCTCAACTCAGGGAGGAAGGTGAGGGAGAAGTCAGCTCCTAGGAAACCTCTCTCCTGCCTCTGTCTTGGGCACTTCTAGGACTTAAGCCCTCTTGTCTTAGAAGCTCATCATGCAGGTTGGATTCATGGTTCCGCTTCGTATTCCGGAGGTATGTCAAGGATTAAATTTGTGACTTAGTGATGGTTGTGCATGCACCACGTGTGTGCGTTTAGGGAACCTTCTGATGAGGCTGGAGCATAAGCATCCTTCTCGACATCCACATGCGGGGAGTTCTCAGAGTCGTACCCCAGTGCAGGGGCATGGCTCCGGCCATGGCTGGCCTATGGTTCAATCCACAGCCTCTGCTGGCTCGGATCTCTGTAGCAGGGAAGGCAGGGTGATGGCCTCTCTGATCTGCAGTGAGGGCCTCCATCGCCAAGCCTCTGCAGCTGCCCGTGGAAGCTCTCTGTCCACCAGGCGCTCCCAAATCCCCCACCCCCTCCGCCACCTTCCACCTACCCCGCTGGTGACTGGAGCCCTGCCCCCACCCCTCTCTGCGGCCGGAAAGCCGGGAAGCGCAGGAATGCCGTGTTCTCTCATCCTATTGGGCTTAGGTGTTGGAAACCACCGGAGGACAGAGTTTCAGTGCTTTGATCTCCCGTTCCAGCCATTCTTTAGCACAGAGGGGTGAGTTTAAATTAAATTTCTTTCTCTGCTGATAAGTTGTAATGGGCCTCAGAGGTGAATAATTATGCAGTAACATTTCATGGGCTGTTGGAGTGGGAATTCCCACTGCGCTGTCACTAGGAACAGAATATCCCAAGGAAGCTACAAGTATCTTTCAGACCTCAGCGCAGATGAACTCGTTCTTGCCCACTCTCACTTTTCTTGTCCCTGCAAAGCAGTTTGTCGTCACATTTTTTCATTCAACTTTTATTTGTGGTTTTAAAATACTTTAAAAACCTCTCCTGAAGGATCTTGTTTGAGGGTAAAAAGATATTTGCTTTGGTGAGTAAATATGAATTCCTATCAGGACAAGGTACACATTGATAAAAGCTGGGCTGCGTTTTCCTGGGAACAGGCAGATTTCCTGGGCTTGCCTCAAACCACCCAGAGTTACTCTCACCACCTCTCTTCCCTTGTTTTGGTGAGTTACTACTCTTTTGCTTGACTCCTGAGTAAAAGGGTCAAGACCCGGGGCTGCACCAGCCAGTGTTCTGACCTACTTGGTTTGCAGTTCAGAAATGAACTTTCCCTGGGGGGTAGGGGGGCCGTTATAAGGAAAAATGCATTTGCTGCTTCATTGGAAATACTCACCTATCTACCAGGGAATGTGGACTTAATTCTTTAAGATTTCGATTTATATTTAATTTCTCCCCAAGACACATAAGAAATAGCATCAACAATTTGAATATTTCAATGGGTCATGACATGTTGAAACTCAAAAGGAAATCAGACTCTTAACCTAAATCAAAGAAATCTAAATTTGTAATTTAAAAGCACAATGGAATTCTTTATTGTTTTGTTTTTCAAAGAAAACCCTTTATACTCCGTTTACATCAGTGTTTCCTTGCACAGCATTTTCCTTGTTTACTTTTCTTCCCTTTAAATTTCTTCCATTAAATACACTGAGCTCCCACAAGCTTTAAGATTTCTAAATCAACACATAGAAACTGGAGCCTGCTTATCAAGTTTTCACTCCTCTCTTGGCAACTAATTTGAAAGGGCCCAAACAATGAGTTGATTTACAACATTATGCTCAATTCACCTTGTACTGTAAGAGAATGTTGGAAAAAACCCTCACTAATTCACCTGGGGTTATCTTTATGTCTTTGAGGGAACCAGTCTTTTCAGCTTTAAGTTTTCTAGCTGTTCCATTTTAAGCACAGAAATGGAAGAAAGTAGATGTCCACTCCCCCACCCCCCACAAGAGTTCAGGTGATTGTCTAGTTCAACTGAAATTAAAGGATTTGTGCTGCCCAATTTTGCACCCAATTTAATGTCCCTAATTACGCAGTTACCCTATCATCAGGTTTCCCGTCATTTCAGGAAGTTTTGTGCTCATTCTTCTACACTGATCAATGCTTCATTTCTCTATTACATTCTTAGCCCTTAGTTTGGCTTTATTTTTGTTTCCTTTTTTGCTTAAGCAGTTTCGCTTCCCTTTTAATTTAATGAACAATGGTCTTTGTAGGGGAGGGGAACCTAGTGGCAGGTGGGAATGCATTTATAAGATAGTCACATTGATTTAGGGAAGTTTAAAAAATATCAAGTTATATATATATTATTTAACAGAATTTGTCTCTACAAACAAATAGAAAATATGAATTCTCTATTTTGAGGGGGGATAATCAATCATCTTTATAATATTAAATTATATCTTTCTGAACTTTAAGAAAATAAGGTTCTTCTAGGTGGAAATTCAGTAGCCTTTGTACTATTAAGCAAATTAAGCTTTGCTTTCTCCCAACAAATATTCAGCTTAAAACTTCGATGGTTAAGCTCTTGTAAGGAACGTGTATATTTCCTATGCCCTCAAAAATACCATGTTTTAGTTTGTTATCACAGTCAAATGCTGTAATAGCAATAGAGACCAGTAAAATAACCTTGTAAATATTTTGGTGAAAAAACATGATATATTCTTCAGTTGCCTATACTTTGTAGAGAGCATATGATTTCCTTTATTTAGTATATGGTATAATTATTAAGTGTGAACATATTTTGCTTCATGACGTGTTTGCCTGAACATTTTAATATGCGTGCCAGGAAAATCAGAATCATTGAAGTGTTGTTCCATTCTCAAAGTTTTACCTGTTGTGCTTTCAGAGAAAATTTTGCTTCACAAGAGGGATATATAATAGTAATCCCTGTTATAGAGAAATGGTATTTATGTCTGTGAAGTGGTTCTGGAGCTACTCTTAGTATTTTATGTTCCAAAAGCAGTGGTATATTTTGTTTTGTTTTTTTTTAACTTAATTTTTTAAAGTAAACTTTTCATTTGGGAATCATTTTCGATTTACAGAAAAGTTGTAAAAATAGTACAGTGAGTTCCAGTTGTTTTCCTTCTTGTTAACACCTGCCATTACGATGGTATATTTGTCAACCCTAAGAAATCAACATCGGTATATACATTAAACAAAGAACGAAAGGCAACAAGTGTTGCATGGCACACCTGTCAGTGGTAGGTGGTAGCTCAGCAAAAGGTTGGCCTCTTCTTGGGCGGCTTCTCATGGTCAGAGCTTCTTGCAGTCAGCTCGCCTGTGCAGAGGCCGTGTCCTGAGTAAGTTACTACAGAGCTAGTGCTCAGGGGTCTGTCTTTCAAATAGTTTCTTAGAAGGAAACATTTTAATTTTTTATACATAATTAAAATCTAAGAAAATATTGTATATCTAATTCCATGTTTATTTTTATTTCATGTTTGGAAGCACCGGATTAACTTTTGAATGGTTGATAGTTTCACTTCAAACTAAGAAAAATGTATTTTTAGCAATATTCTGTTTGTAGTCTAGGCTTATTTTGTATGCTACAATTTTGGATGACTTACTTATTATTATTGTCCTTAATATAGTAACTACAAAGTACGAATAATCTAATTATTCAGGTTGTTTCCTCCATATTTTTCAAGTTAAGTTTTAGGGTCATTTTTGTGGAGGAGCTGTATCTCTGAGTATAAAAAGCTTTAAAATCTTAATGGTTGACTTTTTAAAATAAGCACAGGTAAATGTCTCCTATACTCCATGGAGCAAATACATTTACATGGATTTTTGTCTTGTTTAAGTAAGATTGTAGGGAGTTTCATGAAAAAGAAAATTATTCTTTATTTAGAATGTATTTACACTTTACCTAGGGTTGCCAGATAAAATACAGGATATAAGGTTAAACTTGAATTTTGATAAACCATAAATAATTTGTCACCATAAGTATACCCCATGCAATATTTGGGGAATACTTCTAGTAAACATGATTTTTTTTAAAGTTCAAATTTGAGTAAATATCCTGATTTTTCATTTTTAAATGAAACTCATATATCTATAAGGACAAAGCTTGAAAAAAAGAAAATATAAAAACAAAGTAACTCATGCCTGTTCACAAAAACGCTGGGGATAGCGTTCTGTACTATTTTAAAAGGGAAATGAAGGACATAATGAAGTTAGGATTTACTCTTTATCTGCAGGTGACAGTTGATTTTCCGATTATTCCTTTGTGCTTTTTAGTTTTCAGCTTGTGTGGCTTCATTCTGTCCGGGCTATCCTCAAACATTTACCTAGCTCTAGTACTACCGGGCTGTAATCAGGAGCTACATTTACCTAGCTCTCTGGAAAGTAATATTGTGCTGATGTTTGCTGCTCAGCCTCTCCACGCTTTTTTATTATAATAATGCTGTAAGAAAGGAAGCACTTTGTGCTTTATACCCACCCCCTTGTTTAATTGCTCTCACTTAAACTGTCCAAACATGGACTCTTATTCCAAGAAGTCACGTGTAAGTTGTAGCAGCAGTACTACATATGAAATTCACTCGCTAGGTGTTCTATAAATTATGACCAAATAATCAGAAATCAAAGTACTCTATCCCAGGTGAGTCTGTCTTTCTGCTGTGGAAGTATTGCTATAGGAAATAGAGGTACTAGCCACTCATTTATTCATAGCATTTTCTCAAAACACAATCCATTATTGCCCTGGCTGCGTGGCTCAGTTGTTTGGAGCACCATCCCATCCACCAAAAGGTTGCAAGTTTCGTCCCCCGGTTGAAGCATGTGCATGAGGCAACTCACTGATGTTTCTCTCTCTTTCTCTCTCTCTCAAATCAATAAACAGATCCTCAAGTGAGGATTAAAAAAAAGAAGCAATCCTTATTTAATGTAATGGCTTTCTGTTTTGTGGTTCATTTATGCCATTCATTTAATTTTTCTAATAATTTCCTATCTCTCGATAATGATTACTTGTGATTATCCCAGAAATAATGATAAAAATTCTGCATAGCTTGTACACAATACAGGCTAATAAGGGGTCAGGGGAAGAATGAACCCGACATCTAAGGTTTATCCATATTGCCTTCACACAGCTCAACGAGGAAGTAAAAACAGTATTAACAAGTGGTGTATGCCCATCAGATAAATCATTAAGAACAATACAGCCAGTCTTATATCCATAAACAGAATGGATAGTGTAGGTATTTAGGACCTACACTTAAAAGGCAGCCACCCCTTAGATTCTGCTTTCATCAGGCAATAAAACTACAATAGTGAGAGTTCAGAAGAAACTGGTAGGTGGGAAGTTTAGAGACACTTAATTTAAAGGCTGGCTTGATGGTAGCACTCCCTGGAAAATTGAATTTAAAATTAAATTTTAAACAGATTCCCACAAACTGCCATACTTATATTTTCACTTCGTTTTATAAAACCAATCAGATATTCATTTGGATTAATAAATATTAAAAAATATAATTATCTCTGGGAATTCCAAAGGGAGGAATTTTGGACAAAATTAGATGCTCAGTGAAGATAATCTAGAAAGTACTAGAAATTGTGAAAAAGCAGAGAAAACAAATTACCTTAACACCACTTCTGAGATACAGCTGTGTTTTTACTTATAATCTTTTTTCTATGTGATTTTCTTTTTACATGTATGTACAAGTGTATAATTTGCTTTTCTCCCCATTAATATTAAAATAAATTTTCCTTACTACTAGAAATTCTCTGTAAATATAATTTTAAACATTTATAAGATATTTAACTGTATATATCAACTTTTTGCCTACTTCCCTAATACTGCATATTTAATTGTTTACAAATGATTGAACATCCTTATGCTTGACATTTTGTTCAAATTTCTGATTATTTCCTTAGGATACTAGAAAAGGAAGAAATTCTTGAGGGATAAGAGCATTTTAGAGGCTCCAAATAGAGATGACCAGATTACTCTCCTGGAAATACGTAGCAGTTTGTATTGCAGGAAACAGCAGTTAAAACACACTAATTTCTTAGTCTTAGTTCATTTAATAAGGGAGGGATGAATTCATTATTGCTTTAAGATGCAAATTTTACAATCAAGAAAATGTATTAAAAAAGAAGTGATTTTGGAGAGTAATAAAAGAATCCTATTAAAAAGATGCAAATATTAGATTCCTGTACTTTTCCCATATATTTATTTGCCATTTTCACTTCCTCTTTTGTGAATTGCCCTTCCATGGTTATGCCCTTTTCTGAACAAGAGTCCACTTGATTACAAAATGAGGCAAATGATCTGGGCTAGTGGAGAACATTCTGGAAAAAGTGAGTGCTGGCCCTGGAAGCAGAAATTCCCTTCATGCCTTTGCACCATAGAATTGGGTCCCACAAATAGATTCCCTTTTATTAGTAATAGATTAATTATGGTAAGAGGGCAGATGTGTTATACTAACATTTTACAAAAGAATTTTGGGAAAACAACCAGTTGTATTTCCCAATTAAGACTGGACATTGTTTTGCACAGGCATGTGGTACTAAAATATACATTCAAATAAACATGTTAGCCATAACTGGTAGAAAAGTTAAAAAAAGATTCAATCAATGTGTCTATAGGATACACAAAAAATGACATTTTAATGACTTTATTAATTGAATTAGCCAGATGTTTTGGTCTCTGGCTGCATGAAACTTTTAAGTTTATTCATTCATTCATGGCCAACACGGGCAATAAATCTGATTAGAGTCAGCTGTTATAACTGGACAAAAAGATTTATTTAAAAATTTGGTATTTTGTGACCATTGGAGAAGTAGTGTCCAAGAGTTCTGCTGCCTGTAAAGTCAGGTCTACTTAGTCAGCAATTAATTCTAAGTTTTTAAAGTTTCCTAAATAATTCTATATAGTTAAAAGAGTAACTCTTTAGCAAGCTTGAAGTTTTGCAATACCTTGGTGACATATTCACTAGCACTTGAAATGCTAGTGAATGCTAGTGAAAAGAAAAGCTTAACTACAACCACGAAAGATTCTTAAATTCTTGAGTTGTTGAGAGGAGGGAGAGGAAGATGGTGAGTAGATGGACTCGTGAAATCCTATCACATTACATCTTATCTTTAATATAGTCTCAGTTTGTAGTAGAGATAAGAGTTTAACTTAGAGTGATATTTTAAGTGATTTGCTTTTGTTCAAAAATTTAAAAAATCAAATCAACAAATACTGAATGTCTACTTTGTGCTAATACTTTGGGTTAAAAGTTAGCCTTGAGCATGATCATGAATCACAGTCATAATTTGAGAACTCACCCATAGTTGTAAAATAGAAGTTAATTCTGAAATTCTTTCTTTAAGGGAAAATTTTTGTTTAAAAAAATGCTCGTCATCTTGCCCTTATGACTCTAAAATTAACTATTAAAAAATTAAAAACATGTAGGTATTATAGTGTAACAATTTTAAAATGTTCTAAGTATGTTAAAATAAAATAACTTCAACCTTGATCTGCAAGTATGTATGCATTTATTGGAAATTAAGCCCAATCTATTTTATCTAAAATTGCTACAAGGGGACAGAGGTTAATTTAGTTTGTCCTCCAACCAAAGTTACTTGATTATTAAGTAAATTTAAATATTCTGTGGTGTAAAACAAACTAAGAGAACTCAGTCATGGTGGTAAATAGACATTTAGAAAAGGTTTTTCTCAGTTTAAGAAATTATTAATACACTGAAACTCAAAAGAAACTAAAAAAAGGAAAAAGTAAAGAAAGGAGACAAGAGCTTATGTCTTTTTAAAACTCTAGTGCAGCAGAGAAAATAAGTTACCACTTACTGGTATTGATTAATTGTTCTGCATAGCTCAGGTTTACAACTTTTATTAATAAAGTCTATAGAAAGTGACTGGTTTTATAGACAGATTTTTTTTATTGTCTACAGCAATGCTTCTCAACCTTTCTGTTGTTAACAAATCCCTTTGAGACTCTGATAAAAACTATGGATCTTATCTTAAAAATATGTTCATCTCAACACCTTTCTGCTGCCTGTATATGGAGATTTAGAGCTAGAGGCCCTTTCAGTCCCTAGTTTGTATTTTTACTAAAATGGCCCACAAAATGTGTCATTAAAAATGTACCATAAAATTAGAAGAATTTTAATGGCGTAAATCAAAGAAAGTGGCTTATCTTTGGCTGTACAATCTACCTTGATAAAAATTAATACGGAGAAAGGAGGAGGGTTAACTCTTGTCTGACTGTGGAGTTTCTGTGAAGATACTAAATTCTTATTGAAGGAGCAACTTGAAGTATGTAAGAGAAAAACGTGGGAGTGTTGTCCCTCACGTTTCAGAAGTGTATGATCAAAATTTTGTTATGTTTTATACTTCTGTTGCTTACTTTATATATGCTGGGTTTGTGATACAGTTTCTAGTGGTCACTCCAAATGTCTTAATTGTGTCTAGGTTAATGCCATAGGCATTCTGCCAATATATAGGATGTTATTGTTAATCATTAAACACCCTAATTTTAAAACAATTTCATTACTTGAGGTGGTATTTATTTTACAATATTTGGAAAGTCATTTGTATGAACAGGAGCCTTAGTATAGTTAAGTAAACCTAAACCACTTTTGACGACTCCACCTTAGTCAACACTTTACCTCACTACTTTCTTTCAGTTACATTTGTAAATCTGTCTGTGTTTTTGCATGATATAGCTATCAAGATCTCTTTTATCTTAACCAGGGAGAGGAATGATGCACTGGCTAGTAGGTTGCAGAATGGGACAAAAGAGTTATGATAAACACCCTGAAGACAAAGATAGCAGGGATTGTCTCTCTCCCGCAGTGAGAGACAATCTGTAGATATCAGGGTCTAATCTTCCCTGATGTTTGTGAGTGTGTGGGTGTGAAGGTAGGGAAGACCAAAGGGTTGTGAGGAGATCATGCTATTGCTGGAGCAGCTGTATCACAACCCTTCCAAATTGTAACTGGGTTTTGTACAAGAATTTTTTCAGAGTATGGATAGGCAGAAAAATCCAGCTTCACACCAGAATGTTAACCAAAGAAGAATCTGTACCTTTTGTGTTTTCGCAGTGCAAGGAGGAGGCAAAGGGCAAGTTCTTTCTCTCCCTCCCTCCTTCCCTTCCTTTGTCCCTCCCTTCTTTTCTGTTTTAAAGGCAACAGCCTTTAAAAAAATATTGGGGTGTGTGTGTGTGTACAAGGGGGGGGGTGGTGGGGAGACATCAACTTGTTGTTCCACTGTTTTATGGATTCATTACTTGGTTCTTGCATGTGCCCTGGCCAGGTATCAAACCGGCAACCTTGGTGTATTGGGATGACACTCCAACTAACTGAGCTCTCAAGCCAGGGTGAAAGTTATTTTCTAAGGGAACAACTCAAAAGTATCTTACCATTTCCATCCAATTCCATCTCAGAGGGATAATGGGTCAGCTGTGGAGTCAGATTTTCTGGGTTATAGCCTCATTCTCTCATTTCCTTGGTGTTTGACCTTGGGATAGTTCCAAAATTACTCTGTGCCTCATGTAGTAAAATATGAAAAATAATAGGAGGTATTCTACCGTCAGTAAGTTAATGCCTATAAGGCTTAATCCAGTGTCTAATACATGTGTGCTCAATGCATATAAAGTTATTTTTAGTAGTTCTAGTTTATTTTATATTATTAATTGTATTATTATTATTATTTTTTTCCCCAGGGCAGGGGTGAAAACCACTCCCTATGAACCCATCACCATTGTTCTCCCAAAAGTCTTCTTTTTTTTTTTTAATGTTAAATTTTATTTAGTTACTTTTCAAGTACATTTTTTTTAATCTCTTTCTCCCATCCCACCCCCCCCCCCCCGGTCTCCCCCCTCTTTCCCACTCCCCCCCCAGTCTTCATCCCCGTGTCTTTCATACTTGTTCCTAATTGTATTATTATTATTGCAATACTAATGCTGGGAACATTCCACTTTATCATGGACCTTTGTTACTTTGGAGGTTTTCTACTTTCCCCATTTTGGGATCCCCGTTGACCTTGTTCTTGATGAATGTCTCTTCATTTTTGGCTTAGCTCTAGGAAACTGGGAACTAAGAGAATTTATGAAACTAATATAGGCAAATGTGTAATTTTACCTGAATTGGGGCCATGGGACTAGGAATTTAAATTTAGATTTGTACCTCTCTTCTTAAGTTTTCTGAGAATTCGATAATAGGATATTTTTTCTTCCATTACTAAGCTGATTGCTGGAGTGCATTACATTCTTTGTTGCTTGTTTTCTAATAGGTTTTTCTTTCTTTAGCTCTTGTTATCTCTCTCTCTCCCCTTCCCCCCCAATTGACCTGAATGTTTTGGTAATTTAACAACTTTAATCCTTTTCATAGAATCTCTTCATGATTTCCAACTGGGTAGAGAATATTTTAGCCATTTATTATATTACTGTGATGTAATAGAGTTGGTGATCAAACAAAATACCTCCATTCAATAGCAAATTTTTGGGGCTTATAAAGAATAGCATCCCACCATTTACATCTACAAAAGCACAGATCCATCCACTAGACCATTTTTCCCTCAGTCTAATAATGAGGCTGTGATTACTTGTGTGTAGTTTTTCACACCTCATTGTCTGGTTTTTGTTTTTCTGAAATCTCAATAAACTAATATCTTCTTTAAGGAGATCCTCAAGCTGTTTAAAAAGAAAAACATTTTCCTAGGATTAAACTTAATTTTAAATCATTAATAGAACGTGTCCAACAAATTCAATTATATTGGTGATGACTTTGAGCTTATTTTCAAAGATATTATAATCACATATACTAAGCTTTTGTCTAAGAGGTATGTGTCTTAATTTTTTTTAGTTTAAAATTCTCATTTTTCTGCCATTTTACCCATTACAATTTTTAAAAAATCTATGACACCTATACAGGTAAGTCAACACTAAAGGAAAAACAGATCTCATACCTTGGGCTGAATTCAGTCTTGTTCCAATGGTGTGGATGTAGAGAGTATTTTTAGGGTGTGGCTGGCTAATTTTATTAGACCATGTAACTGCTGCCAAAAGTTTGGTTTTATCCTCACACCAACCCGAGGGACTCCTATGAGCAATGACTGTGCTTGCTGTTCAGCCAGCCATCTCCCTGCATAAACTGTAGAGAGAAGTCCTCGATGCTATGGTTGAGACTGTAGGCTCTGGAGTTAGACAAGGATGTGAATTCAAGTCCAAGCCTCAACAAGTTGCTGAAGCTTCCGTTTTCTTCTCTTTAAAGAGGGATAATATTAATAACATGTGCCATTACAGAGCTGATGCAAAGACTAAAGAGAAAGTGTACATAAAGTGTTTATCCCATGTTTGTGTGAAAAATTTTACCAAAAAAATGTTAGCTTTCATTAGAAGCAGTAGTTTAAAATGATTTTAGGAATATTCCCAAAAGTATGGGGTCAGAAGTGCATGAAGCTCCTATATTTACAGGATACTGTTTTTACTTGCTTGCACATAAAGTTATTAAGTGAAAAGAAAATAAGGTTAAGTAGAATTTAGTATAAACTTCTACTTAGTAAGTCTAGTCTCAGGATAAAAGGAAATAGCAACAATAGCAGCATCCAACAGAAGTGAAGACAGACAAATGCATTCCAAATCCTGGCCCAGAAATGAGGATAGATAGCATGTTGTGATGGAAATGTATGGGACTTGGAGGCAAGAAAAGTGAGTTTTTGCTTTCTCATCAACATATAATGGTGATGTTGGACTGGATGTTTTCAGGGTTCTCTCTGAGCTTATCCTCAATGCAAATATATGAAAACTTGTCTTCTCCATGGACTAAGAGTTTCGGTGTGTAGCCTTTGTAGCAGACTGAGTGATGGCCAGAGAGGGATGGATGGCGATGTGACGAAGGCAGCGGAGACCAGAGGGATGCAGGCCCAAGAAACGAGCAGCATCTAGAAGCCGGAAAAGAACGAGGAAGAGATTGGTTCGCAGAGCCTGCATGAACTGATTTTAGACTTCTGACCTCCAGAACTGTAAGATTAATTTGTGTCGTTTCAGTCCACTAACTCTGTGGTAATGTGTTAAGCAGCAACAGAAAAGCAGTACATGCTTTATCAGCACGGTTTCGTTAGAAAGAGGTAAATAGCGTAGCTTGAGGTAAGGTGAAGAGATGTTTGGTGATTTTTGCTTTTAAAAAATATGGCTTTTAAATGAACTTTTTAACTTCCAGTAATTATTGCTGATAGCAAGGCAATGAAGGCTCAAAAGCTACTGTGTCTCCCAATCTCTCATTCTTCTAGTTCAGTTTACCCACTTTCTTCCCTGGATTAGTTCTTTTTTTTAAAGATCTTATTTATTTTTAGATAAAGGGTGAGGGAGGGAGAAAGAGAGGAAGAGAAACATTGATGTGTGTGTGAGTTGCCTCTCATACCCCCCAACTGGGGACCTGGCTCACAACCCAGGTATAGGCCCTGACCAGGAATTGAACCAGCAACCCTTTTGGTTCACAGGCTGACTCTCAATCCACAAAGCCACACCAGCCAGGGCTGACTGGTTCTTATAAGTGAACTTCCCAATCAATCTAAGATTCCACATCACAAACCCGCTTGGAATAAGACCTCTAACTAAACAAAGAGCACATAGCTCAATACTAACAGGAAATCTTTTCACACAACAGGTCATGTGCAAAGTACCTGTGCATACTCTATGCACACAATGGTACAACAGGTCAGGTGTAAAGCACTCGATGCATACCATGGAAGTGACACATTGAGTAAGCTAAAAACCAGGTGATTAGCTATGACCTAAGTTGACTTAACATGAAAACACACCACAGCTTGTTTTAAGGAGTGGCAGGATATAAATAGGTTGGCTGGGTTAGTTATGAAACAGGAGTGACATGGTAGGTTTTTTTTTTTATTAACATCTGTGCCATAGCTTATCCTTGCTGAATTGTTTCTATTCCACTGGTGCTCTCATTGGTGTTGCAGTTATTTTAAGACTCACTGAACAGCCTTTCCTCATAGGAAGGAGTCTCTGATAGATCCTGGCCTCTTTGGTGAACAATTTTTGTTGTATTTAGAGCTTTCTAGGCCAGGTATTTACAGGTCCCCACCTCCTCTCTTTTTAAACTGGTACATCATTATTATCTCTTGTTACTACTGTATATCCAAACCCAAAGGCAAAGGAGAAGCAGAGGGCACGCCTGAACAAGTTTGAACTGAGGTCATTCTGGGTAAGTATTAGCATGTGAATCATGACTACCAGAAATCAGTGTTTTCTTGAGACCAGGAAATACCTGAGACTAAGGGATGTGTCATAATATAAATAAATGTCTTGAGGGAAATTAGCCAGTGTATAAAATTCGGCAATGTACACTCAAATGCAAAATTATTTCAAAATTAAATAAAACCAACTTGAACTATGGTACGATTAAAATTAAAAGAAAATTCAGGTAATTAAAATTACATTTGCCATGTGAATGCAAAGGAAAAGTTAAGCGAGCTAAGAATAGAAGTATCCTAGCCAATGGGTCAACAATGACTGATCATAACCCATGACAAGGTGAAGGTGTTAAAGGTACCCCTGCTTCCCAAAACTGTGCCTTGTGCCACTTTCCTTTTAGGAAAGACCTACGTTAGTACCTGTTTTCTCCATCCAAAAGAAGCCTGAAGAGGATGCTCAGTTTTTCGGTAAAAGGGTTAAAGTGAAAACAGTGTTCAGGGTTTGTTCTGCAGCTAGGGGTTACAGAGGCACAGCACCAGCTGAGCTGAGACACTGGCAACCCCGGGCTGTGGAACTACACTCTGCACCCCAGCATCGAGTCGCCAAGGCTTGGAACTGTCTGTGAGCACCTGGGCTTTATTTCGATTTATTTTGTATATCTGTTAGCAAGATTATATATTACTGGAAAAGTGTACTTTAGATAGGTTGGCTGTGTCACTGTAAATGAAAGAAAATATAATTAGAATGGAAATATAATCACTACATGCAATTACATATATGGGTAAATGGAAAACATGACTCAGATTACCAATATTGTTATTTACACAAAACTTTTAAATCACACATATATAAAATAAGGTATGTATACAATTTAAACAAATCACTTGATTAATAATAAAGGTATTTTAAAAATTTCACCCATAATAAAAGTAGCTCTTATTTCAAGTAAATTTAAGTGTTCATATACTGGTAGGCCTGTGATTTATTCTGCCAAACCCAAAACTCAGAATAATGGAATTTTCAAGATGGATCACATGAAGCATTTCACTTACTGGCAAAGTGAAAGATAACCACCTAGTTCATCAGAAATTTTACACTGTCATCCTGCCTATCCCCCTAACAAAGCAAAATAATTTTTGGAAACAGTGAATATTCATTAACAGAAACATTGAGAGAGATATTATGAGAGAAATTCCTGAGGTCTAGAGAAAAGGACTGGCTCAAAGTCCTCTAGTAAGAGTTACAATGTGCTGGAAGTTCCAAATGAAAAATCATTCTTCCTGTAATGCCACAGGCCCAGCTATATCTTACTCTCTCTTTGCTAAAATCTTTCAACTTAGTTAACTTGATAAATTTTCCCTCCTGGAACATAGTCCTGATTTTATAACAGAAGTTGGTGGGAAAATCAAGATTCACTTTGCAGAAAATTGCTCTATAAGCAAGAATGCTAGAACACTTTTATAAAGTGAGGGATACAGGCATCATTTTACTCAAATGAGTTTAGGAAATTTTTGTTTCCTTTAAAAAATCTGAAGGGAAGATGGTGTGTAAACACAACATGTCTGTACTTGCAGAGCATGATTCTAGATATTGATATATCAGTAAAAGAGATCAAAGCATGCCGAACAATTACTAAGTAATCTTTCTTTTCATCACACAAAGATCAAGGTATGTGCTAACTCTAACAGCATCACTGCACTGACTGTGCATTTACTAATTTAAAATACATGTCTTGATTTCTCAGGAGCTCTTGGTGAGTGCCCCATTCCTTTATTTTTCCATTGTGCAGAACCACTATCAAGTCTGCATTCTGTATCGTGGAGAGTCTGTGAGCCACCACTAGGCACGTCCTCCCCTTACTGATCTCATCAAGGGCATGCTGGACCACCTGGAAGAGAGAAGGACTGGTGATCACTAGCTCACATTAGATGCTAATAAACTTACCTAAATCAAATCAATTAAGGGGATTTAATAACATTCTTTGTTTATTTGCTTATTCCCAAGGAAGTTGCCCTACTTTGAGAAATATTCATCCTATTCGACAGAAATCTAGAAAAAGTAATTATAGACATTGTAAGTAAGACTTTTAATTGGACAAGTGTTTTTGGACATGTGACAATGAATAAAAATGAAATGGTTATTTGTATGTAAGTGGTTCCAAATTCAAGGTCAGAAAGTAGTATTTCCACACATAAGTAGAATTCATTTACTTTCGTCATTTCTTTTCATAGTATTTTTTAAATAGAATTTATCTGTAAAACTTTTCTGACCAAAACAGTATCTCAGCCACAATAAGGTAATAAGGCTGTATAAAGGAAATAAGACTAGAGGTCAAAAGCAATATTTGTTGAATATATAAAATGTTCCAGATTTAAATGTATCCCATTTAAATCTGCAATAAACCTGTAAGGTGGGGCATTTTCACTTTTCTGATGAGTGAACTTAGATTTGAAAAGCTTCAGTCACTTCACCAAGGTCACATTGATAGTAACTGATGACACTGATGAAAAAGAAAGTTTTTCTTTCATAACACACTGTCTCCTTGGAAATCAAGAATGATAATCACCTACAAACAACAGAAGAGCAATTGAGTAGGAGTTAACCATATGAGCTCTTAGGTCAGACACCCACTATTGGCATTTAGGGAAGTTACTTTACTTTTCTAAGCCTTAGTGTTCTAATCTGTAATGAGCACAATGATAAAATAACCTAGTTTATTGAATTGTTAAGAGGATTGAGATAACAGCATATAGTGAACAGCCAGTAAATACAAGTTGGGGCAAATGTAGGTTTATAGTTGTGAGTATGCAAAACAAAGTTTATTCTTGTATTATTGTTACTGTATTAATTTCCATATGGACAACTGTAAATCTATGTTTGCCCCACCCTGTATTAATTATTATCATTTATTTAACCAATGTTCATTTAACAAATAAGTGCCCACTAAGAGTAGGAAACTCCTGAGGGACAAAGGATGTAGCAAAACCCAACATCTGAAGGCGTTGGCGGTGTGGGCTTCCTGTCCCCGGGCTGCCTGCTGCCTTGCCTCCTTCTCAAACGGAGCTAATCCTCTGTAGGAGATGGAGTAACCAGCAGGCTCTGACGCTGCTGTGCAGATCACTGTTACACAGGAAGGTTGGTAGACTGCCTTCTTAATTTGTTTGGCTTAATAGGACTAATAACAAAATAGAAAAGTTAAATTTCTTGTGCTTTTTTCTTGAGTGGATAAACATCAGGCATCTTTTTAAATAATGAGACAAATTCAAGAGAGGAAACCTTTCTAGAACATGAGATGCCCTGGGTCCTAACTCTCTCCCACTTCCCCACCAGCCCCTAACCTTATTTTACAGGCCTATTCTTAATTAGAACTGGTGACCCTGTGACTACAATTCTCTCCAGTCTGTTTCTTCCTTTAAACTGACTTAATTTCTTCCATGATACTTCACTCTCATATTTGATATTATATTCTGAGGTGAAAAAGAGGATGTTACCTTTTCATTCTCATTGTCCAGGGCTGAGGTGGCTTCATCCAACAATAAAATTTTGGGTTTTCGGAGAAGAGCCCTTGCAATAGCTACTCTTTGTTTTTGTCCACCAGAGAGCTGTGCTCCTTTCAGTCCAACTTGTGTGTTGTATTTCTATTACAGGAACATGCAATTAAGAGAGCAAGGCTTGGTTATTTAAATTACCATGGCAACTGTGGGCGAGGACTATCTAAATATTTCAAATTTTGCTACTCTGGAAAAATTTGTGTCCCAACAAGTGCTGAAGTGTATTGTTGTGCTTTGTTGTAAATAAATGCTAAACCAGCAGTAAACACCATCTCATTTACATATCTAATCTGATCACATGCAGCAGACTTTTGCCAGTGTGCTCCTACAAAGGAATTGTCTGAATTAAAGCATAAGAAAAAATTATTGGCAAAAAGAATTTCCAAGTAAACACAAATCTTTTTCCATTGTTACATTGCCTTCTATTTTTTGAGGTCAAAATAACTTAAAGCATCTAAGCACATGGGAACTTTTTGGTTCCTTTATTTGGCTTTTGCTAAATCCCTATCAGCAAATCCCTCCAGATGCCAGGATGCTGTTCTCAGTGTGCAGGTAGGTATCTTTCTGACTATAAGTTAGGCTGGCGTCTTGATAGTGACATTTAGCATTTCACAATGTTTCCAAAGCTCTCCTACTTACTAATGACCCCCTCCAGTGTTTCCCTCTGTAGAGGGTAAAGGAAATTTCTCATCTCCTGTAGCCTTTGTAGTCTGCTAAGTAACGATTGGTCGGTTTATTTGGTGAAAGCAGTCTCCTGCTTGTTTTCCAGATGGTCCCATTGACTGCTTCCCTCCAAGGTTTCACACCACTTTCTAGTAGTGGTAGCCAGTTGTCTAACAAATACATGCCTTTGGTACCCAGACTAGAATGGGAGGGGGGATTAGTTCTACTGGAAAGTAATTCCAAGGGTAAACCTTCTAAAAGTGAATCCTGTGGCAGATCACAGAGAAGATGCAGCATGTGATTATATGCTGTTCATTTTGTCTTAGTACATTGGAGAATTGGAATACATTGTCTCTCCCTTTACATTTGACTGCTTCAGGAGGTGCCACTCGGGCAAAGTGAGTATGAAGAGAGCCTATGACATAGTCTTATGACAAATGTGTCCACTTATTTGAAGTTCATTTTTCAATTTAAAGTACACAGTTGCTTGCTTTATATAAAACAATGCGTGTCTGAATTATTAGAGTTCAGTGAATGTGTCTTCTCCGAAGTGAAATTCTCTACAAAGAAAACAGACTTCAACCATCTCCTTTGAGATTTTACCTGGGACTGCCTCCTAAAATTTATTTTTTATGAACTTCAGAATTATAGGGCAGAGTAATCTGATAAAACAATGTCATTTATTTCCACACACTGCAAAATTTCCATCTACATTAGAGACTCCAATCTTAAACCCCAAATAGAGAAGATTGGGGAATGATAATGGGTTTGTAGCTGTTTCAGCTAGACTTGCTTAAATTGTAGATGGGTTTTTCCATGTATCTGAAGAAGGTTCGTTCAATACTATTTTAGAAATTACTTTGCATTTCTTGGCCTTCTCTGGACTGTAGGAAAATATAAGTCTCAAGGATGAATTAGATGAAAATCAAATTCAAGTGTTTTGCCTATCATTAAAAAGAACAGATTATAAATGTAGATGTGCACATTGTCTCAACAGCAACTTTAAAATGTTTTCAGGTCCTTAAACTGAAGATTTTTGTTTTTTTAATGAAGAATCATAGAGTTCCATTCTTTTCTGTTTAAACTGAAAATCTAAATCAGTTTTCTGGCAAACACTGGGATGGTGAGTGTTCGGAAATCACCTGTTTTATGAGTTCTGTCGAGAAGCGATCCAGCCATGTACAATGAAAAATAGAGACATTTTCTGAAGAAGATACAAATACAAGGAACTTTGTACACAGGACAATGACACCTCAGTCCCCTTCAAAGTAGGTACCTTGGGACCTCACACAGCTCTTCCATTCACCATCAGCTGCCCTGTCATATTTTTCTGAACCTCACCAATGGTCTGAAATCTCTTCCCTTTCAAAGGTGATTTTAGTTTTGGGAAAATCCAGAAGTCAAAGGGCACCAAATTGGGACTGTAGGGGGACTGAGTCACCTGCCTGATTTGATGTTTCACCAAAAAACTCTGTATGAGATGTGATGCATGAGTGGGTGTATTGCAATGAAGCTGCCAATCACCAGTTGCCCACAGCTGTGACCTTCTAAATCATCTCAGTAGTTCATGTGAAGGAATGTTCAAGCTTAACACAAAATTGGATACAAATTCATTGTTCTACTCCCTCAGTCAGTTTGAATGCCATGGCCACACAGTAAATATGCTCACTCACTGGCATCTACCACCCCCACTGACTAGTACAGTGAAGTTGTCATTGTTCATGCTCATTCTAGTCCACTCTTGGCTGCCAGGTTACATGAATGTCATGCACACTGACATCATTATATTAACAATGGTTGGACTTTTTCTCGAGAGACCTGGTATGAGATGCTCAAGGGCAATAGCTTCTTACTATGAAACAGGGGCTAAAAGCCATTTGGGTCCTACAGGGAAAATCAGAAAGAGTCTAATCCTCAACCAGCTGGAAAATCCTGCAGGGCCCTAGGGAAGAGTTGCAGGGTGGCTCCAGTGGTCTAAGTCCTACCCAAGGAGCCATGATGTGGCTTGACTAAGCTGCCACTGTGTGTAATATTGTGGGGACCAGGGGACATCTAAACATGGTCTGTTTCTCGGAGGAGCTTTAAGACCAAGGCTGTATTACTTAAAGTTGTCTCCCACGCCCCAGGCTGACACTTCCAAACACCTGCAGGTCATCTCCATGATACATACCATACATATATTACCCTTAGCACACTTCAGATTGACTCCTTGGTATTCACCTTTGTGAAATCCTGAGGGCTATATCTGTTTAAGCATTCCATTTTTTTTGGTTTAAAAGAAAATATACTATAAATTGTGTAGTATATTATAGTATAAATTGTATAGCAATTTATAATCCAATATATGAATATTTGTGAGGAAATATTTCATTATTCATTCTAAGTAGGATTAAAAAAGGCTACATATAGCCTCATGTCATTTTGACCACAAAACATACAAAATTTATGCATGTAGGGGGAGGGGAGGAAATTAATTTTAAGAGCTTTTGGAAATTGGAACTGGGAGTGGCTGCCTCTGAGCTGGCTCACTAATCTGTCTAGGCTAACTTAGCAGCTTTGTAGCTCAAGATTTCAGACATTCTCTTACCTCAGGGAGACCCTCAATAAAAGAATGGATATTTGCTGCATTTGCTGCTTCTTTTATCTCATCTAATGGCACCACACGGCTATTATCACCATAGGCAATGTTCTCAGCAATGCTGCAGTTGAAGAGCACAGGCTCTTGAGAAACAATTGCTATTTGGGAACGGAGCCATTGCACGTTCAACTCCTTTGCATCCACACCATCAAATAGCTGCCAAGACCAGAATGGAGAATGGTTTGTGCAGATCCAACACCGTGTCATATTACAGTTCACTGTATTCAAACATATACAAATCATAACAAGAAGTTTAGGCATTCAAGCTATTTAGTAGTATAATGTTACCCAAGGAAGGCTCATAAATCATGTGTTGCATACAAGCCAACAGTGAGAAATGACTAAAATGCCAACTCCCAAACTTACTTGTCATTTCTAGGAGTGGCCACATATTCTAGACACCTGCTCAGAGTTGAGAATAAAGCCTGCTGCTCTGTTCTAAGTTCACTTGGAAAATGAACAACCTCCACTCTAACAGGACTGTTGCATTTCATCAATTGTCACTGAGAATCAGTGATGGGGAAAAGGTGGCAAATTACAGGAGAATAACAACTAATAAGTACTAACAAAAGTCTTTGACTTCTAGGGGCTTTTTTGTGTGTGAGGAGGAAGAGGCAGAACAGGAGGTGGTGTTTGTGTCGTGTGTAATGTAGTGGTGGTTGAGGGGAAAGGATAAATGAAAACCTGAAAATAACGTAGAGTAAGAAAACCCTCAGGTGAGAAAAACAGTCTTTGGAGTTCAAAGGAGGGAGAGGTTGCATTTTGAGATCAGGATGCAGGATTTACTGGAGCTAATTCAGATAAGCCCCAATCATGAATAAGGTTTTGAGAACTGGGGTTGGGGGTGTTGAAGATAGCCAGGGAAAATAGCAGAACACCTTAACCAGGGAGGCAGAGGAAAAGTATTATCTCTCTCTTAAACCAGAACAAAATAAAGGAAGAGCCTGGATATGGATATTAGACCATTCTTCTAAACATTAGGCCTGTATTTTAAAAGAATTCCATGGCTTATAAGATCAAAGTTTCTACTGCCATAATGGTTGAAGAATCTTTGGGTCTTTCTACTCAGCCTCAAAGTCCTATCCATCATTTTTGTTACTGGTTTGCTTGTCCTCTTAGTAAAGGGATAGAATTTGTTTTCTTTCTCTTAGCTACTGTACTGTTTTGCTCTACCCAAGCCAGTGAGGATGTTTAAGCTCAAGAGACTGTTTAAGAATAGCATCACCAATCCACAGATAAATTGTATTTAAATTAGGTCTTACTATTTGTCCTTTCACGGGGTCATAAAATCTCTGAAGGAGTTGGACAGAAGTGCTTTTCCCACAGCCACTGCTCCCAACAAATGCTACTGTCTTCCCTTTCTCAATACTGAGGGATAAGCCACGAAGGATGAGGACATCTGGACGACATGGATAGAAGAAAGAGACTTCTCGAAACTCTATATTCCCTTCACATGTGTCCTGTGAAAGAAAGTTGGCAGTATTTAGAAGGATGCCTTTGAGAGGCTGTAATACATTATAGCATTCTGGCTGAGTGCTTTCTGGAAACTGTGCATGTTTCCATACTATTTTAATTTTAAACATCATATTCCTCTCCGTAGAGCTGCTGATTTCACATTGGCTTCTGTTACTTTTGTTTACATTTTTATATCTGTAATTCTTGTTGTGTTTACTACTGGGCTTCACAAAATTGCTTGAAAGCCCTGGTTTCCTTCAGATTCACTACATAGACACAGTCCAATCTGCAGATTAACTGTTAATATGGACAATTAACAATATGTGGACATTTAAAATCATAGCTGTACTTACTGGTTTTTTCCCTTCTTGACTATAGCTGTCTATAGTTGGCTTCTTTTCCAATAAAGCAAATAGATGTGCAGCCCCAGATTTGGCTCTTGAATACTCAGGTGCCAAAGCAAGTGTTTCTCCAATGGCCATAGCTCCATATGCAATTGCAGTGAAAACTCTATTGGAAGATAAAGCATTGGGATCTTAATTAGCCCCATTTCAAACAATGGCGTACTAAAAGTAAAGGAAAAAGCAGGCACAGGAGTATAATGTTTTGAACCAGACAACACCACTAATGCTAAAGGCCCAACAATGATATCTCTTTTGTAATAACTGCAATAACCTTTGAAGCTCAGGTAATCTTAAAAGTTTCTCTTCCGCACT
Source organism: Artibeus jamaicensis (assembly GCF_021234435.1). Classification (NCBI taxonomy): domain Eukaryota; kingdom Metazoa; phylum Chordata; class Mammalia; order Chiroptera; family Phyllostomidae; genus Artibeus; species Artibeus jamaicensis. The sequence continues at coordinate 223,202 of NW_026521764.1, read as the reverse complement.
GGCTGGCATAGCTCAGTGGATCAAGGGCGGGCCGAGAACCAAAGTGTTGGTGGTTCGATTCGGGGCACGTGCCTGGGTTGCAGGCCAAGTCCCCACTTGGGGACACACAAGAGGCAACCACACATTGATGTTTCTCTCCTTCCCTTCCTCTCTCTCTAAATATAAATAAAAAAAATCTTAAAAAAGAAAGTTTCTCTTCCAGTTAGAGACACAGATTAAAGGCCCTATCTAGTGAATATAAAATTTCTTAGCCATCTTGATATAAGGCTCACTTGCTTGGAAACATGAGAGAGAATTCAACTGACATTAGGAGGAATGAATGTCTGGAAGTGAGATCTGAATGTACACATTCAATATGAGTGTTCTCCCCCTTTTTTCTGCATATACTATCATGTAGTTAGACCAGATAATTGATGCCATATGATTTTTAAAAAAGACATCAAAGCACAGAGACTTTGTTAAGCTCCTCAAAACAAAACCTGATTAAAATGTTTTGCAAATGATACTTGGAAGCATATAAAATATTCATGGAAATGTAGCATACCACACGATCATGGTTAAATATTATTCCTTTCCATTTTAGACATGAAAACATTTTACTGAAATGAAAAATAATGCATCTTAGTAAGCAGAGCTAAATGTATATTTCAGCTAAGACTGGATAATAAATTTCACAGGCAACATCTAAACATCAGACAGTAAAAGGAGATCACAGAACCCAGTTGCTTGTGTGCTGTGCTGAATCACAGCAAGGTTAACAGGTGTGGGGTCCTTATGAATTTCTCTGGAGATGGCACCTATCAAGGGGTGGATGTTGATGCAATCTCTTCAGTGACCCAGACCTTAGGTCCTGACTCTCGTTTTCACAAATGTTAAACATAGTATAAAATATAAAAACACCCAGTTTACTAAGATGTTGGATGCTAAAATTATTGTAGCTACTAGTTCTGTGATGTCAAGGCATTTTAGTATTAATATTTAACAGACATTGTTTAAAGCTCAAAATGCCTTGCAAAATATTTAACACCCAATTATAAATATTGGGAGTGGTTATTGAGTTTAGGTAACACATCAGGGGTTTTTCTTTTTTATAATGCAAAGAAAAAAATCAAACTGCATCAGATATAAGCCTCAGTTTAATCTATGAGCCAGCAGGTGAGATGGGAAGATAATTGGATTATGAGTCAGGTGACTTGGATTCTGTTCCCACAGGGATAAAGGCTTTTCAGAACAATTGAGAAAATACCTTCCTCTTCTGATTTGAGAGGTCTGAAAATTTTTACCTGTCCCAAATTTCAACTATTATAAGTCAGTTAAAGCATTAGGTATAAATGTATAAAGGCTAATGTTTTTGTTACATCCCTTGTGAAATGGAAATTTATCAATAAGGGGAGAGGGACCTTCCATTTAGAACTTGGGTCTGTGAGAGCTAAATGACCAAATGCACAACAGCTCAAAAAGAGAAGTTTCAGCAGAGGAGGTAGAATACCAGTTCAAAGCCCCGATGCTGTCTTTATTGTGTACGTGTTGAGGGGAATGTGAGTGGGATGGGGGTTGATGTTCATGAGGGTTATATGGGTAGAATCAGGGACATTTCATCTCCTTTATATTTTTCCCCAGGTGCAGTAGGCCAAGGCTAGCCTGCTACAGAATCTGTCCTAACCTAGTCCAGCCCAATTCATTAGAGTAAACTAAACTGCAATTGACTTCTACTCAGTGTTTAGTGCACAGCAACCGGTGCTGTCACTCCATGTCAGAGTTAAACCACATCCTTCAAATCTGGTCCAGATACTTGGAAGCATTTGAACCAAGAGCCTACTCCAGAGAAATGTTCAGGCCAACTTCCCACGCCACTGCTTGTCTGGGGGATTTCATCTACTTGGGAGTATATAAAGAGGAACAATTTGCTATAATAACAAATGTTTTAAAGTCACTCTCATCACATTTGTTAAAGTATTAATCTATAACAATTGCCTGTATATTCCCTTCATGCCGCTAAGTAAGATGACAAGAAACATTGCATAGTTCAGAAATGATTTTCATGTTGAACTTTTGATGCATAACTATGTAAAATGGGAATTAAAAATCCTAAAATTTAACTTCCATAACTTTTTTAAGCTTAAATTGTACATGAAAGAATAAATCTTATCCACAGTATTATCCTTAAATGGATTTATACTGAATTTATACTTCTATACTGAATGTACAGTAAAAATGTTTGGGTTGGTAGGGGTTGAGGGAGAAGAGTATTGAACAGGAAGGATTTTCAGGTGCTGGGTCTCCTCTTCTCCAACCTTATGGGTTCTCCATGGGTTTATGGGGCCATTGTCACTGTATCCTCACTACACTGGTCTTTTCAATCATGTCCAAACAGTGGGAAATCCCGTTGCTCATCGTTGCTGCTGAAATACAATTTCAATTTTATAAAAGATCTTTTGGCTAAGAAGAACACAAAAAAGCATAGAAATAAATAATCCTTATTTAAGACAAATGGCAAGTAGGAATATCCTACATAGTTACTGGTTTGGGTCTAGTTTTCCCCTTTAACCCTGCTCCCATATATAGTTCGTACCACTTTGGTGACTTACTCTAAGAGGGATAACATGGGATTTGGGGGTTAGGGGTTCAGAGTGAGGGCTCTGAAGCCAGATGACTGGGACAACATACAAACTCCACCATTTATTTGCTGGCTGTGTGACCTTGGTCATGTTCTCCATGTTTCTGTTTCCTTGTTAGAAAACCAGAGATGACAAGGTTATATACATCTTAAAGGGTTATTGTGAGAATTAAATACATTAATAGCACAGGGTGCTTAGTATGATGCATAACAAATGTTTAAGTTATTATTCCTTTCATAGAACTGAAAATTAGTGAATGGCATGCTTTCTGTTGGAAAATAATATCTCACAGTTCTATAAGCATAGATTGGCACAGCAGATCAAATTGCAACATTGGAGGTCCCCAGTTTCCTTTTTCTGACTGGAAGGCAGAGTATCTTTCCTCACGGAGGTGACCATTGTAATTATTCCTATACTCACACTCGTTTCTCCTAAAATCCATATAATAATCCAAAACTCCTTTCTTTCCTACCTAAATTCTTTCTTCAACAAATGGGAAAGAGAATATACACAATTTATATTTATTTGGTACTTTGGGTTTTATAGAATGTTTTCATATATGTTAAACCATTGGATTACCTAGGAGATAAGGGCAGCAGGAACTCTTATCACTTCTTAACAAATGAGAGACTTTAGCCCAGAGAAGTCAAGGCTAGATTTGCCTAGGATCACTAACCATGAAACTTGGGACTGGAACTGGAACCTCTTTATTCATTGTTTTCCCTTACATGTACTCTTTCCAACAGCAAGCTGGCCTGAACTATCGATCTCTGCATGTTGGAGTTTGTTACCACTTGCCTCCCCTATTAGAATCTTCAGAGGACCCTAGATATCAAATCTCCCTTGATTTGTCTCCTTTAGGTCCCTCCGGTCATTGACCCCTCTATTTAGTCTCCTTATCTGTCCACCTCTCTTCTGGATAATCTCTGGGGAGGAGAGGGGCAGAAATTGGGTGGCTGCCATCAAAGTGAACACTGGAGAAGACTTGTTTTCTTGGTTTGGCTAACTAAGGTTGCTTTCCAAATTACAATGATCACATACACAGTTTTTCCAGGGCTTTCCAGCCTACCAGAGCAAAGGTAATAGTGGAAGCCTAGTTGGCTTTTCTCTTTCCCCATTATTCAAGCTATCAACCAACTACCAATATTTATTGAAAAATCTGGCCTATACTGCTCTTTTGGTCAGTAATCACATTGAATTTTCAAAATCCTATATGATTTCCTGTCAATAACCGCATTTGGAGTTTTGAAGGACTAGGCCTCAATACAAAAGCCTATACTGGCTCTGCTTCACAGGCTGCTTTCAAAGCTGTGGCTTTATTATTACTGTACTGAAGGCTGTCATGCCCGGATTCTTTCTCAGCTGTGTGCTCTACTTTGCTCCCTGCTAATACATGTAGCAAAGAAGAAGGAACAGACAGGAAAACTCTGAAGTGGGGATATGAAGCGTTAAAGAAACTTCTGCTGGTCAATAATGGTTTCTGGACAATATTGCAAAAGGAAAGTCAGCTAGAAACTAACCTAAAGGCACTAAAAATCAGACAGAAGAAAATTATTTTCTATTTCTCAAAGTCTACACATTTATAGTGAAGTAAATAGAAAGTGTTAACAGGGCTAATGGAAGCAGAAGGGGACAGTTTTACAGAATGTATGTGTATGAGAGCCCAAACAAGAGATTTTTACCTGCCTATGCATTGGTGGCAAGGTAGCAGAGTGAACATTTTATCACCTTTAAAAAAAATGCTCATTTCAGAGAAAATTCTATAACAATAGAGATGGATGGAGACAGCTTCTACTGTAAGAAATGTGTGTGTTGATCTTTAACTGGAACAGAATCAACAAAAGAAAAAAAGCAAGCAAAATATAACCAGAGTCACTGAAATTAAGAACAATCTAACAATAGCCAGAGGGGAGGGGGGAGTGGACAGTGTGAAGAAGGGTGTTCAGGAACTACTATAAAGGACAGGTGGACAAAACCAAGGGGTAGGGTGGAAGCAAGGGAGGTGGGTTTAGAGGGGGTGGAGGGGAGGGGTGGGGAGAAAATACAGACAACTGTAATTGAACAACAATAAAATAAGATAAAAAAAAAGAAATGTATGTTGCTTTCTTTTAAAGGAAGAAGTTAAGGCTGATAGTAGCCATGCTGATAAACTAATACTATGAGTACTTTAAGGATTGTGCCTCTCCCTTTCATTTCTTATGGCACACTGTCATTTCTTAAAGAGAGACAGCTTACCCATCCCTATAGCTGTAAATCACGAAAATACATGCACAGTTTACAGGTGAATAAAACATCTTTAATAATAAACTAAAATATAAAAAAATAAACTAAAGTAATGACTTCCCCAATTTTTATATAAATCTAGGAGATTTCTAATAGTGGCCAAAAGAAAACCCTAAAGTTTTAAGCAACTATGGAGAGTAGCCTGGGATTCTGTCTCCGTGTTTATATTTCTTGAAAAAATGTGATCCTCAGATTCTATTCCTCAGAACAATCTGTGATATTTGGTAAAATATAGATTCCTGGCCCTAAACCAGATCTACAAGTATCTGGGTTAGAATTGTGGGGTGAGTTTTGGGTATCTGCATTTTTAACCAGCTCCTTGATTGGAAACTGAGTTTGGAAACCATTGATCAAGAGAATGACACAAACTTCTTTTTACCTAAGGAGCATTCTAGAAGGATAGAGTATCTTTGTAAACCTCTTCCATTCAATTAACCGATTAGATAGAGAGCTATCACCCTAGATTCTGGGATGCACAGAGTCTTCTAGGCCAGGCGTAATTTAGTGTGTCTAAAGGGACACTTGTGACATATTTGTGGTGGTTGGGGGGAATACACTGGGTTTCTAAGAGGCTAGAGATTTTGGTGTTGAAGACAAATCTCATCTATTCACATTTTTGCATAGTTCTGTACTCATATTTTCCAGAGACTCTCTCTGTTTTGTCCAACTATAAAAAGCATAGGTATGCTTATTTTGTCTGTAGTCTCATTAAATGAAACTCAGAAAGTAATATGAGTTGCTCTACCTCAGATAGTTCCCGGTTTCTTCCTTTCCTCGGGGCACTGGGGAATACCAATGTCATATTATTCACTAATCATTACTCTTATGTTGATAATCTACATATGTTCTGACAGCTAAAATGCTTTGTTCAGAAATGACCCTTTTTAAGGGATTTCATGAAAAGTAATTCAGGAAATATCATATGCTAGTAGGAACAGGAGTTCTTTTATTGGGGCCTTTGATTCTCTTATATTTTAGGGTCGAAAAATAACATCAAGCAAGCTATTTTTTCCACTTATGTTAAGAGAATCAAACCATATCTAGATATTCAAATATTTAGAAAACTAAGAAGTTTTTAAAAAAGTAATTTTACAAAAAGACTCTATGAAAGTTTGTCTACAGAATTAGTAACAACAGTAAATCGTAATAACAATAATAATAAAAAATGTCTGCCAAGCAAAGTCTCTGCCATATTGAATCATGAAATTGATTTGTGCTTTGCCACTTACTGATTAAGTGACTTTGGGAAAATTAGGTGACCTCCTTGTGTCTTAATATTCCCCATCTGTAAAATGGGAGTCATAACATTTCACAGGGTAGTTGAGAGAATGAATCAGATAATGCATGACAAATCTTTAATACAGGGTTTGCTGTTACAGTCACTGTCATATGAACAGAATGGCCGGCAGTCTTGAAAGGCCCTTTTCAAGAAACACCCTGCCTGATTTCACCTGTAGGCATGACATTAATCAGCATGATGTTGAGATTGTATCATTCTTTAACTAAGAAAATTCTTTACTTAGTTTTTTTTTGTTTACTTGCTTTTAATCAAAACAAATCTCAGTATGCAGTAGACTCCCCAATAAAAGCTTGGTTGCCTTTGACTCAGACCCAGTTCTGCTGCCAAACTACTTGGTGTTAGGTGTGAGGATGTAAGGGGGGGGGAGTAGAATAATCTTGAAAAATAAGAGTGATATGGAAAAGTTGACTCTGGAAGCACATTTTCAGGAATGACTAGATTGCTTAATTATGAAGTCCAAATTTCCTCCTTTATTTTTATTTTATTTTTAATGTTTTATTTATTTATTTTTAGAGAGAGGGGAAAGAAGGGAGAAAGAGAGGAAGAGAAACATTAATATAAGAGAGAGACATTGATTGGTTGCCTCTCATATGCCCCCAACCAGGGACCTGGCCCACAACCCATGTATGTACCCTGACTGGAAATCAACCGGCAACCTTTTGGTCTGCAGACCAGCGCTGAATACACTGAACCACAGCAGCTGAGGTTCCTCCTTTAGTTTTGATTCAGTTATTAACTCAATAAATATTTATTATGTGCCTACTATGTGCCAAGCTTTTGGTTTTGGTTCTAGGGAAGCATCGGTGACCAAAACAGGTTAAGGTCTGCCCTCCCTGAGCTTACAGCCTATTCACTCAATAAATAAGGAAACAAAAAGATAATTTCAAGTAGTGGTAAGTATTATACATAAAACAAGGTGATAAAATGGAGAATGATGATGAAGAGGGGCAGGGGGATTGCTTAGGGCCATCAGCAAAAGGCCTTTTGAGGAATGGACTTAAAAGCAGAGGCCTGGATGGTGAGAAAGAGGTAGCTTGGCAAAGACATGGGGAATGATCATTCTAGGCAGGGGGAAGACCAAGTGCAAGGAGATGGTAGTTTCAAGAGCAGAAATGGCAAGTGTGGGGCTGATGTGCAGGTCACAAAAATTACAGTGGTGGATAAGGTTGGAGAAGGAAGGCAGAGGCACAACATTCATACCTATGTAAACAGAATTCCAAAATAGAAGCTTCAATAAATATTTTGGGAAAAGGCAACTTTGTTGGGATGCCATAATTAATTTCAAATGTGACTTTTCTGAAGAGCAATACTGACGTGTATTTCTTCTGGAACATTTGTTTAGCAAAGAACTCAACCTCAATGATTTACAGTCATGTTTGATAAAGCTATCTGTACCTTCAGAGTTTTATGAAGCTTCACTAATTCCAGAAGGAATGGATGACCAAAAGGCATATTTTACCTATACATTCCCAAATTCTGATAAACTGAAATAGGGAGCAATTCACTTAGGAATTTAACTCAATAGATTACCTGTGTTATATCAGTACCAGTATTTTACCAGCTAGATTGAACTTACAGATATTAAATAACAAAAAAATTAAATATTTTCCCAGCATGCCTTTCCCATATATATGATTTAAATGATAACACCTATAAACTGGACATCTTTCTGGTTAATTTAAGTACATGGCTCATTAACAAGGTTTATATATTTGTACAACTTACATGAACATGCCCTCTGGGGTCATTCGTCCAGCTTGAATTAAATAGACTCCAAATCGAAACCCCACTGCATAGGCAAAATATACAAAGGCATGGCTGAATGCATAACAGCATCCAATGATCTGTGCTTTCTTCAAGGTATTTCTGAAATGCACAAAATTTACTAAATAATGGGTCATAAGTTATACCAAGAACATTTTAATAGATGTAGAGTAAGGAATACAGAAGACTAGAAATGTTATTTAGGGGATATACATTTTCTAAGAATTAGAAAGCATTTTTATAATTACTGAAAATTATTATTGGGAAAACAGAAAATGTAATGATTTTCTCTATAGCTATACACTTAATTCAGTATAACAAAATTGCCTCTATCTACTTTTAAATGAATGGATAAGACTGAAAGGACAGTTAATGAAAGAGTTAAAGAGATTTAGTTTAGAAGTATTTATAAATATTTTCTGTCCTAATCTTTCACTAAGAGAATAAAGAGTGGAAATTAAAGGTCAGTACCAATCACAAGCATGGCTACAAAAGGGTACAAAGCTATCTCTGTGATAAAGTAACACAGAGTCTCACTGAGTATATGATAATGAGGACTAATTTAAAATTAAAAGGGTTGATCCATTTATTGTGTATATATTCATTTTAAAATGTGAACCATTTTAGAGACTCAATTTAAAATGCTGAGCAGTCTTGTTTTCTTTCTTGAATTTATTTTTCTGGTTTTCCTTCAGGAAAATAAGAAAAGGTGTGCACTTAGTAAAAGCACATGGCAATGTGGCAGGAGCTAAAACATATTCTAATGGTGCTTGCTCTCGATTACTCTTTTAGTCTTCTCTTGATGAAGTCAAATGAGAAATTATGATATGCCATTACTAGGAAAGATTCCCAAGCAAATGACTTGGCAGGCAAAGCACTGGGGTCACCAGGAGTACTGCCTTTACAGGAACAAACTCTAGTTAATGGAGTCAGTATGAATCTACAATCACCTGTGCTGAGTCTGAAGCGTCTCCTCATATGTTTGCTCAAAAGCTTTTTCTCTGGTCAGTGACACTATAGTACGTATATTTTCCACAGCTTCAGTTGCTATCTTATAAAATAGGATAAAAAGAGATAGAAATAAAGTTAGTAAAGGTCAAAATTCTCTTGGTTGTGAATTTCAGTCACTTACATAGGGGACATATTAAAGTAATGAAGTCGGTAAGTTTTCCTAATGAGTTTCTTAGCTTCCCTTTTTCTTTCCCCTAAAATAAGGTAGGAAAATAGCAGTTCAGGATAATAGGCTCAAGGAAAATTTCTTCTGAAAAGATTTAGTCCATTGATCTAAATTTAGCCTCCTTCAATTTTTTACTGAATTTCTATTTAAACTGGTTCCATAGGCTGAAGTTTCAAACGTTAGTGAGCATTATGTCCATATGTAATTATGAAAAAGAACTGTCCTATGAATTAAAAGATAATTCAACAGCAGATATAATCAAATAAATAACTATTTTATTCTAGCAGAGAAAAGCAAATTGCAACCAAAAGCCTCAGGAATATTGCAGTAAAGTAACAGGGTGTGGCTATAGAATTATGTACAAGCTTCAGCTGTTTCTTACTTTATTGTCTGTGAAACAAGATATTTAATTAAAATCTAATTGATGCTTTTTCATATTTATATAGTTTAAAAAAGGAGTAATCATGTAGGATCCAAAATGGAGACTTTTGGCTTAGAATAAGTTCATGGACATGGGAATACACATAGACTTGAAAGAGAACCTTGCTGCTTTCACATTCTGTTTCCAGACTGGCCGAGTGAGCTGTGGGACAGTGTAAGACCTAGGTGTACACCAAGTATTCTTTGAAGGGAAGTTGGGGTTATAGGGAAAGACTAAGTTGCTGGACTATGGCCAGGAAACCTGAAATCTACTCTCCATTTTGATGTTTTGTTTGAAATTCTCATTAACTTAAAAACTGAACTCAAAGAAATCTCAAATTATAACATTCTGTGGTATGCAAAGGAAATGGGTAAGAATGCTGAAACCTTGAAAAAATTTGAAATGAAGAAAAAACATGTGATCATTTTTCACATTGGAGAAAGTGTTATTATGAATTTAGAACCTTAGAATAATGCTTCTTTAAACTAATACTTCCATTTTAAGTCTTAAAAGGAAAACATATGATATTTGTCAAAAGCTATACATGCAACCAAAGAAGGAACAATATGTTTTATTTATCCATATTCTCAGTTTTGGTGTCTGAAAAATTGACTGATTTAAAGCTACTGGGAAAGCTACTGTATATTCTGTGATTAATCACACAAAAAGGAAAAATCAAAGGGCGCATGTACAACTAAAGCTCATGACACAAAAATTAAGATGAGTAAAATATAATTAATTAGTGTCCCATTAATTTGGGAGTTGTGATGATTTGCACATGGGGAGAGTTAATAAATTTTCACTGTGTTAGTCACAAATAATACAGTATGTAGTTCAGTCTGCACTGCCCAAGCAAATATTCCAAGGTGCTTATCTAGTGCAAGAAGCGTGGAAAGATCCAAGGGTCATGCAAACCCAATTTTGATGGGTCACATGTTTGACGTCCCTCTTCATGAATATTCTTGCTCTTTATAATGTGTGAACTGTGATACAGTCACTGTCTTACAGACCTTTAATGAATATTAAAATCATTTTCATATTTAGGGGATGTTTAACAGTGTGCTAAAGACATGTGAAACTGTATTGTGAGAATAGGTTAAAGATCTGGGGATGGATGGACTAGACAGGACGCTGCATTGATGTGAAGTAGCTTTCATAAGAAACAGGCTTTGGATCTCTAGCAAGATGAAAGCCAAGAAGAATAGGATAGAAGACCACCAAAAAGAAGAAGAAGGAGGCAGAAGAGAAGGAGGAGAGGAGGAAGAGGGGGGAGGGGGAAGAGAAAAAAGGGAAGGGGAGGGAAGGAGAACTGAGAAAGTAATGCACTGCTCTCAACTGAAGAAACAGGATGGGTAGAGATGGATGGACACTTGACAGGTTGGCAGGGATATTGTACAAGGGAGTCCTGCTTCGGGTGCCTGATTAGATAAAACGACATCTCTTTTAATTGTTAGATGTTATGGCACTACAATAATAATGTTTCCCTAAATCTCTAATACAAGACTATTTGCATGAATATGGTTAATCCCAAGAAGCTTAAATATGTCAAAGCATTTTCCAAGAAATTAAATAAATTGTTTATTTTAATCAGCATAAAAATGATTCTTGTTTCTAAAACCTTGTTTTAGTGACTATCAATTAAAAAATGTGCAGCACTTTGTATTCAGTAACTATAATATTTCTTCTTTATTTTGAAAAATAAAATACCCAGAATTATTCAAGAAAATTTAATTATTTAACAATCAGAAGACAGGGAATCATATGTTAGCAAATTCTCCCATGATGTGGTAACAGTAATAATGGCTTACATTACTGAGTACTTACTGTCCAGATGCTATTCTAAGTGTTTTGTACATAATAATACTATTTCATATAATTTAAAAATCTGTAAGTGGATAGTAGTATTCCCACTTTACAGATGAAGAACTGAAGTCTAGAAATGTTGATATACTTGCTCATGTCACACATTTATTAGTGACAGAATATGGATTCTAATTCAGCCAATTTGACCCCAGAGCCCATGGTCTAAATCATGCACTCCATTCCTATAACAGACCTATATCCTATCTTTAACTTGCCTGTGTGCATTTTGGTACATATATACCACTTTATAGATTCCTAAGAAAGGAAGTTAACATATTGTAAAAAAGGGATCTCTGACTGTTTTCCCTTAAATGTTATAGTGATAACAACGGTCTTTATTTTACCTTTCCAGCACGCTTAAGTTCTTGTTTATCCTTGTTGGCAAATCCAGTCATTGCTGAGGTTTCAACCATTCCTGTCAGAGCAAGTACTGGAGCAATACTCAGAATCAAGAGTGTCATCTCCCACCCATATATGAAGGAAATGATAACTGACAGTCCCATGTTAGTTGCATTTTGTGTTAAGACACCAATCCTTGAACCTGTTGCCTATAATCAGATATATTTTAGGAAAAAATATCAGTTAATTTAAAATTTATAAGAATTGCTATTGTAGTTTCTTGCAAAACAAGGTAGGCTCTTTTTTAAAAAAAGAATTTATACTTAGATTCCTTTTATTTAGAATAACCTTTTTTTTTCTTTTTCTTTTTTTTTAAGCAATGTCCCCACTCCCAAGTTGGGCCAGTAAAGATTACATGAAAACTGGCACACCTATTGGTTGGAATACAGATGCACCAAATGAGGATTTAAAAACTTTCCGAGCGAAAAGTAGAACAACAACAACAACAACAACAACAACAACAAAACAACGAATCTCCTAGCATTTTCCCCAAAGGTTTCACTCTCCCACCACATGTGGGTCCAAACCCAGCCCTGCCCCTGCCCCTGCACTGATGGAAGGCTGGCTTCTCAGCCACTCTGCTAGGGGAGAGCTGAATTGAATAACTGAGGATATTAATTAAAATGTACACTTTGAAAGGGAATTAAAAATTATATCTTGAATTCCCTTTCTGTACTTTATAACTTAATTTCACTAAGCAAAGTCCAAAGAGGTATTATCAAAGTGGAAAATAAGTTGGAAACATCATGGTATAGGGTAACAAAAAATTTAAAAATTAAATAAGTAGAAATATATTTATTACTATTTTACAAAAACCACATGTTTTTGAATCAACTATCAGTAGAGGAGGTGAAACATAATAAGGAAAATGTTAAATTCCTTTAGTTCTGGGATGAAAAATGAGACCTATTTACTTAGAAACACAGCTATAATCAACCAGTATGTCAATTCACATTTTAAAACATATATTTTACTTGGATCATGAAAGTATGACCATTGGAAAAGGTTTAGATAAAGCTAAAATTTACATCCTTCCAGACACAAATATATATATTCAAGTTAGGATTGTTATGTATATGTAGCTTTTTCTTTCTGGCTTTTATCCCTTTACATTATACTATAAGCTTTTCCCTGGGTCATTATAAATAGTCTTAAAATATTTAGATTGCTTCTTATTTTTCACTACTACTAATAAAGATGTAATGAGCATCTTTGTGTGAAATATTTGTGCTTGTATTTCATTTCATAATGTTAAATTCCTAGTCTAGAGTTATATGTTAAACAATATATGCTCTTACATTTTTGGTAGCTATTGTCTAATTGCTTCTCTAAGAATTATATCAGTTTTCACTAAAGTACTTCTAAATTAGTATTGTCATAGAAGTAACAACAATAAAAAGCCCTTTTTCTCCCCCGGGAGAAAAAACTTATTCCTAAAAAAACTTCTGTGCCTTCAGTTTCAAAATTGTATTTGGCACTGATCCACTATTTACAAATTTCTCACTAAGTTATCAAATAAAATTCCAAAAAAGTAAAAACAATAAGAACCAACACCAAACCAGCCACTAAATACTGAAAACTAAGATAGCCAGATAACCTATTTTAAGTGCCTTAGGGTATAATACACACAAACTCTAAGATCTATGAGGTTGAAGTAGGAATGTCACTTGGTAGTTAATGATGACTTACACTCTGTCTCTTGAGAGTTTAAGAATGAGATAAATGTTTTACATACAAAATTATGCAGTATGTTAAAGAAAGAGGTAGAGATACATCTCTAAATAAACATTTGAAAGCTACTTAAAATTAGTGCAAGGATTGTATATATCAGTCTCATTTCTCAAAACAATTAAGTGTAAACTTGTCAAAAATTTTAAACAATTTTGTTTATCAGATTTTTGATGAGACAGTTTTGTAGTTGAGTGTTTCTTGGTACTTACTTTTCTACAAAGTAAACTGCACTTGTATATCTTTGCTTACCCAATACATTTTGAATATCTTCTTGTGTACTTAAACTACTGCTTGAAAATAAGGTTATATACCTTTTTATATGGTATTTTAATTTAGGCAACCGGAAACTTATTGAAATATTCAGTCATTTCAACCAAGAACAGGCCACAAACCTTGCTTTTTGGTGAGGGTGGTAGAATAAGAAAAGTATGAATATATTCTTCCCTTTCCATGAAGAATTAACAGAAAATAACAGGTATTTGGTCTTGAAAAATACTATGAGAGATTGAGCAAAAAAGAAAAAAAAGAGAAGGAACTCATGTACACAGACAACAGTGTGGTTTTGTGGGTGGGAGGTGGGTGGGTGAAAGAGGTGGGGGTGAAGAGAATAGACAGATAAATGGCAATGAAAAATATAATAAAATGTAAAGAAAATAAAAAAAAGAATAATACTGTAAGGCCCAACAGAAAATGGTCTCAAAGAACCTGAGGAATTGTGGGTACCTATGGAATAAATTTAGAACTGGAATCAGAGTAAATTCAATGAAACTTCCTTAGATAACAAAAATATAGTTATTTTCTTGGAAAGTAAGGGCAGAAAATTATGGTTAAACAATTCTTTAGATAACAATTATTTCTGGAGTATCTACCAAGTCTAAGGTAGCATGCTAAATGCAGGGAATACAGTTTTTATAAGAAAATTACAGCATACAAAGAGGAATGGCTAGCAAAAAAATAATAAAGCAAAGGAAACTTAGTACACAATTGTAGAAATAAAATTCCATATGGTACAATTTCAGCTTCTGACCAACATGGAGTAATGGAATGATTTTATGCTCCCATCTAAAACGAACAAAAAATAGGCAAAAAACATGAACCAATGGTATTCAAGGTACTGAACCTAAGGCAACCAAGGGCAGAGATGGGAAACAAATAAGGTAAGTCCTATCACTGCCCCAGCTTACCCCTTGAAAGAGCATCCAGGCTGCAGAGCAGGAAGGGTGAGCTGACAGAGCCCAAGAGATGCCCCAATTTGAGTGAATGAAGCTGAGATTGGGAGAGCTGAAGGAAGCTAGAATTTGCTGCACAGAATACCAGAGAGAGGTATATGGAAAGAGAAATGTAGATATCTGCAGAGGGTTCTCCTTCATTATTCAGCTGAACAATGCATGTGTGAGGGCTCAGAATAGTACCTGGTCACACCAGTTAGACTGGAAACCTCATGATTCACAGTGTTGGGTAGAGTATGTAGGAAAGTCTTGCCTCAGTAGTAGGCTCTAGTCCTGCCTAATAAACCTTAAAATCAAGACCCAAAAGGATCACAATGTTTTCAGGTAACTTAACAGCATCCCAGAACAAAAACAGACTTACGGAAATACAAAATTATCCAACACTCAAAAATATTAAATTTGCAATATGTGACATTTTCTCAAAAACTACCAGTTATGCAAAAAAGCAGTAAATAGAGTCCATAATGAGCATGAAAAATTAATCAACTGAAACTGAGCAAGAACAGACACAAAAGTTAGAATACAATTAAATGAAGAGCTATTATTGTATAACATATATTGAAAAAGTTAGATAATGAAGATATCAAAAAGACCCACATCAAACTCTACAAGTGAAAATTTCAGTGTTCATAAATAAACTTTCATTAGAACAAGTTATACCCTTTTGTTTACCTATAGTCTGACTGTTTTAGTGCCACAATGACAGAGCTGAGCGGTTGCTAGAGAAACCGTAGTTCTCCTTGAGTTGCGCTGCTGCTCAGTGTGCTGCAAATCTGTGATGTGATTATAACTTGACTGCATGTTAAGTGCCACATGTGTTGTTGAACTGACATTTTATCCTAATTTTAAAAACTATGAGTACAGACTTCCGGGCAAGATGAGGCATAGGTGGAAACACTGTGCCTCCTTGCACAACCAAGTTTAAAGACAACAAAGTTTTAGTAACAAAAACGCAATTAAAACACAGAAAATTGAACTGTATGGAAGTCTGACAACAACAAACCATTCATTCAGATGGATAACAGGGGTAGAGCCAGTGGGTGGCAGAGCAGGGTTGCATGGGAAAAGGTGGCCGGATGACCCAGGCATGCAGGCTGTGGTTGGCAGATCCCAGGTGTGGGGTGGCAACGGGCATATCCAGTGAGGGCACGGGGTGGCTGGCTGACTGAGTCACACATTCATGTGCAGGTAAACCAGGTGGAGGAGTGAGCAGTGAGACAGACAGCACAAACCAGGGCCCTAGTGTTGGGAAATAAAGCCTAAAAGCACCGACTGGAAAAACTTTCTGGGTCGAGGGGCCAGGAGAAGCTCCCAGGCTCAACAAAGAGAGTTCGTTAGAGAGACCCACAGGGTCCTGGAGGGTGCACAAGCCCATACACCCGGGAACCAGCACCAGAAGGGCCCAATTTGCTTGCAGGAAGCAGCAGAGGGGACCAAGATCCAAGAGAGAGTAGAACACCATTGCCCCTCTCTGACCCCACCCCCTGGGTTGTGAAATACAGCCTCACAACCCAGCAACTGGGTCACCCTACCCTGGTGAACACCTAAGGCTTTGACCCTTATACATATCAGGCGTGAACAGACCAAAACATTATGGCTCAAGAAGAACAGTTCAAGGCCCCAGAGCTAATACTTCTAAGCGACCAAGAGATAGCTAACCTTTCAGATGCACAGTTCAAAACACTGGTGATCAGGATCCTTACAGAACTGGTTGATTTTAGTCACAAATTAAAGGAACAAATGAAGGCTAAACTAATTGAAATGAAGAGAAATGCATAGGAAACCAATAGTGATGGGAAGGAAACTGGGACTCAAATCATGGGAGTGGACCAGAAGGAAGGAAGAAATATTCAACCAGAAAAGAATGAAGAAACAAGAATTCAAAAAAATGAGGAGAGGCATAGGAACCTCCAGGACATCTTTAAACATTGCAACATTCGAATTATAGGGGTACCAGAAGGGGAAGAGGAACAGCCACAAGTGGAAAAGTTATTTGAACAAATAATAAAGGAGAACTTCCCTAATCTAGTAAAGGCAGTAGACTTCCAGGAAATCCAGGAAGCTCAGAGAGTCCCAAAGAAGTTGGACCCAAGGAGGAACACACCAAGGCACATCATAATTACATTAGCCAGGGTTAAAATGAAGGAGAGAATCCTAGAAGCAGCAAGAGATAAGGAGATAGTCACCTACAAAGGAGTTCTCATCACACTGTCAGTGGATTTCTCAAAAGAGACCTTACAGGCAAGAAGGGGCTGGAAAGAAGTATTCCAAGTCATGAAATCCAAAGACTTACATCCAAGATTGCTCTATCCAGCAAAGCTTTCATTTAGAATGGAAGGGCAGATAAAGTGCTTCTCAGATAAGTCCAAATTCAAGGAGTTCATCATCACCAAGCCCTTATTTTATGAAATGTTAAAGGGACTTATCTAAGAAAAAGAAGATAAAAAATATGAACAGTGAAGCAACAGGGGAGTTGGAGGAGGAGAAGGGTGGAGAAGGTACAGAGAATAAGTAGCACAGATGGTAGGTAGAAAATAGACAGGAGGGAGGGCAAGAATATAATGGAAAATATAGAATCTAAAGAACTTGTGACACATGGACATAAACTAAAGAAGGGGATGGTGGGAGAGGGGGTGTGCAGGGTGGAGGGGAATGAACGGGAGGAAATGGGACAACTGTAATGGCATAATCAATAAAATATATTAAAAAATAAAAAAACCCCAAAAATCTATGAGTGCATCTTCAACATCTAAAAACAAGAAAGGAAAAGACTTTGAATGTCCTGCTCTTAAGAAACAGTGAACTGTGCATTACTATGTGTTCTGACTAGATACCACAGTGTTGTGTTTATTATGCCATGACACTATCAATTACTAAAATATATAAAACATATCAACATTAGCAGAATAAGCACTCATCTCAATATTCTTAATCCACAGGAAAGCAACATTCAGAATAATTCAAAAATTTAAAATGAAGTATCTCATCTTAGCATAACTTTTTTGTAAGACTAAACAGTAAAAATGAAGGTAAAATCAAGCCTCTGAGTGGTTCATTTATTAGCTAAGCAAAGAAAGCCATTTATATATAGTGAGTTAATTAAATCATGGTTGCAGCAGTGGAAGCAATGTGTTTAGAGAGCATAAACTTACATTGGATGATTAGCCTTTGGTGAGAACAATTTCTCAAAAAGTTGAGAACCTTGACAAGAATAACAATAGTCAATTAAAAACAAAGGTAGATTTTTTGGATCGCTTTACCTGGTTCTTGATAGGTTGGCATATGTTACTGATACTGCTCAACTGTATGTAGGTTTTTTGAGGAGCCAATGATGAGTTTGAAGTAGCTGAAAAATTAGCTGCTATGAATAGTCTGTGTGGAACAGCTACGGGTGAAAATATTTTCAAAGTTGAAAAAACTAAGTCAGTACAACTTGAAGTGGAACCTACCAAGATGTATTATAACTGATGGTGAAATTATTTGTAGAGCAGAATAAAAGCTTCGTTGGACAAATATACATATTTTGTAGGAATGTAATATAAAGTGTTTAGTATTTTTATTCATTGCATTATTCATCAGCAAGTATTTTGTGGAAAATAATTGCATTTCATAAAGACTATTGGGACAGTAGGTACGGCTTGTTGTTGCTGAAAAGGGGTTGCAAAAAGAGACAGCAATTATGTCCTTATAATTTCATGGAATCTAGTCTTCCAAAGAATCTAAAATGGCCTCATACCTTTAGTAAAATGATATATTACCCAGAAAATAGCCTGTTGATAGATATACTGGCAGTACACCATTACCTCAGGCTGAAATAATACCAGCTAAGTTAGTTGTATTTAATCAACTATTTCAGGAATCATATTGTCCTATGACTTTATTTCACTAGCATGTTCTTCTCATGGCTCTCAAAATATCAGGCCTTCTAAAAATTGCCAGGAGAATATATTTGTGATCATTAGAAAAGGTTTCAAAATAATTTTATGTATATTAAGGAGTGTTTTTTAATCAACATTCACCCTAATAAATTTGATAAAATAAAGTGTCACTGAAATTGCATGATGAAGAAACTGAGATGAAATGTAAGTTGCTACGATAGGAAATATGGCCCTGAATTATTTTTTCATGATTCTCTAGTGTAGTGTGACTTTATGGGAAAAGAAATAAGATGGTAAATATTTTTTTCTTTAATAAAAAGAGTATCCATTCAAGCAAGGGTTTATGTGAATAACATGTTAATAGACACAGACTCAGTCTTGAAATCTTTCTTTGGTTATTTTGCTTTTTAAATTTAACAACTTTAAATCTGCCATCAGTATTCCAACCATTTTTCTTTAGCTACTACTTTTCATTCAGTGAAAATGATTTCACCTGTTCAGAAGTTCTTATGAGACCAACCTTCACTAATTGCAACAAGAAAGTTTCAAGTGATCTGAATAAAACTTAGCACATAATCATTTCCAGATGTACACATGAATCCAATTTGTCAGACATTATGGTAAATAAGATCTTATTTGCTGTGGGAAGAAAGAATACTAAGTTCTTATCAAAACTTCTAAATTTTGTGTTTTTATTTTGTTACTTTTTCTTGTTTACTTAATTCTAAGCTCTTTCACTAAGTCATTCTTGCATCTTCTTCAGTGTACTGGTTCTACTACATCTGCTAAATCTTCTTTATTTTTGGTTAAAAATATCCAGAACAGCAAGGCTTCCTTACATCTTTTATTGAGAATTCTTTGTTAGTCTTGGGACTTACCTGGTCTCCATTGTGGGTCATGTCAGTGTAACTCACACATGTGCAGTCACTTGTGTGTATGTGCACACATGTACCATATACATATACCATTTAAAATAAAAGCAATATACATACTCCTTGAATTTGTGCTATATCTATGGCCAATATTGTTGTCAAGGCTCCTGTGTTGTTTTCCTTATCATCAAACCAGGAAATATCCTAGAGAAAAAAGAAAATTAACATATGATTAATAAAAAATTTCTCTGAGTTGTCGTTTTGCTATAGTATGTCACAAGGCATTTACCTGTCTCCTCATTCACAGGTACTTAATTTTTATAAATATTGTGGATCAAATGACTTGTTTCTTATTTCACAAAGATCTATACTTAGATATAAACTGAAAACTTAAGTCCAACAGTGTGGACTCATTGCCATCATATAATATTGCTATAATAATTAATGTTAAAATGGTCAGTTTGAACCACCAAGTAATTTGTAGTTTTATTTTGCAAGTAATTTGTGGAGAGTAGTAAGGTGAGCCCTGACTGGCGTGGTGAAGGTTTGGGTGTTGTTCTGCAAAGTGTCACTGGTTTGATTCCCAGTGGTACATGCTTGGGTTGAGGGCCAGGTCCCTGGTTGGAGGCATGCAAGAGGCAGCTATTTGATGTTCTTTTCTTCTCTTTCTCCTTCCTTCCCCTCTCAAAATAAATAAGTAAAATCCTTAAAAAAGTAAGGCGATGTGCAACAGAACTTAGAAATATTTCCAAACCTTTCTACCTAAACTGATTAATAATAAAAAGCTTCCTTCCCTTTCAGACACACATAAAGAAGGTTTTTCCTGATACTTCATAATACCCCCTAGATTTTACAAGCATGGGCCATTGTGAAAAGCTAAGGAGGTGAAAGGCTGCTATAAAATGTGTGTAGCTAAGAAGCATGCAATCTGAAGGAGACAGGTTAAAAATACAGGCGATAAAAGTATCATGTTAGAACCAATTTCATTTTCAACAGCAAATAGAGACAGCACTTAGCACTTCTCAAAGTAAGGAATTCTGATTTTCTTTTATTAGCTATTGAATGTTTCCTCCCACTCATTCAAACCAGTTATATCTCTTGTGGATTAAAACTTCATGGAGACTGTCTCTAAAACATGACTTATTTTTAGCAAGTGAGAAAAAAACTGTGGTCTTGTAACAAGCCAGCCAGGAACCTGGTGCTCAGGTTAGAAATTTCTGCCAATTAGAGAAAGAAAAGCATAGCACATGGAGGGCTGTGCATTAATCATGAAGTCACATGGGAAGAAATCTCCCATGGAGGAATATGGCAGGAGCCAGAGTGTGTATAACCCTGGCATGACAGTGCTGATCTCTAAACCCCTGCATTGCAATAGTGTCCCAAAGACTTTAGGGTGTTTGATATCCAAATGGCATCCTGTAGAGATCTTGATCTGCACAGCACAGTAACTTTGAAAACACAAGCCTAGTTAAGAGCCTAACATGCTGTGCACTTACATCAGAAGCAATAATGCTATAGCAATCTTGAACTGGAAGATAATGTCTGTTTTTTATTATATACTAAAAAAATTAAGTCTACCATACATTTTCCAATTATTTCTATATTGTGACATGGCATGAATTGCATAAAGAATATTTAGATACAATAGAATGTTAAAATGTAGAAACAGAATTTATTACTGAATATTACATTCTTAATTCTATAGCAACACACAGGCATAGAACACATCTGTGACTAGTCTTAGTCATTATTTGACATTCAATCAGCAAGATGTCCAACACTGCTTTTCAAGTCAGCAGCTGTACACTCTAGGGATTGTTTTCCAGCATAGGGAATATATGCTTAAACACTTGGCAGAGTTTCTAGAACTCTGCATAGCAGGGGCTGAGTAAAAATTCTTGCTTCTTCTATTCCCTATGGTAAAACAATTACAAGTAAGGCTATCATGTCTTTTGATACTAGTTAATACATTCTTTTTTCTATCAATAATTTTACTAGAAATGAGTAGACCGATAAGTACTTGTTATGTACTTTGCCATTTAACCATCACAATTCTGTGAGGTAGATACTATGATTATCCATATTTTATAAATGAGGAAACTGAGGAACTGAGAAATTAAATAACTTGTCTAAGGCCATACAGTTGGCAAATGCTGAGGCCAGGATTTGAACTTCGGCAACCAGATGCCAGAGTTGTTAATCACCTATGCCCCCCATCGAACTGAAGCATCGTAGTTGAGTTTCATTACCTGTTTCTCCTGTTTGTTTCAGTACTTGTTACCTGAAATCCTTCTGGAAGTAGTTTTTTGAGATCCCTTAGTGATCACCATTTAATACCATCATCGTATGAATTAGAGACCCTCCCTCTGAAGCCTTAGCCACTCTAATTTAGAGAGTAATAGGAAAAAATAAATTTCAAATCTGTTGAAAAACCCAATGGATCTATAGGTGAACATTTATCATTAAGAAATATGTTTACCTTTGAAACACAATGAACAATGAATTATCCACAACCACTGAAGTCAGCAACAATTAGAACATTCTTTCAACTAAAAGGAGCTCAAGTAATCAAATAAAATATAAATTTTATACCTACAAAAGGACCACACCTGTTTCCATAAATACCTCTACCTCAAATAAAGTTTCAAAATGGTTATAAAAAATGCTGCAAGTCTCAGCATGCTTTGTAAGACTTAAAGTCTCAGGACAAAAATGAGATAATAAGAGTTAGGCAAAACTGAACATTAGGAGCTTCCCTTACTATAGACAAAAGTAAAACTGGTAAGATATTTACTAAGGAAAGGCGAAGTATACTATTACTTTCTTTTTCTGCAATTAAAAGAAAACACAGATAAGAAAAAAAAGAATACTGAAAGATGAAAAGAGAAAACAAACAGTAAGCTGAAAGGGCTGAGTTAGATTTATGAGGACATTTAAAAAGGCAGAGAGCAGAGAGGTTCTGTGTGTGTCTTTGTATTTGCATGTGCATGTTTTTTGAAGGACCAGAGTTTATGGCTTATAGATGGGTACATTCTTTTGGGCAGAAACGACTTTATTCAAGAATGTTACTGTCCTGATGTTCACATGGCTAATGCTAGGCAGGGCATTAGTGCCCATCACTAACAATCAGGATATTGGATTAATAATATCTGCTGGCTAAACTGGCTCATGGCCTTGAGATTCTGTCACTAAAAGCATACTGTGAACCTCTAGAGAGGAATTTCAAAGTAAAGTTAGAAAAAATTAAAATGTATGCTCTTTTTAAAAAATCCTTACCCAAGGATACGTTTGGGGGGTATGGGGAGGAGGGACAGAGAGAGAGAGAGAGAGAGAGAGAGAGAGAGAGAGAGAGAGAGAGAGAGACAATGTGGGAGAGAAACTTGGACCAGTTGCCTTTGGTGTGGGGATTGAACCGCAACATGGGTATGAGCCCTGACCAGAAATCCAACTTTGATCCTTTGGTCTATGGGATGATGTTCCAACCAAGTGAGCCACATGAACTGGGGCAAAATGTACGTTCTTTAGCTTAAAACATTCAGACACTCAGGGAATGTTTTAAAAAATTCCCAGGAATTGAAGAGCCTCAAACATGAAAAGATATAAATCATAAAGAAAAAAAACGAGCAGGAATTGTCAACAAGTGTGAAATATAGCATTAGTTAATTATAACTCCACCTTATTTAATCAGAGATGTGCTGTAGACATAACATAAAGTGTTCATTAAAAAAAAAGCCCCTAAAGTACTAAGTTTAACAGGAGCAAGATGTGCAGGAATTAAAACGTTTTGTGGTCCCTTAGGTAGATTTTTCTTTTTCTGGATTAAGGAGTGTCTCCACTTGTCTCTGACTTGATCTTTCTGAGCACAGGGTGTCAGGCACCAACTGCTTCTGAGCATCAGGTTGCTATGGGAAACCTCCCATTTGTTCAGCAGCATTTTGGATAGCACAGTTCTCTAAGCACACAAAGGCAGAGGAGTTTTGTTACACGGCAGTCCTCCAAACGCTACTGCTAAAAGTCACAAGATTTAAAAACTGGTTTTGATGATTTGGTTGGAGTGACAGAAACTCTATTTCTGAAAAGAAATGACCCTGGCAGGAAGCTATTTGTTCTTGCACAGTGAGCTCTGGTGACAGAAAGTGTGGTGAAGAGCTCCAGATTACTGGCTTTCAGGGTAACCCAATACACCTCAGCCTCCTGAAAGAAAATTCGAGGTGCTGAACTGCGACATTCCTGCCATTTGCTCCCATGACTCACTTCTCAAGATTATTACTTAATCCACCTAGTTTTAGTTATTTCACAAGTGTGATTGATCATCTGTGTGCAGCAGGCTGACCTGCCAACTAGACTGATGTTACCTGAATTCAGGGCTCTTCCCATTGAGGGAGAGAGATTGGATGCTTTAAAAAGTATGAAGTGAAAAAAAAAAACTTAAGGGGGATATGGTAATCGGGAAAAATGCAAAAACCAAAATGAAACAAAACTAAAAAACCTTAAGCTGTGCACATGGATGAGAACAGGGGAAATTAACTCATCCTTTTAAAATGTTCTTCAAGATATTGCAGCTCTTAACCTTTCTTTGCAGTTTTAATTTGATCTTACATTCTGATCCTAGAACACTACGTTATACATTAAAGGTAGATTTGTCAAGAAAAGTGCAAGGAACAAGAAGTAGACTCCAAACCCTGTTTCTATAAGTTGTAATTTAGAATATAATTTTGGATTTGCTTATCTTAGAAAAATATACTATGAGAATTCTGACATCAGATGCTGGTTGGAACACAAAAAGCAAGCTTTTTAAATGAGAAAGAAGAGATTATATCAAGCAAGCAAAATTTAACCAGAAACATTGAAATTAAGAACAAACTGATGGTAACCAGAGGGGAGGTGGGAAGGGATAATCGGGGGAAAAGGGTAAGGGCTGTCAGGAACATGTATAAAGGACACATGGACAAAACCAGTGGGGGTTGGGATCAGGGGTGGGAGGTGGGGATGGCTTGGTGGGGAGTGGTGGGGGGAAATGGAGACAACTGTACTTGAAAAACAATTAAAAATAAAATAAAAAAAGAAATCAACTTGAAGAAAAACTCAAAGCTAAAATATTTAAAAGAACATTGTAAGTAAAACAAAAAAAAAAGTCAACTGAACACTGACCTGATATAACATGGCTTTAAATGCCAAGTGTCTTAATCTCATGGTTAAAATTTCCCCTGCTCTGCCATAAAATAATCCCTGGAAAACAAAAAGAAAATCTGTATTTATTTTTAACTCTTTTCTATTTCTTTGTAGTAGTAACTATATTTACTTATTTATATTTTTAGTTATTATTTTTAACTCAAATAGAGAAGGTAACATAAAAAGTAATCATATGTTCAAATTTGTTTAATTCATTGAACACTTACCTGAATAAAATAACTGACAAAGCAAATAACACCCAAAATGACAAATACCATGGAATACATTTCCGCATCATGCTTTAATGTGGTTTTATCATCATTTTCAAACATCTGAAAAGGAATATATTTTTTTTATCAGGTAATTGGAGGAACATATGACAGAAAGAGAAAAAATGAAAATGTCCATTCATTAGGATTTCAAATAAATTTCAACATAATGAAATTATATACATATTTCAGGAGGGAAAGAACACCATTGTTCTATCCTCTATGTTTATTAAATATGGTAAAAACATAATTTGCTCTTAATTTTCTCACTGAGCTATATAAATATTAAATCAGACTAATGAGCCCTCCATCTGTTATTATTTTCATAGTAACTACCTGTTTGAATTATTTCCAATAACTTTTAATGACTCAGATTTCTTAGTATTATTCTATTTAGAGCACTACCTATAATATGAGAACTTTGTATATGTCCCTAGAACTTGTTCCTAAAATTAGTAATTATATATGTATTGGAATCTGTGTTGACAAAGCATAGCTGTGCAAATCTGGGAGACTGAAAAATTAACATAGCTCTAGTAAAATCCTTGAATCCATCAACTTTCCTGGGTCCGTCAGCATAATACAAAACTCTACTTCCTCTTCCTGATCTGGCTGGTAATAAAAAATGGTCATTGTCTCAACCAGTTGAAAAAAGAGCAGTTGTATCTGTCCATTTTATTGCTTCAATGCTTTAGAATGCTGATACAGAACTGGAATCAAAATTAGAAAATAATGCAGTTCCTTTACTGATTGCCCAGTCAACAAGGCCCAGCCAAACATTTCACAATAGAGGCAGGCTTATTCCCTGAGAACATTTAGTTAACCTTTCTACCATAGATCCCAATGTGGAGGTGACCCTACAAGTTCCAGTTTTCCCCTTGGCAGATCAGAATACAACAGGTCTGTTCTCTCAGACAACACTTTGTTTAAAATTGTTAAAAATATTAGCAAATTAGTTTTACTTACAGTTATGATTTTTGCAAAGATGATGGAAAATATGGGATGAACAGTTCCATTTAGAACAGAAGCCAATGTCCCCAGAACCACAGAAAGCCATTCAGACTTATTTAATTTAAAAATTTTTAATAGTGAAACTTCAGGAAGACTTGCCTATAAATAAAATACCTTGGTTAAAACCCAGTTTGAAAGCATGATAGAAATTGGCATTAGTCGTCTTCCTGTAATGTAAAAGTCATATTTTACATTATAGACAGATCTGTAATGTAAAATAGCAAATATAATAGGTGGCAGAGTAGAAAGAATTGTTAGAAAGATTTCACTGACCTCATTACTGATGGGGATCTCAAACATACAGACATCTTGCCCCAAAGTGACTATTTGTGCAACTTTTCCTGGCATTTCACTCAGTCGCTACCATTAGAAGTAGAAATTAACTCATGTGTTCTGATAGCTAAGACTCACAGAAGAAATGGCAGTCATGTTTTCTTTATTCCTGTTAAACTAGATGGAATATCATATTCTAGGCTAGGGCAAAAATCTGGGTAGGAACTGAGCAGAGACAAAAGGTAAAAGTTTTATTAGCATTTTAAGCTTGGACACTTTCCATTTTCATGAGAATTTACAGAAACATTTTCTAATACCTTTGTTAAAAGCTTGTTTGCAGCTCCCATTTACAAAAAAATTGCTTCAATATCTGACCATATTACTTACACTTGCCAAGCCTCAGTTTCCTCATCTTTCTAAGGGGGATGGTATCAATTCCTGTAAGATTGTTTTTAGAATTAAGCTTAACGCAGTATCTGCAAACAGTAAGTTCCCAATAAATGTTAGCTGTTGTTGATGTTATTATTACAGAGAAAGGATTATATTATGCAAAATCCCAGGTCTTATATAGAGAAAGCACAATGCAAGTAACTGTTCTGGTATTTGCCAGCCCTTCCAATGGGATGTGTGGACGCTGAGATAAACTTTCAAAATCTTGTGGACAGCTTTGTGCTGAGTAATTATTTTGAATAGGAAAGTAGACAGAAAACTACTACACATTTCATATATTAAAACTTTCTTATGGTATTCACTCTTGAAATAATGACATCTATAAACCTAATAATCAGTGAATTTTTCAGGAAAGACTATAAATAGTTTATCATTCTTGCTTTAATTTTATCTGGAAACAATGCACACTCTATTGTTTGAACAATAGAACTTTTCAAATTCTAAAGCCTTGAAAGTATTTTCAGGATGGGTAAACCACAATTACATTGGGTTATTTAATTTCACTATTTAGTCTTTCCTCTTGAAGTTTTCTGAAGATCATCATCACATACAGCCTAATTTTTTAGTTAGTTGACTATTCAAAAAATGCAGAAATTAAAAAAGTTGCATACTAACAACTCTTTGTTGAGCACTGAGCATGAATGTTTTAAATAAAATCACCTCATTTTGTAGTAAAACAAAGGCTTAGTGTATCCCAGGATATAACACCAGTAAATTACAGAACCAGTCAGTATATGCAAGAGGGCTATCTTGCTCCTATGGAATAATCTATCATTTTGCCTCTGGGAAAATATACAATAGCAGGTTAAGAAGTAAATATCACTAAAATAATGTTATCAAGATAGAAAATGATAAAATGAAATAAGATAAAAACAAAATAAATATACTAAAGCAAGGCATTGAAAAAGTCTTCAAAAAAATTCACTGAAGCCAAATGGCAGCCTCTCACAGCAATGCCTGCTGGTGCACTGACACAGATGGCTTCCTGTAACACTCACCTAGCAGGGGAAGCCTGTACTACAAAGGGCCTACCCTCCCCTTTTTGGGGCACCCTCCATTGTATACCTACTATGTGACCCAGTCATTCCATTTTTAGGTCTTTACTAAAGAGAAGTGAAGGCATGTACACACAAAGTCTTATATATGAATGTTCATAGCAGTTTTATTTGTAATACTCCAAAAGAGTGAATGACCCAAATTTATGTCAACTGGTGAATGGATACATAAGTTGTGGTATATCCATACTCAGCAATAACAATGAATGAAATGTAAATTCATGCAATGACATGAATAAATCTCAAAGTAATTATGTTAAGCAAAAGATTCCAGATGAAAAGAGTATATATACTGTCTGATTCCATTAACATAATTGAAGAAAATGCAAAATAATCTGTAGTGACAGAAAGCAAATCTATGGTTGTAGGAAAGGAAGATTGGCACCTAAGAGGTGTGGGAGAAAGGGGTTACAAAGGACAGGGGAACACTTCTACAGGTAATGGGTATGTTCATTATCTTGATTGTGGTGATGATTTCACAGGTGTGTAGCTATGTCTCAACTTATCAAATTGTACATTTTAAATATGCACAGATTGTTGTATGAAAATTATAACCCAGTAAAGCTCTAAAATATAAAAGATGAAATTTTAAATTCTTTGGGAAAGTTTAACTTTTTAAAAACCCTTTTGTACATTTTTACAGAATGCCTATAAATTCATATACTTTTATATCAGAAGATCTTAAAACATGCTACCTAAGTATATTTAGGAGTGTTTCATGATTTTACTACATATTTTAATATTTAGTATCAAATATTTAGTATAGAATTAGAGTTGATTTTTTATATTGATAATGTAGCCTGCAGCCTTGCTAATTCAAAGATGAGTTTTAGTACTTTTTTTTTGTGGATTCCATAGCATCGTTCACATGGACAGGACAGTTTTACATTTTCCTTTCCTATTTGGATCCCTTTATTTTCTGATGGTGTTGTGCGGTCTGGAATTTCTAGGATGATCTTGAATAGAGGTGAGAATTTACATCTTTCTTTTGCTCTAGATCTTAGTCTTTCACCCTTCAGAATGATGCCAGCTGTAGATTTTTCTGTTGATGCCCTTTAATCAGTTGAGGTAATTTTTTTTTCATTTCTGTTATGTTGAGAGTTATTGGGAATGGATGATACATTTTATCAAATGAGTTCTCTGCATTTATTGAGATGATTAGATAGTTTTTTCTTTAAAATTTTTAAATAAGGGAAATTGCATTAGTTTCTGAATGTTAAACCAAACTCACATTCCTGGGATAAACACTCCTTATTGGTAATGCATTATTCTTTTCATATATTGTTGATTGTAGTGCTAAAATTTTGTTAAGAATTTTTCCATCTATGTTCATAAGGTATATTTGTGTATAATTTTATTTTCTTCTAATATCTTTGTGTAATTTTATAAAATTCTCATTTGAGGACATGTTCACCGATTTTTAGAGAGAGGGGAAGGGACAGAGAAAGAGAAACATCAATATGAGTAACATCAATTGGTTGCCTCCCATATGTTCGCTGACCCAGAATCAAACCCACGATCTAGGCATGTGCCCTGACCAAGAATTGAACTGGTTTATGGGATGGCACTCCAACCAACTGAACCACACTGGCCAGAGCTCTTTGTCTAATTTTGATGTCAGAGTGATGTTGGTCCCAGAGAATAGGAACTCCTTCCTCTTCAATTTTCTGTTTGGTAGAATTCACAGTAAAGCCAGTTGGGCCTGGAGTTTTCTTATAAAGAAGATTTTAACTACAAATTCAACTTCTTTTTTATAGATGTGAGATTATTCAAATGATTAACATATTTTTGAGTAGGCCTTACTAGTTTATGTCCTTCAAAGAATTTGTCCATTCTATCGGAGTTGTAGTACTTGTTTGCATAAATGTTTCCATGTGATGGCATTAATAGCTGCAGAAATGTAGTGATGCCAGCACTCTAATTCTCAATATTGTTTTCTGTCTAAGTTCTACTTGCCCAGTCAGTCCAGAAGTAGTCAGTTTACTGATGTTCTCAAAGAATGAGCTTTGGATTACATTGATTTTTCTTCTTTAAAATTATTGTTTTCTTCTAGTTTCTTAAGAGGGAACTTTATTAGTTTATTAATTTGAGATCTTTCTCTTTTAAATAATATAGGTGTTTAGTAGTATAAATTGCTTTATTACCCCTTTGTGCTTTACCCCATACATTTTGAAATTCTCATTTTTTGTTCAGTACAAAATACTTTTGAATTTCTCCTTTCATTTCTTCTTTGATTCCTGCATTATTTAAAAGTGAGTTATTTAGTTTCCAAAACCTCAAGATTTCCCAGGCTGCATTCTGTTTTTGTTTCTGATTTTATTCTATTTTGTGCTGAATTTTTAAAAGTTCATTAAGACTTGTATTATGGCCCAGAATATGTTCTATCTTGATAAATGTTTCAGGTGTACTTAAAAAGAATGTGTATCCTTCTGTTGACAGGTCTGGACTTCTCTAAATGGTCAAGTTGGTTGATAGTGTCATTAAAGTCATTTATAGCTCAACTGAACTTTTGTTTATTTGTTCAATCAATATTTAAGAGAGGGGTATTTAAATCTCTGAATAATATTGTGAATTTGTCAATTTATCTTTTCAGTTCTTGATAAACTGATGTTTTTATAATTATGAAATAACCCTCTTTATCCCTGGTATTTTTTTTTTGCTCTGAAATCTACTTTGACTGCCATTAACATCACAGTCTACCTTCAATTATAATAATATGTATCATTTTAGAACCTTAAAATAGAATACTTTCATTTCTCCCTCCTAGTCTTTTGGCTATTTTTTGTACATTTTCATTTGTATTATGTACCCCACACTGTAATGTTATTTTTTCCTTTAAAATGTAAATTATTTTTAAAAACATACTTAAAAGACAATTATTTTATATTTACCCATTTACATACTATTTGTGATACTCTTAATTTCTTTAGTATAGATTCAGATTTCCATCTGGCATCCCTTTCCTTCTGCCTGAAGAATTTACTTGAACATTTCTTGGAGTAGAGGTCTGCTGGTGGTAAATTACTTTAGCCTTTTTGGTCCTGGAAAATTTTATACATTGCTTTTATTTTGAAAGGCATTTTTCTGCATGTAGCATTTGAGTTTTTTTCTTTTCAGTACTTTACAGATATTGCTTTATTGTCTTCTGGTTTGCATTGTTTCTAATGAGAAATCTGTGTTTTTTCTTACCTTTATATATATTGTGTTGATTTTCTCTGGGTGCTTTAAAAATTTTCTCCTTATTACATTTTTTAAAGCAATTTGATTATGATGTGCCTTGAGATAGTGTTACTCATATTTACTGTACTTGAAATTTATGGAGCTTCTTGGATCTGTGGGGCTTTAGTTTTCACCAAATTCAGAAAATTTCTTTTCATTATTTGTTCAAATGTTTTTTTGTTCACTCTAGCTTTTCCTTTGGGGACATATGAAATATAGTTGCAATAACTCTTTAATATTCCCACTAATTTTACCAAGTGTGCTATTCTTGAATCTATTTTTATTAATAATTTTTCTTTTCATTAGGAGTACTATTGTTCTTCATTTTAATTTGCCTGATGATTTTTGATTGAATGCCAGACATTGTAAATATTTCTCATTGGCTATTTTAAAATTCATATTGAGCCTTGTTCTGGGACACTTTAAATTACTTAGGACCAGTTTGATCCTTTTGAGTTTTTCTTTTAGGCTTTGTTATATGGGCCTAGAGCTTGAGTTTAGCCTAGAGCAAATTTTTTTTCCTCTCTCTGAGGCAATACTTTTCACCTCCCTCTCCCTCCTCTCTCTTTCTGTCTCTGAGAAGTTTTCTAACCTCTCATTCTTTGCTCTGAAGACTCACCTACTTTTGACTACCTAGGCTGTGTCTGGGTTTCTCCTTCCAGCTCTGAGGCTTGGAAACTACCCAGGAAATAACCTGGGTCAATGATAAGGTTCATCTCATTTTTCTTCCCTTTCTTAGGCGTCACTGTCTTATTCTGCCTGATGTCCAATGTTAGAGAACTGTTTCATGTATTTTGTCCAGTTTCTTAGTTGTTTCAGGCAGGAAGGTAAATCTAATCACAATGAACCATAAATAAAACTTGGCTGGAAGTAGAAATTTCTAATTTCATCTGGTTTTCACAGCAATTGACACAAATGAACTCTTCCTTTTTTTTTGGTAACACTTTGCGTAGCTGGCTTGTATGAAACCGCCCTCTCCTGGATTTTCTTTTATTTTCCAGTCGTTCTTTAAGCTCCTTTACTGGCTACTGCTTTTCAATCTGAATTTAAATTTTGCAGTGTTCTAGGTCTCAATCTCATTCTACTTACTTCTCCACCTATACTGTATTTCTCCTTAGACAGCTTTAGTCAGGCCTATAAGGTCCCTTATTTAGTCACCATCATCTCTTCCCTGCTGTGTTATCCCTGGTCCACTCAGGCCCCAAACACCATTTCCACAGAGCAGCCACATCAAGTAAATCAGTTCATGCACTCTTCTGAATAAGACCCTTTCATGCAACAGTTCTAACCTGCTTTGTGTGGTGGAACCCTTTTGAACAATGGTGAAGTCCATAGACTCTTTCCCAGAAGAGTTCGCAATGATGTACTAAAATAACCCACAGATCTCAAAAGAAGCCAATTATGCTGAAATATGGCATTCAAAAAATTTAGCAAAAAATTATGATTGTTACAGTTATGAATATGCTTTATTATTAGCACATTAAATAAAAAGATCTAATAGTGATGAGTGTAAATAGATCTGAGATGTCTAAAATAACTAATATGATATGAAAATTTCTGTGATTTTCATTGGTGACATCACAGGCACTGGTAATTCTACTCTACTTTGTTGTTTATATTCATAATAAAAGTAAATTAAATTTCTATCAAGGATAGGTGGGGAAAAATTTTGTAATTTTTTCCCATTTAGGTTCACTGCCTCTCAGTTCTAACCAGAGATTCCTTGTGGGTCACGAACCATTAATTAAAATCCTGATGGCTTTCTGTTTGAATAAGAAAAGTGTCCAAAGCTGTTATTATGGCCTACAAGACACTACTTGATTTAGTCCCTGAGTATCTCACACACTTCCTCTGCTTACCCCTCTCTTCTTTAGTCACTATAACCCCCAACTCCAGGCCCTTATATTTGCTGTTTCTGTACTTAAGATAATATCACCTCTGTCCTTGTTATTAATATAACCAGGTCCAAATTCACCCTTTCGCCTGACAAATATTTCTCCTTTAACAAGTAGTAAGATATCAAGCCCTGTCTGCAGAGGGTACTGGAAAGATACTGCAGGAGGAAGAAATTATTCTCCCTACGCTTTCTGGTAGGTCACTGGGAAGGCTCCTCCAGGGTGAACTTTTTCTCCAATATTCTGCCTGCAGTGTTTTCAGAACAAGGTGCCTGTGCTATATAGTTTTCTCATATGTTTGGCTACCAAGTACTTTCTCTAGCTCTTGGCTTGGCCAGTAAAGGTATAACCATGGGTCCAGACAGCACGGGTCTGTTTCAGCCAGATCATCGATGCCTGTATCCTCCTATACACAGCTTTGTTCGCTTGGGCGAGGAGTACTTACGCTCTTGCTTGCTTCCCCACTCTTGCCCCCAGGCTTTTTCATAGTCCACATCACCTTTCTTTAATCACCTTTATATTTCATACCCCTCAGTAATACTCTCTTCAATTCCCGCTCTTATTTCAAGTCTCATTTCTGTTTCCCCATTCGGCCTCCCTTTTATTAACATGCCCAGCACCACTTTGGGCCTCAGCCCATACTCTGAACATTTTGCTCAGCACTCTGTCTGGTTGTACCCTAGGATTAGACCACTAGATCCTGTATGTACATGCTGGTGCTTATCTGTGTCCTGGTAGTGGAGTGGATTTGAGACTTTATATGACCCTAATTGATCTTGAGCATCACTGGTAGTATCTGTATCACACTTGCTGAGCCACTGTTTTAACCCATGGTTAGCTTCATAGGAAAGAGTGGCATAGCATTCTCATGAGATTTCTTGTTCACACAATGACCTCTGATGAAAATGCAGTCTTACCTGAGGACCTCTTTCTCATAGTGGATGCTAGAGTGAAGTTTGGGAAAGACTTATGTTTTATCAATTTAGTGCTCTAGTAAAATTTTATCATAAATAAATTCTAAATATTATAAGGATTAAATAAAAATCCATTGGAGAACATGGTAAAACTTTTTGATAATTGAACCATTACCTCTTTATGTTGAGTAGATTCCTCAGACTTGTCAGTAAAGTCTGACTTGATGCTATTCATGGAGCACAGAGGAAGAGAGTTGGTATTTTTTTCAGAATATGCCATTGATTCCAATTGTTCATCAGCCTTTTTAATATCCTGAGTAATGAATACACAGGTTACCATTAGAATAATGCCTTAAAGATTCAAAGGAACTTTATTAAACACCCCTCTAAAACTATATTTTTGTCTCTGTTATTGAAGTGGTATTCTCTTATTCTCGTGCAGGTCTTGCTGAAGTTTCCAGGCTTCACAGAGAGCAAGTCCAACTCATACTAAAATGTTAGTGAGTGATGATAACTTATTCTGCCTCCACCCCCTCCCCAAAGATCTGTATAATTAACTGGAGAAAATAATGCCTTAATCCAAAACAATTCTTTCACCAGCAGGGACAGATCTTAGTTAAGGGAGCTTTGTGAGGGAGATGACTCAAAGACACTCTTTCTGACCTCTTCTTCCTGGTTTATAAATTTGTAACATGTAGTTTATAACACTTAAATGTGAGGCTTCCCCTGAGCCTGAGGGAGATCAGAGGAGAATAATATGTTCCACGCCTGCTACTGCTGCCCATTGCAAACTGATCAAAAAGCACAATTGCTGAGGCCAGCTCATAAACATAAGAAATTCCAAAAATATCAAGTTAAACTTAATGAGACTTTAAATTATAGGATAGGGTAAAGCTCTAGACCAAAATGCTCTGTCTAGTTTTGTTCTTCTTGGTATTTAGGGAAATGAGACCAGTTTTAGTGGTGTGAGTAAATAAATTTGACTACCCCATGAAGAGCAGGGAGGAAGGGGACGAGACAGGAACGGAAGAGGACCCCAGTGAGGATGATTGTGGCTGAGATCAGGGTTGGGAGTGGAGATGAAAGACAGAGGTGGATTTGCGTACAAAGGCGAATACGCACATGAAAGGCTTCCCAGGGACACCGGTTCTTTGCCAGGCTTAACAACTGTTAATCAGTCTTCTCAAAGTACAGTGAACTTTAATCATTCTTATACTATCCTAACATCTTTAATCAGACATTCCTTTATGCTATTACTTTCTTTCCCTTTAAAAAAAATTTCTCTACCAAGAAAAAAAATCTTTTATTTGGCTTTGTTCAGAAGATACTTACTTTGTGACAAGTTTAAAATAAAATTTTGACCTCTTCTCAAATTTTTCTAAGGTGTTTTAATGGGACAAAGACAATTCTTTTTCTGGGAAGGCTGCTAGACAAGGTAAGTTTTGGTATGTATATATTTCTACTTGTTTTGTTTCATTTTCATGTGGGAACTCACTAAAGGAATATGTGACAAATAATTACAAGACAAATAATTACAGCATTAGTCTCCATGGTTTGAACTTTTCTGAAAAGTTTGATAGAATAATGCTAATAATATAATAAACTTAATTATGTCAACAATAATTCAAAGCACTTTACATGATTTAATTTAACACTCATAGAAATTCATGAATAGGTTACTATTATTTTCCCCATTAGAGATTAGAAAACCGAAGCAAAAAAAATTAAAATTACTTGCTCAAGGTTCAAAAACTATTAAGTGGCTGAGTGGGGATGCCGGTTTAAAATACGTAAACATTACCTGCGACATTGCAAGTGAATAGTATAGGCCTTGTTGTGCCATCAGTTCAGCATGAGTTCCTTTTTCCACCACCATCCCATCATTCATGGCCACAATCACGTCGGCACTTCGGACAGTGGAAAGTTGGTGTGCTACCACAATTGTTGTCCGGCCTTTGCTGGCCTACAAAACAGTGGTTATAGAAAAAATTATAAAAATAGTAGAAATAACAAACTCTTTAATATTCGAGAAACTGCTTGTCATATTTTACATGTCAAAGAATGTCATCTTTGGGTATAGGAATTTAGAAACATTGATAGATTAGAAAGGCCAATAAAAAATTAAAATAAAAAGAAAGTCAGAAAGTTAATTGGATTCCATATTGGTGGATTTATAAAACCACGATATCTTAGAATTAGAAAAGCAAGTAAAAACCATTTAATCTGAGCCATCTAAGAGCTATTTGTATAGTAACTAAAAGTAACTAAGTAAGTAACTTAAACTCAATATTCCTCATTTTCTTTGTCTTTAAAATCATGATATTTCTTAACTAAGTGGGTACAGA
The DNA here is from genome assembly GCF_021234435.1 of Artibeus jamaicensis. Classification (NCBI taxonomy): domain Eukaryota; kingdom Metazoa; phylum Chordata; class Mammalia; order Chiroptera; family Phyllostomidae; genus Artibeus; species Artibeus jamaicensis. The sequence continues at coordinate 187,064 of NW_026521764.1, read as the reverse complement.
TTCAAGGTAATATATGTTTTTAACTTTTTTACAAGTATCCTACACATGTGAAAAAGTACATATAAGTGTACAGATCAATACACTTTCACAAATGGAATGCATAGCACCCAGGATGAGAAACAGATTATCAGCACCCTGAAACTCTCTCGGCCCTCTTTCAATCACTGTTGTCCAGCTCACACACACCAATGGTAAGCACTATTCTGATTTTTAACAGCATAGATTAGTTTCAATTTCTTTGGGTATTTTATATAAATGGAATCATGTAGTATGTACCCTTTTATGTCTGAGCATCTTGTTTAACATTATGTTTCAGAGATTCATCTATTTTGTTGTATATAACTGTGAGTCTTTCATTCTTATTGACAAATCATATTCCATTGTACAAACACATGATTTATTTACCTGACCTACTGCTGTTTGACATTTGGGTAGTTTCAGGGCTTTTTTTCTCCCATAATAATTTTATGGATGTTTATTTGGTGAACATATGTATACAATTTACTAGTTATATACCTAGGAGAGGAATTGCTGAGCCATATACTCAGCTTTTTGGGATTCTGACAAACAGCTTTTCAAAGTGGTTGTCCAAATTTATAAACCTCCAAAAGTACAGGAGAATTTTAGTTACTCTATATTCTCACCGACTCTTGGTAAATTCTGTCTTTGTCTTGTTGGTTAGTACTATCATATTGTGGCTTTTATTTGCATTTCCTGATGATTGATAAGTTAAACAACTTTTCCTATGGTTAGTGACAATCAGGATATCCTCTCTTGTGAATTGCTTTTGCTTATTTTTCTATTGGAACTGTTTTTTTTTCTTGTCAATTTTCAGGAGCTTTTTATATATTTGACATATGAGGATTTTGTCAGATATTATGTATTACAATTATTTTTCCTTTAAATGGTAGCCTTTTCATTTTCTTAATGGTGCCTTTTGATGAACACAATTTAAAACTTTAGTGGAGCCTAACTGATCAATATTTCTCTCATAATTTATGTTTTTTAGTCTATCATATTCAAGAAATCTTTACTTCAGTGTCATGTAAATATTTTCCTATCTTTTCCTTTACAATCTTTATCATTTGCCTTCTCTACTTAGATCTATACACCATCAGAAATTAATTGAGTGTGGTGTCAAGCAGGAGTCAGTGTACATTTTCCCCATACAGTAGTCCTCCCTTATCCAAGGTTTCACTTTCCATGGTTTCAGTTGCCCTGAGTCAACTGTGGTCCGAAAATAAAGAATGGAAGTTTTCAGAGACATTTTGAGAGAGATCACATTCATATAATTTTTGCTACAGTTTATTGTTATAACTATTCTATTATTAATGGTTATAAGTCTCTTATTGTGCCTGACTTATAAGTTAAACTTTATCATAGGTAGTATGTATTGAAAAAAACACAGTATGCATATGGTTTGGTACTCTCTGCAGTTTCAGGTGTTCACTGGGGGTCATAGAACATATACCCTGCAATTAAAGGGAAAAATGTATAAGTTAACTAATAGTCCCAGCAGCACTTTTTGAGAAGACCATCCTTTCTCTGTCGCACTGCGGAGCTCTCTTTGTTATTAAGTCAGGTGACCACTATTTTGTGTCTGTTTTTCTATTCTGTGTACTGTTCTATTCATTTTGTCTTTATAACACCAATACTACATTGTCTTAACTACCATAAATTTAAAATAGGCCTTTGTATCTATTTACCTAAGTCTTTCAGCTTCATTGCTCCTCTACAAGGTTGTCTTCATTATTCTTCAGGTAATGTAGTTTTGTAATTGCCTAACACAATATCTGATACTGTGGGCATACTATAGGCACACTAAAAATTTTCTGAGTGCTTAAGAACTTCTAGCTAATGTTATTATTATTATTAACACTATGGTACTAATATATTACTCAAATTGACTTTTTATTCTTATCCATTACAGAGAAGGAAACTGGAATTCAGAAAAGTTAAGAGGCTCAAGGAATCATCTGGTCACTGGAAGGACTGGTACTAGAACCTGGTACAGTGTACTCTGTTCTCTGAAAAGGGTCTCTCTATTGCAGAATATATTCTCAATGAAGCAGATGAGTATTTCTTTCAAACTCTTCTATTCCAAATGTATAAGTGAAGAAAACTTTTTTGAGAACTTTTCAAAACAACAGTGATTGATAGGTGGAAACAGATTTATGATGTAATGTTATATGCAAAATGTAGGAAAATATATTCATCATATTATAACTATGTTAAATATCTATCCATAGAAAAAGATACTTATATAGAAATATATCAAAATATTAATAGTGCCTGTATATATAATTATTGGGCCTATGGATTGTATTCTTCTTGTCTCAGTTTTCTCAATTTTATTTACTAATATACAGGTATTACAATTTTGTTTAAAAGCAATAGAGCTAAAATAATTTGGAGAAATATGTTCTATTTTTTAAAAGGTTTTGTTCCTATTATATTTACAGACAGATACAGGAGCAACAAATAAAAGTTATGAAATACTGAATAGTAACACTGTTATTATTAAAGGTCTTTTTTTACTACTTTTATAGTACCTTACTTACATTCTGATATATTTAGCTTATGTTGAGGTGACCATCTAAAGTATCATCTAAACCAGGACACTCTTGAGCGGGACAAACTGGGAGATATGGTCATGTAATTGTAACTTAAAACCCTTTGAACTGATGGTCTATTGTCAGGAAAGTAAAAGGGGAATCATATATCGCTCAGGTTAAAAATGGCAATAGAGAAGTGGTGACTACCTAAATTAGACTTTAAACTTGCTTTGAATAGTGTCTTCATCCCCAAATAGTACTGGGGATGAAGACACTAGAAATCATCAAAACTAGGCTTCCATAATAAGCAGACATTGTTATTAATTTTGGTTTTTGAAATATACTATATATCTGTAAATGTCAAACACAGATATAGTTATGTCAGGAATATATACATTCATATATACATACACTTGATGTGCATGTGTGTGTGTACATACACATTTCATACTCCACCAGGCCAACTAAGAATGTTATCATTTGGGTTAGGAATGAGGATTGATGCCTAAAGTTCAGCAGTGAGCATAAGTCACTGTATCATAGTCAGTCTGAAGTTCCTCCTAGTCATGATAGCAGTAAAGGGACCCCTAGCAGGACCAGATTCATGAGTATATGAACTATGTAGTTGCTAAAGACCCATGCTTAGAAGGGTCCTGCTTTTGGCTTAATGCTTTGTTGCTATCTTGCGATTCTTTTTTTTTTTTTTTTTTGATGCTGAAACCCAGGATTGACATCTTGCAAATTCTTAATTTTGAAAAAGAAACCCATTTTTATTTTTCACTGAGCCTCACAAACTATGTAGCTGACCCTGACCATTAGTAAAGGTAAAAAGGTTTCCAGGTAGGTGTACCATAATTTAACACAAGGATGGATATTAGGAAAGTCCTTTAAACAGGTAAACTTAAAAAAAATAGTTTGACATATATCCAGTGCAGGGTCCTTTCTTGTCATGACCTCAGTTACATTCTAATAATCAAACTCAAAGTATGATTCAAGGCATTAAGTTCAAAGCATCTAAATTTATTTATATTTAACCTGCATTTCCTGCCACATAGAGCAGATGGGAGAGATTGCCCTTATCAGCCCAATGTTTCAGATATTCTTTCTATAAATATGAAATTAAATAATACAACTAGCACCAAAATTTCCCTCGTTTTTTTTTATTTTGAAAGGAGGTCATTATCTAAATTGCTTAGATATTACATGAATATCTAAGCAATTTTCTTAAACAACAAAGAAGACTGATGATGTAGGAATGAAGTCCACTGTTTCAATAAAAATTCATAATACAGTTTACTCTGACATATAATGATGAGCATAACTCTTACTGTACTACATGTTAACTATATGCAAATTGTAAACAACCTCATAGATAAGACTGTACAGCAGTGGTCCCCAACCTTTATGGCACCAGGGACCAGTTTCATAGAAGACAATTTTCCCATGGAATGTTGGGGGAGGCAGGGAGACAGGAGGTAGAGTTCAGGAGATGCGAGCAGCATCCATGGATGGGGAGGAGAGAGGCTGGGAATGCTTGCTGCACAGTGAACCATGTTGCTAAAGGAAGATCTAATTTTCAAAATTTTTTTGTTATTTGTGTTCTCTAGAGTCACAATTCTTAGACTTGAATCTGGTTCCTGCCAATATCTGGGTTTGTGGTCTTAGATGAGTTTACCTCCCTGAGTCTCAGTTTGCTCATTTGTTAAATGAGGAAAAATCATGCTACCTGTATTTTAGCATTCTTGTGCAGATTAATGTTCTTGGTATCATTACTTGTACATGAAAAGTTTGTAGCAAATACTAGTTTTTAAGTTATTAATTGAATATCTTTAAGCTGCAGACCCTTGACTATTTATTCAGGCCAATTCAAAAGATAAGACACAAAAAAACTGTACTTGAAAAATAACTAAATAAAATAAAGAAAAAACAAAACAAAACAAATAAACAAAAAAGATAAGTTAAGGTCCTTGACCTTCAGAAGACTAATAAAGGAGGCAGAAAACAATTTAACAAAGTAATAAATCTATAATAGAAGTATATAAAAATACTACAGAAGCACAGAAGTGATTAACTGTTTAGCTGAATAGAGAAAGATCGCCAAATCAATGACTTTTGAGTAGAGTCTTAGTGAATGGATAAAAGTTTGTCAAATGGGAAAAATAGAGGAAGGGCAATTCTAACAGAGGATACAGCAAGACAAGGCAGTTGGTCCCAAAAGAACCTGGATTTGTGGGGAATAATGAGGTGCACGTACAGTAGAGGTTGTGGAAAACAGAAGAAGGTTATGGGGCTAGGAATAGAATTTAGGGCTAGTTCATGTAAACCAATGTTAAGGAATGTTTTTCCTGTAGGGAACAGAATTCATTGGAGATTTCTTTTTTTATTTATATTTTTAGAGAGAGGGGAAAGGAAAGAGAGAGAAGGAAAGAAACATCAATGTGTGGCTGCCCCTCATGTGACCTGGCCTGCAACCCAGGCTGGTGCCCTGACTGGGAATTGAACCAGTGACTCTTTGGTTCACATGTTGGTACTCAATCCTCTGAGCCACACCAGCCAGGGCTATTGGAGGTTTCTGAACAGGGCAATAGTGTACATAAATGAAAGCTGTTATTTAAAAATTACACATCACTCTGTAGTTACATATGGATGCAGAACTTTTAAGGTCTTTTTCTATTAGATTTCTATCTTTTTCATACAGGCAGATCTTAGCATATTTTCGAGACTTAAGAGGTTGTATAATGATCAAGGTAAAAATGATTGATGCTGTAATGAATAAATATAGACATAATATTCTGAACTTTTTATTGCTCTTTTTTCATTCCTTAAGACAAATAAATATATATATGTAATGTATATTACATATATAAATGTTAATTTCAGGTGATGAACAGTAGTCAGTTCTGTTATCTGTAAAAAAGAAATCACACCCTGGCTGGTATAGCTTAGTGGATTGAGCATGGGCTGGAAACCAAGGGGTCACAGGTTCAATTCCTGGTCAGGGCACATGACTGGGTTGCGGGCCAGATCTCCGGTAGGGGCCATGTGAGAGGCAACCACACACTGATGTTTCTCTTCCTCTCTTTCTCCTTCCCTTCCCTTCTCTCTGAAAATAAATAAATAAATCTTTTTAAAAATAAAAAGGAAATCAAAAGGCCATAGAAACAGTCATCCACCAGTAAACCAAACAATGTTATAGGTTAATTATTATTAACTACAGATGGCTAAGGTTCTGTAACATTTCTCTCTTTGGTTTTGCTTACACAGTTCTGTGAGCTGACTGGGAAAGTGTGCTTATTTTCCTCTGAGAGACTGAGACACAGCAGCTCTGAGAGGTGAATGCCAGGCCACATAGCAAGGCTGAAACACACACTGAGGTCCTCTGAACATGCAAAGAGCATAAACCCTGCCACATCTGTTAGGTGTCTTCCCATTAATGTGACTAAAGCTCTTCGCATTGACTACTTCTTATACCTTGCAAATTTCCTGTTCCTGTACCTTATACTAGTACTAAGGACAGGCTTTCATTCAAGTGAACACTTTTGTAACAGTTTTACATGTGAACAAAGCTGACTTATTTAAATTCCCTCTGTTGAAATGTAGGTAATAATAAGAATTACTGATCTTTAATACTGATCTTCCTGATTTAAGCATGCATACCAGAGATCTATTTTTGATTGTATAATTTACAATATACTTTACATATAAGTTCTTTATAATATAATTTACATATACTTAATTTACACAATATTTACAAACTATACCCTCCGATAGCTTATGTATGATTCCAAAAATGGCCTTTTTTGAATTAAAAAAATAAATAAATTGATTTAAAAAGGAAAATACCAATGTAGTGCCTCAAAAAATGAAGAGTCAATTGTATAAAAGACAGATTCTGCTTTTAAGCAAGATGGAATGTCAAGAATAAGATTTACCTTCTGATCTGAAACCAAGAAAACAACTGGAAAAATATATGGAAAAATGGTTTTTAAAACACTGAACATTATTAGGCAGTGAGACACAGTGATCCCTGAGATACTTGATACACAGAAGATGAGTACTATAGCTCCTCACCATCATAAACGTAACCTAAAATTGATGTACTAGCCATAGGGAACAAAAAAAAATTCAACATTAATTAAGACTTAAAACACAAGAGATTTTGGAAGCTAAAGTCCCCTAGAAAACTGATCAAAGAAATTTGAGCTGATGCTTTTTCTTTTAGTAAGAATTACTATAAAGATTAGAGAATTTAGTGCAATCTATTCCAACATTGTTTTTTTTTTCTGAATGCCTCAAAGTAGGTGTGGTAGATTTCCAATATGCCTTTCTCACTATTATTTCTTCTACAAAGTATCAATTTGAAAGAATTCCCTAGCATCTCCTCTCCTCCTTCACAGTTCATACAAAGCTAAAAGCTAAGCAATTAGCTATTTGACCAAAGAAAGGTCAACAGGAAGGTAGGCTCTACTTGACACTTTGCTGGCATTTTTCAGATTATTTCACAATTCCATACACAACCATAAATCACCAGGTAATTATTTTGGACTTTGAAATAGAGGGTAATTTAAAACACCCTTGAAAGAATTGCTAGTGTGGAGATAAGGGCCTGAGGAGATCAGCTAGCTTCTCACCAGTGGTGGTAATGGGCCTTGGATAAAGGTGGGCAACAGGAAAAGAAAGAACAATGCAAAGCTGTGAGCATTTGAGAGGGCCTGCAATTGACTGCTTGGTCAATTAACAGGGATAATATACTCTCTGGGGAAGCCAGTAAACACAGAGTTCTGGTGCTCCGCAGCAAGTGTCGGGTGAGAAACCTATGAGAACACAAGTTCCCACACATTGCCACTCAGAAGGTTGGCTCCCATGGATTGAGCCCACTGACAACATATGCTTGTGGCTTTCAAACTTTTTTTAAGCTTTTAAAAATATTTTAAGCAAAGTCCTTTCAACAAATAAAAGCTCATGTGGAAACTTGTTATGTTTATTTATTTATTTTTATTTTAAAATTTTTGTCTTAGTTTCTTAATGGTTTTCTATTTTTAAAAAAATTATTTAATTGTTGTTCAAATACAGTTTTTGGTCTTTTACTCCCAACCCAGCCCACCCCCCAGTGCTCCCCACCTCCCTCCCCTTTCCAACCCTCTTAGTTCTTGTCCATGTGTCTCCCACATTTGTTCTGTAAACCCTTCCCCTTTTCCCCTGAAATTCCCTCCCCTCTTTCCTTTGGTCTCTGTCAGCCTGTTCTCTATTTCAGTGTGTTTGGTTATATTTTGCTTGCCTGTTTGTTTTGTTGTTTAGGTTCCTGTTAAAGGTGAGAGCATATGGTATTTGTCTTTCACCACTTGGCTTATTTCACTCAGCATAATGCTTTCCAGTTCCACCCATGCTGTTGCAAAGGGTAGTAGCTCCTTCTTTCCTTCTGCTGCATAGTATTCCATTGTGTAAATGTACCATAGTTTTTGGATCCATTCATTTACTGATGGGCATCTAGGTTGCTTCCAGCACTTGGCTATTGTAAATTGTGCTGCTATAAACATTGGGGTGCAAAGGTTCTTTTGGATTGGTGTTTCAGGGTTCTTAGGATATAATCCTAGCAGTGGAATTGCCAGGTCAAAAGGCAGATCCATTTTTAATTTTCTGAAAAAAATCCCATACTGTTTTCCATAGTGGTTGTACCAGTCTGCAATTCCACCAACAATGAACTAGGGTTCCCTTTTCTCCACAACCTCTCCAACACTTGTTGTTTATTGCCTTGTTTATGATGGCCATCCTGACCGGTGTAAAGAGGTATCTCATTGTGGTTTTAATTTGTATCTCTCTGACAGCTAGCGACACTGAGCATCTTTTCATGTGTCTCTGGGTCCTCTGAATGTCCTCCTTGGAGAAGTGTCTGTTCAACTCCTTTGCTCACTTTTTAATTGGGTTGCTTGTCTTCTTAGAGTGGAGTCGTGTGAGTTCTTTGTATATTTTGGAGATTAAACCCTTGTCTGAGGTATCATGGGCAAATGTTTTCCCATATTGTCGGTTCTCTTTTTATTTTAATACTGTTTTCTTTAGTTGTGCAGAAGCTTTTTATTTGTATGAGATCCATTTGTTTATTCTTTCCTTTATGTCCCTTGCTCTAGGGGACATGTCAGTAAAAATGTTGCTGCGTGAAATATCTGAGATTTTCTTGCCCAATGTTCTCCTCTAGGACTTTAATGGTGTTATGGCTTATATTTAAATCTTTTATCCACCTTGAATTTATTTTGGTGTACAGTGTAATTTGGTGCTCGAGTTTCATTTTTTTTTGCACATAGCTGTCCAGTTCTCCCAACACCATTTGTTGAAGAGGCTATTTTTACTCTGTTTTATGTTGCTGTCCCCTTTGTCAAAAATTAATTGACCACAGAGACTTGGGTTTATCTCTGGGCTCTCTGTTCTGTGCCATTGGTCCATAGGCCAGTACCAGGCTGTTTTGATTACAGTGGCTTTGTAATACAGTTTGATGTCAGGTATTGTGATCCCTTCTACTTTGTTCTTCTTTCTCAAAAGTGCAGCTGCTATTCGGGGTCGTTTATGGTTCCATATAAATTTTTGAAGTGTTTGTTCTATGTCTGTGAAATACGCCATTGGTACTTTAATAGGTATTGCATTGAATCTGTAAATTGCTTTGGGTAGTAAGGACATTTTGATGATATTAATTCTTCCAATCTATGAACACAGTATATGTTTCCATTTGTTTGTGTCTTCCTTGATTTCTTTCTTCAGTGTTGTATAGTTTTCTGCATACAGGTCTTTTACTCCTTGGTTAGGTTTATTTCTGGGTATTTTATTTTTCTTTTTGCTATATCGAATGGGATTTTTTTCTTGATTTCTGCTTCTGCTGTTTCATTGGAAACTTGATATATTTAAATGAACCATACTAATTAGTGGGTGGCTGAGATGATGGTGGGGTTAACCTGACCTTGCCTTCTTCTACTTCTCAAGAGGCTTCTGGAAAATCCTAGCCCCTAGTACTCCAAGAATACCATCTGTGAAACCTCTCACTACTCTTTTACAAATTTCCATTTTTTTAGCTACTAAAGTTTACTTGACTATCTGCTCTAAGAAGGTCTTTATGGTAGTTATATGGGAAATATGAAATTTCTGGTATTTTAACTACCTTACCATGATATCAAAAGCCAATTAGCTTGCCATTCTTTTGGGTCAGCACTGGTTTCATAGCTGAACAATGTCAAATTACTGTCAGGTCATTTCACCTGTCCTAGAATAGTTTTTATTTCATAAAATGGGATGACAAATAGGAAAATATCAGGCACTTAGAGCCATATTTGATAAGTGACTCATCTATACCTCGGTGCCTTCCTTTCAACTTGTAGGAAGTTATTCATGTGAATACAAGTCAATCTCTCTCTCTCTCTAAATATATATATTTAACACACTTTAGAAAGGGAAAGACATCCAATATTTAAATTCTTTACTGAGATAAAACCAAGTATACTATCTAATTAGTAACAAGTGATAATACTCTGTACTATGAAGTTTTCTTTTTATAGCTGGAATCTCTTTTTTTTTACTTCTAGTAAAAAATTAACAATTGACAGTAATACGATGATTTATAGTCATTTAATATCTTTCTCTTACATTTAGCTTTATTAACAGGCTAATATTTGTAGATAAATAAACAAGAAAAGGTAAATGATGAAGTGGTTGGCAAGAAGAAAAAATGCTAAAATAACTAGCTCATCTTTCTTCCATGAGGGAGTAATACCTTACCTATACAAGAATGCTGACCAATGAATAATAAATTATAGGTGTCTTATTGGGTAGCAATTATGAAAATCAGTATGTTAAATATAAGAGTTTCTTTACTTGTCAGCAAGGGCAAAACTTAAGAGTAATTTGAATGTACAGATATCACTAAGATACATATCCATATCATAGAAAAGTATTTTATTGTATTTAAAAGCATTGGATTGTATTTTTAAGACCTTGAAATATCCTGCTAAGTAATAATGATTTAAATTCATTTGTAAAAGAAATATCCAGTACCTATACATACAGTAGGATCAAAATAAGCAGCCTAGGGGACAAAAGTGAGTCTATTATAAATCTATATGAGAACCTCAATTTGGGGTATGGTTTGAGTATTTATTCTAAGAGGACAGAGTGGTTTTGGGAAGAGGCGAGATTGTTATTTTTGAAATACTGATAAAACATGCATAATATCCAATTTATGATTTTAACCATTTTAAGGGTAGGGTCCACCTGGATCTGAGAGGCTTATTTCTTTTGTATCACTGTTATTTTATATTCAGGCTTAGTTGGCTATTCTTGTTTTGTAGTAAGATATAAATAACATAAAAATTTGACCATTTTAAGTGTATAATGAAGTGGCACTGGGTACAGTCACACTGTTGTGCAACCATTACCACCACCATCTTGAGGACATCTTCTTCATCCCATACTGACTCTATACCTTTTATATTATCACTCTCCATTCCCCCTTTCTCTCAGCACCTGGTAACCTCTATTTTATTTTTTGTGTGTAAGTTTGACTATTCTATGTATCTCATATAAGTGTAATCATACAAACTCGTCTTTTTGCATCTGTCTTATTTCATTTAGAATAATGTCCTCAACATCATTGTTGTAGCATGCATCAGAATTTCCTTTTTAAAACTGAACACTATTCAATTGTATAAATATATCAAATTTCATTTATCCATTCATTTGTTGATGGACATTTGGATTGTTTCTAACTTCTGGCTACTGTTAATGATGCTACTGTGAACATGGGTACACAAACACTGGTTTGAATCCCTAATTGCAATTTTTGCGGTACATACCCATATAGGAACTGATGGATCATGTGAGAATACTATGCCTAATGAAAGGCTAGTTTAAAAAAAAGATTTTATTTATTTTTTATTTTTAGAATGAGGGGAAGGGGAGGAGAAAGAGAGGAAGAGATATGTCAATATGTGGTTGCCTCTCGTTCGCCCCCAGCTGGGGACCTGGCCTGCAACCCAGGCATGTGACAATATTTCTTGCCAGTCCCTTCTTGCCTGCAAAGTTTCTTTTGAGAAATCAGCAGATAGTCTTATGGGAACACCTTTGTAGGTAACTCTAAGCTTTTCTCTTGCTGTTAAGATTCTCTTTTTGTCTTTAACCTCTGGCATTTTAATTATGATGTATCTTGGTGTGGTCCTCTTTGGGTCCAGCTTGTTTGGAACTTTCCATGGTTCCTGGACTTGCATGTCTATTTCCTTTGCCACATTACGGAACTTTTCTTTCATTATTTTTCAAATGTTTTGAAAAAAATGTGAAGATTTTTTTCTTTCATTATTTTTTCATTATTTTTCAATAAGTTTTCAACTTCTTGCTCTTCCTCTTCTCCTTCTGCATACCTATGATTCAGATGCTGTTATGTTTGGTGATGTCCCAGAGGCTCCTTATGTTATCATAAGTTTTTTTTAAATTTGATTTTTTTCTTGCTGTTCTAGTTGAATGCCTTTTCTTCCTTATGTTCCAAATTGTTGATTTGAGTCATGGCTTTCTTCCCTTAACTGTTGGTTTCCTGTGGATTTTTATTTATTTTACTTAATGTAACTTTCATTTCTGTCTGGGTATTTTTTACATTGTTGCTGTACTCAATGAGTTGTCTGAGCATCCCGATCACCAGGTTTTGAATTCTACATCTGAAAGGTTGGTTATCTTCTTTTTCTGGGGTTTTGTTCTGTTCTCTCATTTGGGCCATATTTCTTTGTTTCCTCAATTTGGCAGCCTCCCAGTGTCTGTTTCTGTGTATTAGGTAGAGTTACTTTGACTCCCTGTCTTAGTTAGTAGCATGGCCTATTGCAGAAAAGGCACCTGTAAATTGTGTGGGTTGGAGTCTTGGCAATGGCCAGGTTGGGGCTATCCACTTCACCTCTTTGTGGCTGTGTACAGAAGGAGGCTTCTGGATGTTTGCCTGGCATTTGCCCCATTTCCTGTCACTTCATCCACTTCCCATCTGTGCCCTGGTGTTCAATCCCAGAGTGAGTGGGTTTGTGTACATTCTAAGTCCATGTAGGCCCCTTAAACAGAGTCTCCTGAAAATCTGGCAGTTTCTTATACCACCCCAACCCCCATTGGTTTTTATAGCAAGAAGTTATGAGGATTTATCTTCCTGGCACTGGAACATTTTTAGGCTGTGCTGTCTGGCCTGGGGCTGGGATTGCTTGCTCCCAAGGTATCCCTCCCAATTTTTATCCACTCTATGTGAATGTGGAACTGTCCTTTCTGCCACCTCTACCTGTCAGCACCACACTGCATCTCCGTGCCTCTCTGCCCTTTTCCACAACTTCACCCCTTCTACCTGTCTGGATGAATGTGGCTTCTTTAAATCCTTGGTTGCGGGACTTCCATACAGCTCTATTTTCTTTTTCTTTTAAGTATAAAAGTCTTTTATTATTTTATTTTTTTAATTAATTATTGTTCAAGTACAGTTTTCTGTCTTTTACTCCCACCCCAGCCCACCACAACTCTATTTTCTGACTGTTCTAGGTGTTATGTGTTTTGAGATCTAGTTGTAATTCTTTCTGTGGTTGCGCAAGGAGGGAAAGCATGTCTACTTATGCTTCCATTTTCACTGGAAGTCTTGCAACTATTTAACTTAATGTTTGAAGAACTTTTAATTGCCCAGAATGTTTAACATACTGGATGAAAAGACAATGGTGACAACATTTAACATTTAAACAACTCTGGAGCCTGTTACAGTAAGTTTTAAAAATATTATAAATGTATATCAATTATACCTCAATAAACTTGAAAAAAATCTTATGTAACTTAATAGGTGATTTAGTTTAATCATTTTTAGTACATTCAAGCCCTAAGAAATGAAATATCAACAATCCTAAACACAATTTGAGTGCATTCTATAGGGAGAGCCCTGTTCTAGATTTTAAGTATAAAAAATGAATAAACATTAGTCATGCCCTGGAGGGAATCGCTGTTTCTCCTTCCCCCAAGTGAACCAAATTATCAGTGTTCACAATAGACATGAATATTCTCATCAGTTGTTTATGAAAATAAATATGTGCAACATGTGACACATTCATCATGGGATGAAAACAAGGGTAAAAAACTTATATAATCTGATTTGCAAGTTGATAATAGTAAGTAATTAATTTTTCAATAAGTGGTGGGCACTTTGGCTTCTAGTAACCATTTCCGTTCCCAGAAAGTCAGTATTTAAAAGGAAAAGCCTGTATTTTCCTCGAGAGAAAACCAGCACATTTTCTTTTCTTTTTTAAAGCATATTTTATTTATTATGCCATTACAGTTGTCCCATCTTTTCCCCCCCTTTATTCCCCTCTGCCCTGCAACCCCTCTCTCACCAACATTTCCCCTCCTTAGTTCATGTCCATACACATAAGTTGAAAAACAGCACATTTTCAAACAAGTCAAAGTAAAATGTGCTATTAACCCTTGTGAAGGATTTTGAGGCCATTATTTTTTTTAATTTTAAACTTTTTTATTGATTATGCCATTACATTTGTTCTATTCCCCCTCCATTCCCCTCCACCCTGCATACCCCTCCCCCACCATCCCCCCTCTAATTTATGACCATGTGTCTCAAGTTCTTTAGATTCTATATTTCCCCTACTATTCTTACCCTCCCCCCTATCTATTTTCTATCTACTGTCTATGCTACTTATTTTCTGTACCTTCTCCCCCCTTTTCCTCCTCCCACTCCCCTGTTGCTAACCCTCCATGTGATCTTCATTTTTATGGTTCTGCTCCTGATCTAGCTGTCCTCTTAGTTTGCTTTCGTTTTAGGTGTGGTTGTTACTAACTGTGAGTTTGCTGTCCTTTCACTGTTCATCTTTTTTATCTTCTTTTTCTTAGGTAAGTCCCTTTAACATTTCATATAATAAGGGCTTGGTGATGATGAACTCCTTGAATTTGATCTTATCTGAGAAGCACTTTATCTGTCCTTCCATTCTAAATGAAAACTTTGCTGGATAGAGCAATCTTGGCTGTAGGCCTTTGGTTTTCATGACTTGGAATACCTCTTTCCAGCCCCTTCTTGCCTGTAAGGTCTCTTTTGAGAAATCAGCTGACAGTCTGATGGGAACTCCTTTGTAGGTGACTGTCCCCTTATCTCTTGCTGCTTCTAGGATTCTCTCCTTCATTTGAATCTTGGCTAATGTAATGATGATGTGCCTTGGTGTGTTTCTTCTTGGGTCCAACTTGTTTGGGACTCTCTGAGCTTCCTGGATTTCCTGGAAGTCTATTTCCTCTGCCAGAATGGGGAAGTTCTCTTGTATTATTAGTTCAAATAAGGTTTCCACTCGTGACTCTTCCCCTTCTGGTACCCCTATAATTCGAATGTTGGAACATTTAAAGATGTCCTGGAGGTTCCTAAGTTTCTCCTCATTTTTTTGAATTCTTGTTTCTTCATTCTTTTCTGTTTGATCATTTTTTTCTTCCTTCTGGTCCACTCCATTGATTTGAGTCCCAATCTCCTTTCCATTACTATTGGTTTCCTTTGTATTACCATTCATTTCAATTAGTTTAGCTTCCATATGTTTCTCTAATTTGTGACTAAAATCAACCAGTTTTGTGAGGATCCTGATAACCAGTGTTTTGAACTGTGCATCTGAAAGATTGGCAATTTCTTCATCGCTTAGACTGATCGGCTCTGGGGCTCTGAGTTGTTCTTGAGCCATTTTTGGTCTGTTCGCGCCGTTAAGTAAGCGGAGCGAAGCCTTAGTTGTTTACCAGGAGGGGGCCACCCAGGTTGTCGGTTTGTGATGCTGTGTGTGGGGGCGTGGTCAGAGAGGGAGCAATGGAGGTCCTCTCTGCTAGCCCAGTCTGTCCAGTCCCACCATTTGCCCCGGGCCTGTTTATCTGATCGGAATTGTGCCAGCCTGCTGCCCCGCGCCTGCTCCCCTCTTCACTGGTTTATCTGCACGCAGATGCGCAACCGACCACAGACAGCCAGCCGCGCCTCTTCCCTGTGTGCTCCTGTAGCTAGCCCGCGATCTGCACTTTCGGCTGCTTCCGCACCACCCATTCGGGGATTTTTTTTTTGCCAACCTGCTCCACTGCTGGCTTCGCTCCTCTTACCGGTTTAGCTGAGCATTTCGTTGTCTTTGGACTCCATATTTTTGATTTTCTGTGTGGCCTGGTTGTGTTTTTTGTTGTTAAAAATAGTTGTTCTTAGATTTGGTTGTGCACGGAAGCAAGGTGGTTCTGCCTACACCTCCATCTTGGTGGAAGTCCCTTGAGGCCATTATTTTAAAGAGGGTTTGGTCATTGAAAAAATTATCTGATGTTTTCTCAGTGCCACCACCAACTATCCTCCCAGATGCAATGCAGTTTGGTAAAGAGTTACAACTGCACTGTGGGCTTGAAGCATGTGACTGCAGTAAGCAAAAGGTCAGTGTGAGGTTTGAGTGTACATGGGCTATTGGGATTGGAAGTTCAAGATTGAGTCAAACCACACTGTATGCTTCTCTACTTGAGGTGAAATGAAGTTAAAATAAGTACTCCAGGGTTGCCCTAATGAAGAAAAGTTGTCAGAGAAAAGAATCCCACAGGTGTGTATGGAAAAGGCAAAGGTATAGGCATGATGGTGGTAGTGGTGTGGGGTTACTATGGGAAAGTGGAAATTGCAAACTCATTGAAATGAAAGTTTATAGAGGATGACTGCTTGGGATATCAGCCTCAAATATATTTTTAGCACCAATTATAGCACTTCCTCTCTTCTCCAAATCATTTCCTATAACCATTGCATATATTTTTACCAGAGTGAACACCCTGTATCCATACATTAAGCAGGGTACTAAACTTAATAAATAATCCACTATGGCACTATACTTCTTATATTTAAAAACAATGCTAAACCAGAAATATAGAAATAAGAAATGTGTCTGCTCACTTACCTTTTCTAGTGCAGCTTGAACAACTGATTCGCTTTCTGTATCTAGGGCAGATGTAGCCTCATCTAAGATCAGTATCTTTGGGTTTCGAACTAAAGCTCGAGCAATTGCAATTCTCTGTTTCTGTCCTCCACTCATTTGAGCTCCTTTTTCACCTACTAAGGTATTAAATTTCTAATGAAAAATAGGAAAGAGCACAGAAACAGAAGAGAACATGATCAGATGATTAGAAAAGGAAATGACGAACAATCACAGTTATGTTTTAATACCAGCTTAATCTCTAATTCAGGATGTCTGGTTTTGACCTTTGATTTGTTCTTTGTAAAAACAAACAACTATTAAAAAAAGTCTAATAAAGAGAGGACCTAAGAACAATTGGGCTATCAATAAAAGAAATGAAAATACATGACAATCAAAGATTTTTTTTTAAAAAAATTTTCAACCCACTTGGCTGACTTTTTTTTTTTTTAAGATTTTATTTTTTATTTCTTTAGAGGGGAAGGGAAGGAGAGAGGGAGAGAAACATCATGTTTGGTTGCCTTTTGTGTGTCCCCTGCTGGGAACTGGCCTGCAGGGGACTGGCCTGCAACCCAGACGTGTGCCCTGACTGGGAATCGAACCGCGATCGTGTGGTTCGCAGGCCCGCACTCAATCCACTGAGCTATACCAGCCAGGGCCCCACAATCAAAGATTTTTAAGAAGATTAATAATTTGATCCAATATTCAGTTTTTAGGAAATTTTTAGAATACATTGACATTAAAAGAACATTGTAAAGACATACTTAACTACTATTCAAAATGTTAATTAGCAATTTAATGCATTATATATAATCTCCCTGGATATTACAAAAAAGAGTATGCAAAATTACTGTAAAAATAAACTTTCCCTCAAAGCTTTTTTCAATTGTAGGAGACTTTTTAGGTCTTCTTTCACCTTTTTTTTTTTTTTTTTTGGTAAATGCATCTTTAACAAAGTAGTTATCTTTAGATATTTGAGGTTGGAGGTAACTTTTAGAGCTAATGAGGCATGGTTAGTAATATTCTATTGGATAAAGTCCCTGATCCAAAGTTCATTTCTTCAAAGATATAAATGTATTGAATAAATATCCTTTCTAAATCTTTAATTTCTAGTTTGACCTTCAAATTTGTTTTTTCAATATATAAACCTAATTGAGGAATAATTTAATAATTATATACCTATAAACATTATACACTCAATAAAATGCACTCAATTTAAGGATACTGTTTTATGAGTTTTGACAAATGGCTATACACATGCTATCATCATCCCAGTGAAGACTTAGAATATCTTCATCAACCTAGAAAGTTTCCTCATGACCCTTTCTAGTTGAAACCCACACCCTGCCTCAAGATAGCATTGATTTGGTTTTAATCACTATAAATTAATTTTGCTAGTTCTAGAACTTTATATAAGTAGAATCATACAGTGTCTACATTTTAAGAAGACTTTTTATAGAGCAGGGTTAGATTCAGAGCAAAACTGAGAAGGTAAGGAGATTTCTCGTACATCCCATCTCCAGACATGCACAGAATTCCTCATTATCAACATCAGTGATATGTTTGTTACAATTGAACCTACACTGACCCTTTATAATCACCCAAAGTCCATAGTTTACACTAGAGTTCACTCTGGATATGATTTTGGACAAATGTATAATTATGTATATTCATCATTATGGTACAATACAGAGCCATTTTTACTACCCTAAAAATTCTCTGTGTTTTATCTACTCCCCCTCCCCCATATCATCCCCACCTCCAAACCCTGGCAACCACTAATCTTTTACTGATTCCATAGTTTTGCCTTTTCCAGAATGATATATATTTGAAATCATACAGTATGTAGCATTTCCAAACTGGTTTCTTTCACTTAGTAATATGCATTTAAATTTTCTTCATTTATTTTCATAACTTGAAAGCTCACTTTTTTTTAGTGCTAGATAATATCCCATTGTCTAGATGTACCACAGTTTACCCATTAACCTATTGAAGAACATATTGGTTGTGTCCAAGCTTTGGCAATTATAAATAAAGCTGCTGTGAACATATTTCTGTAGGTTTTTGTGTGGACACATATTTTCGACTCCTTTGGGTGAACACCAAGGGACATGATTGCTGGGTTAATTGGTAAGAATATGTTTAGTTTTGTAAGAAACCACCATAGTGTCCAAAATGGCTGTGCCATTGTGCATTCACACTAGCAATGTTCTTGCACCATTAGTAGAATGAGATACATATGTCCAGCATCATCTGTTGAATGAGAGTTCCTATTGCACTGCATCCTTACCAGAATATGTCATTGTCAGTGTTTGGAATTTTGGCCATTCTAAATTGAGTGTAGTAGTATCTCACTGAGGTTTTTAATTTGCATTTTCCTGATGACATGATGTGGAGCACCTTTTCACATGCTTATTTGCCAACTGTATATTTTCTTTGGTGTGGTGTCTGCTAAGATCTTTGGCCTATTTTTCATTGTGTTGTTTTCTCATTGTTGAATTTAAAGAATTCTTTACATACTTTAGATAGCAGTACTTTTATCAGCTGTGTTTTTTGTGAATGTTTTCTCCCAGTTTGTGGTTTATCTTCTCTTTTTTTGACATTGTCTTCCATAGAGCAAGTTTTAACTTTAAATAAGCCCAGATTATTAATAATTTCTTTTATGATTTGTACCTTTATCATGTCTAAAATTTCATTGCCATATGCAAGTCATCTAGGTTTTCTCCTGTGTTATCTTCTAGGAATTTCATAGGTTTGCATTTCATATTTAGGTCTGTGATCCATTCTGAGTTAAATTTTGAGAATGATGTAAGGTCTGTGTCTATATGTATTGCTTTTTCTTTTTTTTACAGGTTGATGTCTAGTTGTTTCAGTGCCATTTGTTTGTTGAAAAGACTATCCTTGCTCTATTATATTGCCTTTGCTTCTTTGTCATAGATTAGTTGACCATATTTATATGGATGTATTTCTGGACTCTGTACTCTATTCCTCTGATATATTTGCCCGTTTTTTTCAATAATTTCATGCTGTCTTGATTACCGTAGCTTTACAGTAAGTCTTAAAGTTTTATAGTGCAGTCTTTTAACCTTATTCTTCTTCAGCATTGTGTTGGCTATTCTGGCTATTTTGTCTCCACATATAAATTTTAGAATTTGTTTGTTGATATCCACAAGATAACTTGCTGGGATTTTGATTGAGATTACATCAAATCTATAGAACAAGTTGAGAAGAACTGACATTTTGGCAATATTGAATCTTCTTTTCCATGAACATGAAATATCTCTCCATTTATTTAATTCTTCTTTAGTCAGAATTTTATAATTTTCTTCATACAGATTTTATTAGACTTATACTTAACTATTGTGGTTTTTACTTTGGATTTCTCTGGTAACTAATAATGTTGAATATTTTTTTCATGTATATACTGTTCACTTGATTCTGTTTTTGTAAAATGTACAAGTTTTCATCCATTTTTATATTTTCTTATTAGTGTGTTGTAAGAGTTCCTTATATGTTCTGGGTGCATGTCCTTAGTCATATCTCTGTATTGTGGATATTTCACTCTGTCTTGCCTTTTTATTTTTTAAATGGTATCTTTTAAAATTAAATTTTAAAGGTTTTAATTTCAATAAAGGCCAGTCTATCATTTAAAATAGTAAATCCTTTTCTGTCTAAGAAATCTTTACCACAAGGCCATAAAGGTTTTCACCTAAATTTTTAATTTTGAAGTTTGACAGCTTATGTTTTTACATTTGGCCATGGCAAATTAATATGTACATATAGTGTGAGGAAAGGGTCATACTGAATTTTTTTCACATGGATACCAATTTTTCCAGCACTATTTGTTAAAAAGACTTTCCCCCGCTGAAATATATTGGCCTTGTGAAAAATCAATTGACTAGATATATGTGGGTTTATTTCTGGACTTTCTATCCTGCTCCACTGGTCTACATGTCATCCATTCTTATGCTATTACTAGTGCCTTGATTGCTGTTTTAAAATTAGATAGTACAGGTCTTCCAGGTTTATAGTTCTCATTTCAAAATTATATTGGCAATTATTAGTAATTTAAATTTCCAAATAAGTTTTGTAATCAACATGTCAATTTCTGCACATAAAAAAGAATGCTCAGATTTTGATTGATATAACATCAAATTTATAGGTTAATTTGGGGAGAATGCATAGCTTTAAAAATATTCAATGTCTAAATCAATGAGTAAAGCACATTCCATTTATTTAGATCTTCTTTAATTTCTCTTAGCAATGCTTGATATTTTTACAGAGATTTACATATCTTTCATTAAATTTATTGTTTTATATTTTTTATGCTATTGGGAATGTAGCTTAATTCAATTTCATCCGTAACTATTACTGTTATTTAGAAATCTAGTTGATTTTCCCTTTACAATTATAGTCTTACAGTTATAGATTATCTACACCTCTTTGAGTGACTTTTGGTAGTTTGTGTCTTTCAAGAAGTTGATCCTCATCAACCTGTCAAATTAATGGGCATAGCTTTGTCAATGGTAAGCTTTTTGATTTTTGAAGTATATTTTATTGATTATGCTATTATAGTTGCCCCAATTTTTTCCCATTTGTCTCCCTCTGCCCATCCCACTTTCCCTCCAACAGTTCCCTACACCCCCTTACTTCATGTCCATGGGTCATGCATATAAATTCTTTGGCTTCTCCATTTCCTATACTGTTCTTAACATCTGTGTGTCTATTTTGTACCTACCGTTTATGCTCCAGATCCCTATACCATTTCCCTCATTTCTCCCCCTTACTCCTCCCAGCTGATAATCCTCCAAATGATCTCCATATCTTTGATTCTGTTCTTATTCTACTTGTTTCTTAGTTTGTTTTTGTTTCTTAGATTTGGTTGTTATAAATCTGTTGACATTTTAATGTTCATAGTTTTGATCTTCTTTTTCTTAAATAAGACACTTTAACATTTCATATAATAAGGGCTTGATAATGATGAACTCCTTTATCTTTACCTTGTCTGGGAAGCACTTTATCTGCTCTTCTATTCTAAATAATAGCTTTTCTGGATAGAGTAATCTGGGTTGTAGGTCCTTGCTTTTCATCACTTTTAATACTTCTTGCCAGTTCCTTCTAGCCTGCAAAGTTTCTTTTGAGAAAACAGCTGATAGTCTTGTGGGAACGCCTTTGTAAGTAACTCTCAGCCTTTCTCTTTCTGCTTTTAAGATTCTCTATTTATCTTGAACTTTTTACATTTTAATTATGATGTGTCTTGCTGTGGTTCTCTTTGGATCCAACTTGTTTTGGACTCTTTGGACTTGCATGTCTATGTCCTTTGCCAAACTAGGGAAGTTGTCTTTTATTATTTTTCAAATAAGTTTTCAACTTCTTGCTTTTCCTTTTCTCCTTCTGCATCCCTGTGATTTGGATGTTGGCCCTTTTTGGGTGTCCTGGAATCTTCTTAAACACTACTCATTTTTTTGAATTCTTGTTTCTTCATTCTGTTCTGGTTGAATGTTTATTTCTTCCTTCTGCTCCAAATTGTTGATTTGAGTCCTGGTTTCCTTCCCTTCACTGTTGGTTCCCTGTATATTTTGCATTATTTCACTTTGCATAGCCTTCACTTTTTCCTCTATTTTGTGACCATACTCAACCATTTCTGTGATCATCCTGATTAACAGTGTTTTGAACTGATCTGAATAGTTGGTTTTCTTTACCACTTTGTT
Organism: Artibeus jamaicensis; assembly: GCF_021234435.1. Classification (NCBI taxonomy): domain Eukaryota; kingdom Metazoa; phylum Chordata; class Mammalia; order Chiroptera; family Phyllostomidae; genus Artibeus; species Artibeus jamaicensis. Next base: position 164,867 of record NW_026521764.1, on the reverse strand, counting down.
TTGTTTTTGGAGCTTTGAACTGTTCTTTCATTTGGGCCATATATATATATATATTTTGTCTCAGTATGCCAATACATAGCAAGGGGTGGAGCCTTAGGTATTCACCAGGGTCGAGCAACCCCTGTCACTGCATTGTGGTGCTGTATGTGGGGGAGGGGTCAGAGAGAAAATAATGCTGCTCGCTTGGCTCTTGCAGCTTTCTATTGCTTGACCCACTACACACAAGCAAATTGAGCTCTTTTGGTGCAGATTTCAGGGTGGGTGGGTTTGTGTACATTCTAGGACCCTGTGGGTCTCTCCAATGAACTCTCCTCTGAGGCTGGGAATTTCTCCATCTGCCACAACTCCCACAGGTTTTTACAGCCAGAGGTTTTGAGGCTTTCTTTCCCATTGCTGGAACCCTCAGTTGCACAGTCTGTCTCCCCCCCCAGTTGTTCCTCCCAGTTTATCTGCATGTAAATGTGGAACTGCTGGGTCTACCAGTCACCACCTTACCTGCCTGGTCCTCCACGTCCTCTCAGCCCCAGCTGCCTGGCTCTGCCTCTCCTACCAGTCTGAATGAAAGCTTTTTCTTTAACTCTTTGGTTACTGGACTTCCCATGCAGTTTGATTTTCTGGCAGTTCTGGTTATTTTCTTGTTTTTAAATTTGTTGTTGTCCTTCTTTTGGTTATGTGAGGAGACATCTTGCCATGGCTTAATCGGCAGGATAATGGTTTAATACTATTATGAACTAAGATCCTATTCATTTTTATTTTAATGTTCCAAGATATTGTTTATCTCAGTGAACATTACATGTGCACTTGAGAAGTATGCATTCTGCAGTTATCAGTTAGAGGATTTTATATATGTCAGTTAGATCTACTTGGTTGCAGTATTGTTCTAGTCATCTATATCCTTCCTTTCTGCCCATTCTATCAAGTACTGCAGATTTCAACTAAAATTTTGAACTTGTCTATTTCTCCTTTCAGGATATATGTGTATATATGTATATGTATATGTATGTGTGCATATATATGTATATGTGTATATATACACATATATATATATTTTGCCTCAGTCATTTTGAAGCTTTTCTGAAGTGCATAAACATTTAGATTATGTTTATGAAAAATGTGGATCATAGGTTCTTATTTCTTTGCATGTGTAGTTTTTTTTTTAAGCATATGTACTCAATTCTGTGTGTGATATGTTGGAGAGACTGAATTTTGTTTGGTTTTAAAAAATGTTGATTTTTTTTTTGTTCTAGTAGGCAATTCATATTTTGACTTATCACTTTGAACTTGTGTAATCTTGGTTTTATCCTTTCTTGGGAGTGAATCTGTGGAAAGTCTTGAAACTCAGCAGGATCCAACCTCCAAGTTCTGTCTCTTCTGGAGATCTTGTCATGGCTTGGTTTTAGGATTTGTTAGAACAGGTCTAGTGTCAGCCATTCTCTAAGGTGTGGTCTTTACTACTAAGGTATAGCTTTTATTGGTGTCTCAGCTCTATGTTTGAGGTATTAAAAAGATGTTAATGTGATCTCTCCATTCTGGCTGGGCTGTGATTTCAATATCTCCACCATCCTGCTTGATGTCTAGTATTTCTCTTCTATTCTCAGCTTCATTGCAGCTGCTCTCTGTGGTAAATCTTACATAGCCTCATCCTCAGAGTTTCCCACAGGATGCCTACATGGCATCCTGCCCCCACCTCAACTCCACAGATCTCTCACTGCCTTTCCCTTTGCTTAGGCTGCCCTGAAATTCTATCTCTGTCTTTCAGCTCTGTGGGACTGCCATGTTCTGTCTGGATTCCAGTTTCCAGAAATGTCGTCAGGAGTTTGTACCCAGGCAGAATGCTGCAGATTCATGGACTTTCTTCATAAGTTTCCTTTCTCTCAGGAATCGCAATTTATGCTACTTTTTATCCAGTGCTTGGAAACAACTGTCCTATTTTAGCCAGACTTTTGGTTGTTTATTGGAAAAGGCTAGCAAATATTAGTTAGTCCTAATATATTAATTAAAAATATGTGTGTATCATAGGAATATCATAAAAGTGATGGTATTTTTTGAGCATAGCTTTCTCCAATTTTTCACCTATATGAACTAAACACTTTTGAAATATTTGTTTAATACTATGCTTATTCTTATTTCACTGGATAAACATGGCAGTGGAATTTTGTTTCCATCATCATAGGCCAGTATCTGTAATTTGTTCTTTGGATTATATCTTTAGGATTTATTATTCTATTTATAGCAGGGGTCACCTTTGTGTAAATATGAGACTTTTGGTAAAAGCGAGTAGTAACTTACAGGGTATAATGTAAGAGGCACCAGAAAGCTCCCTAATTCCAAGTGAGAAACTGAAGATGACTGGTGTTTTGAAAAAAGGAAGTTGTAGTGTCAAAATGGCAAAGAAAGAAAGTCTGTGTTTTTCCAAACCATAAGGCAAAGAATGACCTTAAGTCTTTCATGAATTTGCTATCTAATTATGATGCTAAATAATGGAGATAGAATGTATTTAATAGTATAATGAGCATTTTTATAAGAAAAACAAAAGAACAAAATTAGTATAATGTATAGAGGGCAACTTATAAAATATATACTTTAAAAAGAACTTTTTTTGTTATTTTTGCCTTCAGGGATGGTGGAACTTTGTCTGTATTTTAATTCCAAGCCTTACCCTTTCACATGCCATAGGGTATTTACTCCCCACTACATTTTCAGGTGATACTGAGGAATGGACACTTTGGGAAATGCAAATAAGTGGTTTTACAGCAATCAGTTCCAAATACCCATTAGGATATGTCCTCATACCAAGAATTTTAGCTTGCTATATCTATTTCCAGGTATGATTTCATGTTTCTTGCCCAATATTAGCTCCATGCGCTTCTGAAAAAAAGACTGTCACAGTATTTCTTTTGCCTCACCACAGAACCAGTTTGAACATTCTGTGTGACATTCCCACTTTGAGCCACAAGATGGCCTTGCAAAGCAATATTTTGTAGACATCACTTAGCTTGTAATGATTTTGTTTCATGTAATCTTTGTTATTTTTCTTTTTCACTTACAGTGAGAACCAATTAGACATAAATATAATTTTTAAAATTTGCCTTTCAATGATATACTTCTTTTGGTTGTTACCACACTCTCTCATTTAGGGACGTTTTGCCTAGAACAACTAAAAAATGAATCACATCCCCCTACTCTGTAGAAGTTATTGCTTTGTTTTTTCATTTTGGAATATTGTAGTACTTACACTCTAAGCTAAGGCAGAGCCTGTGTCTACACTAGGTGTAGACTACATAGTGTACTTACGTTAGGAAATTCCATTATAAAATCATAAGCATTTGCTTCCTTTGCTGCTTTCTCAATCTCTTCATCGGTCACACCTTCTCTTCCATATTTAATATTGTTATTAATGGTAGTCCCAAACAAAACAGGCTCTTGGCTGACCACTCCAATATGCTCTCGATAATGTCGCACATTTAAAGTTCTGATGTCGCTCCCATCCACGGTGATCTGCCAATCCAAAGGAATGGATCGTGTTGTGATGCCTGTGACTGTGCTGTGTTGGGAGCCTTTTTTACTAGTCTAAAACGTAAGCTGGGGATTACGGTTTTTCAGGAATCAAAGATTGACTATATTTTGATAAAATGTTTATAGCATTTATATTGTTGAGACTTTTTCTGGTAGGCATTAGCCAAAAGAACTTTTAAAAATTGGCTTAAAAATCTCACCACATTACCTAAATATCTTTATTCTAAGACCCACAAATTAGATACTGTAAAACTATATATTCTAGGAGCCACAATGGTATTGTATAGACACAGGTAATAAACTGATGTGATCTTTGCATTCTTTTTCTAGGAAATATCCTTCCTTATTTCTCTTCAACACCCTGCTCCCCTGCAAGAGGCAAAATATCTTCAATTCATTACTGTAAACAATAGTAAATAAGTGTTGTCTTTCTCATAGATAGTGCCGTTACTTATTACCCTAACTATATTCCAATGACAGAACCCAATGTTTGATGATTATAACTCAGAGTCTCTTTCTCAACAACTGTGGTATTCTGTTTAGGAAAGGGTATTCTATGCAACTACTTTATACATGAAATGATTATCCAGTAATTTATTTTATGTTAGTATGAATGCATAAATATAGTAGACTGCAAGTGAAGCCTTACTTAAGAAGTCAAATTTAAGTGAAACCAGGCTACTGGAGAGTAAATTTTTTTTGAAAATAATAGTTGAAAAATTGAGTAGAAGCATTAAAAATTATGCTTTTATGACTATCACAGTCTCATTCTCTATGTCATATACAAGTACATATTAATTAAATTAAATTGATTAAAATTAAGTGCAACTTAATGTGTGACAGAATGAAACAAGAGAGCATATCCTGTATAGATGTCATTTTTCTAGGGTGTTTTGGGAAAGTGAAATTCTTGGTAAGTTCTGGGTACTACATATTACTATGTTTTTTTTCTCCATAGCATTTAATACCTTCTAACATACTATATAATTTACTTATTTTATTTGTCTGTCTCTACTTGTAAGAATGTAAACTTGATGAGGGCAAAAGTTTTTGTGCTTTGTTCACCAATGTATGCCCAGAACCTACAACAGTACGTGGCACATAGTAGGTGCTCAAGAAATATTTGCTGAATGAATGAATGTGTAGGAAAGAAATGATATTGCTTCTCTGTGCATTCCACTGTTAAAAATGAAAAGTTGCCATAGCTATAAAATCTTTATAATAGGTAGCATTTCTAAGTCTCATTGTATAGACTGTGCATAATATCGCTAGGTGCACTTACAAAGCCGTCTTCAGGATCATACAACCTCTGCAGAAGTTGGACTGCTGTACTCTTTCCACTGCCATTGGGGCCAACCAAGGCTACTGTCTCTCCAGACTTAATTTTGAGATTCAGACCTTTTAGAATCTATCAGAATGTACGGGAAGAAATTCCATAAGACTAGAATAAGTGAGAATATGGTTTACATATTTTTGAAATTTAATGTAACTAACACAAAACTAATTCTTCTGTGATGCTTAACAAATTTAGACCTTGTTTTACAATATCTGTTTCAATATAATAATAACTTATGTAATATTGGAAAATAATTGTAAAAGATCTCTCATCATCTCTCTGCATGAAGAAGAAATCTAAATTCAGTTTAGTTATTAAATATTAATTAGCCATAACAAACTGTATTTTCAGCCGACATACTTTATATGAATTTCACGGCTACCAAGTTAGTGAAAATTTTACTTTTTAATTTGCAACAGCTGAATGGAATCTTGCCAGATATTTCTGTGAGCTATTTAAGAAAGTTTTTTAGAATATATTTTAATATCATTGTAAAATATATTCTAAAGTAAAACAATTGTTAAAACTGCAGTGCTTCCTCTGAATGAGATTCCATAAATAGGAACCTTCCCTTTTCTAGTGGTGGCTCTCCTGGGAACATTTCAATTTAGGGGAAACCTTTAAAATTTTCTCAATTGCTGAGGATTGCTACTGGCATTTGGTGTCTGAAGGACCTGCGACATGAGAGAAACCTCCCAAAATGACAACAGCAATCCCACTGAAAAACTCTCACCTGTCTTTGCTTGCATTTGTATGTACTCAGCCTGAGTATAGGAATCTTTCCTTGGATTCTCTCACTTTGATCTCCTCATTTGTAAAGAAATTGACCCTTTAAATGGTCAAACATAAAAACTTCAAAGGTCCAAGCAGAGAAAAATTCTCTAAAGGAGGTGAGAAATCAGAACCTGCAGTGGGAAGAACTCCTCCTCTACCTGACTTTCACTCTAGAGTTGATTTCTGTTCTTTTTTTTAAGAAGAATTTGTACTTTATTTAAAATGAGTGAATCTCTTTCTTAAAATTATTTACTCTTCAGCTTAACAAGTAGAGCTATGTCTCAAAATTTCATTAACAAATAGTTGCTTAAATTCAGAGAGCACTTTACTACGCAACATAGCACAATCTGTGCTCACATTTCCAGGAGGCTAACTCAAATGTTGCAAAATGGAGTTAAAATACTCTATTTATGTTAAGAAAATGATAGTAGACAACAATACTACAATAATGGTAATTTAGTAATAAAGAATTAAAAAATAAAGACCTTTGCAAAGAGAATTCCATTCAAAGACTTAAAGAAAAATAAGGAAGTAGGAATAGGTAGATCTTTCATGATGCAAATTATGCAGAGGACATTTGTATATTTTAAAAGACATTAGAGGTTGATGACATTAGCAATTTTATTAATTTCACTTAAAATAATGTCTTTTTTCTACAAAACAGGTATTCATTAGTACTCTTTGCAATCTTTAATTACTTTTTGGATAAATATACCATAAAATGAAAGGAGGAAGAAAACAGAAAAGACAGACACATTTTCTCAAGAATTTGTTAAAGGCTGAAGGACAGAGAAAGGAGGATAAACTGTGTTGCATGTGCATGTGTGTGTTTTTGCATGTGCAAAAGTGAGGTGTGGGAGTAACTGAGGCACAGATGCTGTGCAGTATAAGTCCTAGGGAAGAAAGAAGTGAATGCACAACCAGGCCTAATTCTCCCAGATTAGAAACTAGGTTAAAATGAGTTATGATAAGTGGGACAACATCCAGGGACCACCAATGGATGACTTTTTGGTGGGTGCCGCCAAATCCGGAGTGAAGGAGTTCCAGGGAGTTGAAAGTGCTTTAGTCAGTTGAATATAGAAAAGAGGCTGCAAAATGTAACTGGCTCATCCAGAGTTATTTGGATTAGTTATTACTAATAACTAAGATTAGTTATTACTAATTTTTCTATATTTCCTTCCTTCCTCCCCACTACCACCTTCTTCCCTGCTGTCTCTCTGTTTCTGTTTTCAAATCTCTGAACAAAGTAGCTAAATTTTGGCCCAAGTGATTCCAGATTATCTCATAAGAGGAGATCTTAGCCAATATACAGTGATACCAGAAAACAGTACAGTTCTATAATTAATTTTAACCTACCTTGACAGAAGGTCTTGATGGATAACTGAAAGAAACATTTTTAAATTCTATAGTGCCCTCTATGCATTCTGGTTTATAACCTGTTGTTGAAAAGTTACCTATAGCAGGTTTCTTGGGGGAAAAAAAGAGAATATTATAAATCTTCAAGGGACTAAATTGATACTCTCTAGATTCTAAAAAGTAATTTAAAGATGGGTTTCTTTTACAATGTTTTCCTTTTTGCTTTGTGCTTCATGCTAAATCAGAGGTGCACTGATTTAGAATGAAGGTTTTAATAGGACACAATCTCCTTGTAAAAGAATTAAAACAATCTCTCTCTCCATAGCCAATTGCCTGACATTGATTTTGCCCATCTTTTGGTTTTAGTGAAATGAGTGTGCCTGTTTTTTGGTTTCCTTCTTACAAATATGTTAGTTATCTTTCAAAGAAATTAGAAGACTTACCTTATTGATAATCTGAAAAATATTAAAGGCAGCTCCTCGGGCTATAGTGAAGGCTTCAAAGTTAGGGACTGCTGTTCCAATACAATAACTACTATGGATTACACTAAAGAAAACCTACAAGGACAAAAAATTACCCTCCCTCAGTTATATAAGAGAGACAACAGAATATAGTGTACACTCGGTTGAGACTCAGACTGATATTAGAAAAATTAAGTAAGGGAGAATAGAAGAAGCTGTCAACTATAAAGGAAACAAGTTAATTCCAGTATGCTTGGGCTTTTCCTAATGTGGGTCAACTTTTGATTGTCCCACAGACTTGTTATTATCACCCTCTGGGAAATCTGAGCAGGAAAACTGGCTCATGGAGGAGTGCCTCCCATACCTGAACCTGGTTGAGTTAGGAGGTGAGCAGCACTCTCTTCCTTGTTGTTTAGAGAGAAGGATGTGTTAGATTTCACTAACACAGACACATTGTACCATTTCTGTCCAGACTGTATGAATTGTTGTCTTATTAGACACCTGTTCATTTTTTAGAGAGATAAATACATCTCTGCAAAAAATTAAATAAAGAAAGAACCCTACAACCTAGGTGCTATTTTTCCTATTTACAGATGAGGAAGCTGAGGCTAAGCAAGTCATTTACCCAAGTCACACACAAACTGAGGAGCAAGGAGTAAGGGTGTGCCCAAATTCATTGTGTTCCAGTTACATTTATATGAAATAAATGAGCAGCTTAAAGTCTTAACTATGAAAGTGTCAAATTCATAATATAACCTTGGCTGAGGAAAAAAAGATATCTACATAGAATAGGAGAGCTAGACAATTCAGTTCATCAAGGCAAATAGTTCTTAATCCTGAAATAATCTGTTGATTGTTGAAATTTGGGAGGATAACTGAGTAAATTCAAATTTAATGCATAACCTCTAAGAGTTAAAGAATTCTAAATTGTGATGTTGGACAGAGCTTACATAGTCTGTTTAAAAAATTTTTTTATTGTTCAATTATTGTTGTCCCCATTGCTCTCTGCTGCCCTGCCCACTCCCCCTCCCCCATTATTATATGCTGAAAGGACAGAGGAAGGGCAGAAGAGTTCAATCCACAGACTATTTCCAGACGGAAGACATTTAGCAAGCTAAATGTAGAGTGCCATCATATATCAACAAGACTGAAAGGAAGACGTCTCACCAGAGACTGGCCTTTTGGACTGCTGGATTAAAAAAACTCTCTCAATGGAAAATTAAATTATGATTCTTCTAAAAGTGTGATGGCTTTAGAAGACAGGCTGGAAAAATATATCCTGCCATTCATAAATATAATTTAAAGGTAGATACAAATAATTTGAAGAAAAAATAATAGCTTATTAAAAACATTTATCTTTGAATATTCAATGTTATTCAAAGAGAAATTTTTATTATAGCAAGAAAATATTTATCCAGGCCAGTTACTTTTGTTCTCAAAGAAGACTTACAGCAAGGACAGTTCCAATGGTATAACCAGGTTCTCCATTCAGAATCAAGGAGGTTCCATACCAGAAAGTGAGGCCATAAGTTCCATTCATAAAGAAGTACACAGCACCAAGAGAGAGTTTTGAAGCTATAGCCTTCTTAATGCCCACCTCCTTTGCATATTTTAGATTGTGCGTATACCTTAAAAAGAAAAACCATAATGTAATGAATAGTCTTTGGGAAAAATACAATCAAACATGTATTGTCATAATTAAAAGAACAGACCTTTGAATTTCTTTCTCTTGGGCCCCAAAGGCTATGACTGTCCGGATTGATGACAAAACTTCTTCTGCCACAGCTCCAGCTTTTGAATAGGCATTTAATTCCTTACTGGTCAATGAGATGACTATCTGTAATAAACCACCACCACAGTTAGCCAAAGAATGACTTTGGTATAGTAACAATGTAGAAAATTTAACTCAGGTAGAATCTAGAATAACATAATTTTATTATTGCAAAGGTACTTTACATCACTTAATCCAATCTCATCAGTTTGTACACAAGGAAACCAATGACCAGAGATACTGACTTTTTGGAGCCTCACAGCAGTGGAGGAACTTAGCCTAATATAACCTAGAGTCTAAATCTCTATATTTACCTTCTACTAGTGGAGTTTCACTGTTTTCTCATTGTATTTTTAAAAAATTAGAAAACATGTATTTGTATTAATAGAATTGGTAAAGACTTGATTTGGAAAGGACAGTAGGGACACAGTTCTTTTTGGATACACTCTGGAAATTAGTAAACCTAATGTAACTTAATTTGATTTATTATTATGGGTAAAGTAAGGCTTCTAGAGGATCTTGGTCACAGGGTTGTGGCAGGAATAGAATGATGATCCTGCATATACCCAGAAGTGCCTCCTGCAGCGATTCCTCAGCAATACAGTGTAGTAAATTCTGTACCTCTGAACACTAACAGCTGAGGCTCTAGAGATAGAGAGAGGAGAATATCATGCTTCATGATATTAGGTTTATGTGACTTCTCAAAAATTTAAAATTAGAATGGGCCCTTTTCTCTATTAAATGCACTTACTACTCTTTTGATTAGTAAATAATTTAATTTATTAATTAACACAACAGTTCAATGAAAGGGAACAGGAAGAAAATTGTCCTTGGAGCTGTGAGTCTAACTATTACCTACTCACATAACAAATCATCCACGTTCAAAGTACATTTTGCACACATAGTGCTAATTTGATGTAAGACATGCTCAGCCAGTTGTTAAACTCAGAAGGTAGCATAAGCTGAGTAATAGTTATTATTTTACTTTTAAAAGATAATCATTTCTATGATATATCACTAGAAGGAAAGTAGCACCTAGCAAAAATCCTTGTACATAGCAAGTATTTAATAAATGTTTGCCAAACTTAATTACATTGCAGGAAGATAGAACTTAGATTCCCCACTTATGTTCTTTTCAAAAAACTTGTCTGTGTCACTTCCCTGGGTAGTTAAGTTAAAGATCTGATCTTAGTAACAGACTGTGGGTAATCTTTCTCAGATGTTCTCATTTCAAATAAGCTGGACATGAAGATCTTGGTAAGGGTTACCAGGTAAACACTAGAAGCCACACTAAATAAAGATTTGTTGTCTAAACATCCAAGTCTATTGTTAAGGAAGTATTCAATGACAAAATATTTTTATTGCTAAAAATTCTTATTTGGTTGATTTTGTATATTGTTAGCAAATAAAGTTGGTGATTTTTTTGGCTTTGATTTTCGTAAAGAACAATTAGCTTTCCAAAATTAAAACTCTATCCCTCAAGAATACATTATACCTCAAATCTTGGAAATGGGTATATACATTGGTAGAACTGACAAAAACTTGATTTGGAGAGAGCTATTAAGAATATATTGGTTGTTTTTAGACTTCACAAGGAACATTATTTTCAAAATCAGGCTGTAAATAGATTAATATTTTGTGGTATATTCATAGTGTAATAGTGCAAAAATAATTTAAAATGCACATACATAATTTGTTAAAATTTACATAATACATAAAAATAGACAGCAGCAAACATTTTAAATATAATTTAGAGCCTTATTAAAACTTTAAACTTTAAATGGTTGTCATAAAAATGTGCTTGAGTATTTACTGTTTCATGATTTTCTCATTCTGTTCTAGTGAAATAAATTGCACCACATTTACATGGGAATTTAGAACACATAAGATACTGCCAGCAGCCAATGTACCCATGCATAATACTTTACCCATGCTATCAATTGAAGCTGCATTACGCTACTAAATGAAGAGGAATATTTTTAATGTTAGTAAGATACTAGAACCAATTTCACTGTGGCCTAATAACTTGAGAATAGAAAGGTGATTAATGGTGAACAAAATCAAAAGTAATTTTGTGTATAATGTCCCCATCTATTTTGGGACATAAAAAACAAAAAAAAAAACCTTTCTGACATAGGGAAACACTAGTTCACATTCCTGCTTCTCGTCAACACATTAGCCATCTTGCTTACCCTAGAAAACATGGCCGCTGAAGCAATTATAAGAGGAGATGTTGACAGAGTTACCAGGGTGAGTTTCCAGCCTTTCACCAAACCAATTGCTAGGCCAATAGAAAATGTAGACATGTTTTGAAAAAACAGAGCAATATTGTCTCCAATGCCATTGTTGATTTTGTTGATGTCACTGAAACAAAGGCAGCAAAGTCAGTTATATGACATATATAAAAACAAAGTTGATAAGCTACACATCCATCTTCTTACTCAGTCATTCGAGTGTTAAATTCACCCATATCACAGCCATCAAACCAGCTAATGTCCTGTGCCAAAATGGAATGAAAAAACTGCTTTCGAATTCTCTTGGTCTGTCGTGCTGCAGTCATAATCCAAAAGGAAATCTGCATGTAGCCAAAAACCAAGGCAGTAACTCCTATTCCAACATAATACAGGGTCAACCTGAAAAAAAGATTATTGGAAATGTTAGTGAGACTGAAGAGCAACTTCTTCCCTTGTTACTAACATTTCCCCCCAAATGAAGCAAACAAACAAACAAACAAACAAACAAACAAACAAAAAAGAATCCAATATTTGAATTAAAAGTCACATTATTTGACTAAAAGAATTTATTTATTTTTATTTAATCCTCACTCAAGAGTATATTCATTGATCTTTGAGAGGAAGGGAAAGAGGAATAGGGGTAGGGGGAAGAGGGAGGGAGGGGGGAAAAGGGGAAGGAGAGGGAGAGACTGGTAGAGAAGGGAAAAGATGGGGAGAGAAAGACACCAATTTGTTGGTTCCTGTCAAACCCACAAACTATGTATGTGCCCTGACTGGGAATCTAACCTAGAACCTTCCTGGTATATGGGACGACATTCCGTATGGAACCCAGCAATTTCACTTCTATGTAATCTACCTAAGAGAATAACCTATTTCCACATATATATCAATGTTCATAGAACGATTATTTTTAAATAGCCAAAAAACCCAGAAACAATCCACATGGTGAACATATAAACAAAATGTGATATATCTATGCAGTGGATTACTGCTAAGCAATAAAAAGGAATAAACTACTGATACATGTTACAAAATAAATGAACCTCAAAAACATGGTAAATAAAAGAAGTCAGGTACAAAACTCACACATATATGTTTCTATGCATATGCAATGCATTTAGAGGTAGAAAGCAGATAAGTAGTTGCCTGGGGCTGGAGGTCAGAATGGGGACTGACTGCATGCAGAGAAGGGATCTTCGTAGAGTGATAGAAGTGTTCTGAAAGTAGATTGTGGTGATGGTTGCTCAACTCTGTAAATTTACTAAAAACTATTCAATTGTATTCTTAAAACTGGTGAGTTTTATATTAAGTAAATTATACTTCAATTAAGCTAAAATCGTATGAACAGTATAACTCCAATAACATTAAAATTATATATGCATACTTGTACATGTAAAAAGACGAATAATATAAACCAAAATTAATATTTATTAGTCATTAGTAGTGGAAATATAAGTTATTTAACTTCCTTTGTGCATTTTTATCTTTTGACACTTTCTACAAGGAATATATTGAGTATTTAATCAGAAAAAGTAATTAAAATGATTTTTATGTAAGTACTGATTCACTTTTTAAAGACTATTCCTTGAAAACAATGAAAAAGTTGCATTCAATTTATTCCACATGAAAGAACTGTACTTAATTTTTCTCATTTCTCGTTTTCCTGTTAATCAGTCTTCCAAACGACCTGACACCCGGAAGAAGAAACACTACTAGTCCCATGACCCAGGCTTTATTTTGCATCAGGAAATGAAACAACCTTCAGCGTCTAAGTCTTCTACATTCAAAAATGTATGCAAATTAAGACTGATTTAATGACTCCATTTATTGCACATTTATTGTGTGTTAAATATTACGCCAGGTACTTTACATATCTGAGCATCATTGAATCTTCAGAAAGTATTCACATCACGTTTTACAGATGAAGAAGCTGAAGCTTATACAAGTTATCTGATAGTTTCTATAGCTGGCAAGTGGCAGAGCCTGCCATTTGAATCCTGAATCTGTGATCTGAATTCTTAGCTTATGAGCTGAATCACTCTGGCAATATTTCTGGGAATAAAAATTCTCAGATAGGTTTGGGAAACACTGTATACTTAGCATCACTGCCCCTGGAAATTGATGATATACATAAAATATTATTTAAAATCTAAAAGCAAAAAAATAGTTCAATTTTGTTTAACCTAGGATATTACAGACCAATTAAGCATAACAATCTCATTCTTTTAAAATATATTACCTATTAACATCAGTCACTTCCACCATATATAATTTGAGAAATGTTCCAGGCTATGACTTGATGCAGCAGAAATAACTATCTATTTAATGTCACCCAATATCTGATATTCTTCTGAAGTAAGAGAACCTCCATTTTACTTGCAGTGCTAATATGCCCAGCTAAATTGGATGTGGACATATGACTAGTAAAAAGACAGAAGAATTTTTGAGTTCTTGATTACATCTAAGCCATACTTCATCTTTAGACTGCCTATTTTTATGTGTGAAAGAAGTAAATTTCTATCATGGTTAAGTGACCATCATGCTGGGTTTTACATTAAATGCAGTGGAACTAAGTCTAACATGGTTCTTGGTCCTCTTGTTCGCCCCTTCATTTTCAATTAGATTATAGTAGATATATCCAAAGTAGCAAAAAATGAAGACACAAGTTGCTTAAAAGTTCATATAGAATTAATTAACTCTTGACACAAAAAGGAGGCATCATATTCACTAACAATAATCTTAGGACTATTTAATCATTATAATCCAATTCAACAATGGGGGATTCAATTATTTTCAGAATAACTGCCTGATAAATAAAACAAAGGCATAGACCTAACATTAAAACATTACATTTTTATAAAGCTATAAGTCATTGTCTTTGGAAAATAGGTAAATAAAATTCTTCAGTTCCTGATGATTATGGCTGATAGAGGTATTAGTTTATCCTAATAAAAAAGTTACATAAAGCAATAATGTGGTCATTAAAACATTAGTTCCACAGAATGTTACTAGAAGTTAGGAGAAAAAATTAGGTTCCATAGTCAAATAGGTTTGGAAAACTTGGATTAATGGGAGACTTTACCTTGTTTTTCTGTCCTGTGTGTATCCAAGAGGAGGATGTCATATACAGTGTTTTCCAAACCAATTTGACCATGGAACCTTTTAAAATTATGTACCTCAAATAGTTCCAAGAAAAGAACACTGGTTTGAGAAATAGTAGCCTAACAAATACATTATAAATGTTAAAAATGATTTTTTTAATGGGCAGGAGAATCCTGGATGCTTATCTGTTTATTTTTTTTTATTTTTTCTGTTTTTTAATACATTTTCTTAATTATGCTATTACAGTTGTCCTATTCCCCCCTTCATTCCCCTTCACCATGCACACCCTCTCACACCCACATCCCCCCCTTTAGTTCATGTCCATGGGTCATACTTATAAGTACTTTAGCTTCTACATTTCCCATACTATTCTTCCCCTCCCCTGTCTATTTTCTACCTACTGTCTATGCTACTTATTCTCTGTACCATTTCCCCCTCTATTCTCCTCCCACTCCCCTGTTGATAACCCTCCATGTGATCTCCATTTCTGTGATTCATTTCCGATTCTAGTTATTAGCTTAGTTTGTTTTTGTTTTAGGTGTGGTTGTTAATAATTGTGAGTTTGCTGTCATTTTACTGTACATGTCTTTTATCTTCTTTTTCTTAGATAAGTCCCTTTAACACGTCATATAATAAGAGCTTGGTGATGATGAACTCCTTGAACTTGACCTTATCTGATAAGCACTTTATCTGCCCTTCCATTCTAAATGAAAGCTTTGCTGAAGAGAGCAATCTTGGATGTAGGTCCTCGCCTTTCATGACCTGGAACACTTGTTTCCAGCCCCTTCTTGCCTGTAAGGTCTCTTTTGAGAAATAAGTGACAGTCTGATGGGCACTCCTTTGTAGGTAACTCTTTCCTTTTTTCTGCTGCCTTTAAGATTCTCTCCTTTTCTTTAATCTTGGCTAAGGTAATTATGATGTGCCTTGGTGTGTTCCTCCTTGGATGCAGCTTCCTTGGGACTCTCTGAGCTTCTTGGACTTTCTGGAAGTGGACTTTCCTTTGCCAGATTGGGGAAGTTCTCCTTTATTATTTGTTCAAATAATATTTCCACTTATTGCTCTTCCTCTTCCTGTTCTGATGCCCCTATAATTCAGATGTTGGAACATTTAAAGATGTCCTGGAGGTTCCTAAGCCTCTCCTCATTTTTCTGAATTTTTGTTTCTTCATTCTTTTCTGGTTGGATGTTTCTTTCTTCCTTCTGGTCCACACTGTTGATTTGAGTCCCAGTTTTCTTATTATCACTATTGGTTCCCTGTGCATTTTCCTTCATTTCACTTAGTGTAGTCTTAATTTTTTCATCTAATTTGTGACCGAATTCAACCAGTTCTGTGAGCATCCTGATCACCAGTGCTTTGAACTGTGCATCTGATAGGTTAGCTATCTCTTTGTCACTTAGTTGTATTTGCTCTGGAGCTTTGATCTATTCTTCTGTTTGGGCCATTTTTTTGGGTCTGGTTGTGCCTGTTACCTATGAGGGGCAGAACCTTAGGTGTTCACCCAGGTAGGGCAACCCAGTTACTGGGTTGTGAGGCTGTATGTGGGGCAGAGGTCCAAGAGGGAACAATTGAGCTTGCTCTGTTCTATGTTGTATTTCAATCCCTTCCACTCTTTCCTCCAAGCAAACTGGGTCTTTCTGGTGCTGATTTCCATGTGGATAGGCTTGTGTACATTCTAGGACCCTGTGGGTCTCTCCAACAAACTCTCCTGTGAGGCTGGGAGTCTCGCCCGGCACCTCAACCCCCACAGGTGTTTTCAATAGGTGTTTTGAGGCTTTATTTCTAGGCACTGGGACCCTGGGTTGCATGTCTCGTTACCCAGTTTCACCTGGTTTATCTGCGTGCGAATGTGGAACTGCTTAGTCAGCCAGCCACCTTGTGTGCCTTGCTGGGCTTAAATTGCCACCTGTCTGGGTCTGCCCACTGCTGTCTTGCACGCCCAAGGTTTGTCAGCTGCTGCCCTGTGTGCCTGGTGCCACCGTTTTTTTTTTTTGCCACACCTCTCTCTGCCTGGCCACCCAACTCCTCCCCTCCTACCAGTCTGGATGAATGTGTCTATTTTAACTCCTTGGTTGTTGGACTTCCATACATTGCAATTTTCTGTCAATTCTGGTTATTCTGCTTCACAGGCCTGTGCTCAATCCCCCGAGCTAAACCAGTTAGGGCCAATTCTGGTTATTTTGTTTCTAAATTGTTGTTGTCCTTATTTTGGTTGCAGAAGGAGGCCAAAAATGATTTTAATGATTTTAAAGTTTAGTAACCTTTTAATAACTGTACAGACATACTTTTTTAGCTTATTCTCCCTTTCATTTGTTCTTTAAATGGATATCCATATTTTTAAAAGCTCTAAACTTTTTATAAGAAACTCATACTTCATAATAGTACCTCTGAATCTTGCTTTCATACTGTAAGAATAGAATTCAGTAGAAGACAATACCCTGGATCCTAATGAGGAAGTTTTAGAAAACACATTATAAAGAAACTTTATGTGAAAGTTGCTAAAAAACAAAAGAAGTTTCCCTCAAGGAAACTTGAGGTTGCAGCAAAGCACAACTTGAGGGGATTTCATTCACACAGTACAGAACAGCACTATGGCAGAGCTTTCGGTGATGAAGAAAATATTCCCTATCTGTATGTAGTGATTCTCCATCACTATGGCAGCCAGCCACATGTGGCTATTGAACACCTGAAATGTGACTGAGAATGAGGAACTGAATATTTAATTTTATTTAATTCAAATTTAAATAGCCATATGTGGTTGTGTCTAACATATTGGACAGTACAGGTCAAGAATTATGATCCAGCCCTGGCTGGCGTAGCTTAGTGGATTGAGCGCGGGCCTGTGAACCAGAGTATCGCGGTTCGATTCCTAGTCAGGGCACATGCCTGGGTTGCAGGCCAGTTCCCGGCAGGGGACACCAAGAAGCAACCATACATTGATATTTCTCTCCCACTCTTTCTCCTTCCCTTTCCCTCTCTCGAAAAATAAATAAATTAAAAAAAAAAAGAATTATGATCCAGAGGATGTCACTGGGATGTGATAGGTCTCTCATAGGGCTGTGCAACATGCGGGCTTCACTTTTGGGTGAAAACATGGGACATCTCTTAGGTCTATAGCAAAGATTCATAGTTTTAGTAAGATATTACTAAAACCCAGTAAATATACTCAGTAAAGTAACATCTCTCTGACTAATAAACTCAATATACATCACAGACAAAAGCATACTGTTCAATATATAAAATGACTAACACAAAATATCCTTATAAATTACTTATTTCAGACTTTACAATTTTTAGTCTAATTAAGACTATAATTGTCTGAATAATTAGTTTCCAAAATCAGTCAATCAAATTTTACCATTTGATAAAATGGTAAAACAAGTCCTTTAGTGTCCAGGGAATGTACCTTCAGTTCCAGGAGGAAAAATTTATGTGAAAATGCAAAACCCCCAAAACAACTTTTCTCTTGGTGATAATTTTGTCAAATACAACTTAGAGCATATGAATCTATATACCTTTTAAATAGAAGAAAATATTATATAATAATTATATTTTATAACTTAAATGAATAAAGAGGACAGGTTTAATCACTTGTAATATTAATGATCGAACTTTTCATTTTTTTCCTTATAAATGTTAAATAAAGCATCAGGCAGTGCATATGATGTTCACATTTCATTTTGACTTACACAATCATATCTTCATTCAGCTTCTCTTGAGACTGAGTACAGTTTCGATAAATCGCTGCAAAAAATTTTTTTAAATTATAAAGGCAGTTAATTTACAACTGGTCATACTGTTTCATACATATTTCTCCAAACCAAATATAGTACATTCTCAAGAAAATAAACTTAATAATGCTTACACACAAGTTTATGATTACCTTATTTTCTATTATTTATCTTAAAATTTGAAATAATTTTCTGTGGTCTCAATAAATACTTATGCAACATGAAAGATTATAAGTTAATATTAACTATGAATTTCATACCAGGAAAAAATTCTTTAGGACATCTCTGATTTCAGTCAACAGTTGTATATAATTAATAGTAATGAAACTCTCCTTCCCTGCTTGCTAAGATCATGTATTTAGAATTCTGTTGGAGATACCTCTGGGAATAAATTAGAAAATCCAAGAAAAGCAAGAACATGTGAAAATTCTAGAAGCAGTAGTCATGGGAAAAATTTAAATAAAGCTCATTGAAATATGTTGAATGTAACAAGGATAGCAACATAATAGAACAGTATTTAAAACACTCCTTG
Organism: Artibeus jamaicensis; assembly: GCF_021234435.1. Taxonomy (NCBI): domain Eukaryota; kingdom Metazoa; phylum Chordata; class Mammalia; order Chiroptera; family Phyllostomidae; genus Artibeus; species Artibeus jamaicensis. The sequence goes on along the minus strand of NW_026521764.1, from coordinate 146,057 downwards.
AGTTATAAATTTTCTATATAAACTGTTTTATGTATCTGGTAAAACATATATCAAATGTCAATTATTATACCAAGGTCGTGATTCCACCAACAGCACAAAACAATGGTTAATAATCACTATCATAATATTCTTTCTTAAACCTCTATAATAAATATTTAAAATGAATTGCAAACATCATGACAACATCTGTTTTTAAAATCCTCAACTGAGGATATGTTTTATTGATTTTAGAGAGAGAGGAAAGGGGAGAGAGTGATTGAGAGAGAGAGAGAGGGAGAGAGAGAAACATGCATCAGTGGTCTCTCATACAGGCCCCTGGGATTGAATCTACAGCCTTTTTGGTAGGTGGGATGACTCTCCAACCAACCGTGTCACCTACCTAGGGCAACATCATGACTCTTCATCCTGTACATAACCCCAGAATCTTCACATATGATAATATTTATGATCATTATTTATATGCAAACAAGCATTTCCCTCTTAATCCATTTATGAAATTAAGGCAGGAAAAAATTTTAAAGCAGTATATTCCAACTATCACAATTAACATAGTAGAAGAATTGACTAGTAAAAGGTTTTAATGAGATTAATGGAGCTAACAAAAATAATAAACATTATTTCTAAAAGTGGCACCTAGAATCACATAAAAATGGCATAATCTCATTTTGGAGACTATATTAATAATACATGTAGCATGTGCAAGAGCTCAACATTGGCTCAAAAATGGGCCCCTGATCAGTAACAGCTTTATTCATACTATCATCTTTTGGAGCAAATAATCCTCCTCTTATCCTCCAGAAAGTCAATTATTAGAAATTTATATACTCCACAATGAAACAAAACCCTCCCCCCACAAAAAAATAAAACTGGAAAAGCCTGAAAAAGAAACAAAAATTAAAATTCAGATCAATATCAATCAGCTATGTTTGGCCTGTCCTATCTAAAGCTGGTAAGACAATCAATTATTGAGTATATCTAACAGAAAGAGTACTCCCAAGGACATTGCCTTAAGTTGCTAGGTTTTTCTTTCCTTCCTCTTTTACTCATTTGGACAGAGAGAGACGTTATTGGCAATCATAAATATTTGCTCAGCAAATTGGTTGTTCCTTTTGTTTAACTAATAGAATAACATCCTTAATTTAGCTTCTATCATTAAACTATTAAAAAAATTATTGGGTTGGCCATAAAGCCCATTTGTTTTTTTCCATAAAAGATACATTTTTTATATTCACCAATAACTTCATTGATTTGGATACTTGTAAGTAGGCTATCTCCCTCTCCTGCATGGTATAATGTTGAATGTTCTCAATTAATGTCTCGATTTGATCACTATCAACTTCACTTGGTCTACCCAACCGTGGAGCATCATCTACCATGAAACTTCGCAAACCACTTTTGACATGTTAGATCGGGCACAGAAGGTTCTCTATACACTGCACAAATCTTTTTTTGTGTTTCGGTTGTGTTTTTACCTTTCTTGAAACACTGAAGCATAATATGCCAAAAATGTTGCTTATTTTTCCCATCTTCATGTTAAAAAGGCTACATAAAAATTCACTAATTTTAGACTTCTGCCAAGATGGAGGCGCAGATGGAAACACTGTGCCTTCTCACACAACCAAGTTTAAAGACAACAAAGTTTTAGTAACAAAAAACGCAGCCAAAACACAGAAAATTGAACTATACTGACGTCCAACAACAACAAACTGTTCAGCCAGACTGGTAAGAGGGGTGGAGCCAGCAGCGGGGTGGGGTTGGGCAGGAAAGATCCCCCCACCCAGGTGCCCAGGCAGCCATGGGCAGATCCCAGGTGCGCGGTGGCTATGGGCCGACACAGTGAGGGCACAAGGCTACAGGCTGACTACAGTCACACATTCGCATACAGATAAACCAGGGAAGGAGCGAGCAGTGAGACAGACCGTGCAGGCCCCAGCAGCAGGAAGCAGCAGAAGGGACCACTATTGCTCCCTCTCTGACCCCACCCTCACATATAGCATCACAACCCAGGGATCTGGGCAGCCCCACCCTGGTGAACAACTAAGTCTCCTCTCCTCATACATAACAGGCCTGAACAGACCAAAACATGGCTCAAGAACAACTCAAAGCTCCAGAGCCCATAACTCTAAATGATGAAGAAATAGCCAAACTTTCAGATGCACAGTTCAAAACACTGGTGGTCAGGATCCTCACAGAACTGGTTGATTTTACTCATGAATTAGAGGAACATATGAAGGCTAAACTAATTGAAATGAAGGGAAATGCACGGGAAACCAACAGTGATGGGAAGGAAACTGGGACTCAAATCAAGGGAGTGGACCAGAAGGAAGAAAAAAAACGACCAAACAGAAAGGAATAAAGAAACAAGAATTCAAAAAAATGACGAGAGGCTTATGAACCTCCAGGACATCTTTAAACGCTCCAACATCCGAATTATAGGGGTGCCAGAAGGGGAAGAGGAACAGCCACGAGTGGAAAAGTTATTTGAACAGATAATAAAGGAGAACTTCCCCAATCTAGCAAAGGAAATAGACTTCCAGGAAATCCAGGAAGCTCGGAGAGTCCCAAAGAAGCTGGACCCAAGGAGGAACACACCAAAGCACATCATCATTATATTAGCCAAGATTAAAATGAAGGAGAGAACCCTAGAAGCAGTAAGAGTCAAGGGGACAGTCACTTACAAAGGAGTTCCCATCACACTGTCAGTGGATTTCTCAAGAGACCTTACAGGCAAGAAGGGGCTGGAAAGAGGTATTCCAAGTCATGAAATCCAAAGACCTATATCCAAGATTGCTCTACCCAGCAGAGCTTTCATTTAGAATGGAAGGACAGATAAAGTGCTTCTCAGATAAGGTCAAATTCAAGGAGTTCATCATCACCAAGCCCTTATTATATGAAATGTTAATTGGACTTATCTAAGAAAAAGAAGATAAAAAAGATGAACAGTGAAAGGACAGCAAACTCACAGTTATTAAGAACCACACCTAAAACAAAAGCAAACTAAGAGGACAGCTAGATCAGGAGCAGAACCATAGAAATGAAGATCTCTTGGAGGGTTAGCAACAGGGGAGTGGGAGGAGGAGAAGGGGGGAGAAGGTACAGAGAATAAGTAGCATAGACGGTAGGTAGAAAATAGATAGGGGGAGGGTAAGAATAGTAGGGGAAATATAGAATCTAAAGAACTTGAGACACGTGGTCATAAATTAGAGGGGGGGAGTGATGGGGGAGGGGTGTGCAGGGTGGAGGGGAAGGAAGGGGGAAATAAAACAACTGTAATGGCATAATCAATAAAATATATTTTTAAAAAATTCACCAATTTTGATGTTTTTTCAGTATTTCTATTTATTTACTTATTTTTTATTGTTGTTCAAGTACAGTTGTCTCTATTTTCCCTGTACCACTTCCCCCCCAGGCTCAGCCATCCCCACCTCTCTCTCCTGATCTCACCTCCCTTAGGGTTGTCCATTTGTTCTTTATAGTTGTTCCTGAAAATCCTTCTCCCTTTCCCCCCATTATCTCCTCCCACCTCCCTTCTGGTTATTGTCATTTTTTTAAATGCACACTAATATGATAGCTGTCAAAATACAGTCTAACAAAATTGTTTCAAATGAAATTAAGAACAACTAAGAGTTTACTAGCTCTATTGTATGGAAAAAAACAAAAAAACTTTTTGGCCAACCCAATAGTTACTGTGTAGACAAGACATCATCACATGCAAGGACATGGAGGTGAACACAATAGCTTTATTCCACCCAAACAAGATTGGAACACTAGAAAGATTAGCCCTCAGGTGGAAAACTGGAAGGTATAAATTAGTACTTACAGTCAAATAGAGCACAAAGAGAGGTATAATGTATAAAGTCAGGCTTGTGTCTAAAAGACAGGTTTTAATGAGACATTTACCTAGTTATAATGAATAGTCAAAGGGTACTTCCTTCCTATTGTGTAATTTGGGGAAAAACATAATATCAGGGAATTATAAATATTAATATTTATAATATATACCAGATTTTTTTTAAAAAGTGAATATTCACTATATTAGTGCCTAGGATAATTGATAGAATTTACATCTAAAGAATGTCATGTTAAAGGACATGACCCTAAAATCTGATGCTACAAAGGTAATAATACACTAAGTATATCTATAATTATGGGAAGCATAAAGACAGAAAACTGTACTTGAAAAATAATTAAATTAAAAAAAACCCACTTTTTCCCACACCTGATTGCTGGATTCCCCTCCTATCTTTATTCAAACTATCTGTCTCCAGTACTATAATTTCCTGTATGTTCTTTTTGGTTTCTTTGCTGTATTATGTTCTATAGCGTCATGTATGTCTGTATACTACTAATGAAATTCTAAAAGTTCTCAGAAAGATTTAGCCATTCTTGATTTCTTCTTCTTAAAGGGTGAATTACAGATAAATGGCTGGAATGGCCCAAGCCTTTAATTAAATCCTGATATAATCATCACATCTTCTTTTTTTTTTAGATTTTATTTATCTTTAGAGGGGAAGGGAAGGAGAGAGGGAGAGAAACATCAGTGTATGGTTGCCTCTCATGCATCCCCTGCTGGAAACTGGCCTGCAACCCAGGCATGTGCCCTAACTGGGAATGGAACCGAGATCATCTGGTTCACAGGCCCGTGCTCAATCCACTGAGCTACACCAGCCAGGGCTCTCTTTTTTTATTTAAAATAATTTTTTATTTTTCAATTACAATTGACATACAATAGTTTCAGGTATATAACCCAGTGATTGAACACTATATAACTTACTAAGTAATTACCCCAATAAATCTAGTGCCCTTCTGATACCATACATAGTTATTGCAATATCATTGACTATATTTCCCATGCTGTACTTTAGATAGAAAATTATTTGAATATGTAGAGAGATAAGATGAGCAATACTGAGTCTCAGATGATTTTTATATATCATGAGTAGATGGCTATTGGACTTGAATTTCAACACTAATTTTCCCCTCAGTGTTCAGCCAGCAGGCCCACCATGTAGATTTTGGACTTGCCAGCTTCAATTATTGAGTGAACTAATTCTTTAAAATAAATCTCTCTCTCTCTCTCTCTCTCTCTCTACACACACACACACACACACACACACACACACACACACATCCTATTGGTTCTGCTTCTTTGAAAAATGCTGATGAATATAAATTTTGGTTCTTTAGTCCCTAGCAATATAAAAGTCTGACTTAAATACATACTGTATAGATACTGTTTGATAATACAATAATCTGTATTATGAGCTCACTGTTCGTTTATTTAATGCTTTTAAGTTTCCAGTAATATAAAGAAGAAAATATTATACTCACTTGTGTTGGTTTTGACTAGACACCCACTAAGAAGGTTATCACTCATTTCTCCTAAAATCATTGACATTACAGGAAGACAGGCTCCATTTACCAATGATGCCAGTAATCCCAGGACCATGAGTGTGAGATCCAGTCCATCAGCAAAGCGAAACTGGAAAAATGAACAAAACATGGTAGCAAATTAAAACCAAAAAACAACCTATAGTTTTTGTCATCAAATAAATTTTATTTTATAAATTAATTAAGAGACTAAATAAATGTATAGAATCATTGCTAAGTATTTATAAAGTTAAAAAATCACCAGTTCTAGGGATTTACAATGCATTTTAAAGAAACTGTTGACAAATATAAGGTAGCATAATCAGTACAAATTGTAGACTTGTGATGTGAGTCAGATCAGATGTGGGCATGAATCAGAAATTTCCTCGTATTTGGTTGATTTTGGACTAAATTAAGATATTTCAAAAGACTGCAATGATAATGCCTTTGTTGATGGACAGTTGCTCTTCAAATTTTCAATTCCCTAGGCTTATCAACATCATAGCAATGAAAGTGCAGCGAGCAGTAACTATCCAATAAAAATTAGTTTGCCAAATGTAATTAATTATAGTTTTAATTCTAATTTTAAATTTCTCATATTTTTTCTATGCAGGACCGCATCTGTTCTGTAAATTAGGGTCTACAATAATTTGCAAAGCTGTTTAGAATAAGAAAGAAACAACTGAAAGTCAAATACTGAAGTGCTTCACATTCTATTCTATAACAGGTCCCTACAGCACTATCTAAAACCAAAAACATGAACTTGAAAATGTGGGTTATTTGTCTTACCCAGAGAGGAAAAGATAAAATGTATTATGGCATTGAAATGAAATTAGGTTTGAATAACAGCAAGTGAAACTTAGTACACATGAGGTCTATCTGGGAGAGGTCCAGCCATTGTTAATATAATGAGAATGGTTTGTGCAACACAAATGTAACCTGGCAGCCAAGGACAGTGGACTGGAATGAGCATCTGTGAACAATGACGACTTTACTGCACTAGTCAGTGGGGACAGTAGACACCAATGAATGAGCAAGTGTACCGTGTGTCCCTTCACATTCAAAATGACTGAGCAAGTAGAGCAATGAATTTGCATCGGATTTTGCATTAAGCTTGAACATTACTCTGAAGAAACAATTCAGGTGATTCAGAAGGCCAAGACTCTGGGCAACTGGTGATTGGCAGCTTCATCATGACAATATGCCCATTCACGCATCACGTCTTATGCAGAATTTTTTGGCAAAACATCAAATTACCCAGGTGACTCAGCCCCCACATAGCCCAGATTTGGTGCCCTGAGACTTCCAGCTTTTCCCAAAACTAAAATCACCTTTGAAAGGGAAGAGATTTCAGACCACGGATGAGCTTCATGGAAATAGGATGGGGAAGCTGATGGTGATTGTGAAAACTGTGTGAGGTCCCAAGGTGCCTATTTTGAAGGGGACTGAGGTGTCATTGTTCTGCATACAATATTTCTTGTATCTTCTTTAATAAATGTCTCTATTTTTCATATGACATGACTGGATACCTTCTGGACAGATTTCCTGTGTTATAAGTGGAGACTGAAAAATATTTAATGTTTTCCCATTCATTCATGCAATAGCTAATAAATATTTATGAATTAAATACCATAGCATTGTACGTGGTACTAGAGATAAGAGATTATCTGTTTTTCTGTGCACCATCCTCCAGAATAGTGTGTTATCTCCTTGATAAAGTTTCTCATGTTCTGCTACATCTCAGATTTTTTTTAAAATTGACTTTTGAAAAAAAAAACAGATACTGTTTCATGTGTATTTCTAGTGATATTTATAGCTAGGCTGATTTACAGCTAGAGTAGATATAAGGGCTGTTTTGGGAACACATTTCTGAAAATATTTCTTGAACACAATGCCAAAGAATTGTGCTGATACACACTCTGTTGCATAGCCTTTACAAAATATTTAGATAATTATTTCTTATTTAAAAAGGATTTGTAGCACTTTAAAAGTAATAAAAGCAACTCGTCACTGTCTTTTCATTGGAAAATACTGAATTGTAAACAAAATAGTAAAAGTCATTTATAATTGCACACCACTCAGACACAACCTGTGATGTTTATGTATCTCATACACACACACATACACACACACACAGACCCTTTCCCCCAAATCAGAATAATTGTATAGCTACTTCTTAAAATAATTAAACCTGTTCCCTTTATTTTATTTTTCTCTTTTCTTTTTCCTTTTTTGCTCAATCCCTCCATCACCCCTTCCCCAGGTTACCTTATCCTCACAGCTGTCAGCCACAGCTGTCAGCCTTTTCTCTATTATTTGCTCATTACCCCTTATTGTAGAAGTGCTGTTGGGTTGATTATATTTTTCAAATTGGAAATAATATTTTGATAAATTATTTTAATTGCCCTTTCCTCCCAAGTAGATGTAAACTATCAATCATTTTATGCACTACTGACAATTTGCTAAAATTTTCTGATATGCATACATTCTAACTGATTTCACTTACTATCTCAAAAGGTCCAACAACTGGGTTTCTTACTTTGGGCAGTTGTTCTTGTAGTTTTCTGGAAAATAAATGTTTAAAATGTAAAGGTTACAATGTGCATTAATTTGCAACATTTTCCAATTATAATTGTGCTGAAGTGTCAAATTTCACTCTTGGTAGCAAATTTATAACAATGATGAAATTTAAAAAACAAGTTTAATGATAGACACCACAAAGCTTTTTAGTGTAATCACTGGAAAAGTAAATTATCTCTAGCTGTCCACATTAGTTAGTGTAACAACTGAAGGTACACATCTGGAGTAAAATTTTTTTTAAAAAATATTTATTTATTTATAGACAGAGGGGAAGGGAGTGAGAAGGAGAGAGAGAGAAACATCAATGTATGATTGCCACTCGTGCACCCCCTACTAGGGACCTGGCCCACAACCCAGGTATGTGCCCTGACTGGGAATTGAACCAGTGATCCTTTAGTTTGCAGGCCAGCACTCAGTCCACTGAGCCACACTAGCCAGGGCTGGAGTAAAGTTTTTTGATTGTAGTAAAATACACATAAACATAGAATTTACCATCTTACCTCTTTTTAAAAAGATTTTATTTATTTATTTATAGACAGAGGGGAAGGGAAGGAGAAAGAGAGGGAAACACCAATGTGTGGTTGCAACTCGTGCACCTCCTATGGGGACCTGGCCTGCAACCCAGGCATGTGCCCTAGACTGGGAATCGAACCAGCAACCCTTTGGTTTGTAGACTGGTGCTCAATCAACTGAGCCATACCAGCCAGGGCCATCTTAATTATTTTTAAGTGTACCGTTTAGTGATATCAAGTACATTCATATTGTTGCGTTACATCACCACTACCCACCCACAGAACACCATGAATTTTTTAAAAAACTGAAACTGCCAGCCTCTAGCTAACATTGTTCTACTTTTTGTCTCATGAATCTGACTACTCTAGGAACTTCGTATAAGTAGAATCATACAGTATTTTGTCCTTTTCTTGTGGGCTTATTTCACTTAGCACATCACCAGAATCAATCAAGTTGCATCAAATATCAGAGTTTTCCACCTTTTTAGGGCTAACTAGTATTTCATTGTAGTATATACCACAATATTTTTGAATTTTAATAACATATATATTTCTCTAGCCAAGGTAATCACATTAAAAAAGTCTTTTCTTCTATTCCCTAATCAATGGATACTTGGGTTGCTTTTACTTTTTGGCTACTGAGAATAATGCTGCTGTGACTATGAGTGCATAAATATCTCTTTAATTCCTGCTTTTGATTATTTTGGATATATATATCCAAGAGTGAATTGCTGGATCACATGGTAATTCTATTTTTAACTTTTTGAGGAACCATTATACTATTTTTTCATAGCAATTTCATGATTTTACATTCCTACCAACCATGTACACAGTTTCTTTACACCCTTACAAATACTTGTTATTTTTGTTTTATTTAATTGTTATTATTAATTTTAGTAGTAGCTATCCTAATGGGTATGAAGTGGATTAGAATTTTTAACCCTTTGCAACAAATTGCTCAAGAGCAACTCTAAATGTTAAATGAAATTCTATTGATTACACATTAAATAAGTATACTGTGCATTGTGTTCTCCATTGAACATTTTATTTTGTAGCTCACATTACAAGTAGGTCCACATGAAAACTGTAAATTTTATCTATTTATTTCAGAGAAATTTTTCAATTGACTACACACCAATTCTTAAACATTAACAGAAGACTGGAGGGGATCAGATTAAGTTTTCTAAAAAAGATATCACAGAAGGGCAAATTTCCAACTTTTCTCTCCAGCTTTACAGCATACTGTTCCATCAGCATTGACAAATGAGATGTCACTTAATTCTATTCTATGTGTGGTTAATAATTTACTTGTGTTTTGGGCCAACTACTTTGAGACGATTCATGGATGACAAAAAGTGCTTTATGATTGTGAAGTCCTTCCTCCAGCCCAAATGCGAATTTTAAAGCCTAAGACCAATTAACTCTTTTTTAATAAATTTTATTTTAGGAAAACACTCTGTCTACTATTGACCTTCATGGAATGCCTTGGAAGAAGGGGTTGAGTAGTCTTTTAGGAGTCTCATGCTGTAGCAACTGAGCTAGCTGGGTGTCCCTTGGGTAGTCTTTTAAAAGTCTTTTTTCTACCAGAGTTGATAGTGAAGACTCATAGATAGAGAACAGACTGACGGCCATCAGAGGAAAGGAGGGATGTGGGGCTAGACATAGGAGGTGAAGGGATTAAGCAAAAACAAACAAAAACAATGACTCAGAGACACAGACAACAGCATAATAGCCTGGTGATTACCAGAAGGAAATGGGGGGAGGTAGAAGAGGGTGTAGGGGGAATAAATGGTGAAGGAAGGAGACTTGACTTTGGGTGCTAAGCACACAGTAGACAGAGGATGTATTTATAGAATTGCACACCTGAAACCTATATAATTTTATTGACCAATGTCACCCAATAAATTCAATAAAAAGATTGTACAATAATAATAAAAACAAGAAAGTAAAGAAGAGCACATGAGCAGGTACAGCGGGAACTCCCTTTTTGGCTGTGGTAGCCCTACATTAATGAACCGAGCGGTCCAGAGGGTTCCACCTGAGTCTCACAGTTTATACACTGAAGTGTAACATGATTATTATGGTAAAGTAGAAATATAATAGATTTTAAACAATTTTTATTCTATATCTCTCAATTAATGAATTATAGGTGAAGACAATTTTATAACATACACACACAGACATCCATTTGGTAAAAAATCAGAATCTAATATTTTCTTTTATTAAATGTGCCATGTGGAATGGAGGATCCATAGAGAATTAAAATTGAATTCTCTATCTGGTAAGCTACAAGTTCAGAAGAGGTGATATCTGAAGTACCAAATAAATCTTATACTATTAACACTTCCTAAAATTACTATCAGATCAGCTGCAACACTGATTATGTTGAAGTCCAGCAACAAGCAAATAACATTGCTAGTTTTGGAAAAAATATAAACTTTATTTGCTACAGCTATGAAAGCAATAAGGTATCTTTGAAGTTGCAGAATACTTTTTATAGAATTTAGGTAAAGCTTACCTATTTCTTTGGTGATTTTCTTGCATCTCTGCAGCTCTTTCAGAATTTGCCATCACAGTCACCATTAAATTCTTCTGAAACCAAATATTAACAAATATACCATGACTACATGAAATTTTATCACTTAGTTGATATAAAACATTCTTTATATTCCTAACAGCTTTTGAAAAATCATGCTGCTGACTTTCACATTGCCTCTCCAACTCCCCTCCCCAACTGAGGTTTCTGGTTAGGTATCTATTCAAATTTTATCATTGAATTTATAACTTTGTTTCATTCTGGACTTGGGTTTGAACCCAATAAAAATTCTATGCTAGATTCTATGATAATGCATAGTTTTCAGGACACTGAATTTTATTTCTACTCTGCCACTGGTTATAATTGATAAAAACTTTATCTTATGGTTATTTTTCTTATGTATAAAAATTTGATGCAGTAGTTTCTGTGGGTGGTTTGAGAGAGCAGGGCTCTCTAGTTCATTCAATATAAGCAAGTTAGAGCTTCTACCAAATATAAACTAATGGTTATCAAAAATAGGATATATTAATAACGCATTATTAAACTTCTATTAAGCATAATGTATTCTTTTTTTGATGACACTTCAGAATCCTAGCTTATCTTAAGGTTACAATTATTTACATAAATTATCATTTCAATGCAAATGTAATGGAGTTTTTTTAACTCAATCTCATTTGTTAGATCATATAACATATTACCTATATTAAGATGATTATACAAAATATGGATTTAAAATATAGAGTAGAATTACTAAAATCATTAAATATTACCTGAACTTCTGAAAAAAAATACACTTTGAAATAGTAAGCTTCTTCCCAAAGAGAGAAGTCCTAATGGGTTAGCTTTTAGTACCTGAGAAAAAAGGCATGTTCTTCCTTTTTCAGAAATCATGGTCATAACTCCGTGTAGGAAATCTTTACAATTGCTATCCTAACTTTACACCATTTTATTATTTTGACATACGTGTAAGAAAAGTAATAAAACATACTGTATCAATCATTTGTATTTTATGGTAATTAACAATTATATAATAAGACTCATATTCATAAAAACCAAAACAACTGAAGCTCACCTTATTAAGTGTCTGATCTATTCATTTACATCAAAATCATGTGTGGTTTCTCTTCTCAACAAATAACTGCACCTTCATAACTGTGCTTTAGAAAGCTCATTTTCTGATCCTGCTGTAATATCTGATTATAACAGTGGTTAATTTCCAGGTAAAGCACATTGTGTTCTTCATGTCATGCTGCATACCAAAAAACAATGTAAGCAAAGTACGATTTAATGAGCCAAATAAACACTCTTTTTAAAGATCTGTAGTGTTTATATGCCCAGTTTTCTATTTAGTCCCATTATACTTTGAGTTAGCTGAATTAGTAATTATAATAACTAAAATAAATCTCTTTAATATGTCAATGTCACATTGGAGTAATAAACAATCATTGAGTAATGCTGCATGCAGGGCATTCATTCAAATTACCTCATTGTTGCTATCTATACACAATCATCTCCTTTTATGCTTTGCTCTTATCTATATTACATTCTTTGACAAATTCTGCCTTATACTATAATTCTAAGTTACCCTATTATATTTCTTTATCTAGTCCTTTGTGAGTTCATTGAAAAAGTGTTTGGCTTATACAATATGTCAGCCATTAGTTTATAAAAATAAAAAGATGTGTCCTTCTCCTAAGGAACTCATATGCTTTTTTTTTCCCTCTATACTACAGCTCTGCTATTCCGTGAGGTCCCAAGACCAGCAATATCTGGTACCTTACTGAAAATGCAGAATTAATTTTTTGAATTGTCGCAAAACACACATAATATTTCATTTATTTCATTATTTTTTATGCTAATATAAATAAAATTGTTTTCTTAATTATTTTCTGATAATTGTTAATGTGTAGGAAAGCAATTTTTTTTAGATTCCACACTAGGGTAAGATTATGCAATACTTCTTTTTTTCTGTCTGACTCATTTTACTTAGCATAATGACTTCAAGGTTCATTTGTTTTTTTAGAGGGAGAGCAAGTGGGGTATGTGTGGGGTCGGGAAAAGAAATCACTGTTTCAAAGAGGTATTGGCACCCCTGTGCTATAATGAACATGGGGGTGCCAATACCTCTTTGAAACAGTGATTTCTTTTCCTTCATATACATAATCACAGGTGGAATTGCTGGATAATATGGTAATTCTATTTTTAATATTTTGAGGAACACACATATCATTTTCCATAGTGGCTGTACTGCATTGTGCTTTTTAAAATTTATTATAGAAATGTAGAATTTTGGATCTCTTCCTAGAACCACTGAATAGAACCTGCATTTTAGTAAGATTCTCCAGGTAGTTTGTATGAATATTAAATATGAGAAACACAACTCTATAACACCTAGCACTAAGTATTGGCAAATAGAAGGCATTGATTTCTTAGAGAAATTTTTATTTTTATTTCTGCAAAATTTAAGAATATAAAAATGAAATTCAAAATGCAGTGCAAAACTAACAATGTTATTCTTATCTACTGTTCATATCATGGTTTTAAAGTATGATCAAAGAACCTCTTGACATCAAAATCTCCTGGAGGGCATGTTAAAAATAAAACCAACTGATTTCTAGGCCTTACCACCTCCTTTCCCTCATGCGGTGAGTAAGAAGCTAAGGTAATGATCTGGGAAATCTACATTTTTAACAAGCTTAAATGATAATTTTTAAAAATCATCACCCAACAACATTTTTTCATTGCTTTTTTTGGGGGGGAGGGAGGGGGAAGAGAGGGAGGGGGAGAGAGAAAGATCAGTGTGAGAGAGAAACATCTATAGTTGCCTCCCATATTCCTAGACCAGGGATCAAACCTGCAAACCTAGGTATGTGCCCTGACTGGGAATTGAATCTGCAAACTTGTTTATGGGATGACATTCCAACCAACTGAGCAACACCAGCCAATCTAAATGATGATTTTTTTTTTTTTTTGGCACTGAACAGCTTAGAAGTCTCTGCTGTCACAAAGCTTACACTCTATTTTTGGGACAGTCACAGTTTTAACAAAAAACATACATAAATTAGAAAAATGAGATAGTGGTAAGGTTTTTTTAAAAAAGATTTTATTTATTTTTAGAGAGAGGGAAGAGAAGGGGAAAGAGGGAGAGAAACATTGATTGGTTGTTCAGTTGTTTCTCTCACACAGATTGGCCTGCAACCTTGGTATGTGCCCTGACTGGGAATTGAATCGGTGATCTTTTGCTTTGCAGGACAATGCTCAACCAACTGAGTCATGGCAGTTTTAGACATAGGTCTAAAACAGGGCAATGTGATGAAGAGTAATGTGGTCATTATACTGTCCAGTCAGGGTAAACCTCTTCTAGAAGATAATTTTGAAGATGAAAGCTGAACTGTAAGAAAGAGGTTGACTTATAAAGATCAAAGAGAGTATCCCAGAAAGAGGGAGTATGATTTATATGGTGGAGAGAAAAAGTACATGACACAAAGGGACAGAAGATGAAAGAACATGGGACAATGAGGAGGTCATCATTACATGGAAAGTTATAGGTTAGCCATGAAAGCTACCTCTTTGTTCCTCTATATCAATGTTTTGAAAAGAAAATAAATTTGGTTTGAAACATATCAAATGTGAGATACTGGTGAGACAATCAGGTAATAATATCCAACAATAAGTGGGTAATATGAGAACAGAACTGTGAACATCTTACTTGGCCTAAGTTAAATCTGTCAGACAGCTCTTACTGTTTGACAACTATGTAGAGGTTATCATAGAAAATACTATAGAGGATACAAAAAAATGCAAAATTAGAAAGAAATATTTTGTTTACAAGGGTTCTTGGCTAAAAAATTTGGGCAGGGTGGGGGAAGGTTCATGTGCCAAGATAGAAAATCAGATGAGAAACTGTGAGAAGAAAATTTCTGAGTGGCACTTAATACTGAAATATGGTAAATAATAATAACATGATGCATAGCTAAGATAGACAGGTTGGATGGAAAACATGAGATTTTTAATTAGATGAAGAAAGATATAAATTTTACAAAAGCTCCAAAAGGAACAAACTAGTAGTAGGAAGACCATTGTTAAGTATGGACAAATTTCACAATTTTTTTTTGTTTCTATCTTCTCCATAAGTCTATTCTTTCTGAAATGAAGTGTTTTATACTCTCCACGAGCTGTAATTAGAAGGTTTTCATACCTTCTAATACCTGACTTATCGCGAGTCCTCAAGTGCTGTTTCCTTCTTCCATCCACATGTCTAACAAGACTGCATTATTGAGAATTATATGTAAGAACTCTAAAAAACATACATACCCAATGTGGTGATTAATTTTATGTACAATTTGGCTAGGCAATGACACCCAGTTGTTTGATTAAATACCAGTCTACATGGTGTTGTGAAGGTATTTTTTTAAGATGTTATTAACATCTAAATCGATAGATTTTGAATAAGACAGATTACCCTTCACAATGTGGGTAGGTCTTATTCAATTAGTTAAAGTCTAAGAGAAAATACTGAGGTCCTATGATGAAGAAAAAATTCTGCCTCCAGACTACCTTCAGACTTAAGACATCAGCTTCTTGCCAGAATTTCCAGCCTTCAAGCTTGCTCTGAGGATTTCAGTGTTACTGGCTACCACACTCATGCAAGCAAATTCCTTAACACTAATCAATCAAAATTTATCTATCTATCTATTATCTCTTATACCTATATATATATAAACACTATGTATATATTCATATTCTCCTATTGTTTTTGTTTCTCTGGAGAACCTTGACTAATATAACTATTAAAACAAAGTTATGTGATGAAAAGTACATAGAGTGACTGACTATTCTAGCATCTGAAAAGAACATTATGACCTAGAATGGTTTCACTCCACAGATGAGGAGGGCCCTGAGGAGGAAGGAGAACATAATTTCAGGAATTCAAAGGTAAATGATCTCACAATTGAAGAATAAGACCAGCCTGGTTAGAACAGACAGTTCATGCAGAAACAGAGAAAGAGTTGAGGTAGATGAGATTATAGAAAGCATTGAACTAATTTTTTAGGGAAAATACTATAATTTTCTGGAATGGGAGGGACAGAGTCCTTGGTATTTGAACAATTAACCTGATGTCAGGGGTAGACTGGAAGGACTTGGGGCAAGATAAGATTTAGGTAGATCCATTATAATCCAGTTTGATAGCCATAAGAAAGTCATATTTGAGAGATGTTTCTAAGGGGAGGTTGACAGGATACAGATTCAGAGGACAAACTGAGGTGTGTTGTGACTGGGGGGCAGGGAGGAACTGGGAGCACACCAGCCAATGTTCAGTATGTTAAATATCAAAGGGATGCAGATCCTATTAACTCCATGGTGGACTCTGTCACATACAAGGACAGCACCATAAGTTTGTCAGTGGATTTTTCTGCAGAAACATCAAGAGAGAGTGAGGTGATATGCACAAAATGCTGACAGGAAAAAACAACCTGTTAGAAAGTCTGCTCATGAGTTGTTGGAGATGCCTTGCCTGCAGATTCTCCCCAACTAGTTCATGGACACTCCCAACATTCTGCATGCATCACCCTACCCCTGCCACCCCAACCAGTGATAATCTCCCTGTAAATACTCCTAAGGGCAGTGGAAGCAAATCTTCGCAGAGAGCTAGTGAGCATGCACATGCATAGCATGGGGTTGGGAGAAAGCACACAAAACCGAACGGTAGGAAAACAAAATAATGAGAAACTGTCAGCACATGGTATGGTTTTGCAGGATGAATAGAAGGTATTCAATCTTAAGAATTTTCCTCCAAGAAATGTGGAGCAACATAGTCATAAAAAGGGTCTGAGAATGCCTTAGAATCCCTAACAGGGTTGATGGAAGGTCTCTCTAATCCAGTCAGTAAAAACAGGAGAGCATTGCAAGACTTCAAGAAACATGAAAAAATTAAAGAAACATGACTCCACTAAAGAATCACAACATTTATGAGTAACTGATTCTAGAGAAATGGGGATCTGCAATTCGCTTGATAAATAATTCAAAATCCCTGTTTTAAGGAAGATCAGTGAGCAACTACAAAACAGAAAGACAATTCAACAAAATTGGGAAAACAATACATGAACAAAATAAGAAGTATAACAGATTATAAAAAAAGAAACAAACAGAAATTCTGGAGCTGAAGAATACAGTAAGGGGTAGACTGGGTACCCCTTACTGTATTCTTCAGTAAGGGGTACCCAGTCTTCAGTAAATAAAATAGAAAGCAATCAACAGCCCATTGGATCAAGTAGAAGAAAAAAATCTATAAAGTGTAAGATAGGTCATTTGAAATGACCATTCAGAGAAAAAAGAAAAAATAATGAGACTAAAGAAAGACTGTAAGAACTATAGGATACAATTAAGAGATGCAGTCAATGCATTATCAGGACTCATAGAAGAGAGAAGGAAAGGGGCAGAAAGCTTATTTAAAGAAATAATGACTGAGAACTTCCCAAGTCTGGAGAGGAATTCTGACATCCCAGTTCATGAATTTTATAGATCTATAAACAATTTCTAACGAAAGTGATTGTCTCTAGTACACATTATAATAATATGGTCTTAAATTAAATACAAAGAATTTTAAAGCATCTAGACAAAAAACATTCTCATATATAAGGAAACCCCCATAAGGTTATCACCAGATTTTTCCACAGAAATAGAGGCCAAGAGAGTAAAATGATACATACAAATTGCTGAAAGAAAAAAAAAAACCTGTTAACCATGGAAATTTAATGTGCCATAGTTGTCCAGAAATGAAGGAGAGATAAAGACTTTTCCAAACAAAAGCTGAGAAAATTCATCACTACTAGACCTGTCTTATAAGAAATCCTCATAGGAGGAACAAATAGGAAGGACACAGGGACGAGAACTAAGGGGGGTGGAAATGGGAGGGAGGTGGGGAGCAAGGGGCGGGGGAGGCTGGGATGGGAGAAATAGACAAAAAACTGTACTTGAAAAATAACTAAATAAAATTAATTACAAAAAAAGAAATCCTCATAGGAGTTCACAAAGCTGAAGCGAAAGGATGCTAACTAGTAACATGGCATATAAAATAACTGGTAAAGTCAAGTGTCCAGTCAAATACAGAACACTCTAATACAGTAATGCGATGGTGTGTTAATCATTGAACTCTAGTGTAAAGATTACAGGACAAAATTTAAAAAAAATAACTTTAGCCACAATAATTAGTTAATGGATACATAACATTAAAAAGGTAAATTGTGACATTAAAACATAAAATATTGGTAGAGGAGTAAAAGGGTAGATTTTTTCATATGCAGTTGAAGTTGTTATCAGCTTAAAAATAGATTGTTATATCCTTAAGATGTTTTATGTAAGCCTTGTGGTAAGCGCAAAGCAAAAGCCTACAGTAGATATACAAAAGATAAAAAGAAAATAACCAAAGCATACCACTACATGAAATCCTTAATTCACAAAGGAAGAAAGCAAGGGGAAGTACAAAACATCCAGAAAACAGTTAATAACATGGTATTAGTCCTCACCTATTGATAATTATTAAAATGTAAATGGATTACATTCTCTAATCAAAAAGCATAAAGTGACTGAGTGGATTAAAAAAATAAGACCTATATGCTGCCTAAGAAAGATTCATTTCAACTTTATGAACACACATAGGCTCAAGGAGAAGGGTTGAAAAAAATATCCCATGCAAATGGAAATCAAATGAGAGCATGGGTAGTTATACTTATATCAGAAAAAAATGAATTTTAAGCCAAAACTGTGATAAGAGACAAAGAAGATTATTCTAGAATGAAAAAGGGGTCAATTCATCAAAAGAAAATAACAATTGTAAATATTCATGAACCCAGCATTGGAACACCTACATATATTAAGCACATACTAGCAGCTTTACAGAGAGAAACAGGTAACAATACAATAATAGGGTAATTCAATACCTTACTTTTGACAATGGATAGATCATCAAGACAGAAAATCAATAAGAAAATAATGGACTAGAATTTTAGAACAAATAGATTTACTAGACACATATGTAATATTCCATATATACAGTAGCAGAATACACATTCTTCTCAAGTGCACACAGAACATATTCTAGGTTGGATCATATATTAATTCATAAAATAAGTCTTACCAAATTTAAGAAGACTGAAATGACAACAAGTGCCTTTTCTGACCACAAAGGTATGAAACTAGAAGTAAAAAATGGAGGAAATCTGGAAAACTCACAAATGTGTGGAAATTAAACAATATGCTCTTAAATAATTAATTCATCAAAGAAACAAAAAATATTTTGAAACAAATGAAAATGAAAGCACAACATACCAAAACTTATGGGATGTAGCAAAACAATTCTAATAGAAAAGTTTATAGCAACAAATGCCTACATTAAGAAAAAGAAAGATCTCAAATAAATTATCTAACTGTACAGCTCAAGGAACTAGAAAAAGAACAAACCAAGACTAAAGTTAGTAGAAGGAAGAAAATAACAAAGATCACAATGAGGAGAAATGAAGTTGAGACTAGAAAAACAATAGTAAAGACAAAAGAAACTAGGAGATAGTTTTTTTTAAATATAAGCAAAATTGATAAACTATTAGCTAGACTAATAAAAAGAAAGAAAAGAGCCCTGGGTGGTGTGGCTCAGAGGATTGAGCTCCAGCCTTTGAACCAAAGGATCACTGGTTCAATTCCCAGTCAGGGCACATTCCTTGGTTGCAGGTCAGGTACCTGGTGGGGGGCATGTGAGAGCCCACAACACATTGCTTTTTCTTCCCTATCTTTCTCTCTAATAAATAATTTTTTTAAAAAGAAAATAAATGTTAGAAATATTAAAAAAAAAATAAAAGGACCAGAGGGGAGAGGGGAAGGGGTAATGGGGGAAAAGGATGATGGGTTTACAGGAACAATTATAAAGGACACACAGACAAAAACAAGAGGGGTGGGGTTTTGAGGAACAAGTATGAAAGACACAGAGATGAGGACTGGGGGGGGGGGGATGGGAGGGAGGGGGGAGACCGGGTGGGGGGGGGGGGTGGGATGGGAGAAATAGATTAAAAAAAATGTACTTGAAAAGTAACTAAATAAAATTTAAAAAAAAACAAAAACAAGAGGGGTGGACACAGGGGAGGGAGGTGGGGATAGCTGGTGTGGAGGAGAGGGGTAGGGGGGAAGGTGGAAAACTGTACTTGAACAACAAAATTCAGGAGTATTTAATAAAAAAATAAAATAAAGAGATGGTAAGAGAATGATTAAAAAATAAAAACAGAGAAAAGACTCAAATATATAAAAATCAGAAATGAAAAAAGGAGCTATTATAATTGGTTCCACATAAATACAAAGATCATAAGAGACTACTAGGAAGTCCCTGACAAACTGTAACTTAGAAAAAATGAACAAATTCTGAGAAAAAAATTCAACCTACCAAGACTGAATCATGAATAGAAAATCTAAATAGACCAATAATGAATAAGAGATTGAAAAAAGCTCTTCCCCAACAAAAAAGCCCAGAACTAGATGTTTTCTCTGTAAATTGTACCAAATGCTTAAAGAATTAATGTCAATTCTCAAACTATTTCAAAAAATTGAAGAGGAGGGAACACTCCTGAACTCATTCTTCTGCCTTGTGGTACCATGGTACCAAACTAGATGAGGGTAATACAAGAAAAGTATAGGACAATATCGCTTTTAAATGTTGATGTGAAAATCTCAAAATACTAGCAAACCAAACTCAACAGCATAGTAAAAGGATCATACTGCATTATCAAGTGGAATCTACCCCTGGGATGCAAGAATGGCTCAATGTATGCAAATCAACAAATGTGATACATCACATTAATAGAATAAATAATAAAACATTATATTATCAACTCAATAGAAGTAAAAAAATTACAAAATTTAACATCTTTCATGATAAAAGCCCTCAAAAAATTGGGTATGTACCTCAACATAACAAAATCCATACAATGTTAAACCCACAGCTAACATCGGCTCAATGGTCAAAGTTTAAAAGCTTTTCCTCTAAGACATAGAACAAGAGAAAGGTGAGAATGTAAACTGATTTAGCCAGTATGGAAAAGAGTATAGCACTTCCTTAAAATACAGGCATACTTCATTTTATTGCACTTAGCTTTAATGAGCTTCACAGATATTGTGTTTTCATAAAAATTGAGGCAATACCCTCCATCAGCAAAAAGATTATGATTTGCTGAAGATTCAGATGATGGTTAGCATTTTTTAGCAATAAAGAAATTTTTAATGAAGGTGTGTACATTGATTTTTTAGACATAATGCTATTGTATACCTAATAGACTAGAATATAGTGTAAACCTAACTTTTACATGCACTGGAAAACCAGAATATTTGGGTGACTTGCCGTATTGCATTTGCTTTATTGCAGTGATCTGGAAACAAATTCACAATATCTATGAGGTATGCATGTATTATCATATCACATTATAATATGATACTGCAATTCCACTTCTGGGTATATGCCAAAGTAAATGAAAATGGCATATTGAAAAGATATCTTCACTCCTGTGTTTATTGCAGCATCACTCACAATAGCCAAGATACAGAAACAATCTAAGTGTCCACCAGTGAGTTCATGGATAAAGAAGATGTAGTATATGTATAAAATTACTCAGCAAGAAAAAAGAAGAAGATCCTGCATTTGCAACAACATTGACTTGAGGGCATTATACTAAATGAGGTAAGTCAGATAGAGAAAGACAAATGCTCTAGTATCTCACTAATATGTAGAACCTTAAAAAAACTGAACCCATAGATACAGAAAGTAGAATAGCTGTTTCCAGGGACTTGGAGGTGGGGGAATTTGGGAGATGCTGATCAAAGAGAACAAACTTGCAGTTAGAAAATAAGTTCTGGAGATCTAATGCACAGCATTGCAATTATAGTTACAATATTGTACTCTGTACTTCAAAATTGCTAAGAGACAAGATCGTAAATATTCTCACCATAAAACAAAACTATAATTATGTGATGTGATGGCAGTGTTAGCTAGTGCTGCATTGGTAATCATACTGCAATTTATAAATATATCAAACCAACACACATACACCTTAAATTTACACAATGTTATATGTCAATTATATTTCAATAAAAACTAAATAGTTAAGAAAATATGAAATTTGACTGAATGATAGTAGAAGAAAAGTAACTTGAGCTAGATAGATTTAGGAAGATTATTAAAAATAATTACTAACTGATTCAAAAGATAGAGTACACTAGAAATAAGTAATATTTTAATCTTCATTGAATTTTTGGATATTAAAATCTATCAAAATATTAAACAATGTCATCATTATAAAACATATTAATTTAACACTTTTAAGCTATTTGAGCCATAAGTTTTTTTCAAGAAAAAGTCCCATTTGGAATTCTTCACAAATTATGAGAAACAATTAAAAGCAGCAAATCCATTTTGCTACCTCAGGTAATCCTGAGGATTATAAATTCAGAAACACATTCAACTTTCAGGCATAATAAAAAAATTTAAAAACTATAGAGTACAGAAAAAACATTGTAGGGAAATATTTTTGTCTTTTACTTATCTCAGATAAGTCTATGTAGTAAGACAAATGTGCTGTGTAGTGATTTGTATGAGCTATTGGCAGTTGTTTGTAAAATTATGGTTCTTCACTGTCATGTTAGACTAAAGTTTTTACTAGGGTTTTCAGTAAACATTTTAGAATAGTTCTTTTATACTGTAAGCTATTTTATGATTTGATATTCACCAAAGTATCAATTTTACAACTCCATCTTTGGCGTTGGTACAAAGGATATGTATATGTGTACACACATGTATGTATGTATGTATTCAGAGACACCTCTATTATGGAAACATAACACAGTAGAACTTTGAAAAAGATTTTGTGAGAAAGTTTTTTTTAGTGACACTGTAAGACCTACTTCTGCTTTATGGCCCACAGTATCAACCAAATTCTCAGTAGGCTTGGATACCACATTTCCCCTGAATTCTAACCCTTGTTGCTCTAAAATCCATGGGAATAGAGTGGTCAGTTTACTTTGGTTTGAGCCTAACTGCATGCTTTAAAGTGACTCTTTAAAGAAACCCATTAAAAATCCTCCCACTCTGGAAGTGTTCTGCCAAGACCAACTCAAAGCCACAAAAGATTTAGGACTGGTTCCAAGTTGGAACCTGTAAGAACTGTGTGGGCCTTTAACTCAGCAAAAATTCCATCTTTAACAGAAACTCAGAATATTAAACATAAGAATACAAAGTAATTTTCCAGACCCAAGAGTAGCTGGGATAAAATTATGGAACTCTACAAGGGAATTCCCAAGTAGAAGTTCTTCTTCTGAATGAAATAGAGGATCACAGTGGTCTCTGGAGAAAAGACAAGGTCTTGGACAGAGCAGAAATTTGACCCTGCCATGGAGTCATATTGTGATCTTGGCCTAGCTATACAGTCTCTTCATGTCTACTCTGTTTCCTAGTAAAGTAAATGATTATAATGGTGATGAATAACTTGTTCATTAGCCATCTCTTCACATTCAGAAAAATTTATTACTTTATTCTTTAAGTTAGCAATAGTAATGATAGCTCACAGACATTAGCAGTACTTGTAGCGTGTGTAGGTGGGTGGCTTCTTATATATTAATTCTGTCCTGAGCAGTATTCTCCTATACACTGTGAAAAAATATGATATGGAAGCCTCAATAAATATTAGATGTTACTAATATGCAAAGAGGCAATTAAGGCTTAAAAGACTTAACATTGTCAAGTTGAAACAACTGTTAAAGTGGCAGTCAAATCTGTTCACTCCAAAACCTATGTTTTTAGCCTGCATACTACTCTGCCATTCTACAAATCTGCAACTCATCGTGAGCTCTGAAATTTACAGGAACATTCTAATGTACACTAATTCCTTGGTATCAAAGGCAAAAAAATGCCTATGTTTCCAGGGGCTTTGAGGCTCATTCCCCCCCCCCGCCACGGAGTCTCTGAGCAAGTACTCACTGTGACAGACTGGGGTGGAACCTCATTTGTAAACTGGACAGTACACTGTACCCTCTGGCATCAATGGGTTGTGGTTTCTCCTCCCCTATCTTTTAATAAGAATACCTACTATTTACTGAAGACTTACTCTTGGCTAGGTATTGGGCTAAATGCATCACATATGATTGCCCCTTCAATCCTCACTCTAATTCTGTGAAGGGGCATTGTAATCCCAATGTAAAGATGCAGAAATTGAGATTCAAAGTGTTTAACTTGCCCTAACTAAGAGAGTTGATCAGTGACTGACCTGAAGTTTCTACACACTTATATCTGGACCTAAAAGGGGGAATAATAATAAGAAGAATAGAAAATCTAAATATATACCTAGACATGTCTTATATGTAGATATATTTGTATATATATAAATGTATATACTATATATATGAAATTAATATTATCAGCTCAACATTTGGAGAGAAGCTGCTACTAGAAGCTGCTACTTGGGTCCTGCTACTTTAGGACCCAAGCTGACAGCTGGCTGCATACATGGCTCAACAATGAGTCTTTAGAAGCAGAGAAATAGGACCCTGGTTTCTCTGTGTCTATTAAATTGTGATTCTTAGAACATCTGTGTCAGGATGAAGAGTGTGTATAAAAATGCAGATTCTTGAGCCTCTCCTTAGACTACTGAATCAGAATCTCTGGAGAGTATGGCCCAAGAATATGAGTTTTAGACAAGCACTACAAGTGATTTTATTCAAATTACAATTTGAGATCATTGCTTAAAGTAATGGACACTGGCTCTATCCCTGGTTGTTTTCATATACAGAATCTTCTTAAAGATCTCCTCCTAAATGGAGGAAAAATAACTTCTCGGGGACAATGATATTTTTATTTCATAATATAAATTACAAAAGATTACATTAATGGGGCTCTGATGTGTAAAATCTCTCAGTCAGGCAGCCAACACTCGTAAATCTGTTTGACCACCAACAGCCCATCAATTCCATTCTCATTTAGAAATCAATTTTAAAAAAGGTATAATTTGATACAAGATTGATTTCCTATAGGAAAAAAACACCAGATCACCTGTGGGGGCCACTTGCTTGTTAACAGCTCCTCTGGTAAATCAATGAGAAGATTAAATCGCCAGATCTAAATGAACAGTTAGGCAAGTTGTTAGAAGCAATGCCTTTCCCCTTTGAATTTTATTAAGTTTTCTGAGATCATTTCTAATTGACAGAGGGAAAATTACTTTTCCTTTCATGACTCACAGTGTTTTATGCATTTCAAAAACACATTATAGAGACTTCTGTAAACCACAAATCCAACTTTATGGACTGTATTACTAAAGCTGCCCTAAAAATATGGAAGTGATTCATTCCAACATAGTCTCAATGGAGTTGAATTTTCTTCTCTCCTGAAGTCTTGCTTTAAAAAATGTATCTCAAGAAAACCTCTGAATATTGTTAAAAAAATTAGATTATTAATACATTTACTAAGAAAAGCTATTTTTGCCAAATAGTTAATAAAATATTAGATGCCAAAGTTTTAAAATGTACTCAGGATTTGTTTTAATCAAGTATGGTAAGACATATAGATACAGAATGAGTGTAATAAAAGAATAAGCTTATAATCCCAGAGCCCTAGGAATATTAAATATGCCACTCCCCACAGGGCTGCATAGGGAAGCACCATGGGTTTGCCAGGAGGTAGAGGAATCAGGGGGGAAAGTGTGCAAGAGCCTTTATTGTGGTTTCCGTAGGAAAGGCATAGCAATGCCAGATAAACAGGCTTAGAATTGGCTAGTTTGAATAATTTCAATGAACTTGGGGTGTAGGGGTCATCTCTAGTTGTTTGGCACCTGATCTTGGACTGATAGGGAAGGGGGTAGTGGTTTGCTCAGCGTGTGATGGCTCAATAAAGGGGATGGAGGAAGGTATGGGCTCTGGATTGGTTGGTTTTGAAGAATCACTCTGGGATGATTGTTTGTTGTTTCCAGAAATTAGCCGACCCTAGGAAGGGTAGTACTTTCATGATCAGCAAGGCCCAGGATATCAAAGCATCATAAAATACAGAAAGTAAAAAACATGATCAAGAGAATTATACTGTTACTATAAAACAGGACAAATTCTTGAATTCACACATTAAATACACTTGTAGCATATGTGGGTAGGTAGTCTCATATAATACTAACTCTATTCTGAGATCATGTGTTAATGTTTAACCACTTCTGGAGGAAGGGAAGTGTATTTTTAAAAAATGATAGCTTTAGATTAATAGTAAACTAAGCATTATAATGACATTTTAAATTTAGAGCAAGAAAAATTAATGTATAGCAACTTGGCATCTAGGCCCATCTATTCTGAAATTATGTGCATGGCCAAAGAGAGGTAATAATTGGTTTTCTTCCTTGGAACACCTAACACGTGATACCACAGGTTTAAGGGATGAGACCTGAGAAAACTTGTAAATATGAACTGCTACATCACAACACTACAAGCATGGAAGCAGGGGTTACCTAAGATTCCATTGTTTTTTTTGATGAAAAAATATTTGCCCATTCAGAGCTAGTGCTATCTAAAGAATCTCTGAGAAAAGTGAAGCTGAGCAAAGAGCCCACATATGGTGTGGAAGTGATTAAAATGTAGACAAAAGGGACAGGAGGGAAGAGTCAAAGAATGCTCAGATGGAAGGCTCTTGGAGCACAGCATTTGCTCCATATTCCCAATGTGTTTATCTGGTGAGAAAGGTGGTTTTCCTTGTAACTTCCTGGAACCTCTATGACAGATTTTATGAGTTTGGAAGTCTGTAGCATAAAAAACTTTGTAGGTGACTGAAAGGCCTCAACATGAAGGGCTGCAGGTTTATGGCATGCATTGTTTTAACTGTACTCTGAAGAAGGGTACCTATCTGGTTAATCTTTGAATTTTATGTATTAAATGACAACAGTAACAAAATTGACTATGCCTGAGGGGAGTGGATTATTTAGCACTCTTTGGGTACCAAGTTACAGAAATCCAATGGCAAATAGCTAAATAAAGAACAAAGTCTTGGGGCTTTGCTAGCTTCACCCGACTGAAGGACTAGAATTATGCCTCTCCAAGTCTCTCTCAATCCTAAAGTATTAAAAAAAATACAGACCTGCTGGATAAAATCTGTGGTAAAAAAATGTAACAGTAATATATTAATATAATATAATATAATATAATATAATATAATATAATATAATATAATATAATCAATATGTATAATCCTGGTCTTGATCTTTACTGTAGTCCTGAGTTTAGACTTTGAGTCATCTCACTGGACAATTTATTTTTCCCTGTGCTACCAGCAGGCCACTGTTAGTAGTTGCTACTTCAGCCTGGATTGCAGAATAAAGATTTGGAAGAGATCTTTGTTGAATTCTCTGAGATTTTGGATGACTAACTCCTGCCCTTTTATTCCCTTTCTTGTAATTGATGGAAGAGTGAGAATTAGAACCCAGGGGTGCCCATGCCTTGCTATTTCTATAGTTCTTTTTTTAAAATATATTTTATTAATTATGCCATTACAATTGTTCTATTTCCCCCCTTCATTCCCCTCCACCCTGCATACCCCTCCCCCACCATTCCCCCCTTTAGTTTATGACCACGTGTCTCAAGTTCTTTAGATTCTATATTTCCCATACTATTCTTGCCCTCCCCCTATCTATTTTCTACCTATCATCTATGCTACTTATTTTCTGTACCTATTTCCCCCTTCTCCATCTCCCACTCCCCTGTTGCTAACCCTCCATATGATCTTCATTTCTATGGTTCTGCTCCTGATCTAGCTGTCCTCTT
Organism: Artibeus jamaicensis; assembly: GCF_021234435.1. Classification (NCBI taxonomy): domain Eukaryota; kingdom Metazoa; phylum Chordata; class Mammalia; order Chiroptera; family Phyllostomidae; genus Artibeus; species Artibeus jamaicensis. The sequence continues at coordinate 118,247 of NW_026521764.1, read as the reverse complement.
AGTTTGCTTTTGTTTTAGGTGTGGTTCTTAATAACTGTGAGTTTGCTGTCCTTTCACTGTTCATTTTTTTTATCTTCTTTTTCTTAGGTTAAGTCCCTTTAACATTTCATATAATAAGGGCTTGGTGATGATGAACTTCCTGAATTTGATCTTATCTGGGAAGCAGTTTATCTGCCCTTCCATTCTAAATGAAAGCTTTGCTGGATAGAGCAATCTTGGATGTAGGTTTTTGGATTTCATGACTTGGAATACTTCTTTCCAGCCCCTTCTTGCCTGCAAGGTCTCTTTTGAGAAATCAGCTGACAGTCTGATGGGAACTCCTTTGTAGGTGACTGTCCCCTTAGCTCTTGCTGCTTCTAGGATTCTCTCCTTCATTTTAATCTTGGCTAATGTAACTATGATGTGCCTTGGTGTGTTCCTTCTTGGGTCCAACTTCTTTGGGACTCTCTGAGCTTCCTGGATTTCCTGGAAGTCTATTGCCTTTGCCAGATTGGGAATGTTCTCCTTTATTATTTGTTCAAATAATTTTTCCACTTGTTGCTGTTCCTCTTCCCCTTCTGGTACCCCTATAATTTGGATGTTGGAGCGTTTAAAGATGTCCTAGAGGTTCCTAAGCCTCTCCTCATTTTTTTGAATTCTTGTTTCTTCATCCTTTTCTGTTTGGTCATTTTTTTCCTCCTTCTGGTCCACTCCTTTGGTTTGAGTCCCAGTTTCCTTTCCATTACTATTGGTTTCCTATACATTTCCCTTCATTTCAATTAGTTTAGCCTTCATATGTTCCTCTAATTTGTGAGTAAAATCAACCAGTTCTGTGAGGATCCTGATCACCAGTGTTTTGAGCTGTGCATCTGAAAGTTTGGCTATTTCTTCATCACTTAGATTTTTCAGCTCTGGGGCTCTGAGTTGTTCTTGAGCCATGTTTTGGTCTGTTCAGGCCTGTTATGTATGAGGGGCGAAGCCAGGTCGGGGCTACCCAGGTCACTGGTTTGTGATGCTGTATGTGGGGGCAGGGTCAGAGAGAGACAATGGTGGTTCCCTCTGCCGCTTCTTGCTGCTGGGGCCTGCGTAGTCTTTCTCACCACTGCTAGCTCCTTCACTAGTGCACTGGAATGTGTGACCGAGATCAGCCCTCAGTGGGTCCGCCCACTTCTCCACACCTGGGATCTGCCCACGGCTGCTGGCACACCTGGGTCGTGCACCCTGGGGCAGTCCGGTGGATCTTTCCTGCCAGACCCCGCTCTGCTGCTGGCTCTGCCCCTCTTACCCGTTTGGCTGAAGGGTTCGTTGTTGTCAGACTTCTGTGTAGTTCAATTTTCTGTGGTTTGGCTGTGTTTTTGTTGCTAAAACTTTGTTGTTTTTAAATTTGGTTGTGCAAGAAGGTACAGTGCTTCCACCTACGCCTGCATCTTGGCGGAAGTCCCCTCTATTTCTATAGTTCTGATTGGAGAAGAAGACAGTTACATTGATTCTAGGTGGGAAGTGGATAATTGGCTTCCATTGGTAGGGTCAAAACTGGACGAAGGTGTGTTTTTTTGTATACTTCACTGGAATTTATAATGGACATCTCAAATTTCTTCCAAGTCAAATATTCTATTGTTTTTTGACATTTCCAAAGAAATCACTGTCCATTGATGCTACTTTGGCTAGTATTGTTTGTGGGGTTATATATTTGAGGCCTAACTATGGTATTAGTCTGTGGGACTGACTAGAAAATAAACCACAGTATATAATATTTCTTATATGGAAAAAAAAGTTTGCCAAGTTCCAAATAATAGGCAAAAATGATCGACTTTTGAAATAAACTCTTGCTTTACCTTAGGGTTCAGATAAAACTTAGAATGCTCAGATGATGTTTTCTAAAATGATACATACATTTAAAAAGAATTATTGTGATTCACACTATGCTCACAGGAGGACCACAACAATTAGTAACTTCAAAATATTTTACTGTAATAAATTTGTTTACATATTTATTCCTAGTGCTTTTTTTCTCCTCCTCAAATCCAGATTACCTTCACAATTTATAACTTGAGGTAGAGGTCATTTTTCAAATTCTCTGTAAAAGATGATATCAGTTTGCTTCTGTTCTTCTAAACCCTTCATTGTTATTCAAAGTTTGATGTCTCTAGTAGATTAGAATTCTTATTTCATTTTCAGAGACTCAAAGTAGTTTTCCCAAAGTCATTATTTTGTAGCTTAAGTACCTGAATCAAAGGTAGATGAGGTTGTTTCAATCAGGATCAAAGTTAGTTATTGACAATCAAAAATTTAAAAACCAGCATTTTAGTTTTTTAAAATATCAAACTGTAAACGTGAAGATAATTATTCTTAGTAATATGTAAATAATAATAATAGCTACTCTTCACTAACTACCTACTCTGGGCCAGAATTTTATTTTACGTGATTCTATTAACCTCCCGAAAGCAAGCTGGCAAGGTATATGTCATCTTAATTGTTTGGGATATGGAAATTGAGTCCCAGGGAAGTTACTCTGTAATAACTACCATGTGATTTTAATGGAAAGAAATGGTTTCTGATCCCCAGGCCCTTGGAAGTCCAAGTCCACAGCTTTCCTCTATTATCAAACTGCCTTTCTCCCATTTGGCTTTTACCCTGGCTATCAAATTTATCATCTCAAGTTTCATTCTAAATTACATATTTTATTTCCAAAATAAATATTTATGCACGTAAGCCTCATCTTAACAGGAAGTGGAGAATTAAAAAATAGCATAATCACCATGAAAGCTTCTGTGATCTTCCTAGGGAAAGGGAAGTTGTGGTTTACAAGGAGCACATGAGGGGACCCTCTAACCAGCAGTTTGTGGGCCGTTGGACCACAGGAGGCAGGGGAAGGCAATGGGAGGAAAGCATAGCACATAAATTTACACTTTCAATCCCCTCAAAATCAAGCATAATTGATGGGAATAATTTGAATTCATTAAATATTCTGCAACATTCTCTTTGTCAATGCCTTTCTAAGTATTAATATTAAAAAGTCATAAGGTATACAACCTTGCAACCACTAGATGTCACTGTTGCTCATGGAATAGAATTACCCAGTGAGGAGCGTTCAAGTTTTTGTAGTCTGTTGAATGCTTCCTATCCTCTTCCCTGAAGTTTACCCTTCAACTAAGTGCTATGAGAGATGTTAAGAGATGAAACACATGGGTCCTGACAAGGAACCCGTGTTTTTCTTGCAAGAGATATGACAAAACTTTGTGAGTATTTACAGCAAGAGTTCATTTGTGATTAGTTGCAAATGTGAAGGGTAGAGGTTAATAGGAGCTATAAAATCTCAGAGGGAGAAATCATTGTAAACTGGAGTTGCTGTGGAAGGTTCCACCCATGTGGGACTTGGGTGATGTTCTAATGGATGAATGAGAAATGGCCAGAAATAGGAAGAGAGCAAAGTCATTCCCAGGAGGGATGACACGAACACAAGCATGGCCAAGGACATAAACACACAGTCCACGTGAAAGGGAAGATTCCTTTAGGGAAGAGTCAGGGTTGGTTGTGGAGGAAATAGATTTTATTAGACCAGAAATAATACAGAGGAGCGTTTGAATTTTCCTTCCCTCTTGAATTTACCCCTAAAATTTTGAACAGGAGAGTGATGGGACAAAACTTTCACCGTAGGAAGATTAATCAGGTATTGCGGTCAGGTACCAATGATGAGTCATGACTTATTTTGCTCCTTTGTAAACTATTATTTGAGTGTTATTCCCTGTGTAATTGCTTTATCCCTCTGTTTTTGAGAAACTGGTGTAATTTGCGATGTACCTTGCTCACCTCCTACCAAATCTTGATCTGGAAGTAACGATATCCACTGCTCCCCAACATAAAACGGCATGTTTGTCTTCACGTAGAGCAGGGGCTTCCGCTTCTGCTTGACCATGTCCCCAGAGCCTCGCCTTCCTCTGGCTGACCAATTTTATAACAACCTGAATCTGTGCTCTGAGAGGTCCAGCCAGTCAACTCCACTTAAAACGATGCTTTCACCTCGGTGACAGCACGTGTCCAAGCAAAAGTTCCTCTATTCCAGTTGTCATGATGCAGGTGGGCGACTGTTTCCGGTGTTCACTGTTTTGCTCAAACTCCTCTTAATAAAGTTCTGAGAGCATTAAAAAAACCCTTTCATACTCTCAGTCCCTTTTTCAATGCTCTGAGGTGAGGGCAGAACAGCCGACAATGGGCTGGAGAACGCAGCGCTTCTTGAGCCGCGTTCAGAACCCAGTCAGTCGAGGGCATGTCGCCGGTTTCCAGGAGGTCCCTGGCCTCTGGGCTTTCCCCAAGCCCCTCAGCTTCTGGGCGGGGCCCTTCCGGCACCAGGTCGGTGGGTAGGCAGGCTGGCTGCAATGGCGCTGCCCAGGAGCCACAGGATGGAAAAGCCAACCAAAACGGTGTGTCCAACGTTCCAGAGGCCCGCCGCACGGTCCCTGTGGGAACCGCGGGAGTTTAGGGTTGTTCTTCCGCAGGGGTCCCACCGCTACATCCGGGTCCTGCCGGGCGCGTGGGCGTTTCCGGCGGCGCCTGCTTTCTGGCCGCGAGGCCTGGACGCTGGCGGGCCCGGGAAGACCAGGTTTGTGCACAGCTGTGTGGAGGATGGAAACGCCCGGGAGGGCAGTTCCCGGTAAGGACAACAGGCACGGTGCTTACCACCCATAAGTGGGAATCCGCGGAGGCGGAGGGCTGTCAAACTCCGAGGACTTCTCACCTCGTGGGCCTAGCAAGGGTCAAGCTCTTGCTAAACGAAGTGGGCCAGCGCTGGAGTGCCCAGGAAAAAGCAGCCGTGCCAGACAAGTGCGGGGCAACGCAGAAAGGCCCGTGCGCCTCTCTCGGTTTTCTCTAGTTGAGTGTTACATGGTTCTGCATGGAAGGAACTTAAGGAAATCTAGAGGCTTAACATTTGTTAGTGGCATCTCACTGTTCAGAGGACAAGGGCTCTGTGCACTCACCTGGTCCCATACGTCAGGATTCCTTGGTGCTGTGCAGTTTGTCCGTTTACTTCCTTGTGTTCACTATGCCCTGTCCTGCGAGGTCACCCGGTCACTTTGTTCTGTCCGAATCTCCCCTCCACCCTTCTCTTCTCCTCTCTGACTCCTGGTTAACTCTTCAGCTTTAGCTCAACCGTCCCTTGCTCCTGGAAGCCTTCCCCAGGTGTGTCAGCTTCCTTATGATAAGCCTTCATAGAGTCAGAGGCTCCACCGTCATTGCATTGATCCCTTCTCAGGTATATCCCATATTTGTGTGGTGATTTGATTAACCTCTGTCCTTCTTACTAGAATGTAATTTCTTAGTAACGGGGTCCCTGTCTGCTTTTGCTCACCATTAATTCTGATCTTGTCACTGTGATGGACAGTGAAAGTTACTGTGTCTACTCTGTGTTTTTGATGACATTCCATTGGGAGTGGTGGTGAGGTGGTGAAGAAACTGAAAGTTAGAGTTAAATTCCTCTAGATAAGAGGATTCCTGTCCTTTTAGCTCCATTTCAGGTTGCCTGGGAAAAAGCAACTTGCATTTCATTAACATGGCATTGCAATACTGAGCCTCTTGCAGTCTGGGCCCTGTAGGACGTAAATGTCTTACAATCCGACTGTTAACAATTAAGTATCATGGGGCTGTGATCGTTGTACCCAGTAAGTGAGATGAAGCTAAAAGTGTTCAAGCCATTCAGACGATATTTCTACAAACGAGAAGACCTTTCCTGAAATGACTACAAAATTATTAGAGATTCTTGGTCAAGATTTACAGATTATTGCCTAGAGAAACAGTCATCTATGGCAGCCTGGGACAAATAGCTTGAAATGGTCTTTTAATTTGCAAAAATCAAGTTTGAGCCTTTGGACACAACTTTTAGCTAAGACTTTGTTGCAGACAGTTTATGAATGTATAGTTTGCCACATGGCCAAGATAATACAAATATTTTGTGCAGTGACGATGTGATTTCCCTATGCCCAGCCTACTGAGTGGGTAAGTCATGTTGATACCTTGTGAATGAGAATTTTTTTTTTTTGGCTTTAGCTGGTAAACCCCTTCTAGTAAAGAAGGAGCCAGTCAGTAATGTAATGCAGCTAATCATGTGATTAGATGAGGAAGGACAGCATTGTTATAGGAGATGGCTAACAGCATTTTATTAAATATTTTATTGTTATCCTATTACCGTTGTCCCAATTTTCCCCCTTTTCCCTCTTCTACACAGTCCACCCCTGCTCACACAGTTATTCCTCACCCTGTTGTCCATGTCCATGGGTCATTCATACATATTCCTTGACCAGTCCCTTTCCCTTCTTTCCACCTTTATCCTCCCAACAGCATTTTATATATATATTTATGTCTAGCATTGTGTCACATTGTATATTTAAAAAATGATCACGGCCATATTTCCAGTTCCCCATGCTCTTCTAAAACCTTGCCACACTCCCTCAAGGGTTGAGGGTTTTTTTCTCTCTTTGGAATTGGTGGCATTTTGTAGTTGTCTTGACAAAGAGCATGTGATAGAAGTGACACTGCATGACTTAGATGGCTAGGTCATCTAAAAAAAAAACCCAGGTGATATGGCTTTCACCTGGTTTCTTCTTCTTTCTCAGGATGCCATGTTGTGAGGAAGCTCCATGCTGTGAGGAAGCTTAAGCCACAGGACAGACTAGAGGTAGGTTTATCAGCCCACAGAGCTAGCTAAGGTCTCAGCCTACTACCATTATCAACTCACATAAGAGCCAGCATTTGGTTGATTCTAGCCCCAGGCTTTGAGCTCTCCCAGATGATGCTGGGCAGAGCAGAGAGATGTAGTGTTCCTACAAAGCCCTGTCCAAATTGCTGATTCATAAGCAAAATGACTGCTGTTATAAGACACTAAGTTTTGGGGTGGCTCGTTACCTGATGATAGATGGAAAAGTAGTCCTAAACAGGAAGCAAACCATTTGTGGTCATTCAAACCATTATTTCAGTTTGCCTCTGTGCTTTTGTTGATTCTGTTTCTTGGGTCTGAAATGCCCTATCTTATTTTTCCCATCCAATTCCTTTCACTTGTCCAAGTTTCCTGCTTATTCTTCTTAAATTAGCTCAGGTGTTAGTCTCTTTAGGAAGTCTTCCATAATCCTTAGTTAAATGCCCCCATGATTTGTATAAACCTAAATACCAGTCCTAGTTACTTGGGTTATCAGGATCCATTTAAGTGTGTGATGTCTACACCATTTGGTGCATTCATTTTAATATGTTATTCATCTTTGTACTATTCATTTTAGGAACTAACATAGTGCCTGGCTCTACCATGTATTTACTACCTGTGAGGACTTAGCCAAGTTAATAAATGTATCCAAGACTCCCTTTCCTTATCTGTGAAGTAAGATAAAAGGTCCAAATCATAGTGTCTTCTGAGGATTAAAAGATAAAATAATCTAAGGTGCTGGCACATGGTAAATGCTACATAAATATAGCTATTACAGTTATCAGAGTAACCTTAGAATAGGAGGGAACACCCAGAATTCCAGAAAGCATATCCAGCAAATAATATTTTGAGGTACATTGGTCAAAGCTCCTGACCCCACTTTCCTGCCTCCACTGGGCAGCTTGGAACCAATGACCTTTTCCTCACAAGATAATTTCTTTACACACTAGCCACAGAGGGAGGGAAGGTATAGCTTAGAATAGGGATTGATGAGTAGGCTTTGAAACTCATAGCAGAAGCAAATTTTTAAGAGTTTTTAAATTCCTGAAATCCAAGTACTTGAAACAGATAAGGTAAGTTAAAGTTCAAAAGCTTGGCTTTGGATATCAGAATCCAAAGTTCTGAAGATAATAAGGCATAGAGATTATGCCCAAATCATTAGAATGTATGATAATGTAAGAATTAATGAGAAAGAACCAGATCCTGCCCTGAATTCTCTCACCCCCCACTCCTAAGCTGATAGCCCAGGGTCCCTAGGTGTAGCCAGGGAGACAGGAAGCCTTTTAGAAGCCCCATGGTTGTCATGGGGCTGGAATAGCAGACTAGCCATGGCATGGTGAGGAGCCTGAGCTGATAGTTCTGAGACCTCCTCATGGAGTACCTTGTATCCCAGAGGTGAGAGAAAGGATCTGATGGGGTTGCAAATTATTGAGAGAGAGTGGACTTGGAGGAACCTGGGGCAAGAAAGGAAGGTATGGAGTGTGTATGCATGCATTGGCTAGAGGCCCCTATCATCAGCACCTGTCGGCCCATGACAATAAGCACCTATTGAAGCGATTTACAGTTCAGGAAACACCAGACATTGTAATAATTACATTTTGAGGTGGGGTATGATTAGTGTAAATTTCCAGGTGTGGGTGAATAATTTGAATACAACTTACTTAGTCAAAGATTCTTTTTTTTTGTTCATTAATTCATTACCTTCCCTTAGGATGGAAGGGGTCTTTTAGTCTTCAGGTGAACAGATAGCATGGCAATATCCAGAATATTCCAGCAGACCCTGTCTGCAAGCTGAGTTAGTGGATTTGGGGCAATCTATTGACCATTTCCTGTTGATGGCCCTTCCCACAGCATGAATCTCTTCAATGTGGTTTCCCAGTATTATCAGCCAGCTTCTTCCCAAGAAACCAAAGCACAGGCTCTTGTGGAGGCCAGTGGAAATATACCTCTCCTGGAGATGTGCTGCTTCCTTAGGACTTACTTGTAGCCCTCAGCAACATTGACTTTCTTATCACTGTAATTTGGAAAAGCACATGCTGTTCTCGACAATCTTGGCAACGGACTTTATGAGAAAATTTTGTGGAAGTTGTCTTTTCCAGTTATAGCTAAACCACCAGGGTCAAATTCTATTTAACACTCAAGATCCACTGATGAATATAGTTCCAAAGCCTGCAATATCCAGAGATAAAGTGCTCTAAATTCCAAATCTTGTACAGTTTAGAAATGCAATAGGTGAAGTAATATATGGGAGCATTTCTAACAGGGGATGTTCATTAGATTGTCTAGGTTCTTATCCTAGCTCCAACAGTTACTAGATCTAAGGTTCAGAATAGTATTTTACTTCTCTGTTCTTAAGTTTCCTTTTTTGTAAAATAGACAAAGAACACTTTTCTTGTGAGATTTGGGGATTAAAGAAGAAATGCATACAAAGTACAGTGCCCTGCATTTTGTGAGTTCTCAGTGAATGATACCTACTATTATCATTGTCAGCATTGATGGTGGCAGAAAATACAGACATTTTCTGGTGCTCCATCTTCCTGTAATCTGAGCACTGATTTTGTGTATTTATCTGGGAACCATGTGCTGATAATCCTGATTGAAAACTGCTCACTAAGTGGTTTCCCTCTATTTCTGAACAACAGGGGGATGGCGCTTCCCTACCTACTTGAACATAGGCATGGCCCTGGGGTTAGTGAAACAAGAGTAATGATGCTTGTCACCTAAACCAATGATGATCCAGATGGTGCAAGTCCCAAGAGAGGACAGCATGTACAGAAACCCCTGCCAAAGTGTGATAGACATGTAGCATGAATGAAAAATAAACTTTTCACCTTTAAAACTGACATGATTGAAATGATTGAAATGTGGTTGTCGTGTTACTGCAGCTCTCCCTAGCTCATTCCAGCTGTCTTAGAAGAACAAAGTCCATAAAAGAGTCAAATATACAAAAACCTGTTTTATTCTTTGATAACTATTTTATATAGTATACTTTTGTCATTTAAAAATTTGTTCACTTTCATTTCATTGTTCAGAAATTATTTTGCTACAGTGAACTGTTTTATGCAAATTATCAGAAATTATTAATTCATAATTGTTCTTATTCATATCCATGCCACTAATTCTAGCTTTTGTGTCATGAGTTGTCTTATTTCTAATAAGCTCAATTAACTTGTGTCAAAATTTAGAGATATAAATTCTGGTAGGAAGATGTGAATCTTCTATAATTTTCTAATAAAAAGTAGAGGTTTATCAGAGGCGGGCAGTGCATGGAACAAATTCAAGGTCTAGGTTGATGGGTTCCAAACCCGCCTCTGCCACTGTCTGCTGTGTCATTTGGGATCAGTTTTCTAACCGTCTCTGTGTTTCACTGCTCTCCCCTATGAAAGGGATAATATTAGTATCTAACTCATAGAAGGGTTTATAACATCTTATGGTAATTCTATGATTAATCTTATGGGGAGGGTTAATAAATTCTCCTTTTAAAGTTCTTTGGGCAATGTCTGGAACTATGAAAACTGAATATGATGTAGAGGCTTAACTACTGTAAACTTTATTTTTTGTTTATTTGTACAAAGTATAAGTATTACTTGCTCTGCTCTTGTAGCTATTGTGTAAATTCAGTTGCCCTGGCCGGGTGGCTCAGTTTGTTGGAACGTAGTTTTGTAAATCAAACGTTTGTGTCTGCCGTCCTCAGTTGGGTGTGTGTGGGAGGCAAATAGTTGATGTTTTTCTCTCTTTTCCTTCCTGTCTCTAAAATCAGTAAACATATTCTTGGGTGAAGATTTTTTTAAAATGTAACTTTTGTCAACAAGCCATAAGTTTTAATCTATAAAAAATTTTGCATGGAGTACTTAAATTGATTATTTTTACTAGTCTTATTTAAAATGTTGTATTCAAATTTTAGCTATACCATGAAAAAACTGAATAATTCCCCCAAATATTTTAGGATTACTTTAATGTCTGGGATTGGCTTATTGTATTACAAATATAATTTTCTGTATACTTTGAATCACTTTGTAGGCTGGGTCCTTAGGAAGTAAAAAGCAAGCAGCAGAGTCAAATGTCAGATCAAATAGCACTGGAGTACAAGGCAGGCTAGAAACAGTAGAATCAAAGTTTACTACTTTTTTCAAATATGTGTACATCTTCTACACATTTATAAATCATTAGTCAGTTGTCCAACAGATAGTAACTGAGTGCCTGCTACATGCCAGCCACAGTTCTAGGCACTGGAGAGACAAGAGCAGACAGAAGACAAAGCCCTTGCCTCATGGAGATTGCATTTTAAATGGGGCAGAGGGAGAGGGAATAGACAAAAGTAAACAGTGTATATGTAGCTGGTACAGTGTAGATGGAGAAAAAAAAAGCACAGTGAGAAGATGGGCAATACCTGATGGTGAAATAGAGAAGGCAAGTGAGCAAGTCAAACATGTATATGGAAGAAGAGAGCACTCTTCTTCCCAGGTGAAGGGACAGCTGGAAGACCCTGTCATGGGACACTACTTGTCTACTTAAAGTAGACCAAAGATATGTGGGACCTATTAAGGCATTGTGGGGACTTTGATTTCACTCTGTGTGAGATGGGAAGATAATGAATATTTTTAGGAAGGGGAATGGCACTTTTTGAGTGAATGGATTCTATAGCTAAACTGCCTTGGTTGAATCTTGGCTCCCTGACCTGTTGGCTGGGTAACTTCAGGCAAGTTATTTTTTCTCTGTGTCTCTGTTTTTTTTTTTAATTTGTAAAATGGTATAATAATTTGTAAAGTGCTTTGGCTGGTTTCTGGCATATACTGAGTGCTTTGGAAATCATTGCTACATGAATATAGGTATTTTGAAAAAAGTATTATTCTTGTTGTGATGTGGATAATTTATCATGTGCATGGATATTACATGGAAAACACTCTGTGACTAACATTCAACTCCACTGTTTTTTTTAATATGGCTGATTCATGAAGTATCAAAGACATAATTAAGAAGGCAAGAAGTACTGTGGAAAGAATGTTGACCTTGGAACTGGAAGACCTAAACTTCTGATATTTCTGTTTCATTGAGGTTCTGACTTATCTAAAATCATGTAGTTGGGTTATGTTTGGATTCTGCGATTTTTCATAGTGAGAATTTAATTTAAACAATATTAGACTTTTTCAGTAAATCACTTGAAAGGGAGCCAAATGCAGTGTCTTTGCTTCTTCCTTTTGGGGGGAATATCATGGCAGTAGGTATGGGGACATGGGGTGCCACTGTAACATCCAGATGAATATGGGGAAATCTGGGAAGATGTTTGAGCTGGTGGCTGCTATCCTAAGCAGGACCTCTAGGACACCCTGTCCAGGGGTATCCAACCCACGAATCTTGAGCCTCATGTGGCCAGTGACAGCAACGTGTTGGGGGGGGGGTTCGGCCTGCAGAGCCCCACCCATCCCCCCAGTCAACCATGGATGAAAATAAGTCTACCAAGACATGATCTGCTTGGGGAGGAAATGTGGCCAATCTCTCAAAGGAGAAGGGCCAGGAGCCAGTTCCTCAATGGGCTTTTATTGGGTTCAATTTGCACAGGAATACAGGTAAATATCATCAGTCATTGTCAGGCAGTTATAGTCAAGCAATAGAAACAGGCAAAGAACGTGAGGGTTTATTCTGAGTCAGGGTCAGATAGCTAAAGGGCCATAAAACTTTGGAAAACTCAATTCATGCCTGAGCCCTTATCAGAAAATTGAGGACATTCTTAGCAAAGAAGGTTTCACAGGATTTTATGTATTTTTCCTTAGGCCTCATTGCCCTAGGGAACTGCCCATTCCTGCCTAGGGCTGCATCACCCTGTGGCATTGTTTCAGGCTTAAGTCAGGCAAGGTAAGTATGGCAGCTAAGAGATTAGGAGAGTTTTTGCAGACACAATGAGTACTCAGGCATGTCAAAACTGAGGAGTGAGGGTCCCTCACCCCCCCTTCCTATAGCCCCCCAAGTCCTTCCCTGAGGGCCTCTTCATGAACGTGCCTGTCTTAGGTCATCCCTCCCTTGAGGAATCTTACCCAACATCAGCTAACCAGTCATCCAACAGGGGCCAAGGAGGGTGAAGTAAAAGGGAGCAGAGGCGGCACCCCTGCCAGGGAGATAAGCTTTGTCTTCTTAGTGGCTTATGGTCCTAAGGTCTCTCACTCAGCCTTAGCCTTGGTGGGTTACAGCTTCTGAAACCAGGCAGGGTGGTTCCCAGCAGCTGTGAAAATGTCCCAACACAAAATCATAAATTTACTTAAAACATTGTGAGATATTTTTGTGTGTGATTATATGTGTCAATGTACTTTAATGCGTGGCTCAAGACAACTCTTCTTCTTGCAGTGTGGCCCAGAGATACCAAAAGGTTGGACACCATTTATTCCAGAGTTAGAGACAACCTGATTCAGAGGGAGAATGCAGCATTACCAGAGGGAGATTTCTGGGGATATGAACCTGATTGAAGTAAAGGCTCCTAGTTCTTTATGTCCTACATTGGCACAGAAGAGATTCACGGGGTGTGAGGGTTCGAGGGAATCCTCATGAGTCCTATGTATGCAGATGTGTGTGCATGTTTGTAACGTGTATAATTTGAAGCTGTAAGGAATTCAGTACTTTTTCTATCTTGATACCTTACTTGAGACATGATTCCTAAATGAGGATGCTTTTTTTTTTTTTTGAACTTTTTAGGGAAGTAAAAAGTATTACATGCTAGCTTCTCCAGGCTGGTATAGTGAAATTTGGTATTATATCAGTCTATTTGAATTTAACATTGTGATCATCTCATGTGACTACTGTATGACTTTTACTGATACTCAATTTTCTAGCTGATACTCCCATTGAACTAAAGTGACTTTTCCCTTAATATAGGAAGCTGTGTTTAAGGATGTTATTCAGGTAGTGGGGAGATTAAATGAAATATTTAATCAGCACTAAAGAGTATTTAATGTAGATAAATTTTATAAGATAAAATCAAGAGAGAAATGACTTGAGATTTTTTTAAACAGTATTTGGGTATAAATTTTATGACTTTTTTTTTTACTGGCAGGCATATTTTTTTAAAGATTTTATTTATTTATTTTTAGAGAGTGGGGAAGAGAAGGAGAAAGAAGGGAGAGAAACATCAATGTGATTGCTTTTCATGTGTCCCCCACACTGGGGACCCAGCTTGCAACCCAGGCATGTGCCCTGACTGGGAATTGGACCAGAGACCCTTTGGTTCACAGGCCTGCACTCAATCCACTGAGCTTCACCAGCCAGGGCCTAAAATTTATGGATTCGATTGTATTTCAAATATATAATAGTTGGACACATTGAATCTATATAAACAAAGATGTTGTTATTAGTATGCAGAACTGGTCTAAAATATTATTTAAATTTGAACGCTCATTTTTTTTAACCATTTAGAAACTGTTCTAAATCATTATCTTACATGTTTCAGTTTTACAGATTGAAAGACAAGCCAGACCTCACATTATTGAAAGGAATACATTTAGCCCTGGCTGGATGCCTCAGTTGGTTGGAGCATTGTCCCATAAATCAAAAGGTTGTGGGTTTGATCCCTGGTCTGGACACATACCTAGGGTTTGATTCTTGGTCAGGGTGTATGCAGAAGGCAACTGATTGATGTTTTACTCTCTCTCTCCCCTTCCCTCTGTCTCTAAAATTAATAAACATATTCTCAGGTGAGGATTTAAAAAAATGTAAAGAAAAAGAAAAGGGAATATTTTTGATACATGGTTTTTCATAAATTATAGAAAACTGTGAATTGGGTTGTTACCTTCAATTCTGTGAATTTTTTTTTTTTTACTTTTTTTTGTTGTTCAGGTATAGATTTCTGTCTTTTACTCCCATCCCACCCCACTCTCCAGCCCTCCCTACCTCCCTCTCATTTCAACCCCCCCTAGTTTTTGTCCATGTGTCCTTTATACTTGTTCCTGTAAACCCTTCCCCTTTTCCCCTGAAACTCCCTCCCCTCTCCCCTCTGGTCACTGTCAATATCTTTTAAGAGACACTAAACCACCAAAAACACATGTTAGTATGCATTTAAACATATCAGTTAGGCCCTTGACTTAAAACAACACCTGAGCTTTATTATTTCAAGAATATAGTGTGCATATATATTTATTTAAAGCAGCTTACCCAGCTGGTCTTTCATATTAATTACTGATGTCAGTGACAACTGAGAAAATTAGTGTGTATAAAAATATAATTTTCTTAAGAATTTAAATTAGGAGAAGTTCAGAAGAGAAAATTAATGACTATTGAATATATTACAGATAAGACTGTGAAATGAACCTGAAAAAGAAAACATCTGTCTCCCAGACACAAAGTTATATTGCATTTTCACATAGAATATTAAATAAAACCTTTAAAAATATTTGTAGATTTCTTTTAAATGTTATTTAAAAATACTTAGGAACTTCCCAGTTCAGAGAAAGTCTGGAGGCCAGAATATTAAAACCTTTTGAGGAAAAGTTGTCTTTTCAGATTTCCCCAAGGATGTTGTGAAATCTCCTAGGAATAAACTTGCAGAATTACAGAGATGTTTTTCCAGACTTCATTTGGCCCTGGAAGCCTGCTTTTTGATGTTTTTCCTGCTACTGCGTAAAATGTAGAACAGCTAACCAACCAATCAACTAACCAAACAAACAAAAAAGGCTGGATCTGCAGAAATATATAATTTGTGAAATTATCTATCGTGAACCCCTTTGAAAATACCATTTGAGGCATGATTATATTCTCTTATTCTCCCTAGTTGATAGCATATGACCTCAACTATTTGTCTGTAGCTCTTCTTTTTTTTTCCTTTAGCAAAATTCACATGTACAACTAACTAGGAAATTAAACTGTGTGTGACTGTTTATGGACTCTATTATACTTTTCCTAAATTCATGTGTTGAAGTCCTAAACCCCATCACTTAAAATGATGACTGTAAGAGGTAACTATGGTTAAATAAGGCCATTAGGGTGAACCCTCAATTTGACTGGTGTCATTTTTTGAAGAGGAGATTAGGATATACAGAGAGACAGCAGGGGTGCACGTGCACAGAAATAGGCCATCTGCAAGACAAGGAAAGAGACCTCAAGTGAAACAAACCTGCTGATGTCTTTTTTTTTTTTAGTTATTTTTCAAGTACAGTTTTCTGTTTTTACTCCCATCCCAGCCCCCCTGCCCCATGCCCCCCCACCTCCCTCCTATTTCCTCCCCCCCTAGTCCTCATCCCTGTGTCCTTTATACTTGTTCCTCTAAATCCCTCCCATTTTTCCCCTTAAATTCCCTCCCCTCTCCCCTCTGGTCCCTGTCAGCCTGTTCTCTATTTCAGTGTCTTTGGTTGTATTTTGCTTGCTTGTTTGTTTTGTTGTTTAGCTTCCTGTTAAAGGTGAGATCATATGGTATTTGTCTTTCAACCCCTGGCTTATTTCACTCAGCATAATGCTTTCCAGTTCCATCCATGTTGTTGCAAAAGGTAGTAGTTCCTTCTTTCTCTCTGCTGGATAGAATTCCATTGTGTATATATACAACAATTTTTTGATCCATTCATTTACTGATGGGCACCTAGGTTGCTTCCAGCTCTTGGCTATTGTAAATTGTGCTGCTGTGAACATTGTGCATAGGTTCTTTGAAATTGATGTTTTGGGGTTCTTAGGATATAATCCTAGCAGTGGAATTGCTGATGTCTTAAAGTAGGGCTTTCAGCCTCTAGAATTGTGAGAAAAATGCCAGTCTGTGCTATTTTGTTATGGACATCCTAGCAAACTAATACAGGGAAAAGGAAATAAGTACAAAATCTTTGAATAAAGAGCATTGAGTCATTTAAAACTCATAAAGAGTTTTCTAACACTCTCTAAAATAATGTACACATTCTAACATTTCACCTGCAGTCTTCTGTATATACTAGTACTTATGTAACAATTCTGTTTTCCTATCATAGTACTGTCATTCAACACATATAACTGTGGACACTTCATCTGACCACATCCTTTATTCCACCCAGACTGCTTGCTTTTCCTTTCATCGACATCCAGGTGTTTGTTGCAGGAAAATATCTGTGAAAAAAGAAACCCACTGGATTAGAATTCTTTCTTCATTAAAAAAAAAGTGGTAAAAAGACATAAAACATCAATTTTATCATTTTTAAGCATATAGTTCAGTAGTGTTAAGTCTATCCACATTGTTTGCCGTGGTCTGTGGAGTTTTTTATATATGACTTTCATATTTGGCTTTTATTTTCCTTCTATTTTAGTTTTTGAGTGTTTTTCTTGTATCAGAAATGGGTGTTGAATTTTTTTACCAAGTGCTTTTGCTGCATTGATTGAGATCAAGTGTTTTTTGTACTGTATTAGTGCGGTTTATTACATTGATTAGTTTCGTACGTTGAACTGTCTTTGCAGGAATAAATCCCCTTGATCATGATGTATAATACTTTTAATGCACTGTTGAATTTGGTTTGCTAGTATTTTGTTGATGATTAATGCATCAATATTAATGAGATATATATTTGTTTTCATAGTATGTTTTCTGCCTTTCATATTAGGGTGATGCTGACTTCATAAAATGGGTTTGGAAGTGTTGCCCCTTTTATTTTTATTTTTTTGAACAGTTGAAGAAGGGTTCATATTCTTCTTTAAATGTTTGGTAGATTTCACTGATGCAGCCTTCTGACCCTGGGTTCTTTTTGTTGCTGTTGTTGAGTGATTTTTTGCTTACTGAGTCATTCTCCTTACTAGTTATAGGTTTGTTAATATTTTCCATTCATAATTTAACCTTCATAGGTTGTATGTTTCTAGGAACTTATTTATTTTATCTAGGTTTGTTCAATTTGTTGGTGTATAATTGCACATAATAGTCTGTTGTCATCTTTTTTATTTCTTTGGCATTAATTATAATGTCCCCTTTTTTATTTCTGGTTTTAGGTGCATCTTCTCTTTTTACCTTAGGTAATCTGGCTAAGTGGTTATTAATTCAATTTATCTTTGAAAATCTACTTTATAGTAGTTATGAGAACATGCTACTTACACTCTCGGAGTTTTCATCTGTTCATCTATAGAATGGGCATATCCTATACTATGCCAGGATACTGTTCCCTATTTCATTATTTTATTCAATTCTTACTATCACATTGTTGGTGCTTAATAAATAGTATTATAGTTGGCATTATTTTTAATTATTTAAGTAAGAGAGAAGTTCCTTTCAGTAGATCACAAATCTTTCTTATTACTTTTCAAAAGAATCACAAACTCTAAGCTTCACATATATTAGCATTCATTTCTTAGGTATTTTGAATCTTGCTGCTGAGTTGTCTTATAATTCTAATACAGTTATCCTTTTGGTTGTATGGGCCTTTTGTGCACAGGTTTAACTCAGGATAGATTACTTCCAGGAACATTTTCATTATTCATTTCCTTATACATAACTATGGGTTAATTCCTTAGTGGCAGAATTTTTTCTGAGGTAAGAGTTTTTCCAGTTGTATTTTCTGTTAAGTGGAATAATTGTATGTTCACTCTATGTACTGTGGGACATTGTTTTTTTATGTAACTGTTCTATAAATTTAAAGAACCTGAATAAATGAAAGCTTATTAATTCTCTATGTATCCATTTTTAATAGATGTGGTTTCAGTTTTTCATTCATTTCAGGATGGAAATGAATATGGCTGTTTTTTTCTTTCTAGATTGCTTTTCATGTGTGTTGGTTGGAAAGGCTGTTGTTTGATTTACAGCTTGATTAAACAGCTGACTTTTAATGTTGACCTGATTAAACTGTATGAAAATAGTTATAGGCATGGATGATTCATATTTGAATTTTTCTTATTAAATTTCAACTCCAAAGCTGTATTTGGCTTTGTGAACAAAGGGAAAATTCTCTGATTTCCCTAGTGAAAAACTATATACAGTGAGTTGTATTGACATTGTTTTTAACCACTGATTTTCTTAAAAATCATGGAGGGCAAAGCATTTATCCTTGGAGGATGAAGCATTATTGCACTTTCTTACAGTTATAAAAAAATTACAAAACTATTAGTGAATTCAGCTATTCATATCTTAAAACTGATTATCTAGTCTAGGATAATATTGCAGATGTTTGAGAATTAAATCAGCTTACATTTGATTTGAATTTCATCTTTTGACTGTGTCAAAAACAGTCCCCAAATTTCAGAGGCTTACAACAATAAACAATTTCTTGCTCATATTACATGAGGGCTGTGGGTTGGCTGTAGCTTTGTTGGTATCATCTGGGCTTCATGTGTCTTCTAATTCCTGGGCTTTGGCTGGTGAACAGCCGCTTTCTGGGGCATGCACTTCTCATGGTGAATAGAGGTCAGGGGGAACACAAGTAAGCCACACACGTATCCCATTAACAAAAGTAGGTCACATGGTTCAGTCCCAAATCAATGGGCAGAAAAATTAACTATGCCTCTAGGAAAGCACAGAAAGGTTGGGAGCAAATGACATGGATTGTAAATTCAATCTGCCTCACGAACCTGTCCTGGAAATACTGTGTACTCTCTTTTGGGCAATTCCATAATAAGCTCAACATGTTGATTCAGACTAGAAATAAATTATTTCTTAGGAAATTTTAGAAGTGAAAGTGATTTTTGGGCTTTAAAATAAATACATTCCTTTATTTAAAGTGGTGTTATATTTTGCCCTGGCTGGTGTGGCTCAGTGGGTTGAGTGCCGCCGGCCTCCGAACCAAAGGGTTGCTGGTTTGATTCTCCATCAGGGCACATGCCTGGGTTGCAGCCCAGGTACCCAGTAGGGGATGTGCAAAAGGCAACCACACATTGATGTTTCTTTCCCTCTCTTCCTCCTTTATCCTCTCTAAAAACAAATAAATAAAATTTAAGAAAATAAAGTGATATTGTATTTTGAGACTCCGAAGTAAAAATGTTGAAGTGAGGGTGGGACCTAATGTCCTACCTGTGGACTGCTTCCTCTTCCTTTCCTTGCTTTTTCTCACTAGTTTACTGATAAACTCTAAGAGGAGTTTGCAGAACATAATTTGAAACTCATAGTGTAGGCTCCAAGATGTTTAAGGATATTAGGTTACAAAAAAAAGTGAGTTTTTTGTGGGTTGAACAAAGTTAAGCAGAACTGCAGGAATTTTCAGAACCTTTACTGTGTTAATGGTGTGAGTTTTTGGGAGGGGTATATATGTAGGTCTCAGGATTGCCCAAACTTTTTGTGAAGCAATTTGGTGCTTTGGCATACATCTTAGGAATGGCTGCATTAGACAGCTGCTCATTTATTTAAAAAATTGTATCTGGGGCAGAAACTCAAGATGGAATAATTAGCTGAGTTTTTCTCATCTAGTTAGTGATAGAAATCACATTAAAATTCAGGTCTCCCCATTCTCTCCTCAGGAGTTTTTGGTCGTGCTGTTGATTTTGTTCCTATGACCAGGACATACTTTTGCAGTGATGTAGTGGTTCATGGGGTATTTTAACCTTTGAGAACAATAGGCTTGGAGAATGGCTCTGTTAGGGTCCCATAAGAAAGAACGTGAATGGCCATGAGTAACTGGTTTCACAAAGTGAATGAAGGATTGTATGATCTGATCCAAAGCAACTGTTGGAATGAGCTGCAGCATTAACAAATGCTCAGGGACTTTTTTCCCCCCAATGAATTTAAGGCTTTATTCATGAAGAAGATAATGGATATTGAAAACTGTAAATTTCCATGGTACACAAACTCTGCTTTTTTCTTTCTTTTTCTTTTTTGTTCACAAGTAAACAACTTCTGTGAATGTGTATAATTTATGTTCTAGGTTGTCGTTTGAAAAGTTCTCCAACAGTCATGACATACCACTTAGGAGATAAATTTGGCCCCAGTTCTTATCAAGAGGCTCATAGCTATTACACATTCAGAGGGAGTAATCATCATCAATCTTAGGTAGCTAAGGAAAACTCATGATATCAAGTAGTGGTGGAGGTAGAATGGAGGAGAGCCTTCATTCTTATATAATTACCTAGAATTTGAAAATTCAAAATTTCAAGTGAGTTAAGATCCACAAAATGCATTAGTAAATGGGAAATATCTAAAAGAATTAGGATGAATGCTTGGTAGAAGCTGTTTCTTATCTCAAAAT
Source organism: Artibeus jamaicensis (assembly GCF_021234435.1). Lineage (NCBI taxonomy): Eukaryota > Metazoa > Chordata > Mammalia > Chiroptera > Phyllostomidae > Artibeus > Artibeus jamaicensis. Next base: position 97,493 of record NW_026521764.1, on the reverse strand, counting down.
ATCTGTAAATTATAAAAGATAGAGAAAATAGTGAAATGAGTCACAAGAAAGAGAAATACTTTTTAATTTAACTTAGATGTTTTTGTAAATATTAAGTACAACTTCAGATTTCCCTTTTATTGTTCTTATGTAGTAAGCATCCAATTTTATTTTTTACTTGATAGCTGAAAGAGGCAAGAGAAATGTTTATAATTTTATGAGCACTTGCCTTAGGTGTCAGCAATATAAATTGAAAAGGAGCAAATATAAAACTGAGGGTGTATGTAAATGAAGAACATGTATGAAGGTAAAGCTATGATTAGATATAGATTAAAGGATGACACTGATTTTTAAAATCTACAGTTAAAGACAGTAAAAATTTGTTTTAGGTAAATACAGTGATCTCTGATTTAGCTTTTGTGCACCTCTTGATTGTTCCCCCATTATTTAAAATAAGTGACATGGATGGAGATGTTGTACCAACTAATTTCCAATTTTGTAAAAGCTGCTCTTTTTTTTTTTCTTCAGGATTTTATTCTAATTTGCACCATGAAAGGTCTGTATTTTTCTGGACTTAATTTTCTTTCCCTCTCAGACTAAAAACAAAGCAAAGCAAAACAAAACAAAACAAAAATCCCTTAACCAGCAACTTTAATTCACATATACAAATAGGAAAGTTTGTACAAGTCATAGTGTATACTTGGTGAAATTTTCACAAATAGAACATATTGTGTAAACTACACCCCAGTGGACTGCTACATATTCCCTTCTAAATGCTCACAAAATTTTTTATATAAAAGCAAAATTTGTGGGCCTGTTAACCTTTAGTTGTGTCATCTCAAAGTTTAGAATTTTCACCTCTTTTGGAGTTGACATTTTAAATTTGATTGTACATTTTGTTATTCCAGTGAGTTTGTCTGCTTATTCTATAAATACTTAAAGTTAATTTGATTTTTTCCTCAGAGCTAGGTGCATCTATTAGTGCTCAGAATTCTATCAATGTTGAAGCCTTTGTCCTTAAATGTAGGTACTGATTGGGTTGTCCAAAAAGTTTGTTTGTTTTTTTTCCATATGATGGCTATATCAGTGCTTAGTTGTCTTTAACTTTATTCAAAACAATTTTGTTAGACTGCATAGTAACAGCTGTCATATCAGCACACATTTAAAAAACAAAAACTGGTGAATTTTTGTGCAGGCATTTTAGTATTGAAGATGGAAGTAAATATGCAACATTTTTGGCATATTATGCTTTATTATTTCAAGAAAGATAGAAACACAACTGAAATGCAAAAAAAGATTTGTGCAGTATATGGAGAAGGTGCTATTTGAACATGACTGATTTCACAATTGTTTCAGGTGACTGATTGAACGTGTCAAAAGTGGTTTGTGAAGTTTTGTGCTTGAGATTTCTCTCTGGATGATGCACAATGGTGAGATAGACCAGTTGAAGTTGATAATGATCAAATTGAGACATTAATTGAGATCAAAGTTATTTCACATGGGAGGTAGTGCGTATTCAAAATATCCAAATCAATAAAGTTATTGGTGAAAATAAAAAATGTATCTTTTACGGAAAAAACATACAGACATTTTGGCCAATCCAGTATTTGAGTTTGTCTTTTTATTCAGATTTCAGCTGTTAATTAAGTTTGCATAAATAGTAGCCAAGATTAAATTTTGCTTTTTAAGAAGTACATATACTTAAATGTAATATTCGAGACCTTCTCTTCCTTCGTTGTCTTCTGGGTCTGTAATGTTGTTCTGAAAGGTTAATTGTTCTCTCAAAGAGAAGAAAAGCTATTACAAATACAGAAACAGTGTGTTATATTTTATAGTAAAATCAGTTTTAAACGATTACAGTTGTCATTAGTCATTGGACAATAATCCCTCTACAGTAATGTGTATGTTATTATATACTAATATATTATTAATGTATATATTATATACATAAATAATACATGCATATGTAATATGCAATATTAAAGTTTAAATTGTATTTAAAATACTTTTAAAAATTGCTTCTGTTTTTCTCTTGCATGTTCTTGAAAAACCACGCTCTTGAAATAACCCTTAAAAAGGTTATTTTTGGTCCCCTAACCTAAAGTAGTTGGCTATCTGACCCTGTCCTTTCTGTTCTTTTTTCTTGCAGTTCTTGCAATATATAGATTTGGATTTGTTTCTTAATGTCACTTTTCCTCAGCAGATTTAAGCTCATAGTTCAATGACCAGATCATGTTTATTTATTATTTTTTAAAAATATATTGTATTGATTATGCCATTACAGTTATTCTATTTGCCCCCTTCATTCCCCTCCACCCTGCACACCCATCCCCCACCACTCCCCCCTTTTAGTTTATGTCCATGTGTCACAAGTTCTTTAGATTCTGTATTTCCCATACTATTCTTGCCCTCCCCCTGTCTATTTTCTACCTACCATCTATGCTACTTATTTTATGTACCTTCTCTCCCCTTCTGCTCCTCCCACTCACTCCCCTCTTGCTAACCCTCCATGTGATCTCCATTTCTATGGTTCCATTCCTGATCTAGCTGTCCTCTTAGTTTGCTTTTGTTTTAGGTGTGGTTGTTAATAATTGTGAGTTTGTTTTCCTTCCACTGTTCATCTTTTTTATCTTCTTTTTCTTAGATAAGTCCCTTTAACACTTCGTATAATAAGAGCTTGGTGATGATGAACTCCTTGAATTTGATCTTATCTGAGAAGCACTTTATCTGCCCTTCCATTCTAACTGAAAGCTTTGCTGGATAGAGTGATCTTGGATGTAGATCTTTGGATTTCATGACTTGGAATACCTCTTTCCAGCCCCTTCTTGCCTGGAAGGTCTCTTTTGAGAAATCCACTGACAGTCGGATGGGAAGTCCTTTGTAGGTGACTGTCCCCTTATCTCTTGTTGCTTCTAGGATTCTCTTCTTGATTTTAATCTTGGCTAATATCATGATGATGTGCCTTGGTGTGTTCCTTCTTGGGTCCAGCTTCTTTGGGACTCTCTGAGCTTCCTGGACTTCTTCCTGGAAGTCTATTTCCTTTGCCAGATTGGGAATGTTCTCCTTTATTGTTTGTTCAAATAAGTTTTCCACTTCTTGCTCTTCTTCTTCCCCTTCTGGTACCCCTACAATTTGAATGTTGCAGTGTTTAAAGAAGTCCTGGAGGTTCCTAAGCCTCTCCTCATTTTTTGGAATTCTTGTTTCTTCATTCTTTTCTGTTTGGTCATTTTTTTCCTCCTTCTGGTCCACTCCTTTGATTTGAGTCCCAGTTTCCTTTCCATTACTATGATTTCCTGTGCATCTCCCTTCATTTCAATTAGTTTAGCCTTCATATGTTCCTCTAATTTGTGAGTAAAATCAACCAGTTCTGTGAGCATCCTGATCACCAGTGTTTTGAACTGTGCATCTGAAAGTTTGGCCATTTTTTGGTTGCTTAGAATTATTGGTTCTGGGGCTTTGAGCTGTTCTTGAGCCATAATGTTTTGGTCTGTTCGCACCTGTTAGGTATGAGGGGTGGAGCCTTAGGTGTTCACCAGGGTGGGGCCACCCAGTCATTGGGTTGTGACACTGTATATGGGGGTGGGGTCAGAGAGGGGCAGTGACGTTTGTTCCGCTCTCTCTCAGATTTCTGTCCCCTCTGCTGCTTCCCACAAGCAAATTGGGCCCTTCTGGTGCTGGTTCTCAGGTGTGTGGGCTTTTGTACCCTCCAGGACCCTGTGCGTCTCTTCAATGAACTTTCCCAGCACCTCGACCCCAAAAATCTTTTCAGTTTGTTCTTTTAGGCTCTAATTCCTGTTGCTGGGGCCCTAGCCTGAGTGGTCTGTCTCACTGTTCACTCTTTTGCTCGGTTTATCTGCATGTGAATGTGTGATTGCAGTCAGCTAGCTGCCCTGTGTCCTCACTGGATCCGCCCATTGCCACCCGCTCTTGGTATCTGCCAACCACCACTTGCGCTCCTGGGTTGGTCCACCGATCTTTCCTGCCTGACCCCGCTCTTCCGCTGACTCCATCCCTCTTACCTGTCTGGCTGAATGGTTTGTCATTGTCGGACTTCTGTACAGTTCAATTTTCTGTGTTTTGGCTGCGTTTTTGTTACTAAAACTTCGTTGTCTTTAAAGTTGGTTGTGCAAGGTAGCATAGTGTTTCCACCTACAGCTCCATCTTGGCCGGAAGAGATCATATTTATTTTGTTTATGAGTGTATTCATAGTGCTGAACACTATGCTGGTCATGTACAGATTCAACACATATTTGTTACATTATGATTATATCCTTTAAAAAAATATGCTGCAGCTCTTGGGCAATCTCGTTTCATAAAAAGAGCCATCCGCCCTCATACAGAGCTCAGCCACAACCCCAGGTCCTTCTCTAATACTTTCAATCTGAGCTTTATGTCCCTCTCACCTTCTTTCCTATGTCTGTCCTTGGGTTCCCACATTCAGAAAATCAGGTTCTCTGGTCTCTTCTCTCGTTTGGAGCTTCCCACTTGGTATGTGGAGATGGAGGGTTTCAGATGTGCTGAGTGCCCAGGGCCATCTCTGTGAGCAATATTACCCATTTCCTTTATAAACCAAGAGGCAAGAAGGTTGAAATGTACTTTCTTAAGTCATAATAAACTTTCAAAACTCCATTAACTGTAGGGCTGAACATTTGTGCTACTTTTCATAGCCCTGATCTCAGAAACTGTTGTCTATCTTTGAGCCCTGGATATGCGGCTGGGGTGCTACTCTCTGCTGATGGATTTCTCTGATGCTAGCTGTCAGCCTCTCTGCATGAAATTAGACCTTGGCCATCACTGGATTTCCCATGACTATTCATGGGATAGCTGATGAGTTGAGGTCACATTCCTGGATGTGAGCTGCTTACAAACTGGAGGTTGTCATATCTCCTTGGCTGCTGCCATGGCTGCCGAATTTTTATTCTGTTTTGTATTCAGAGCTTGGTCTTTCCCATCCCTAAGCAGTTCCAACCCCAAATTATAGTTTTTTTGTGTCTACCTATTAGGCAGCAAGGCTGTGCGTGGTGATGTTCAGAGACATATTATTCATGCCACTCATATACTGTATTCTTCACATCTGTACCCCATTAATGATTTATAATTATAGGAAAATACTCCAAACTCATTTACACTAAAGTGGCTTTGATTGATATCAGTTTAAAACAACACTATTTTCAGTGATACATGTCTTTTGACATGGTTTGTTCTTATACAATTAAAAAGGAACTCTAATAGTGGAACTTCAGGCTCACTTTTCTGGGCAGGTGGCTCTCTTGTCATATCTGAAGTGCACTCCGAGGTGACCACCATGCCCCAGGCTAAGATGCTCTATGGCTATAACATTCGAACTTTAAAAAAATTTTTTAAATATTTTAAATTACAGTTTACCTACAATATCATATTAGTTTTAGGTGAACAGCATGGTGATATACATTTATATACATCTTACAAAGTAATTACCATGATGAGTCCAGTGCCCATCTGACAAAATACATAGTTATTATAATATTAATTACTATATTCCCTGTGCTGTACTTTACATCCCCATGACTGTTTTTATAACTGATATTTTGTACATCTTAATTCCTTATCCCTTTTCATCCATCTCTTGCCTTTCCCAGCCAGCAACCACCAAAATGTTCTGTGTACCTATGAGTTTGTTTCTGTTTAGTTTGTTAGTTTCTTTTCTATTATTTTTAGATTCTACATATAAGTGAAATCAGATGCTATTTGTCTTTGTCTGAATTATTTCCCTCAGCATAATATCTACTAGGTCCATTTAATGTTGTCTCAGTGGCAAAATCTCATTCTTTTTTATGGCTAATATTCCATTGCATATATGCAGCACATCTACTTTATCTATTGCATGTATTGATGGACACTTAGATCAGTGAAACAAAATAGAGAACGCAGAAATAAATCCATACCTACATAATCAATTACTGTATTTTTCAGACCATAAGATGCACCTAGGTTTTAGAGGAGGAGGAAAATAGGGAAAATTTTTTGAAGCAAAAAGTGTGGTAAAATATTTAATAACATAAATAACATAATATTTCACCAATGTAAATGTAAACAGAACTCAACAGCAGCATTAACAACCATTATTCTTCCCAAATTTGCTGGGGGGGGGCAGTGCATCTTATAGTCTAAAAACATGGTAATCTATGACAGAGGAGTTGGGGAACTGGACAGACACATGCAGAAGATTGAAACTGGAGCACTTTCTTATACCCTATACAAGAATAAATGCAAAATGAATTAAAAACTTAAATTTAAGACCTGAAACTACAGTACTCCTAGAAGAAAACATAGGCAGTAAACTATTTGACATCATTCTTAGTAATATGTTTTTGGATGTGTCTCTTAGGCAAGGGAAACAAAAGAAAAAATAAATGATACTACATTGAGCTACTGAATGTTTACACAGTGAAGGAAACTGTTAACAAAATGAAAAGACAACCTACTGAATAGGGGAAGTTATACATCCAATAAGGGGTTAATATCTAAAATATATCTTAAGGAACTCAAATGACTTACCACCTCTCCCATCCCTCAAAAAGTAACAATCCATTAAAAAATGGGGCACTTCCAGCTAAGATGGAGGTGTAGATAGATACACTGTACCTCCTCACACAACCAAAATAAGGCCAACAAAAATTTAGAAATAAAAAACAATCAGTACCGACAAAAAATTGAACTTTATGGAAGTCTGACAACCACGGAGTTAAAGTAGACATATTCATCCAGATTGGTAGGAGGGGTGGAGTCGGGCAGTGGGCACAGAGGAGTCACAGCAAAGTGGTGGCTGGTTGACCCTGGTCACACAGGGCAGCAGCTGGCAGACCCAGTAAGGCAGCAGATTATGGAACAGGGTGTAGTGTTCAAGGTGGCTGGCAGACCAGGTGGTCCCACGTTCACATACAGATAAACCAGGTGAAACTGGGGAGTGAGATAGACCTTGCAACCCAGGGTCCCAGCGCCGGGAAATAAAGCCTCAAAACTGATTGAAAACATCTGTGGGGGTTGAGGTGCTGGGAGAAACTCCCAGCCTCACAGGAGAGTTCATTGGAGAGACCCACCTACCCTGGAACCAGCACCAGAAGGGCCCAGTTTGCTTTTGGGAAGCAGGGGAAGTGACTGAAAGCCAGCAGAGAGCAGAGCAAGCACCATTGTTCCTCTTGGACCCCTTCCGCACATACAGCATCACAACCCAGCAACATGTGTTGCCCCACCCAGATGAACATCTAAGGCTCCACCCTCACTGCCTAACTGGCACATCAAGACCAAAAAAAAAAAGGAAAGAAGGCTCAGAGCTCCAGAAAAAATACAACTAAGTGATGAAGACATAGCCAGCCTATCAGATGCACAGTTTGAAGCACTGGTGATCAGGATGCTCACAGAACTGGTTGAATTTGGTTGCAAATTAGATGAAAAAATGAAGGCTACACTAAGTGAAATAAAGGAAAATGTACAGGCAACCAATAGTGATAGGAAGGAAACTGGGACTTAAATCTTCCTCAGAAGGAAGAATGAAACATCCAATCAGAAAAGAATGAAGAAATAAGAATTAAAAAAACTGAGGAGAGGCTTCGGAACCTCCAGGATATCTTTAAACGTTCCAACATCAGAATTATAGGGGTACCAGAAGGGGAAGAGGAACAGCAACAAGTGGAAAAGTTATTTGAACAAATAATAAAGGAGAACTTCCACCATTTTGGCAAGGGAAATAGACTTCCAGGAAGAAGTCCAGGAAGCTCAGTCCTAAAGAAGTTGGACCCAAGAAGGAACACACCAAGGCACATCATAATTACCTTAGCCAAAATTAAATATGAGAGAATCTTAAAAGCAGCAGAGAAAAGGAGAGAGTTACCTACAAAAGAGTGCCCATAACACTGTCAGCCGATTACTCAAAAGAGACCTAACAGGCAAGAAGGGGCTGGAAAAAAAGTATTCCAAGTCATGAAAGGCAAGGACCTACATCCAAGATTGCTCTATCCAGCAACTTTCATTTAGAATGAATGGAAGGGCAGACAAAGTGCTTCTCAGATAAGATCAAGTTACAGGAATTCATGATCACCAAGCCCTTATTATATGAAATGTTAAAGGGACTTATCTAAGAAAAAGAAGATAAAAGACATGTGCAGTAAAATGACAGCAAAATCACAATTATTAACAACCACACCTAAAACAAGCAATAAAATGACAGCAAACTCACAATTATTAACAACCACACCTAAAACAAAAACAAACTAAGCTAATAACTAGAATCGGAAACGAATCACAGAAATGGAGATCACATGGAGGGTTATCAACAGGTGAGTGGGAGGAGGATAGAGGGGGAAATGGAACAGAGAATAAGTAGCATAGACAGTAGGTAGAAAATAGGGGAGGGGAAGAATAATATTGGAAATCTAGAAGCTGAAGAACTTATAAGTGTAATTCATGGACATGAACTAAAGGGGGGAAATGTGGGTGGGAGCAGGTGTGCAGGGTGGAGGGGAGTGAAGGGGGAAAATGGGACAACTGTAATAGCATAATCAGTAAAATATATTTTAAAAATGGTCAGACTACTTGAATAGACTTTTCTCCAAAGGGGACAAATAGATGACCAATAGATGTATGTACAGATGCTCAAAGGCACTATCATTAGGAAAATTCATATTAAAACCACAGTGAAATATCACCTCACACCTGTCAATGGCTGTCATCAATAAATCAACAAACAAGTGTTGGCCAGGGTGGGCGTAAAGGGAACTGTCCTGCACTGTTGGTGGGATTAGAAATTAGTACAGCCACAGTGGAAAACAGCGTTTAGGTTCCTTGAAAATTAAAGAGAACTGCCAAATAACCCAGCCATTCCATTTTTGTGTATATGACCTGTTTTTTAAAAATCTGAGACAGCCTAAGGGCCTGTGGTTCTAGGTTTCTTTAAGGGAGGAGCTGTATTAGCCTACTATCACCTATTTACAGATAAAAGCAGCTCCTCCAGAAGATGGCAATAAAGATTAAGCAAGTATGAGCAAGCAGAAGAAATGAGCAGGCACAGGGTCAGATTTTATAGCCTCAGGCAGGATATTTTATAGATTAGTTGTTAAAGGAAATACTGTATCCAAGTTTTCCATTTAATAGTTTTTCATATAAAATTAAAATTTTAAGAAATTGCTTTAAATAAAATGGTTGGATAGATTTGTTTTCTTTTCTTCTTTAGGATCCAGAGCCCCTTCTCTTGTTTTGATGATTGTGACAGGTTTAACAGAAGGCACAATCAGCTTTTGTGCAAAAAAACCCAAACCAAAAAAACCTAAAACAAAGCACATGCCATTACTTGCTGCTGAGACCAAAATAAGGAGGGCTTCTGGGAACTGATAAGCTAGTAACCTCAAAACAAAAATAAGTGTACAGTATATAGAATAAAAACAAAGTATTTTGTTATAGGAGGATTTAATAACATTACTAACACATTAAAGTTCTTCAAAAGAAATATGGTACATATTGTTGGTTATTATTTCCAACACCCATTTCCACACCTCTGGCCCTTGGGCACTTTTACTGTAGAAGATGTAAAAGCTAAATACTAATTTCTCTAGCTTCTCTTGAAGCTAAGCATGTGACATTTCCAGTTAATGAAACCTGGGGGTGGGGAGTGGGGCTGGCTAGAGAACATTAACATGATGATGAGAAGTAAATAAGCCATCTTGCAGCTATGAGTTTACAATAAGGGAAAGAGAGAGCCAAGGGACCAATAAAGATATGATCCTGATCATGCTGAGTTACTCTTACTCAGGAATTCTGGTATGTGTAGCTAAAAAGCATGGTTGAGTACTAGTATATGTCATAAAATGTTGACATGTTATATTAAATTTCATCCTTACAACATTGTGAGCTACATATTATGTATGAATGAGGTAAAAGAGATGGGGAGAGGTTAAATCACTTGTTTTTCTGGGATCTTTCCTTCGTTAAGGTTGGAATTCAAAGTCAAGTTGTCAGATTCCAGCACATAATGCTGATAAATACTCTGATGGAATTCATACAAACTTATGTCTGTTTTGTCCTTCAAATACAGTAGAACTGTCTTTACTGGGTTTTCTTCCCTAAATGACCCCATGACAAAGATTCTTAACCTTTAGAAAAAACACACAGCAGATAAGTAATGATCCAGATTAGGAATTTATTTTATGAGCCAGAAAACAAACAAATAATTGGTATGTGTTTATTTAAAATTGCAGGTACATTTTGGAGAAAAGAATCAGTCAGAGTAATTTAAGTAGCTTGTTAGGCAGAGAACTCACCTTGGTTTATTTAGGTTGTTTGTCCCTAAGCCACTGTAGTTTGTGGTGAAGTCAACTCCTACTGTATTTGCTTCTTATTAATATAGGTTTGAAAAGCAGAAGGAGGTAGTGGGGATTGAAAATCTGAAGAGGTGAAACTCAGAGGATGTGCACTTTCAATTCATTGGTAGGTACTTTTAATTTCTGCTCTAATTAAATAACCACCAAATAAATGTTAAAGGCAGCTGCTCCTTTCCTGGGAGATGCATGCAGTAAATCTTTAAACAGCACAGAAAATCAAGGGTGTCTGACTCTTCTTGGAGACTTTAATGTTTTCAACTCTGGGTAAAAAACAGAAAGCCTTCATCTGTGCCTAGCAGCTGTTGCCATGTTTTCACATATGCTATTCCAAGGAGCTTTGAATTTTTTTTCTACTTGACTGTTCTTTTCGAAACTTTGTCTTGGGATTAAGGATTACAATTTAAAGATGTGAATTTGTTGGATGAGTTGGGCAGGGATGATGTAGGTTGGGCTGTCAGGAGGTGGGATGGCTCCAGGAATATTTTAATACAGAGTTGTTGGTAACAGCTTCAACAGACAATACATTTCAAAAGAAGAATTTTTCGAATTAAAACCTGGGCTAATTATTCTTAAAAATGAAGCCAAGGGTGAACATTAAAATGTATGTACTATATTTAAATTTCTTAAACTTCTACAGTATTCACATGAATATGATATACAAATGAGGAATCAACATTTGGTTTGGTTTGGACATTTTGCTGTCTTGCTTTTTTAAAAATTCCTTTTTTTTGTAAGATGAACTTTGTAATTGAATTATCTGCCAAGCCCCTTTCAGTTATTATGTTTATTTGTAACTTAGCTAAATGTACTTTTATTAGAAATAAAATATTATCGATAAAATCTATATAATATAATTACTCAAATTAAATAGAAGACTTCTTTACACAGCTCCACAGAGGGGATTGAAATGATTATAAATATTGTTTCCATATTCCCAGTAGTAGTTTTTAAAATTAAAAAAAGTATGTTAATTGATTTTAGAGAGAGATGAAGTGGGGCACAGAGAGAGAAGCATTGATGTGAGAGAAAAACATTGATTGGCTGCCTTTCATATGTACCCTGAGCAGAGATTGAACCCTCAACCTAGGTATGTGCCCTGACTGGGGATCAAATCCCCGACCTTATGGTGTATGGGATGACATGCCATCTGAATCATACTGGCAAGGGCCCCAAATAGCAGTTTTTAAAAGTGGTTTCTAAATGAAAAATACAAACTAAAAACCTAAGTAATTGTTTAAACAGAGTCAGGAATATGCAGCCATGGTGGAAAACAGTATGGAATTTCCTCAGAAAACTAAAAATGTAACTACCTTTTGATCCAGCAATTCCACTGCTGGGGTTATACCCTAAAAATCCTGTAACACCTATTCAGAAGGACCTGTGTGCCCCAATGTTCACAGCAGCACAATTTACAATAGCCAGGTACTGGAAGCAATCTAAGTGCCCATCAGCAAATGAGTGGATCAAAAAACTATGGTACATTTACACAATGGAATGCTACACAGAGGAAAGAAAGAAGCAACTCCTACCCTTTGCAACAGCATGGAACTGGAGAGCATTATGCTAAATGAAATAAGCCAGGCGGTGAGGGACAAATACCATATGATCTCACCTATAAGTGTAACTTAATCAACGAAACAAACAAGCAAGCAAAATATAACCAGAGACATTGAAATAAAGAACAAACTGGTGGTAACCAGAGGGAAGGGGAGCAAGGGATAATGGGGGAAGTAGGGGAAGGTCTATCAGGCAACATGTATAAAGGATACGTGGACAAAACCAAAGAGGGTAGGTTCGAGGGTGGGAGGCTGGGAGGGGTAGGTTGGGGCAGAGTGGTGGGGGGAGAATGGAGACAACTCCCATACAATCAAAGACAATAAAAAATTAAAAATTAAATAAAAAAGATTTATTAAATTAAAAACCTGAAATACACAGTCTCTTTTTAGGACAGGACATGACAAATCTACCTTTAAAAGTTAAGCTTTTAAATTTTGAATTTGTATAAAAGTTTAAAAATATATGTACAGAATTTTAAGCTACAGAAGCAGTGGACAGATATAAATGCTGGGATTCTTTGATCATTTTTGGAAATATTTGGGAGGTCATTATGTGAAGAACAAATTAAGTTATATGACACACATAGGATACAGTTGTGATGAATCAGTAGGTGTAGACTCAATTATTTTTCTTCATATTATATGTGGTTCCATTGCAGATATGAAGAAATCCGATGTTTTCATGGCTGAAATTTTGAAAGTATCACTAGAAATTAAAGATTTTATCTAGATAAAGAAGAGAACTGAGATTTTCACTCCTATTTGGTCCTTTCAGCCTAATTCCCCCTCAGTACTACTGTGCATTAAGTTAAACTTTATTCTAGTAATATTTTTGTTCAACTAGAATGCTCTCACTTTATTAAGAGTATTATCAATGTGGTATTTATGAATTTTACAAAATGAAATATTGACTATTTTTTACTGAAAGCTGCTGGAATTTCCTGTTCCACCAGTCTTCTGTTCAGAGAAGTGGCCATGACATCTGCATTTCATATACTTGTCCTGGAATCAGCTTAGCATTGGTACTTGTATCTCCTGGGACATCTTCCAAGATTTCCTGAACAATCTGTACAACCATGCAAAGAATATTGTGGTTTTTCAAATAAATTCCTCCTGACACTTTCCATATTGACTGAATTGTTAATTACATTGCTTCCACACTGGTGATTTCATAGTAAAATCATGATATGAAGGCTAGGTTTTAGGTCAAACCCTAAGAAAGCTTTAAAAAAAAGAAAAGAAATGTTTTCCTGCAGTACTGTACTCAAACTTTGAGAAAACACTAGTTCTTTAGTCTTCACTGTGCTACTGACAGATTGTCATAATGTTAAATTTTGAAAATTGGCAGTAGGTGAAAAAAATATGAATTTGTGTGACTAGAATCTGACAGAATCTAAATATATTAATATTTGAATTCATTCAGTGAGGTTTCAAGAGAAAATGAAAGGATACTTCCACTTTTCTTCCACATTGTCATATGCAAAAAGTTTTTAAAATATTCCATCTTTTTTGTATATAATCCTAGTTACTAGTTACCCACTTCTAGGAGGTAGCTAGACCATGTTACCAGAGTTTAGAACTTTTTTTTTCTGTATAGACAGAAGACGTTCTATGATGTTTGTTTAACAAATTAGTTACATATCTATGTTTTTACCTAGTGTATTCTGGGAAATAAAATGGCTTTTTGTAACTTCTGATTGTCCATTGTTCCCTAGAGAATATGGAATGTCCAGTTTATTTGCTAAGAATGCATGAGATACCACCTCACATGGGTCAGAATGGTTGTCATCAATAAATCAACAAATAAGTGTTGATGAGGATGTGGAGAAAGGGGAACCCTTTTGCACTGTTGGTGGGAATGCTGATTGGTGCACACTGTGGAAAGCAGTATGGAGATACCTGAAAAAATTAAAAATCTGCCTTTTGACCCAGCAATCCCACTTTTGGGAGTATATCTGAAGAAACACTAATTCGAAAAAACATAAGTACCCCTATATTAATTGAAGCATTATTTACAATAGCCAAAATGTGGAAGGAGCCTAAATGTCCATTAATAGGTGAGTGGATAAAACAACTATCGGACATTTACATAATGGGATACTACTTGGCCATAAAAAAAAACATTTACCCTTTGTGACAGCATGGATAGACCTGGAGAACATTATGCTAAGTGAAATAAAGCCAGTCAGAGAAAGACAAATACCATATGATTTCACTCATATGTGGAATCTAATGAACATACTGAACTAACAAGAAAAATAGAGACAGGCTCATAGAGAGCAGGATGACAGCTATGGGGGACAAAGGAGTGTGGTTTAGGGGGTGGAGGTATTGAACAAAAGGGAAAAGGACTCATGGACTTGGACAAGAGTCTAGTGATGGAGGGAAGGGTGGTATAAGGAGGATAAATAGTAATGGCAAATATACAATAAAAATATGTACAAAAAAAGAGTTGATGTGCCTTAAGAATTAGTAAAATTTGAGTATGGACTATGGATTAGCATGAATAGCATCAATGTTAAATTTCTCAATATTATTTATTGGGACTTCTGGCCAAGATGGAGGCATGGGTGGAATCACTGTGTGTCCTTGCACAACCAAGTTTAAAGACAACAAACTTTTAATAACAAAAATGCAACCAAAACACAGAAAATTGAACTGTATGGAAGTCCAACAATAACGAACCACTCAGCCAGACTGGTAAGAGGGGCGGAGTTAGTGGCTGGGGGAGCAGGGTTGGCAGGAAAAAGTGGCCAGACCGACCCAGGTGTGCAGGCGGCGGTTGGCAGATCCCAGGTGTGGGGTGTCAAGGGGCAGACCCAGTGAGTATGCAAGGCAGCAGGCTGACCAAGGTCACACATCCATGCGCAGATTAACTAGCCAAAGGAGGGAGCAGTGAAACCACGAAGGCTAGGGCCCCAGCAACAGGAATTAAAGCCTAAAAGCACCAATTGGAAAAATTTTCAGGGTTGAGGTGTCAGGAGAAGCTCCCAGACTCATAGAGAGTTTGTCGGAGAGACCCACAGGGTCCTGGAGGGTGCACAGGCCCACACACCTGAGAGCGGGCACCAGGGGGGGCCAGGTTTGCTTGTGGGAAGCAGCAGAGGGGACCAAAATTCGACAGAGAGCAGAACAAATACCATTGCCCCTCTATGACCCCGCCCCCACATACAGCATCACAACCCAGTGACTGGGTTGTCCCACCCTGGTGAACACCTAAGGCTCCACCCCTCACACGTCATGGGTGGGAACAGACCAAAACATTATGGCTCAAGAAGAGCAGCTCAAATACCCAGAACCAATACTTCTAAGTGACCAAGAGATAGCCAAAATATGAGAGGCGCAGTTAAAAGCACCGGTGACCAGGCTTCTCACAGAATTGGTTGATTTTGGTTGCAAATTAGATGAGAAATGAAGGCTACGCTAAGTGAAATGAAGGAAAATGTACAGGGAACCAATAGTGATGGAAAGAAAATGGGCTCACATCAATGGAGTGAACCAGAAGGAAGAAAGAAATAAACAGAAAAGAATGAAGAAACAATAATTCAAGAAAATGAAGAGAGGTTTAGAAACCTCCAGGAAATCTTTAAACGTTCCAACATCCGAATTATAGGGGTACCAGAAAGGGAAGAGGAAGAGCAACAAGTGGAAAAGTTATTTGAACAAATAATAAAGGAGAACTTCCCCAATCTAGCAAAGGAAATAGACTTCCAGGAAATCCAGGAAGCTCAGAGAGTCCCAAAAAAGGTGGACCCAAGAAGGAACACACCAAGGCACATTATAGTTACATTAGCCAAGATTAAAATGGAGAGAATTCTAGAAGCAGCAAGAGATAAGGGGACAGTCACCTACAAAGGAGTTTCCATCAGACTGTCAGCAGATTTCTCAAAAGAGACCTAACAGGCAAGAAGGGGCTGGAAAAAAGTATTCCAACTCATGAAAGGCAAGGACCTACATCCAAGATTGCTCTATCCAGCCAAGCTTTCATTTAGAATGGAAGGACAGATAAAGTGCTTATCAGATAAGGTCAAGTTCAAGGAGTACATCATCACCAAGCCCTTATTATATGAAGTGTTAAAGGGACTTATCTAAGAAAAGGAAGATAAAAAACATGAACAGTGAAAGGACAGCAAACTCACAATTATTAACAACCACACCTAAAACAAAAACAAACTAAGCAAACAACTAGATCAGGAGCAAAACTACAGAAATGGAGATCACATGGAGGGTTATCAACAGGAGAGTGGGAGGAGCAAGTAGCATAGTGGGAATAAGTAGCATAGACGGTAGATAGAAAATAGATAGGGGGAGGGCAAGAATAGTATGGGAAATATAGAATCTAAAGAACTTGTTACACATGAACATAAACTAAAGGGGGGAATGGTGGGGGAGGGGTGTGCAGGTTGGAGGGGAATGATGGGGGAAATGGGACAACTGTAATGGCATAATCAAAATATAATAAAAAAATTATTTATTGCACTGGAGCTGTGTAAGAATGTTTTTTTTCTTGAGATATACATTGAGGCATTAGAGGGATAATGAGGTAGAGTGTGTATGATTTACTCTCAAACAGTTCTGGAAAATTTATATATATATGTGTATGTATATATATATATAAATGTTTATATATGTGTCTGTGTGTGTATATGGAGAATGAGTGATTAGGAAAATGTGGCAAAAATTTAAAAATTGATTAATCTGGGTGAAGGTTTGTATACTTTCAACATTTCTAGACATTTGAAGTTACTTCAGAATAAAAATATAAAATGTACCTTCAAATTAAGACTTAAGCAAAAATGAATGTATGTTTCTCGCCACCAAAAAGCTACACTCCTTTCTCTAATTCATGTATTTTATTTTCCTATTATAAAATAACGAGTAAGCATATCTATGAATTTTTAGGACATCTGAAAGCTAGGAGGTTGTGAGAGACTTTCACCATGGTTGTGGAAACTGCTGATAATAGCTACGGAAATGGATTCCCTGAGTGCTTCCTTCCTGCCGGGACTGAAAACAAGCATCCCTGGAGAGCCGTCTCTTCACCTCTGCACTGGGGAAAGGCAGGGGTTCTTTATTTCTAGTTTCTTCCTTCTATTAAAAAATTCATTATGTGAATTTTGTGGTCATCAAATTAATTCATACACAATTTTAAGTTTAAGGAATAAGTAAGTGAAATACCTTGAACATGCTATATACTCTTCTGAGAACTCAAAAATCTTTTTTTTCTAATAAAATATGAAAGCTTTGCATTTAAATTAGGGTCTTGTATCTAATGATATCAAATACTTTAAGTCAATTATGTTGCCTACGTGTATCAAAGCCCAGTGAGACATGAATAGGAACTTGCAGCTAAGTAAGGGTTTATTTTGGAAAGTGGCCCACACCTGGAGATTGGTGAGCTAATGCTCAAAGACCTGGCTCCCTGATGGATTCCAGGGGATGATTAAATAGAGGAAAAATCATTAATCACAGTGACTAAGGGAGTTAGGGTAATGGTCAGGGTCATGGTCTCTACTGATTGGTCTGTACTTTCAGGGAACTGTTAGTTAATCAATACATCTGGTCCTGATGCCAGCTATGGCAGCGCTTACCTGGTTTCAATACGTTTCTAAGTCTGGAGCTGAAATACAACTGAAACCTAGGTGTTATCTCTAGCTTTACTGAACTTTTGTCTCTGTGGTCAGCAGACCCAAGGCTTTGTCCTAAGATTGTTTGTTGCTGATCAGAACCTCATTGTCCTGAGGGCTTAATGATTAAGGGAGTGGACATACAAGGGAGAAGGAGGCAGGTTTGTCAGGGTGTTGTGGGGAATAAATTAAGCGTGTATTTTCTAGGATTCAATTAAAATGGCAACCATCCAAAACAAAGTCACCAGATCTGAAGTTCTAGAGAATATGCCATTACACTTGAGTCAAGAGAAACAGTCACAGCCTACCTTTAATTAATAAATAACATGGGTACATTAACATGGGTATTTTGAAGTTTTATACAACCTCATCTTGTTCTCACAACATGCACAGCAAACTACCCTGGAATCATTGACTAAAGTTTTGGTTTGGTTTATAATTTAAATTTAGGCCATTGGTTTCCTCTAGAATGTAAGGAATTTATTTTAAGTTGTTTTTCCTAATACAATTTCAGGAAAAATTTGGGGCTTACCTAGAGCTTTGTTAAAATCTGAGTGAGAGAGAGAGAGAGACCTTTAGCATGGAAGAGAACTTTAATATGGAGCTGGACAAGAAAAATTGCTTTTCACTTCTAAGGGTTTCAGCTTCTGACCCTTTGATCACTGGATGCCCTGTGTAATGTTCTCTGGGTTTCCTGGATTCTGACTTCACTGTGGTTCCTCAGTTCTTAACTTCCTTTTGGCCTTTGCTCAGGTTTCTTTCTTGATTCACTAGTTGGCTCTTCTGGTTATTTGTCCTGGTTAGACCCAATTAACTATTCTGACATGAATTTGGAAGCAGATATGTCAATAGAGAAGTAGTCTACTTGTTTGTAAAAAGGCAGTTGTTGCTACTTACATAGTTTTTCATTTTTATAATAAGTACTTATCACAAAGATAAATGTATATACATACATTGCTAGAAAATCTAAAATATTCATTTAAATTACTAAGCAAATACACTACTATAAGTCCTATCACATAGAGAAAAGTACTGGGAATAGAACTGAAGACCAGTTTTCCAGTGCATAAGCACAATTTTAAAACAAAAATAGTATCACATTTTTTATTTTTTCATTTAAGATCAAATGCCCATTTTCCCATGTCATTGTATTTTCCTACATCATTTTTCAATGGCTGCAGAGTAATCCACTGTGAATGTATCTCATTATTCAGTTGCTTACTTTGGACAAATTTAGATTTTAATTTTTTTTATTTTAATAATATTGCATGAACATCTTTGTATATATAGTTTTGGTAGACCTATGATATTTCTGTAAGATGTACTCCTAAAACTTAATATTTTTGAGGTAATGGATTTAGATGTAGACACATGGCATTAATAGTATTTCCAAAGTGTAGCTATTTTAAGAGTAATAGTTTAAGTGTATTCTTTTTTAAGAATAATATTTAAGAGTAAACTTAGGAATTTTGAATTTTTTGGAGGAAAGATCATTCTGTTTTGACAAACTTTGATTATAATCAGAATGAGCAGAAAACTTATATGTTTTCCTTTTTCATTTAATAGGCAAGTGATGGTTCGGATTTTTATGCCTTTTTCTTTGGTTTGGTCTTTGTTTAGGATTTTTGTTTTTTAATGGTTCTAAAAAATAAAAATCCTCAAGACAAATTTTTTCCATTGACAAAATTTGGTGCAAAATTGATGATATATGAAGCAATAGAGCATGTGAAATATGATGCCCTTATGCGGAAAATGTTCCATAGTTTGTTTCACTTGATCGTTTTTCTGTAAAAAGTTAATTAAATCTTCTCAAGTATATCTAGAATTGAAACTAAAAGAGCAACCTAAGCATGTAGAGTGAATGTATAGACTTGTTCAACCCTTCCATAAAGGCAGCAGATAAAATTCAGCTTGTAAAACAACAGTTAAAAAATTATTCCATAGCAAATGTATTGTGCCAGCTCTCTGTGCCAACACATAAATGTTTCCATCCTCATACACTTTCCAAAGGATAGTTTTCCAGTTGCAATTAAACTCTAAGCTGTTGCATATTTTAGGGCTTCAGTAATTTTGCCTATATACAATTTAATTTTTGAAAATGGTATCTTTGTGATAATTGTAATAAGTTCTTCCTACAGAAATACTTCCAAATATTAGGTATCACTATATAGTAGGCTATATTCCAAATGAATCTGAAGACCTCCTCATTAGTAAAGTGGTGGGTACTCTACATCATTCCATAGATAAAATCCATGGGGGAGAGCTTCTGACAATAGTTATAGTAAGAAACACTAATAATTTCTTTGAAACTAAAGATTAATGTGATGATCTCAACTTCAAAACAGCAAAAACGGAAACATTTGGTTCCATAGAATTTCAAACATTTTAACTTCCAAGGTTTCCTGTGGCAACTAAGTTTTTGTGATTGTATGCCTCAAACAAATGCCCTGCCTGTCTTCCTTTGTAGTTCTTTTTGATCTTTATTGTTATTTATGTAAAAATGTTTATTGTATATCAAAATGCTTACTTGTTGAGTTCCCACTCAATCCTAGGTACTTATTTAATTTAATTTAATTTTCACAACAACTCTATGAGGGAATTAGTTTTATTTCTGTAATACGCATAAGAAAATGGAAGACAGGGAAGTTGAGTAATAGCACGTGTTGCAAGACGTGGGAAGAGCCATTGAGCTACGATTCAGACTCAGTTATGGATAAAATAAGTACTACAAATTAGGTTCCTGGGAATAGGCTGTTGTCTGAAAGGAATTAACTATAAAATAAAGTTCTGGTAAATATCATTTTACCTCATTTTTTTCAAGTATTTATTTTTGTCTGTAAGGGCACTAAAGGCGATCGATGGCAAGATGAATCTTCAATACATACCAAATCTGCACTGACACCACTGTTCTTATATTTTCTGTTGGTGTTGATGAAATCTAAATTTGGAAACAAGAATCAGAGCTACAAAGTTATTGAAAGGTTAAAGATCCTTTCTGGCTATGTCAGTAGTCATTTCAAATAAGTGTTTTATATTTCTTCAATAATGCTTTAATGACTATACCATTCTATCCTTTCTTAAAGTTTACTACCACTTGCTTTCCATTAGAAAATCATTTTAAATTAAGGGCCTCTTTAAGATAAAACGCCCATAGGCTCTAAGAAGTTAATAAGTGAAAGAATATTCCTTTGTAATTCACCAACCTGAACTGATATCAAGGATATCATGAAGATTAAAATATAAATTATCCCACTTTTTACATTTCTTTCCTATCTTCTTTCATAGCACAGCTATTACTCAGTTTAGAGAATGTTCTCATTCAGCTCTTCCAAGGCACTTAGGTCTCCTGTAGTGTGTCCACTAATGAAAGTGATTTACCTCTGTTTGAAGCCAGAGTAAAAGCTGGTCAGGCCAGGATGACTCAAGCTACCTGACAGCCATATTTAGAAAGAACCAGAAAAGTAGTCAGTCTGTGTAACAAAGCTCAGGTGAATTCCTGCTGCTGGAACACAGAGCATTATAAGTTGTTTTAAGTTTAAATTTCTACTCTTACTCTATTTTCTCCAAACAAATGGCGTTATTGCCCAAAAGAAGGCTCAAAATGCCAAAAAAAACTGGTGCCAGTGGAAAATTCAACTAGTGACGAGTAGAAGATTAATCATCAAGGAAATGGTACCCTTGGTTTAATGCATATGAGTTTAAGAAGACAGGCAACTGTTCGAGTGGCAGAGCTTTTGAGCTGCAGCATTTCGCTCTTTCTTAGTAATGTGGAGGAGAAAGGAAACTGAATTTGGAATGCAAAGATCTGAGCTTTAAAAGGGGGGAGTGGAAAGGAGCAAATGTTTTTTGAGGGATTTGGTAAACAATAGGCATTGGGTTGCACTAGGTTAAGGGCTTTCACATTTTATCTCATTAAATCCTCACAACACTGGGAATACGAGAGGTTAAGAGATTTGTCCTAAATCAGACCAAGAAAGCAGCAGAAGTAAAATGTAATGATGTGTTAATCCAAACCTGCAGTTCATCTTCTTGCCACTTTTATTATTTAAACATGATTATCATTGTGTTCTGTTATCATGAAGAAGGACATCATCCATACATTTTTCTCAAATTGTCATCTGAACATCACCTGTTTCAGAATCATTTGGAAATCCCCAGTCCCATTGTAGAACTATGGAACCAGAATCTTGGAGAAGGGCCTTGGAGGTAGCAATGATAACAAATCCCATGGCGTGCTTTATCATACAAATTAAATTTTGAGAGTTGCTGCTCTAAAAGAGGGTATTACAGACTGGGAAAACATGAACTGAAAATGATACTTGCACTATTTCACCTTTTAAAGTTATTCAAAACCAAGTATAATATACAGGGAGTAGGAAGCTATTTGAAAATAAATCAGCAATCCCAGCTCCATAAAGGAAGCTGGAGGGAATGCATGGATAGTCCCTGGTAGGTACAGCCAGACAAAAGCGGAACAGGGAATCTCTTGCCCAAGGTCAGCACTATTCTTGCATTTTATTCTGGAGTCTGGAAGACTATCAAGTGCATGTTATATTTTTCATACGCTGAGATATAGACATACCTATTTGGATTTTGTTTTTAAGACTAAGAGTTTAATAAAAACAGACAAATCATGAATGGAGGATTTTTGAGAACTGCAGATTTGGGATTGAATGTTTACTCAGTACATGACCTAATTACACTTTGGTGGTTTCTGATTTGATATCTTTAAAGTACAATAAAAATAATAATAACAGCCAGTACCTTGTTCTGTTGTCATGAGGATTAGAGATAAAAAATGTAAAGCACATGGCACATAGCCTGGGACAAAGAAAATAGCTAATGGTTACTTATGTCATCATCATTTATTAGTGATATTCATTATATAGCATAAAGAGAGGTGAAGTGTGTTCATTGCATGTATGATATTAATAGAATCAGCTCTAGTGTATATGTTGGTAAACCACTGAGTAGAGAGATAGATCCCTACTCGAGAATTGCTCAGAGGAAGTCAATTGTCTATGAATAATCTGTCCTTCATCCTGTGTCTCGAAACATTACTGAAAAATTTGAAAGTGTAACTTAATATTGTTGAAACTTCTTTGATTTTTGTTCTAGATATTATTTCATATTTCTGATTCATGGATAGAACAAAAACCTCCTACATTCCATGGCTACAGTTTTATCATCTAGCTTTTTAAAGTTTTGTTCTAAATGTCAATAGACAACCTGTTCTTAAATTATGTCAATTAACTACCTGTTCTTAAATTATTCATTCTGTACTTTTCCTGTATGTAACATACCATTTTCACAAGAGAAAGTCTATTTTAAGTCGGGCCAGTAAAATATCTATAGCATTTGTTTAATTATCTTATCAACTAATGCCCCATGAAATAAAAATATGGTTATATTTTTGCTTGTTGAAGTCATGATTTTGTTTCTGAAGGCCTAGTAAAATAAGTGTACTTAAACATTGACTGATTTGGGTGGGGAAAGGAAAATCTTAGGAAAAATTTTTGTTTATAAAGCCTTGTTTATTCAGGCTCTTCATATCTGAATATCTGTTTGATTGGAATAATTATGCTGTTGGGAGAGAGATTGCAAAAACCAGGAACTCTCCAACACTTCTTCCATGGAAATGCATACTGAGAGCCTGTGTTTACAGGAGTGGGGCATAAAGAGCCTGACTTTGTCAGCTTTTTTATCCAGGGAGCCATTCTTAGAGCAGACTTACAGCAATATGCAAATTTTCGTGGATAGCTGCATAAATCTCTCTTGCCTATTAATAGAAATTTCTTTTCTCTCATATTTTTTTTGTTACTGATATTTATAAGCCAATGATTCTTGAGAAACTGCAAGTCTCCAATGTGCTTGTTTGTGAAATATTTGATTATTAATGTTAGTTATATTCTAAGGTGCTCTTTCTAGATTTCCATTAAAAATAATATAACTATAATATCATTGTATTACAAACATAAATTAAGAAAATAAAGAGTACAGAAAAAAGTAGTATTCGTCATTAGATCTCTATCTACAGACACTTGTAACATATAAAATTGATATAAATCAGTATTGGTCCTGAAATGGATCATTAGTTTTCTTTTAAATACCATTCACTTTTATATATACCTTTAGACTGTTTCTTTAATCAATGCCAATAAATATCAGAGTGTAAAAGGAACAGAATTTAGCTGCTATTCGAAGAGTAAAGAATAAGCATTCATACTAGAGATATCATATTTTGACTCTGATTCTTAAGAATTGGGTTTTATCAATTGATAAAAATGACTGCAGTTGTATCAAATATTCAATATTATTGAAAGTGATGCATGAAATGCAAAACAAAATTAGTCCCTTGCTCTAGTTTGTTAGACCTCACATAAATTTTTATATTTTCCTTGTAATTTTGATCAATATTATAAAATGGACCAATATATTTAAGAGCTTTTAAATGTGATCTATAAGCCTTAAGATCAATAGTGATATTATTCACAAAAGGGAAAATAAATGGAATTTATGACTCCATTGAAACTTAGATTGCATGATTTTACTTCCTCTATTTTATTTTTGTAACTTATTTTTCTTACCTCTTTTCTGTATTAAACAAAATATAGAAAATAAAAGCAGCAATAAATATTGTCCATAGCCTTACCACCATCCAGATCCAACTATTATTAATTCTGACTATTTCTTTCCATATTTTAAAAATAAATTTGTAGTGTGTGTGTATGTGTGTGTGTGATTTAAGACCCTGATGTTTAACTTTATGTTGATAAGCATTTTTCTCAATATTGTAGGTTTCATACTCATTATATCTTTAATGGGTATATACCATCTACTTTTGGTAGTTTCTTTTTCTTTATTTTTTTGCTATTAAAATAGTTCCTCAAGGTCATCTTCATTTATAAAAATATTTCAACTATCTTATCTCAGTTGGAGAATTCAAAGTCAAAGCATGTGAATATTTTCAAAATATTTGTTAAACAATTGTCAATTTTATTTTTAAAGAGGATTGGACTATATTAAATTATTACCAGTATATATGAGAGTAACTGTTTCCTTAGGTTATTAGTAATGATGAAAATTACCAGATTATTTTTTGTTCTATGCTAATTTGAGAGGTTAAAAATATCTTCAATCTGCTTATATCTGATAATTGGTGATATTATCTTAAAATGGCTTTAAAAACATTTAGAGTTGGCTGATCTACATAATGTTTCTATTACTAAATACAGTTGATTCTCAATCTTTTATTTATTTTTCCCTCAAAGTCTAATCTATGTTGCACTCACCACCTTTCTCCTATCAGGAAGATCAACATAATTACAAAGTTTGGGAATGGCTCAGTTTAGAAACAAAGGAAATGTTAAATTTGTGCCACAAATATGATCCACAATTCCTTTGTAAAACAGAAGATAATAAACAGAAACTTTTCTCTCTCCCATAAAACTTTGTATTTCCATTCACTAATCATTTTTAGTAGCTTCCATCTATTTGTATTCATTTTATTTTAAAGACCACTATTTTTAGCCATTACACATAATACACATTATTTGGAATTTTTGGTTAATTGTAATCCAAAAATACAACAAAATAAAATATTCTCCTTTTAGGAATAAATTTGCCTTCCTGATATAGATGATGTTTTCGTGAGGTACTTAACCGTCATAGAAAATATATTTTATTTATATGAAGCCTTTTGGTGGCTATAGAAATGGATTTTTCATTTGAAAATCTAATTTCAGATCACATTTCTCTTAAGGTTAGAAACAGTTATGGCCTTAAAAGAGTGCATTTGCAATTTCAGTTGAGCAGAGTGGAGTATTATGTGGAATGTGGCAGAAATCAGTGAGTTTTTATATGAGCAAAAGTATTAAATTTTTTACTTGATATTCAACTTGAACAATTATATATAATAATTTTCAATATTAAAATACTTCATCTATTGTGTCCTTTAATTAATCTCTTTTGAGACACTTACAGATTACACTAAAGGCCTCCTGTAAACTGATATCTGTTTGTTCTAAATATTCTCTGAGAATTTAAGTATTTGGAGTTTTTATCAGCCAGGTGAGGTTGATAAATCATGGTACTGTGATTAGTTGCTCTTCCACGTTACTCTAGGCTGGTCAGAGCTGCGGGCGGATTGTGGAGGCCAGCCAGCCAGTCTTCAGGTCTTCTCTTACTTGGCCAGATTTCCACCATTAAGAGTTACTGCTTTGGGTAGAATATAAAGCAGATCTGTATCTAACATTCTGGTAAAGTAAATTCATTGGTTACCTGGGAATGAGAAGTGTACTATGAAATTTCTCCTCTCCCTCTTATCATTGCCTAGGTTGTCAATTATCTTTTGGAAGGACTTTCTCTATTTAAAAGCAATTATAGAGTGTTTCAAGTAGTAGATAAAGCACTTTCCATTATATTTTATTATTTTGAAAATATATTTGAAGGTTTTTGTTTTCTGCGATGTGGGAAAGCGGATTGAGATTGCTTTTTATTTAGCATTGGTTTAGAACAAGCATAAATGACAGAGAGCAGGGACATGGGAAATCTGTCTTTGCCATTTACTGTTGTTCTATTCTTGGACAGAATACTTATTCCCTTGGAAGTTTTCTTTTAAAATTGTTGTTCTATTACAGTTGTCCCCATTTTTCCTCGTTACTCTCCCCTGCTCTGACTACCCACCCCTCTGCATTCAGTCCTCCCCCCACCCCCGTGGTTCTTGTCCATGGGTCCTTTATACATGTTTCTTGACTTGACCCTCCTCCTACCTTCCCCCATCATTTCCTTCTCCCTTTCCTCTGGCCACTGTCAGTTTGTTCTTTATTTCCATGTCTCTGGTTCTATTTTGCTTGCTTGTTTGTTTTGTTGATTAGGTTTCACTTGTAGGGAATTTTCATGATCTTCTTTCTTAAATGAAAAAAGTAACAATCTACCCATTCGACAGGTATTTGTGCTGGTCAAATAATATAATGTGAGTAAAAGTACTCCATAGATTGTGGTATTTTCTTTCTAAGAGCAAGTCTGTTAGATTTATTTTGAAATAATTTTATGACAGTTCAGAATAGAAGAATATTACCTCTTAAATGCATTTGTTCTATGTTACCACTGGTATTTTAAAACTTGCTTCTTTGAAAGGGGTTGTAAATAACTTATTATTTTATTGATTATTCTTTATAAAAATATATATTCATTGTAGAAAATGGAGATAAGCACAAATTTTATAAAAAATTACTCACAGCTCCACTTCAGATATAACAATAACCCACAGTTATACATAAGATGGTATTTGAGCTTGGGGTGGATGAAACTGACATTTTCTGTGGTGCTGGCTTATAAATGTGGTAGAGGGTTTCCTGAGTTATTTTATGTGAGTTTTCAGATCTCTTTTTTGAAAACAGCTAAAATGTCTACAAAATTTTAGTCTAGACATTTCCAATATGATGTTTTTGGTCCTTATACTTAGTTTACTAGTCTGTCCTTGTGGGAATGAGCCTTAACTGCCTATGTTTTATAAAGGAAAAATTCAGTTTATCACTATAACTGCATCCAGCAATCCAGCTGGCTCATTGCCAAGTCTTTACAACTAACTAAGGCTGAATTAGGCTAATAGTTTTGTGCACTGAACAGTGAAACTTTGAGCTCCTTATAATGATTCATGTGTTACAGCTGCAGTACACACTCATTAATAACATCTGACTTTTCACTGAACCACAGAGCTTCCTTTCCTCTCAGCTAATCTTTTGATAAAATTTCAACTTTTCAGTTTTCTGGATGGAAATTTGAAAGTTAACAAAATTGTAAGCCTGAAAAAAATCATTATTCAGAGTGGATTATATTGTGAGACTATCCACTATCTTTAATGTTTTTTCCTAAGATTCACATTTAGGAACTATTACATACTTTCCCTGGGAAAATGCTCCTTTTTCATATTTTCAGAGCTATTGTTCATGTTTAAAACAATTTTTTAATGCATGATAAAAACCTCCCAGTTTGTCCTATTGCAGAAATTTTTGCTCTAAATAGGCCAAAGTTGACTTAATGATTTCAGGTGTATTTATGGGTATTATTTCATCTTGCATTTGCCCATTTGCTTTATGTTATGTGACTACATTATGAGAAAAAATGACATTTGGTTTAAACCAAGAAATAAGCAACCTAAAGTATATTACTATCTTTAGAATATTTTATTTTCAGATATTAATAATTAAAATAAACATTATCAAAACATGTACTGCAAATTAATGTCAGCAGGCAGAATTTTTAATTTCTCTGGTAAGTACATAACAGAATAGACTCAAATTTTTAAATAAAAAATTTCCTTAAACATCGGTGAGGAAATGATTGAAACATTGTATTAGCTTTAAAGAAGTATAATGTGTCTTTGTATAAATATTTTCAAGGCTGATGTTTATTATTCTTTACTATGATTTTGGCTTAAATAAATTAATAACATTTTCCTTGGTTTTGGTGGTTTGGGATATAGGTTTCTACATACGATCATCTCCAACACAGCAGATAAATCACAACCTTCTCAGTGGTCGCAGTTGAGTGGAGAGAGTAGAACTCCTTCAGTGTGCTGCTCTTTGACTTCTTTATTTATCTGGTAAATTCACAGTAAGCCACTGATGGATCCTGTGGATTGTTTTCATAAACCTGCCCTCCGACTTGTTACTATTATGACTTCCAGAGGTTAAAAAATAAACAAAATAAAACATTTTCCATATGTCCTTGTGGCTAAACTTCCAGGTGTGATTTGGGTTCCTCCAATCACTCATATGAGACTTAAATGGGGAAGGAAGTTAGTTGGGACAGAGACCATAATTTTACCATTCAGATGATGGCAGAGGCAGCATGGGCCCAAGTTAACAGCTTCCTGATTCATCAGCTTTCTCCAGTGCCACGTGCAACACCCCTTAACACAACAGTAGTGGGACAATTCTTGGGGCTGGGAGCTTCCCTAAATGTTATACCTAGAACTTATTCCTCCAGATCGCCCAACAGTTTGTAAACCACAAAATAGCAGGTAATGTGTCCTAGTCTGTGTAACAGGTTTCTGTGGCTTGTAATGGAGCCCTAAATAATTAAGAACTTTCCTAGATTTTAAGCTATTCAAGGAAATTTTGATTACTTATTTTTGCTGATGGAATGAATCGATGTTGCATAATGTTTTCATTTGTCATTTGACTCGTTATTTAAGTAAACATTGCTAGCAAATAAGGCTCTGATTTCTGAACAGGTGTTTGGCGACAGAAATATTGATTGTATGAAGGGAAAATATGATTTTTTTCTTCTAATGTTCTTTTTATTAAGAAAACAACATATACAATGATGCAATCAATGCAAACATACACATATACACATTCACATAATCAGACATTATCTATAATGTTGGGGGAGTTAATGCTACAGATAGTCCAAAAGTGATACATTTGAATAAGATATGATAGTGGATTTGTATCACTTCATCATTATCATTGTCCAGTATATAATTTATGATGTTCATGTGCCTCATCCTTTTGTAAAGCCTTCTTTGCTCCTCCCGTGCTTGCCTCTGTAACCACTGCACACACACGCCATTCCTATTTACCAATTTTCTACATAGTTATATTGGAACTTTGGTCAGAATGTGACAGTATTTGTTTAGCTAGTTTTCCATTCTTGATCATGAGGTCAGTGAGGGTAAGAATTGTGTTTTTATTATTGTATTTGAATACACAGGATCTAGAAAACTTTAGATGTTTTAAAATAGTGTTGGTTGACTGGGCAGATGAGGGAGTAGGGGAGAAAGTGGAAGCAGCATGTGCAGAGCACAGTGTAGGCAACTATAGAGACTAATGCATGAGGAGTCTGGAGACCCATTGTTGCAGTTATCTATTGCTGCAAAACAAACCCCTCACAACTTAGTAATTTAAGACAACAATTGATTATTCCTTATAATTCTGTGGGCTCGTGGGCAAACCTTCTGTGTTGTTATTCGTTGAGTCTCTGGCATAGATAGAAGATTCAAAAGACCTTCACTCACGTAGTCAGTTGGCAGCTGGTGCTGGTTTTCAGTTGGACAAGAAATAATGGAAGATACAGATGGTCTCTTAAGTCTCTGTCTTGTAAATTATACAGACTCACTTCCACTGCATTTTACTGGTCAAAACAAGTCTCATGGTTAGCCCAGATTCAATGGGAAGGAAAATGATATCACCTCTTGAGGGTATAGTAATAAAGTTACATGGAAATAGAAGAAAGGATAGGAAATACTGTTGTAGCCATCTTTGGAAACACTTTGTATTACATCTTTATTTTATTTCTGTCTCTTATTAGATGTGAAATATTTGTCCTGGGTCTCGGTTTTCTCATCTTTGTAACAATAGTACTAGACTTGATAATCGCTAAATTCCTTTTGATGGATTTTATGATAATAAATAAAATCCCTAGCTGCAGGATTATATGATACAATAATGTTTTGTTTGGAGGGTTCATATCTGACACATCTTTATTTCAGCTGGGATGTTATCAAACTTTTTTTCCTAAGTCTCCTGTGTGCTTCAAGTTGCTTTTGGATAAGTGGTACTCAAAGTATTGTCTTTAGACCACCATCATCAATATGTTTTGGGTGCCTTTATTAGAAACACATATTAATAGACTTTGCCATTAAAACCCCAGGTACATGGGTTTTAAAGCCCCTCCAGGAAATGTTGATGCATGGTAAAGGTTGAGAACCATAGGTATAGAATGTATCAGAAGTGAAAAAGTCGGCAATAACATCAAGCAAAGCAGTGCTGCCTACCGGTCATACATCTAGTCAAAAATAGTGGGTGGTCATATGATTAAAACCCCAAATTCTCATCTCAGCCAACCACACTGGAATTCCAACATTACAGAGTTAGTCTTTAGCTTCAAATCTAGGAGTTTAGTCTTAAAGGACAACAACCCCTTTGAAGAGAGGAAAAAGATGAGCAGTCATTGTATCTACAGCAGTGGTAAGTTTACTTCATTGTCTTCTTGAGAACCACATAGCAAAACCGAAAGAAACTGAACACCGGACAATGGAATCTTGTTCTGAAACAAAAGTCTTGTTTTGAAGAAAAGTTTGATCCATGGGATTTCAAGCCTCCCTGAGAAAGAACAAAGATCCATAATGGGAACCTCTATAATGGGAAACTCTGGGAGTGAGGAAAATGTGCTGGGTGATCTTGACAGAGCCGGAAGCTTGTAAAACATAAAATGGGCAAAGAGATGAACAAAGCGGAAGTGGAGAGACACCAAAGATAAAAGCTGTTTCCTCTCCATTTGGTTCTGGGCCAACCTTAATGCCTATTAAACTGCAAATGAATTACAAAATTGCTCATGAACTGTAGAAAAGATGTGACGAAGAGATGACAGAAGAAAAGTAAGGAAGTGTGAGAGACAATGTGAAGGGAAGCATTTGGAGCTGTTTATAACTCTAAGAGATAAGAAGACAGAAGTAAATTATCTTTCAAAAATAGGACCTTCTGCATCTAGCACTGTCTATCAATGGCTAAAAAGTAATTTGGAGGCAGGAAAATGAGAGATGCAAAACTGAAAAATTTCCACATTCCTTTACTAAGAGGAATTACTTGTCCCCTCACCCACAGCAGCTAGAGAGGCTGAGAAATGTTTCTTGGGAGCTGTGTGCCCACAAGGAAAAACAAAGGTGATTTAGGTAATACACAGCTGTCTCTACCACATAGATACAAATAGGTATGGTTAAAAAATGATTTATCTCAAGTCTATTCTCTAGAGCAAAGATGAACAATTTTAATAAAAAGAATAGTTATACTCAAAGTTTATAAAAGATTATGAATTTATCTGTGGTCACTTTGATATAAAATAAATATGTTGATTTTCCTAGAAGCTTGCTTAATTTTAGCTTTAGTTGTATTTACGTTTCCAAGTGTAATATTATCTGTTGTTGACATATCAAATAATGTAGGCCCATGATTTATGTGTTATTTTTCTTAGCTGTTTTATATTAAAAGTTCAAATATCACAACCATCTAGGTAATCTCAAAAGAGAATGTGGTGGGTCAAAAGTCATTCAACAAAATATAATTTGATTTAAAATTGGATATAACTGAAGTTTTAAAGCATGATACTAGAGAATTGGGAAATGATAACATAGTACTGCTGTGCAGATATGAAGTGTATTACTGGATGTTTAAGGGGATGGTAGAATGTTCAGTTTTAGTACTATCTCAGACACTTTTCAATTGTTTAACCTTGAGTAAAACTTATTTGGTGTTCTGGGATTCAGTTTCTATCTCTGAAATATGGGGGAATGGAGAATTTTGATGAACTAATCTCTACTGTCCTTCTAAACTAGAGTTTTAAATGGTTCAGTGGAATAAAGGAAATAGAATAAGTGTCTTGTGCACCTAAAAGTGCAGTAGAAACCTCACTTTCATTAGGTTGGACTAAACCAAAAACATTTTGGATACATTGGTACCTATAGAATTTCCTTTATGGGAAAAAAGTAGTGTTATTGGAAGCGTAGTGAGATAATTTACATTCATATCTGTAAAGGTCTTAGCATAGTGCCCAATACAAAAAAAGAGCTCAGTGTTAATTTTAGCCATTAGAAAATCATTTCAGAACACATTACAGGCTTTATGCCCTAAGTTGTTTTTTTATTATACTGTCACCAAAAACAAATCCCTCTAATCCCTGTAGATTTACCATTTGGACTACAACTTTACATATCAGTATACATATACAAAGGAGTTAAGTTGCTAGGAATAGAAGAGGAAAATTTTATGCTTATGTACTTCTTCTTTTCTCTCCCTATCTCTTAACTTTGTTTTCCTTCTTTCTTTTTTTTTTGTCCTGGTTAACTTCATGGTTGTAAATTAAGTACAGGTAGTTTTCTTTCAGAGCTCTGTTCCAATCTACTTCTCTATGTTGACTCCTTCTAGTTCATAGTGTCTTCCTTGCATGTAGACACTCTGTAAATGTTGGTTGATAGAATGCAATATTTGAATTTTTTTCTTTGCCTGGTTTTAAAAGTTATTTATAGGATTTGAGGTTTGGAAGGTTTATATATGTGGGCAGGTATTAAAGCTTCAAGATGTTTCCAGTTATCCTTATGAGTATCTTAAGCAATTTTGGGCATATCTACTTGCTAATGTAGCATTTGGCTGATTTCCTTCAACCAACTATTTTTTTCTCTTTTGGTTGCTGAGTAGAGTTATAATTGAATCCTCCTTGTGTTCTTACCCCTGAATACCATCAATGACCAGATCTTGCCTTTTCTCTCCCAAGTAACTATTAGATCTGTCATGGCTCTCCACTGTCTGTGTCAGTTCTCTAGTTAAATTTGCCTGCATCACCTCCTTGGATCGCTATGGTAGCCCCCTAACAGATCTCCTTACATCACTCTTGCTCAACCCAAGACAGTCCATTTTTCTCACAGCAGCCACAGTCATCAACTGAAAAACACAATTGAATTTTGGCTGTTGTGCTGAGTATCAGTCAGGATTCAGGCAGGAAACAGACTTCAGTTTAAATAGTTCAAATGCAGAGATTATAATGAAAGATACAATTTGTAGAACGGTGACAGTTAAGAGGACATTAGGAGATACTGAGGGATATAAAGATACACAAAAGTGAAAGTTGTTTACTATTCCTCAGGTTAAAGGAGCAAGTGGAGGGGGCTGTGTTACCAGAGCTCATTGAGAACTAGCTCAAGGAGGAGGATGCATATGTGACCAGCCACAAAGTCTTTTTTTTTTTTAATTTAATTTATTTATCTTTAGAGGGGAAGGGAAGGAGAGAGGGAGAGAAACATCATGTGCTGGGGGGAGTCTTTAAATTATAATTCTACAATGTTCTAGTAACTTAGCTCCAACATTTTTACCCCATTGATATTTAATTGGGTATGGTAATTTTCTGTGGTCTTCTTTTCCCTTTTTTCTTTTTCATTATGGTCTGTTTCTGGGCAGAGATAGCTACTTACAACAGCAAGATTTATATCACTTTATTGTGCAAAAAATATTTATTATACCTTAAGCTTCTCTTTGCTTACTCCTTAGCTTGACATAAACACTTCTTTGAAGTAGGAACTATGTGAATTCTCTCTATCATTTTATCTATCCTAACTTATCACCTGCCATCTCCTATCTCACTCAATGATTTTGTATCAACACCATGATGACAGTACTTACTGTGTGCTTTCTGTAACCTTGTATAGTGATGGAAGAGGTAAGAAGTCCTTTAAAAACTTACATTTTGGTGCTTATCTGCAAAGCAACTGAGTGGCTAACCCTTTGTATATTATAGACCCCATCTAATGCCATCCATTTGGTCTTTCAGTAGATAGTGTCAAGAATTATGCTGAGGAACTTCCAGCCAAGAGGGAGGAATAGGTAGACATACTGTGGCTCCTCGAACAACCAAAGTAAGGACAACAACAATTTAGATACAAAACAATCACCAGAACTGACAGAAAATTGAACTGTATGGAAGTTGGACAACCAAGGAGTTAAAAGATAGACATATTCATCCAGACCGGTAGGAAAGGAAGAATCGGGTGGCCAGGCAGAGATGGGTCACCACACGAAAAGCAGTGGCATCGGGCATTCAAGGCTGTGGCAACGCACAAGACTGTGGCAACAGGCAGACCCAGCAAGGTGGCCATTGTGAAGCAAGGCTGCGTGCAAGGCAGCTGGCTGACTGGGCAGCCCCACATTCGTGCCCAGATAAACCATGAACTGGGGAGTGAAACAGACTGTATAACCCAGGGTCCCAGCACGAGGAAAATAAAGCCTCAAAACACTGATTGAAGACACCTGTGGGGGTTGAGGCTCATGGAAAGACTCTCAGCGTCACAGGAGAGTTTATTGGAGAGACCCACAGGGTCCTAGAATGCACACAAGCCCACCCACATGGGAATCAGCACCAGAAAGGCCCAGTTTGCTTGGGGGAAGCAGCAGAGGGACTGAGATTTGATGGAGAGCGAAGCAAGTGCCATTGTTCCTCTCCAACCCTGCCCCACATACAGCGTCACAATGCAGTGATGTAGTTGCCCCACCCTGCTGAACACGTGGTGAAGGGCTCTGCCCCTCATACATAACAAGTGGGACAAGACAAAAAAAATGGCCCAAATGGAAGAATAGATCAAAGCTCGAGAGCAAATACAACTGAATGACCAAGAGATAGCCAACTTATCAAATGCACAGTTTGAAGCACCGGTAATCAGGATGCTCACAGAATTGGATGATTTTGGTCACAAATTGGATGAGAAAATGAAGGCTATGCTAAGTGAAGTGAAGGAAAATGCACAGGGAATCAATAGTGATGGGAAGAAAACTGGGACTCAAATCAGTGGAGTGCACCAGAAGGAAGAAAGACACAATCAAATAGAAAAGAATGAAGAAACAATTCGAAAAAATGAGGAGAGGCTTAGCAACTTCCAGAACATCTTTAAACGTTCCAACATCCAAATCATAGGAGTATCAGAAGGAGAAGAGGAAAAGCAACAAGTGGAAAACTTATTTGAACAAATAATAAAGGAGAACTTCCCCAATCTGGCAAAGGAAATAGACCTCCAGGAAGTCCAGGAAGCTCAGAGAGTCCCAAAGAAGGTGGACCCAAGGAAGAACACACCAAGGCACATCATAATTACCTTAGCCAAGATTAAAATGAAGTAGAGAATCTTAGGAGCAGCAGGAGGTAAGGAGCTAGTTACCTACAAAGGAGTACCCATCAGACTGTCAGCGGATTTCTCAAAAGAGACCTTACAGGCAAGAAGGGGCTGGAAAGAAGTATTCCAAGTCATGACAGGCGAGGACCTACATCCAAGATTGCTCTGTCCAGCAAAGCTCTCATTTATAATGAATGGAAGGGCAGATAAAGTGCTTCTCAGATAAGGTCTACTTCAAGGAGTTCATCATCACCAAGCCCTTATTATATGAAATGTTAAAGGAACTTATCTAAGAAGAAGAAGATAAAAGACATATACAGTAAAATGACAGGAAACTCACAATTATTAACAACCACACTTAAAGCAAAAACAAACTAAGCAAACAACTAGAACAGGAACAGAACCACAGAAATGGAGATCACATGGAGGATTAGCAACAGGGGAGTGGGAGGAGGAGAGAGGGGGAAAAGTTACAAAGAATAAATAGCATAGATGGTAGGTGGAAAATAGACAGGGGGAGGGCAAGAATAGTACAGCAAAAGTAGAAGCTAAAGAGCTTATGACACATGGACATGAACTAAAGGAGGGGAATGTGGGTGGGAGAGGGTGCGTAGGGTGGAGGGGAATGAAGAGGGGAAATGCGATGACTATAGTAGCATAATCAATAAAATGTATTTTAAAAAGAATTATGCTGAAATTATACTTTCTGTCTCCTTCCTTTATAAGGCAATTTGTTTAATCATTCATTCAATTATTCTGTAATCCTTTATTGAACACTTACTATGTGCCAAACACTAAATATGGAGGTAAAGACTTTTCCATCAAGGAATATAGTCTAGTAGAAAAGATAAATATGCAAGTAATTGTAGGGTTTGATGATATCCTACCTTGAATCTAAGATATGGATGTGTTTGTGAATGTCTGGCTAATATTTAGGGCTGGATTCTTATAAGGAAAATAAATATGTAAATTGCTAATTTTTCAGCCTTTAAAAACTATTATTTAATGATAAGACTATTTCAATACATTTTTTGACCTATGCTATGCCCTAATAGTTTCAAAATATGACTTTTAAGTTTCACATGTTTTATTTATAAATAGTTCTAGAAGTTCTCAAAAACAATTCAGAAATCACAAGTGAGATGTATTGCATACAGTTTTATAGTTTTTATGTTTTTCTTAAGTGTTCCTTGGCATAGGTGCTATTGAACAATTAAAATAGCAACTAAAACAAAGGACAAGAAGCAACGAATTCCTTCACTTAGCCACAGATTGAAGAATCTGCTCTATAATACTAGGACAGACTTATAAATCATGTAATATGATTAACTGGCACATTCAAATGTATATGCATAAGATGTCATAGTAGTTTTAGAGAAATAATGAGTTATATTATTTAAGAACTTAATTATTTTTCTTGGAGATTGTGTCCAAAAAGACTGACAAATTCTGCTTACAACCATTTGCTTTTCATGTCACAAGTGAAATTTACTCCATGATTACAACTTGGACAGGCACTTGGGGCTAAGTGTGCCCCTATGTATTTTTCCTACTAACCTTTTTACAAATCGTTTTTTTGAGATACTTTCAGTAACAGAGCCATGAATTCAATAAAGTCCAATAAAAATCTAAATGTGCCTTTAGTTCAAAGTTGCCGTAATTTTTCAATGTTTAGTTTGTGGTTTCAAATTTACTCTCTAAGGAAAAGTTATAAATCAAAGAGCTGGAAGGGACTTTATGGGGTCATTTGGTTCCACTATTGCCTTAGACTAGCACAAGCCAAACTTATCTAAATTGACACTCTCATTTGAATCTCCTCTGAAGACACACCACAGCCTTGCTGGGCAAGTACTTAATTGCCCATACGGTGGATATGATGTTCTTTCGTAAGAGTAAGTATAAGCGCTACTTGGCCCCTTTGCTGAAAATTAAGCCTGATTACTTTTCACTTTTTGACAGATACTTACTGGTTACTATCTGTCAGTTTGAGAGCATTTATATAACCTTCTATTTACAAGATTTAAAAAAAAAGAGGAATAAAACCAAAACCAAAGTCTTCTTTACACTTTTTTAAAAAATGGAATCAGTTTTCCTATTTCTCCTCTTGGCTCTCCTAGTTTCTCCATATTTAAGCTGCTAAAAGAAAGAATGTTTCATCTAAACCAGGTCAAGGAGAGCAGGCATTTTCCTTCCAGTTCATTTGCAAAAAATCTATTGAGCATGTATTTCATTCTGAGCCGTATTCTGAATGTTAAAAGGGAAGGGTTGAACAAGAAAGAGTCTCCGACCTCTGGGAGTCAGCTGTCCTGACAAGGTGGCAGAGAAGGAAGCAGGCAATACAGAGGGTCAGGAATGCTAAGTAGTGAGTGGGAGCATACAAAAAGGGGTAGCCAAGATGGCTTTAGGCCACTAAAGCACCTATGGTGGCTTGATGCACCATCTTAGGTTTTGTACATTCTTCACATAGTGTAAAAATGGCTCAAAACAAGTGAGAACTGCAGCTGCAACTTTAGCTCTATGTGTACTTAAAACAGACAAAACCTTCATTTGTGTTGTGACATTCTCCAAAAATAGCCTCTTGATCTAGAAAAATATTTTTCAGTTTTCTGATTCTTTGCCCAGACCCTCTTAAACCTTTAGGAGACAAGAAAAACACATCAGGTCTTATTTCAGTACCAATACAGATATAATCCCTAAGATAAAAACATTTTTAGGAAAGAAAATATGATCATAAGTTTCAAAATGTAATATATTTTTCCAATATTTACCCTGACATAAGATGGCTTCTTTTCTCCCTATACCTGTCTCCCTGGCTCCTTTACTGGTAAATGATTATATACATATGTATACAACATACCTATTTTGTTGATGGCATTGACAGTTGACTGCCAGATAGTGAACTTTTCACTTTGTAAGTATGTATAATCCTTATATTTATTCTACTCTATTCTTTTACTGAACAGAAAACCCAATTTTTAGTCCTTAAGTGATAAATGATTCTTATGGCACTGTGTGTACCTTTAGTTATGCATAAGAACCATATGTCCTAATTTTCCCA
Source organism: Artibeus jamaicensis (assembly GCF_021234435.1). Lineage (NCBI taxonomy): Eukaryota > Metazoa > Chordata > Mammalia > Chiroptera > Phyllostomidae > Artibeus > Artibeus jamaicensis. The sequence continues at coordinate 59,265 of NW_026521764.1, read as the reverse complement.
GGATAGATTTGACATTCACTTTTGGTTCTAGCATAATTATTAATATCTCCTCTTTTCATACTCAGAAGTATCCTAGATTGAATGATTAAATTACATGGTTGCCCTACATATGGTGAACTTCAGGCCAACTACAATGAGAAAATAAGGAAGTAATTAGCATGAAGTAATAATGTTTCATTGATGTTCTCTATTTTCAATTTCATTGATTTCTGTATTGATAGGGTGTTTTTTTAAATTTATTCTATTTGCTTTGAGTTTATTTTACTCTTCCTTGATTCTTAAGGTGGGAACTTAGATGATTGATTTGAGACTATTTCTCATTGCAGTGTAGCATTTAATTCTGCAAATTTTCCTCTTAACATTGAGTTAGCTGTGTGTCCTACAAGTTTTGGTAAGTTATATTTTCACTTTCACTCAATTCAGTGACACCACGGTGGGGGGATGACCATCTTGGCTCCCCACCCGGTCTTCTCTCACACCAGCACACCACAGGATCGAGGGAGGAGTTCAGGGCCCCTCGTTACCCTGTGGCACGAGCCTAGGCTCTGCCTTCGGCAGGTGGGGGGCACAGTTTTAATGTGGCAGTGGGCATTTAGCTGCTGTAGAGGAGTTCTTGTCTAAAAGTTCTCCAGCTTTCCAGGTATCTAGTTGTATCTTGTCTTCTTCCTTTTGTTGTACGTTATACATTCTATATAATTTTATTGAATTTACCCTTGTTTACCAATTTTCTCCTTAGTTTTTCATCTGTTTCTTTTGATCCCCTTGGCATTTAATTAAATTCTTTAAATTTTATCCTCCACCTAGTATTTTTTAGACAACAGAGATGTTATAATTTTAGCTGTAAATCCACTAGGGTGACTTTATGGTTACGAATAATCATGAGAGATACCCCCCTGCCTCCAAACCCCCATATAATCTTCCTCTTTGTCCTGGCTTGAGACTGGTGAGTTTCCTTTCCATGTCCTTATGGATATCAAGTTTTATTTCTCCTTCACTTTTATATTAGTAATAGGAAATCTAATAAGATTTCCTACTTTGAACAAGTACTAAGCATCATCACCTGTTTCCTCCATGTTGTGCAGTGTTTACAGAAAACTCAGGTGTCCAGGGTTTGGGCAGGAAGTCTCCGAGGGAAATGATACCTTTGCCACTCCCTTGTCTTCCAAATTTCCTGTCCAGCCATGTGGGGGCTCCACAAAATGTTTTGTTTGTTTCTTAGTTTTTAATTCAGCAATATAAGTAAAATTAAAACTATACATGTATATCAGTCCACCATTTTAGTTGATTTTGTGTAGCAAGTAGTTGAGTATCGGATGGTGCTTGCAATGAAAGTTTAGCCTTACTCTCTTATATCTGTAATTTCACTTCCTCTGCATTATTCCTTTCTAATTTCTCTGTTAGTGGGTGGCTCTTTTACAAACTGACATCACCATACCCTTCTGGAAATGAGTCAGCTAGTTGGGGGTTAAAAGGAGAATTATACTTCCATCTGCTTGTCACCCAGGTTTTAAAGCAGTTAATTACATCCCCTGACTTTAAAAAAATCTGCTTGCTATATTTTGCAAGCATTGTGATAGCTGCAGTGGCATTCTATTTTCAATATTTTTCTTACACTTCTTAAGCATTGTCAATATTTGAATTGGGCAGATCTCCTTTGATATCACTACATCAACTTTGCTTGTTGTTTACTGTCACTGTTTTAATTTGTCATTGTTTGAATACCAAGAATCTGCTTTGGGGCCCAAAGCAGACAAAATACAAAAATTCGGCAAATATATGGTCACCAGCCTATAATGCTTCACCAAGTTCTTGGTCCTGCCTCCAACAGAAAATTGTCTGTTTCTTATTTAGGTTAATACCACCCTTTTTGCTAGTATTGAATATTATCAATTTTGGGATTTATTAAACTCTTCTGAAGCAAAAATTAGCTACTCAGTGTTCTGGACTATGTTGGTCACACTGAAGAAAGTTGACATTAGAAAATGACCAAAATAAAGCCACTGCCTGTCAGTATTTCCCAGACTAACCTGGAGGGCAAGAGGGCACACTGCAGATTTTCTAGTTCTATGTCTCCAGCCCTAGGCCCAAGCATGCAGGTAAAACCCCATCCATTGTGTAAGGGTGAGCAGGAGCGTGCTGGGCTGATCCACTAATCTGGTGTTGGCCTCTAGGCCTGGGCAGTAGGATGGGGCTTTAGTACCTGTTTCTTCCTGAAAATCTCACTCTTGCCTCAGTTTACCTAAGTATGTTTTGATTTGTATTTTAGTATCATATCTACTGAAGAATTTCTCCCAAATTCTGGAGAACATTTTAGGGGAGATGAGAGAACACTACTACATCTGACCATGGTGTAGAAGACAAAGTCTATGAGAAAAAATTCCCATCTACATAGAGTCACAGGTCAGATTTGTTTGGATCAACCCAAGATTCTACTGCTCTCTAGTCTTGGCTTTTACTTGAGCATCTGTGTTTATAGCCATGGTTACTCTTCTAATTAAAAGTAATGGGAAGGAAGGGAAAGAAAGAAAGGAAAAGAAAAAGGTTTTCTAAAATTTTTAGCTATTCTTGTTTAAAATCCAAATGTATATTGATTACTAAGAAATAAAGGGGAGCCACATAAAGAAGCCACATAAAGGCATCTGAAGAAATAATTCTTAGCTTGAAATATTTTTCCACTTGTAAATGGAAAAATTTTACCCACTTTACCCACCTACCCAAATAAAGCTGCATCCTGGTTGTCATTCATGAATAGATGGTGAAATCATGAAGGACAAGACTCATGCTTTTCTTTTTCCTACTCTTCTCTCTTCTTTTCTTATTTTTCTTAAAGCTTGAGGACTTAGAAATTAGAAGGTCTTCAGTTAAGTTTGGATTTAAGCCCTAGCTCCATGCTATCTCCACTGGTTAAATTCTCTGTGGGATAATTTTCCCTTGAGGTGGAGCAGAATAGATGACCCTCGAATCTGCCATTTTGACATGTGGTTCATTATGAGGTTCAGGCAATAAAGACCTAGTAGAAAAATTTATACCTCTACGTTAACTACCTAAAAGAATTTAGTCAGGAGGCCTGGCCCAGAAAAAGAACTATAACTAGGAGTAACTTTTATTTAAATGACCTATCTATATGGCAGGACAAACACCTAATTATCAAACCTTTGCTCTTGTTATCATCCTGTGAATTACTCTCTTTCCTTTCGAAGCCCTAGGCCCTACCCATTCCTTAGCTCAGGACAGATATGAACCTGTTGCCCAACTTTTCCTATGGGGCCCCTGTACATAATGCAATTAAAGTGGCTTTTCTCCTGTTAATGTAGTTTATGTCAGTTTAATTACTAGACCAGCCAAAGAACCTAGGAGGGTAGATGATAATCTTTTCCTCCCCTACATCCTAAATACAGTACCCAGGTTAAGTACACGTTACGTATAGTCAGCACCTTAGGGAGAGTTAATTAGTAGATGAGTTCCTTATTCTAAATAAATTCCTTAGGATTACTTAATTAATATAATCTTGTTGTCGGCAATATTGAAATGAACGATATTTAGGTTATGAGGCTGGTTGGTATGCTGATACAAGACTGGGTGCCTCAGCCTGAACAAATGTACAGGTGACAGCCCCTGGCCCAGCAGGTGTGTGAGTGGAGCAGAACTCCAGGTTTACGTCCTGGCAGACCTGTAGGCCCCCAGGCCCCAGCACATGGGGATCAGACTGCAGGATCCAACTTTGCGGAGAGTACTTTTTTTTTAAGTCCCCTTTGCAGAGGACATTTCTTTCAAGGGATGGCTGGCTAATTTTTTAGGTCAGAGAGAGGAATACTGCAGCTTCAGAGAAGTCACACCTGCTTGCTAATATATGTTTTTGTTTGTTTGTTTGTTTTTGCATCTGGGAGAAGGAGATCTGAGATTCCTTTTACTGAAAAAGACCCCATGTAAGCAAGGCACAGGGCTGGGATGATTGTACCTCCCACTTCACCCTTAAATACTGGGAGGTTTCCAATACCCATTAAAAAGAACCTGACATCTGTTAAAGAACCAGGCCGACTGGTTTGCAGCTCTTTAGTTTTACAGTTATCTGCATTCCTGTCTGCTTTCCTAGATATCAGAAACTCTCTGAGAGCCAGATTCCAGAGCACACTGTGTGTTGGCAGAATATTAGGCCTGTGCTTTGACACGGTAAGCTTTCAGAGAATCCAGTAGGGTCTTTTGAACTCTGTAAGTGTTGGTATAATGCTTTTCTACTCAGAAGCAGTTGAAAAATAAAATTATTATAGACTTCATATTTTTGAAGGAAACCAAGTTTTTATTTTACTGAATTTATTCTAGTGTTTTTGAATGTGTGGACATACATATGGACCATAATTTTTAATGTGTTTTAAGAAGAAATTGTAAGTTATCTCTGAGCCTTCTGGTGGTCTTTATTCCTTTGTGTCTCTTTACTCCCTTTTGTTTGTATCTTGGAAAAATGCCTCTTGGATTTTTAAGCAGAATGTGACTCTTCATTCATAAAAGGAAAACATTTAAAAACTTCCCCCCGAAAAAAAAAAAACAGAATGCATTACTCTTTCTCCTTTTTAAGGTTACATCAGACTTGGGTGTATCTTACTGTTTTGCAACCTCTCCCTTAGCTTATCAGCATTATCTTAAGGGCTAATTATTACGTGTCCGTGTCCACATTTAAAATGTTGACACAGTTGTTTGGTGTTTTATGAAACAAAAAGCCCAGTATTTGCAGATCATACGGGATGCATTGCTGTTTGGAAATTAGCATAGCCAATGTAGTCAGTGTGCGTGTGTGTTTCATCTGCAAGTTGCCATATTAGTAATTTTTCTGCGTAGGCATCCCCTTCAACTGTCGCATATTCTTTCCCTGAAGTCTTGCTGTGCTTTGTAGCAAATATGTAAAAAAAAAAGCCTTTGTTCTGAAAAAGCCACTCAGTGAGTAGGAGTGTGAATTCAAATGTTAAGGTCACCATGGGGTCCCACAGTTATTCAGCTCAGTAAGATCTATGTGACATCACACATTTGCTAACTATTTTAGGGGGAAGAAAGGGGGGGAGAGAGAAAGGCCAGCACTTGCTGCCTCTAAGTACTGACTGAACCTTTGTTTCCTTTGTCTAAATTCTTTCTCTCTCCACCTCCCACCAAGGCAACAGAGCATTTCCCAGAATATTGAGCTTATGTTATATAAAAATGGGACTGATTAATCTATTTCTCAAGTATAAACCACTGACCATTTCACCACTGAGAGGCCTATTTCATAGATTTTCCTCTTTTAATGTGCATTTTCTGGAACACTATTGAGACAGGTGTTAACTTTATTCTCAAAAAAGAATCTTGTGGATTTTTTGTATTTTTTATAGTGATAACAATGCATAATATAAAATTGATTATCTTAACCATTACTAAGTATACAGCATAGTAATGTTAATTTACTATTAACATTACTATTAAAATGGTAATGTTAATTTGTACTGTTATTCAGTCAATCCCCAGAAGTTTTTCATCTTGTAAAATTGAAATTCTATGCCAATTAACTCTTCATATTCCTCTCTCCTGGACTCCTGATAATCATTATTCTTTCTGTCTCTATGGATTTGACTACTCTTGATAACTCATTTAAATAGAATTATACAGTATTTGTCTTTTTTAATAATTTGAGTTTATTCTTCCTTTTTAACTTTTTACTGGAGTTTATTCTCATCTAACTTTGAAAACACTACTATAGTTGAATATTAAGTAGTGAATATTAAGTTGAATGCAAGTAGTGAGCATATTATGGTTATAGTCCTTCACTCATTCACCATCTTTGTCAGTATTTGTCTTTTGTGACTGGCTTATTTCACTTAGCATGATGTCCTAAAGGTTTATCCATGTTGTAACATGTGTCAGAATTTCCTTCCTTTTTAAGGTTGAATAATATTTCATATGTGTGTGTGTGTGTCTGTCTCACATTATATTTATCCATTCATTTGCCAGTGGACACTTGGTTTGCTTTCACCTCGTAGCTATTATGAATAGTGGTTCTATCAACAAAAATGTGCAAATATCTCTTGGGGATTCTGCTTTTAATACTTTTGGATATTCCCCAAAGTGGGATTGCTGGACTATATGGTAATTCTATTTTTAACTGTTGAGGAACTGATACACTCTTTTCCATAGTAGCTGTACAATTTTACATTCCCACCAACAGTTCATAAGGGTTCTAACTAATGTCTGCTCGGCCTTGCCAATACTTATTATTTTTGTTGCTGTTGCTGTTTTTAAATAGTAGCCATCCTAATGGGTGGGAGGTGATACTGAGCTATGGTTTGGATTTGCATTATCTTTAATGATTAGTGATGTTAAGCATCTTTCCATGTTTGTTAGCCATTTGTATATCACCTTTGCAGAAAGGTCTGTGTAAGTCCTGTGCCTGTTTTTTAGTTAGGGTTTTTACTGTTGTTGTTATTGAGTTGTAGCAATTCTTTGCGTGTTCTGGATATTAACTTCTTATCAGATATATGCCTTCAAAATATTTTCTCTCATTCCAAAGGTTGCCTTTTCACTCTGTTGATTTTATTCTTTGATAAGCAGAAGTTTTAAAGTTTGATGTAGTACAATTCATTTATTTTTATTTTTGTTGCCTGTGCTTTTGGTATCCCTATTCAGGACATCCTTGACAAATCTAATGTCCCCAAGTTTTTTTCCCTGTGTTTTCTTCTAAGAGTTTTATAATTTTAGGTTTAGGTTATTGATCTGTTCTGCTTGGATTTTTGTATGTGGTGTAATATAAAGATGCAACTTCGTTCTTTGTGTGCGGATAGCCAGTTTTCCCAGCATCAGTTTTTGAAGAGACTGTCCTTTGCTTCTGGCACCCACATTAGTCTGCTTGGGCTGCCATAATAAAATATCATAGAGTGAGTGGCTTAAACAACAGATGTTTATTTTCTCATGGTCCTGGAGGGTGGAAGTCTGAGTTTTCCATTCTATTTCTTTGGTCAATGTGTCTGGTTTCTTGCATTTTTGTTTTACTATCATAAATATAAGTTTAAGTACCTTGTTTTTATATCTGAAGAAGATGTGAAAGTTTACTTGGGAATTTTTCTCTATCAGGTAAATAGATATTCTGAAAATTTCCAGTAGCTGGATCAGTTTCAAAGTGGATTTTCTTAAGTGACATTGCAATATATTTTTCATACTTCTGAGGAGTGGCTGTTACTAGATGAGAAGTCCTGCTTGATTTTATTGAAATACATTTTGAGTAAACTCATTTATATTTCAAAACTATGTAAGTATGTTTTAGCAACCCCCTTTCACCTAGTTAATTTTTATGTTAGCCTTGTTTCTAAATATAGAGCATATTATACAATAGATTTCAAAAATCAGATCTTCCTAAGGTTTTAAGAATTTCTTTAGATAGTATTTTCTATTTTTTAATTATTTAAAGTTTCCCTAAAACTTGCAAACAACCATTATTTCTCCCAGCTATGTAGAACAGACGTGTATGTACTCAAAATAGATACAAGCCAAGTCACACAGTCACTGGGTATGAAGTGATATTAGGCCCTTTTTCTTCTAACCCACTGGTACCTTATATTGCATAATCACAGAGCTATCAAAATAGAAAAGTAGAACAAATGTGGGAGTGGAGGGAAGAGGATAAAAGAGGGTGCTCTGAAGGAAACTTCTGACTCTTACTAAGAAGTAAGGTATAAATTTATAGAGTACCTGTTCACATTTCTTTCAAAATTTCTTGTAAAGAGAAAATCTTTCCATGTCATAAACAAGTATTAGTAAACTAGAAAGAAATATAGTATTGGATGGAACCAGTGAAATGCTGGTTTCACTGTAAAAACAAATTATCTTTTCAAAAGTATGTATCTTGTAATTATAACTATGTTTAAAGTTAAATGTATGCACAACTAAACCTAGGTGCTGATGCAGACCCCAATCACAGCATTGATTTTTCAAACTGTTGTGTATTAAAGTTCTCTCTCGAGGGATTTGAAGGTGAAATCAGCTTTGTCAGCTGAGCTTGGGAGAAACAGCATAGGCATGGGGAGTTGCAAAGACCAGGGCTCGATCCTTGTCCTTCCATTTACTAACTGTGTTGCCTTACACTAGTTACGCAGTTTCTCTGACCCTTCATTTTCTTACTGGCTTATAGTCTTGTAACAAAGAGATTATTTCCTTAAAACATTTACCAAGTAATAACAATTAAAAATGAATAGCTATTAAGGTTGACGCAAAAACCTAAAAACAGCCTTGGCTGGTATGGTTCACTGAATTGAGTGCCTGCCTGCAAACCAAAGAATTGCCTGTTTGATTCTCAGTCAGGGCACATGCCTATGTTGCGGGCCAGGCTAGGTCCCCAGTAGGGAGCGCACAAGAGGCAACCACACATTGATGTCTGTTAAAAAAACCCACACACACCTAAATACACATTTTATCAGTATTTAACCTTGTAATAAGTTAGACAACTTTCAAAGTTGCTTGATAATATCAAGGCAAATGCAGTTTGCCTCGGAGTCTACTGTCTTGCTAGGTGTCTGTCCTTTAATGTGAAGAGGGGTACAGTTATATGCTGCGTAATGGCATTCTGGTCAATGACAGACCACATACATGAGGGTGGGCCCATCAGAGTATAATAGTGTGGACAGTTCCTGTCATGTAGTGATGTCATAGCTGTCATAATGTTGTAGCACAGTGCGTTACTCATGTGCTTGTGGTGATACTGATGCAAAAAACAAATTTATTATGCTGGTAGCTGTATAGAAATATAGCAATACAGTTATGTATAGTAAGAATATTTGATAATGGTAATAAATGACAATGTTACTGGTTCATATATTTACTATAATTTTAATCATTACTTTATAGTCTTCTTCTTTATAAAAAAAAGCTGCTGTAAAACAGTATGCAGTGTTACACCGGAAACAACCTCATCATGTATCTTGTGTATACTTTGTCTCCTGGTTGCCTCATTTTCTCTTGTGCTCCATTTAACCTCATATTGTTTTGTTCAGCATGGCTTCTAAGGATACAAAATCTGCTGTTATTGCTGCCAATAAGAGGCCATATTGAGTGATTACAGCCTCTGAAGGTAGAAAATCAGTGATGTTTATTGCTTACCATATAGGTGTGTCCCGTTCCACCAGTGCCTCAGCATGTCTCTGTATTTGAGATAGAGTCTTTAAGGAGGTAGTGAAAATTAAATGAAGTAGTTGGGATGAGCACTAATCCAATTTGACTGGTGCCTGTATAAAAAGAGATTAGGACAGGGGCACAGAGGGAAGAACACAGGAAGATGCAGGAAGAAGGCGGCTATCTACAAGCCAAGGCGTCCTCAGGGGGAACCAGCAGTCTAACACCTTGATTTTGGGCTTCTAGCCTCTAGAACTGTGAGAAAATTTCTGTTGTTTAAGCCACCTAGAGTGTGGAATTTTATTATGGCAGCCCTAGCAAACTAAAACAGTCAGGCACTATGCTGAATGTTTTACATTCATTTTCTTTGTTATTTCATAATAACTTACAGAATATATACTGTTATTATCTCTAATATGCAAGTGAGGGATCTTCAGATAAGATGATTTTTCAAAGGCTTATTTTGGGTGGGAAATCAGGGTGAGAACTATTGCAATAGGATTCTAGCATCCTAGACTTACTAAGACATGTTGCCCCTCTCCTACATGTCTCAGGTGATATAGGCAGTAACACTAACCCCATCAGGGAGGCAACGTTACTGTTCTAATTTTGTTGTTTTCATTTTACAGATGAGGCACTGAGACTCGCAGTGTCTTGTCTAAAATCACTCTGCCATTAGCTGCTTGGGTCGGAATTCCATGTCAGCTGTCTGAACCCACAGTCATAAATAATAACCATCAAACTATCTTGTCTTTATTTCTTTTGCCCAAAGGAAAGGAACAATTTATTCATTTATTTTAAGATCCTTAGAGCCTGGTGTAGTGCATGAACAAAAATTGAAATTGATGAAATTAACCTACTTATTTTTGCTTGCTTTAATGCTGCACTTGCAAATTTTAATAATTATTTATTATTACTTAGAACTAAGGGGAAGAAAAAGATCTAACAGGAAATCACAAACAGCATAGTTGCTTTCTTCTGAAGCAATAGTTTATGGCATTGGCCAACTATTTTACATTTTAGTAATGTTTCCAAAACGGTCAGACCATTATATGGTAGGACATGATAGGATGATTGTCCTGGAGTTGTTTGGTTAGTTTATCTCCTGCTCTATTAGGCTTCTATATTTTATGTCCAATAAAAGGCAGTAACATTTTTTGAAGATTACTCAATACAGGTTTTATGAAAATTACTGAATAAAATTGGAGTAGAAAAGCAATCAGAAAATAATTTAAATTTAACTGAAGAAACATGTAATGGGAGAAAACTTCAAATAACATAAAATAAATTCTATTATATCACTTATTGACCCATTTAAATCCAACAGAGTTACACAGAATATCTTTCAAAGTATCTTTTTAAACCCATTTGGTCATATTTTAAGCCTGTTATTATAAACAACAGCAACAGACATTTATGAAAATTCCAGGCAGATGTAGAAAGATAAGTATAGAAGGAAATATTTCAGTTATCTGAATTTGCTTTACTGGTAAACTCCATTCTTAAGAACCTGCCTGAAAACCATGGAGTTTGCAAATATGGGTCTTAGCCTTCAGAGAGAGACTTCACAGAGTCCATGTGTTAAACTACCTGTGCTCCTGGAGCAGGTATGGGCATGGCCATAGCATATTTCCTCTTAACACATCTAAGGCAATTTATTTTCTTTCCCTAGCTTACTATTTGTTGGAAGCAGCAAATTAAAAAGGCAGGCTTGGAGTATTACTAATTACAAATACATTGTTAGCGACAAAAAGGACTTCAACCTGGGCAAAGATAAAAGTAAATTTAAAAACATCACTTAATGTCAAATGGCAGGAAGGTATTAGTGTAGAAAGAGCATGGCTTTTTGTACAAACAGTCCTGCGTACAAAATCTCCATCTACCACCTGTTGATTAGCTCTATAACTCTAGGCAAGCTATTAACATCTCGGTTTCTGTTTTATTGTGTGTAAGATGAAAATAATCTAATTTGTAGAGTGGTTGTAGGGATTAAAGGAAAGAACTTTTCAAAATGCCTGGTTAACTTTTGTTTCAGTCTCAGGACTAAAAGCACATCTGTTTACACTTCAATAGCTTTCACAACTCAATGATTTCTAAAGTAGTTCATGCTCACAGTGGTGACTGATACTGGATGTTACGAAAATATTAAAGCTATAGCCAATGTATTCTACCTAATAATTTATGGCAGTATGTAATTCATGTTAGAAAAACACATCAAATTGAATATTGATTAAATCATCCCTGGATTGGGCTACCAGGTCCATTTCTCTATCTAGCTTTCAGTAGTGCCTTCTGAGGACTTGTTCTACACTCCCCTCCTTCTTGGGCACAAGAGGACAAGGCAACTCACATATCGAATGTTGCCAAGCCACCAGCGCTAAGGAAACACTAGCTCCGGAGAGTCCTTTTACTGGACTCTTTTATTGCCTCTGGAGAGGCAATTAGATGCTTATCCCAGCAGTGACACATTGCTTCCACTCACAAATGCATCATTGTCACATGGCCTCAGCCAAGCACAAGGGCCTACGATGTACACTCTTGCCCTCTTCTCAGAAGGCGGAGGACTGGAAATATTTGAGGAACAGCCATATGAGTAAACGCAAAAGATGTTTATGTATAAGCCAAGTTACCAACATATTTATTATAAGGCAAAAATTCGTGATGAAAGAGATTGGATACTAACATTCATCTATGAAAAAATTAGTCATTTGCCATCTTGTATATTTAAAATGGGGAATATCTATTTTTAACCTTGGGATTGTTAATGTTGGCTTTCCAAGGAATACTCTTACTGGTATCAGAGCTGAGAAGCTATAATTAGAAAGTTCCTGGGTGGGTTTGGGGAATCCTAAATCCACCCTAGTCACAAAAGTTGGGTAATTTGGCGGAGTGATTCATCGATGTTTTGGTAAAACCTAATGAACTGTCCTGCCTCCCAACAGAGACCACACCTCTAGGAGTAGTATTCCTAGACCCAGTGTCTCTGCTTGAGAGATCATGGTGATAATCACTGATGAGTTTTGCATTTCTGGCTTCTGTTTTTACTCTTTTTACTTGGTCTCATCATTTTTGGATAGGTTGCCTTCAAGCTTATTAACACCTTTGATGAGGCTTCATTCAAACCCTTTATTTCTGCTTTATTTCTTTTTTTTTAATATTAAATTTTATTTAGTTACTTTTCAAGTACATTTTTTTTATCTATTTCTCCCATTCCCCCCCCCCCCCCCCCGCCAGTCCTCATCTCTGTGTCTTTCATACTTGTTCCTCAAAATCCCTCCCCCTTTTTCTCCTTAAGTTCCCTTCCCTCTCCCCTCTTGTCGCTGCCTACTTGTTCTCTATTTCAGCGTCTTTGTTTTTATTCTGTTTGTTTGTTTGTTTTGTTCTTTAGCTTCCTGTCAAAGGTGAGATCATATGGTATTTGTCCTTCAATGCCTGGCCTATTTCACTCAGCATAATGCTTTCCAGTATTTCTGCTTTATTTCAATTTATTGAGGTATAATTGACAGATAAAATTGTAATATATTTAAAATGTACAATGTGATGATTTGCTGTATGTATACATTGTGAAAGGATTCCCACTATTAAGTAACAAGTCTGTCACCTAATATATTTATTTACCTTTATTTTTGTTGAGAACACTTAAGTTGTACTCTTTAGGTAATTTCAGTTACACAAGACAGTTATCATGATACACATGATATGTAGTCACCATGTTATATGTTAATTCTTCAGACCTCATTCCCCTTATGGCTGAGAATTTATGTCCTTATTGTCCACACCTTCTGGCCCCAACTCCTGGCAATCACCATTCTACTCTTGTGTCTATGAGTTTGACTTTTTTTTCCCTTAAGATTCCACATGTAAGTGATACCATGTGGTATTTCTCTTTCTTTTTTTGATGTATTTTATTTAGCACAATGCCCTCCAGTTTCATTCATGATGTTGCAAGTGGTAAGATTTCCTTATGTTTTAAAGGCTGAACAATCTCTCTTTCCCTTTCTCTATGTGTGTTTCTGTGTGTGTTTCTCACATGTTCTTTTATCCATTTATCTACTGACAGAGACTCAGGCTGTTTTCATACCTGGGGTGTTATGAATAGTATGCAGTGATTGCGGGAATATGGCTATGTCTTTGAGGTAATGATTTAATTTTATCTGGGTATATACCCAAAGGTGGGATGGCTGGATCCTATAGTAGCTGCATTTTTAATTTCTTGAGGAACCTCCAAACTGTTTTCCACAGTGGCTATACCAGTTGACATTCCCTACCAACTGTGTACAAGTACTTCCTTTTCTCCACATCTTTGAGCATTTGTTATCCCTTGTCTTTTTGATAACTGGTAGGTGTGATGTAGTATCTCATTGTGGTTTTAATTTGCATTTTCCTGATGACTAGTAATGTTGAACAGCCTTTCATGTACCTGTTGGCTATTTGTATGTCTTCTTTGGAGAAATGTCCATTCAGATCCTTTGCCCATTTTTATATTTTTTAAAAAGATTTTATTTATTATATTTAGAGGTGGGGGAGGGAGGGAGAAAGAGAGGAAGAGAAATGTTAATGTGTGGTTGCCTCTCCAGTACCCCCAACTGGGGACCTGGCCTGCACACCCAGACCTGTGTCCTGATTGGGAATCGGACCGGCGACCCTTTGGTTCTCAGGCTAGCACTGAATCCACAGAGACATAACCAGTCAGGGCTTTTGCCCATTTTAAAATTGTGTGTGTGTGTGTGTGTGTGTGTGTGTGTGTGTGTGTGTGTTAACCTCTTACCAGACATGTGGTGTTTGCAAATATTTTCTCCCATTCAGTAGGTTGCCTTTTCATTTCATTGATGGCTTCCTCTGCTGTGCAGAAGACTTTTGGTTTGATATAGTACCATTTATTTTAGCTTTTGTTGCCTTTGCAGTTGGTATTAAGTCCAAAATAATCATCGCCAAGACCAATGCCAAGGGGCTTATGTGCTCCTGCTTTTCTATTTTAATTGTTGGTTGTTTTGTTTTGTTTTGGCTCCTGCATATATCTGATCTTATTCTTCATGTTTGGCTTAACTAGACTTATTTTAGGGTTGGGAGTTTTCTGTATTTGAGAGAAATGGAAACATTAAATGCATTTTTTTTTAAAGTCTCACTTGCTGGCCCCTGCTCTCTGGCTAGATTGGATGGAACAGCAGCATTCATGCACCAAAAAATTGCCAGCTCGATTGCTGGGCGGGGCACATACCTGGGTTGCAGGTTTGATCCTTGGTCAGGGTGCATATGGGAGGCAACCAATTGACGTTTTTGTCTTACATTGATGTTTCTCCGTCTCTCTCCCTTCCTCTCTCTCTGAAATCAACAATAAAAAACCTTACATGCTGGCTCTATTTACTAAGTTATGGGTACCGAAAGTGTTTGGTTGAAGAGGATTCTTTGGTCTGAGCAGGGTTCAGTGGGGAACAACAGTGAGATGGTTTGGTAAGCCACCACAAGTTCGAAGAGGGTGGTGACTGTACATAAGCCTCTTATTTTCCATGTAAGGGCCAGTGCAGTAATGGGGGCAGATGAGCAGTGTGCCCATATCATGTCTCCAGATAATGATGGTATTGTTATTCACTAGAATTATCAACTCTGGAGGAGAAAAGGTAGTATAATTTTAGAACATAAAGGGCCTTATTGTCATCACTCAGAATTATTATGAACATTGTTCTGTTCATAACTATGATTCATAAAGGACAAAAGACATGCTGATTAAATACATTTTATTTTGAAAAACAAATCATAGTTAACTTACCACATTTAATGATACGCTTGTTAAAGAAATTTAGAAAGAATGGTTCTTCTTTTAAAACTCCAGAGATGAAATCAGATCCAAAAAGGAACTCGGTACTTACAAGGTCAGTACTAGTTGATATGTTTCCAAAAAAGTTCTCAACATCAGTGTACAAGAAAAAAAATGTAACATTTCATTGAGCAAAAATATACAAACTGGTCCCTTGGGAGCTGATCGTCCTTGACTAGGGAAAAAATTCAAGGGTGGAATGGTCTGTACTCATCCTTCCTGCTGACACAAGGTCTTGAGGTGTGGGATAGGACAGAGTGTGGCTGGTAAGGAGTGCCTTTCTCCAGGCCCCCCAGCCGAAGCACCTTGCATGGGGCAAGCCTCTGCTGCTGGGCTGGGAATGCTGTGGAGTAGGTGTTCAGGGTATGTGACCCACTCTACTAAGACTGTCACGATGGGGGTGATTGTGTGCCGAAACAGCTACTGTGTGCTGAAAACTACAACAGTGTCTGCACTAATTCTTATGTTTCTAAAAACTTTCTCAATATCAGTGCATAAAAAGAAAGCTTTGGTATATTATTGAGCAACTGCTTTTTCAGAGATTTGATTGTCCTTGACTAGAGGGAAATTTTCTGGGGAAGAGTTGTTTGTTCGTAACTTAGGAGTTTCTTGTTTCCAACTGTTGTAGAGACACCTTAATGTGAGGCTGGGCAGACACCGGATCAATGAACCAGTGGTTGAAGTTTCACTCCTCTGCCATGTCCAAGGAAGTGAGTATGAACAGCAGCCTCTCAGATTTCCCTGAGGTTGCCTACTCATATGGGTTTATAGCAAATCATATTTCTAGTAGGTAGTGTGTGAACTGGCCTTCTGATGAGGCTGCCTAAAGAGAAGCAGCATAAAATTTTAAACCAAGTGACAAAAGCCTCAGGGCATGTTCTCTCTCCAGGTCCTTTTTTCATAATGCCTCAGTCCACTGTGCTCTTGGGCCTGGAATTATCCTAGGGATGCATGGAGCTTTGGTGTCATTAATTTTATTCTAAAACTGATACTTTCCAAATGTATCTTGGGAATAGTCATTCAACCAAAATTTATTTAATGCATACTTTGTGCCAAGCTTTGCCTAGAATGTAGCATAGACATTTTTAAAAAGAAAAAAAAAAGATACAAGGATATAATGGTCTGTCGAGGGGGAAGGACAGACATATACAGAAACAATGATAAGGAAACAATTTATTTAACCAGGTTAGGAATTCTGAGGAAATGCAGAGCAAATGGGATGTTGGGCAGGTTCCCACTAGAGAGGTCATGAAGATGATCAGGTGTTTGTCAGCTGGAAAAGGTGAGAGGCAAACTATATCAAAGAGCCCAGAGCACTCTGTAAAGAGAAAGTAGGAGAGAGGTCAATGTGCAGTGGAAACAAGATCTGTGGGTTGAGTGTGGTTGGTTGATGAGAACAGAGATACGAAAAGGAGAATCAGATCATGTCATAAAGGCCCTGAATTCCATGGTGTGGGCTTGGGCTTTATTCCACTGTCAGTGATGAGGGAGCCACTACAGTTTTGAAGCAGAAAAATGGCACGAACAGACAAACCTCAGATTTATGTGGAAAGCAGACTGAAGATGGGGAGGAGCCCTGAGCAAGGAAGATGGGTTAGAGGCCGCTGCAGTATTTCTGTGAGAGTTGATGGAAATTTGGTAATTGGCTACTTAGAATGCTGAATTGGCAGGACCAGGTGACTAAGAGAGAAGATACAATCTTATTCAGTAATGATTCACAGAGCTCTTATTCTGTGCCAGACATTGTTGTTGACGAATGGGGATATTGAAGTAAAAAGACAAAGTCCCTGCCCTCACGAAGTTGCATTCTAGTGAGAAAGAAATAAATTCACCAGTGTACATCACCGTATCACATGCTAAAATGTTAACTCCTATGAAGAAAAAGAAAGCACTTGGCAGGAACGATGTTATGCAGTTTCTGAGCTCGAAGCTCTTGCTTTTGGCCTGTGGAACACTGCCCAAGATGACCATGTAAGGAAGCCAGTCTAGCAGAGGGGAGGGCCTAAGGGTGTACAGGAGGGTGTCCTGATAACATACAGGCTACTCAGTGAAATTTAAACTTCAGAAAACTAATGAATAAGTATACTAAGGAGTATAATTATGTTCCATTTAAAGAAAAAAATATTGACAATCTAGATGAAATTCAAGTTTCACTGGGCATTCTGTATTCTTATTTGCTAAAGCTGGCAACCCTAGTGCAAAGCCATATCCTGTGTAGGACAAGGAAGACTCTTCTGTCCTGAAAGGTTATCTCCATGTTCAGGGCCCTGTTCCTGATTAGGAGTTCTTTCTCCTGCCACATGGGCTTAGTGCGATGCAAGAATCACAGAGCAATAGTTGACCCTCAGAACTTCCAAGTTACCTTCCCTCCTGGCTTTTTTTCTTGTAGGAGCCATGCAGACACCTAATTTGCATGGCTTTTCTTTCTTGTACATATTTGGTCTCATAAAATATTACCTCATAAAGTCACGTCTACTGAGAGATGAATGACTGATAAGATTACAGTGTTATTTCCATCAGGGCATTTATGCTATAAATAAGTACCATCAAAATATTTGATGAGAATTAATTTCAAGTTGTAGAATTTTAGAACTTCTTTGAGTTGTTATTGGAGATGGTCTTAGAGGTAAAAAAATATGTTCTCTTTTAATTAAGCATTTGATGTTTAACTACTATAGCCTCTCAGGTGTGTACTTGTAAATCAGGGGATCAGGCTCTAGAATAATGGGGAATTTGTAGGAGAAAAGAATTACTGTAACTTACTCAAGGCTCCTTATCCCTTGACCAGAGAGGGAAAACAGACTGTGCCTAACTGAAACACACTTATGGCGTGCCTTCCTGTTGCTGGTTCTCCTTTTGCTAACTAAGTGTTCTCACATGTCGTTCTTGGAAAAAGTTCAGTGAGAGGGATTATATAATGTCCAGGTTTTAGATGAAGCAATGGAAGTTCAGAAAGGTGGTAAAAGGCAGAGCTGTGATTCAAATTCAGGGGTTTTCGGAGGCCAGTGATCTTTCTGTTACACCATTGTGGCAACCCATTTCCATAGCCCCCTTTTGGGAAGTCCCAGGATCCCCCTGAAGCTGTTTAGGGATCCTACACCCCTGGGTGTGTGGTTGTTGGGTAGTAAATGCTCTGTGGTTAAATGACTTTTGATTGCAACGTTTTGAAGAAAAAGCAATAATGCCAGATTACTTCAGTGTCAGAGATGGAAAAATGATTCAGAATCATATGCTGCTGGGAAAACAAATTCAGTTGCAAGTTCTTCTGTTTAAGAGGTTGATTTATTCTTTGTCTGAGTAAAGTCACAGCTGAGGGTAATCATGACACCACTATTAAAACCTATTTCCTTGTCTATTGGGCAGCTAAAGGGGAAGTGAAGCAAAATTGTGATGTAAGGGAACTATGCCTTTGGTGCCCTCTCTGACTCTTCAAGGCAGCTTCTTTATTCCTTGGCCCTGAAGAGCCTGGTTAGCAGTTTAGAAATACTCTGAAATATTACTCTACTATTGTTTTAGCTTATGAGTGCTCAAAATGGAACCACTCCTCAGGATATGAGAACTTTAATAGGGGTTATATGAAAAATGAATGCAGAGTTGAATTTCTAAGTGGTGGCATCCTGGTAGGTCAGTGATGGTGGTCTTTTGGGTGGAAAGCCACTGAAACCATGCTTCTTAGGCAGTACCAGAGAAGAGTTACTGTGAATTAAAATTAAATATATTGTGTTCATTAGTATTATTCAATTAGTAAGTGGAAGTAAAAGTTGTAGAAATATGGTAAAATTCAACAGCAACATTTAAAATGTGAACTTAATTGCTATAAAGAGTTGATCAATATTAGGATCAATATTTGGTCTATGGGAAAGCAAGACAGAATTTCCTATTTAAAGTAGGAATTTGAATATTTGGTTTGGTGTTTTCATCTTCTGAGTTTTACTTACTCAGAAGTAAACAGCTGAGAATAGACAAAAATGAATAGGATTTGGTGAAGAAAGAATTGATGGGACATTTTAATATTGGATTTGTTGATGGAAAATTGTCTGGCAATACTGGAACTTGCTACCATACACCTACCACTTAGATTATAAGGTGTGCAGTATAGTAGAAGCAGTCTAGTTTTGAAGTCAGACAAATCTGGCTTTTGTTCCAACCTTAAATCAATTATTTTGAACCTCAGTTTCCTCTTTGGTAAGATGAGAACAGCAACACACAACCGAGTTATTCTAAGAACTAAATGAGGCGCTATTTTTAAAATACCTAGAAAATGTGTGTGTGTGTGTGTGTGTGTGTGTGTGTGTGTATCAGCAGTATCCCTATACTTCTTTTTCCCTTTATTGTAATAAATAATTTTAAAATAACTGCCTAAGTATAATAAACTGATTAGTTATAATTTCTAGATCAAAGCTATATCTTGTAGCAATTAAATAATATTGAAAAGGCTTGGGAATTAAGAACAATGTGCATGTATAGTTAAAAAGAAAGAATTATACTTCCATTTGCAGAAGAGTTTCTACCTTAACTCGGTCACACTGTTTTTACACTGAGTTAGGAAATAGACATATCAATATGCATGCTCCTCCTAAGTATTTAGGAGGAGTAAATTCATGGGCCTTTAGTCAGTAACCAATAGACTGTGTATATTCTCAAATTTGATCTCCCTACCTAAATTTTAATTCCCCAAGGTCAGAAAATATCAATAAAGTGTTGTATATATTGTAATATATTTTATGTTATATATTATATACTGTTATATATACTTAAGTATAGTATTACATAGCAATATATATATAGTTCTATGTCTATATAGTTCACTGATACATGAAGCAAATAAACCTCACTAAGTATGCTCTTATTGGTAGTGGAGATTTATGAAGTGTTAATAGCAATAATGAGAATCTATTTCCTGAATGGAGGAAACCCTTTTGGAATTGTAAACTTTGCCAAGTTCCAACAATTAAACTTCTGCAAATGCAAATAATCAGAATGGGATGGGGGAAGGGGCTGCATTTGATACACATGACTAACAGTACAAGACAAATTAGTACAGTTAGTGAAATATGTACCAAGATATTAGGAACACTGAGCTCAAACTATATTTATAGCTAGTTTCTGGCTTTTAACATCTTCTGTTTTAGAAGGAACAGCAAGGAGGCTGGGTAAGAGCATGATAGGAATTGAAGGCTTACTCATGTAGCAACTTCAGGCTATTTTAAGGACTTTACTTTTTGCTCCTGATCTGACACGTTTTAAAAGAATCGTTTTGGGCACTATGTTGAGACTAAACTGTAGGGAATAAGAACTGAAGCAGGACATATAATTATGAAGCTCTTATAATAATCAGGTGAGCACTGTGGTGGCATTTGAAGTTTTAATAGATTTGAATTTTTTGAAGATAAAGCCAATAGGATTTCTTGAGGGATTGAATGGGAGAGAATAAAAGAGGAATCAAGGGTAACTACAGATTTCTGCCTAGAGTAACTCTTATTGGCAACAGGGACTCATGAAATATTAATAACAATAATCAGAACTTATTTCCTGAATGAAGGAAACCCTTTTGGAATTATAAACTTTGCAAACTCAGCAAAGGCTATTGCACTGAGATGGGGAAGCCTGTGGAGGAACAGGCCTTCAAAGGAAGGATTTTAGGAATAAGGAATTTGGTTTTATTCATATTGTTTGAGATGATTATTAAAATATCAACTGAGAAGTCAAGAGGTGGATGGATAGATAAACCTGAGGTTCAAGAACTGGAGGGAGAAACTGAAAACTGTTAGAAGAACAAGCCATGAAACTGATTGAGATCACCCCCAACATGAGAAAAGCTCTTAGCATCGGACCTTGCGCCCTCCAGCTTTCAGAATCTGGGAAGGTTGAGAGGGCCCCCCAAAGGAGACTGGTAAGTGGTGGCTAGTGAGGAAGGAGAAGACTCAATGAAGAGTTTTATCCTAAAACCAAGTGAAAAAGTATCTCAGAAAACAAGGAGAAATCAACTACGTCAAATGTTGCTAGTCAGAGGAAATGAAGACTCTACATTTTTTGATTCAGCAGTGTGGAATCATTGGTTGCCTTGATGAGTTGTTTCAGTGGAGGTATAGAGATAAACAGGCTCACTGTTGACCTCACAGGCTCTACAACAAGAATGCAGTTTGAGTCCGTGCACTATATAGCCACATTTTTAAATTACTAATCAAGATAGCAAATAGTAGATAACCTGTAACCACAAAGCAGTAAGCATTAAAAAAAAAGGCCAAAAAAATAGCAGAAACATTGGCTGATGTAGTCTGGCTACTAAACTAATGCTGGTAGCTACTTGCACACACCTGAACTTGGAAAGAGATGAGAAGGACCAGGTCTCATCTTCCCACCATCACACTTGGAAACATATAGGGGCCTGAAAATGTCCAGAACATGTGGTATGTGTACACTCTTTCTTTCTTTAGAGTGCAAGCACTGAGTATGAACTTGTCAGTAGGATAATACACAGGCTGCTTAGCTTTAGGGGTGCCAGGTGTCATAGGAGCCTTCTGAAGAGCTGCCTTGAGGCCCATGAGATTAAGGAAGCCATCTCAGGGAGAAAACCTGGTAGGGGCGGACAAGCTCAGAGATAGGAGAATCCTAGCCTCAGCTGCTTTGTTGTCTCAAGTGAGCTTCCAGTCACTTTTGAGCTATCCTGACCTTGCACTATGAGATTTTCTGTTACTTGCAGCTGAATGAAATCTGACTGATGTATAGGAATTCAATAATTATTCATTAAATAGTTTAATGAATAAGAAAACATAATATACAGCCATTTATAATGGTGAATCAGAACTATAAAATGACAGATTTATTATGATTTCACTTATGTATATGTTTTATATGTGTGTATGTACACTAGGTCTGTCCAGAAAGTATCCATCCATGTAATACAAGAAACATTGTATAGAGGACAATGACACCTCAGTCCCCTTCAAAGTAGGCACCTTGGGACCTCACACAGTTCTCCCAATCACCGTCAGCTGCTCTGTCATATTTTCCTGAATCTCATCAACAGTCTGAAATCTCTTCTCTTTCAAAGGTGATTTTAGTTTGGGGAAAAGCCAGAAGCCACAGGGCACCGAATCTGGGCTGTAGGGGGGCTGAGTCACCTGGGTGACTTGATGTTTCACCAAAAGACTGCATGAGATGTGGTACATGAGTGGGTGCATTGTTGTGATGAAGCTGCCAATCACCATTTGCCCATAGCTGTGGCTTCCCAAATTACCCAAATAGTTTCCATAAAGGAAAGGTCAAGCTTAACAGAAAATGTGATGCAGATTCATTGCTCTACTTGCTCAATCATTTTGAACATTGTAGCTACACAGGACACATGCTCACTGATCAGTGTTTACTGCCCCCACTGACTAGTACAGTGAAGTTTTCATTGTTCACACATGCACTTTCCAGTTCATTCTCCTTGGCTGCCAAGTTACATCAGTGTTGCACAAACTGTTCTGATTATATTAACAATGGCTGGACGTTTTCCAAACAGACCTCATATTTAGTACATGGCTAGAGTATGTACATATGTGCATTTGTCTTTACCTTTTTTCATGCAGTACAGTACTTTACTGCTAGCAAAAACTTGATTAAACAATAAAGTACTAAAATGGAGACAACTTTACTTGAACTACAATAAAGATAATAAGAAAAATGAAATAAAAGATACTAAAATACAAATTCAGACTCTTAATCTAAGAATTAGGTTTAGGTCCTCTTATCAACCACTGAGTTCACTCCAAATTTCAACTTTTGCAGCCCTCGGAAAACACCTTTATCTTTAAGACCCCAGATATTTATTTCAAGTCCTCTACCCAAAATCCTGCTCAAAACTGTCATCTTCTTTTGCATTCTCTCTACCAGCGATCATTAAATGCTTCAGGAAGTACTTACTTCTTTCCCAAATCCGCTGAGATTTGTGCTTGCCAGGGCCATTTCTGGTAATGGGTCTGCACACTTTTGCTCTCTACATCCAGCTATCTCCCAGTAGTCTCTCTATGCTTCTGCAGGTCCCCATTCTTGGGTCTTAATTCTTAGTGCCCACCTTACATTGAATTGTGGTTTTAACATAGCTGTCATTAAGGCTTTAAGGACATCCCAGGAAGTACAATGCAGACAAGAACTTAATATTGCCTTAGTAGTCACTGGTCTAGGTCCCAGGCTTCTTCAGGGAGGGCTCACTACTGGCTGTGTTTCTCCTGAGGCCCTGCAGGTTGTATCTGTGTGTGTGTTGATGTTGTGGGGGCAGTTTCTCTTTCCCCAAAAGAACAGTCCTCTTTAGGTTTCCCCTTTTTTTCCTTCTTCACTGGACCACATCAGAGCTCCAAAGTTTTCTGTGCTTAGCCTAATTAATCCAAAAGGAAGGAAAGAATCAATGCAAATAGTCAAACAAATAAGCTAAAACAAAAAAACCCATAATTGTCCTCAGGGCATTAGGCCTCAAATGAAGACTGCTTTTTTATATCATGGCACAGATAGATCAAGGATTTGGTCTGAAACATTTGTATTTAGGTACTGCATTGCTATGGACTTTCCTCTGTGATCCCTTTTCCATTGTTTGTTGAACAAATATTTATTGAGTATATTCTGAATATACTCTTCCAAGTATTTGAGTGAGCGCAGTAAATAACAGGTACATCCCCTGTACTCACAGAACTTACGTTCTTAAAATTAAAAGGCTCAACACATTAATTCCTTCTAGACAAGTTAGAGAGGCAGCCAAAGAATCCGGACCAGTTTTTACTCTAAAATGCAGAAACTATTTACCATCTTTTTAATAGCAACTTCCAGCTTCCTCGCTCAGATTCAGACATGCTCTCTAGAGTTAGAAATGGTTCCTTGCTACATTACTAATGAAGAATGCTTGTGGGGTAAATCTCTGAATTATGTCAGTAATAATGTTTAGTGTAAGTGAAGTATTTTTCCAATTTCTAGTGAAAGGTCTAAGGACAGACAGAATGCCTCAGAACCACTTGGGAGGGTACATACACACATACGCCACAGGTACACATATATACACACCACATACACAAGCCATCCCATTCCCTCTCCTCTCCCCCATCCCCCACACAATAGAGCCATACTGCTGAAGTTTCAAAAGGCAGTCTTAGCCATAGGTGGGGCAGGGTTGGTGCAGCTAGAGGCAGGGACTCTGTTATATCAAAAAGTGATGGAAAATCATAGTCATCTATCAGATATGGTCATAAATCTACTAGATTCAGTTGATAGGGAATCTGGAGAAGACAATTAGAAGGATGGTGACCATGTTCTCTGTGGTAATCTATAGGGCATGGTGAACTAATGCCTCCTTCAGATCCTGTGTCTCCATAATTATAAGGCCGCCCACCCTGAACCATAATTCAGGTATAATTACCATCCCCATCCCAGATATGAAGCCTTGCTTGCCTTCCCCAGATCATATGCACATGGTAAGTGTCCTTCTTTCTCTGAAGGCCCAGGAAAATCTGATATATAATACAGCACAGGAATTTCAGAAGTGATTTTTATGTAAATTGCACATTCCTAAATTTGCTAAAATGTAAGCTGTTACAGACCTTTCCTTCAAATCTCCAGTTGGTATTTCTTCCCTGTCTTTGGGAAAAACCAACTATGGACACAGGAAGAAAAGTTTCCACCCCTTGATACTTTCTCGTTGCCAAGCAAATTCCAGGGCCTGGGGGTTTGTCTGGATTCTAATAAGTTTCCCTCTGCCCGGGCTGTAGTCCCAAAGAAGGAAAGAGAGTCTGATTTTCCAACAAGAGCCCAGAAAGCAAGCGCACATTGCCAAAATTGGGGCCTTATTTTTTGCCCCGGAGACAACATATTAAGAAAGTGCAGCCCTGTTGTATACAAGTCTTGGCTCAAATTCTTGGCCTAAAAATAACCCAGGCATGACTGTGTTGTGGAGCATCTGATTCTTTTCTGGGCCTGGCTTATTTCAGGAGTCACCTCGTTAGCTGGGCTATCTTAGAAATCCTGATGATGGCACCAGCTCTAGTTAAATTACTTTTTATGTTTCTAATTAAAAATGTTTTAATGACAATGTATTTCAATATACAGAATATAACAGATGGTTATTTTTCCATCACTGAGCTCTTATACTCCTTAGAGTTTGCCCTCTTTTTCTTATGAAAAAATTGTAGCTATAGCTAAGGAAACTATCTCCATCCTTTCCATTTTCTTAGTCCTAGCAAGAGCCACTCTTCCAAACATAGTTTGTTATTTTTCACTGTTATATAATCATAAATAGTATCTAAATTTGTTTGTGTCTTAGAACTTACATAAATAATAATAAATAAGGTCAAATTTCATTAGATCTCCACAAATTTTGATTAATATATTTAAAAACCATGTTTCACTTTAAAAAATCTCTTTTTATTAAAAATAGCGGAATGTTTTTGATTTTTTTCATCATATAGAGTACTGTACATTCAGTTAATGGGATGAGACTATATTAAGGATGTCCATTTTCTAAAATAAATGAATCACAAATAATAGCATATTTGTGTACTTAAAAACAGTTGAATGTGAGGGGGAAAATTTTATCCTCAAAAACAGTGAAGAAAGGAAGCATACCTTGCCATGTGGGTAAAGAACTAACTGATGGCGGTGCTAAGACATGACAGTAGCTGAGAACAGTGGGAGGGAAGTGCTTCATCAGAAAGTGCCTCATAAGTTAGTACATATGGATTTGAGTTTGGGAAACCAAAAATGCGTGTTTGGAAAAATGCATCATCATGGAGCCCTTAGATTGCAAAACATGACATAGAATAGACTTGCACATAAAGTCTTCACTTTGCCACTGGGAAAATTTTATTACTATTAGACATATGAGCATTTTGGAAATATAAAAAGTGGATAAAGTAAGGAATGCTACAATGATTAGGAAATACTTGCATAAAGAGTAAGATACTGGACCAGTGGTTGGACTTTATTGTTTGCTCCTAATATTTTTTCTGATTTTAAAATTTGTGTGTAATCCTTGTACAAAATGTAGAAGATATAAAAAATTATGAAGAAGAAATAAATTGCTCACAAGTTTTTCATTCCAAAATTAACCACCATTAATAGTTTTTAAGTTGACATATTATGTATGTTCACTTATATGATTAGTCTTTTGCAACTTCATTTCCTTTTGTAGTTTTAAAATGATAAGATATATGATTATTATAAAAAATTTAAGCAACCCAAACATACACATGCATTAAAAAGTGTGTTTTTGACTACGACTTCCCATGTAAATTTCATTCCACTGATTCAAACATTGTTTTGTATTCTTACAGATGAAATCTATGCAAACATTTTTAAAACAATGGTTATCCTATTCTATTCTGTTTTTTATATTTTTTCACTTAATAATTATGGTGAACTGTTACATTTATAACCTCCAATGAATTGTGCTTCCTGGAATTCACATCCTTTTGTACTATTCTTTCACATTGTGTCTGGGCTTGGCCCTATTTAGCAAGCTTGATACAAGCAGAGGCTTGATAATTTTGCACAGTTGGGCTTGTCCTTGCAACTCACTTCTTCTTAGAACCCAGCTACTATGTTCCAAGGAAGCTGATCTATACTTCTTTATGAAGAGAAGCTTCATGGAAGGGAACTAATGTGTTTCAGAAGATAGTCAACACCAAATGACAGATGTATAAGTGAGGTCTTTTTAGATGTTCCCATCCCAGTTCACATGCCAGCAGCACTATGGTCCAGCCAACACCAGAATGGGTAAAAGAATACCTCCAGCCAGTGCACACCATCCTGAGAAATAATAAATAATTGCTTTATATTTCAATAATTTTTATGTAGAATTAATAAATGATAATATATCAGCTTATTTTCATCCACCTCATTCTTTTTAATTTCCACTTAGTGTGCAGTTATGTGAATATAAAACCATTTATTTAGTTTGCACCTGATATTTTTTTTGCTTGCAACAACATTACTGCAGTGGGCATCATATTTAACACTGAGGCAAATGCCTTAATATACAAATTTTTATATATACCTTTGAATGTGTCCTTAGAGTAAATTTCTAGATAGCTCTGAATCAAAGACTAGTGAGTTTTTAAGACTTTTCATAGATTTTGCCAAATTGCTCTCAAGAGGAGCTCTTTATTTTTCAGAATGGGCATACCAAAGGTAAGAAAGATCACATTTAACCACTGAAATCAGCTTGGATTGGGCCTGATTACCTTAGCTAATTACTTTGGTCAAGGAAATGGAACAAATTGTGGACAAAATCCAAATTTCTTTTAATGTCTGCTGGAATAAGGATCCACCTAGAATCATGCATTGTTGGAGTTGAAATTGATTTTGTAATGTCTATTTTAAAAGTTGAGAAAGAGATTGGGAATTTGACCTCTTTTAAACCAGTTTTTTAGTATGTAGTTTAGTTGAAGATGCACATACGTTTTGATTTAGAAATTTCACTTCTAAGCGTAGCCTAGGGAAACTCTCATGTGAACACTGGCATAAAAACATTTAGAACAATATTATTTGTAATGGCAAAGCAATCCATTTGTCAATAGGAAAATGGTTATATATTTGTACAATGGAATCATGCAGTGGAAATGTTATTACAGATCCTTCTATATCAAGTTGGGTGAATCTAACAAACAATGATCATCAAAAAGAAAAGGAAAGAAAAATAACTGCAGAAGTCTTCATATTGTATGAAACCATTGACATTTAGTTTTGGAAACATGGAAAGATTATGATATATGTTGTTTAAGAATGCAAACAGATGGAGTAAAAGTATAAAAATGTGGAAATAAGCATCAAATTCAGGTGCTTTGAGGGCATGAGGGGCGTGTGATTAGGGATTCATCCTCAGAGACTGCTAAAGTTTTGGTAACATGTTATTTTTTGTTTGTTTTCATGAATATATTAATGTTTATCACATAGGGTGGCATATCTTGACTTTGGATAAAGGCAAAGTTTTACACATCTCAGTGTCTTCAGCATATTTTATGCAAATAGTTGTTAAGAATAAAAATTCTAATTTCAAAGGAAGAAAATTCATGACATGCTTCTTGGGTTGCAGTTTAATCACTGTATACCCAGGAAGGTATGACAGTTGTCCCATGGAAGCTGTTAAAAGTGCTGTCCAAGGTTAAATGAAATTGCAGTTTATCTGAGCAGCATCGAGAAGATAAGGGAATCTGTTCATGGCTCTTGATTAATGCTGAGCGTGATCAACACAAGGGGGTTCATTAAGCTCTACATCATGTGGGTAATTTAACACATCGTTGTGCCTGCTGTCTGCTTCGACTGTGCACAGCCCCGAGTTTCAGTCGTGCCTCTGATGCCACCGAGTTCTACACAGAAGTATCCCCCTTACTTCTTTGCTGTACATTTTTCATCATGCACACTTATTTCTTTAAACACCTTAAGCATTTCATATAAATTTTTAAATATGTTTTGGGACAAAAATGTATCTTGGCTTTTTAATGGGTTTCCTTCACAATATATGTAATAAAACTTACGAGGAAACTTTTCTCCTTTTGAAATTTTCCTATTTATGTCTTAAAATATTACATGATTAATACACTATTTCTTAAGCTGGGAAGTGAGTACCTGGCTCTGTGTTGCATTATTTTACACACACTTCATGTGTCTTAAGTAGCTGACACACACATTTTTTAAAGGCTGCGTTGTGGTGGTGGGCAAGCGGGGAGGTGGTAGGTGTTTATTCTGTGGCGAGATAGTTCCTTGTGCTGCAATGGGAAAAATAAAGGAGCTGGCTGGGGCATCCCCTGTCCTATGTACAATCAGTCCTTTTGTGTCTAGTCCCTGCTGACTGGTAGAGGAACCCCCAGTATCTTGGAAACATTTAGAATATCAAAAAAGTTTTCCAGTGGATAAGGCCTTTTCTCACTTCCTTTAATGTACTTCCTATTATCTCTGTATCATGACAATGCATTTTTGGCTCAACTGGGAAAGTAATTTATGGTTTATATTTTTACCATTTCCTCATATTTATATAAAGAAACGAGAGAAGATAGTATGGTGTAATGGGGACAGCATGTACTGTGAAACCAAACCAACTTTTAAAATCAGATCCTAGCTTCTCCCCCTGCAAACTCTATCAGCTTGGACAAGGGGTAAATTACTGAACTTTCCTGTCTGGTTGTGAGACTCAAATAAGAGACCCTTTATAAAGTGCCCGACACATTGGGGCTCAGTCATGTCATTTTTCTCTGAAGGATTCTCTAATTTCTGAATCGTTTTAATGATCTCTGCATAGATACAACTGAGTGATTGTATTAAAATAACAGATTGAAAATCATACACTGGAACTTGTTTTTTTCCTGGCTCACTATTAAAATAGTGGGCTAGAAGAGTCAGTTAGGCTACTCTGATCTTACTGTTAAGTGAGGTGTTTCTCACCAAAACTAAGACTTTCCCCTCGACGGAGCTGCCCAGTGCAGGGGTCTTTATAGTAGAACAGATAAGGATATGTGTATTTATGCCTTCTACTTCTAACTTGGTATTTATGATGAACATTGTCTTTTAACTGGAAAAATTATAGCATTTACATGCATCAGAATTTTAGAGTTTCAGTGGTCTTTAGAGGCCATTCTAAGCCTGCCGTTGCTACTGTTCATTGTCTCTTCTCTTCCACGGTTTTTCAGGGCCTGCCACAGGGAGGGTGAATCAGGGGCCTGCCCACCAACAGACTTGACTGATTCATCCCCAACGATATCCTTTTCCTGTCTCCCCCTCTCAACTGTGAGGTCCGTAGAAACTTCATTTTCTAGTTATCATCGTCACTGTCTATTCCTCTTCCTCATCTTGCTATGGTTTTAAGATCTTAGGAAACAAAAGCTTCTCTTCTTTGGGAGGAATTTAGACTCTACTTCCCTGATCTTAACCCCTTCAGCTTCCACATCACAGTGTGGTCCCCCTTGTGCTGTTCTGCTTTGACTCCATTATAAAATTGTTTGATTTTCATTGCCTTTTGTAGGAAGAACTAGATAAACAGAAGTTTAATAGAACCTAAACAAGGTTAAGCTTCTTTTGTCTTAACAGTTTGAATGGCACCGAAGTCTAATTAACTGGCTTTTTACATGGGCAGGGCACGCCAGCGGAGCCGTTGCAGCTCTAACTCGCTCAAACCAGTCAAGATAAGCAGGCAAAAAAGCACCGAAAAGCAAGACACCAATCAGATAAACAAAATTCCATTATTTTGATTTAGTTTCCAAAAATTCTGGAGGGCTAATTCAATCCTATTTGGCTTAGAAACAAAGGAAATATATGTTCACATCTCATAGCACACATTTTTTTCCATTTTTGTACCCTTTGGTTAGAATATCATCTGTGATCTGTGTTTTCAGTCTTCCTTGTTATTCTTTACATTTTATTTGATTAGCTAATTCTGTGCCTTCTGTTATGGTAGAAATTCCAGAAAAGGAAAAATCATCAGATGAAATGAAAGCAAAATGGAAAGAAAGAATGACCATACATGGCCCATTCAACAAAGTAATGACTAAAAGTTCCACGTGTTTGACTTCAGAAAATAATTGGTTACACATAAATACATTTAAAAAATTGAAGATCACTGTTTTAAGCACATTAGAGGAAATATTTGTTAAATATATTTTGAATACATGTGCCTTTTTCACATTGTAAACTTTGATGAATTTTTTTATAACTTAAGGGAATATTTATGAATTTAAGTTTCTCTGTAGGCATTCCTGTAGCATAGCCACTACACTAAATGGGCTGGAATGGTCATGGTTTTAGAACTGAGGTGTACTTTTCATAGATCTTCTCTTCCTCCTTAACTTTCTGTCCAATATTTATCAATGTTTCCGAATTTGCAGAGACTAAAATGAGACATGGAATACATGTAAAAAATATGCTAGATACAGTGAGGGATTCAGTAAATGCTCATTTCTGAGAAGTTGTATACAATTAGATGTAGAGTAAAAGTAGGTTGATCTTGAGAGTTATTTTATGAGTAAAATATATTGATACATGGACTTCTTATATTCATTTTGCTTTATTTTAAGAAATAAATTGCTTACTTTTTTAGTTAGTAAATGGGTAAAAGACAGAGGATAGTATTCTACACTGAATTACAACAAACTTTTTACACTAGACCTCCCTAAACAATAGAAGCCTGTATGACTACATTAGATTCGTACTCTGCCCTAGCCAAAACTCACTGTCATAGTCACTTTCTGTTAATGCAAAAAGTGTGTAGTTCAGATGAGGGAACTTGGGATCAATTAGATGTTTCATGGGATTCAAGGAAAAAGGACAGACTCATCGCCAATTAAGGAATGAGTTAGAGTTGAAAGTCCAGGAATTAGAGTTATGTAATTTTATGTGTTGTTTTAATTGGAATTCCATTTCTAAGTCTGTAATCATTTGCGGGGGAAGTTAAGCATCCAGCAGAGTAAGAGAAATGGACAAAATGTCTAATTGTAAAGGAATGAGTAAATTTATGATATGTATATACATGGCATTTATTAAAATGAGCTTATTTTAGACTAATATTTACTAAAAGGAAATGCTTATGATGAAATAAAAAGTGGAAAAAGGTAAAAATGCTATATGGGTTTAGATATTAATATACAGATATAAAAATAAGCATATGAATAGAAAAACAAAAATCAAGCAAAATAGTAGATAATAATTGATGGTGAAATTACTAGAGATTTTAATAGTTTATTTTTATTTCACCAATTTTCTGGTATATTATTATATATTTATCATATCTAATATATCCTAATACATGTGTACCAAATATTTAATACATATATAAATTAGATATGTACATGAACTATTGAGAGGCTACTTTAAATGAATAGGCAGCTGACACCCACATATTACTGCCACTACAATTGCTGCTGCTTTTACTACCAATAATAACTAATATTTACACAGTTACTCTTCCTAGCCACTTGCATATGTTAACTCACTCAACCCTTCCAACAGCCTAACCTGTTGGAGATGGTATTTCATGCTTGCTTGCTCTGCTCCCCATCTTTCTGGGAATGCCAGGAATGCAGGGCCCTGATACCTCTTTCCATAAGTCACTTCTCAGGACTGTGTTTGTAATGAGAACTTTGGAAGATGAGGTAAGATCTTGCTCTGAATCAAAGAATAGGCTTGCTTTCAGACTGCTGTAAGACATCGACTTCCCCAGGTCCAGTGTTGCTCTTCCGTAACACAGTTCGTGTACACTGTGTCAGTAGGCATTTGCCTGGACAAACCTGTGGGGCCACTAAGAACTTAGATTCAGGGAATTGACACAGCAGTGCTGATGCTGTGGCTACTGCTTTTGTTGTAATCAAATCTTTAGTCTCTGATCCAGGAGTCTTGTGCCTTCCGTCAGTATACATGGAACTTGGCAAGTTAATTTATTAGCTTGCAAGTTAGGTAAAATTTGAGCCTCTTTGTAGTCCTTACAAAAATCCCATTATGATCCCCATTATGTAGATGAGGAAAGAGAGACACAGAGAAGTGAAGTAACTGGTTTAAGTTAATATAGCTAGTAAGTGGTAGAGTCATATGTGAACCTAGTAGATGGGGTCCAGTATCCAGACTCTTAATTAAGACAGACTGACTTTATAGCAGCTAGAATTTGGTGCTTTGAGAGGGCAAATGTCTACATGGGAGCAGCTGACAATCCTGCAAAGTAAGGCTGAAGTGTTCCTAAGAGTTGCCATGTGGTGACACTTTCTTCATCTGAAAATGTAAGAATGTGGCATATTGTTGCTGTGAGAGCCTGGGAAAGTAAGTCCTAGGTCCCATAAGATAAACTAAATGTAAAAACAAATGAGTGGGTTAAAAGCAGGAACTATTCTATCTTCATCTTTTGCCTTATTGTATGTTTGCTATTTGTACTGTCTTTGTTAATGACTAGAAGAAACCTTCCACAAAGAAATGATGTCCTTATGTTTGCACATCGTCACTTTCAATTATCTTGGTTATAAAAAATGGAAGTGGGTCTCCTTATCCCTTCAAATCAGTTACCAGGTTCCATTTTCAGAGCTTGACTGAATGAATGTCTAGTTGCATTTGAATCCGGGACTGCTGCTTTGTACAGTCCTGAGGGTGCCACTCATACACACACAGCATGAATGGGTCCCTTCCAGAGCTGTGTGATGTAGGGTATTATTTAGCCTTTGATACAGTTCACAAAGGGACAGCATTGGCAATAGACTTAGAAAAACAGTGCAGGTAAAAATCTAGTTTTTACTTGATGTCATCTTGACTTTGAGATTAAAGGATTTTGGTAGAAAGCACACCAGAGTGATCCCAGTCTCAGATTTCTTTCCCCATGCTTCTGATTTTCAAATTAAAATTTTTCATATGATATAAGCTATTCTTATTAAATATTACAGGAAGATATTGATTCACTGGGTCTGGGAAAGGGTTGAGATGCTACATTTTTAACAAGTTCCCAGGTGATGTCACTGCCACTGATCCAAGGAACCCACATGAAATAGCAAGATCAATATCTCACAAACTCTCCAGGTGTAAGAATCACCTGGACAGCTAATGTTTAAAAATGCTCTCAGGCTCCCCACCTGGAGAAATTCTAATTAGGTGGCTTTGGGGGATGCTAAGGTCTCCCAAAAGTAACCTAAGTAAGTTATCAGGAAAGTGTGAATATGCCCTTCTAAATCAGTGGTTCCTAGATATGGCTGTGCTTATTAAAACAAACAAACAAACAAACAAACAAAAAAAAAACCACCAAAAAACAGTGAGGCCTGTAACCAGCAATGAGACCCAGCTAGTTCTCTGTTGGGGTCCTAAGAAATTGTTAACTTCATGAGGGCAGGGACCAAAATTGTTTTTTTTTTTTTCATTGCTTTATGTCAAGCACTCAGCATAGTGTCTGACAAAGTGAGTACTCATAAAATATTTTCCAATTGCCTTATTTTGGACTCCCCACAGTCTAGCCCTGGATTAGTCAGTGTTCTTGTGATTTCAAGTGACAAAAACTCATCTTAAACCAGCTTATGCCAAAAAGGGAATTTTGGGTTAACAAAACAGGACAGTCTAAATTTGTTCTGATTTCACAGGCTTAGGTGGATTCAAATGCTCAAACAATATTATCAGATATCAAATTTTCCTTTCACCTTTACTCCCTTTCTCCCCCTCTCCCTTTCTCCTTCCTTCCCTTCCTTCCTTCCTTCCTTCCTTCCTTCCTTCCTTCCTTCCTTCCTTCCTTCCTTCCTTCCGTCCATTCATCCATCCATCCATCCATCCATCCATCCATCCATCCATTCATCTCTACTCTTTCTACTTTAACTCTGAGTTTTTCCATATTTTCAGTATTACTTCCTATGTGAAAGAAGATGTCCAGGGACATCTCCAATTCTACATGGTCCTTAAATCTTAAATATCAATGGCAGAGGGAGTCTCTTTCCCTGTCAGGGTCAACAAAACCCTAGAGAGCAGTCTAAAGTACTTATTCCTTGTTTTTCAATAGCAATACAGGTGGTGTTCTAATCCCCTGCATGCCTCACCTTAAAAGTTATCAATGTGCCTTAGATTAATTCTATATAAACCATGTGCACTGAGGAAGATTAAATGGAAAAGTGAGTGGGGGCAGGGGGAGAGGGCGGCAAATCATTTAAAGCTGGGAGGTGTTATTGTTCAGGCAAATATATGTCCACCACAGACTCAAATCTGTATTTTTAGTCTCATCATTTGACTCAGTGGAGTATGACCCACCCCGAACTAGCAATATCTCCTCACTTAGCACTTTTGTGTTGAATATTTGAATGATTTTCCTTATTCTTCTTCAGATGAAGACCACAGTTCTTAATGTAATCTTAATACATTTTCCTAACTCTGTGGTCTCATCTTCTTCAAAGTCTGCATTTCTTCTAACACCAGGTTTGTTGACCCTTTCTGCTTCTATTGCTTGCTCTTACTTGCCCTTCAACCTTTGGAAAAAGAATCACTCAGGGAGGCATGTCTGACCTCCATAACCAGGTCAGTTTCTTATATTAGAAGCTTTGGTAACACTGGAGAGTGAGTCTCTCCTGTGTGTAATTATCAAAGGTGTGATTTCACATTTGTTCCTGATCCTTTTAATTAATATCTGTAATCTCTGTGGAGTCTTTTTTATATTATAGTATTTCTTATGCCCAGCATAATATGTGGCATACAGTAGGCACTCAATAAATATTTGTTGAATAAAGGAACAAATAAATGAATGAAGCTGGACCACCAGAGGACTGAGTACCAGGGTGGTTTGTGGTTAGCCCCTTACAGAATGACTTTCACGGAGAGCATTTTAATGTTATTCTCTTATCAAAAGCCCATGAAATCTATTAACTGTTTTTCCTATAGGACTGTTGATGAAAAATTTTTCCATAGTACTCAGTTTTCTGTACACCAACTAATGAAAATGAATATATTTTTCATCCTGTTTTGGAATCACTTTGCTTTCCCATAGAAAGTAATCTGTTTTCTTTCTTTCTGTCTTTTTTTTTTTTTTTTTTTTTTGTAACTCAACAGTTAGGGGTACAATCTAAATCCATTATCCTCAGAATTGAAGCACACACAGCAAAGCTCCTGGGAGAACTGGCAGCTGGTGACATACAGCTAAGACCCTTCCCACCCACCCCCAGTTTCCTTCTGCTGAAGACAGCCACCGGGCCCAACATTATTCCTCTTTCCAGAAACAGTGTGTATCAATGATGGCCTAGTTTGGAGGGATTTGGGGGAGAGGTATAAAGACTTGTGTTATCCAGGTGAAACAACTCTGCAGAGCCACCCCAGCTCCAGTGCTCCCCATGGGGGAGCCCTTGCTCTTTGGCTTTGTAGCCCAGCTGCTCTCTCTGCCCATTGGACTTTCCTCACTCCTCCATAGGAGCTAATCCCAAGAGCCCTCCCTGGTAAATTTTCTGAATCAAAGTCTTGGCCGAGAAGGTCTCCTTTCTAGAGAACCTGTCTTGTGATCTTCCCTTTCTCCAAAATGAAATTGAGTGATTATATTCCTCTTTTACTTTAATTAGAAACTCAGGAACTAAAGAAGCTAAGGTGGCTTATATGATCTACATATTAATAGAGTTAACCTAGGCTGTCTATTTCCAAGACTGTATGTCTATATTCTCTTTTTTCCTATTATATAGTTATTATTACTGAGCTTACTCTAACCTCAAGGTGTCCCAACTCCTTTGGTAAACTGGGAAGGGTTTCAATGAGCAAACAAACCAAATAAATAAGAATATAGTTTGGGAGGCACAATAAATATTAAGCACAGAGATTTAGGTTTACCCAGGGCATGTTGAAACTTCTTGCACTAAAGGGAGATAGATGTGCTCACATATCGGGTACGTTGATTGTCTTCCCTCCACTGTTCTGCCACGAGGGTACAGTTATAATTGTTTGAAGTAGAAGTTAACTGGAAGAAAAGGAGCCAGTACACTTGTCTTTTCCATAAAATTTACCACCTAGAAAGGAAGCTGGGAGAAAAGAAAAGCTAGCTGTGAAATGGGAACGTGAGGAGACAGCCCATGGTTCACTCAACCTTCCACATTTTCTTCCTCGTAGACAATTATCCTCCAATAACCTTTATTATGGTGTCTCGGTACTGCTCTACTTCAAGTCAGTTATCTCCTGAAAAGTGAAGCAGTGAGTAATGTTAAGTTGCTTTTAAAAAGTGGAGATGACTCTGCTTCTCAGTCCCTCATTTTGCTGTAACCAGTTACTAGAAGCAAAAATAGCATGAAAATTAAATAACAGAAACGTTCACTAATATGTCATTCAAAGTATGTATACTTGAATCTCATATATTCATTGTTTTTAGCAAGTAGAAAGCATAGCTTCTTTCTAAAAAAGATTTTATTTAATTATTTATAGAGAGAGGGGAAGGGAGGAAGAGAGGGAGAGAGGGAGAGAAATGTTGATGTTTGGTTATCTCTCACATACTCCCAACTGGGCACCTGGCCTGCAACCCAGGCATGTGCCCTTATTGGGAATTGAATTGGTGACCCTTTGGTTTGAAGGCTGGCGCTCAGTCTGCTGAGCCACAGCTGGCAGAGCAGAAAGCATAACTTCTGACAACTGTGTTAAGTGAACTATATGCTCTGCTAACATTCCTGATAGACTACTTTTTGTGTCCATATCAAAGACATTTAGATTTTCTGATCCCCCCTTTTTTTTTTAAGATTTTATTTATTTATTTTTAGAGAGAGGGGAAGGGAGGGAGAGAAACATCAATGTGTGGTTGTCTTTCACATGCCCCCTACTGGGGATCTGGCCCACAAACCGGGCATATGCCAGACTGGGAATCAAACCAGCGACCCTTTGGTTCACAGGCCAGTAGTCAATCCATTGAGCCACACTAGCCAGGCCCTATGTCCTTATTTAAAATTTCATCTCAAAAAATGAAATCAGGTGCACTTACTCCTTGACCATGGTGGAGGAAATATCAGAATCTCTTTTTTTCTTGCAATGAATGTCTTTCTTGAGAATACTACACTCCTTGAAAAGGGTACCCTTTACATAACCAAGGAGCTCTGAATCTAGTGCATTTCCCATCAATGGCAAATTCCTTCTTGTAACCAAGAGTTTTCATATGATGTTTGATGTAGACCTCTGAGATCTTTATAACTTGAATACTTAGCTTGGTAATATCTCAATGTCCTAACAGAAAAAAGAGATGGAATTAATAAAACTCTGGAATTACTCCATCTGCTGACTTGTTTATTATTCTATATCATGAATGCAGATGAAAATCTCTTTATAAAAATAATTAAAAAGTATAGTTAAAATTTTAACTGTCAGGCATGAAAAGAATTTATCCTTCAAAACAGAGATGATCTATATACTCTGGTTTCTCTTCAGATCATATAAATCTTTCACCTTTTACAAAATAGAGCTGATGTAATAAGTTAGTAAAATGCTAACTCATAAAAAGTCTGTTTTAAAATTAGTTTATGTCACCCTGGCTGGTGTGGCTCAGTGGATTGAGCACTGGCCTATAAATCGAAAGGTCACAGGTTTAATTCCTAGTTAGGGCACATGCCTGGGTTTCAGGGGTGTGCAAGAGGCAACTGATTGATGTGTCTCTTGCACATTAATGTTTCTCTCCCTCTCTTTGTCTCTCTCTTCCCCTCTCTCTAAAAATAAATAAAATCTTTAAAAACGGTTCATTCTGATAATCATCCTAAGTAATGTGGCTTCCTCTAGAAGTAAAAGATTCAAAAAAGCTTTGGGAAATTAAGATAGTTACTTAGCATATAAAATTGTATTCAGAAACATGACTTAGGGAAATCTATTTTTATGTAACAACATCATGTTATCCCCTAGGAAGATAACAAAGTGACAGTAAAAGTGACCTCCTTAACCCAATTATATCTTAAAAAAAAACACTATCTCATCTTATAGTGTATCTATGAAATTACTAAGTAGACTTACAAATAGAGGATGAGAAAACAAACAAGAAAGAACTTAGGACAGCGGTTTTTCAACTGGTGTGCTGTGGCAGGTTGGTACGCTGCAAGAGGCACCCTGGTGTGCCACAGGAATTTTTAAAACATGCAATACCTGACTATTTAGTCAGGGGCACTGACCTCTTTTCCCTGAGATTATTAAAAAAATCCCAACAAAAAAAAACCCCAAACAGGCAACACAAAATAGCCATTTGGTGTGAATGAATTAAAATTTCACCTAATTTTTTGTCAGATCAGCAAAAATATATATTATTTGGTTTGTCACAGATTTTAGTAAATAGTTTATGTGTGCCATGAAATGAAAAATGTTGAAAATTGCTGACTTATTAAAATGTCACCTGAATGTGACATGAGTTCAATTAAAAAAGGACTACAATGGATAATGATACTAACTAGGTCTAATTTCACAGATTAGAAGCACAGTCCTCCCTAAGACTGTTACCATTGGTATTTAGCTGGGAAAGGGGGGCAAATGGGAACTAGACATTGAGTTTAATAAACTGAGAAGCAGGAACCTGTTTGCTTCACTGGGAAGCTACAGCTTCACACTCTAGGGGATTACAGCACTTTGAGGGGGTGGGGTGCGCAGGGAGAGGTGCTGGACCATAGGAGCCTGTCAGTCTAACTGGGAGACAAACCTTATCCAAAGCCCGCAAAAACTTGGAAAGTTGATTGGTCATTTTGAGCAAGCATCTGGTCTGTCCCAAGCCCAAGCCCCTGGCTATAACCCCAGGGGAACAAAGAAATTTTCCCTTTCTTGTGACCTGCCTTTGCATGTTACACACACCTGCTGTCTTCATGGTTATGTGGCCCTAGCAGCCATGTGTTCCATGGCTGAGAAACTCCACACACAGGCTCCGGATGGAGCCTGAAGTGGACTGCAGCTGGAAATACATGCTAAGCTAGTCAGATGCTAGATTAGACTGTAATATGGAGCAGAAACACTGGGTAGTGGCTTCATCCTGCCCTACTGAACACAAGATTGGACTTTTTCCATGGTGAAATGGATGGAGGTGGGATATTGGGAAGTCAGGAGGTGAATCCCCTTAATTGTACATCATCAATAAATCATACCAAGAAGCCACATCCCCCCTTGTGCGTCTAAGGAAATTCTTTTCCATTAGATACTGCAAGAACCCCATTTCCATGGATAACAAGACTGCCCTCATTTCAGACACCAGCTGCAAGGGAACTTTGGGCCAGTTTTACTTCTGGCCAGCTAGCAACAAATTCAGGGGGTCCCATTATCCCCTTGGGTAGGACAGTTTTCCAGACTGACTCATATAACTCAGGAAAGAGATATAGTTATGATCATAGTTTTATTATAGCAAAGGATAAAAATCACATCCAGTCCAAGGGAAAGATGCATAGAGCAAGGCCTGGGAGGGTTTCAGACATGAAGCATCAGCGTCCTCATCCTATGGAGTCAGGACACGTTACCTTCCTAGTACATCAGTGCATGACAATATATGCAGTGCCAACCACAGAGGTTCACCCGATGGGAAACTCCATTTGTTCATAGGGGTTTCATGTAGGTGGGATCAATGAAATCATTGGCCATATGATTGAACTCAGCCTCCAATGTCCTCCTCCTCCTCAGAGGTTGAGCAGCTATTATGTGGCTCAAAGCCCTAACCCTCTAATCATGTGGTTGGTCTTTCTGGAAGAGCCAGCCCCCATCCTGAGTCATCTCTGTAGCAGAAGCTACAAAAGAGACTACCGTTTGTCACCTTGTTAGCATAAACTCATGTGTTGGTTCCAGAGGCCCTGCATGAATAGCAATCAATTTTCAGTGTCCAGGGACAGTGGCCATAATAATTCATTATTAAACAAAGGGAACTGCAACATTACAGGAGTGTGGCCTTGTAAAGATAAGAAGGTGAAAATGTGATATTGCACTTTAATTTTTAGATTATTTGTATAATTGTAATTATATAAGTTATTCTGGGGCTCAAATGCCATTTGTGATTAATGAGTCCAACTTCAAGGTGAAGATATTGCTGAGCATTTATCACATTGACTGGTAGCAAAATGAATTTTTAAGAGCTCTTTTGTTTTTGTGAGTGTCAAGTATCCAACATCCATTTTTATTTTACAAAGAGGGACATAAATTACCAGGACAGCACCAAGTACTGATGGTGTTAGATGACTTCATGTGATATAGAACATGACAATTTTTTGGTAAATATAAAAAAAAACACCTTTCATTTTGATTCAAAATCAACCTCATTGTGTAGGTAATTTGATTTTTCAGAAGGAAGTCAAGATTAAGATTAAGATTCTGATTTATTTTGTGTTAACATTTTGCACAAGACCTATAGTCCATTGGGAGTTACTCAAAAAACTAATATATTTCAATTTATTATTTTTTTAAGATTTTATTTATTTATTTTTAGAGAGAAAGAAGGGAGGGAGAGAGTTGGAGAAATATCAATGTGTGGTTGCCTCTCATGTGGCCCCCACTGGGGACCTGGCCCGCAACCCAGGCATGTGCCCTGACTGGGAATTGAACTGGCAGTCCCTTAGTTCATAGCCCGTGCTCAATCCACTGAGCTATACCAGCCAGAGCTCCAATTTATTATTAAGACAATAATATCCACTGAGTTTTGTATTTAAATATTTATTATTAAATATATATGTAATGCTAATTTCTTTTTTTCTAATAACCCACTCTACAACAGATGACATTTTAAGGGTTTGACATTGCTGGGTAAGAGAAATAACAAGATATTTGCCTGGTTCTAGCTTTACATTTTAGGATTTTTCATTTTCTTACCTAATGATTTCCAAAATGTCAGGCTGTACTAATCTTAGTTAATTTACCAGAAAAGATAATAACACTATTCTTGAATAATTTTGTAAAGCCTTAGCACACTGGGTCTGAAAACAAGTTTTGAACTTCAGTTTTTTTATACCCAAATGCTTTTTATTTTCTAAAGGTAATAATTTCCTTATGTGTTTCTAGTTTTCAGAAAGGTTATTCCATATGAAGAACCCCTAAAATAATTTTTTCTCAAATGTATTTTCGAAGATGACTTCAAGAAAGACATACTGTTTAAAGAAAAATAAAGTAAAATATAGAATTAGATCTGATTCTTTCACTGGAAAAATCACTTGAATTACTAGCTGTGTAAGAGTTCATTCTACTTTTTTTCTTTCCCTCCCTCCCTCCTTTGCTTTCTTATTTTCATCCAAATACTGAGAGAAAAGTTTTGAATTTACATGTTGGGAGCTGCCCTGCCTGGTTTCAGAAGCTGTAACCCCCTCCCCCCATGCCTAAAGCAGAGTGAGTGACTTAGGACCACAAGCTGCTAAGGAGACAAAGCTTATCTCCCTGGCAGGGGCGCTGCCTCTGCTTCTTTTAGTTCACCCTGTTTGGCCCCAGGCAGAAGTTAGGCAATGATGGGTAAGATTCCTCAAGGGAGGGATAACCTAAGGCAGGCATGATCACTGGGGGGCCTCAGGGGAGGACTTGGGGGGGCTACAGAAAAAGGGGTGATGGATCTTTGCCCCTTGGCTTTGACAAGCCTGAGTCCTCATTCTCTCTACAAGAAGTCTCCTAATCTCTTAGCTGCCTTACTCAGGCCTGAAACAATGAATTAAGCCTGAAACTATGTTGGATGTAGGTGCGGAACCTGTGCTGGAAAGGGCGGGGTCCCCAGGGCAATCTGGCCTAAGAAAGAATGTATAAAATCCTGGGAAACCTGCTTTGCTAATACCCTTAAATTAAATGATAAGGCTCCAAGTAGGAAGTGAGTTTGTTCCTCAAAATTTTATGGCCCTTTAGCTATCTGACCTTGACTCAGAATAAGCCCTCAGAGTTCTTTGAATGTTATCTATTGTTTAATCATTTCTGCCTGACAATGATTGACTGAGCTTTACGACTATACCCTGTATTCCTATGCAAATTGAATCCAATAAGAGCTTGTTAAGGCAAGGGTTGGGTGCTCTCCCCTTGAGGGAGAAGCTGTGCTGTCCCTTTTCCTCCACAGGACTCAATAGTCTGTGTGAATTTGTCCTGTATCTCATCCATAACGCCATGGACACTGTGAGCTGGTGTCCCCATCATTTACAGATAAAGAGTTTCTTCTTGCTAGTCATTTACAGTTATTTAAAATGCTGCTAATATTCTATTTAAAGTTGACTCCTTGTAATGTTAAATTTCAGCACTTTTTGAAAAAAAAAAAAAACCAACTCTCTTACGATCCTAGAATAAAAAGTAATGCAGCTTTTTATTTTTGTGTGTTAACATACTTCCAGAAGGTTAGCAAAATGCTTTATAATGCAGCTATGTAATAATTAAATCCAGCATATTCTACTATTCATAGCCTCAGTATGCAGCCCTAGGAAATTTAGAAAGTGTGTGGGTATTGAGCCAAGCTCCTTGTGAAAGTCTTTCTCACTCTGTTCTTTCTTGTCATCAAGTAGTGTGGAAGCAGTAGCTGGATGGAGACATGGAAAAGGGCCAGTTTGATAAATGGAAAGGCCACAGAAGATCAGGGCCTTCTGCCCTGATCCCTTCTGCCTTATGAAGGCAGAAGAGATGATACTATTTACAGATGACTTGGTTATAACCTTGCCAACACAAGAAACTAATACAAAATTCTTAGAATTAAAAAGTAGATTGAATATAATAGAAAAATTTTAAAAATCAGTAACCTTATATACAATTTATATCTAGTTAAAAGATAATGAAGTTATAATGAAAGA
Source organism: Artibeus jamaicensis (assembly GCF_021234435.1). NCBI lineage: Eukaryota > Metazoa > Chordata > Mammalia > Chiroptera > Phyllostomidae > Artibeus > Artibeus jamaicensis. The sequence goes on along the minus strand of NW_026521764.1, from coordinate 16,176 downwards.
TTTTTCACCTCATCTTGTGGTACACATAAACTAATTACTAAAATTCTACAGCACAGCAAAAATGTGTTTTTGACAATCAGACAAAAAATAGGTATAATTTTTATTCATTTTGGCTATTGTCATTTTTTTTTTTAATTTAAAAATCTAAAGGAAAGAGATCAGTGCTCCTGACTAAATAGTTTAAAAATTCTTCTGGCACACCAATTGAAAATCACTGCCTTATTGAATAGAAAAAAAAAAAAGAAAGCCTTTTAGCATATACAGTGACAATCCTCCAAAACATTTCTGTGACCTATGACTTAAGCTACAACGTTGTATTTAGAGGTATAAAAGAAGAGTTGAATTTGCAGATATGCACAGGAAGAATGTATTTATTTATAGAGAGGTAAGTTCTTACTAAATTAATTTTTGAAATTTTGATATAATTCTTAATAGTATTTCTTTCTTGAGTGAGCATGGGACTTGATGCAAATTCTGAAGAATAATATAAAATGGAGTTATTTGACCTGAAATGCATAACTATTGTGATTAAAGTATTGCAAGAGTAGATTAACAGAGTAATAGATAATCACCTTAGAATAAATAGAATGGGAGGATGGATCATCTTAATAATTATTTACACTTCATTCAGAGCAATCACAAGGGACTCATTCCTGAAGATTTCCCATAATTCAACAACTCTTTCAAGATGAATCCTGACTAAAAACATTTCTTTTTACCAACTGGAGCAGCAGCTGTCAATCTCCATCTCAATTCCCTGGGCCTCTCTATAATATACTTCCCCCAACCTCCTCCTTTATTATCAGGCTGCTGACAACAGGTTCACCCCAGGAGGTGGCTGGAAGTCCTGGAGAATTACCACTGAGATCAGCAGCTTTCCGTGATAGACTGATGGAGTTGCTGCATAAACTGATTCAGGAATGTCCTTCAACATACTGAAAGCCATGTATGACAAGCCAACAGCTAACATCATACTCAGCACTGAGAAGATGAAAGCCTATCGTCTAAGATTGGGAACAAGACAAGGATGCCCACTATTGCCATGTCTATTCAGTGTAGTACTATTGAAGTCCTAGACACAGCAATTAGATAAGAAAAAGAAAAGGCATCCCAATGGGAGAGAAGATATAAAACTATCATTATTTGCAGATAAGAACCCTAACTGTTCCTTAAAACATTGTTGGAATAAACAAGTTTAATGAAGTTACAGGATGCAAAATCAATACATAGAAATTTTCTTTTTTCCCATACACTAATAATAAACTATCAGAAAGAGAAATAAAGAAAACAATCTCATTTACAATTGCATCAAAATACCTAGGAAAAAATTTCACCAGGGAGGTGAAAGACCTGTATACTACAAACTATAAGACATCAGTGAATAAACTGAAGAAGACAGAAATACGTGGAAAGATATTTCTTGTTCATGGATTGAATTTATATTGTTAAAGTGCCCATGCTACCCAAGGCACTCTACAGAATCAGTACAATTCCTATCAAAATTCTAATGGCATTATTAAAAAAAATAGAACAAATAACCTTAAAATTTATATAAAGCTATAGAAGTCTCTGAATAGCCAAAACAATTTTGAGAAAGATGGAAAAAGCTGGAGGCATCATGCTCTTTGATTGCAAATTCTACTGTAAGGTTATAGTAAGAAGTTTTGATAAAGGGCAATAAGACACAATATTAATATTATGGACTTTAGAGACAGAAATGAATAAATTCATTGGTTTAAGATTTGACTATATTTCTAGCTGTGTAGTATTGTTGGAACTAATTAACCATGATGAGTCTTCATTTTCTTACCTGTTTAAAGGAGATAGCATATATTTACTCATAAGATTGTTTTGAGTATTAAGAGATTGTTTAGATAAAGTATTTTTGCGGAATGCCTGGAAAATGGTAAGAATTTAATGAAATTTAATTCTAAGAATTAATAACTGGTTTACATCTTTTATAAATAGTGAATCCGTACAACAGTTTTTAAAGAAGATTAATATGTCATAGATAAATAAACAGACATAAATAATTTACAAAAGAGATTAAAGTCAGTAAGTATGAGGCATTCATTCACATTATTTTAATAAAATAACCTTATAAGATAAGCACTATTATTATTTTTGTTTTAACAGGATGAAGAAACTGAAGCACAGAGAGGTTAAGAAACTTTCCTGTGATCACATGTCTAGTATTATCATATTTATTTCTCAAGGAGTTTCAGTATACAATGAGAGGAGCTTTATCAGAGGTCACAGAACAGAAGGACTCAGAAAGTGAACTAAGATCATCAAAGCTTATGGTTTACTCAGTAAACATAAAACAAAGAGTGAGAAAAACAAGAGAAAAGAGATGATGTAGGTTAGTTAACACATTTAGGAAAGATCAGAGGGTTAGAAGGACCAGATATGTGCATTTTATGTTATACAATGTTGTTGCTATGTCTTATCTTTCTTTCTGCCTTACCAGCATTCCCCACCATCAGTGTGACTACAAGGATCTGATTTGAGAGTAGGCAAAAAACTCAGGCAATGGAGGTGCCTGGAGTCAATAAATGCTTGTGCTATAGAAGAGACACAGGGGCAGGGATGCCTGGACACAGCTGTAGCTTGCCCATTAGCTTGCTGAGCAGTTGTAGATTTCATCTGCATGCCTCACATAGAGGACATGTGAGCCAGAATGGCTGTCACTAATGGGTGGGGAAAATGAAAATCTCATAAATATTGAATATCTCATGAATATCTTGTATTTCTTTACCTCCTAAATATTTAATAGAGAATGAATTTATGGTGTCTTATGTGCCATATCAATATTTGGTACCTTTGGTCTTCTGTCCTCACCTATGTTTATCACGTAAGCGTTTTATACTTTATTGATGTCTAAGGTACCTCATTGCTTACTAACTTATTATCTATGCATAACACATATTACGAGTTTCTCCTGTGTCTCACAAGCTACTTTTATATTTAGTATCTATATTTAATATTTCTTACGAGTTTCCCAATTCCATTTGTACCTCTTGTCTTCTATAGAACTGATTATTCTCAAATAATATGGCAAACATATTTTACAAAGGGGAGGGTGTGAAGAGCAACAGAGAGGGGTCAGGGGACACAGAAAAAAGACTTAAGTGGAGATTACTTCCTCAGTGTGGTGTGACTCTGCAGGAGCTGGCAAAGGGTGAACAAACTGCAGTACTCCTCTTTCTTCTGGCTACTTCTTATATTTTCTCTTAGCTCAAATACTATGGATTTTCTATACTGGTTTTCATGGGTGATTTACAGAAGAAATCTTCAAGAAGACTTTTTACATAGCAGTAAACTTTAAAAACATGCCTTTTAGAAATTGTTTTATCCTGTTTGTTCTTCTCCCTTCACATTTTTACCAGATCTAATAAATATTTACTTTAGGTTGACAAGAATTAACTAGAAAAACATACCAAAAATCAAGGATAGAAGAAAGGGGAATACACAGATTTTCTTAGGCAGATAGCTCCTAAATTATTCAAGGGCGAATTAAGACTTGCACACAGAATTTGATTGTGGGTAACACAAGACACTGTGATTCAATAAGTATTCTCATCTGTAATTCCTACTGCAATTGATTTTTGTTTGTAGTTCAAATTATACATTTGATTTTGACCATTAAGTGCTATAAATTCTGACTGAATTTTTAATTAGCTGAATTCCAATATAAGGGAGAAAAATCCCCACTATCATTTACAGTATAAGACTTCCTTCATTGTTTTTCATCTTGGATCATGGAAATCACCAAATTTTTACTGCTGTGTGTTTAAGATTCTGATCCAGGGGTGGTGGTGGGGGGGTGGGGAGTAGTGCTAATCCACCATTTGGCCACTTTTGTTTACCCAGTTACTCTGTACTATGTCTGCCACATTAAGGTGAATAAATTTCAAAAAGGAATTTGCAGTTCCTTACCCAGATAATTTAGTCATCATCCAGAGACTTATGAAGGCCAAACCTGGAAATATCCAAAAGCATAGTTGGCAAAATGCTTCCACGGAAACAAGTGTCAGGTGTGTCACAGGAATTTCTCACAGCACCGGAAGTTGTGCTGTTCAGAGAACCCGTGCAGTTTTCATTCTAAAAGCTGGCTTTAACCAATGGGCTTTGTATTTTTAATTTTTAATAAAAACTTGTTTTCTGTACATAACTGGGTTTTCTATTCAAAGGTGAGAAAATACTCAAAGTGATTTTTACAAATTATTTCATAATTGTTTGAAACTGGTTATGTAAAACCAGTATTATGTAAAATAATACTAAATTAATGTTAATTGTGTGTTAATGTAGTCATGTATTTTAGTATTTGTATATTGAGTAGCACTTTTTCAGTGTTGGAAGGAAGTTGAATGTGTATGTCTGGGGTAGTGGACTACAGAGAAATAGGGATTTCAATACAAGAAAGAATAATTATATCCAGGATGTTATGTGTAATTTAAATTTGGAGATGTCAAATAGATTTATTTTTGTATCCCCACAAAGCTTAACACAGTGTTTCACACAAGGTACTTCTGAGCATTCATTGATTGAATAAGTATAACATTTTATCTTATTCTTTACCCATATTTTTATAAAAGATTTTCAGAGAAACAGGACATTGTCTTCATCTTTACAGTTCCATCAAAAAAACAAATGAGCACAGTCTTTCAGAATTGTTATAAGAGCAGTAAGAGTGGGAGGAGGATTATCTATGAACATAACATTACTGGAATCTCCCCAGATCTAGAACAACAGACTCTCTGTGTTATTGTACTAGGAGAAAAATACCAATTACAATACTCAAATATGTTTCCCAGTATTTTCTCACACTGACTCTTATTTCTATCCACTAATCCCCAGCAATTTCGCCCTCTTCTTGACATGGCTTCTTGCTAATAAAAATGGACTGGAAGAGTGCTCAAGTCCAAATGATTGGCCTATGAAGAGGGAATTTAGATAACTGGAGAAAGAAAGGTTCATGGAGGAGGTAGAATTAAATTAGACCTTAAAGGAGATAGAGATCCAGATAGGTGGAGGGAAAAGAGCATTGTGGCTCAAAGGATGAACATCAGATAATGAGGTATCACTGCTTAGGTTTCGTTTTTGCACCTTGTGCAAAATATGGTTGAATATGTAGAGTGAGGTTATATGGTAGAGTATCTTTAAAAGTAGCTTGGTTAATTTAACACTTAAAAAATCAATGAGTGTAAATCATATCAACAAGCTAAGAAATGATGATCAATAAATGCAATAAAGACGTCTGAAAAAAATTCAACATTCATTATTTCATTGTTTCAGCAAATGAGGAGCAGAAGGGAATTTTCTCAACTTGATAAAGGACATACATGTAAAAGCTAATAGCTAATAACCTAATAATGAAAAACTGAATGCCTTTACTCAAAACTGGAAACAATGCAAAGTGTCTGCTCTCATCATTACTATTCAACATTGTACTGGAGGTCCTAGCCAGAGCAATAGGGTAAGAAAAAAAATATAATAAAAGCTATACATATTGAAAGGAAGAAATAATATTATTTTTATTTATGGGTGACATGATTGTCTAAATATAAAATCCTCAAAAGTCTATGTATGAAAAAGCTACTAAAACTAATAAGTGAGTTTAGCAAGGTCACAAGATAAAAGGTTAATACACAACAGTTAATTATGTTTCTCTGTACTGACAATGGAAAATAAAAAATTTAAATGGATAAAACAGTATTCTTAAAATTACATTAAAATGTAAAATACATAGCAATAAGTCTAAATATGTGTAATCTTTGTATGATGAAAGATATAAATCATTAATGGGAGAATCATTAATCAAAGAGCATCTGAATAAATGGAGATGTATCTTGTTATGAACCAGAGGAACTAAGATTATTAAGATGTCGATTCTCCCCAAGTAGATCTATATTCAATAGAGTCCTAGTCAAAATCTCAGCAAGTTTTTTAGTAGAAACTAAACAGCTTATTTTAAAATATATATAGAAAAGCAAAATACCTAGAATAACCAAAGAAATTTTGGAAATGAAAAACAAAGCTGGAGAATTCATAGTACCTGATTTCAAGATTTATAGTATAAAGGTAGCATAATAAGGCCAGTGCAATATTGGCATAAAGATAGGTAAATAGATCAATGGAATAGAATAGAGTCTAGAAATAGAACCATGTACATGTAGTCAATTTATTATTTTTTTTCTACAAAGGTGCCAAATTTATTTAACAGAGAAAGAATAGTCTTTCTAAGAAATAATGCTGAAACAAACTTTTGAAAATTGAACTCAGACAATATTTTTTTAAAAACCAAAACATGACCATGGCTGTTGTGGCTCAGTGGATTGAGCACCAGCCTGTGAACCAAAGGGTCATCAATTTGATTCCCAGTCGGGGCACATGTTTAGGTTGTGGGCCGGGTCCCCAGTATGGGGTATGTGAGAGGCAACCACATATTGCTGTTTCTTTCCCTCTCTTTCTCCTTTCCTCTCTGTCTAAAAATAAATAAAATCTTTGTAAAAACCCTAAAAAATGGATCATGTATCTAAAAGTAAAACCTAAATTTAGAAAACTTCCAGAAGGAAACATAGGGAAAAAAATCCATTGACTTTTCATTAGGCCAAGATTTCCTAGCTACGACACCAAAAACATGAATCATAAGGAAAAAAATAGACAAATTGGACTGCATAAAATACAAATTATTATTTTTCTTGAATTCTATGAAGAAAATGAAAAAACAAGTGAAAAGCTGGGATGAAACACTTGATCACCTGTGCTATAAAGGACTTACACACAAAGTACATAAAGAACTCATTAACCCAATAACAAGAAGACAAATAATCCATTTTAAAAAACTACAAAGGGTTAAACAGACATTTTACCAAAGTAAAGACATGAATGGTATGTTAGTTCTGTTATTGTGTAACAACTTACTAAATGGTGGCTTAAAATAATGCTAAACATTTATCTCATAGACTTTGTAGATCAGGACATCAGAAGCAGCTTAACTGGGGTGGTTCTGGCTTTCATTGAAATTGTAGCCAAGATGTTGGCTAGGACTACAGTCCTCTAAAAACCTTAGCTGGGGCTGAGGACTTGCCTTCAAAACGGCTCACTGATGTTGCTCGCAAGTTGATGCTGGCTACTGTCAGGAGACTTCAATTCATCATGTGGCTCTCTTCACATGGGTTTTTGAATGTTCTCATTGCAAGGCAGCTGGTTTGCCTCAAAGTGAGTGAGCCAAGACAGATCAAGGAGGAAGCAGCAATGGCTTTTATGACTTAGCCTTGGAAGTCACACACCATCATTTCCATGGTATTCTACTTGTTACACAGCCCTATGAAATTTGGGACCTAGTTACAGAGAGGAGTGAATACCAGTTTTAGGGATTATTTGGGGGTTATCTTGAATACTGACCACTACAGATAGCAGAGAACTTCCACATCTTTAGTCAGTAGGGAAGTGCAAACTGAAGCCACAGAGCAGCAAACACCTATCAGAATGGCTCTTCTAAACCTGACACTAACCTTAAAGATTCAGTGCAACTGGGACACTCATATATTGCAGATGGAGGTGTAAAAAGGTACAGCCAGTTTGCAAAAACAGTTTGATAAGGTTTACCTTACACTTACCATTAACCTAACAATTTCACTCCTAAGTATTTAAATGAGAAATAAAACATGTCTACAAAGGCCTTTATGAAAATCCTTATAGCAGTGTGGGGGAGCTTTGCCTGCAGAGTCCCCCATCTGCTGCAAATGAGAATAAGTCTACCAAGACATGATCTGCTTGGGGAGGACATATTTAAAAAGGCAAGAAGTACTGTGGAAAGAATGATGACCTTGGAACTGGAAGACCTAAACTTCTGATATTTCTGTTTCATTGAGGTTCTGACTTATCTAAAATCATGTAATTGGGTTATGTTTGGTGTTGTATTCAAGTTGCGAGCGAAAGGAATCCCCGAACACTGAGAACGGTGTGATGGTAAATTTATTGGCCAAGTTTTACCTGCGCAGGGGCGAACTTCCCGAACGAGACCGTAGTCTCGCGGCTACGCAGAGCCGCCAAAGTGGAAGTCGCGCCTGGCTTACAAACTACTGGGTTTTTATAGGAGCAGGCAAGCAAGCAAGCAAGCAAGGGATACAGAAGCAGATATGGCGGTTAGCTATTGGCTCAATCAAACTAAGGCAAAAGTTCCTGATTGGACTGCTGTTGGCGGGCAGCTGATGTTGGCGCCTAAAAAATTTCCTGGCCTTATTTGGACAGGCCTCTATATGCTAGCCTTATTTGGACAGGCCTCTACATTCCCTCCTTCTCTTTCTTATTAGTCAAACCCTTGACTCATGCTCCTCTTGAGGGAGGATTGTATAGGGCTGAGACAACACCATAAGTTTTACTGTTTCTATTCTATCTTTAATAAAGGCTATGAGCTTGTTTAGAATTATTGGGCCTATGGTCAGGGCTAATAGGAGGATGATCTAGGGACCGGCTAGAGCCGATATCAATGTATTTAGCCAAGGGGAAGTCTTAGATAGGGAAGAATACCAGGAGGACGACTCATCCTCCTGTTCTCTACTTTTAAGTCGTCTAGTGAGTACTTTTACAGTTTCTCTAATTATTCCTGAGTGGTTGGCATAAAAACAACAATCTTCTCCAAGAGCTGCACATACTCCTCCTTGTTGCAGGAATACTAGATCTAACCCTCTTCGATTTTGGAGTGCTACTTCTGCTAGGGAGTCTACTTGGCGCTCTAAATATTCTACTTGCTCTTGGAGTAAGGAGACGTCTTTGGAGAAAGTCTGTGACAAGGCCCTGAGACTGTTTTCCCCATGGATCAATGCCCCTGCTCCTACAGCAGCCGACCCTACGACACCGATAGTGGCGACGATAGGAATTAGCAATGGGACCCGCCTGACCCGAATGGGGGCACGTATCAGAAAATCGGGGTTTCCTCCATATAAGTATACTTGGGGAATGATGTAAGCACTAACACAAAGCTCAGGGTTAGTTGGTACTAGACACTTGAAGATACCTTGAGTGCAGACAAACCATAGTCCTTCTGGAGCTAATGTAATAGTCAAATTCCCAGGGTTCCCCGGCAAGTACTCTTGATTAAGGCAATAGTCACTATAGTTTGAGGCTGCAAGGGTATAGTTCGCCAACAAATAACAGGTGCCTTGCCCATGGAATTCTGCTAATGTAAGGGTACTTTCAAATGTACACTGTTGGAAGTCTTTTATTTGGTCCTGGTTCGGGTTCTCGGGAAGGGGTTTTGTCTCAGGCACCCCTTCTCCCTCCCCGGTGGTGTTAACCCCTAAGCCTACATAGAATGGGGGTCTGGGGCTGAGGCACAACCAGCAGGACTCGGTTATGTTGGGCTGGGTATTGTTGAAATATGGAAACACTTGCTCTAATAGACTTAAGGCTGAATCCCCTTGGTGGTGTGGTTTCTCTATTAAGGGTTTAGGTTCTCCGAGGGGAGGCCTTAAGTTGTTCGTACCCTCGAATTGTGAATTTTCTATGGGCTCACTCTGGTTTCCGCTGGCCCCTATGGGTGTTTCAAGCGTTGAGGGGCCCTCGCCTTTTCCCGGACTGGTGGTGGGTTTAGGTGGGCGAGGTGGCAGCTTTCCCGCTCCCCCTCTTAATAACGGTCTCCCCTGAGTGGGCAGCCTCCTTACAGTAAAGAAGGTCCCCGGGTCTGTACCTCTGACATAGAGCCTGAGACCCCATGTATGACCTTTTAGCCACTCTGGATTTCCTGGGTTCAAGACTATCACGGTAGCAGGGTTACACCTGTTTGCTGCGCAGTTCGCATCCCATCCTCTACCCGGTTCTCTGCTTTTATCTCGGGTAAGAAGAATATGTTTGTCAGTTCCTCCTCCCAGTGTCCAGCCACCATTTGTGAAGGTCTCGCAGCCCCATGCCTTGCAGTAATAATCTCCATGTGACCCACATGTGAGCCTTTTTCCTGAGGGGGGCTCTGGGCATCCATAATGAGGGGTGTACCAAAGTGCCCTGTTTAAGGAGGCCGATAAACCCTCACTGCAAACTCTTCCTGCTCTTGTACCACCCTCTAGTGGGGCTTGGGGACTTTCTGGTAACAGTCTCATGTCCCCTCTATCACAGAGTGCGTCATCAAAGAACTTTGAGAAGTCTGTACGTAGGGCCACCGGACCTGTACCCCAAGTATAATTGGTAGCAATGACTGTACCATCTGCTGTCCTTACGAGCACCCACTCCTGTTGTTCTAGGCCCTGGCCCGGAGTTCCGCCAAGGATCAGAAGCCCTATGCTCGTGAAAAGGCAAGCTTCAAGGGTTTGTCTGGATCTGGTCGGACCCGCCATGTTCGTGATCCTTCCTCCGGTGGTTGGGCAGTCTTGATGTGGGACAGATGGATCCAGTAGGGTTTCTCCGCCACTCGTACAGCGGAGGGAGTGCTTAACAGTACCTGATATGGTCCCGTCCAGCGAGGTTCTAAATTTCCCCTCCGATGATTAAGGATCCATACCCACTGTCCAGGCTCCGGCTGTCTAGGCCTTTTTCCCTTTATTTCCTCAGATTCTTGGTGTTGGGCTTGTTGGAAGGCGCGCACCTCATCTCGGATCTCTTGTAGCGCCTGTAAGGACTTGAGGAAATTATAGTTAGACACCTCTATTTCTTCTGTGGACAGCTTAGGGATTAAGGGTACTGGTTGCCCATACAATATTTCATAGGGCGTCCAACCTTTAATGTATGGAGTGCACCTTACTCGGAAGAGGGCGAAAGGGAGCAGCTCTACCCAATTTTCGCCGGTCTCCTCTTTTACTTTCACTAAAGTTTCTTTTAGTGTCCTATTCATCCTCTCTACTTGCCCTGAACTCTGTGGCCTATAAATACAATGGAGTTTCCAATCGATACCTAATCTACTCGCTAATTCTTGTGAGATTTTGGAGACAAATGCTGGTCCGTTATCAGATCCTATAGCTATTGGTATTCCATACCTAGGTATGATCTCTCTTACTAAAATCTTGCAGACTGTGGAAGCAGTCTCGCCCTTAGTGGGGAAGGCTTCTACCCACCCGGAGTAAGTGTCTACTAGAACTAGCAGATACTTATATCCTGATTTTCCCTTAGGCATTTCGGTGAAGTCAATCTCCCATAGTTCTCCGGGGGCGTTCCCTCGGTGCCTCACGAAGCGGGGCAACTTCTGATTCTGGGCATTTACCTTTGCGCAAGTCTTGCATCGAGAGGTGATGGAGTGTATTACTTCCCTCAGGTGTGGTCCCAGGTAATGCTTCCTAATCAACTGTTCTATTTTGTTCTGCCCTAAGTGGGTACTAGTATGAATGTCCTGGACAATTTTTATTAGTACCCCTTGTGGTAGATACAACTTAGTATTTGGGAGTATTATCCATCCATTTTTGTTTTTTATCCCTCCTAGTTTTGCCCCTTCTTGCTCTTCCTCTGTGGAGTACGTGGGCTTTGGGGGCAGGTCCGGCTGAGGAATCAGGGGAAGCAAACTACTTTCTGGGTCCATGGCAGCTTCCCTGGCAGTAGCATCGGCTAGGTTGTTTCCTCTTATGACCGGGGAACCCCCCTTCTGGTGGCCTTTACAATGAATAATGGCGACCTTCCTGGGCAACCATATGGCCTCTAGGAGGGAGAGGATCTCTTCTCGGTTTTTAATGTCCTTTCCTCCTGCAGTTAGGAGACCTCTCTCTCTGTAGATGGCCCCATGAATATGGGCGGTTGCAAAAGCATAACGGCTGTCAGTATAGATGTTGGCTACTTTCCCCTCCGCTATCTCTAGGGCCCTGGTCAGCCCTATCAGTTCCGCTCTTTGCGCAGAGGTGCCTGCCGGCAACGCTTTCCGCCACAGGACCTTATCTCCTGTGGTCACTGCTGCCCCTGCGTACCGTTGTCCATCCTTGATAAAACTGCTCCCATCAGTAAAGAGAGTCAGGTCTGCCTTTTCGTATGCCTGATCTCTTAAGTCCGGGCGGGAGCCAGTTACCGTGTCTAGGACTTGGGTGCAGCTATGGACGATCTTGGCATCTGGTACGGGCAACAGGGTAGCTGGGTTCAGGGCAGTAGTCTTGAGGAACTGCACTGCTGGAGGGTTCAGCAGCTGTACCTGATACTGCGTCAGCCGCGCATTAGACAACCACCGGTCAGGGGGGGCCCGTAGGACCTGCTCGATATAGTGTTCTCCTATAACTTGTATGTCTTGCCCTAGGGTCAACTTGCCTGCTTCTTTAACTAGCAGCGACGTGGCCGCAATAGCTCTCAGGCAGGCCGGCCATCCTGACGCTACAGGATCAAGTTTCTTTGACAGGTAGGCTACAGGCCTCTTCCATGGGCCCAGAGTCTGACTCAAGACGCCTAGGGCCGTACCCTCCTTCTCAGCGACGTATAGCTGGAAGGGCTTGGTTAAATCGGGCAAAGCAAGGGCTGGGGCTGAGACCAAGGCCTCCTTCAAGGCCAGGAATGCTTGTCTCCCTTCCTCAGTCCACGTGAAGGAGTCCTCCTTGCCTCTGGTTAGGTCATACAAGGGCCTTGCTATGTTTGCAAAACCCAATATCCACAGTCTACAATAGCCCACAGCCCCCAGGAATTCCCGCACCTGTCTCTTGGTGGTCGGTTCGGGAATCTGTAGGACTGTCTGGATTCGCTGATTTGACAAGGCCCTCAGTCCTCCCTTCAGGTCATACCCCAGGTAACTCACGGTTTGAGTCGCGATTTGAGCCTTTTTGGCTGACACTCGGTAGCCCATTCTTTCGAGGTCTCGGAGCAGGTCTCGTGTAGCTGATTCGCATTCCTCCTGTGTCTGGGCTGCCACCAAGATGTCATCTACATACTGGAGGAGGACTATTGAAGGATGAGTTCTCCTGAACTCCTGGAGATCTTTACTCAGGGCCTCATTGAAAATGGTTGGTGAGTTTTTGAACCCTTGGGGCAGTCTGGTCCATGTGAACTGCCCAGTTAGTCTATTATCAGGGTCATTCCATTCGAAGGCAAAAATTTCCTGACTCTGGGGGCCAGAGGTATACAAAAGAAAGCGTCCTTTAAATCCAGAACAGAATAGTGGGTATGAGTCGGGGGCAACGAGCTCAAGAGGGTATACGGGTTTGGCACAGTGGGGTGTATTGTCTCGACTCGAGCGTTTACTTCCCGCAAGTCCTGTACCGGTCGGTAGTCCTGGGTCCCAGGTTTTTGGACAGGGAGAAGGGGGGTGTTCCATGCAGACTGGCATTTTCTCAGAATGCCTGCCTCTAATAGGCGTTGCAGGTGCCCCGCAATTCCCTGCCTGGCTCGTGCTGGGACAGGGTACTGTCTGATCCGGACCGGCTGGGCTGTACTGGCCAGCTGGACCAGCACCGGCGGTTGGTGGACAGCCAACCCAGGTGGGTTTGTTTCCGCCCACACCCCTGGTACTTGCGTTTGCAGTCTTTTCAGGATCCTGTTTTCCTTCTCCCTCGCCGTCCGGGAGTATCGCCAGCAAGTACTCCTCGGACAGAGGGACCGTCACTTCTACACTCGTCTCCTCAAGTGTTTCGGATGGCTTGAAGCTTATGGTGGCATGAAGTTTCTGTAACAAATCTCTCCCAAGTAACGGGTACGGACAATCTGGAATGACTAAAAAGGAGTGAGTGATAGTTCCTTGCCCCAAGTTGGTGATCCTGGCAGTTGTCCAGGGATATGCTTCGGCCTTACCCGTTGCCCCTATAATTTTTGTGGTTGCCTTTTGGCTCTGCCCCCGAGGTTGCTTCAACACAGAAAATGTGGCTCCCGTGTCGACCAGGAAGTCTACTGGTTTCCCTTCGACATTCAAGGTGACCATGGGCTCCTGGGAGCCAACAAGTATAGAGCCCTGGCCCCGTCAATCTAAGGTTTGAAGCAGTACCGCAGGACTGACCTCCTTTGCCCGCAGTTTAGGGCAATCTTTCTTCCAGTGCCCCTTTTCCTTGCAGAAGGCGCATTGATCTTTGTCTACTCTTGGCCACTGGCCTTTTGGCTTTCCTTTTTTCTTCGGGTCTACTTGGGCTGCAATTAAGATCTTTGCTACCTCTTTCGCTTTTCCTATCTCTGGGTCCTTTCACATATACTTTCTGTGCAATCTCTAAAAGCTTGCTAATATTTTCTCCTTCAAATCCTTCAATCTTCTGTAATTTCTTTCTAATGTCGGGGGCTGCCTGGGTTGCAAAAGCGATATTCAAAAGTCGCCTGTTCTCAGGGGGCCTGGGGGTCTAGTGGAGTGTACACTCGGTAGGCTTCAATTAGCCTTTCTAGAAAACTGGCGGGGGACTCTTCTCTCCCTTGTACTACCTCACTAACCTTATTGAAATTCGTTGGTTTCCTAGCCGCTGCCTTCACCCCCCCTCAACAGAGCCCGGCGATATTGGAGTAGTGCGTCCCTTCCCCCACTCGTGTTGGGGTCCCAATCTGGGGGTTGCTCAGGTAATATGTCTAATACTTCCCTCCTCCCTCCCGCGGTTTCCCCTTCTTCTCCCATAACTGCTTTAACAGCTTCTCTCATGATTCTATCTCTTTCTTCTGAAGTGAACAAAGTTTGTAAAATTTGCTGGCAATCATCCCATGTCGGCTGGTGGGTTCTAAATATGGTCTCCAACAGGGAAATTAATCCCTGTGGCTTTTCAGAAAACGGGGGATTTTGCAGTTTCCAATTGTATAGATCACTGGTTGAGAAAGGGACATATATTAGCCGCGGTGGTGCATGTGATGGGGCGTCTGGAGCCGGTGGCACCTCCCTGAGAGGCAAAATGGCGGCGCCACCTGGTTTTGGCGCGACCGTCTCCAGCAAAATGGCGGCGCCATCCGGTCTTGGCGCCAAACTTTCACCCCCATACTGAGTGCCGCCGCGGGTATGGGGAGGGCTCTGGACTCTCTCCCTTTCCCCGCTCGTGGAGTCGGGCAAGGGTTGGCGATATGGGGGAGGAGCGGAAGGGACCAACAGCGGGTCCTCAGGTACTTCAGGCAAGACAGGGTATAGCTTCTTCCCTTCCCCGTCTGCCTGGTCCCGTTGAGGCCGGCGCCCTTTGTCTGTCTGCAGACAGGGAGTCTGCCTCGGTGTCTCGCCACGCAAATGGCCCTTCTCCTCCTCTGCCCATTGGACTGACACCGGCGTATATAACCGGGGCGGTCAGTAGCTATGTCTACCCACACATCTATATATACCATCTGATCTGGATGGGGGGTCCCGTATACTACCCGCCTGACCGCGAAAAGGAGGGGCAGATCAAATGTCCCCTCCGTCGGCCATCCTACGTCAAAAGACGGCCATTCAATTTCACTGAAAGTTCGCAGGACTTCTGGGTCTGGCGGTGGACCCCCATAGCCCCGAGCGCATTCTGAAAGTCAGAGAAATTTTTAGTAAGCAGTCAAGGGCAGTGTTTGGAGTGGAGCTTCCTTGTCCCATCGCGGAAGCCTTCTTCTCGCTTCTCCACAGCGTCTGCAATCAAAAAGATGAGGGCTACCAATATCCCACACAAAAACACACACCTCGCTCCTCTCCACTCAGTCCACTCACGCACAAACAGGCCGCGGCGCACTACAGTCTCTTCACACATTCACACTTCGCTAGCGCGTTTAGTCGCGGCGCGGAACGAAACCAAAAACCAAATGCGACCTAGTCGCGGGAGCAACAGCTCCGGTTCTCGAGAGCGTCCTCTCCTTGAGAACCCCGCGGGTGGACTACCGGCGACGTCTCGCCTACCACCTCGCGGCTCAAATGAGTCTAGACTCCCAAACCAAATTCCGCGGCAAACTTACCCGGGCTCCGTAGTCTCAGTCTCCGGAGACACTCCTTAGATCTCGCTGGGGCCTCCAAATGTTGTATTCAAGTTGCGAGCGAAAGGAATCCCCGAACACTGAGATCGGTTTGATGGTAAATTTATTGGCCAAGCTTTACCTGCGCAGGGGCGAACTTCCCAAATGAGACCGTAGTCTCGCAGCTACGCAGAGCCGCCAAAGTGGAAGTCGCGCCTGGCTTACAGACTACTGGGTTTTTATAGGGGTAGGCAAGCAAGCAGGGGATACAGAAGCAGACGTGGCGGTTAGCTATTGGCTCAATCAAACTAGGGCAAAAGTTCCTGATTGGACTGCTGTTGGCGGGCAGCTGATGTTGGCGCCTAAAAAAATTTCCTGGCCTTATTTGGACAGGCCTCTATATGCTAGCCTTATTTG